>NC_133394.1:97932842-99305342 GCF_047511655.1 Castor canadensis | reverse complement strand
GGGTAGGGGTACATTGTGGAATTTATAAAAAGTTCTTACGATGTATCAAATATATCATACTTGACTTCACATCCTTCACTCTTCTCCTTTATCCTCCCTCCCCCATTCATGGAGTAGTTTCAATAGGTATCATTTTTACATTGACATACATGTGTACATATTACTTGCACCATGGTCACCCTATCATTGCTTTTATATTAAGTGTCCTGTTTGATCTTTTCTCTTTGTTTAATAATGATGAAACTCTTGCAATCTCCTCTTGTACTTACTGATCCTGATCAAAACCACAAAATTTCTTTACAGAAAAAGAAATGAAAAAATTCTAAAGTATAATTTTAAAAGGGTCTTTGGAAGGCAGCTATGCTCACCACTATACCACCAACGCTAAAAGGGTCTTTGTCATTTTGTCTTTTTTTTTTTTTGCAATACTGGGGCTTGAATTCAGGGCCCTCACCTTGGGCCACTCCAACAGCCCTTTTTTGATGGGTATTTTCAAAATAGGGTCTCATGAACTATTTGCCTGGGCTGGCTTTGAACCATGATCCTCTTGATCTCTACCACCTGAATAGCTAGGATTACAGGCATCAGCCACCAGCGTCTGGTGGTCTCTGTTTTGTATTTTTTGTACATTATTTTTTTAAATTTATTCATATGTGCATATATTGTTTGGGCCATTTCTCCTCCCTGCCTGCCACCCGCTCCTCAATCCCCTCCCACCTCCCCATCCCCCTCACTTCCAGGCAGAACCTGTTCTGCCCTCTTCTCCAATTTTGTTGAAGAGAAGACACAAGCAATAATAAGAAAGGCATAGCATTTTTGCTAGTATGACATAAGAATAACTATACAGAGAGATTCCTAGCATTGCTTCCATGTACATCTGTATTACAACCTGAACTGATTCATTTCTACCAAACCTCTTCACTACTTCCACTAATCTACAGTGGACATATCAAACACTTGCAAGCATTGGGTTTCCTGCCTTTCTCTATTCCTCATGTATATGTTTGTCCTAAGTGTGTGACCCATGTCCAATAATATTACTGCTTTTGTCTTAGGGGTAAAGTCCACATATGAGGGAGAACATATGATTTTTGGACTTCTGAGCCTGGCTAACTTCACATAAAATGATGTTCTCCAGTACCATCCATTTACTTGTGAATGATAAGAATTCATTCTTCTTCATGGCTGAGTAAAATTCCATTGTGTATAAATATCACATTTTCTTAATCCATTCTAATTAGTGTGGCATCTTGACTATTTCCATCACTTGGGTATTGAATAGCGCTGCAATAAACATGAGTGTGCAGGTGTCTATGGAGTAACCTGTGTCGCATTCCTTTGGGTACATCCCCAGGAGTGGGATTGCTGGATCATATGGCAGATCTATGTTTAGAGTTTTAAGAAGCCTCCATATTGTTTTTCAGAATGGTTGTACTAGCTTGCATTCTGACCAGCAGTGTGTGAGGGCTCCTTTCTCCCCACATCCTCATCAGCATTTGTTGGTGGTGGTGTTTTTGATGATAGCTACTCTAACAGGAGTCAGTTGGAATCTTAGTGTGGTTTTGATTTGCATTTGTTTTATGGCCACAGGTGGTGAACAATTTTTCATGTGTTTTTTGAGCATTTGGATTTTTTTCTTTTTTAAAATTTTTTTATTCATTTGTTCACATGTTCATACATTGTTTGGGCCATTTCTCCCCTCGGCCCCCCACCCCCTCTCTCTCCCCTCCATCCCCACTTGCTTCCAGGCAGAACCTGCTCTGCCCTTTTCTCCAGTTTTGTTGAAAAGAAGAAATAAGCAATAATAAGAGAGACAAAGCATTTTTGCTAGTTGAGCTAAGGACAGCTATAACAGAGAGATTCCTAGCATTGCTTCCATGCACAAGTGTGTTACAAACCAAGTTGATTCATCTCTACCTCACCTTTTCACTACTTCCTGATCCCCTTCCCATATTGACCTCTGTCACTTTCAGGTTTCTGTATTAGCTCCTCTGCAGTGGTGACATCAGACACTTTCACATTTTGGGTTTCCTGCCTATCCCCATTCCTCCCATATGTGCTCTACCCTTAGCATGTGACCCAAGTCCAACAACATTGCTGTATTTGTCCTACATCTAAAGTCCGCATGTGAGGGAGAACATATGATTTTCAGTTTTCTGAGCCTGGCTAATCTCCCTCAGGATGATGTTCTCCAGTTCCATGCATTTACCTGTGAATAATAAGATTTCATTCCTCTGCATGGCTGAGTAAAGCTCCATTGTGTATAAGTACCACATTTTCTTAATCCATTCGTCAGTAGGGGGGCATCTTGGCTGTTTCCATAACTTGGTTATTGTGAATAGCACTCAATAAACATGGGTGTGCAGGTGCCTGTGGAGTAACCTGTGTCGCATTCCTTTGGGTATATTCTCAGGAGGGGGATTGCTGGATCATATGGCAGATCTATGTTCAGAGTTTTAAGAACATATTATTTGTCCATATTATTTTCCAGAGTGGTTGTACCAGCTTGCATTCCCACCAGCAGTGTATGAGGGTTCCTTTTTCCCCCACCTCCTTGCCAGCACAGGTTGTTGGTGGTGTTTTTGATGATAGCTATTCTTACAGGGGTGAGGTGGAATCTTAGTGTGGTTTTGATTTGCATTTCCTTTATGGCTAAGAGATGGTGAGCATTTTTTCATGTGTTTTTTGGCCATTTGAATTTCTTCTTTTGAGAAAGTTCTGTTTAGTTCAGCTGCCCACTTCTTTATTGGTTCATTGATTTTAGGAGAGTTTGGCTTTTTAAGTTCCCTGTATATTCTGGTTATCAATGCTTTGTTTGATGTATAGCTGGCAAATGTTTTCTCCCACTCTGTGGATGGTCTCCTCAGTTTAGAGACCATTTCTTTTGTTGTGCAGAAACTTTTTTAATTTCATGTTGTCCCATTTGTCCATCCTTTCTCTTAGTTACTGGGCTGCTGGAGTTGTATCGCCTATACCTTTTGATTCCTTAACCCAGTTTGAGCTGATACTAGTACAGGGTGATAGACATGGATCTAGTTTCAGTTTTTTGCAGGCAGATACAACATGTTTCCCAGCAACGTTTGTTGAAGAGGCTGTCTGTTCTCCATGATATGTTTTTGGCGCCTTTGTCAAAATTAAGGTGAGCATAGCTGTGTGGATTCATAGCCTGTTCCTCTATTCTGCTCCATTGGTCTTCATATCTGCTTTTTTGACAGTAACATGCTGTTTTTATTGCTATGGCTTTGTAGTATCAGCATTGCTCTTTGTGCTGGGTATTGGTTGGCTATTCACAGTATTTAGTGTACATTTTTCAATCTCTGGGATTAATGTCACTGGGGGTTTGATGGGAATTTTATTGCTTTTGGTAGTATAATCATTTTTTCTATGTTGATTCTGCCAATCTATGTTCATGGGAGATCTTTCCACCTCCTGAATCTTCCTCCACCTCCTTCTTTAGAGGTTTGTAGTTCTCCTTATAGAGGGTATTCACATCCTTTGCTAAGTTCACTCCTAGGCATTTTATTTTTTGGAGGCTATTATAAATGGAATTGTTTTCATATATTCTTTCTCAAATTTTTCATTGTTGGTGTATAGAAAAGCTAATGATTTTTGTAATTTGATTTTGTATCCTGCCACAAAATGCTGAAGTTGTTTTTGATGTATAGGAGTTTTTGGGTAGAGTTTTCTGAGTCTTTTAGGTAGAGGATCATGTCATTTGCAAATAGGAATACTGTGACAGTTTCTTTACCTATTTTTATTCCTTTTATTACTTCTTCTTGCCTTATTTTTCTGTCTAGGAATTCCAAGATTACATTGCATAGGAATGGGAGACTGGGCACCCTGTCTCATTCCTGATTTTAGGGGAAATGGTTTGAATTTTTCTCCATTAAGTATGATGTGGCTATAGGTTTGTTGTATATAGCCTTTATAATGTTGAGGTATATTCCTTCTATTCCTAGTTTTCTTAAACTTTTTATCATGAAGTGTTGTTGAATCTTATCAAAGGCTTTTTCTGCGTGTATTGAGATGATCAAGTGATTTTTGTCTTTGCTTCTATTAATGTGCTGTATTACATTTATTGGTTTGCATATGTTGAATCACCCCTGCATCCCTGAAATGAAGCTGACTTGGTCATAGTGAATGATCTTTCTGATATGTTGTTGGATTTGGTTTGCCATTATTTTATTGAGAATTTTTGCATTAATGTTCATTAAGGAGATTGGCCAGTAGTTCTCCTTTTTGGATATTTCTTTGTCTGGTTTGGGGATAAGTATAATACTGGCTTCATAGAATGAGTCAGGCAGTGTTTCTTCCCTTTCTATTTTGTGGAAAAGTGTAAGGAGAGTTGGTATTAGTTCTTCTTTAAAGGTCTGATAGAATTCAGCAGATAATCCATCAGGTCCTTAACTTTTCTTTTTTGGGAGACTCTATTGCTACTTCAATTTCATTATGTGTTATAGATCTGTTTAGGTGGTTAATATACTCTTGGTTTGGTTTTGGATGGTAATAAGTATCTAGAAATTTGTCTATTTCTTCTAGATTTTCAAATTTATTGGAGTGTAGGTCTCAAGGTAGTCTCTGATGATTCCCTGGACTTCCTTGGTGTTTGTTGTTATCACACCTTTTGAATTTCTGATTTTACTAATTTGGGTCATTTCTCTTCTCATTTTAGTCAGATTTGCTAAGGGCTTGTCAATCTTGTTTATTTCTTCAAAGAACCAGCTTTTGTTTTATTGATTCTTTGTATGGTTTTGTGGTCTGCAAGTTTTTTCTTGAGAATTTTTGCATCTGTGTTTATTAAAGAGATTGGCCAATAATTCTTTTATGTGTATGTGTCCTATGGCTTTGGAATGAATGCAATACTGCCTTCCTAGAATGAGTTTGGTAGCATTCTTTCTTTTTCTAATTAGCGGATAATTTTAGGAATGCTAGTGTTATTTCTTAAAAGGTCCTGCATAATTTGGCAGTGAATTCATTGGGTCCTGGGCTTTTCTTTTTTGGGAAACTCTTTGTTATTATTTCAATCTTATTGCTTATTTCTCATCTGTTTAAGTGGTTATTGGTTAAATTTTGATAGGATAAATGCATGTAGAAATTTATCCACTACTGGATTTTGCAGTTTGAATATGTTTTCAAAGTTTTCCTTCATGGTGCTCTGAATTTTATTGGTATTTTTTGTAATATGCCCCTTTTCAGCTTCAACTGCATTAATTTGATTAAGTGATTAATCTATTAAATTATTCCCTCCTCCTTTTGTCTGATTGGTTAATAGTTTATCAGTCTTATTTACCTTTTCAATCAACCAACATTTTTTTCTTTGATTCTTTGTATAGTTTTGTTGGTTTCTATTTCATTAATTTCTTTCCTTATCATTATTGTTTCTTTCCATCACCCAATTGGGCTTTGGCTTGCTCTTCTTTTCCTAAAAGCTAGAGATGAATACCATTAGGTTATTTACTTCAGATCTGTTATTTGGGGGGATATAGTCACTCACAACTATGAACTTTACTTTTAGTAATGCCTTTTCTATATCCCAAAGATTCCGGTGGGCTGTGTTTTCATTTTCATTAGATTCTAGGAACTTTTGGATTTCCTTCCCTATTTCTTCAATGACCCACTGGTCATTCAATACTGTGTTGTTCAGTCTCCATGTATATGAGTGTTTTCTGTAGCTTATATTGCTATTAAGGTCTAGTTTCATTCCATAATGATCTAAAAGAATACAAGGAGTTATTTCCATGTTCACTTATTTGTTTATACTTGCTTTGCATCCTGATATATGTTCTATTTTGTAGAAAGTTCTACAAGATCCTGAGTAAAATTCATACTGTGGTGCTGCTGTGTGAAATGATCTGAAGATGTCTTTCAAGCCTGTTTGTTCTATAACACTATTTAATTCTGAGGCTTCTAACTTGATATTTTTGTCTGGATGACATATTGATTGGTGAGAATGGGGTATTAAATCTCCAAATATTGTTGTACTGGATGTTTATCTTTGCTTTAATTGTCCATTATTGGTTGTTTAATTAAATTAGGTACACTGATATTTTGTGTATATATATGTATATGTCAATTATTGTCATTTCTCCTCAATTGATTGTTCACTTTGTTAATATGAGGATGACCTTCTTTGTCTCCTATAATTTGAGTTTGAAGTCTACTTTATTGGTTATGAGTATAGTTATTCCTACCTGCTTTGAGGGTCCATTACTTTGGTAGGTAATTTCCACTCTTTTACCTAAAGACTCAAACTCAGTTTTTATTTTTCTCAGAGAGATTTGTTTGTTGTAGTCAACATATGATAAGGTCCTGCTTTGGAGTCCAATTTGCTATTTTATGTAATTTGATTGCAGAATTGGGACCATTAATATTCAGTCTTAATACTGAAAATATGTAGTAATTTATGTCATTTTATTGTTTATTGTGTTTAATTCTCTTCTATTCATAATTTGCTTGTGTCTTCATCTGGTGAGACTTATTTTTTCCCTTATTTGCATAGGTAACTTATCTTCCTCTTCTGTTTGTAGGATTCTGATGAGTATTTTTGGTAGTGCTGGCTTAGTGGACAAAAATTACATTAGTTTTTGTTCATCATAGAAGGTTTATATTTAAAGTAAAAGTTATCTGTTTGCATAAATATTGTTTATATTATTTTATCATCAGCCATTTATAATTTCATTTTAAGTTATTTAAGAAAATTTAGGCTACCATTAAATTTATGTTTCACACAAGAAATTTCAATAATCAGATCCTTCACAGACATCGACAGACTAATTAAGAAGTGGTCTACATTGAGTCACTTCCTATAAACTTTTGTGGAATCTGTGCAAGGACTGATGTAATCACATTGGCCCTTTCTTCTGTCATATTGCTGATCATTGACCCCAGAACAAACAACACAACACCATTGTATCCAGAACTCTGGATAAAGTTCTCCATTTCCTGTGAGATCAAATTTGTTCCAAGCAACAGTACTGGAAAGATAGTTATAAGAGTTAGTACAACTACAAAATGACAGAAAATTCAAGTATTATAAGGAAGTATTAAAATAATGGCCATTGTTAAGAATAATTCCAAATATAATAACAACCAGAATTATAATAATTCTAGGGTATATAGTTCAGTAGGAATACACATGTTTACATTGTTATAGAAACATTCTCCAGAGCATTTCTTCACGCAAAACTGAAAAACTATTAATCTAAAAAATTCTCTTTTCTTCTTCCCAGGGCCCTTGACTATCATACTTGTACTTTCTGTGTCTTTGCATTTGACTAGTCTAGTTACTTCATAAAAAGAGAACTTTTGTCTTATTTGACAGGCTATTTCATTCAGTATAGTAATAATAAGTTATTCTATGATGGAGAATGTGTCAGAATTTCTGAACATCATGAAATAAAGATTACAATTTATAAATATATGGTGCAAATTGTCTGTCCTTAAATCCATTTTGGATATACACCTTACACCCTAGTCTTCACTTTGGGGAGCAATGTTACTATGGCCATACATATGCAATCGCCTCTTTAAGACTTTAGATCTCCTAAACTCTCTTCTCTGAGATGACTCCCTTTCTTAAAAAATACCTTCCTTTGTTTCACTTCATCACCTCATTCTTTCCCTCAGCTCCTTTCACTCTTTAATGTGCCCCCCCTTCAATAACCTACTTCCTTCCTCCACAGCACATTTTCCATTTTCAATATTAGCCTCTAAGTTCAATTGTTTGTCTACCACAGTCAATGGCTACCAGGCCCCTCAAAGTAAGTACTTGAAATTGAGAGGGAAATGTCTAGATGGAAATAAATTGAATATGTCATCCACTCAGGTTTAGGAGACATTGTTATTTATGTGAGAGAACAGCACCATAAACTACAGTCCACACTCTCCTTCAGATTATGCCTCCACAGGAAGAGAAAACAATGTTAAAGGTCTTTCTCACAAATATTTCTTTAAACTACTTAACCCCTTATTAAGGAAGCAATCTCAATTTGTCCCATTTTTTGTCAGATAGATGATTTTCACAAAATGTGCTTTGGAGATAACAGCAGTGAGTTACATATTACAGTATTGCCTGACTCATGGCTCAAATTTTAAATTGAAGGGCATAAGTTCTACAATTGCACCTGTTCACATGCAATTGGTTTTGTATTTATGTATGTTTTATGATTATATGATGCATTCATAGATGAAAATCATATTATTAAGTAAAACACATTCTTATGAAAATTGATTTAGAGTTAAATGTAAGCTATATAAACTGCCCCAGAGACAGAAATATAGAAAAAACACATTTCTGATATTTATGTGAATTGAGTCAATCTCTGGGAAATAGAATTAGTTTGAAGTTAGTAGTTTAATACAAATAACTGTGTATCAGAATTATTAACATTAAGTAAATTATGAACTTATGTTTCATTCTTTGTAGATTTTGGAATTGCATATGTTAACATGGTTGTTAGCTTTGTTTGGTGTTATAGTATGATTTCCTCAAACCATTTTCAAAAATCTTTTTTAGTAACTTGATAACTCACAGATATACTAAATCAAATTCAGCCACAGATATTTATTAGATTGCAAGCCCACATACAAATATGATTCAATATCAAAATATGTATTATTTACCTAATGGGTATGCAACTATTCCTCTTGACATGAGACGTGTAAGTTTAATATATTTGAGTTTCTTATTAAGCATAAGAAAATTTCAAATGGCAAACAGTCATATAAGAAAACATGCCAACTTTTTTTGCAGCCATATTCTGATTGGGTCTTTACACTATAATATGATATTGATAACTCTACCTCAAACAAAAGATGAGAATAGTGAGGAGAGTGAATTACATGAAGATGCAGGACTACAATTTTATTATCTTCCAGTTTAGAATTTACAATATTTATTTACAGTTTTGATACACTTGTTTTTCTTTTTCTCTTATGGTATCTAAATACATGGTAAATTACTATGTTATTCTTTTCTAAACAGATATGCCACATTTATTTCTCTTGATCTTTACAGAATTTTCAGAAAAATTCTTTTATTTTCATGGCACAACACTTATTTGCATGAGCTCAATAAAGTTATGTGTTCATTCTACCTGAACATATTTGCAAACATTATTCATATCCTTGTGGGTTTGACTGGAATGTCATATTTGAGAGTGATGTACATAGAATGTAAATTTTTTAACTAGAGTGACTTTTTGGAGCTAATGATTACAAACCTTCTTTAAAAAAATTGTCCAGGTGTCTTGATAATAGGATTCCCTACTTCATGTGTCCAAAAGCAAGGTCACTTCTTTAAGGTCCAAGAAACTGATGATGTATCATGGACATCAAAAAGAGAGGACTTTATCCAATTTTATAGGTATTGAATGTGAAGTCTTCTTCCTGGTTTGGCTACCCAGCCTTGGGAGACATTTAGAAATCTCATCTGAAACTCCTTGTCAAATTATCTCGCAAGGAAAACTAGAAAACACTGCGTAATCAATGTTCATTCTTGTTCTACTGATACGAATAATAACACCAATCCAATGAAACAACATTCATATCTTAAAGGAGAAACTTTACTTTGCTAATCTGGTATCAAAAATCGTGTTAATTGTAGTAAATATTTTGTTACAATGGAATACTCTAGCATACCCTTTTGTGTTAATACCTATAATACTAGACTGTGTAATGTCCTTCCTTATAAATATTCAATTCTGGTTGCCTCTAATATGTGGCAACCTAACCTCATCAACCTAAAAATTCCAAATTTTCTCCAGTCATCCTAACTATATCCATAAAGAACAAAACCTTGACTTCTGAAATACTTCCTGTGACTCTCTAAAGAATCTTCAACAGCTGTAGCTGGATGCTTTCATGCTTTACTCTGAGAAGTACTCATGGATGTGGGATTTATTTCTCTGCCATAACAAATGACATTCAGTTACAAAGAAGGAAATGTGTAGGTGTTCATGTTCATCCTCACTCTATAATAAAAGATGCTTGGGCTCCAAATTTCACCTGGCTGTCCTCTTGCATCAGACAGTGGGCTTCCAAAGATTACCCTTTGCTTTTGTTTGTTTGTCTGTTTATGTGTTTTCAAGGGAATTTTCCTCCTCAAATATCTGACTGCTAAGACAATGCAACAAATATTCTCTACTACCAAAGCTGAAAAATAGGCTGAGCTGTGTTTTAATAAATAGAAATTGGTGACATGAGTGAATAGATTTCAATTGTGCAGAGGAAAAAGAAGTGAGTCTTCTCCTATAGAGTAAGAGGGAAGACTGATGAAGAGTCTTTCCTTGACCAAAGTCTGTCTGGTCAGGGTCTTCTGATCTTTGTTGTATGGCTTGAATATGAAGTTGTGCTGCTATTGGCAATGTCCAAATTTTGCTAGAATCCTTCTAAAGGAAGCTAACCAAAATATTAAACCTTCAGTATCTTGTAAACTATGGACATGAAGTCATGTTCCACCCTTTGCATCATCCCCCATGTGTTGTATGAACACTCCATTCTCTCTTTAGCAAAAACTGTGTTGTGGTGGTGTAACCAAATCTCTCTGCTTCCCTGATGTTTGTTTTTCATAACTTTTCATGCACTAACCCTTACTGGCACCTTGATTATCATTCCTCTTTTCCATGCTGTAACCAGAATTGGGCTCAATGTGTCTCCCATCTGGTAAAACCATATTTGAGTAGTCCTTGTTACTGTTGAGGTACTCCTTCATGAAATCTATGACTGTACAAGTTACATGTTACAAATTAGGATTCCTTCTTTGGAATTCTTTATATTCATCAGATTATTTTATTCATGTTTGTATAAGTTTTTTTCATAAATGCATCTTTTCTTCATTATTCTGGAACTTTTTATTTAACCATGTGACAAGGAGAACATCAAACAATATTACCTTTAATCACAAATTCTCTGTAATGCAATATATCTTATAATTTTTTTGTGAGGAACGGTCATTGAGAAAACATTCTACACATAAATATTTTCATGTGAAACTTTCTGTATGACACTTTCCTAAATGTGGAGCAGCCAAGTCAAACTTAATATTTCAATTTTATTAAAGATTCATTCTACATTATACTCCCACAGCAGGTTTCCTTATAATTAAACTTTCTTATAATTTCTCTGGAGTGATAAGAAAGTTTTATTTAAATTTTAAGAATATATCATGTGTTAAGATCAAGAATGTGTCCTGGTAGATTTGAAGATGGTTTTCATTCGAATAAAGATGGTCAGATATTTCAGAATTTGGACTATTTTCATTTTGCAGTGCTGCCCTAAAGTATACAGTAAAGTGGGGCTTTGCAATAAATGTGCTTTGATTTACCTGTTTTCAACAAGATTTCTGTAAATTTAAATACATTTTACTTTGTTAGAAATCAGGGACAGTCATAGTTTGATTAGGCTTAAAGCATGAATATTATTATGTTCTTGTCTGTCATGATGAGTCACTTTTCTCTGCTACTTTTAGGGGAGATTTAGAGCAATAGGCTATAACAAAAACAGGGAAATTGGATGTGAATTTGTAAACTAAGATATAACAAATAATAACCATTATTTTGAAATCCACCACAAAATCACTGAATTTTGCATCAAATCTATAATTAACTAGTGATGTTGTGTCATATTTTGGAATGAGTGGACTTATGACTTTCAACAACAGACTTTCAGAAGAGAAAGGAATATTGCTTCATAGTCTCTTCTTGCTGATAACAGCAGGACTCCCTGCTTCAGGCTTAGATACAGCTAGAGCCTTTTCATTTTTTTTTTTTCAGTTTTAGGAAACTTCTGCCTGCTGTGTGTTCCTTTTCAGTTCTTTGTTTATTATTCAGTTTTTTTTTATTTTTTATTTGGGGGGCAGGGGTCAGTCTGTCCAGGGGGCTAAGCTGGCTTATCCCAGGATTAGCTGTGGGAATACCACGTGACGCTTATTTGCTCACTTGTTGGTCTACGTCTCCCAAGCAGGTTTGGAGCCAACATCTGCCAGTGCAGGAGCCCCCCTGTTTTCTCAGTGTAACATGGTGTGGACAAGCTTTGTAGAGGCTGGGGGTTCAGGGTGTCAGAGTCTTGATTCTTTGTGGTGGTTTTCTTCTGCCAAGAGTGGCTCTAGCATCTCAGCAAAATTTTTGATTTACAGAGCTCATGCTGTCTGCTTCTGCCCTCTAGTCGCCATCTTGGATTCTCTAGAATCTTTCTATCATTCCTTTTACTCTACATGCTGTACCTTAAAACCAGGACATTAGGCTAAGTAAATTTTGTCATGTGCTAGTAGTGGCTGGGGCTGGAGGGACAACTGAAGGAAACAGTCCTGCAGCAGAAGAAGAGCCACCTGGTGGAGTTTACCAAGCCTCTTGGTTACTGCCAGACAAGGAATCCCTCTCTCCTTCTGCTGGGAAAATGAATATCTTCACCTCCTCCACCTGACATTTATCCCCTTGCTCTCTTTAGATGTGTGTTTAACCAGAACAGGCCGAGGCTCTAGACTCCTGGGAATCCCTGTGTGAAAGATGCAGCATGGCAGGCTGTTTTCCTTGTGATCTAGGGGAATGAAGTTGTCTTTCACAGATGGCTCTGGGGCTTGAATACCAGGTAGTGTGCACACATAAAGTAAACTTTTTTATTCATATATGCATACGTTGTTTGGGCCAGCTCTCCCTCCCCACCTCCCACCCTCTCCCTCTTCCTCCACTACACCCTTACTTCCCAGAACCTGTTCTGTCCTCTTCTCCAATGTTGTTGAAGAGAAGACATAATCAATAATAAGAAAGACATAATGCTTTTGCTAGTTTGAGATAAGAATAACTATACAGAGATTCCTAGCATTGCTTCCACGCACATGTGTATTACAACCCAGATTGATTCATCTTTACCAGACCTTTTCACTACTTCCCAGTCATCTTCCCATGGTGACTTCTGTCATTTTAAGGTTAGGGCATGTCCTGATAAGTCCCCACAGCTCTGGGGTCTGAGCATGGGAATTAAGGGCCTTCTTCCAGAAATGTCTTTTTCTGATTCATCAGACTTGGAAGACTTTGGACTTTTGAAGATTAGATGGGGATACCTATAGGTAGATTTTTTGACTTGAATGTTTTGGCTGGGCTCGGTGACAATGTATCTGGGGACATGTGAATCACTAGCTGGGGCCCGAGGAAGGAGCTTGCTGCAACAGGTGGAGGACAGGGGCACATGAGATGAGCAGGCCAAGCAGCCACAGGGTCCCTGGGTGTCACTAAGCTGCCCCCTTGCTGCCCACCTGGGCCATGGACACCCAGCTGCTCCATAGCTCAAGGTTGCCACCCCACTCACCATAGGAGCTGCCTTACCCACTCTTGGAATCTCCCAAACTCCTCTCCTGACAGGGAGCATTGAGGCTGGAACCTGGAGACAGGACAGCCAATGATCTAAGTTTTATATTAGTACTATTAAGAAAGTAGTCTAGAACTCTTTCTGGATAACACAGTAAAGAATTTTTATTTTCTACTTATGAGAGTATGACTAAATTCCTATTGCTATGGTTAATGCATTTATTTCATATTAGAAGATTAATAAATATCAATTTAGTATAAAAATCATGTATGTGAATGTAACAGGTAGAACATTTTCACAAGTGGTGTAGCTGTCAATAGGAATACACATGTACATTCTTATTGACATTTTTATGTCAATAGGAATACACATGTATATTCTTATAGAAATAATCTCCAGAACATTGCTTTAAGCAAAGCTGAAAAATTTTATTAATAATAATAATAATTAAAACTTCTTTTTTTCTTCCCATGGTCCTTGTATATCATAAATGTACTTTCTACATCTTTGCATTTGACTACTGTAGGTACTTCAGAGAAAGAGAGATTTTGTCTTATTTGACAGGCTTATTTCTCTCAGTATAATATAATCAAAATTATTCTGTGATGGAGAATTTGCCACAATTTCTGAAGATAGTAAAAATGAATGATATCACAATATAGATATGGATACATGTATATATATATATATATTTATATATACTTACTTACTGAACTTATGCCTTAGTCTTCACCTTGGGGAACAGTGTAACTATAGCCATGCATATACAAACACCTCTTACAGACTTAAGGTGTCCTTAACTCTCTTCTCTGAGATGTGTCCCTTTCTTTTAAAATAGCTTCCTATGCCTCTTTTCACCTCTTTATTCTGTCCCTTAGCAATCTTGTACTATCTAATATGTGCCCCTTTAACAACCTACCTCCTTCCTCCACAGCACATTTTCAATTTTCAATATGAGCTTCTAGGTTCACTTGTTTGTCTACCACAATCAATGGCTTAAGGCCCCTCAGAAGTACTTGAAGATGAAAGGAAGATGTGTAATTAGACATAAATATGTTATCCACTCAGGTAGTTTTAGAAGACATTTTAAGTGTTACAAGAGAACTGCCCCATAAACTGCAGTCCACAGTCGCCTTCATATTTTTCTTCCATAAGGAGAGAAAGAAATACTAAAGGCCTTCTTCACAAATATTGGTATCAAAACCACTTTACCCTTTATTAAGGAGGCAATTTCAGCATGTCCATTTTTATCAGAAAGACAATTTGCACAAAATATACTTTGGAGATAAAAGCCATGAGTCATATATTACAGTATTGGCTTACTCATGGCTCAAATTTTAAAATGAGGCCATAAGCTCTATGTTTGCAACTGTTCATATGTTTATGCATATGTCATTGTATATATGAGTGCTTTATGATTTTATTATACTTTCATAACTCCAGATGGCATCATTAATTAAAATAAATTCCTATGGAAATTGATTTAGAGTTAAATGTGAGCAACATAAACTTCCTAAGAGAATGAGAAATTTAAAAAAATTACTTATATTTATGTGACTTGAGTAAACTCTGGTAAATAGAATTGGTTTGATGTTAATCATTGAATAAAAACATCTGTGTTTCAGAATTATTAACATTGAGTTATGAACTTATGTTTTATTCTTTGTAGATTTTAAAGTTGCACAGTCTTAACATGAAAAAACTTGAGATGATGGCTTTGTTTGGGGTTATAAAATGATTTCTTCAAACCATTTTCAAAAAGCCTTTTCAGTTACTTGATACCTTAGAGATGTACTAAATAAAATTCAGCCACAGATAGTTATCAGATTGCTAGCCCACTTACAAGTAGGAAAAACTACCAAAACACTTAATATTTAACATATGTGTATGCATCGATTATTTTGACATAGGACTTTTAAGCTTAGTATATTTTGATCTCTTACTAAGCATAAGAAATTCTCATATGACAAAACATCATATAAGATATCACAAGAACATTTTCTTGACCATCATGCTCTGATCAGGTCTTTACACGCTATAGAATCATTAAATTGTTAACTCTACCTCAAGAAAAGATGAGAAGAATGAGGAGAATGAATCACCTGAAAATGAAGGAATGTAATTTCATGACATTCCAGTTTAGAATTTCCAGTATTTTATGTTTTATTTTTTAAATTTCGATATACTCATTTTTCTTTTTCATTATGATATTTGAATACTTATTAAATTAGTGTGTTATACTTTCCTAAACAGATATGACATATTCATTTCTCTTTGATCTTTACAGCATTTGGAGACATTAAATTCTCTTATTTTCATGGCAAACACTTATTTTCATGAGTTCAATAAATATATGTATTCCTTATACCTGAACATATTTATAAACATTTGTCATATCATCATTAGAATGTCATAATTGAGAGTTATGCACATAGAAAGTGAATTTTTAACTAAGGTGACTTTATGAAACTAAAAAATTGTCCAGATTTTTTGCGGCTAGGATGCCATACTTCTCCTCTAAAATCAAGATCACTGCTGTCAGATCCAAGAAACTGATGATGTATTGTTGACCTCAAAAACAGAGGAACTTGACTGATTCTATAATACTGAAGGTGAAGTCTCCTTCCTAGTTTGCCTCCCCAACCTTGGGAGACAATTAGAACTCTCATCTGACACTCCTTGTCAAACGAACTAGCAAGGCAAACTAGAAAACACCTTGTAGCCAATATCCATTCTTGCTGCACTGATGCAAATAATAACACCAATAAGACAACATTAATTTCTTAAATTATACTCCCTCAGAATGTTCCCTCAGATTTACTTAATTTATGAATATCCTATGGTAATATCATCGATTATCTTAATTTCTACTTTAAGTATCCATCACTTTTGTTATCTATTACTTTTTATTGGTTATTTTTCCTCTGTCTCTCTTTCCTGTACTCTCTTTTAACCTTTCACATATTGAGGTGTCTATATTTTGATTGATGATTCATGCCATTTCTGAATAAAATTTCACACCAAAACTTCATTCTTATACATTACTTAATAGTTTTGACGAAAATAATTTCACACTTATAAAATTGACATTTTAGTATTATCTAAAATATATTGTGTTGGATCTATTTTATTTTAAAATGTGTCAATTACTACTAAGTTGCATGAAGTATTATGTTTTAAATGTTCTTATAATTTCTCTTACTAAATTAAGATTCATTTAAATTTTTGAAATAAATTCATGTATTAGGATCAAGACTGTTTCCTGGGAGATTGGAAAATTGTCTGCACACTAGTAAAGATTATCAGATATTTCTCAATTTGGACCACTTTAATTTTGAAGTACTTCCCTAAGGTATCCCTTAAAGTTGGACTTTAAAATAAAAGTGCTTTGGTTTACCTGTTTTCAACAAGATTTATGGAGTTATAAAAATATTTTATTTCATTTATAATTATGATAAGTCATAGTTTGACTAGGCTTAAAGGATTTCATGATCATGCTATTTTTCTACAATGATGAATGACTTTTCTCTACTAGTGTTAAGAGAGGTTAGGGCATCAGGCTACCATGGAAAGAAGAAAATTAGACTTGAATTTGTAACGTCACTTGTATAGAACAATAACTACCATTTTTAACTATACCACAAACTTACTGAATTTTGCATCATATCTCAAATAAGATAGTGCTTCTGTATCTTATTTTGGAAAAACTGAGCTTATGACTTTCGAACACAGATTTCAAACAAACACATTTATTTTACTTTTTCCCTAGCAGTGTTTTCATTGGCTTAAATTACTTTTTGTCTTAAACAGATAATGTATCCCATGAAAACAAAATTTGTCTTAGCTAAGTAAGTTCTGAATAATCTTTGTCAGAGTGGAAGGGAATCTTGCATTAGAATCTCTTCTTTCTGATATCAGCATGACTCCCTGCTTCAGGCTTTGATATAGCTAGAGCCGTTTCTTCTTTTTTTCAGTTTAGTAAACCTTCCAGCAACAAAACAGACAACATCTTGTGATGATTAATATGACAGTTGCCACACAAGCCACCAGAAATCCAATCACATTCAAAGAGTGGTACTGGAACCAGGAAAGGTCATGGACACCTGAGCAAAGATGTTTGTCATCTTTGTGGCACAGGACAAACTCAATCCAAAAGACGGCTTGATCCAGAGGCTTTACTGGCTGAATTCTTGATAGCCTCATAGCATTTTCTTTATAGCTAAAGGAAAAGAATAACAACATTAATATTAAATGAAAGTTAGTTTTCCTGAGCTTATTATGTCATGGAAATTTTCTGAAAGTGTTCCCCTATGATTTTAAATAAACATCATTACATTGATGTACAAGTGCTCTAAATTTGCTTTTATGCACAAACAAAAGCAGGTCACACTAAGGGGTGGTTGCATATGAGAGAGGGAAAGTAAAAGAAGAATGTTAAGAAGGTGAATATGGTTGTTGTATTCACTATACAAGAATGAATACAGAATTTTAAAATCCGTTGATACCACCATAAGAAGGGGACAAAGGTCAAAGAAGAAAATAGAGGAGACAAACCATTTCAGTTATTATACATATATACATGAAAATGTCACAAGGAAACTCCTGGGTTATCTGATTTAAACAAACAAAAATGTCATTTTTTCTTTCTGTTACAAATCAGAGAACAGGAGGGTGGAACACCCTGCCTGGAGGGATGGTGCATGAAGGAGGGGGAAGGAGATGGTGAAAGGGTGGGTGAGTGTGAGTATAATGCAAATACTATGTACACAGTACATAAATGGAAAAATGATACCTGTTGAAAATACTCTGGGAATGGGAGGAGAGAGAGGAGGATAATTGAGAATGATGGAGGGGGTGAATTCCAGTGTGATATATTTGATATATTGTAAGAACTTTTTCAATGCCACATTGTACTCCCACACAGCACAACTATAAAAATAATAATTATTTTAATCTGCAACACAATTTCTTAAATTCATGCACTGTGTAACATTCTTTCAATCAATGATAAAGGTTTATATGATGATACTTTCTCATAATATTTTGTCATTTAGCAATGTCATCTTAAGTTCATCCTACAATGTTCACACAAACACCAAATTGGCTAACAATGAATTTCTTCAAATTTATTTTTCTTTTTAAAGTTTAGTATTAAAGTAGACTGTATAATAATATTAATAAACTTTTTATATTTTACTTGCCACCTAATATATATAAATATTAGGATTTAAATGAGAAAGGTGCAATATAAGTCTTCAAAGGAGCAAGAGGCAGTGTTCTCTAAGCAACTGATTACTATAGCATAAAATAAATTGAAATTATTTTGAACAGAGGAAGAATCACCTATGTCTGCTGCAGAAATAAAGTGAAGGCTACATGAATTAGATTGTGTGCCTAACAAAGAAAGAAAATGTGGAGAAAAGTTCTTAGAAGAAATGAAGATTTGGCAATTAAAAACAAGCAAGGGTGACATGCTAGAGGGTTATCTCATAAAAAGTGGTGGAGTCAAATATTCAGATATGAAGGAGTTCCAAGGTACCAGGAAGTAAGATGGTGGTGGTGAATGAATCATGGGAAACATAGGCCATACTTTATCATGAAACGTATTACCACCACCTGAAAGATTTTGGATTCATTTCAATAGAAAGTTCAGAGTCCCTGATAATAAAACAGAAGATATTATTTTCAATGGGTTTTGAAATTCTCCTACAGAAAGACAAAAGACAATGAACACTTCAGAAATATGACACAAAGATAATGTAAGAAGTGACTGAAAATTGCTGGGCAAGCAATTTCACATGAAGTAGATGCTTTGATCTTGGTTATGGTGAGTATGATTATGCTTATAAAAATGGCAATTTTTACAATTTATTCACTGACATTACAGTAGAAAAATATGAAGTTAGTTTCACTTTTGAGTTTTGAAATAGTAAATATTCAATTAAATTTTTTTCTGTTGAGGTATCAGCTCATGACTGCTTCTGTTTTCACACTTCATTCATCAGTCTTACCAAGAAGGTCATCCCAGGGAATCCACTTGTAGAGCTGAGTATTGGATGGTTTCTTACCATCATACCTTCATAGAACCTGTTGGTACAGAAAATATCTTGTTCTGTGACTAAAATTTAAGGTTACAACAGGTTTGAATTCTAAAAGTTTGAAGAAGTTATCTAGTGGAACACCTTCCACATTAAAGATAGTAATTAAGATTAGAGGTTTTAATAGAAAAAGAAGTAATGATGAACTGAAGAAAACAGACAATCTACATACCATGCCCTTTATCATAAGCTAAATGTAATACAGTCATAATGTTCTACAACATAATTTAGAAAAGCGTGATTATCAGGATGAATTCATGCATTTATGAAATTTAAAGCTTCATATGATTCAACTGTGGAAAAATAGATGCATTAGGAAAAACTAATATTCATTTTACTTTATGTATTTTATGTTAGCTCATTTTACAAATTTAATATTACCCTGTTATATTTCTTTTAGTAATTTGTAATAATTCCTTTAGTAATTTGTAATAATTTTCCTATTTTGATATAATTTTCCACTACTGTGAGAAGTAAATTTATACTAATTAGGAATTATATGTACCTTGTTTCAGATTGCAAATTATTTAGCATGATTTCCAAATTAAATTTCATCTGTCAATTCTTGACCTTAATCCAGACTATCTGTATAGTTGGATTCGGGATTCAGGAATTCTTTAAGTGTTTCAAAGAATCTGTTGATAATTCATGAATAACCATATGAATGTTGAGAAAACCCACATTGTGACATTGCAAATTTTGTTCAATTTTGGGTTTATACTGTGTGACTACGTTGATTCTGGAAGACTGCAAAGTCTAAAGAGTTCTTAAGAAAGTATCCTACACATCAAGAACATTTGCATGTATACTACAAAAATAAAGAACTAACTTTTGAATTGGCAAGCAATCCTTATGAACTGGAATATAATTGATAGCAAGTTATTTTCCATATACTATCTGAATGGTAAAGTGACATCTGTTTCCAGAAAAAAATATGCCTCCAATGAGTAGGCATCTATATGAGACAGAAACCTAAAAAGTAATTGACCAACATGGATATGCCACAAGTATACTCAAGTGTATTCTATGTATTAGAAAAGAACAGACTAATATACTTCATGGACTGGGAATTTTCTGGAACTTGCTTCCTCTGGGTTCCTTTTTTCACTTCTTCCTTTGGAAGAAGGAGGTATAATATTTTATGTTAAAAACAGAGACCTTGAGAAGAACAGGTTAATGCACAGATTATATTTTTTATATTTACCTGCTTCAGACATGGGGAACATCCTGTCCTATAGGGTGATCTGTTTTTATTTTCTACTAAAATAGTTTTCATGGTACATTGTTGACTAAGGATTTCTGAACTATGGCTTACTTTTTCCTAACTAGACTCCTGAATAGTTCCCCTAATCAGCCTTTCCTAATAATTAGGCTGACTTCAAGAGGTGAGATTTCATTGTAAACCTGAACTGCATGATGTATTTCAGCCTTTTTTCACTACCTTCTTAACCACATTTGCTGGTCTATTTACTAATTAACATTCAATATGTTCTAATAAATCTGTAATACCTACAATGCTATTAGAATCCTGTGTGGAAAAAAGAATAAATAGCTGAGTAGAATTTGGTGATTACTTTTATCTGTCTGCAGTGCCATTATTACACAAACTTCTTTATTTTTTATTGTTGTGCATGAAGGGGATACATTATGGCATTTACAAAAGTTCTTACAATAAAAAACGGTGATTTTTTTGTATTTGCCTGCAGTACAATTATAAAGTAAATTCATTGTACTTGTTCAGTATAATCTTTTTGATCACAACGATAATGTGCAAATCATTTTCTATCATATGCAGCCTCTTTATTATTTTCTCATTTTCCATATATATTTCTTTCAAAAAGTTATTTATAAGATGAATTAGAAATATCTTAACTACTGTATATCAATAACAGTAAGGTACTGATGCTATTGCTTGAGTTCAGGACCTTGTCCTTGCTAGGCACGTACTTTATTACTTGAGCCTTACTTAGGGTCCCCACATTTTCTTTTGACCATGAATTGTTCTGAGTTTAGCAAACTTATTATATATGTGCCCACCTAGAGGACAATTTACCTAAACTTTTGTGGAATCTTTGCAAGGGCAAATTAAATCACATTGACCCTTTCTTCTGTTACATCACTGTCCATTGACCTGAGAAAAATACAACACAACTCCATTTTCTCCAGAACTCTGGACAAAGTTTTCCATTTCCTGCAAAGAAAGAATTTGCTCCAACATAAAAAAGGAACAACACAGAAAGTTTTTAAAGGAAACTAAGGAGAGAAATCAAGCATACTTAGGCATTATTATAGTTAATGCTATTTTTAATTGACTCATGATCATTTGAAGCAGATGGGTACTGTGGCATAAATATGGGCTCTTAGACATATTTATGTAAGGGTATTTGTGTGTGTGTGTGTGTGTGTGTGTTTATGTTTCTGTGACTGTGTGTCAGAAAGAAACAGAACCCTCACACAATGAGGGCAATAAATGATTATAGAATTTATTGTTCCAGACTCTTAGTTTATAATTATATAATTGCTAATGGAGGTTCTTTCAGTTAGGAGCTACAGCAAGTTTGTTACATTGCTTACTTATAATCCTTTCAATTCTACTAAATCACCTTGGATGATCCAGGCTGGATATTATATTGGAGGAAACATTTCAGCTTAGCATTATTAGTATTATGTGCATATATTACTATATATATATATATATATATATATCTCATTAGTATATATTTCCCATATTCTGAGCATTGTTGAAAAGTCACTGGATTTGCTTTACATCTACATTTTCTCATTTCAGAATATGGTGTTATTCACCTTTTATTGACATTTTCCCAAGATTTCTCCAATAATATTCCTTAATTACTATAGGTTATGGATCATGGTCATTTAGAATATGGAAAATGTGATATGGATTTAATGTAAAATACTAAGAATTGTCTTTGTATTCAGAACTATACATATACTTATTAGAAGTATACCTGATACAAATTAATATTTTTACCACATTGGAACTATCTACATCTGTGTGAAAATATTTTTGGGATTTAATACACATAATGATCTGATAATATGATATTAAAGTGGTGTTCTAGTTGAATTAATTTATATAACTTGATATGAGGTACACTCATCACCGCCTCACTGTGAATCAAAGTGAGCTTTTGAACTCCAGTGGGTATTTCTACAAGAACTTTGTGCAGTGGAGAACTGGTTTCCCTGAAAAAATGTGTATATTTGGAATGCTGACAATAATTCTGACTTGTCCTTTCATTATGAGACTTTTTACATAATGAATGTCTTCATAAATAATAATAATTCTACAATTTGCAATGTATTTTCCCACCCTGAATAAAATGATAGAGTAACTAAACTTCTTTAAGTCTTTTCAAATCCAAAAGCTCATCTTTTTTTCCATTCTTTCCCTTTTAAGTTTATTGTCTTTTCTTTGTGTAAAAAATGCTGATATTCTTCTAATATGAAAGATGACCTTTCTAATCCTAGTCACTAGCATAAAATACCTTTTCAGAATTAAAAAAAGAAATGTTCAGAACCATAATTTCACATGGATAGAAATCAGTCTTGATGAAACCAACACTGCACTATTCTTGGGAATCTAGTGGTACCTACCGGATTCTGTGTGGTTCCAGTATTTATGGTAGCATCTAATGGTACTTATATTCAAGGTGTCATCTTCATGCTCAAATTATCATTGGTCTGTGTGTCATATAAAATGTTCTCTTCACTAGTGTTATATGTTAATTGTAAAGGCTAATCAGTGACATGGACCAGTCGTTTTTTCTTCTGTAATATGCTTTTTTAAAAAGGATTGGTCATTGCCTTTCTGTAGCATTCTTTATAAGTTAAAAAAAGTTAATTCTAAGAAAATACAGAAAAATATTAACAATGATAAAACAGGATATCATTTTCACCCTTAAATTTCATGCAGGCATCTTTCTATGGTTGAAAATTCATTTTCTTATTTTCTGGTTTTTAATTTGTTTATATACAGTGTATATGCATTACATGCTTAGACAATTGCAATATTATTGCATAGCTCTTTGCTTCCTACAAATATACTGATATTATTATATTATTTTTTCCAAATAAATGCAGGTTGAAGCTTAATGTGTTACAGAATTTTTAACATAATCCTTTCAAGAAAGTAGTATGTATATATGTTTTAAATTGTTCATTAATGTAAAATATTTATATTTCTTCCAATATTTCTTCTCTGAATCACAGCCATGAATTTTTTATACATATATTGCTTCTTTGAGAATAATATGACACAAATAGCTATTCACACTTTAAGAATAATTATATATTTGGGCTTGGGGATTTTGCTAAATGTATTATTTCTGTTAGAACACTAAAGAAATTATCTGGGAATTCAATAATGAATAGAAATGAAATAAATTTAGTAAATCAATTATTGCAGCTAACAAATAATAGAACAGGCTTTCTAATATTGATTTAGGTAGAAATTATATTGATCCAAATGATTAACACCAACTATTCTCCCTGTTGATCATGATCAAGTTGCTGGACCTCCTTTTGCCCATTCTCTTTCTCCATGTTCCTATTTTCTTCTTTCAACCAACATTGTCATTTTTCCATAGCATAAATGAGGAAATCACTCATGAATAGGGATTATTGAATAGTAACAAAACTTTGCCTCACATTCTTACAATTTATAAGATATCCTATGCAGTGAAACCATTTACATTTGTAGTAGAAATTATGTTTTAAGGCCTGAATAAGATCTAAGTTTGTGTCAATGCTATTAACAACGCAGAGAGAATCAAGCTCTTATGAAACAACATAACAGCACAATAAAGAATATACATTATTTTTATGTTATCCAAAATATATCACATTTGGTTTGGAAAACAAAGCTTCAGAAAAGCAAAAAAAGAAATAATGTCTTATTAAATTAAAAAGTTAGACCCAACAGTTTACTGAATTAAACACATTCACCAAACTAGCAAAGACATATACGACTTAAAGTGAAAGAGTGAAAATTAATGCCTTAAGCAAACAGAATCCAAAGAAGAATGAATAGTAATACCTGAGAAAATAGACTTCAACCAAAATCAGTCAGAAGTGACAAAAGCATCATTACACATAAGGGAAACATCAATCAAGAAGATATAATGTTTATAAGTATATATAGATATCAAATTATGAAGCAAGTAATTTTATAGGATAAAATAAGAAATAAGCTTTGACATAAAATGAAGTGATACCAACATTCTCCAACAAATTATTCAAATCAAAAATAAAAATCAACTAACTTCATAGTTTAATTAAACTATTGGTCAAATGTAGTTAACAGTTTCCAGAGTATGTCATCCCACAGTAACAGAATATATTCTTTTTATATGTTTTCCAAACTAAATCACATATTGAATTTATACAACAAGGTTTCACACAAACAACAAAACATAAATATTGTCTTATTCTTATCAAATTATAATGTACCAAAAGTAGAAGTCAACTGGAGGAATAACTGCAAAAATTGTTCAACCATATGGATTGAGCAATATACTTTGGAAAGCACAGTAGTTCATGGAAGAAATCAAAGGAAATACTTAAAGTTCCAAATACACATTGATGATGTAAATATAATATCCTGGGTTCTGTGGAATACAATAAAAGAATAGTACATCAAAATTTATGGTTGTGGGTGCCTATATTAAAAAATAACTTAGAGTGATAATTGATAGATGATTGAAATAGGTAGATAGATAGATAGATAGATAGACCAACACTGAAAACCAAGTGATGAATCTCAAGGTATTAGAAATGTAAGGATGATAGGGGAGAGAATCCAAGATGGTGACTGGAACACAGCCCCAGATCTTCTGATGTCCATGATCCAGGGACAATGACAAGAAGCTGGAGTCTTCCTTGAATGAGGTGAAACACCAAGGAGTGCTGAAACATCAGCACTGTGAACCCCTAGCTCCTGGGAGGCCTCTCCAACCCACCATATACTAAAAGAATAGCAGGCACTACACGCCAAGCCCCACCCCATAGGTCAGCGGAGCTGCTGCTCCATATGCCATGGAATCTCTGATCCTCCCACCCTGCTCCTTTGCCCCACCAGGGCTGTGCTACCCCAAATTCCCACCCCTCAGACCCACAGGATCTCCGTGGGATGAGCCCTTAAGGCCAGGGATCCACAGACATTTATGATCTCCACCAGGTCACGCCCTCCCCCCAGGCCTGCACAGCCCTGCAGAAACTCCATCTCACTGGGCCATGGTCCCCAGTCCTGCATGATCTCTGCTTTGCCAGCCACTCCTCCAAAGCCTGCACAGCACTGCTCAATATTCACTCTGCAAGGCTGTGCCCCTAAAGCCTGCCAAGCCAGGGATGCACACACTCACAATCTCCATTTTGCTAGATCGCACCCCCAAAGCCTATCAAGCCAGGGATCCGTAGACATGAAAGATATCTACTCCTCTGGTCTGTGCCCTTCAGGCATGCCAAGCTCATGCTCCAAAGGCCTGCTACTTCACCTCAGATAAATCCTCCACCCAAAGGTCTGTGGGACCCCACCCACCATCCACTTGCCACAGGAAGGCTCCAAACCTATCTAAGAGACAAACACAAACAGCTCTGGATGCTAAAGAACTAGCATCAGAACAACTAAGACTGCAATTCTACTACTCCAGAACTGTTTTTTTGTTTAATTTTTATTTTTTTCCCTTCTTTAAGGGATTTGCTGCCTGATTTACTGTTTGATCATCCACCATCTCTACCCTTTATTTCTCTTTCACTCTCTACTTTGCTTTTATTTTCTATCTCTCTCTCTTGTTTATCTTTCTCTCTTGGTTTTGTTAGTATTAATATTGCTACCCAGCTAATAATAAATTACACATAATTCAGGGATAGAAACATTGCCTGATGGAAATATGGGAAGAAGAAAAAGGGAAGGAAAATTTTCCCTCCCAAAAAATTAAGCACTGCAGGATTTAGAATGAAATGAAGAAAACAGATACCCAGACCCAGACTGACAAAACAAAGATAAACTATACCAAAGAACCCAATGAAACCCACAAGAACACTCTGAAAGAAGAAATCCTACAAGTAATTAATGAGAATTTCATGGAGATCTTACTAAGACATGGTCAACAAAAATGTACAGGAGGCACTCAAGAAATTCCAAGAGGACAAAAATAAAGAATAGGAGAAAACACAAAAACAAATAAATAAAATCATAGAAGCCCTAAATAAATGCCAAACTGAAACTGAGACCACCACAAACAGAGAGATAAATGAATTAGGTCAAAAATTGATAATATTAAACAGGAAGTAAACCATGATATGGAAAACCTCAGAAAAAAAGAATGAAAGAGAAATATAAAACAAAATGGAAGGCCATTCCAGCAGAATAGAACAAACAGAAGACAGAATCTCAGAACTTGAAGATAAAATGGCAATTAAAGGAAAAACTGAAGAACTATTAGTTAAACAACTCAAGACCTGTGAAAAGAAAATGCAAGAACTCACTGACTCCATCAAAAGACCGAACCTGAGAATCATGGGCATTGAAGAAGGAGAAGAGGTGCAAAGGAATGTGTAACATATTCAACAAAATAACAACAGAAAACTTCCCAAATCTAGAGAAAACTGTGCCATTCAGGTACAGGAAACCTCCAGAACACCAAACAGACCTGACCAAAATAAAACTACCGCATGACATATCATCATTAAAATAATGAGTACAGAGACAAGAGAAAGAATATTAAATGCTGTAAGAGAGAAAAAACTAATAGCATACAAAGGCAAACCCATCAAAATCATAGCAGAGTTCTCAACAAAAACATTAAAAGCAACAAGAGCATGGAGTGAGGTTTCCAAGCACTGAATGAAAATAACTTCAACACTAGGATACTCTACCCAGCAAAATTATCATTCAAAATTGACAGAACAATAAAAGTCTTCTATGATAAGCAAAAACTAAAACAATATGTGACCACCAAGCTACCACTACGAAAGAATCTCCAAGGAATTCTGCACACAGAAAATGAAACCATGAAAGAGCAGGAAAAACAAAACCACAGGAGAAGAAAAGGCAAGAAAGCAAAGAGTAACACTGATTCAGCTACACACAATCAACCCCTTAATCAACAAACACAACAACATGACAGGGATCATCACTTATTTATCAATACTAACACTGAATGTTAATGTACTAAATTCCCCCATCAAAAGACACCGATTGGCAAACTGTGTTAAAAAGGAAGATCCAACAATCTGCTGCCTATAGGAGACCCACCTCATCAACAGAAATAAGCACTGGCTGAGAGTGAAAGGCTGGAAGAAGATTTACCAAGCCAATGGCCCCTGAAAACAGGCAGGGATAGCAACACTTATCTCGGACAAAGTAGACTTCAAGCCTACTTTGATCAAACGAGATAAAGAAGGACACTCCATACTAATAAGAGGGGAAATACAACAAAAGGAAATAACAACTATCAACCTGTATGCACCCAATGTCAATGCACCCAATTTCAGCAATCACACTCTGAAGGGCCTAAAAGCATACATAGACCCCAACACAGTGGTAGTGGGAGACTTTAATACCCCCCTATCACCAATGGATAGGTCATCCAAACAAAAAATCAATAAAGAAACCCTAGAACTAAATCACACCATAGATCAAATGGACCTAGCTGATGTCTACAGAATATTTCATCCAACTTCTGCACAATATACATTCTTCTCAGCAGCCCATGGTACCTTTTCCAAAATTGATCATATCTTAGGGGACAAAGCAAGCCTCAGCAAATATAAGAAAATAGAAATAATACCATGCATTCTGTCAGACCACAATGCATTAAAACTAGAAATCAACAACGAAAACAGCAGTAAAAAACACACAAACAATTGGAAGCTGAACAACATGTTACTCAATGATGAATTGGTCACTATTGAAATAAAAGAGGAAATTAAAACGTTCTTGGAAGTTAATGAAAATGAAAACACAACCTACCGGAACCTATGGGACACAGCAAAGGCAGTCCTAAGAGCAAAGTTTATAGCCATGAGTGCATATATCAAAAGGATGGAAAGCTCTCAAATCAATGACCAAACAATACAGATGAAACTCCTAGAAAAACAAGAACAAACAAACCCCAAAACAAGCAGAAGGAAAGAAATAATTAAGATAAAGGCTGAAATCTATGAACTAGAGACAAAAAAAAATCCATACAAAGAATCAATGAAACAAAAAGCTGGTTCTTTGAAAAAATAAATAAGATTGACAGTCCCCTGGCAAACCTGACTAAAATGAGGAGAGAAAAAACCCAAATTAGTAAAATCAGAAATTCAAAAGGAGAGATAACAACAGACACCATGGAAATCCAGGAAATCATCAGAGACTACTTTGAGAGCCTATACTCTAATAAATTTGAAAATCTCAAAGAAATGGACAGATTTCTAGAAATTTACAACCACCCAAAACTGAACCAAGAGGATATTAATCACCTGAATATATCTACAATACAAAAAAAAATTGAAGCTATCATCAAGAGCCTCCCAAAAAAGAAAAGTCCAGGACCTAATGGATTCACTGCTGAATTCTATCAGACATTTAAAGAAGAACTAATACCCACCCTCCTTAAACTGTTCCACAAAATAGAACGGTATTGAACATTGCCTAACTCATTTTATGAAGCCAATATTACTCTCCTCGGAAAACCAAAGACACCTCCAAAAAGGAGAACTACAGGCCAACTTCCCTAATGAACTTCGATGCAAAAATCCTCAATAAAATAATGGCAAACCAAATCCAACAACACTTCAGAAAGATCATTCACCACGACCGAGTTGACTTCATCCCAGGGATGCAGGGGTGGTTCAACATATGATGTAATACAACACATCAATAGAGGCAAAGACAAAAACCACTTGATCATCTCAGTAGATACAGAAAAAGCCTTCAACAAGATCCAAAACCACTTCATGATAAAAGCTCTAAGAAAACTAGGAATAGAAGGAATGTACCTCAACATTGTAAAGGCTATATATGACAAATCTATAGCCAACATCATACTTAATGGTGCAAAACTGAAACCATTCCCCCTAAAATCAGGAAGGAGACAAGGATGCCCACTATCCCCACTCCTATTCAACATAGTACTGGAATTTCTAGCTACAGCAATTAGGCCAGAAGAAGAAAAAATAAAAAGAATACATATAGGTAAAGAAACCATCAAAATATCCTTATTTGCAGATGACATGATCCTATACCTTAAAGACCCAAAAACCTCTACCCAAAAACTCTTAGATACCATAAACAGCTACAGTAAGGTGGCAGGATACAAAATCAACCTGCAAAAATCATTAGCTTTTCTATACAACAACAACAAACAAACTGAGAAGGAACACATGGAAACAATTCCATTCACAATAGCATCAAAAAAAATCAAATACCTAGGAGTAAATTTAACATAGAATGTGAATGACCTCTACAAGGAGAATTACAAACTCCTGAAGAAAGAGATCGAGGAAGACTACAGAAGGTGGAAAGACCTCCCATGCTCATGGATCGGTAGAATCAACATAGTAAAAATGGCTATACTACCGAAAGCAATCTAAGTGTTTAATGCAATTTCCATCAAAATCCCAATGACTTTCATCACAGAGATTGAAAAATCTATGCTAAAGTTCATTTGGAAACACAAGAGATTGCGAATAGCCAATGCAATACTCAGCAAAAAGAGCAATGCTGGAGGTATCACAATAACTGACTTCAAAATACATTGCAAAGCAATAACAATAAAAACAACATGGTACCGGCACAAAAATAGACATGAAGACCATTGGAACAGAATAGAGGACCAGGATATGACCCCACACAACTACACCCACCTCATTTTTGACAAAGGTGTCAAAAATATATGATGGAGAAAAGACAGCCTCTTCAACAAATTTTGCTGGGAAAAGTGGCTACCCATCTGCAAGAAACTGAAACTAGATCCATGTCTATCACTTTGAACTAGTATCAACTCAAAATGGATCAAGGACCTAAATATCAGACCTGCAAATCTGAAGTTAGTAAAGGAATGAGCAGGAAACCCTCTGGAACAAATAGGTATAGGTAAAGACTTCCTCAATATGACCCCAATAGCCCAGCAACTAAAAGAAAGGATGAATAAATGGGACTTCATAAAATTAAAAAGCTTCTGCACAACAAAAGAAATGGTCTCTAAACTGAAGAGACCACCCACAGAGTGGGAGAAAATATTTGCCAGCTATATATCAGACAAGGGACTGATAACCAGAATATACAAGGAACTTAAGAAAGTAAACTCTCCTAAAATTAATGAACCAATTAAGAAATGAGCAACTGAACTAAACAGAACTTTTTCAAAAGAAGAAATTCAAATGGCCGAAAAACACATGAAAAAATGCTCACCATCTCTGGCCATAAAGGAAATGCCAATGATAACCACACTAAGATTCCACCTCACCCCTGTTAGAATAGCCATCATTCAAAACACCACCAACAACAAGTGCTGGTGAGGATGTCGGGGAAAAAAAGGAACCTTATTCCACTGCTAGTGTGAATGCAAGCTAGTGCAACAACTCTGGAAAAAAATTTGGAGACTTCTTAAAAATCTAAACATAGACCTGCCATATGATCCAGCAATCCCACTCCTGGGGATATATCCAATGTAATGCCACACAGGTTAGTCTAGAGGCACCTGCACACTCATGTTTATTGCAGCACAATTCACAATAGCCAACTTATGGAAACAACTAAGATGACCCACTACTGATGAATGGATCAAGAAAATGTGGTACTTGTAGACAATGGAATTTTACTCAGCCATCAAGAAAAATGAAATCTTATCATTTGCAGGTAAATGGATGGAACTGGAGAACATCATTCTAAGTGAGGTCAGCCAGGCTCAGAAGACCAAAAATCATATGTTCTCTTTCATATGTGGACTTTAGATCTAGGGCAAATGCAGCAATGTTGTTGGACTCGGCTCACAAAGAAAGGGAAGAGCATGTACGGGAGATATAGGAATAGGTAGAAAACCCAAAACACAAAAGCGTTTGATATCCCCACTCCAGAGGAACTAATACAGAAAGCTTAAAATGACAGGTTATCAGTAGCAGGAGATCAGGAACGAATGTAAAGATCAGTTAGAGTTGAATCAACATGGGACCTAACACATGGGTACATGAAAGCAATAGTAGGAATTTTTCTGTATAGCTATCCTTAACTCAACTAGCAAAAATGCTTTGTCTTTCTTATTATGCTTATGTCTTTTCTTCAACAAAATCAGTCACAATGGCAGAACAGGACCTGCCTGAAACTGAGGAGGGGAGGGCAGGAAGGGTGGGGGAGTGGGGCAGGGTAGAGAAATGACCCAAACAATGTATGCACATAATAAAAAATTTTTTAAAAATGCAAGGACAAACGATATGCAAGTTCAGTAGAAGGATAGAAATAACAAAATTTAGGGCTTGTAATGAATGAAATACAGCTAAAACAACAATACCAGGAGTCAATGCCATGAAGATTGGTTCTATGCAAAGATGAAATTGACAGTGACTTAGCTATATGAATACAAAGAAAGAACTCAAGTAAATATTATAGCAGAATTCATGAAATACAAATCAATAGGTAATATTAAAAATAAATATAGACCAATGAACTTGAAAATCTAGATCAAATTGAAAATGTGGACACAAATGATCTACCAAAATTTAACTAAATATTGTAAAAATAGAACTAGATGAACAACAAAGAGATTAAGCCTATTCTAAACAAGCACTCTGCTACTTGAGCAAAACCCCAGTACTTTTATTTGTATTTTGTTTTGGAGATTTGTTCTCACTACATGGGCTGACATAAAACTTAAGTTTTCTGGCCCCTGCCAGTCAAATAGCTGGGAATACAAGTATGAACCACAGTGGGTGGCTATGGCCAACTGATTTGTGACAAAGTTTCCAAAAATAAGCATTGAATTTGAAGACCCGATAGCCTCTTCAACAAAGGTTTCTGTAGAGATTTTATAGCCATGTGCAAATAGGGAAACTAGAACCATATCATTCACTCTGTATAAAAATCTACACAAAATCTATAAAATACTATACAATCAGAATTTTATTTTTTATTGTACTGAGTAGGGGTACATTGTGGCATTTACAAGAGTTCTTACAATATATCAAATAAAACAAACTTGAATTTACCCCCTTCACCATTCTTCTTCATCCCTCCTTCCCCTATTCCTGGAATAGTTTTAACAGGCATAACTTTTTCATTTAATACATGTGTACACAGTATTTTCACCATATTCACCCTCCTTCACCATTTCCTAATTTCCTCCCCCCTCCCACTTTTACCAATTCCCTGCCCATCCCACTATCCTATCACACTAGACCTATTGCACTATCCTTTTATTTCAATTTTATATAAGAAAAAATGACATTTTTGCTTGTTTTAAGAAAACACAGGGAGTTTTCTTGTGCTACTCCCTATATTTATGTATTGAGAACAAAATTTTAATATTGCTCCAATAAATAATAGGAGAAATACCTGAAGGTATTGACACAGGGAATGATTTTCTGGATAGGACTGCAATGGCCCAGGGGGAAAAAAAAAGAATTGACACGTGGGATATTATAAAACAAAGAAGTGTCTGATGAACAAAGGAAACAAAAGAGTGAAGAGATAACATATAAAATGAAGAAAATATTTTGCATCTAATTATCTAACATGATTAAGATCTAAAATTATAAAGAAGTTTAAAAATTCTAGCATCAACATGACAAGTATTCTAATCAAACATAGACAAATGATCTGAATGGGTATCCTTTTCAATAGGATATTTAATTCACCATCAGAATTATGATTTTTTATAATAATATAATATTAGTATATTTTATAGCACCAAAGAAATATCAAACAGCATTGAAGTCATCTCCCACTATCCCTTAACTTTAGGCAAGCACCAATTAATTGTTCCTACAGATTATCCACCTCTGGATATCTCACTAATGGGGAAGAGCCAAGTTACTGCCTTTTATAAATAGTGTCTTTTACCAGCATACTATATGTGTTTTATCTATGTTGTGCAATGTATCAGAATTTCTTTCATTTTGTTGTTGATTAATTTTCTGTGGTTGCATATACCACATGTAATTTATCCATTCAGCACTTTATCAATATTTTGTTTTTTTCCAATTTTGGCTATTATGAATGTTAATATATATACATATAAAACATATTATATATATTGTTGTATGGCATGGGTTTCCATTTTTCTGAATTGTAATAGGATTGAAATTGCTGACTATTATGAGAAATGTATTATTTCCAAACTAGCTCCAGTTTTTTTCATTCTCACCAACAGTGTAAAAGGACTCTAGGTTCTCCATATCCTTGTTAGCACTTATTATTCTCCATAGCCATCTTAGTGGCCAAAGCTTTAGCTGATTGTGGTCTTGATTTGCATTTACTTCACTTATGGCTAAATCTCATTATTATGTGCTAATTGACCAAACATGTATCCTTTTTTGTAGAAATGTTGTTTCCAATCCTTCACTCAGTTTTCAATTATATTATTCACAGTCTGAAATGAATAGCTCAATACCCTAAGTAAAAATCTCAATTAAGATCTTGGCAAATAGAGAGGAGGTAGTTGAAAATAGAGTACCAGAAACAGAAGACAAAGTAGAGGAATTAGATAAAACAGTAAAAGAACATGAAAAAATTCCAACAAAATATGAATTCAACATGTAACACATCTGGAACACCATAGAAAGACCAAACATACAAATCACAGGCATAGGAGGAGAAGAGATACAAATTAAAGGCATAGATGATCTATTCAATAAAAAATAATAACTTCTCCAACCTTGAGAACAAAAGGGTCATCCAGGTACAAGAAGCTTACAGAACAACAAATTGTCAAGATGAAAAAGGAAACACCTCTAGACATATCATGATCAAAACGCTCACACACAGAACAAAGAAAAAAAAATGAAAGCTGCAAAATAGAAAAGACAAGTCACATGTAAAGGCAAACCAGTTAGAATAACATCAGTTCCCTCAACACAAACTCTAAATGCAGGAAGGCCATGGAAAGACATAACTCATACCCTGAATGAAAGCAACTGTCAATCTAGACTAGTCTATCGAGCAAAACAATGCTTCGTAATTGAAGGAAAAATGAAAACATTCCACAATAAGCAAAAGCTAAAGGAATTCATGGCTCTGAACCAGCACTGCAGAAAATACTTAAAGGACTATTACACAAAGAAGAAACGAGAGTGAGACAGGAAGATGCAAGAAAGTATAAAACCACCAGACATCGGGGGCTCACACTTCCAATCCTAGTGACGCAGGAGGCAGAGATCAGAGAATCCCAGTCCAAAGCCAGCGCAGTTTGGGAGACCCTATCTTGAAAACACTCATCACAAAAAAAGTGCTATTGGAGTGGCTCAAGGTGTAGGCACTGAGTTCAAGCCCCAGTACCAAAAAAAAAAAAAAAAAAAAAACAGAAAAAGAAAACCTTTTGACCAGCAGACTAGTAAACAAAGAATATGTACAAAAGTAAACAACAGGGGAATAACCATGACTGGAACCATCATGTACCTCTCAAAACTAAGGCTGAATTTCAGTGGCCTAAATGCCCCAATACAGAATAACAAACTGGGTTAAAAAACAAGAGCTAACCACATGTTGCTTACAAAAGACACATCTCAGTGAAAAAATTAAACACTGGCTGAGAATCAAAGAGTGGAAAAAGGTTTTCCAAGCTAATGGACCCCATAAATAGACAGGATTAGCTAGACTCATATTTGACAAAGTAGACTTCAGACTAAAATCAGTCAAAAAGGCATTGAAGATCACTTCACATTAATTAAAGGAACAATCCATCAAGAGGAAATATCAATTCTTAACATGTATGCACTAAATATGGGGGCATCCAACTGTATTAAAAAAAAAAAACCTAATGTTCCTAACAGCACAGATAGACACTAACACAGTGATAGTGGGAGACCTGAATATACCACTCTCACCAAGTGATAGGTCATACAAGCAAAAGATCAAAAAAAAAATTTCAGAACTTCCACACACATTAGACCAAATAGACATAGTACTCTACAGAGTATTTCATTCAGCAATCACTGAATACATTATTTTCTGCCACTCATGTAATATTCTCCAAAACAGATCATATTTTACCACCCAAAGAAAGTTTCAATAAAAATAAGAGAATTTAAATAACCCCCTGTATCATATTAGAATACAATGGAATAAAACTAGAACTCTACAACAAAAGAAACCACAGACAATAGTCAAATACATAGATCTGAACAACAAACTGCTGAATGTCTGGTGAGTAACTGAAGATATAAGGGAAGAAATCAAAAAGTTCCTAGAATCTAATGAAAAATGAAACTACAATTTATGAGATTCTGTGGCACACAGCAAAGGGGAAAGTTTGTAGTTATAAGTGCCTACAGTAAAAACCAGACTCCCCAAATAAACAACCTAGTGATGCAACTTAAGCTTCTAGAAAAAAAGGCATAATCCAATCTAAAACTAGCATAGAGAAATAATAAAGATCAGGGTGGAGATTGAGACCACAAAAACTATACAAAGATTCAATGAAACCAAAAGTTGTTTCTTTGAAAAGATAACAAGATCAATGCCCCTTAGCCAACAAAGCAAAACGGAGGAGGGAAAGACCCAAATTAATAAAATCAAAGATGAAAAAGGGGACATAACCACAAATAACAAGCTTCTGAGGATTGTTAGTGAATACCTTCAAAACTTATATTCAAGTAAACTGGAAAACCCAGATGAAATGGATAAATTTCTAGATGCATATAGCCAACCAAAATTGTACCAAGAAGACATTAACTACCTAAAACGAACTACAACAATCAATGTGATTGAAGCACTAATAACGAGCCTCTACATAAAAAGAGAGCAACACCTGATGTACTCATGGCCAAATTTTACCAAACCTGTAAAAAAAAGAACTGAAAATAATACTCCTCAAATTTTACCAGGAAATAGAAAGGGAAGGAACACTTCCAAATTCATTCTATGAAACCAGAATTATATTCAATCCAAATCCTAATAAAAACACAACAAAAAAAAAAGAATTATACACTATCTTTAAAGAATACAGATGCAGAGATTTTCAACAAAATACTTGGAAACAGAATTCAACAATACATTAAGATTATACACCAGGATCACTTTCATTCCAGGGATGCAAGGATGGTACAACATACATAAATCTACAAATGTAATATAGCATCTAAACAGAAGCAAGGTCAAAAACCACATGATCCTCTCATTAGCTGCAGTAAAAGCCTTTGACAAAATTCAACACCCTGTCATGATAAAAACCTCTGAAGAAACTAGGAATAGAAAGAATGTTCCTCAATATAATAGCGGCTACATATGACAAACCAATAGCCAAAATAATACTAAATGGAGAACAACTGAAACCATTCCCACTAAAGGAAGTTATGAGACAGGGATGTCCACTTTGCCCACTCCTATTTAATATAGTTCTACAATTCCTAGCCAGAGCAATAAGAAAAGAGTAAGAAATAAAATAGATTCAATTAGGGAAGAAAGAAGTCAAACTATCCATGTTTGCAGATGACAGGATCCTATACCTAAAAGACCCTAAAAATTCTTCCAAAAAAACTGTTAGAAATCATAAATTCTTTTGGCAAAGTAGCAGGATACAAAATTAACATACAGAAATCAGTAGCCTTCCTATACACCAACAATGAACAGACTGAAAAAGAAATTAGAGAAACAATCTCATTTATAATAGCCTCAAAAATTATAAAGTACTTTGGAATAAATTTAATGAAGAAAACCAAAAACCTATTCAATGAAAACTATAAACCACTGAAGAGAGAAATCAAAGAAAACATCAGAAGGTAGAAAGATCTCCCATTCTTTTGGATTTCAACATTGTGAAAATGGCCATACTACCAAAACTAATCTCATGTTCAATGCAATCCCTATTGTAATTCCAATGACATTCTTCACAGAGATAGAAAGTCAATTTTAAAAATGCATATGCAAATGTAAAAGTCCTTGAATAGCCATAGCAATGCTAAGTAAAAAGCCCAATGCTGGAGGAACCACAATTCCAGACTTCAAACTATACTGTAGTAGGGAGGAGGGCCAGAAAAGAAAAACAAAACAGACAGGCTGTGTTCTGATGATTAGACAGAGGGAAGGGATGGCAAAGCAGAGAGATAAAATGTAAAGAATTGAAACATGATGAAGATCACATAGCACTGGGAAAATGAAATATCCAATGAAGCCACATGCAGCCACAAGTTTGTTGAGCTTTGCTTTTTGCTTCTGTAACTTGCTTGCAAGGGTATATAAGATGAGAGCTCTTTGTTCTCAGGGCTCAGCCTTTGGACACAAGTCTGCTGGATCTGTGCTGGCACAATAAAATATTGGTTCCTTCTAAACTTCCTCAGTGTCCTGTAACTCAGCTTGAGATTCCCTCAATAATACTACAGAGATGTAACAATAAAAATTGCATGGTACTGGCACAAAAACAGACATGAAGACCAATGGACTAGAATAGAAGACCCCAACATAATCCCACACATCTATAGCTAACTGATCTTCAACAACGGAGCCCAAAACACAGAATGGAGAAAAGACAGCCATTTCAAAATATGTTGCTGGGAAAACTCAAAGTGGATTAAGAACCTCAATTTAAGGACAAAAATTTTGAAGGAACTACAGGAAGTACTAGGAAATAAACAAGAACAGAAAGATATAAGAAATGACTATCTAAACAGGTCCCAAAGGCTCAACATCAAAGAGAAAGAATGAACAAATGTGACTGTATCAAACTCAAAACTTCTGAACAACAACAAAAATTCACTAAACTCAAGAGACTGCACAAGGAATTGGAGAAAATCTTTGCCAGCTATTCATCTGATAAGGGACTAATATCCAGAATCTACCCAGAACTTAAAAAACTCAATCCTGAAAGAATAAACATCCCAATAAAGAAATGGGCACATGAATTAAACTGGAATTCTCAAAGGAAGTCTTACAAGTGACTAATAAATACATGAAGAAACATTCAACATCTCTGGCTACATAAGAGATGCAAATCAAACTACACTAAGATTTCCTCTCACTGTAATTGGAATGGCCATATTCAAGGGCCATAAAAACAACAAATGCTGGCGAGGATGTGGTGAAACAGGAACACTTATATGCTGTTGATGGGAATGCAAATCAGTACAACCATTGTGAAAAGCAATATGGAGATTCCTCAAAAAGCTGGAGATAGAATTACATATGATCCAGTGATACCATTCCTGGGCATCTACCCAAAACAACATAAATCAGGATACAATAGAGCTAACTGTACACCAATGTTCATTGTAGCACTTTTCACAAGAGCCAAGCTATGAAAACAATCCAGATGCCTTACAACTGTAGAATGGATATATGCACAATGGAGTTTTACTCAGCAGTAAGAAATAATAACATGTGGTTTGAAGGTAAATGGATGCCATCGGAGGGTATCATATGAAATGAAGTAAGCCAGACTCAGAACCACAATTGTCACATGTTTTCTTTCATACATGGGAGACAAATCCAAAAGATAAACATATACACAAAAGTAGCATGTTCATAAGAAAATTCATATGTGAAATACATTTTTTTAATTTTACTCCTATGTGCATACAATATTTGGATCATTTCTCCCCCCTTCCCCCTGCCCTCTCCTTTATCCCCCCAACCTCTCACTACCAGGCAGAAACTATTTTGCCCTTATCTCTAATTTTGTTAAAGTGAGAGTATAGGCAGTAATAGGAAGGACAAAGGGTTTTTGCTAGTTGAGATAAGGATAGCTATACAGGAAGCAAATTCATATGTGAAATACATTTGTAATAGTGAAACTACCTTAGGGAACTCAGCAAAGGAGGGAAAGAAAGAAGAATGACAGAGCATCAATGATATTATAAGCATAACAGCTGTGAAGATAGAGTACATAAGAATATGTATTGAAGGCTGTTGAAAATGAGGATTTGGAGATAAAAAGATAAGGGAGAACAATGGAAAAGTTTGAAGGTACCACAGTAAAGTATACCCACAATGGAGATACATTGAGAAACCCCTTTGAACATGACTTAAATATTAATGACAATAACATCAGTCAGGACTGTTAAATATATAGAGTGTGAGGGGGGTATTTGTGGGGGTGGGAAGGTGAAGGAAGGAGATTAAGGTGAGAATATATGGTTGATGGACTTCATATATTTATTTGAAATAAAGAAACCTCTTGCAATTGCTTTAAGTGAATGGGGAAGTGGTACAGGAAGACAGAAGGTGGGAGTGATCTAACCAATGTACAATATAATCCTATTTAAAATTTTCACAATGAATCCTTCTTGCACAACACATATACCCTAATAAAAAGTTTTTTTAAAAGAAAAATATCTTCTGTATAAGCTAGGATATTGGCAAAGAGGCTCAATATTAACATCTAATATTTTAGCATTTCTGCTTGCTCATGTAATTGCCAAAACTTACACATTTACTTTAAAACCATATCATCAAATAATCTGTTTTCTATGACAGTGCTAGAGAATACAGTATAGATATGGTACAGAGTAGTTCTGATTAAATGAGGAATTATATCTATTGTGACTGATGCATATTAGGTTATTAAGTGCATTAATAAAAAAACAATAAAGATGAAAATGTTTAATATTATTTCTAATGACTATGTGCTGTTTTAAATGACTAAATGCTAGAGATATTTTGAGTGATTTGTCTGTATTATCTATTCTACCACAGCAATAAGGTACATACTATGATTATTATTATTATCAATTGACTAAATCTAGAGGTTTATTTTTAATAAAATAAATCTGATCATGTCTTACCCTTACTTAACTCTTTCTTCTGACTCCCTCAAGACCCTTACTGGATGTTTTGTCCTCTCAAGTAAAATCTGCAAATTTACTCAGCTTATTCCTGGTAAAATAAATTTGTCATTTGGAAACTGTTGTTATTACACCTGCATTTTCTATTTGTGTCTTTGTCTTTACTATTTCGTTCTACCTAATTTAGTTTAGTATTATTACATTTTATTTATTTTTAGCTTTGAATCTGGGTCTTGCTATTAAGCACAGTTAAGCCTTGAACAAGATATCTTCCTGCCTCATTCACCCAAGTTCTGGGATTCCAGGTGTGTACTGCCACACCTGAGTCTTCCACTCTATTTTTATATGTGCTTCATGTTTCATATTATTCTTATTTTTCCCTTGTTTTGCTTATTTTACCATTTGATTCTAGAAAGCTTAAAATATATTATCTTTTTTATTAAACCCTAAATGTAAGTACAAAATACTTATGAAAAGTGGACATGTACTACCAGAACATCTGAAATTTCATAAATAGTTTGACAGTACAGTGAGGCAAGGATACCAATGTCCCTATTAATTGCATCTTGAAAAAGAATGTCACCTCTTCTCAGAAACAAGTACCATGCTCATGAACACTTTTAGTCACTTCTCACTTCCTCAAATTATGTAACCTGACCTCTAACATCACAGCTTAACTCTACTTGTGTATACATTGTAATTATATAGAATGTTCTCATTTGTGTCTGTCTTTTATGTATCAGTTCTTGTTTAGTTCATCATTATATATTATCTTATTTATGAAAACACCATTGAGCTGTTAACATTTTGTGTACATTAGCAATAACTCTGTTATGTACATTCTTTCAGTTTACACAGTTAAATATTTCTGTTGGGTATATATTTATGAGTTGAATTATTGAGACAAGGCTTATGTGTGACTACTAAAGGTGTATGGGTTGACACTGAATTACTTAGAAGTATATTCTTAACTTTCAAATTTTAGACGTTTTTCTTACCTTTTAAGAAGTATTTCTGAACACCAGTATGGAAAGATACTACCTCCAAATTATTTTAATGTTTTCAAATTCAGTGAATTTTTATTATGTCCAACAATATATTTAATTTTGGAGTTCAATATACTCTTTAAAATGTGTATTCTTAGTTGAGATATATGTCAAATAGATTTCATTCGTTCATTGTGTTCTTCAAGGCTTTTGCATAATTATTTATATTTTCATGATCTGTTCAATGTCATCATCCATATAATGTAAATACTGATATATTATCCACATTTAAGTCAACAATTTTGTTCTATATTTTCTTTTCTATTTACAACATTCTGTTTTATTTTTTTTTTACTATTTTTTCTTAAATTATTCTGCAGTATTTTTATCATTGTGCATACTGAAATTTTCTTCTTGGAATTATATTTTTAGAGTATTACTTTAGGTGATACCCTGTGCACAAATAATATTAATGAGAGTAATAACAAATTTCATATTGAAGTTGTTACAGTACTGATGTAATACACAGGCCACAAAATTATTTTACCTTGAAGTATTGAAAAGATTAATTATTATATATGTACCTTATCAAATACCATGTAGCAAATGTTATTATGCTTCACAAGGTACCATTAATAAAACAAAACATCAACACATATAGAAAATATATGGAAATCAAAGATATGATAATGTACTTTTATCCATAATATAAAACCAATTATCATAATCAATATTAACAAGAAAATAGCTCAATTTAAAATGGTTAAAAGATTGGGATTAACATTTCTCCAAAGATGATATACTCAATAAGTACATGCAAAGATGTACTTCAGTCATAGGAGAAATGGCAATCAGGACCATTAACTTCCTATTCACTAGGATAGCTATAATAAAAAGGTACTGATGCTAATAAGTGATAGCAAAGATAGGGAGAAATTGGAACTCTTTTATATGGCAGTAGAGAATTAAAAGTTCCACTTAAGTACTTGCATGTTATTTGAATTTGATTTAAAATGTATAACAAATATATGCTAATTATTTTAAGAGTAATCAGTCACTGCATCACAAATGGCCCTCAAATATAGAAACTAGAATAACATTTGTTTTATTGTCACCTCTTATAGTTCTGAGTATTGACTGAGTTGAGATAGGTGGTTCTTGCATAGATTATACTGGGTGCTTATTGTCTTGTGGTGGTTGAGGCTGAAATCATCTGAGAGTGATTTCTATGAAAAGAGTCAAACTCTTTAAGTCCTGGGACAATTGAGACTTATCTTGTGTACTTTTGAATCTCCCTACTAAATCTTCGTTTATCATGAATACTTCAGTTTGGATTCAAGGCTCCAAAGTAAGTGGAAGAATAAAGTAAAAGATAAACAGACACAGATATGGAATACAGACAGAAAAAGACAGAAAATTAGAATGAAATAATGCATCATCTTTTCAACAGATCCTTGAAAGATAAAATGTGCCATCTCTTTATGAGATTAACAAATATTTTAAATATTGAAACAGTGTCTGAGAAACAGGCTCCAAATGAACCAATCAGACACTATGTCAGATCGTGGGTCCATACAAAAATTCTGAATGGCACTAATTAATTAATAATATGATATCAAGTCTTGGAGCTATTGAATCAATATGTTCATTTTATTAATTAAATTATTTTTGTGACACTGGGGTTGAACCCAAGGACCCCTACATGCTAGAAAATTGCTCTATTACTTGAGCCATGATGAATCCCTGCCTCTGGCTTTCACTTTGTTTTTGTGAAATTGGCCTCAAACTCCTTTTACTCCTGCATCTACCTCCAGAGTATCTGAGATTTTGAGCACAGACTACCATGCCAGGCTTGAGTTTTAAGCTACATAAGTAATTCAAGGCAACTTCATTGTGGAAATTTAAACACTAAACATAAGATTCTCTCTTTGGAAAATAGGATAGTCTTTCAGTCTCTTTCTTTTGTGTTTCCCCAAGTTTTCATATAATTTATTTTATTTCAAAGAGGGATTTTTTTCTTCATATTTCTGGAGGTTTTCTAAAACAAGTGACAAAGAGAATATTTAGTGATGTTTCCTGTTATCCATTCCATCTCTATATGTATTCCTTAAAACTTTTCTTAGAAATGTGCTCATTGATTGATAGCTATGTGTGTTATACACATAAATATGTTCATATGAAAGTATTTCTGCATGACACATCCCTAAATATATGCTTTTTAAGTTTTAGTGATTTTTTTTATCTTTTACTTGGCTTCAGCCATTTTTACTTCTGTCAATTGCCTGTTCATCTCTTTTGTCATTTTTCATATTGCATTATTAATATTTTTATTGATGATCCATAGTATTTCCCACAATATATGGCACACCAATTCTCTGTTCATACATTGCTTGCATGATATGTTTGATAAAAATTAGTTTAGGCTTATGCAAATGCATTATAGATTCTATTTTCTTTTTTAATATATCAGTTTTTACATGAGTTCCATGAGAAAAATCTGTCAGAAACACTCTTGTCATAAAAAATCTGTTGTAAATTGTCTGTTTAAAATTACTATAAATCCATTACCTACTAAATTAAGGATTAACTTATTTTTAATGCATTAATATTGAACATGTTTCTGCTAAGATGTACATGATGATCTTCATACAAATAAAGACAAGTAGGTATTTCTCAATTTGGACCACTTTGATTGTAAAATGCTTCTCTGATGTATACATCAAAGGAGGACTTTGGACTATTTGTGGTCTCATAAATCTCTTTCACATAAAATTTATACAACTTTAAACATCTTTGCTTTTTTCCTGGTTTTGGTGAGTAATAGTGGGACTAGGATTAAGAGAAAATGGTGATTTTGCTGTTTAGTCAGGATGAATGATTTAATTACTTCCTGTTTAAGAGAGGATTAGAGTAATAGGCTACAGTGTAAAAAAGAATATTATACTTATTTTGTTTAATAAGAAGTACAGGGTAAAAATCACAGTTTCAAATTCTACTACAAATACACTGAATTTAACAATATATCTGCAAGGCATGTAAATGTGATTTTGAAAAATATTGGGCAAATATATGTTCATGTACATTGGTAGAGAGGCAAACTTGAACAATTGAGACCTCGTGTCTATAGCTAAAGTCTGAAGTTAGAATAAAAACATTCTGTAGCAGGAAGGAGGGCCAGAAAAAAAAGCAAGCAAGTCTATGTCCTGGTAATGTAGCAGTGCAGAAGGGATAGCATAGCAAGGAGATAAAACTTAAAGAATCTAAATGTGAAGAAGGTCACATAGCACTGGGGGTGAAGTTGCCAATAGAGTAGCATGCAACCATATATGGGTTAAACCTTTGTTTTGGCTTCTGTAACCTCCTTTCAAGAGTATACAAGGTGATATCCTTTTGTTCTCAGGTCTCAGCCTTTGGACTCGAGTACACTGAGTCTGTGCTAGCACAATAAAATTTGGCTTCCTGGTGAATTGCCTCAGTGTCTCATGTCTCCATTCAAGATTCCAGCAACATTTCTGGGGACTTGTCTAGAATTTTGTAGCTGGTGGTTTTTCATTTCCTTGTCACTGGGTTGCATCCTCTGGACCACTGAGAGAAGTGATCCCGCCAGGTCCCAGTGTGTCAGGGTGAGGACCTTGGAATCACAACAGAATGCAGTGAGGCACAGGAACCAGGGAGGTGAGTGCCACCTATCAGACTGGTAAGAACCCAGTTTCAAACATCAGGCCTGCCCCTAAGTGGCAGAAGGGGAGCTTGATCAACTCCCAGAGACACCCAAGTAACTTTGAGCAAAAGTAAAACCATAACTTCTAGCATTGGGTGCTGGGTGGAAGCATTGGATGCCTGTGTGTGAACATGTGTGAATGAGACGTAGCCTGGCTACAAATTGGGTCCAGAGCCCTGATGTGAGAGTCCATGGAAAACTCATATTGTTTAAGGTGAACCTTAAAATAGCCTCCAGTCCAGGGTTTATATGGGCTCACTACAGCTAAATGACACCTAAATCCCTGTGAGGGGAATGGCCAGAGACAGACAAAGTAAGTGGTATTATTTGCTCTCCCTTGTGTATCAGAGAGGAGGACCCCTTACCTCCTCTCCACAACCCTCATCTGTTCCCTTTCCATCTCAGTCTTAACGTCTGGTAGCAGGAGGAATGGGAGAAGGTCAGAGTAAAAACACCCCCCCCAGGGTACATGCTTAAGAACTTTAAAAAGGGATTTAATGGCAATTGCAAAGTCAAACTGATTCCCAGTAAACTTAAGACCTATTGTGAAAAAGACTGTCCTGCCTTCATTGTGGGATGGACCTTGGAGGGATCATCAGACAAGGTCATAGTCAGTAAAATTTTTGAAGTGGTTGTAAGGGAACCTGGACACCCAGATCAGTTTCCCTATATTGATTTCTGGCAGGATGCAGTCCTCAGTCAGCCCACAAAGCTAAGGCCCTGCTTAGAGGAAGCATGTAGAGTCACTGCAGCCTCCAAGTGTAGTGAAAAACCTGAAAAGCTAGAAAAACTCATATTTGTGGAAGACCCTAAAGAGGTCCCACTTCCTTATGCACAACTGTACCCAACTTTGCCACCACCTTTTGCTCACTTGCCTCCACCTTTGGAAGGGGAAGCAACATCAGACAGGGAAGCCCTAGAAGCAAATATACCTTCAAGGCCAAGCCCAGGATCCCTTGAGTCTTCAACAACTCCAACTTCCTTAGGTCCCTTAAACCTCATGCTAATGCAAGACTGTCCCTTAGGTTCAACCAGGAACATTTGAACAGCCCTTAATATGGTCTTTATGCCCCCCTCCAGGACCCATTGCCTTGCAAATATCCCTAAGGGAGATGGAGGCCTTATATATTATGACCAGCATGGTCAGAAACAAGGAGGATGGACATTCATCTACTAGTCCTTTATCACCACAGACTTCCTGAACTGGAAATATTGTATCCCTCTTTCATGGAAAAGCCTCAGGATCTGATGGATTTGATGTAGTCTATAATGCAGACTCATACACCCACCTGTACAAACTTTTGACTGTTTCTTCTGATCCTATTTAATACTGATGAGCAACACTGTATGATGTTGATATCTCTAAAGTGACTGGAAGATATGCTCCTGATGGCACTGTAAATGCCCAAAGCATATGCTCAAGCTCATTTCCCCAAAGAAGACCCCACTGGGACACCAATGATGATTGAGACTACCAGCCTTGAACAGTATCAGGAGGCACTATTAGGGAGCATGAAGGAAGGAGGGGAAAAGGCCATGAACATGAACAAAACATCAGAGGTCCTCCAAGGGCTGGATGAGAGTTCCAGACAGTCTTATGAACATTTGTGTGAAATCTTCCATTTGTACATACACTTTGACCCAGAAGCCACTGAAAGCCAGCAGATGATTAATGTCACTTTTGTTGGACAGTCCCAGGGGGACATAAAGCAAAAGTTGCAGAAACTGAAGTGATTACTGGAATGAACACCAGCCAGCTCCTGGAGGTGGACACAAAGGTTTTTATCAATCTAGATCAGGAGGCTAAATGGGAGGCCAACAGGAAGATGAAAAGGAAAGTGGCCCTCCTTGCAGTAGCCCTTGCAGAACAGTCAAGTGGGCCCCAGTGAACTAATCCAAGCAGAGGCAGAAGCTGTCACTGCAGACAACAACCAATACCTCTGGGATTCCCCCACCCTAAGGAGGAACTAAGGCAAAATCAATGTGCCTATTGTCAGGAAGGGCACTGGAAAAATTAATTCTCCCAATGCCTCAGGGACCCCTAGAAAGCCCCCCAGACCAGAGGCAGAGGCTGAGATTTTGAAGGAAATTGTCAGCCAGCTCAGAGGAAGGGTGGCCCTGGGAGGAAGACATTGTTGGGCTGGCAACTTTTGAGGATTATGAGGACTAGAACAGACTGGGCTCCATTCTACCAGGCCCCCAGGAGCCTGTGGTCCAAATGAAGATGGGGGCATCCCACTGACCTAATGGTGGACACTGGCATGATCCATTCATTTGTAACCCAACTCATATGCTCCCTCTCACAGAGACATGTGACCATAGTCAGGGTCATAGGGGATCAGACTCAGAACCCCTTCCTAGCATCGAGAAAATGTAATCGTGGAAAACATGAAGTGAAACATGAGTTCCTCTATCTTCCTGATTGCCCTGTAGCCTTGATGGGTAGAGACTTGTGCAAACTAAGGGCACAGATAACTTTTGACTCAGATGGGATGGTAGCCTTGAAGCTGAGGGGGCCTGAAGCCAAGGTTCCTAGCCCTCATGGTTGCGCAGAAAGTGGAATGGAGACTTGATGCCTCTAAGAAAGAGATCCCTGAAATTCCTGAGTTTCCCTATAAGAGTCCAGGAGTGTGGGCTGATGACAATGCCCTGGATTGGCTGGAACATACCCTGGGAGGAAGACATTGTTGGGCTGGCAACTTTTGAGGATTATGAGGACTAGAACAGACTGGGCTCCATTCTACCAGGCCCCCAGGAGCCTGTGGTCCAAATGAAGATGGGGGCATCCCACTGACCTAATGGTGGACACTGGCATGATCCATTCATTTGTAACCCAACTCATATGCCCCCTCTCACAGAGACATGTGACCATAGTCAGGGTCATAGGGGATCAGACTCAGAACCCCTTCCTAGCATCGAGAAAATGTAATCGTGGAAAACATGAAGTGAAACATGAGTTCCTCTATCTTCCTGATTGCCCTGTAGCCTTGATGGGTAGAGACTTGTGCAAACTAAGGGCACAGATAACTTTTGACTCAGATGGGATGGTAGCCTTGAAGCTGAGGGGGCCTGAAGCCAAGGTTCCTAGCCCTCATGGTTGCGCAGAAAGTGGAATGGAGACTTGATGCCTCTAAGAAAGAGATCCCTGAAATTCCTGAGTTTCCCTATAAGAGTCCAGGAGTGTGGGCTGATGACAATGCCCTGGATTGGCTGGAACATACCTCCAGTGGTGGTAGAACTAAATCCAGGAGCCACTCCTGTTAGCCAAAAGCAATGTTACATTCTTTGCAAGGTCCAAGTTGGAATCCAGAAACATCTTGACAGGCTCATACAATATGGGATCCTTCAGGCTTGTCAGTCTCCCTGGAACACTCTCTTACTGCCTGTCCAAAAGACAGGGACTGAGAACTTCAGGCCAACTCAGGAACCCCATGCAGTCAACTTGGCAAATGTTACTCTACGGCCTGTGGTCCCAAACCCCTACATGCTCTTGGGCCTTATGTCAGCAGAAGCAAAGTTCTTTAACTGCCTGGACCTTAAGGATGCATTTTTCTGTATTCACCTGGCCCCACAGAGCCAGCCTATCTTTGCCCTTGAATGGGAAAATCCCAATAGTGGAGAAAAAGAGCTACTAACAAGGACTTGATTTCTACAGGTTTCAAAAATTTGCCCACTATTTTTGGAACTACATAGTATTCAATCTCCAAGCCTTCTCAGCCAACCAGCAAAGCTGCACACTCCTCTGGTATGCATAGGACCTCTTTCTGGCTGGACCAGTTTAGGAGGACTTAATGGAAGGGACTCACTTCCTCCTTTCTCTTTTATGGAAGGCAGGGTACAAAGTCTCTAGGAAAAAGGCACAGATACCTCGGCTTTCACTTGTTCCAGGGGCAATGCAGGTTCAGATCTTCCATCCTGGGCCCTAAGACCTGCAGGCGAATCAGAAAGTTTTTAGGAAAGTTTTGGAATCCCTAATTATTGCCTCTTGGCAAATCCCTCTATGAAGCCACAAGGCAGGAAGAATGGGAACTCTTAGTATGGGGAGAAGAACAAGAGAAAGCCTTTAAAGAAATCAAGAAGGCACTTACCAATGCCCCTGCTCTAGACCTGCTGGATGTGATGAAGCCCTTTTTCCTGTATATCCATGAGTGAAAGGGGCAGTTATTGGGGTTCTGACTCAGCTACTGGCATTTTCCAGTGTCTTACTTGTCAAAACAACTCAATGCTGTCTCCCAAGGCTGGCCACATTGCCTGCACACCCTAGCAACCACTGCTTCCCTGCTGGCTCAAGCAGACAAACTCACTTTGGAGCAAGAATTTACAGTCTAGGCTCCCCATTCTGTCTTGAGCCTTATGGAATATAAAGGAAATTATTGGCTAACAAACTCTCAAATGGTCAGATACCAAAGCATGTTATGTGAGAACCCATGCATCTGGATGGAGTTTGTTAAGTTTCACCCAGCCACCCTGTTGCTGGTTGATTCAGGGCTCCTGGAACATGACTACTTTGAGGTTTTTGGATGAGTTTTCTTTAGCTGGCCAGATCTAACCAATCAGCTTATTGGCCATCTGGACATTGAATATTTCACAGATGCAGCATCTTTGTCCTGGATGGTACATATTTTGCTAGGTATGTGGTGGTGACTTTGGACTCAGTCATTGGGTCCTGCTTGCTGCTGGTTGGAACTTCTGCAGAAAAGGCTGAACTTATTGCCCCCATGCAGGCACTCCAGTTTGCTGCAGGACTCCAAGTGTGCCTTCACAACCATTCATGTCCATGGGGCCTTATATAAAACAGAGGTTACTCATTAACTTGGGAGGAAAAAGTATCAAGTATGGACAGGAAATCCTCAAACTGCTAGATGCTGTATGAGCCCCTAAATGGGAGGTAGTTATGCACTGATGAGGACACCAAAAGGGAGAGACAACAATTGTCCAGGCAAACTGGAAAGCTGATAGGGAAGCCAAATAAGCAACTCTCACATGCAAACAAAGTTCAGTCTCACTGATGGTTTCCTTGTTCCTGTGTCCTTTATCTGAATGGGACCCATAGAACACATCACAAGAGCAGGCTTGGCTTAAAACTGAAGGCAAGTGGTGGAAATTAGCCAATGGTTGCATTGCCATTCCCGAGTTGCTAACAGTTCCATGAAGGGACTCACTGGGAAAGACAGTTCTCAAGACCACTTGACCCAGAATTTTTATGTCCCCAAGCTCTACAGCATAAGTAAGGCAGTATGTGAAAGATGTAGCCTATGTGCCAAAAACAATCCCCAATAGGGTCCAAAAGAGCCACCACAGGTGCACAGTGTTGGAGGAACTCCTTTTGAGGACCTGATTGTAGATTTCACTTAGATGTCATAGTCCAGAGGATGCAGATATCTACAGATGTTTGTCTGCACCTTCTCAGGACGGGTGGAATCCTTCCCTACTTGAACTCAAAAAGCCCAAGAAGTGGCCAGATGACTATTAAAGGAGATCATCCCTCAGATCAGAATACCTGTGCCTGTTGGGTTGGACAATGGGCCGGCTTTTGTGACTAACGTGGTACAGTTGGTGGCTGGGGGCCTAGTGGCACCTTGGAAGCTGCACATAGCCTATAGACTTCAGAGTTCAGGGAAAGTAAAACATATGAACAGGACTCTAAAGTTGAAGTTAGGAAAATTATGTCAGTAGACCCACTTCCAATGGGATCAGTTACTGCCAATCACCTTACTCAGAATCAGGTCTAGCCCCAGTCAGTGGGCAGGGCTCTCTCCTTTTGAAATTCTTTTTGGCCACCCACCACCTTTAGTCAAGGGCCTGTGAGGGTACCTTGGGGAAATAGGTGACCTCACCCTAAGACAGCAGATGCAGACCCTCAGGTTGACTCTTAAAAATCAATGACTGGGTCCAAGAGAAACTTCCCATTAACCTGGCAGCTCCTACACACCCTTTAAACCAGGGAATGATGTCTGGATAAAGGAATGGAATGTCAAACACTAAAGGACCTCTCATTGAAAAGGCCCTTTTGTTGTTACTTTGTCTACTCCCACAGCAATTAGAGTTGCAGAGATTGCTCCTTGGATCCACCACAGTTTAGTAAAGTCAGCCTCTCTCGAATGGGAATACATCCCTGACCACCCTCACCATGCAAAATCACCTTCCAGAACTCCCACGCCCTTTCCCAGCAGGACACTGATCTCCAGGAGACAGCAGGGGGCCATGAATTATGTAATGACAGCCCTTCCCTAGTCACTCCAGAGGCTGACTAGTCTACACACAGCAGAAGCTCAAACATGGGATGTGCCCCTGTTTTCCTCTACACACTTGGACTCTTACTTTTTGGATTGGCCTTTGCAAGGTTTCTGCCATGTACTGAATGTTATGAGAGCCTTTGTTGGGACCTCCACAAAGCCATACTTTGTATCATACACCCACCAACAAAACAGATGTTACATTAGCTTGTATACTCCTTAGGTTTGGGAGGTTGCTGGTAGGCAATACTGGAAGTCCCAGAGTAAGGGAAACAATATAGTCTACATTTGTCATGGAAAGCAGGAAGAAAGGGTCTGCTGAACTTATTTGGATACTGGGGAAGCACTGATGGTGGAGGATCCCAGGACCTAGAGCAGGAACAAAGTGTTAGACAGCACACCAAGTTTCAAAGGTACTCTCACCCAGCCCAGCCTGGTGACAGCTGCTAATCAAAGCACTGGGCCACTGTATAATAAAATCAGAAGCAAATTAGGCAGAGGATTAGACCTCCCAACAATGGGAAAAAATCATTTTGTAGACCTGACAGAAATGATTACTAAATTACTAAATCTCTCAAACTGCTGGGTGTGTGGAGGCAACCTCATGAGTGAGGAATGGCCTTAGAAAGTGACCAGTTTAAATGCTTACCAACTTTTATTGTGGAATGAATCTATAGCTAGACAAGAGCGTAACTGACCTCAGACATGGATTCTCACATCAGAGGTAATTGGGGAAGAATGTATCAAAAGAACTGAGCCAGGATATGAAAAGTGGGTAGGAGAAATCCCTTGTAAGAGAGTATTCTTTTGGAATGGGACTAATCTAACCTGGTGACCCAATGAGCCTAAGTGATATTGGGTATTACCCCCATTGGAAAATAGTTCCCAATGTCATGATTCTCCAACCAATGACAGTCTCTTAAATTGTACTACTACTACTGGTGAGGTGAAACCATTCTGAGGCATCCCTGAGTTTGGCAAATATTGGAACAGCCTCACCAATACTGACCTAGGGTGTTGGATGGCAGCAGATGGGTTATTTTAGATATGTGGGAAGCAAGCTTATACCTAACTCTCTAGGGCTTGAAATGGAAGCTGTACTATAGGAATTATCCAGCTGGGATTCTTCCTCTTGCCCAGCCACCAAGAGGAACAGCTGGGAGTTCCGTTTTATGAAATTTTGGAGCCTAGAATAAAAAGGGACCTTGAGATAAGGGGCCAACAGAGATGGGGAGAAGATGAATGACCTCCCCAGAGAATTATCAAGACGTATGGACTAGACACCTGGGTACAGAATGGGAGCTGGGGTTATCAGAATCCTATCTGTATGCTCAGCAAAATCATTAGGTTATAGGAAGTCATGCATATTACTTCCAGGAGGACTGACTCTGCCCCAGAGCTGCTGGCTAAGCAACAGACCCAAAAGCGAGCCACTATATATCAAAATTGCCTGATTGCCTGGCCTTGGATTATCTTTTAGTAGAGGTAGGGGGAGTATGTGACAAGTTCAACTGATCAGACTGTTGCCTCCACATAGATGACAATAGACAAGCAGTAATGGAAATTTCCACTAATATTAGAAAGATGACACATGTACCCATACAGGCATGGAAACAGCTTACTTGGTGGATGGTTCTCTGCCCAGGGTGGATTCAAAACTTTGATACAAGTGGTGGGTCTAGTCCTGGTGCATGTCTAATGTTACCCTGCTTGTTTCCCCTGGTATTGTGGTCTATCAGGACCATTATGGAGACCACTACAGAAAGAAAAATGGCCACCCATATAATGACACTGAGGAAATATAAACCCCTAAATCAGGATGATGCTCTTTGACCCTAGGTGGGTATGAGCATCAAAGGGGGGGAAGTAATATTCTAGGAAGGATGGCCAGAAAAGAAGCAAGCAATTCTGTGTCCTGATAATGTAGGAGGCGGGACAGTGTGGCATAGCAAGGAGATAAAACTTAAAGGTTCTAAACATGAGGAAGGTCACATACAATGGGGGTGAAGTAGCCAATAGAGTTGCATGCAACCACATACGGGTTAAATCCTGGTTTTTGCTTCTGTAACCTGCTTGCAAGAACCCCTTTGTTCTCAGGGCTCAGCCTTTAGACTCAAGTCTGCTGAATCTGTGCCGGCACAATAAAATGTTGCTTCCTGCTGAATTGCCTTGGTGTCCTCTGTCTCTTTTTGAGACAAGTCAGTCTTTGCAAAGTATTAAGAGCAAAGGAGAATAAGGTCCTTTAACAAAGAGTTACCTAAATAGTGCATTTCTAAAATAGAAAGAAAATTATATTTCTAATTATATTTGGGAATGTCTGTGTGGAATTAGATTAACATGTTGGCATGAGCCTTTTAGGAAGGAACAGATTATGAGACTGATACACAGTAAAGGACAAGCAGCACTATTGGTCTCCCAAAACAACTGGGAAAGTGAATCTTTGTAAACAGTTCTAAGTATTGAAACTATTCTTTAGAAAAAACTACAGGATGTTGCAATACATCATGTTAAAATGCAGAATGATTATTTGCAGTACCTTTTGATACTGTGAATGGAAATTTAATGTCCTGTGTCCATGGAAAACTAAGCTGCTCAATAAATTTTACAATGGTTACTTTGTGAAATACAACCATCAATTTAATAAATAAATAGGCTTTATTTTTATTCTTCCAATAAATTTTCCTTTTGCCTCAAATAACTTATTTCTCTTAAACAAGTAGTGAATCCCTTGGAAGCAAAATTTGACTTGACAAAGTAAGTTGTGAAGTTTCCCTGCCACAATAGAAGGGATACTGGAATCACAAACTTCTTACCTGAATAAATAGAACTCCCCAACTCAGGCTTAGATACAACTGGTGCCTTTTCATCTTTGTTCCAGTTATAGTAAACTTTTGGTAACAAAACAGACAACATCTCATGGTTATGAATATGATAGTTGCCACATAAGCTAATATGAATCCAATCACATTCACAGAGTGGTACAGCTGGGTGAAGATGCTTGGTATCTTTGTGGAGCACAAGAAACTCCATCAAGAAGATGGTTTGATCCAGAGGCTTCACTGGCTGACATGGTGAATTCTTAATAACTGCATAGTGTTCTGCTTATAGCTAAAGGAGAAGCATAAAGATGATACTATAAGGAGAGTTGATTTGCCTAAGCATATACAGCCAATTACAGTATTGAAAAATGCTCAAGAAATGATTAAACATAAATGTCATAGACCAAGCTGTACAAGTGCTTTTGTCCCCATAGAGTGTCTGTTTTATTTTTATTGGAATACTTCAAATGATAAATATTTTCCAAGGTGGAATTGGAATATCAGAAGGGAAAGTTACATTTTTTTCTATCAGAGGACATGATAATGAGTAATTTAGTCAAGTAAGTGAAATAGAAAAGCAACTTGAAATTCATTAACTTGAAGTTTTTAAAAAGGAATTGTATCCTGGTATGGGAATGCTTTCTAACCATTATCAGGTTTCCACTATTCTCCTCTACTTTCTGTTTTCTAATGTCCACTTAGTAACCAGAATAAGAAAAAACAAGTCTTATTATTATAGATACTACCTTGCTCAAAATTTACATCTGACTTCCCATCACAATTTATATAAAATTCCAATCTGTTCTTGGATTAGAGGAGTCTAAATGGTCAGATACTAGCAATGTTTCCTCCTATCAATTTTCCCTGCACATTCTGTGTACGTAAATTTCTCTTCTAACAGTAACTTGTAGTCACCAAATGTGCTCTCACCTGGCAACTTCAGACATTTAATCTTCTCTTCCCTTTTCATTGCTCATTCTTCTCTGCAACACTATCACACTTCACTTTTTCTCATGTTTGAGGCCTTTCTTTAAATATCACTTCTGAAAGATACTTTTCTTGACTACGTTAGCATAGCAGCCATAGGCATTTTTTTCATTTTACTAGTTTTGTCATTTGTTTCCTACTATCTTAAAATACCTTAAGTTTTTGTGAAAACCTGGAATTTGTGTATGAAATACATTTAAAAAATTCACATGTCCTAAGGAACAGCTTAAGTATTGTCCCAACTCCTAACATCACAGCTTAGTTCTGTTTGTTTAATACATTGGAATCATACAGCATATTCTCATTTGTGCCTGTCTTGTGCATTGATTATTAATTCTTTAAGTAGTGTCATATTTCTGAAAACACTTCAGATTATTTCTTTCCTGTGTTTAAAGACATTTGAGCTTTTAACATTTTGTGTACATTAATAATAATTCAATAATATACATTCTTTTGGTTTATATAATTAAATGTGCCTGTTGTGAATTATGGAGACAAAGATGAATTTGTGATTATTATTTCTATGTTTATTTTGAATTACTCAAAAGTACATTCTTAACTTTCAAAATCTATATTTTTCTAGTTCTTTTGATAAAAGTATTTCTACCTTAAGTCAGTTGTTGCTAGACATTCTACCCTCAATTATTTGAGTGTGCAAAATGTAATTAACTTTCCTTAAGGCCCAGCATATGTTCAAATATAATATTTCTATATATTTCAAAATTTCAAGTTGATATATTTGTTTACAATTTAGTCTTTTTAAAGCCTTCTTAGATATAATGTAACTGCTTACGTAACTCACATTTAAGGCTCCCATTTTTTCAAAATTTTCTTTTCTGTTTATATATTATTTTATGTTTGTTTTTACAGCTTTTCTTAACTTCTTTAGGATTAAATTTTCTCATTCATTGTTGTACAATTTTCTACTGGGGAACATATTTTATAGAATTTGTTTATAGGACAGACAGCATGCTTAATAGTGATTCAATTGATAATAATAATGAATGCTGAATTGAAAGTGGTCATCCTAGCTAGCTACTACATAGTTCACAAAATCATTTTCCTTTGATGTACAAAAGGGGTTAGTTATTGAAGGTTTATTTTTATTAAATATCATGTAGCATATTTTATTTTGCTTCACAAGGAACTATAAGGAATGTGTAATATTAATTTATCAAAATTGAAAGAAGGTGGATGCTGGTGGCTCCTATTTGTAACACTAGCAGCTTGGGATACTGAGATCTAGAGGATCTTGGTTCAAGGCCAGCCTGGGTAAAAGTTTGCAGAACCCCATTTCAATGGAAAAAGCTGAGTGTAGAGGTACATGTCTGTTATTCCAACTATGGAGGGAAGTGTAAAACAGAAAATCATGTTTCAGGCAGATCTAGGCAAAAAGCAAGACCTTATCTTCAAAATGACCAGAGTAAAAGGACTGGAGGTATGACTCAAGCACTAGAGTTCCTGCCAAGCAAGTGAGAAGCATTGAGTATAACCAAAAGAAAAAAAAAAAAGAAAGAAAGAAAGAATGGGAAAACTTTTTGAAAATAATTTATCTGAAGAGGGACTTATAACCATAATACATAGATTGTATTAAAATTAATAACAGAAAGATAAATAATACAATTAAATAACAGGTTAAGGATTGAAATGAACATTTCTCCAAAGAAGGTATAGAAATGTCAAATAAACACATGAAAATATGTGTCTCGTGGGAATGAAAACATTTGAGCTTGTTTGAAAATTATTTGACAAGTCTCCATAACTGAAAATATCCTTTATTAGCCAATTATATTATTAACAAAGAAGAAATGGAAACATACATCCATACAAAAATATGTACAATATATTGGAAATATTCATATATACATTTATGTGAATATTCCGAAATTGGAAAAAACATCAACATTCACCAAATGAAGAATTAATAAATTACATGTGGTATACACAAAAAATTAAATAAAATTCAAAAATTAACAATGAAAAAATAAATTATTGATACATGGAACAATAGGGAATACTTGTGGTTTCATGTACCTGTTTTCCACAGGTATTATGTAACTTAAATTCTTTACATTATTCCTGGTTATGGTGAGACAAAGTGTGCCTAGGATTCGAAAAATCATAATTACATTATGTTTTAGTTAAGGCAAATAATTTAAGTGTTCCCTATCATTTTAAGGGACTAATAGAGCTATAGATAAACATGGGAAGAGTAAAGTAGGAAATATAGACAAATAATCATTATTTTAAACTTTATCATACATTCACAGAATTTTTTGTAACACAACTTTATGACAGTTGAGTGAGGCTTTGCCATGTTTTGAATAAGAGTGGACATAAATATGAATGTGTACACTGGGACAGAGGGAAAATTGAACAATTGAGATCTCATGTCTATTTCCAAAAGGCTAAAATGAGACTGAGAACACCCAGGACAACCTTTATAAAGAGCTAAGAGAAAAAGAAATTGAGCTCATCTAACAAAGAGTTTTGCAAATAGTGAAATTTTATAGTAAAAGCAGGTATGAATCATATATTTATTCTTCCATTGAAAAATAACCATGCCAGAGAGAAGATTAACATCTTGACATGACTTTTAGGAAAGAATTGATACTGAGGGCAGATGTGCATTAAAAAAGAAGCAACATTATTGGTTTTTCAAAACTAGTAAGGAAAGGGAATCTTGTTACACAATTATAACTATGGGGCACTGTCTTTAGAAACAGCTATGACTAAAAATATGCTGTAGCAAGACTAAGTTAAAGCAGACTGGACATTTACAAAACCCATTGACACTATGAGTGGATATTTAATGTTCTTGTGCCCGTGTGATACTTGTGAATCATAGGTAAGATCAGTAAAATAGGTACAGGGTGGGAGGGCTACTTGGGGGAGGTGGAGGGGGAATGAAAGAGATGTAGTGAGGGAATATGGTGGATGGGCTTCATATATATACATGAAACAGAACTATGAAACCTCTTGCAATTGCTTTAAGTGGATCAGGTTGAGGGTTGTGGAGGAGAGATGATGGGGACAATCTAAACAATGTACAATGTGAGGCTATTGGAAATTGGCATGATGAATCCAATTTCCAATATAGATGAAAATATGCCAATAAAAATGAACAACAAACACATAGATTTATTTCTGGCATAAAATAAGATAAGAAGAAGAAATAAAAGGAATTTAAATAGGAAAGGAAGAAATCAACTATCCCTATTTGCAAGTGACATGATCTTATAGCTAAAAGACCCAGAAAACTCCACCAAAAACTCCTAGACATCATAAACACCTTCAGCAAAGTACCAGGCTACAAAATCAATTTACAAAAATGAGTAATCTTTCTATATACTAAGAATGAACAAACTGAGAAAGAATATAGGAAAATAAGTTCACTTGCAACAGCCTCAAAAGTTAAATACCTAGGAAAAAACTTAACAAAAGAAGTGAAAGACCTCTAGAATGAAAACTATAAACCACTGAAGAAAGAAATCTAAGAAGACTACAGAAGATGGAAAGACGTCCCATGCTCATGGATTGGCAAAATCAATGTTGTGAAAATGGCTATATTACCAAAAGCAATCTACATGTTCAATGTAACTACCATCAAAATTTAAATGACATTCATCACAGAGATAAAGGCAAAACAGGACCTGCCTGGAACTGAGGGGGGAATGGGGGAGAGAGTGAGGAAGGGGGTAGGGGGGAGAAATGACCCAAACAATGTATATACATGTGAATAAATGAATAGTAATGAAAAAAATACTATAAGGATTTTAAAAAAAGAAAGAGAAAAAAATCATCCCTAAAATTCATTTGGAAACTCAAAAGAATACCAATAGCCAAGGCAAGACTGAGCAAAAGGAGCAATACTGGAGCAATACCTGACTTCACAATATACACAAGAGCCATGGCAATAAAAACAGCATTGTACTGGCACAAAAACAGACATGAAGACCATTGAACAGAATAGAAGAACCAGATATGAATTCATGCAGCTATACACACTTGATTTTTGACAAAGACACCAAAACATATAATGGAGAAAAGACAGCCTCTTCAACAAATGCTGCTAGGAAAACTGGATATCTGCATGCAGAAAACTGAAACAAGATCCATATTTTTCACCCTATACAAGTGTCAACTCAAAGTGGATTAAAGACCTTAGTATAAAGCCTAAAACTTTGAGACTAGTTCAGAAAACAGCAGAGAATACACTGGGATTAATAAGCATAGGCAATGACTTCTGAAGTAGACCTCACATGGGTCAGCAACAAAGATAAAGGATTGACAAATGGAACTTCATGAAACCAAAAAGCTTCTGTACAATAAAAGAAATGGTCACCAGATTAAAGAAGCAGTCCACCAAATGGGAGAAAATATATATCTGAGAAGGGATTAATAACCAGAATATAAAAGGGCCATAAAATGATATCCCAAAATTAAAGAAAGTCATAATTGTACTGAAAGTTAGTTAATGCTGTTATAACATTCATCTTTTCCTGCTTCAATGATTTCCTAATCCTTCATTGCAATCCTTCTAGTACTGTCAGTGACTTGTCTCGTTCCACTTACTGGTTATTTTCCAATTTTGCACTCTGCTTTTACCTGGAAAAAATCTACACTGAAATCACTCAAAGAATTTATGTGTACTTTCACATTTGTTTCTTCATGATTTTCTTTCAACTTTAGTAAATCTGTATTCATCACTAGGTTTATGGTGACAGTCCTCAGTGCATTGATCAAATCTGTACTCGGCATTGTTTTGAAATCCATTCCAACAGCTTTTCCTTTGACCACTGTGTGAGTAACATTATCATGTTCTACAAACAAAGGAATGCCAACAATGGTGATCCCATGATTGATGGTGAAATAGGCCGTTAGCTTCATCGTGAGTTACAAAAGTTTTCTAGGACCTAGGATTCTAGGTCAGTGAATACGTAAACTCAGGGTTGGTAAATACTGGCCAACTTTTCTCTTTGGATGTTCCAAAACAGCACATTAAAGTCCTTTTCCAAAATTAGGGTAAGTTTAAAAGCAGAGAATCCATGGAAATCCTAAAGCATGATGAAGTTCAGCCTGTATTTAATATCTACTTAATGTTATTGTGCTAGTGTGGTTAGTCATTACAATTTAACTCCTTTCCAAAACATCTGTAGTGTTCACAATGTCCTCAGAATTTCCGCAAGGAAGCAGAGCAAATGACAGGGCAAAGTTTGGCCATTTCTGTGAACCTGCCCACAACCTCATGATACTGATCAAACTTCACACTGCACCTGCTGAATATATTTTTTCCTGGTTATGATATTAATGTCAAAGTTATTATCAATCAAAAACACCCTCTGTTATCATCAGTAAACACCCTCTTTTTTAGCATCTGCCATGTGTATCTTTGTTTATAAACTAATGAATTAGAGGTATCACACTTTATGTTTCACACAGAAAAATTTTGTCTTCAGACATGGTGCAGACTCATGAAGTAGTTGTCTACCCTTGAGGAATTTTATTTAACCTATTGTGGATTCTGTGCAAGGGCTGATACAGTCACATTGGCCTTTTCTTCTGTAAAATTATGGACCATTGATGCCAGGATAAACATCACCAATCCCATTTCCTCCAGATCTGTTGACAAAGTCTTCCATTTGCTATAAGAAAACTGTGTTCCATTGCCAAGGAAAAATATCACAGCAAACATAATTAAAAGCATTAACCAGCTATCCTTATCTCAACCAGCAAAAACCCTTGTTCCTTCCTATTATTGCTTATACTCTCTCTACAACAAAATTAGAAATAAGGGCAAAATAGTTTCTGCTGGGTATTGAGGGGGTGGGGGTAGAGGGAGGGGGCGGAATGGGTGGTAAGGGAAGGGGTGGGGGCAGGGGGGAGAAATGACCCAAGCCTTGTATGAACATATGAATAATAAAAGAAAAAAAAAGCACTAACCAATCAAAAGAGGAGAGAAAAACAAATATTATCAGAAATTATTGGAGCAGTGATTGTCACAAAATACACAAGAGCTAAATTTTCCATCTTAACGATTACTAAGTGTAAGTAATAGTGCTGAGTACATTAACATTGTTGTGAAACCAGTGTCTCAAACACAGTCTTTTTCTAACCCAAAATTTTATAGCAAATGATTACATATATCATATATACTTAAATAATTGTGATCTTAATTTATATTATTTTAATTGCACTGAAAATGTGTATTCTTTTCCCCTATGTTTCCAATTAAACCTTCTATTATGGTTAATTTATTGCTATTAAGGAATCTTTGGTAAAACAATTACAATGGTGTGCATATACACACACATAACTTATTTTAGTATTCCATCTTGTAATCTTATTGCCTAAATTTACTTTTAAAGAAGCTTGTAGGATTTATCTTCTTTATTGCATTTTTTAAAAGCATAATCTTAACTTGTTGTAGTATCAGTTCTTATTGAAAAATGTTATATCTAATGAGTATGGCACATAATAAATAATTAATAGTATTAGTAATAACAACAAAAATGACAATAACATCAATAGTCAATGTTAATTCTAACTAATAGACAAATATATTTCAGTGATTTCATTAGTATTAACTCTTTTATCCATAAAACTCAATGTGGTTGCTGTTCTTATTATTTGATTAGGTGTAGTCATCTCTATGAACATTCTAGTTGAGGTTCCAGAATCTATTTTCTGAATTCTTAAAAAAGCTTCCTCAATGTTCCACCTTTCCACAGTCATGCCTCTCTGCAACCCAACACAGTAACTATGCCTTGATGCCTTTTTATTTTTAAAAATTCTTTGATTATTTTTGTCATGAGCTCAACTCTTCTTTGATTCCCATTGCCCTTTTAAGATGTCTTCAACTCCTTTCTATTTCTTCTCTCAAAAACTCTGATCCTTTTGTAAAGTTTTTCCTGCTAAACTTGTAGTTCTTGGGATTTTTTCTTGTTTTTTTTCTACCTGCTTTTGTTTTTATGTCTTTTCTTTTCTCTCACCCCTTGATCTATTAATGTGCTTTGGTCATATCTCACTTTTACTATCAATGACTCTGGAATAATTACTAGAGTCCCTAGTGAATGTTGTCATAACATTATAATCAATTGTAAAAAAAACTTTCATACAGTTTTGTTAACTGACCGTACCATTCTAAATAGAATATAAGGTGGGGCAAAGGTACAGACCAAGTGGCAACATTGTTTCTTAACCTATCCACCACTTACATCTGTATATGTCAGTTACTTTATACTTTTAGAACGAATTCAAAATCATTTTTGTATTAAATAATGGTGGCTTTAATTTAACCTAATTGATTTTCAATATGCTCCATGTATGATGTGTTATTTTATAATCTAATGAATTCTGTACGCTTGTGATAGTATAGAAATATATCAGTTTATAGCTGGCATGCACCTTTATCTCAATTCCCATCTCTCCCACAGTAACCAAAATCTCTGAATGAATAGGGAAGTCATTCTGAAAAACCAACAAATAAAGCAAACAGGAATTTATGAACCTTAGGAAAGGGTTTGACAGGCTTACAGTGAATCGTACCAACAAAGTCCACATTTGGTAAGGTTGGGCAAGGAATTTCCAAATTTCAGTAAAATCAAAATAGACACATTTCTGCTTTCTCCATTTTCTGAGAAAATGTAACGGGCCTTCATAGATGAGTAATGTAAAAAAAGGGGGGAGTCAGAATAACAGAATTGTTACAAGAATATTTTATTTTCTGAAATGTGTTGGGGTAATTTATAAAACATATATAATTATTTATGAGCAATATAATTTCATATATAACTTATTCTTTTATAAATTAATTATATTTGCATGTATTCAAGATAAATTGAGAAGGCAGCAGATCTCCAACATTGCCTGAAATAGTAACGATAGTCACTAAAATAAAGCACTATAAATTTAACTTCTATTTCCCTTCTCACTAAAGCTATAGAACTACTATATCCAATTATAAACAACTACCTTGGTTCTAGCATTAAGAAATCACATCATAATCATGGAAACAATGTTTCCATAAGTACTCCAGGTACTTCCTGCATTTTAGCGATCCTCGATTTTCCAAGTGAATTATGAAATTCTTTATGATTTAAGGTAAGTTTTTTGCACCTTCCATGACTTTTGATTCACATGAGGATCTTCATGACATTTCTTCAATGTATATAAACATGTGCCAGTATCACACAGAAAACTTTCAGAAATTATAGAAATACAAGTTTTACACACTCTTAGTTTTAACTGATTTTTAAAAGATACAGAAGCAAGATTTCTTTCAAAAGGAAACTAATTGCATATATGTCTACATTTAAGACTATAGGCCTTTAAAATAAATGGTTGGTAAAGACCTAATTAAGGAATATGGATCATAGTAAGCATCAATTATACCATTTTGAATCTGTGATAAAATATTTTATATTTCAAATATGAAAAAATTTCTAGATTATATGGAAAAATACTTCAATCTTAAATAAGGGAATTGTTCTATGCAGAAAAACAATTTCCTTAGGACAACATAGATTGTTGCACTACAAACATGTGGATCCCCATTATCTATATGTCTTCATTACCTAAGATTAGTAAAGTTTCTACTGACTGCTTATAGCGAGAATAAAAAGGCATAATAAAATGAATATGTAATTGCTTAGAGAAAGCCAAGTGCTTCACTTCGTAATTGTATCACTTTTTGGAATGTACAATGCTACTGACAGGCCACTGGCTTATACTTTATGACAATACATTTGAAATTGATAAATTTTATAGTTTCACTTAATCATTTTGTCTATTAGAGAAAAATGTCTTACTTAACATTTATACAAGATCATCCTCACCAACAAATAAAAATTAGGACTCTACCCTATCATAAAACATGACTTAACTAAAATTCACTGTAAGACTGATCCCTCTTCTTATTACATGTCTGGAACTAAAAGTCAAAATAAAGCATGCATATCATATTTTCTACCCTCTGGATAAATGTATTTGGCCACTTAATCCTGACATAATAATAGGTACATAAGAAGGAGGGCATAGAAGTCCTCTACTGCTCTTTTCTTCAGTGCAGCAAGGAAACAAGTGGACACTGTACACAAAAGTTCAGCTGTGGTAAGCTGGTAGCTTCCCACATGGACCAATGCCATCTTCAAAGACATGATATTTTGATGGTTGTAATTTTGTCTTATGTTTCATGTTTAAAACTGCATCTATATATAGATGTTCATTGTAATCAGAATGCTCCCAAATGATTTTTTCAGAAGTAAAAAAGATGTCTAATAAATATCCTTTGAAGCAATATATATCCATTTACTGACTTCATTGTGTGAAAAAATAATGTTTCAGTTGATCTTGATAGCAAATGTAGGAAAAGTTTCTATTATATCAGAGCCTTTGTTCATATCAAGGAAAAGGAAAGATGAAGGTCTCAGAACTGTCAACCCATGTCTCCACTGAGCAAGTTCATCCAGTATTATCTTTAAATTCATTCAGTGGATGAATTCTATTGACCACACCAACACCTCTGCACAGCTCCTGGAGCTGAAGTAACAACTCAGCTGTAGCAGCAATGGAACTAAAATTATTTTCCAAGGCAACTGGTAAAATGAAATACTTCCTTTATGGATATATGGTCTAAGGATTGCAAAGATTTATTTTGAGAAAGTCCTTACTGAACTTACAGAAGTCACATCACTAAAAAACTAGAAATAGATTATAATTTATCCTTGTTAGTACATATGAAGAACTTTATTATTGCCTCAGAATAAAGTATACAAGTAAGGTTTCCTCCTTAAAATATAGTAAATGTAATAAGATATATTAATGTAATAAAGAGCACTAATGCATTATTTTTCCATTTTGTACATTAACATTTATTTGATTTTTAAAATTTCTGTGTGATTGTAGAGTCAAAATTTAATAAAAGAATCATTGTCAATTTTTTATGGATAATATTATCATAATTAGTTTCACCAATGATCATTCCTAATTTTTTATATATTAGAATGCTGTAAATATCTTTTCTGTGTGCTTAAAGTGATAATTATTTCTCTCATCTGTCTATTTGCTATCTATCCACTGTCAGGCAGGACAAGTGTTCTTCCACTGATTTATTTCTTCTCTGTGTCTTGTCTGCAGACTGATCTGAGTCCAAATAATATGATTGCAAATAATATGAATAATATGACTGCAAGTAATATGACTGCAAAAATGTAAAGGCTCCCTCCCTTTTCTCTCTCTCATCTCTCTCTCTCTCTCTCTCTCTCTCTCTCTCTCTCATTTTGTCTTAGCTCTTTCATTTTGTCTTATTGTCCAATTATGTAGAATCATTCAATGAAGCAAAAAGAGTAATTTGAAAATATTCCTCATGTGGAAAAAATTCCTTCATCTTTCTAAGCAATGATTTTACCATGTTTCCTGGTTTAACTCAGGAATCCTGTAAGGACAGTGAAAAGTTTTTGACACATAATAAAAATTGCATAATAAATATTTTTGTATTTCAAGAGGGGTATGTACCATTAACTTTCATGAAGCACAAAGGATTGAGAAGCCTGAACAAAAGTATCCTGGCTTCTTCTAGCACTAAGTCATGGTTTGTGTCCCTATAGGAAATGCAACGTCCATTTACTTTGCTCATGAAAATGTTTTTCTCCCATACTTTAAAATGTACATTGTATAAAACCCCTTGTCAGGCCATTTTTACTAATTTTTCACTTCATTGTAATTTTCCATTTCTGTAGGTCCTTGGTCCCATTTATTTGCCACTTTTTCACTTCCAATGATCCCTTATTATTTTTGTAAAAATAAAAACCTCAGTCACTTTTATATTCATAGGAGTTAGGCTCAGCATAGACAGAAGCCTCCTTATCCTCCCTCAGTATTCTGAGTAAATTCTCTTGCTATATTTAGTAATGTTATAGCTCTAGCTTTGTTTGACAGACACACAGACAGTCCGTATGGTTACATCATATTTAAATACAAAATGTTTCTGAAAATGCAGAAAGTTTAGGTTTCCTATTCTTCTCAAATTAATAGGCTCAAATTTCTATAAGTCTCAGGTTTCTCAGTTATGATAACATACATAGTCAGCTGTAAAGTAGGATGTTTTGTGAAATTACAATTATACATTATTTAACATTTAATCAGGAGTAAAATACATAGGTAAATCAAGAAGTTGTAGATCTGGTAAAAATATATAGGATAATCTTGCCATACTTGGATCCACAGTGTTTAAATTAAATGTAATAATTTCACCTTTTATGCACTTAGGTCTTAAACAGTTCTATTCCCTCTTTTCCTATCAAAAGTTTTAACTAACTTTTGATAATCAAACAAGAAATATTATATGACAAAGAAAATAATAGTTGCCACACAGGCCAGCAGAAATGCAATCACATCCAAAGAACAGTGCATGAGAGGTTGTGCATTAAGTGGCCACAAGTGCTTTGCTCCTTTATGCGTGCATAAAAAACTGGATCCAGAAGACTGCTCGATCCATAGGTTTCATAGGCTGATCATGGTGAATGGTTGATAACCATATAGCATTCTCTTTATAGCTAAAGGAAAATCAAATTGACATCAACTTACAGAATGAACTAAAAATACATATAGGGAATTTTTGTTTAGAAGGCAAAAATAAGTACACAAAAACAGTACAAGAAAAACAAATAACTTTCTTCAGTTATCATTAGAGACTCCTTAGTGTAGAAGACCAGAACTACTGGAACACATGGGATTTAGCTATGGAAAGAGAAAAAAGCACAAGTATTTTTAAACTAAAGATTGGTATCAGTTAAATCTCAAAGGCAAAACAAATTATAAAAATAGAAACTACCTGTTGAAGGTACAGGGCTTGAATTGTCCACTAAGCAATTGTTAGCAGGAACCTTAAAGTGACAGAGCTCAACATGAGAAAGGGATCAGGAACTAGTGAAAAGGTCAGTAAGAGATGAATTAACTTGAGATGTAACACATTGGTACACAGAAGCAATGCTAGAAATCTCTCTGTAAATCTATCCTTACCTCAACCAGCAAAAATGCTGTCTCTTTTTTTTATTGCTTTTGTTTTCTCTCCAACAAAATTAGAGATAAGGGCAGAACAGATTCTGCCTGGAAGCAAGGGGAAGTGGGGTGCGGGGGGAAGGGCATAGCAATGACCCAAACAATGTATGCACATATGAATAAACGAATATAAATTTAAAAAAAGAAAAAAAAAAGTCAAAAGAGTATCCCAATTCAGAGATAAAAGCAAGTTTAAGTTACTTGCATGGGTAAAGTTGATAAGTAGTTGGAATTTAACAGAAACTGGTAAGAAAATTGTACACCTAGTTTAGTGATTAAGTAAAACTGTAAAAGCAGATTGCCTTTTTTTTTTTTTTTACTATGACCCTTACTTCTTGTACTTTTATATATTTGTCTGTTTCTGGCTGTTCATTCATAAATGGAATGGATAGTAATAATAGTCTTCTTTCCTGACTATTATGAGCAATAATGTATTCACTTGTGGAATACTTTGAATTGTTCTTATCAGATAAGTCTATCAGTAAATTTTTATGATTATTATTGTTGGTATCTTTCTTATTGAGATTGCAATTTAAATTCTGATAAGTGCTCAATATTTGATATGGGGGTATTACAGTTGTGTTTTTCTCTAATGTTGAGATGATTATGGATTGACTAATGGGTAAGGAATGAGGAGAGCATAGATGGAAATGGCTTATCAAGCGTAAACACAAAATTGCTACAGCTTGATATGGCAGCATAGAAACAGGCAACTTCCCTTTCTGCCAAAAACAATGGGAAGACTGCATTTGTCAGAGGAGTGCACTAATCTTAATGAATATATCATATAGTAGGAAATGAACAATGATGAAGTTACATAATACTTTCGAACAACTACTAACTAAAATGTGAGTTATATCATATGTCATATCATATTGTCAGCTAATTAACAAATTATCTTCATTTCACAGTACCAGGATTATATTTATTAAAAAATTTTGAATAGAGAAGGAAATACAGGCCAGACATGGTGGAACATGGCTACAATTTCAGTATCTTGAGTTCAAAGTCATCTATGGCTACATGGCAAGAGCCTGTCTAGAAAGAAACACAATGCAAAAAACAAACAAACAAGAATGCATCTATACGAGACATAAATTTTTCAATTAAACTAGCATATCAGAGAAGTATTCTTTTTCAAAAATAGGGAAAAGAAAATGTGCCTCACCGTGTGCTCATTAGGATGCAATTAAATTAAAACAATACTGATTTAAAATGTGTCTGCTGTATTGTTATTACCAATACACTCCTGCTATAGTTTGATAAGTGGTCCTGTATGGTTCACGTTTTAAAGTCTTGGTCACCAGGCATTGGTTCTATTGGGAGGTGATGGAAGATTGAGGAGGTGGGTTGTTAGGGAGGAACTTAGATCATTGAGGTTGGGTCACTGAAGGGATACTTGGACCTTGGTCACATCCTTGTTTCCTTTTTGCTTCCTGGTTTCCATAAGATGAAAAGCTTTGTTTCACCATCATTTTCCTGTACACCTCTCATATTGTATGCCAAAATAAACCTTTCCTCCTTGAGTTGTTTATGTCAGGAATGTTTGTCACAGTAACAAAAAACCTGACTTAAACTGTTTCCAAACAAGAAGTTTTGTTTTCATTTAAAGTGAGCATAATATGGGAGAATGCATGTGGAATATTACTGTTATTACAAATGTAATGACATAAGCATAATTGAAATTACTGTATATACTGAATCTAATTTCAAAGAGAAAATTTTGTTATTTTAGAAATTATGACTGTCATACAGGGACATTCTAACTTATGTCTAGTAAAATAATTATTTTGATTTTATATTTCATTCCAGTATGACAAAAATAAATATAGTTTCACCAACAGCACATAATGGATAAAAAAGAAATAATCATCAAAGAAAGACCATGTGCATGCTGTAACATGTTCTCTCAAATAGTGCAGCCACTAAGTCTGATTAGAAGGTTGTTTGACGTACTCAGCAGAGGCATGCTAACCATGGAAGGTGCATTACACAACAAAGATTGTGGACTTTGCTCATAGAAATTGTAATCGTTTATAATAAAAGAAGGTTTGGAAATACCACTAAAAATGATAGATATAATGGTTGAATGGGAACAGGGAGAAAACATAACAAATTTCTCTGTAGGAAGTAATTACATTTCAAATAAAGATTCTTTACTTTTGACCACAAAGTGAGTACATAATAAAATGTCAAATGTTATGGTTTATTTCTTTTAGGACTAGAAAAAATAAATACAGAGAAATTTGGTTTTATTTTTGAATTTTTCAATAAATGCTAAATCATGGTTTTTCCTGTTGAACAATTACCAACACTTTTACTGTTATTTATGTTTTCACAATTTTCTCTTCAGAATCTTACCAAGAGATCATTTTGGGGGATCATCTTGTGCACCTGAGTATTAGGTCCTAAGGAGTCTCACCCTTAAATTTCCAAAAAACCTGTTAGGAAATAAAAATAAATTATTCTACTACTTAAATTTCAAATTTCAGCATTTTAAAACTCTAAAGAGGTTCAGATACCACTTTATTAAATCCATTCCATGAAACATACGAAGTAATGAGGATAAGGGAGTTTAAGTAATTAAAAGCCTAACACAAACAGAATAATGATACTTTGTATACTTGGTTTCATATTCAACCAGATTTGGTGAATGATTTTTCACAGTGATGTAGAAAAATGAGATTAAAAAGTGACAAATTCATTCATGCATTTAAGAAATTGTTATGAAACCATAATTCTATTGCAAGGAAGAGTAACATTTTGCTAAATTTATACCTTTTTATGTATATTTTCTTCACTGGCTCTTACCTTCCAAATATAATAACCTTTTCATTTCTAAATAATATTAGAGCTTACTGATATTTACTTATTCTATAAGTTAGTTTGTTAGCAACTGATATTCCTTCATAGATAAAAACAAATCTACATAATCTTCTCTGAATGAGAAATCAATATATTCTGCACAAAATTATGTATAGCTTGTTTCTAATTTTAAATAAGCAAGCACTACTTCTAGGAAAAATTGTAAGTGGCATTTTCCATGAACTTGTGTTGCTTGGCAGGTGTTCTACTTACTGAGCAATGTCCCCAGCTCTTTTTTACTTTATTTATTTTGCAGATTGTGTTTTGTATTTGCCTTGGGCAGGCCTCAGACCACAATCATCCTACTTATGCCTCCTAAATAGCAGGGATTATAGACATACACCATTCACTCCCAGGCCCAGTGATTACATCCTGAGAGCTTTTTATAAGAAGAAATTCGGATTATATTTTTACTGATACTAACTCTTCTTTTTTTCCACAATGCACTTTGAAAATATTTTAAACCCCTTTCTAGGACTGTAGCAGTAACTTAGAAAATTTAAATGTGTTTTCAGAAAATTTTTTCAACTCCAGATTCCTAGAAGAAATACCAATGTGGGAGTGAAAATGGCTTGCCTCCTATTGCCCTGACTCCTGGAGACAACCTTATGTCCCAGCTCCAATAACAGGGGCTTGCAATCAAATTTGTGTCTGTGTGTTTCTTAGCTTTTGTTACATTCTTTCTGTAAGTTATAATACTGCTAAGGGGAAGATGGAAACAGACTAAAAATGATTCTCTCCCCAGTTTTGGCCAAATTGGATAATTTTTTCATTTTTATATAAAATTTGATGTTTTGTCAATATTAGCAAATGTTTGTTACCAGAGCCAGACCTTTTGGCTGATAGGTTTTTGATTGTTTGGAGAAATTCAGTCTTAACAAAATTAAAGTTTATTTAAGTATCTCTTAGTTTTAATGTCTTCTAAACAAAGTTTCGTTTATAACTGGTTAAAGGAGCTACTATGTTTTGTGATGATATATGATATGTTTTATTATACAAGTTTTATAAAAATTTTAAAACCTGATGATCCAGGTCATAGACAACCATGTCTATTAATGGTGGTTGTCTTAATGCTCTATAAAAATAACTATAATTGGATCACCAAGTTACCAAACTTTCTCAATTATTATAGTCATTTTAAACAACTTGAGTATGTCTCTGTAATTCAGTAGTGGATAACCTTGCTTTATTCATCCTCATTTCAAATTCAATTTAAAATTAAGGATTTAAAGAAGATATGTATAACACTCTTTTAGTGGGGTATTCTCTATTATACTCTTTGTTATGCATGCTACCTAACCTTCCACTAGTTGGAGCTATTAAATATCTTCCAAACTTGGCTCCTACTCTCAGGTACAGGCATCTTGCATGTTCTTACTTCTATTTGCTTCAGATGTATTTGATGGAATCCATGCACCAATTCAACAGTAGATGACCAATCAAATGAAACAGTGACCCAAATTCCTTGAGATTGAGAATTGGACTAAAAGGAGAGAAGGACTGAAGTGGGCTTTAGAAAATTAGGATTATATTTCAAAAAAAATTTCCTTTTCAGCTTCAGCTCCCTACAGAAAACATCATGCTAGAAATCAACATGGCCCACTTCCAGAAGCCCTAGTCCCTGGCACCAGGAGCAAAGAGGAAGGATTATCTCCCAATGTTGGTAAAGGTGTTCACAGCTAAATCTATGTATGCATATTTATTGGCATTTTTCCATCCTTTCTATAAGTTGTCACATTGCTATGGGGAAGGTAGAGATAGTGAGAAAGGCTCTCTCTCCACTTTGGGGCCAAACTGTAAATAAGTTTCTATTTCTATTTTTATTTATTTTACATCATTTTCTAACAATGAAGGCAAGTGGATGGACACAGAAACCTGCTATTATGTTGGGGGCTCTGGCAATATTTAGTGGTGCACATTATTTCTGTTGTAAAATTGGTTGCTTTTTTCAGTCTATTCCTGCTAAACTAAACTTATGGTTTATGAGAGTCATTCTTCTGAGTCAACCTGCTTTTGTTTTTGTGTCTTCCTTTCCCTGATCCATTGTTGTATACCACTCATACTTCGACTTTATTGTCAATGACTCTGGGATACATATAAGAATCCCCAGTAGATTTTTGTCTTCAAACTGTGATCCTTTTTTTTAAAAGATGTTTTTATATATTAGATTAGTAGTTTGTAGTCTACTTTTCCAAATAAAATGTAAGTTCTAGGGAAAGTGCAGAAAGGTGACTACATTATTTCTCTGCCCACACAAAACTTAACTTCTTCAGTATGCTATTCCATTCATAATTTTTGAATGAGTTCAATATGATTTTTAAGTGTTACATAGAGATGGCCTTTTACTGACCTGACTCTCTATATTCCCCATGTATCATATGTTACTGTCCAATGCTAATGGAATCTGGGTACTTGAAATTGTGTAGACATATATGAGTTTCTAATTGTATGTTCCTTTAGCTCACTTCTTGTATCTTAATAGTACAGAATCATTCCTACTGAAAATGAAAAATGAATTAGACAAAACACATAGGAATTTGTTTACCTTGGACAAGGATTTGAAAGGTTTGCAGCAGAGTCCTCTGAAAAAAATCAACATTTGGTAAAGTTGGGCATGGAAATTCAAAATCCCAGTACGATCTATTGAACCACATTTCTGCTTTTCCCATTGACTCAGCTAAAGTAGTAGGACTTTCTAAATGAAGAAGGAGAAAAAAAGGAAAGAAAGAAAAGGAAAAACCATGGTTATAACAGCCTTGTCATATGAATATACCATGTATTTTTGAATGAGTTATATTAATACAATCAATCATGTATAAAGTATCATTGAAAACCCAGAACACTTATGCACAATATAATATGTAATTTATGTGTTGTTGATATGTCATATGCACGTGTGTAAAAGGCAAACTGAGGAAGATTGTTTGTATTGTAGCCTCAGTGCATGCACTACCATAAGTAGGCATTAAAACAAGTCATCATTGGTTTAACAATGAATTTCTTTTTTTTTAATTGTAAAAGTAACAGGTCCAAATATAAACAACTATTTTAGCTCTGGTGTCAAGTAATCCTACTTTAATAATGGAAAAAGTTTTCTCATGAGTACTTATTCCACTTTCTGCAATTCAAAATCGTCTCTGATCCTTGGTTTTTTAAGCAAACTGAGTTTTTCAAATTGTGGTTGAATTTCTTCCACATGCTGAATTTTTGTTGGTTTTCTTTTGTTGAGGAAGGCCCAGACTGGCCTCAAACTCATGATCTTCCTACTTTAGCCTCCCAAGTGTTGGAATTAAGGGCTTGTGCCACAACACTCAGCTATACTGCTGCTTTTAGTGCATTAGGAGCTGAAAAACATTTATTTAGTACATAGAACTATGTGCAAATATCTCCTGGAAAACTAAAAAATTATGGATTTATAGATTTGGTGGCTGGGTGCACTAGCTCAAGTCCATGAACTCGACGATTTGGGAGACAAAGATCAGGAGGATCACAGTTCAAGGTAAGCCTGGGCAAAATGTTCATGAGACCCCATATCAACCAATGGCTGGACATGTAGCATGTGCCTGTCATCCTTGCAATGTAAGGAAGCACAAGAGCACAAGTAAGAGAATCATGGTCCAGGCCAGCCTCAGCATAAAGCCAGACTACATCTCAAAAAAATAGTAATACAAAAGGAGCTGGTGGAGTGACTCAAGCAGTAAAGTGCCCTGGCCTCAACCTTCAGATGAGTTTTATATATATATTAAATATTAATGTATATATTAATTAATTATATATAAATATTATATATATATATATATAATAATGGATACATTTGAGTCCACTCTTCTTTATTTTTGAATATTTTTGAAAATAAAGGAACACTCTTAAAAATGATTTTAAGGGCCTCATTAAGGAAGGAAAATTGTTGAACATGTCAATTATAGCATTTTGTGTCTGCAGTAAAATACTACATCACTTAACTCTGAAAGAATTCTTTAGATAATATGGAAAATCATTTTAGTTTTAAATAAAAATCTGATCCACATGTAAAAATAAGTTCCTGAGTGCTACATAGTTGGAATATAAAGTTGTACAATTCACCAATCTACATGTTTTCCTTCATCAAGATAAAAGGAAGTTTTCACTTTTTATAACATGACTAAAATGTATATTAAAATGGATATGCAATTGCTTGTAGAAACCCTAAATCCTTCACTTCATAGTTGTATGACCTCCTGGAATGTCCTACACTAATGACATACAACTGGCTCCTTTTTGTCCCAGTTAGTGTAAGAGTCACCACAATATCTCTGAGATTCATAATTGCATATTTTCTTATTATCATTTTACCCATAGAGACAAATCCTTATTTATATGCATACAAGCTTACTTTTAAAGGCATGTGAAAGTTAGGACCCTGTCCTACTATTATAAAACATGACTTATCTAAAGCTTCACTGTAAAACTTATCTTACTTATTCTCATTAAATGTCTGGAACCAAAAATCAAAAGCATGCATACTATGTTTTTTACCCTTTCCATGAATGTCATTGGGCCACTTAATCCTGACATAACAATAAGGACATAAAAAGGAGGGAATAAAGGTCCCCTGCTATATTTTTCCTCTTTGTGCCCTTTGTGTAGTGGAGACATGTACACAAAAGGTATTTTAAAAAGCTCAGGTAGAGGCTCACCACAGGGACCAATGCCATCTGCAATAAGAACATCAAACTTTGTTTGTTGTAGTTTTGCCATAAATTTCTTGTTTAAAACTGCATCTTTACAAAGATTTTCACAACAATAAGAATAGTCCCAAAACACTTTTTTGCAAAAGTGGAAAATATTCCTAACATGTATCATTTGCAACATCAAATACCCAGGTATGGATCCACTGAGTGAAAAAATTTAGTTCTTTTTGGTTGACAAATGTAAGAAATTTTCAAATTTTATGCTAGATGCTTTGTTCAGATCAAGAAATAAGGAAGATAAAGATCTCAGAACTTATGTCCTCTCTGGACAAGTTCATCCACTATTATCCTTTTTTTTGTATTGTGGCTTGAACTCAGGGCCTTCACCTTAAGCCACTCCACCAGCCCTTTTTGTGATGGATATTTTCGAGATAGGGTCTCTCAAACTATTTGCCCAGACTGGATCTAACCACGATCTTCCTGATATCTGCTTCTTGAGTAGCTAGGATTACAAGCATGAGCCACTGGCGCCTTTCCGGTAATATCTTTAAATTCATCCACTGGCTGAATTCCATGGGCTATACCAGCACCTTTCCACAGGTACCAGAGTTGAAATAACAACTCAGCCGTAGCACCAACAGAACTAAAACTATATTCTTAGGCATCCTGGTAAAATGAAAGATTTCTGTTCAAATTATGTTCCCTTCTGTCATTATTTGTGCTTATATTGAAGAAGAAATTGACAAAGAAGTTAAAATATAACTTGAATGGTTGAAAGTGAATATATTAATTGGCCAACCAGAGCCTGTTAAGTGAGATAACTGATGAGAAAACCGAAGACAAATATCTTTAAATTTGCATGAGTGTATTTAATATGTTTTATGGTGATGCTTTCACCTATCTAGGTGCTGATGAACTGCATGTGTAAGTAACCTGTGTTATGTATGAGATTTTAGAACCATGTCAAAAACAAAGGAAAATGAAAGATACCTCATATCTGTGGGAGTTGTCAAAGATTTGTCACAGGGTTAAAAATAAAGTAATTATAAAGATTGCTAGTATTTCATGAATATCATGAGCTGATAAATATTTTATCAAATATAATTTATATGCATACAAGTCACCAATTTAAAGTGCAGAACACAATGTTTCATATTATATTCACAAAAATAGGAAATACAAAGATTATAAATTTTCAAGTATTTCATTTCACCAATAAGAAATTCTGTCCCATCAGAATATATCCAGATTATTGAGTAGAGATGCCATAACACATCATTCCACAACAATGAAATGAAGGAGGGAAAAACAATTGCTATTTTACTGAAGGTTGAGGCAGATTGCCAGTATAAAGTGAGAAGGTGATAATGATATTGCAGAATGCAGAAAATATACTATGGATTTATGAAATAGGGAACTAACAACATAGTATCCACCCTGTTCCATCTTTCAAGATTAAGTCTAAACCAAGAGGCACTTCCTTGGCAGGGAAATTTAAGCAGGAGTACCCCAATAGTATGTGAACACCTGAGACATTTTCTGCTTAAGAAGCATTTTGGGGAGCCCATTTTGGGAAGCTTCTAAGTTACCACAATGATGCATTGCCCTGAAGAAATAATACAGCTCACATTGTGCCCTCCTCCACCCAGGCTCTTAGTTCACAGCACCATCTTGAGGCTCCACCCATCAGGGATCTTGTGAAGCTGCTGGCAGCTCCCCAACAACTTAGATAACCTAGTCCTGTAAACTGACCATATGGCCCTTCATACCTCCTGATTGCCTAGAGAAGCAGCTGGGTTGCCTATCCTAAATGGTTCAGAAGAGGTCCGGAAGAACGAACTGAGAGTCCTTTCCCACCTTACTGCTGCTCAGAAATCAGATAGGCACTTCTGCGTAGTCACCCACAGGCCAGCCAGACAACACCATCTTCCCACCTTTACCCCAAAAAATTGCCAGTAAGCCCATCCTGAGTCGGTGAGTCCATAAAGGGCCTGATAAAGTAGACAGGTGGCCCCTCCCATCCATCCAGACCCCAAGAAGCATAGCCTGAGTTGCTAGGCCTCCTGAAGTTCTCATGAAGCAGCCAGGTGTCCTTGTACATCCTGCTGTGGCACAAGGAAGAAGGTGAACAGCTAATTCTCAGAAGTCTGCCTGGAAGCCAGGAGGGTTGGAGGGGAGAGAGTAGGGGTGGGAGCCAGGGGGGAGGAATGACCCAAACAATGTATGCACATTGCCCATGTGAATAAATGAATAATAATAATAATAAAGACCCTAAGAAGTAATCAGGTAGTACAAGTCATGCATTCTCAATCCCAGGGAAGTCACTAGACAGCTCAATGAGAGCTGTTTGGCCACCTCAAAATACCTATTGCATCCATTGAACACTGACAGGTAGTCTGCCTGGGCCCAAAGGTATGGCATGATCTTGTGCAACTCTTAGATACTCATGGGGAACTGGATCTCACTATCTGACATGTTGCACTACAAAACAAACATTTCAAAGAAAAGTCTTGCTGGGTAATTACATTCTAGTTAATACTTCAAATGAGTTGCTTCATCTTTTTGCAAAACTCCTGTATTTGACTTTTGAAATCGGTGAGACAACACCTAGCTATTGAACTTTCTATATTGGCAGACCTATGGTTGACTTTGGTTCCTGTTTTGGCCAGCTCAGCCATTTAAATTCTCTGAGAGAGGGGGAAATTATGTTGTCTTCTGGTTATTGTTTTGTAAGAATTGGCAGGGATTCACCATGGTGTCATGGGTCAAGTGGACCCAGTAGCCTAGACCCACTGAGATGACCTCAGCCTCAAGAGACCTTGTAAATTTAGGTACCAAAAAGTCTGGGTATGTCTATACTATACTCGAATCTACCAGGGACTGGTTCTACCTATGAGGGTTGCTTCTTAGCAGTGCAATCCCACAACCCCCATAGCCTAGGCCATTGAGACACCCATAGACATCACCAACATTGATTACAGCTGAGGAAGCTACCCTGAGCCTACATTAAAGGACACACTGGAACCAAAGCCAACGCAACCTATATAACCCACTCCCTAAGATACTTTGCAAGAAAAAAAGTATTTTGCTATAAAAGCCAATGTATACAATTGGAAGAAGCAATTGACCTGCCAGATGCCCAAATACCAATATAGAGACACATGAAACATGAAAAAAAAAAAAAAGGTACCTTGACAACTCAAAAGAAACAAATCTCAAAAAAACCAAAATTTATGAATTGCTTAGAAAAGAATCCCAAGCAATAATTTAGTGCACCTTTAGCACTAAAAAATGCCAGTAAGCCCATCCTGAGTGGGTGAGTCCATAGAGAGCCTGAGAAAGTAGACAGGTGGCCCCTCACATCCATCCAGATGCCAAAAAGCATAGCCTGAGTTGCTAGGATGCTGATAGGAAATTTGACAAAATTATCATTAAAATCAATAGCATAAAGGAGAAATTCATCAAAGAGATAAGAATGATAAATGGAGAACCAAATAGAAATCTTACAGTTATGCAATTCAATAAATAAAAAAAAATTATGTTGGAAATCTTCAACAACAGAACAGCACAGAGAAAAAAAGTAATTACTGAACTTAAAGAGAAGTTGTCTAAAATAACCCAATCAGAACAGAAAAGAAAAAGACAATAAGAAACCTTTTGAAGTTCCTGGGATAACATAAAATGAGTAAGCAATTCCATTATGGGTCTTACAAAAAGGAAGGAGACAAGAAAAAATCATAGAAAACCTATTTAACAAAATAATTTTTGAAGACTTTAGAAATCTTTTAAAGATAAAGACATCCAGGTGTAAAAAGCTGAAAGGACCCCTAATATATTCAACCAAAGCAGATTCTCTCCAAGGCACATTCTCATCAAATGGTCAAATGGCAAGACAAAAATAAATATTAAGAAAAACAGTATAAAATATCAAGACACATATTAAGGGATTTCCCCCCCCTCCCATAGACTAGCAGGAGATTAGGAGATTTCTCAGCAGTAACTTTACAAGAGAGGATATAAGAATGATATGCTCAATCTCCCAAAGGAAAAATAAATGGCAACCAGAAATGGTGTACTCAGCAAAATAGTCCCTCAGAAATTAACTCAAAAATAAAGTATTTTCCAAACAAGCAAAACCTAAGGGAATTTATCACTATCAGAATGACCCTTCAAGAATGGTTAATGGTGTCCTACACTGGAAACAAAATGATAGCTATGATTATGAAAGTATACAAAGCACATTAAATATCAAAGAGATGTACCGAAGAAAAAAATAACAGAATCATGCTATACCCATCCAGAAAGCCACCAAACTCCAAAGATGAACAGAAAGAAAAAAATAAACAAAAGATATCCAAAACAAGCAGAAAAAAATAGGAGTATGTCTTTATTTACAAATAATAACCCAAATGGAGCAGAATTAATTTACTTTCTGTAAAGATAAAGACTGAATAGGTTAAAAAAAATAAAACCAAATGTCAGGTTGTCCACAAGAAATTCATTTCAGCTGCAATGACACATATGAACTGAAAGTGAAGAGATGATAAAAGAGTTTCAGGTAAATGCAATCCAAAAGTGAATCAAAAGGTAAATAGACTTTAAACCAAAAAACTGTAAAACAACATGAGGAAAGTCATTATATAACAATAAAAGTATCAGTGCAACAAAAGAAAATGACAGTTGTAAACATATATGTACTCAATGCTGGAATAATCTATATAAATAAAAAATTAGATCTAAAAGGGAGATAAACTCTAATATTCATTAATAATTAGAACTTCAACACCCCACTTTCATCAATGGACATATCATCCACACAAAAATTCAACAAAGATACATTGGAGCTAAACTACACTGTCTATCAAACTAACCTTAAAAGACAACTAAAACACATTTTTGTATAACTGTGGTAGAACATTTATTCCTCTCATTAGTGTATGGGATATTCTCCAGAATCATCTATATGCCAGACCACAAAAAATATGAACAAATTCATAAAAAATAACATCATGTGATGTATCTTCTCTGACCATAGAAAAATAAAGCTAGATATTAACAATTCTAGGAACTTTAGAAATTGTACAAATATAGGGAAGTTAAACAACATTTCTTGAAGAGCCAATGTCTCAATGAATAAATCAAAAGAGAAACTGAAAACTTTCTTGACACAAATGAAATGGAATATAGCAAAACAAGACCTAACAGGAATTTTGCAGCTACAAGTGACAACATGGTAAAGGAGGAGCAAGAGAAAGTAAGAAAAACAGGACGAGAAGGATTGCAAACACTACAAACGCGACTCAAGAAACTAGAAAAGCAGTGTCAAACTAAACTCCAAATTAGTAGACGTAAATAAGTAACAATGACCCAATTAAAAAGTAAATTAGAGACTGAAAAAAAGTTATTGAGATGAGGAGTTGATTATTTGAAAAACAAAAGCACAAAACATTAACTAGACTAGCCATGAAAACAAGAGCTAAAACCCTGAGTAAAACCCAAGTAAATAAAATCAGATGAAAAGAGATACATTAGAAATGATACCACAGAGCCACTATGAGAAGAATTAGTGTTAATTCTTCAAAAATTTGGCTAAATTCAGCAGTGAAGGCAACTGGTCCTGGGATTTCCTTTATTGGGAGACTTTATTACAGATTCAATCATGGTGTATGTTATTATTTCTACATTCTTATGAGTCAGTTTTGGTAGGTTGTACATGTCCAGAAATTTATCAGTTTATTCTAGATTTTATAATTTGTTGGTATGAAGTTGTTCATAATAGTTTCTATCTTTGTATTTCTGAATATCAGTTAAGTTGAAGTGTGTCCTTTTCTGATTGATTTTATTTACTTTATTCATGGTTAATGTAGCTAAAGTTTGTCATTTTTATTGTGTAAATTATAGTATGCATAAATGAATATATTTATCAATTCACAGATACTTCATACATAATTTACTGCATTATGACAAGATATTTTGAAAATCACATAGGATATTCATGACAGCTCTGTCATAACCAGGACTATTTTTTTTCTTTTTAAAATTCCATTCGCCACTTAGGAAAACATATTACAATGTTTAAGACAAGAGGGAAATCAGAAGAATGCCCAATATGATACTATTGGGAATTGGAATTTCCATACCCATTCTTACCAAATGTAGATTTTGTTGAAGGACTTCACTGTAAAGCCACCAATCCCTTGCTTAAAGTAAACATATTCTTGGTTGTTTTGCTAACTTTTCACTTTCAGTAGAAAAGATTCTGCAGTATTCTATGTATATTTCCATCAAACCAGCACAGCAATAGTTACAGGTGGATATTTATTTTTTTCCTAACAAAGAATATCAAATTGTATCATTGATTGATTTTGCAAATTAGTATTTATTATTCTGATTGACTATCTTTTTAAGATAGAATCTATTCAAATTGTCTTATTTACATATTATACTCAGTTTCTCTTTAGCACAATTTCTCCTGTTTCTACATTGTTATAGAAAAGTTAGAAAGGAAAATTGCTAGTATGAAAAAATCAGAATCCTCAGTCATCATGACAGTGGCTCAGAGACACTGGCAAAAATAATATGATCAATCAAAGTTATGAAAAAATGTGGTAATAATTATCCAGTAAATTGAGGTTAGGCAAGGTGAGATTTGGAAATAATTAATCAATCATAATGAGTACAGGCATTTGGCAAGAGTTAAGATCAAATGAATTCAAAATTGAAACAATAAATTTGAATCAGTTTACAAATACCTCAATAATACATAAAATAGATGATAATGGCCAACAAAATAATTAGAAGCAAGATAGCTTTAGACTTAAATCAGAGAATGAGAGTCTTAAAGTAAGGTATTAAAAAATAGCACTTTTAACCTGTTACCTGCAATCCCAGAGCACTTAGGTGATTCCAGCCAGGAACTTCATCAGTCAAGGTTCACTCAGGAAAAAGGAAAACAGAAAATGTGCTCTCTAATGTTGACTTTAATAACTTTTTCCTTCTTCAATTCTATTCCATTTCATATATTTGATTATATTTATTATGAATGCATTTTTAGTTTCATTAATTTCTTTCCTTTGTGTTCTTTTGTTTTTATTTTTCAGTCAAGATCTGACTAGGGAGCCCAGGCTAGCATGGAACTCACCATTCATCCTTCTTCTTCACCCTCCTAAATGCTTGGATTGCAAGCATGAACCACCATGCATGGCCTCCAAGAATGTCTTAACAATTTGCTTTATATTCATTCTTTTGACCCTATTCTTGTCTTATATTAACAACTCACTCATCTTTGAGCATTTGTATCATGCTTATTCTAATATCCCACTTTCATTTTTATGTCTACTTACAATCCTTGGATACAAATCTTCTTATTTCATATGCTTGGTAATTTCCCAGTGTGGTTTGCATGAGTTTATTTATTTATTATTTAATTATGTTGGTAGTTCTGGTGTTTAAAATCAGGGCTTTACAGTTGCTGCTTGAGTGGTTGAGCCACACCTCCAGCCTTTTTTGCTCTGATTACTTTGGAAACAGGGTCTGCCTTTTTGCCTAGGCCAGCATGAATTACTATCCTATTTTATACTTCCCACCATCACTGGTATGGCAGGGACACACCACTATACTCAGCTTTTTTATGTCGAGATGGGGATCTAGCAAACTTTCTGCCCTGGCTGTCCTGGAACCATGATCTTCTCAATCTTAGCCCATAAGTAAATAAAATCAAAGGCATGGCTACTGGTGCTGAACACTATTCTGATAATTTTTAAGTGGGAAATCACTGAACTCTGCAGATAGAGTAAGTTTTGATCCCTGCTGATAAGGTCTATGTGTTATTTAAATTCAAAGCAAAAGCCACTTTTTTATAGTTCCTACAAGCCTGAATACAGGTAATCCCCTTAAACACTAAAAATTGATAGATACATACTCTTGCTCATATATTTAATTGGGAATGTTCTATGTTATTTCTTTTACAAATTTATGTGTGTTTAGAGCAGAAGTAATGAGGAAACATTTAATTTGTGATGCACTAAATGGAACTCCAAAATGCATGTATTTGGGAACAGGTGGTACATTCTCTTTTTATTTTTCAATGATCATGACTTTGCCTTACTATAATCAGATTTACTTCACATAAACACTTTAAAATTTGCTATTTCATCTTTGAACATTGAGATCAATTTTTTATTTATACTTTAAGAACGCATATATTTTCACATATTCCCATGTAGTTTAGGGGAAAAACTATGCTGATTAATTAATAAGTATCCAGCCACACAGTACCACCTTTGATTCCTAAAATATGTGCTAGTTTTTTTGCTTCTTTCATTTAATTCATTTCTTGGTGGAAAATACATGAGATTAGAAATAACATCAAACCAATGTAGTGTTTCCTATAACACTGAGCTACTCAAAAAGTCTTTGGTCTCAGAAACTAAATTTCTAAACTTTGTGATTATTTAAAAATATTCACCTGACTTATTTCATTCTCTTTTTCAAACTCTGATTCAAGATATAACATTTAAATTATAGGTTGTTATCAGAACTTATGGAACAAAGAAAAGAGAAAGTTTATAGCCACAAGGGCATATATTAAAAACTCAGAAAGATCTCAAATAAATGACCTAATGCTACATCAAAAACTCCTAGAAAAACAGGAACAAGCTAAACCCTAAACAAGCAGAAAGAAAGACATAATAAAAATAAGGGCTGAAATCAACAAAATAGAGACAAAAAAAAAACCATACAATGAATCAACAAAACAAATAGCTCATTCTTTGAAAAAGTAAATAAGATTGACAAACCCTGGCAAATCTGACTAAAATGAAGAAGGAAAAGACTCAAATCCACAAAATCAGAAATAAAAAAGGGAAGATAAGAACAAACACCAAGGAAATCCAGCAATCATCTGAGTACACTTTGAAACCTATATTCAAATAAACTGGAAAAATCTAGAAGAAATGGGTATGTTTCTAGATACATATGACCATCCAAATTGAACCAAGAGGATATTAATCACCTAAACAGACCTATGGCACACACAATGAAATTGAAGCAGCAATAGTCTCCCAAAAAACAAAAGTCCAGGACCTTATGGATTCTCTGCTGAATTCTACCAGATCTACCAACACTCCTTAAACTTTTCCACAAATTGAAAAAGAAGGAACACTGCCTAACTCGTTTTATGAAGCCAGAACTACATTTATCCCAAAACCAGACAAGAACACATCCTAAAAACAGAACTAGAGGCCAATCTCATTAATGAACATAGATGCAAAAATCCTCAATAAAATAATGGCAAACAGAATTGAACAGCATATCCAAAAGATAATACACCATAACCAAATCAGATTCATCCCAAGGATGCAGGGACGGTTCAACATATAGAAATAATTACATGAAATATGGCATATTAACAGAAGTAAAGACAAAACCCACTTGATAGATGCAAAAGAGCCTTCAGTAAAATTCAACATCATTTCATGATTCAAGCTATCATAAAACTAGGAATAGAAGGATGCTTCTGAACACAATGAAATCTGTATTTGATGAACCTATAGCCAATGTCATAATTAGTGAGGAAAAATTGAAACCATTTCCCTAAAGTCATAAATGAGACAAGGGGGCCCACTCTCTCCACTCATATTCAACATAGTCTTAGAATCTAGAACAATAAGACAGGAAGAAGAAATAAAAGGAATGCAAAAAGATGAGGAAGAATTCAAACTTTCCCTATTTGCAAATGACATGATCTTATACCTAAAAGACCAGAAAAAATCCACCAAAAAATTTCTAGACACTACAAACAGCTTCAGCAAAACAGCAGGTTACAAAATCAATTTATCAAAACCAGTAGCCTTTCTATACACCAACAATGAACAATTTGAGAAACAATATAGGGAAGCAATTTCATTTACAATTGCATCAAAAACAAATCAAATAACTAGTAATAAACTAAACAAAGGATGTGAATGACCTCTACAAGGAAAACTACAAAACATTGAAGAAAGAAATTGAAGACATCAAAAACAATCTACATATTCAATTCAATTCTCAAAATCCCAATGACATTTATTATAGAGATTAAAAAGTAAACCCTACAGTTTATGTGGAAGCAAAAAAGACTGCAAATAGCCAAGGAAGTACTGAGCAAAATCAGCAACACTGGAGGTATCACAATACCCAATGTCAAAATGTATTACAGAACCAGAGAAATAGTATGGCACTGACACAAAAACAGGTATGAAGACTAGTAGAACAGAATAGAGCAATTAGATATAAATCCATGCAGCTATGCCCACCTAAGTTTTAGCAAAGATGCCAAAAACATACAGTGGAGAAAAGACAGCCCCACCAATGAATATTACTGGGATAATTGAATATCTGCTTGCGGACAACTGAAACCAGATCCATGTTTATTGCCCTGTACAAGTAACAACTCAAAGTAAATTAAGGACCTTAAGATAAGACTAGAGACATTGAAGCTAGAAGTGGAAAGAGCAGGGAATACACTGGAAGCAATAGGCACAGGCAAAGACTTCCTCAGTTGAACTCAAGTGGCTCAACAACCAAGAAAAAGAATCCACAAATGGGACTACATGAAATTAAAAAGCTTCCAAACAACAAAAGAAACGGTCTCTAAATTGAAGAGGATGCCCACAGATGGCAGAAAATCTTTGCCAGCTAAACTAACAAGGGACTTAAAACTAGAAAAACAGGGAGCTCAAATAACTAAACTCCCAAAAAAATCAATGACCCAAGGAAGCAATGGGCAAATGAACTGAACAGAGCCTTTTCAAAGGAAGAAGTCCAACAGCTAAAAAACACATAAAAAATGCTCATCCTCTCTGGCCATAAAAGAAATGCAAATCAAAACCACATTAAGATTCTACCTCACTTCTGTTAGAATGACTACCTTTAAGGACACAGAGGACAACAAATATTGGTGAGGATATGATGAAAAAGGAATCCTCATACACTGCTGGTGGGAATGTAAGCTAGTACAACTACTGTGGAAAACAGTATGGAGGCTCCTTAAAAAATTGGAAATAGATCTACCATGTGATCCAGCAATACAACTCTTAGGGATATACCCAATGTAATGTGACTCCAGTAACTACAAAAGCACCTGCATACCCATGTTTATTGTAGCATTATTTACAATAGCTAAGCTATGCAAACAGCCAACATGCCCCACTACTGATGAATGGATTAAGAAAATATGGTATTTATACACAATGGAATTTTACTCAGACACAGAGAAGAATGTATAAATGGGCAGAACTGGAGGACATCTTAAGTGAAGGTAGCCAAACTCAGAAAGCCAAAAGCTGCATGTTCTCTCTCATATGTGGAATATAGACCTCATACAAATGCAGCAATACTATGAAAACTGGTCACACTAAGGAGAGATCAGACACAGGAGGGGTAGGGTAAAAGAACTTGAATACCATTGATAAACTCCCTATACAAGAATAAATATAGAAATCTTAAACTGGAAAACTTCCATAAGATAGGGACTAAAGTAGAATGAAGAAAATTAGAAGAGATAAACCAATTGGGGTTATAATACATATATACATGGAAATATCAAAGAAAACTCCCTGTGTAGCTACCTTTACCTCAAACAAACTAAAATGTCATGTTTACCTTTTCTCTTTCTTCTCCTACAAAATCAGAGAACAGGAGGGTGGAATAGGTCCTGCCCAGAAGTGAGGGCTATCACCAATGGCTATGGGGAGCTGATGGTGAAAGTGTGAATATGGTGCAAAAAATGACTACAAATGTATGTAAATGCATAAATGGTACCTGTTCAAACAATTCCAGAAGGCAGAAAATGTTGGCAATAATGGCGCTGATAGGCTAAGGTTATTAATGCACCCTGAAGCTTCTGTTTCCCAGGGTCACAGTTCTGCCTCAAGTCTAACCTGAATTCTCCTTCTCCCCAACCTCCATTCAGCATGAACCATAAGATCCTAACCAATCAGATCATGCCAAGTCTCACTGAGGAGTATTTAAGCCCCTGCCTCTCTCTCTCTCTCTCTGTCTCTCTCTCTGTCTCTCTCTCTTTCTCGGCTCTTTCCCTCTCCCACCCAGCAATAAAGAATCTCTTGGTCAGATCACTCCTCTCCATGTGGTCACTTCAGGGCCTACCATCGGTGCCTTGACTTGGATTGGGTTTCCCCACTGATCCTGGTGGGACCCTGATTCTGACTCACCCCATGACCACCCTGAGGATGTGACTGGCCAAGACTTATCCTCCTGATCACCCTCACTCACATCCAACACTGGACATCTTTTGGTGAGTACACATACCCGTATTGGGCTCCCTTTATGGTCTCTCCCTTCGGTGTCTCCAGGGTTCCAGAATACCCCCCATTCTGATCATCTCTGGGGCTCAGACGGTAGAGGAAAGACCTCTTTCCCAATCAGCCTCTGCTTGGGTCTATCTTTGTCATTCTTGGTCTCAGAGGCTGCCCTCCAAAAAGCCCGGTGCCAGGTGACCAATAGCCCCCCTCAGCCTTTTGGCCCTAAAAGCCACCAGAACACAGTGACGACTGCTTCTCATGTTCTCATGTGTCTCGTACCATTCTTGGATATTTGAGCTGCGTGGGGATGCCCTGTGATTCATAATATCCTCCCAACCCCTTTTCAGGACCAGGTCCCAACATGGGGGCCTCCTCCTCTTTGCCATCTGACTCCCCACTAAAATGCATTCTCAATAATTTAGACACCTTGGGTTTGACCCCAGATATAAAACCAAAAAATTTGATCTGCTTTTGCACTCAATCTGGCCCACTTATCCTTTAGACAATCAAAATCACTGGCCCCTTTTCGGGTTTTTAAATCCCAACCTTTTATGGGACATATAACTACTGTGAGCAATTGGGACGATGGGGAGAGATTCCATATGCCCAAGCTTTTCATACCTCCATCTAAATCCGGCTCTCTGCACCACTTGCAAGCCACCTCAAACCCTCCCTCTGTACTTTCTGTTCCTCTGCGCAGATTCTATCAGCCTGTAAACCAGTTTCTAAATCAGCCAATTCCTCTCCCAAACCTCCTCCTTCCCCATGTAAACAGACTTCTTGCACTGCTTACCATGCCTATCTCCTCCTATCTTCCTGAAAAACTTTCCCCGTCGTGGAGTTAAGCAAGCCGCTCCTTGCCAACTCTGGCCTCAAGGCAATTCCCGCTCTGGGAGAGCTCATGCTCCCTTCCTGTGGGCTGAGACCAAACCCCAGATTTATTCAGCAACTGGAGAGTGGAGGTTTTGTTTTGCTGAAACCCTGCCAGTACCAATCAATGGGAGCAACCTGGAGGCACAGGTGATGGCTAATCCCTTGAGCATGTATCTTTCCTCCAGGCTCTGCCTTCCCCTCCCTTACCTAAGATGTCAGCACACTTTTCTACCTTCTCTATGGTCTCACCACGTGTCCTCTGTCTCTGTCTGCCTTCCCCTCCCTGGGCTTACTGGGACCCTGCCTCCCATGAAAAACCTGTAGCATGGTACCTTATGACTTAAGTTATTCCAACTAGTTTGCCAGGCCTCTCATTCTAAAGTAAATTTAGGTCAGCTGCTTTATAAAAGAGCTTACAAAAAACTGCACCTGCCACACTCACGGTGTAACTCTGCCCCCACAAGGGGAGGAGGGAAAGCAAACAGGAGCACCTGTGCACAGGATGCCGGCTTCTGGACACAGCAAAGATGCCTGCCATAGCTAAGAGAATCCATAGCGAGGACCCAGCACATCCTGGGCTGCCAGCCACACTTGGTGATGCTGCAACCTGCCGCCACTTTCCCTAGAATAAATGTGCAGAGTACACAGGAAGGGGGGAGGAGCGACAGGCCACAGGATCAGGCCTAGGCAGTTAGGGTCATTTGTCCCAGGTGTGTGTGGAGGGAGTGACACCTTGCACAAGTCCTGCTCCTAGCACACCTCAGGGCATCAGACCCAGCCCTTGTAAGCCAATTGTTAGCTCAAGGTTATAGTTCCAGAAATAACAAAATAGACATTACTGTGGTCTCTAAACTTCTCATTTAGAATTTTCTATACCTTTGGCCTCAACATAAATTTTTCCCTCCAAATATTAACACTAGTTATCCCGTATGGTACTGTTATTGGCCTGAAATGCCCTCTTAATGCCCTTCTATAACTTTACAAATGATTTCTTTGTTAAAAAGGTAGCCTTTATTAAAGATGCTGCCTGCTGTTAGCTAAAAGACAGGATCCTAACGTTTTGTTCTTTAGATGGGACCTGCATCTTCCAGTCTTCTGGCTGGTAGATGTTGGAAGCTTTGTACTAAGGTTGGCCTCAGTATGCCTTGGGTGACCAAGAGAAGTGGCCTTCACAGGGTTCCTTAAATTACAATACCATACTCCAATTAGACCTTTTCTATAAAAGTAAAAAAGTAAACTGAGATCCCCTATACAAATTTCTACCTTCTAAGCCACTCCGATACTCAGAATCTCTTAATGAGTGCTTCCCTCTCCAACAGGCAATGGTAGGAAGAGGGCAAATTGTATGTCCCCTTCCAGTTATCAGATCTAAGGGAAATTTAAAAACATCTAAACAGCTGTACTGATGCCCAGACAAATACATTCAAGCCTTTTTCTCTGTGATCCAAACCTTTCAAATGACATGAAAGGATATTATGCTTCTACTAGACCAGACTCTTATCTCATTAGAGAAGCAATGGGTTCTGGCCCAGGCCACTGAGGTTGGAAATGATTATATGGCTCAAGCAGTAGAGTGTTGCTTTACAAGCATAAAGTCCTGAGTTCAAGTCCAATAAAAAATGGTAAAGAAGATAAGTGGCATTAATGTCACTTCAGCCATCTCATAGTAGAAAAACATAGTTTAACCTAGACCAGATCCCTCATTCTTCAAGTGAGGAAACTGAGGCCCAGAACAGTTCAGAGAGACCTGCTCTCCAAAATGTCAGGTGTCAATGTAAAATAACAACTTTACAGCAACAACTTAAAAAAAAATCCTCTTACCTTTCTACAGCATCTTAAGGATGCTATCAGAAAGCATACCATGGTGGACTCAGAGTCACGGGTGAGAGAGGTTCTCCTCAAAGATAAATTTCTAACAGTCAGCCCCAGATATTTGTAAAAATCTCAGACTGTGGCTGAAGGGAAAAGTCATTGAACCAAGCAATACAGCTAGCCATGTCTGTATTTATAGCTATGTCTGTATGTCAGGGACCTTACTAACAGGAGAGAAAAAGATAAGAGACACCATGGCCTCATTGCTTCTCTCAGAGAGGGCCCCACCTGACTGGGGCCTGTATCCTGAACTTGCTACCGTGGTGGACAGGAGGGGCACTTCTGCAGAGAATGCTTAAGGGGGACAGCCTGGGAGACAGCCCCACCCCCAACCAGGACCCTGCCCTCTGCAAGGGTAACCACTGGAGGTCTAAGTGTCCCCATCACCAGATGGAAGGTGAGGTGCCTCCTCCTATGGATTGATTGATCCAAGCCTCCTGTCCACACTCCACTTCTTGGCATCAATGTTGAGGAGCCATAATGGCAGAAAAACAAAAGGTCATTTTCCTCCTAGACAGTGGAGCCCATCTCTCTGTTTTACCTTTTTCTCCTGGTCTCCAGTCCAATGAAAAAAGTCTGATTTACATTCCCACCAACAGTTTATGACAGGTCCTTTTTTTCCACACCCTTGCCAACATTTATTGTTGCTTTTGTTCTTGATGATAGCCATTCTTACTGGAGTGAAGTGGAATCTTAATATGGTTTTGATTTGCATTTCCTTTCCAGATGACAAGATCTTATTCCTAAAAGACTCAGAATACTCCACCAAAAAATTCTTAGACATCATAAACTCCTTTAGCAAAGGAGCAGGATGGAAAATCACTTTACAAAAATCAGTAACCGTCCTATATACCAACAATGAACAGAATGAGAAAGAATACAGGAAAGCAATTTCATTTACAATAGCCTCAAAACAACAACATACCTAGGAATAAACTTAACAAAGGGAGTGGAAGACCTCAACAATGAAAACTTTAAACCATTGAAGAAAGAAATAAAGAAGATTATAGAAGATTGAAAGATGCTCCATGCTTATGGATTGGCAGAGTCAATATTGTGAAAATGGATATATTGCCAAAGCAATCTACATGTCCAATGCAATCCTCATCAAAATTCCAATGACATTCATTATACTGATCAAAAAAATCAAACTTAAAGTTCATTTTGCAGCACAAAAGACTGCAAATAGCTAAGGCAATATTGAGCAAAAAAGAGCAATGGTATGACTTTATAGAGTCATAGCAATGAAAACAACATAGTACTGGCACAAGACAGACAAGACTTGTGGATCAAAATAGAAGACCTAGATATGACCCCATGCAGCTACACCCACCAGATTTTTGATAAATGTACCCAAAACATATGATGGAGAAAAGACAGTTTCTTCAACAAATGTTGTTGGAAAAACTGAATATCTGCATGCAGAAAACTAAAACTAGATCTGTGTCCTCTAATTTCTAATTCAACCTGTATAATTATCAACTCAAAGTGGATTCAGGACCTTAATATAAAACCTGAAATTTTGAAGCTAGTGCAGGAGAGAACAGGGAATACCCTGGAACTAATAGGCATGTGCAATAACTTCCTAAATAGGACTCAAATAGCTCAGCTAAGAGAAATTAGTTGCTGAGATTGAAAATGGGACTCTATAAAACTAAAAATCTTCTACACAAAAGAAATGGTCTCCCAATTAAAGAGGCTGCCCACAGAAACAGACAGAATCTTTGCCAGCTATACTTCTGACAAGGGATTGATAACCAAAATACACAAGGCGATCAAAAAACTAAACTTCAAAAAAATCACTGACCCAATGAAGAAATGGCCATATGACTTCATAGAGCTTTTTCAAGGGAAGAAGTCCAAATGGCTAAAGAACACATGAAGAAATCCTCAAAATTCCTGGCAAAGAATTTTTTAATGGAACTTTAATAGCTCAGGAAACAGTAACAAGAATTAACAAATATAATTTTATCAAACTATACAACTTTGACACAGCAATGGGAAAAATTAACAGTGTGAACAGACAACTACAGAATGTGTAAAAATCTTTGACAGCTATTCATATAACAGAGGATTATAATACAGAATATATAAAGAACTCAAAAAAGTAAATACCAAAAAATTGAGCAAATTATTTTGGTAGAAGTTTCTAATCTTTATTTTGTTGCTTATCAGAGCCGGGTAAGAACAGACCACCAAAAATGAGAGTATATTAGGACCCAGAAGGCTGGGCTTCTGGAACTGCAACCTAAGTCCTTGTTTCTCCTCATATTTATTTGTTAACAAAAGCACATAGCAATGACAGATGGTTATCCGAATGAGCAAAACAAGAAGTGATTTGAAAAACACTGCTCTACTTATATGCTACTTATTAAAGCCCTTCTCTTAAAGCTTCCAAGAAAGTGGACAAACCAGAACATTCTGCTTTCATGTGTGCTCAGTGTGCTGAGAAACTTCTTGGTGTGCCAAGAGTCATATTCTTCCAGTCTCATGTTTGCACAATACTGGAAGACATGCAGAATTGCCTTTGATTGTTCCTTCTTCATCAACCTATGGTTTCAGCCTGCAACATTTCCCCTTTTTCTTTTACTTTGCAAATTTTGTAGCATAATGACATTGACTGCATGTTGATGAGCTGTGATTATTCATTTTGTTGTTCTTTTCCAGACTATACATAAACAAATAAACAATATTATTAATATCAAAATAATCAACAAGCTTCCTCCTTCCAAATACTTCAATTGATATAACAGATTTAAATTACTAACTCGGTCATCTATTCCTTCTAATAAATCTGTCCCTGAAACCAAATTTAACTGTTGTGAGAAAGTTTCAGAAATACTTTGCTGTAATTTCATAATTTCTTTTGTTATGTTGCCATGATTTATAAGGTGTTGTCTTACTTTATCCCATGAAAATTTAGACTCATTCCAATGAATAGGAGTTATACAGCATGTAGTAAAATTCCAATCACATTTTAGAGTCATTTGTCATTTTAAACTTTGTAATTGATCTCCTAACATAACTACTGTAGATTCTAAATCAGCTATCTCAGCATATAGTTGACTATCTATTTGTCTCTGACTATTCCATAGTTTCTCGGCATTACTATGCCAATTTTGAACAAATTCCATGGTTTGTATTCCTTCATGTAAAGCAACCCCAATAACTACAGCAGTAGTGGTTACTGCTATAATACCCATAATTATGGCTATTAACATTCCTACAAACCATTTAGTTCTTTTTTTAATTTATTGATTAGATTATGAATTAACATCGTAGAGGAAGACTCAGCCCAAGGACGAGTCATATGTACAGGTAACCAACTCCTGGTCTTGCTTTCAGAATGTATAATTATTGTTTAGTCCAGTTAATGTTAATGGATGAATTTATACAAGTATATAAAGAACCATTGGTACAAGTTAAGGTCCGATGTGTTTCATTCCACTGACCAGGTCCAATCATTAACACATATGGAAGTCTAACACAAGCTTTCACATGATGTGAACCATTTTTTGTAAACATTAAGGTGAACTTTCCAGTCTCATTTGAGAGACTATCTTTCCATGAGTGTATGGAGAGGGTACAGACATCCCTCCACCATGCCATACTAATCCTTTACTCTGATTGGAATGTGTCTCAATACTATTGTGAGAATTATTAATGAGATGCCATTTCAACTCTTTGCCTTCTAATTTTGTTCAGGCAGATCCCACAGGGCTTTGATCAATGACACTTCCATAGGAAGTATTAAGCAACTGCCAAACCTCTGGCCCTATACAATCAGTCCAATGGATCCAATCATCCATATTATCAACTATAGGAGTTGTGTATGGCTCTCCAACGAGTCCCGTTTTATTAATAATATTACCTTCAAAGGAATAGCCTGATAGAATAAGCAATCTCTTACTCTTAGATTTTTTAGTATCATTTCTTATAATAGACAACCATGCTCATTGATTTGGTTTCAGACAATGACTAATATTACCAGTACAAATAGGGGGGCCTTTAGACCTCAACTCATAAGAGACATTTAATGTTAGTCCTTCTTCAGGTTTTAGTGCTCTTTTTTCATCATAAGCACCTGGTAACCAATTAGGGTCATTTACATACACAGAAACTTGTTGGATCCCATCATGTTATTAATCTATTTAATGGTGGGTTAGGTATGTATGCCCAGTAAGTATAATTTTTTGCTGTTATTACCTGAATAGATGTTAATGTCAACATAGCAAGTAACAAAGCTTTAGGAGTCATACTTTGTCCTGAATGAATTACCACATTTTGTCTTTCATTACACAGTTTCTTGATTTGTCCCCATGTTGGAAATGATGCATCTGCAGTATGAGTAATGGGTACTCTTCTCTTTGTTCTTCCCAGTGTCAAGTTCTCCATTTCTTCAGTGGGTGGTTGAAAATCAAATCTAGGACTCTTGTTCATATCTTGTTTTGATCTGTCTTTGTGATTTCCAAAATTTTTCTTGTTTTTCTGAAATGTTATGAGCAAAACCTCTCCCCCATGATTTTATCCATCCTTTTTCCCCATATATCATTATCATTGTGATAGCATATTGGTTGCAATTCTGACAGTGGTTTATCCTTATTAATATTCTGTTTTCAATGCCTCTGATCTGCAGTAAGACCATCTTCTGCTATATTCAAAAATTTAACGTATATAAAGCTTTTAATATTCTTATTCTTGGGGTCTCTATTCCCCCTTTTTGTTTAAATAACATATCTTTTAATGTTCTACTAGAGCATTTAACAATTGCCTGTCCTTGTGAGTTATATGGAATGTCAGTAATATGTGTAGTTTGTCACTGAGAAAAAAAACTTTTCAGTTTTTGACTTGTATAGGCAGATGCATTATCTGTTTCTATAGTGTGTGGAATTCCCATAACATTAAAAGCTTCTAATAAGTGGAGAATTACAGCATCAGCCTTTTCTTTTGTTAGAGTAGCCCATTGAAATTTAGAATAAGTATCTATGGAATGACATACATATTTTTGTTTGTCAAATTTAGAAATATAGATGACATCCACCTGTCAGATATGATTTGTTTTATCTCCTCTTGGATTTACTCCTGGTGAAAAAGGAATTTCATGTACTTGTTGATATTGATGACAATTTGATGTTATTTTTTTAGCTTATCTTTGAGTAATATTAAATCATTGTTTTAAATGTTTCCAATTTGTATGACTCTGTATTAATCAGCCTCTAATAGTAGTAGAGAAATTAATAATTGATCAATATCATTATTACCTTTTGTCATCTAGCCAGGCAATTGAGAATGAGCTCTTATATGAATAATATAAATAAGAGTATTATGAGATAATAAGATATCTTGTAACTGGTGAAAGAGAAAAAACAAATCATTATAGTTATCATGTGGTATATAAGCAGTAACAATATGTTTTACAGTATAATAACAGTATTGTGAATCAGTTACTATATTAAGAGACGTAGATATATCTTGCAATAGTAAAATAATAGCAGCTAATTTAGCCTTTTGTACAGACTTATAAGGTGATTGTTGTACTATATGAATAATGCCATTAGTATAACAAATATATTTTAATTTATTGGCATCAGTATAAAAAGTAAGAGTATCCTCTATGGGTTCCTCTTGTATTATACTATCAATAATGATAGATGTATGTTTTAAAAATTGAAGCCATTTTTTTTTGGAAAATTATTATTTATATAATCTAAGTAATGACTTAAAGCAATTTGTCAATTAATATTTTTTTGGATAGCTTTTTAAATCTGATCATTAGTTAATGGTAATATGATAGTTGTGAGATTTTGACCACTTAATTGTTTAAATCTCTGTTGACATTTTAAGATTAATTGTGTCATTTTGTCAAGGTAAGTAGATAATCATTTATTTTCCTTATTTGGTAAAACTATCTATTTAATGATAATAACAGATTTTTGAGCTATGTATCTGGTAGGAGAATGGGGATCAGGGTTAATGATTAATTCAAAAGAAATTATATATGATCAATATAGGCTTGTTGAATATATTGTTCTAAAACCTGTAATTCTTTTTTTTTTTGGCCTGACTACTTAATACTCATGGGCTGGAAATATCAGAATCTCCTTTTAAAGTGTCAAACAAATGTTGTAAAGCATAATTAGGAATTCCCAGAGAAGGTCATAACCAATTTATATCTCCTACTAATTTTTGGAAATCATTTAAAGTTTTTAATGTATCTCTTCCTATAGAAATTTTTTGTGGTTTAACATGAGTCCTTTTTAAAATATATCTTAAATACATATAAGGTTCTTCTTTCTGTATTTTCTTTGATGCAATCTCTAAACCATATTGTGGTAAAATTTTTTGAGCAGATGTAAATAATTCATTAACCTGTTCTTGTGTCTCCATAGCAAATAAAATATCACCCATATAGTGAACAATAATAGCAGTAGGGAACACTGTTCTCAATTTATTCAAAGATTGATTAACAAAATGTTGACACAAGGTGGGACTATTAAGTATTCCTTGTGGTAATACTGTCCATCGATATCACTCCATTGGAAAGAATGGAAAAGGCAAATTTTTTTCTATTTTTAGGTTGAAGGTGTATAGTAAAGAAACAATCTTTTAAGTCTATAAATATAAGTTTCCATGACAATGGAATCATAGTAGGCTGAGGTAAGCCTAGTTGTAAAAGGCCCATGGGTTGAATAATCTTATTTGTATTTTGTAAATCTGTCAACATTCTCTATTTTCCTGATTTCTTTTTGATCACAAATATAGGAGAATTTCAAGGACTTGTGGAAGGCTTAATATGATTCTTTGTTAATTGTTTATTTATTAATTCTTTTAATGTTTTTAATTTTTCTTTTGTTGGTGGCCACTGATCAGTCCATATAGGTTTTTCTTGGAGCCAGATTAAAGGAAGTTTATATGAGTATAAACCTCATTGTTCCTTCCACTAAAGGTCTGCAAATACCAGTATGTAATTTATATCTACCTAATGCAGGCTGTAAATACATATTTTGAGAGCTAGGTAAATCTAAAGCTGCATTTCCCCTCGTTGCATGGTAAAGGGTTGAGATAGGCTTGAATGTTCCATCCCATTGCTGACTGGGTATGTCTGTATTAATTGACCCACGTTTTTGATGAAGGGGCCTTAGAAAAATTCTTATGAGATCCAGTAGATTAATCACATTTATCCATAGTGTGGGCTGATTTTTGTACTTCAGCCATTAATGCATGATATTGACTCTTCTGAACCATTATGGGTGATTCATCTGAAGAGGACCCTGAACCTGACTCATGCCGAGAGGAATCATGGTCAGAAGATGCTGCTGATTGCCCAGGAGAAGACTCCTTCTTATTTTGCCTAGGCTACTTTAACTGCTTAAATAATCTTTCATCATCTTTCTGAGATGACAGGAGAGGCAAAGGTTGAAAAATAAACTCATCGGAAGAAGCACAAGGTCGGCAAATATGTCCCACATCACTCTCTATATCAGTGACCACTTGTCTAGATTCTTCAGAATCTGTGGTCATAGGTTTTAATACAGAAGAAATTAAAGAACATGATGACCAGACATGAACAGGTATTATGTCCCCTCTTGTTGTGCCCTTTGTAGAGCTCTCATCACATTTTTCCACACTTTATAATTCAATACAGTTCTTCCTTCAGGATGAAACCAATAGCAATGCCGATGAACATGATGAAATAATTCCTTAAAAGATTTGTCTTTAACCTTTACCCCTGAGCCCTTCAACAGTCCCTTAAACTGTGTCATATATTGAGACTGAATTGAAAGGGAATTGCCCATAACTCTGGCTCTGACAAACCAGATAATTTTGCTTACCTTCCAGCAGCCATTTTCCCTTTCTGTTTCTGATGAAGCTGTCTCTCTGCCTCTTTGATCCTGCCAAATATGCCAAATGTTGCTGATCAGAGCAGGGAAAGAACAGACCACCAGAAATGAGAGTATATTAGGAGCCAGAGGGCTGGATTTCTGGAACTGCAGCCTTGAGCTCTTGTTTCTCCTCATATTTATTTGTCCCCTTCCTTGTCAGCCTATGGTTTCAGCCTGCAGCACCCCTTTCCCATTCTCAACTGAGGGATATTTTCTTCTCACCTATACTGAAAGAAGCACAGAATATTTAGACAAAAGCCAACACAGGAAGAAACCCTATGGAGGGGCATATCAAGCCAATTCCAGAAACCTACTGAAGCTTGCAGACTTTGAACAGATACATGAGAGCATGCTGGAGGGGGAGTTTAGCTGGGTGGGAAATTTTTTCAGGGGGTTAGCAACAATTACTAAGGGAAGCAAGAGAAGATATGTGGTAATTAGCTATATTGGTTCTTCAATCAGCTCTGGACATCCACCTTCCTCCAATAATGAGGCGAGGTTTTCCCATACCTTGAGGCTAGGATGTGTTTCTTCAAGCAAGTGGTGGGGTGTTTCCAGTAAGCTGTTTGCAAGGGATGGGATTAGGACATGGAGGGTGTTGTCTAATCCTAACATGGCTTCCCTTGTGTTCACCCTAACAACAGGTAGTTGATTTGAGCTTTGGTTGAAGTTTCCATCCTTGTTCTTAGGCAAATATTCAGTTTCCAAGTTTCTTACAGTACTACTAGGCAAGGATTGCTCATTTCTGAAACTCCATCTGGCTTTATGGATAACATCTTGTGATGTTTCTCAAGTAAATTTATTGGTCAATGGGTCAAAATAACTTGGAATTTTTTGGTGGTTGAGGTTTTGATCTCAGAGCTTCACACTTATTAAGCAGGCCCTCTTGCTTGAGCCCTGTCTCCAGCTCAACCCAAATAATTTGAGATGATCAAAAATTGCTGTTGCAATAATGGGGAACCTTCAAAATCCTCAAATTAGTTCATCTGTGCACATAATTAGAAACAAGTGGTTATATAACCAGACAAAGTGAGTGGAAGACTTAGTTTGAATGGTACTTAGAAGCTTATAAATGCAGATTAGGAAAGATTACTTCTTGCAAACAGTAAATCGACAATTAAAGACAACTAAAAATCTACTAAAGCTACTTCTTTATGTACTTTCATGCTACCATAGCCCTCACTGAAGAAGTGTTTTAGGGTGAGGAGAATTTCTGAAAGATTTTCTGAACTCAGTGTCTCAAATATCTACTGATTCAAGGTTCTTGAATTCCACTATGAAAAGAATTTTGAAGAGATTTACCTATGAAATTTACAAAAATTGAAATTAGCAAATATTTATTTAACAAAGCAAGGTGCAGCAGGGAGGAATAGAAAGGTAGGAAGGAATACTCTCTTACCTGAAGAGCTCTGAGTTGCACAGAATGGGAGTAAAGAGGCTAAATGGGTGGTCCTCAGCCCAGCAATTTTTATACCATCTAAACTGAACTGGAAGAATCCATTTAAATTTTTTACATAAATAAGTGGATACTATGGCAAAAACAAACATTGGAATTACTTCTCTTTTGATGCTATAATTACATCATGGAAAACAGTGAGTCCTGGGTAGCTTTACATACAAAGAATTTTATGAACAGTGCCTGTTCTTTGTGGTCCTTATAAGCATTCTGTTCTTGTTAAAGAATTATCAGACCAGGCATCTTCTTTATTCTCAGACCAAATTGCTCACCTATGGAAATAGTGTATTGCTCAATATCTAAAAGAAAGAGGATGAAGTGGAAGGAATATATGCATTAACTTTTGCTATTGGTATTTTTCAGTCTTAGTTGTTTACTATAGCTTATTTATAATTAATTTCTAAATTCTGATTTCCCTGTCATCTCATCTATCCTGTCCCAATAGCTAGAGGTCTAGATAAGATTTGGTGCTCTCACCACCACAGCCTGGATTCCACTCCCAGTCTAGGAAATATGATGATTTTTGGTTACTCAAATGAAAAGCTATTGCTTTGCCCTTATAGACTCCCTTGAGGATGAAAACAAAACAAAACAAAACAAATGTACTCCAAAACAATAGCTCCTTTAACTTTCTATGTGAATGTTCTAAAGATTCACAGGACATTCCTTTTCTCCTTACTTACACCTTAGGAGAAATTGAAATGTCAATTAATAAAGAGCTAACCTAGGCTCTAATATAAACTGGCCTGAGCCACTCTCTGTTCTCAACTCTGCCACTTTAGATTATCCTCTCCCTTGAAGTACTATAACCATTCAAATAATGAGGATTTCTAATCATTCTGTGACCATTTATAAGTTTCAATGTAACAGAGAAAAAGTGTTATTTTTTTTCTTCCCTTCCTAATCCTTTCTGTAATAGTTTAAAGACATATATCTTTCATATGGTATTCTAAATTCTAAATAAAGGCATTTGTAACTCCTTCCTCTCCTCAGTTCGTATCAACTGACTTGCAGAAAGTGAACATGTTCATCTGAAAAAATGTTGATGCTGGCCCCAGGAGACTAAGTCCCAGAACCAGATTGTCTTTGAGTAAAGAAGAGAAGGAGACTATGTTCTTCAGACAGAGACTCCACCCTGCTCAAGGATGTATTTTAACCCATTATCTCACTTTAACCCCTAGCATCTAATAAAAGCTCTTCATGCCCCGGAGTTTCCTGAAGATGGAGACTTGAGACAGTAGAGTCTTCTCTGTTCCCCTTCGAGTTAGCATTAAAAAAATGTATTTCCTTCCAGTAATTTTCATCCCCAGGGTTTTCAATTGTGTGGCAAAATGTACAAACCTTAGATTTCAGTAATACCAACCCACAATGTAACAACTAGTGAGAAAGGGAAATGGTATTTACTCAGACAGTAAAACCAGGAACTATTATATGAACTGTTGTTTTTTTTTTACACTTGTTGATTTTGTTTTGTATTTTCCTTCTTTTTTTTATTAACTTTGTTATTGTCTCCTGTAAATGTTCAGCAGAAATACAACTTCTAAACCATAATGTTAGCACCATTCTTTGATATATCTATTTTCTACAGAACAGATTAAATTGAACTTAATGATGGACCCAGATTATTTCAAGGAAACTCCTAGGATACAAAGGATTAAATGAATGAGTCATAGCTAGATGATATCATCATTGTAAAAGACCCATATAAAAGACTCTCTTCAGTGTCAATAGAAAGGACCCTATCAGATATGTTATAACTGGAATTCTAGACCAGGAATCCAACTCCAGGGGATCCAATAGGTCAGGTCTAACCACTTGCTCTAATGATACCAAATGAAGTGAAAAGCAGCTGTGAAAGGAGGAGAGAGGAGATTTATTATGTTGCACAGGCATGCCATGGGAAATGACAAAGTAAGCACTTCAGCCCATCTTTGTGTTAACTGACATGAGCTTTAAGTTTAAATAGAGGTAGAATTCTGGACAGTGAGAAAGAGGTATGCATAATTACTCAATCCTTCTCACAGTGTAGCCTGGTTGATTATTAACTTAGTTCTGGTTCTGTGAGAAGTTCCAGAGAAGTTGTCATTGTTGTCATCACCTGAGGGAAGCAATCTGGTTTAGGAGATGATTAGTCCTGCTCCAGGGTGCAGCCTCATCATTAGAGGTAAATTTCCTGATTTGGGGGTGGTTTGTCCCATGTGACTCTGCTGTTGTTTGGGAGTAGTTTTGATCCCTGTCACAAAAATGTTATAGATCAATCCTGTCCTTTATGGTACCCAAGATAATGCTCTGGGAGAGATTGAGAGTAAAGGAGAAAAAAACAAAATGGAAGTAGGTATGACAGATTTTTATTTTATTTATACTTAAATTTTCTACTGAAATAAGGAGTCTGTGTTGTTTAGCAAAAGCAGTATCCCTAAATCTATGCCATACCATTAACCAACTTCTATGCCATAAAACTTCGTGGGGAAAACTCCTGAAATGTTTCTTACTTGAAACATGCACCAAATATTTCCTATCCTCTCTGAAAGACTTTAGAAAAACTGGATGATGCTCATCTCCAAATACATCTAAAATTGATAACACAAACAAATAAACCTCAAATCTCTCTAACAACTCTTCAACTGATTCTCATTATTATTAACATATTTCTTACAGTCTTAGCTACCTATGGGATGGAATTACAGGCATGCAGCACAATACTTGGCTTTCTCTTGGTATGTTTTCTATAACTATGAGCATAATGCTAAATTTGATTATTTTAATGAAATTAGAAATGATGATAATATGATTATTTACTCTCATTAATCATGTTTTTGTAATGACTGCTTGCTTACACAATCCTACTATCTTACATTTTTTGGATATAGTGTAAATTTTAAATCTTTCTATGGGTAAAGACTTGGGATAAACCAGCATAGCTCCCTGGACACACTGACCCCCTGAAAAAAAAACTGAACAATAAACAATGAACTGAAAACTAGCACACAGCAGAGGGGGCAGGAATTCTGAAAGTGCACCAAAGAAGGTGGGAGGGTCAAGGAACTACAGCCAACAGCAGGCCCACTGCCTGAAGTAGGGGAAGTAGCAGACAACAAAGCTCATGTCCTGAGGCAGTGAGCAACACCCAAAGTCAAACAGCTCTGCAAAACTGAAAACAAACAGTGAACCATTACAACATGCTGACATGGGGGCTGGCTGACAGATCACTGACTTATCACCAGAGAAAGGGAGTGAAGAAAAGAACAAGTTCCCAGTAAACAAGCACAGAAGCCAACTCCAAAGCAGGACAACTGGTGGGCTACACAGATGATCTCCTGAACCTGTGGACATCATGCAAACTTAAACTGCCACACCTCATTGACAGAGGATCTGACCAAGCAACTGCAGCTGAAAGACAGAAGAAAAGAAAAAAAACACTACCTATAAGCCAACAACCTGGCAAGATTACAACAGAGCTTCTGCTGAAATACCCACACCAGGACTGGATACTGAAGGAGTAACACCAGAACTTAAACCAAGACTGAAATTCTACTGTTTCTGAGCTTGGAGTTTTTTGTTTGTTTGTTTTGTTTCTTGTTTGTTTGTTCATCTCTTCCCATTGATTTCTTTGGGTTTTTTGTTGTTGTTGTGTTGGCCCCAAACTAGGAAAAAAATAACAGATGTGGGGCCCCATTTAAAAAATAACAGGGACATCATCATTTCAGGCTCAGGCTCCTTTGTTCCTTAGCACTGACCTGAGCACAACCTCTCCCCTGGAATGCTCCATAACCTGGGCATGAACCCTCCTCTGGAATGCACCACCTCAGCCCTGATCCAATCATAATGAGCAAAGCAGGCCCTTGCCCAAGGTGACCAAAAAATAACAACTCTGGCCACACTCCTGATGACCAAGACACAATGGAGTAAAAACCAATTCCAATATGCCAAGAATCCCTCACCTGAATAACATCAAACCTGTTTACCCCTAGAATGAGAAGTCTTGCCTCCTGCCCTTCCCCAATAAAAACCCTGTCGAGGTGAGGCTCGGGGCTCTCTGTGCAGATCCGCTGTGTCGGTGAGGTCGGAGAGCCCAAGCTTAAGCCAGAATAAAGGCTCTTTGTTTTTGCATGTGACTTCGGACTCCTGAGCGGTCTTTTGGGGTCTTGCAATCTGGGTACGACAGTTGTTAGTTTTCTTATCATGAATTAGGTAATACTAAATTACACCCACACCAGGGACAGAAATAGTACACACACACATAGTTAAAACCCAATACGGCCACAAAACAAAATTAAACCAAGGGAAAGAAAACAGGTGACAGAAACCACCAACTAGCCAATCAAGAACATAGTCACACAATACCAAGAAGAGAGATGGGAAGAAGAAAAAGGGATGGAAGCCATTCTCCCCCCAAAAATAATTTAATGCAAGATTCAGAGGGAAGTGATGAAAACAGAAACCCAGTTCCAGACTCCAACAAAACAAAGGTAAATGATGCCCAGGAACCCAACAATGTCCACAAGAACACCCTCAGAAAAGAAATTCTGCAAGTAATCAATGAGAATCTCATGGAGATGTTACCAGACATGTTCAACCAAAATGCACAAGAGGCACTCAAGAAATTCCAAGACAACAAAAATAAAGAATATGAGAAACAGAAACAAATAAATGAATGCATAGGTTCCCTAAATAAACACCAAAGTGAAACAGGGAATACTATAAATAGAAAGATAAATGCATTAAAGAGAAAATGAAGGCAAACAAAACCATGAGAGGGCAGGCAGTACCAAACCACAGGAGAAGAAAAGATAAGGAATAAGAGAGTAACATTGATTCAGCTGCACACAATCAAACTCTTAAACAACAAAAACAACTAAATGACAGGAATCAACACATACTTATCAATATTAACACTGAATGTTAAAGGACTTAACTTCCCCATCAAAAGACACCCTTTGGCAAACTGGATTAAAAAGGAAGACCCACAATCTGTTGTTTACAGGAGACCCATCTCATTGACAGAAACAAGAACTGGCTTAGGGTGAAAAGCTAGAAGAAGATTTACTACACCAATGGCTCCAGAAAACAGGCAGGAGTAGCAATACTTTTCTAAGGCAAAATAGACTTCAAACTTACATTGATCAAATGAGATAAAGAAGGACACTCCATACTAATAAAAGAAAAAATTATGCACCTAACATCATTACACCCAATTTCATCAAACATACACTGAAGGACCTAAATGATATATAAACTCCAAAACAATGGTAGTGGGAGACTTAAATACTCCCCTATCACAAATAGGTAGGTCATCCAAATAAAAAATCAATTAAGAAATTTTAGAACTAAATCACATCATATATCAAATGGACCTAGCTGATGCCTACAGAATATTTCATCCAACTTCTGCACAATATACATTCTTCTCAGCAGCCCATGGAACTTTCTCCAAAATTGAGCATATCTTAGGGCACAAAGCAAGCCTCAGCAAATATAAGAAAATAGAAATGATCCCATGCATTCTCTCTGATCACAATAGATTAAAACTTGAACTCGACAACAAAAACAACAGCAGAAAACATACAAACAATTGGAAGCTAAACAACACATTACTCAATAAACAATGGGTCATTGATGAAAGAAAGGAGGAAATTAAAAGTTTCCTGGAAGTTAATGAAAATGAAAATATGACCTACCAGAACCTATGGGACACAGCAAAGGTGGTCCTAAGAGGAAAGTTTATAGCCCTGAGTGCATATATTAAAAAGACAGAAAGATCTCAAATAAATGTCCTAATGCTACATTTCAAACTCATAGAAAACTAAGAACAAGCAAAACCCAAATCAAGTAGAAGGAGAGAAATAATAAAAACAAGGGCAGAAATTAAAGAAATAGAAACAAACAAACAAAAAAAATACAAAGAATCAATGAAACAAAATGTTGGTTCTTGAGAATATAAAACAAGATTGACAGACACCTGTCAAATTTGACTAAAATAAGCAGAGAAAAAACCCAAATCAATAAAATCAGAAATGCAAAAGGAGTGATAACAACAAGCACCATGGAAATTTAGAGAATCATCACAGACTACTTTGAGAACAAAAGGAAGACAAAACTCACTTGATCGTATCAACAGATGCAAAAAAAAACGTTGATAAGATCCAACACCACTTCATGATAAAAGCTCTAAGAAAACTAGGAATAGAAAGAATGTATCTCAACATTTTAAAGGCTATATATGACAAACCTATAGCCAACATCATACTTAATGGAGAAAAAAATGAAACCATTTTCCCTAAAATCAGGAACAAGACAAGGGTGCCCACTATCTACACTCCAATTCAACATAGTCCTGGAATTCCTAGCCAGAGCAATAAGGCAAGAAGAATAAATAAAAGGAATACAAATAGATAAAGAAACTGTCAAAATATCCCCATTTGCAGATGACATGATTCTATATCTTAAAGACCAAAAAAACTATCCAAAAACTCGTAGATACCATAAACAGCTATAGCAAGGTGGCATGTTACAAAATCAACTTACAAAAATCATTAGCTTTTCTATACACCAACAATGAACAAATTGAGAAACAATATATGGAAACAATTACATTTATGATAGCCTCAAAAAAATAAAATACATAGTATAAACTTAACAATGAATGTGAATGACCTCTACAAGGAGAACTACAAACCCCTGGAGAAAAAGATTGAGGAAGACCACAGAAGGTGGAAATATCTCTCATGCTCATGGATTGGTAGAATCAACAGAGTAAACATGGCTATATTACCAAGAGCAATCTACGTGTTCAATGCAATTCCCATAAAATTCCCAATGACATTCATCACAGAGATTGAAAATTCTAACCTACAGTTAATTTGGAAACACAAGAGACTGCGAATAGCCAAGGCAATACTCAGCAAAAATAGCAATGCTGGAGGTATCACAATATCCATCTTCAAACTATATCACCAAGCAATAGCAATAAAAACAGAATGGTACTGGCACAAAAACAGATATGAAGACAAGTGTAAGAGAATAGAGGACCCAGATATGAACCCATATAGCTACACCAACATTAGTTTTGACAAAGGCACCAAAAACATACGATGGAGAAAAGACAGCCTCTTCAACTAATGTTGCTGGGAAAAGTGGTTATCTCCCTGCATGAAACTAGATCCATGTTTTATCATCCTGTACTAGTATCAACTCAAAATTGATCAAGGACCATAATATCAGACCTGAAACTCTGAAGTTAGTACAGAAAGGAGCAGGAAACACTCTGGAAGTAATAGGTATAGGCAAAGACTTCCTTAATAAAACCCCAGCAGCTCAGCCACTAAGAGAAAGAATGGACACAGGGAACAACATATAATTAAAAAGCTTCTGCACAACAAAAGAAATGGTCTCTAAACTAAAAAGACCAACAACACAGTGGGAGAAAATATTTGCCAGCTATACATCAAAGGACTGATACCCAGAATATACAGGGAGCTCAAAAAACTAAACTCCCCCAAAATCAATGAAACCAATTAAGAAATGGGCAACTGAACTAAACAGAACTTTCTCAAAAGAAGAAATTCAAATGACCAAAAACACATGAAAAAATACTCACCATCACTGATCATAAAGGAAATGCAAATCAAAACCACACTAAGATTCCACCTTAACCATGGTAGAATAGCTTTCACCAAAACACCACCACCAACAGGTGTTGGTGAGAATGTGGGGAAAAATGAACTCTCATACACTGCTGGTGGGAATGCAAGCTGGTGCAACCACTCTGGAAATAATTTTAAGGAGATATGACAGACAGAAATGCTGAGGAAGAGAGAAAAATATGGGGGTGTCTGGGCTCACTAGGGGGGCCAGATGGAATTTCCAAATAAAAGTCAAGATTGCAAAAATGTTCTTGGGAAAAAGGGATATGTCCATCTGTAGTTATGAGCATGAAGAACCTGTCTTTCCTCCCACTTTCAACCCATGGTGCAACTGGCAGTAGAAGCTCACTGGTGAACCTATGTATGCTATAGGGGACCCTGCTTTCTCTTTGCACTTTTACTTTCAAATACTCTTTTTCACTTCTTGAAAACCATTTCTGCCTGACAGAAAGACTATTTCTGTCCTGTGGAAGGAGTTCCTCCTTGTTCTTTGTCCCTCTCCTTCTCTGGTCAGGACTGTGTACCCTGACTTCACTTTAGGGGTCCTCTCAATCCTGAGAATGACAGTCTGGGAGTCCTCTCATCCTTGAGACCCAATTTTGTGGTCTCTCTGACTCATGGGATGCCCCAGGAGAGCAGGCACCCTGATTTTTTCCCTGTGAATGGTTTGGATCTTTTCTGTCTTGCTGAGGCACTCCTAAGAGACTTAGGATGCTGGAAATACTCAGTCTTTGGAATTCCTTTTACCCCCTTTCATCCCTACCCTCTCTTGAGTGTTGTACTCAGTCATTGGAGGTCCTTCTGCTTAGACCAGATGTTGCTATCAAAAGTCACACGTTGGTCCCCTGTGAATGTCTAGGTTGAACCACTTCTCTTCCATGCCATGAGGAGACTTAGGGTGCTGGAAACCCTTCCTCCATTCTTTTTTTTTTTGCAGTACCAGGGTTTGAACTTTGGGTCTACACCTTGAACCACTCCACAAACCCTTTTTGTGTTAGGTATTTTCAAGTTAGGGTCTTGCAAACTATTTGCCCAGGCTATCTTTGAACCCTGTTCCACCTGATCTGTGCCTCCTGATTAGCTAGGATTACAAGTATGAGCTACCAGCACCCAGCCCTCACCCACTCCTTGATCTCCTCAGATGCGTCCCTAAGCTGCATTCTCCAGCACTGAACTAAATTCAATCACCAAGCACTTGAAACAACCTTTCTTTGTAATGCTGCAGAGTAAGCTTACAAATTGCTAGATCCAAAAGTGTGGCCTCAAAATGGCACTCTTTTTTTTTAAATTATACCACCATTTTACATTATTTCTTCTGCCATAATTCTTCTAAATAGTCTAAGTTTCCTTGTGTTCAGGCTTTCATGTCCCTCTTTCAGAACTGGAACCTCTAGAAATGACACCAGTCCAATGGATCTTGTCCTGACTCTGTTTCCTGAGGAACTAAATCTCTCTCCTTGTTTTCTTTCCTCTGGAAACTTCCATTACAAACTTTATTGTTCTGCCCTCTGCTCTGAGGGAAAGCCTTCATTCTGCTTAGACTTTCTATTTCCCTTTCATGCTGGTTTAAGTCCAGGCAGATTCACAAGTCTTGCATTTGTCTTATCTCATTTCTGAGGCTATCAAGAGTTAGAATAAGCTTCCACAGTTTGGGAGACCATCTTAAATTTTGGTTCTACCCTCTTCCACTTCTGGGGACCCAAACAGAACAAAATAAAAATTTACCATTTGTTGTCTGTTCTGTGCTTGAATGACATTTGTATCATGGCTTTATATCACATGAGAAAGTCCTTTGGAAAAACCTTGGACTCAATGGAAGGGGACAGGGAAATGATGAAGTTATGGTAAAGGTCAACATGCCACCTCCAGTGGCTCAACTCCACAGCAGCCATCTCTACCTGACAGTAGTAGGAAAGTAGGCATGAGGTGCACAGCAACTTATTACCCTTTAGGGAAAACTGTAATTAATCTATGACTAACAGGTCTTTCTAAAAGTACTCTAAATTAATATACTTGTTTATATCTGTTATTTTTGTAAATACAGAACAGCTATTGTCTCTAAAAACAGATTATCTCATCTCGATCAGGTCTAACTAAAATGCAGGTATTCAGGAATTAATTCTTAGGCTCTGGACTAAAGAAAAATAAGTTGGTCTTTTTAAAATTCAAGGAACTATTTTAGCTACCTAATTGGGGACTTGTGAGACCTTGAAGTTTGGTAATTTGTTTTATTTTATATTAAAAGAATAATTTATCTTGGTTCAAATTTTTATAAAAATTATTCCAAAATGCAAAATTTTTAAAAAATCTGCAGATAAGCCTGCATATTGTTTTCCAGTATTTTAACAATGGCTATTCTAACTCTTTTGTTATTATGATTTTGATCCTTTTGGAGCATTGGTAATTGAACCCATGAAACATAAGCACTCTGAAAGTGCTTATCTGTCAAATGGTTAACTTTTTAAATACTTCTGTTGGGTTTTGTTTTGTATTTTATTCTGCAAAAGTACAGTTTCTAATATGAACTTGGAAACATAGGATGTCACCTATAAAACAGACAAAACCAAACCTAATGGACTTGAGGTAAGCCCACAGTAAGGGTTACTTCTTCTAAGTCTCTTTGTTATAACATTTGGCCATATAGTCTTATTGGCACTGATTTCCACCTGATCTGTCTGTCTTATCCTCTCCAATTTGGAATCAGACCAAATCAAACAGGACATCTTATCGTGGAAAAAGGAAAGTCCTATTGATAAAAGATTTTCCTAGTGATAAGGAACCATTCAGAGATTAACAGTTCAGAGAGGATTGTTGAGAGAAGAAAGGAAGTTCTCAGATTCCAAATGGAGTTACTTGTGTCAGATCTTCCAAAGCAACTAAAGCTGAGAGGTTGTGAAGAACCTCTCATAAATGTAATTACCTAACTCTAAAGCCCATGCCTGTCTACCTTTCAACTGGACAAAAAGCTAGCCTTTCTAACACCTGCTAATTCTAAACTTCAGAAAAACTCAAATGTTCACAACCTTTTAAAAACAAGAAGGCTAACCAACTCATGCCTCTAATTCATATCATACCTTCAAACTCACATCAGAAATAGGACAGGAATGGAAGGAATTATTTCTTACTCCCAAATCTGCAAATCCCTGTTATTTGAGATAACCAATGCTTTAAATACCCTAGCCAAAACCCTCTTTTATGTACAAAACCAAATTGGTTCTTTAGCAGTAATAGTCTTATAAAACAAGAGGACTTTTGATATGCTTACTCTTTTTCAAAGGGAAGTCTGTGCTGTGCTTGGGGAAGACTGCTGCTTTTGGGTTAATAGACTAGAATAAGTTAATACTAATATTCAAATTTTACACACCAAGACTCTGAAATTAGAGAATCTGTCACCCTAGGATGACTCTCATGGGAAAATACATGGTCATGGTAATTCTGGCTTTTCCCCTTGTTGGGGTCTCTATTATTTATTTTAGTTATTTTTGCAATTGGTCTTGCTTTATTAATGTTCCAAACAGATTCTTGCCTTTAGGCCATAAAGTAATGAATGATGCTACAGTGTGGTTTCCATCTTCTAGCACCTGATCCCAGTGCCTCTTAGACCCCTGGACCACATTTTCATACAGTTTTATTCTGATATGCAATTAGACCCTGCCACGTCCCCATGGACTTCTCCATAATCCTCTGCCAGCACAACAAATACATAAGCAGGGATATCTCTATGATCCTACCCAGCTTGAAGCAGTTAAAGATTATGAGACATTTAACCTACTAAAACCAGGATTGTTTTTTTTAAATTCTTGGGGGGAATGTGGAGGTGGCCCCCATCTTAAGAAGACAGATGATAATAGAAATAACAAGTAGGAGATGGAATTTGGGGATGGATTTGGTCCACTGCAGGGCCCAGATAGAATGTAAAACTGAATGCCAAGTTTGCACAGATATTCTTTTATTTTCTTTTTGCATAAAGTAGATTACCTGTATTTTATAATTATATTTTTTATTCATTTATTCATATGTGCATGCATTGTTTGGGCCATTTCTCTCCCCTGCTCACTGTCCCCTCCTTCTCCCCTGCCCCCCCACTCTTGCTTCCAGACAGAACATGTTCTGCCTTTTTTTCCAATTCTGTTGAACACACAGCTATGCAGAGATATTCTTGCATGTACCAAATCCAAATCATGATTTGAAGAAGAGAGAACCAATCAGTAAGGCTCACAAAAAAGGAAACAAACAATGAAATCTGGCCTAATTCAAAAAAGTATAAAACTTACTCTCCATTCTGTGTCAATGTACTATGCTCTTTTGCATTGCTGTCCACCATTGTCTCCCCTTTTAATGGCATACTAATAAATCTTTGTTTTTTCTTACTCTCAGTCTTGGTAAACTCTTTTACCAACCCAAGACTCCCCAAATCTATGAGATCTTTGAATCTGTTTTTCTGAATTGCAATACTAATTACCCATAAATAAATGCATTTGTCTTTATTATCTAAACTGGCTTTATTATAGGTCAATAATTTAATAAAGATTTTACTTATTTAATATAGTTTAAGAAATTGCTAATAAAAATTAGGTATAATTAAAATTACAAAAAAATAGAAACTGATCCAAATGTTCTTCAAGTTCATATGATTTAAGTAGATTTTGTTAAATAAATATATTACTGACACAGCAATAAAGAATAAAAAGGAAGATGATGGATTAGAAGAATCTACCATTTTAACTATGTGAATGACAAAAGTGTGGTAACATAGTAGAAACTACATTTTGATGAGTGAAAGAAAGGGAGAGCATTGGGAACAATAAGAAAGGCAGTAGGAAAGCACAAAATCACAGAGAAATTGACTGACCAGAATATCAACAAGTTGTTCCAAGCCTGCTTCCTTCCCCTACCTCAGTCTTACTAGGAGTGGGGTGGGGAAAACTGAAGACTCAATTACAAGCTAAAATAAATGACCCTGGTGACAGACCACCAATTCTAATTGAAAGATAAGTCCACACATCCTGCCAGTCTTAAGCCCAAGACAAGGATTTGTGAGACAGCAACTGATCTGTTGATGGAAGACAGTCTTGGATAAAAAAGATATTTAGTCCCTTCTCTTTTCTCAGAGGGTAATGGCAAAGTTCCATCTTGACAGAGGGCCTATTCTTTGTGACTGAGATACTTTGTAGACCAGAACAAAATGAACATCATGACTCAGGGAGTCTTGGGACATCTACCGATGAATCTGAGAGAGAGAGATGGATGCTCATGAGAGGTGGTCAGTGAAAGGGAGAGTGTCTGGCAGGGCCTCACAGAGAAGTTTAAGCTGCCAGAAACCCTGCAGGGAACTTGGATATTGGCAGTACATGATGTCAATAGAAACATCTTGGAATTCTGCTGCTGGGGAATTGGTACTCTGAGAGCCAGCCTGCAGTAGTAACCTGGGTATATGGCAGCAATATGTAGCTGCCATACATTTGGTGTTTGTGGAAGCAGTGTGTAGCAGTGACTCAGAAGCTGTCAGCTGCAGGTAATTAAAAGTCACCATTTCCACAATAAAAGACTTGAAAATATTGAAGTGGATAAAATTTTAAACAAAGAAATCTAAGGAACAATTTTAAACATGATCAACAAAATAAAAGAGCACTTGTTTATCATGAAGTGAAAGAAGATAACAATAAACTGCTAAGTGAAATCAAAGAGAATTCAAATAAATAAGCAAAATAAGAAAGACAATCTAGGAAAGGAAGGAGAAATTCAATAAAAGTACAGAAATCCTCATTAAATAAATCAAATATAAAAAGTGGATATGAAAAGCTCAATAACTCCAATAAAACATCAACAGCCTTACTAAAAGAAGAGAAGTTGAAATGACAGTATGAAGCATTAAAGATAAAATGGAGGAATTAGATAACTCAGTCAAGGACAATGAAAATATACTAGGAAAATACAAATGGACCTTATTAGACATCGGGGACATCATCAAAATAATAAACCTATGAGTCACAGGTATAGAAGAAAGAAAAGAGGTACAAGTTAAAGGTTAGAAAACATTAAACAAAATAGCAGAGTATTTCCTCAATCTTGAGAGGCAAGATCAGAAACACAACTACACACATTATAATCAAAATTCTGGATATACAATATAAAGAAAAGATTTTGAAAGCTGAAAAAAGATAAGAAACAAGTCACATGTAAAAGCAAACCCATCAGAATAACATCAGATTTTTCAACTAAAATTCAAAAACCAAGGAGGACATTGAACTATATTTTCCAAGGCCTGAAAGAAATAACTGTCAATCTAGATTACTGTGTCCTGTGTCCAGAAAAGCTATCTTTCATAATTGAAGGAGAAATTAAAAACTTCCATGATAAAGAAAAACTAAAGGAACTCATGCCAACTAAACCAGCACTAAAGACACTTAAAGGAATACTACACACAAAAGAACAGATATTCAACTAGGAAAATATATAGAAAAAAATAAATCCCAGCAGACAAGTAGACTACCAAAAAAGTTTATAAAAGAGTCAAAAATCACAAAAACAACAAAATGACATAAATTATCACCTACCTTTCAATATTAATATTAAATATTAATGGTATTAATTCTCCAATCAATGAAAAAAGCAAGACCTTATCACTTTTTGCATGTAAGAAATATATCTTATAGACAAAGAAAAACTTAGGCTTAGGGTGAAAAGAAGGGAAGAGAATCTCCAAGCAAATAAACCCCTCAAACTGGCAGGAGAAGCTACAATCATATAAGATAAAACAGACTTCCACCCTAAATTAGTCAGAAGAGACTAAGATCACATTATACTAATAAATGGAACAAACAGTCAAGGGGAGATAACAGTTATTAATATAAATGTACCAAACTTTGGTGTACGTAATTCCATTAAACTAACATTACTGTACTTACAGGCACATATACACCAGAAAACAATAATAGTGCAGATTTCAGTACTCCACTGTCAGTAATAGACATGTAATTCAGACCAAAAATCAACAAAGAAACTTCAGAATTAATCAGCACTATTAACCAAATGGTCTTGGTTTGTTTTTCTGTGTGTGTACGTGTGTGTGTGTGTGTGTGCGCGTGTGTGTGTGTGTGTGTGTGTGAGTAGAATGATTCCAATGAGTTAGGTCAGTTTTCTAGGGCTGACTCTAATCTAAGTGTATAAATATCCCTTGTGATGATGCAATTGTTTTGGATTTAAATTATGAAGAAAGTTGTACAACATCTTGAATTATTAAGGGCAACTTATTCAATTTAAAATTATTAAAATGCTGAATTGTATTGTATTTTACTTTTACTTCAGTTATTAAAAAAAAGAGGAGGAACCCAAGGTGGCAACTAGGCTACAAAAGCAGAAAGCCTAAGCTTCCAAGACTCCAAAAACCTCCCTGAGATGTTGGCACCACACTTAGGTAATTCTGACTGATTCTAGCCAAAATAATAACAGTCATCACATAAGGTGCAGGAAAAAATTCAGAGCCTGACCTTCAAATCAGCCTTTAATTGCACCTAACACCTGCGACCCGCTGCACAGCCAGCAAGGTGGGTCCAACCCTGGGGAAACCCTGCTCCTTCCCCCATGGTGATTTTCTTCTTTTTCTTTTTTCTTTCCTTCTCTCTCCTTCCTTGATCAAGCAGAAATAAAGAATCAAACAGAATTAAACTTTCAACATCCTGAACCCCTAGCCCATGGAAAACCTCCCCATGCCATGTTACAATGTGAAAATTTGGTACCATTTCTTGCTGCCACTGCTGCCACCACCACTGCCATTGCCTGCTCCAAACCTGCCTGTGTGTCAACTGACAGAACAAACAGATAAGCATCATGCACCACTTGGGAATCCCCTATCCAGCCCCAGGAACATAAACCAGCACAGCCCCTGGGCAGACTGATCCCCCCACAAAAAAAAACTGAATAACAAATAGTGAACTGTAATCAAACATGGACAGCAAAGAGGTTGAACTCTGAACCTGCCCCAGAGAAAGGGGGAGAGGCAAGGAGCTAATCTCAGCACCAAACTATAAGTAAATAAACACAGGAAAGGCAGTGAAGATGGAGAGCAGGTGGGTCATAAGTCACTCCTCAAAGCAGAGCAGGTAGTGGATCAGAGAACTGATCTGCTGAACAAGAGGGCAGCATTCAAACCTGAATTGCCCCACCTCACTGGGGGAGGAGTTGACCAAACAGCTGCAACTGAAGGGTAACACAGCTATCAGCTGGGGAAATCAATAGCTCTGACCACCCTGCATGATCTGGCAAACATATCACACCTCACAATTTCAATTAAACTTATAGAAGAACAAAACACTATTCACAAGCCAATTACCTGGTGAGACCACATCAGAGCTTCTGTTTATATGCCAGTACCAGAACTGGATCCCAGAGGAGTAACTCCAGAACTTGAAATTAGACTGAAATTCTATTGTTCCTGAACCTGGTGTTTTTTCTTTTTCTTTCTTTTTTTTTTTTTAATTTCCTGTTGTTCATTTTCTTTGTTTATTTTATTATTGTGAGTTTTTCATTTTTATTTTTCTTCCTTTTTACTTTTTTTCTTTCTGTACTATCAATGTTACCATCACCACTTTCTCATTCTTACTCTCACCCCCTTCACTCTCCTTCTTTGTTCTGTGTTCAAATCCATTGCTCTCCTTCCCAACTACTCTTTCTGCCTCTTCCTATCCACCATTTCTCCCTGCCCTCACCTTCACCTCCCATTCTCCCACAACCAGTCACCAGACCACCCCTTTCCCCTACACACTCACCTCCTGCTGACCAACCTATTATACCAACTTTACACAACCCCAAACCCTTGTAATACCTGACACAAGCACTCTACACTACAAAATAGAAATGCACCCAAAAACACAACAGGGCCACAAAAACCAGCAACCCCCACACTGACTCCCCCACTCACACATCCCACTTCCTGCATCTACTTTTACTGCCACCCTAACCAACTCCCTAAATTTATGTAGCTAGCCTAACAAACATTAAGCCCCTAACACCTACTGCTTATAGATATTACCATGAAGGGGTCTTCTATATAATATAAAAAACAACTGGTCAGGTGTTGAACCTATGAATTAGTTATTGCTAAATTGCATCTCCAGACCAGATACAAAAATAGCACACCAAACTAGTTAGCAACCAAGACCGCCACAACACAAAAATTAAAACAAGGGAAAGAAAGCAGGTGAATAAAACAACTAACTAGCCTAACAAGAACATAGTTGCACAGTACTAAGTAGAGTGGTGGGAAGAAGGGAATTGAATACAGGATTCAGAGGGAAATGAAGAAAACAGACACCCAGTTTCTGATCCCAACAAAAAAAAGATAAATGACACTAAGGAATACAGCTATTCCCACAAAAACAACCTCAAATAAGAAATCTTGCAAGAAATCACTGAGAATTTCATGGAGAAGATATTTGATGTGGTTAACCAAAATGTATAAGATGCACTCAAGACAATTCAAGACACCAAAAATAAAGAATATGAGAAGACATAGAAACAAATAAATGAACTCAGAAGAGCTTTGAATAAACAACAAAGTGAAACATCTCACTATAGAGAGAGAAATGATTTAAAGATGAAAATAAATAATATTAATGAGGAAGTGACCCAAGATATGGAAATCCTCAGAAAAAAGAATGAAACAGGAACACAAAACACAGTGGAAGCCCACTCCAGCAGACTAGAACAGGTGGAAGACAGAATCTCAGAACTTGAAGATAAAATAGAAATTAAAGAAAAACTGAACAACTGTTAGTCAAACAACTCAAGACCTGTGAAAAGAATATGCAATAACTCACCAATTCCACCAAAAGACCAAACCTGAGATTGATGGGCATTGAAGGAGAAGCAGTCCAAACAAAAGGGATTTATAAGTTATTTAATAAAATAATTACAGAAAATTTCCCAAATTTCGAGAAAGTTTTGCCCATTTGGGTATAGGAAAACTCCAGAACACAAAACAGACTTGACCAACATAGAATCTCCCCACAGCATATTATCACTAAAACAACAAGCACAAAGAATACAGAAAGAATACTGAAGGCTAAAGGAGAGAAAAATCAAATAACAGAGTGAGGTATTTCAGGCACTGAAGGAAAATAACTTCAACCCTAGGATACTCTACCCAGAAAAACTATCATTCAAAATAGATGGAGCAATAAAAATCTTCCACCATCAGCAGAAACTAAAACAATATATGACCACCAAGCCACCTCTACAAAAGATTCTGCTAGGAATCTGCACACAGAAGATGAAAGCAAAAAAAAAACCACGAGAGTACTTTATGGTTCTTCTAAAATAAAGCATGTAAGTGCTGAAAAAACAAAAACAAAACAAAACAAAACCACAAGAGAAGAGGCAGTATTAAACCACAGGAGAAGAAAAGACAAGGAATCAGAGAGTAGCATTGATTCAGCTGCACACAATCAAACCCTTAAACAACAAAAACAATTCAAGTTTGGAATCACCACATACCTATCAATGATAACACTGAATGTCAACAGATTCAACTTCCCCATCAAAAGACACTGTTTGGCAAACTGCAATAAAAAGGAAGATCCAACAATCTGTTGTTTACAGGAGACCCATCTCATTGACAGAAAAAAACACTGGCTTAGGGTGAAAGGCTAGAAGAACATTTACCAAGCCCATGGCCCCCGAATACAGGTAGGAGTAGCAATACTTACCTCAGACAAAGTAGACTTCAAACTTACATTGATCAAATGACATAAAGAAGGACATTCCATACTAATAAAGAGGAAATACACCAAAAGGAAATAACAATTATCAACTTAATTGCACTCAATGTCAGTTCACCCAATTTCATCAAACATACTCTATAAATCTTAAAAGCACATATAGACTCCAACACAGTAGTGAGAGAATATAATACCCCCAATCACCAATAGGTAGTTCACCCAAACAAAAAAATCAATAAAGAAATTCTAGAACTAAATCACATGACAGATCAAATGGACCTAGTTGATGTCTACAGAATATTTCATCCAACATCTGCACAACATAAATTCTTCTCAGCAGTCCATTGAGCTTTCTCCAAAATTGATCATATTTTAGGGCACAAAGCAAGCTTCAGCAAATATACAAAAATAAAAATAATCCTGTGCATTCTATCTGATCACAATGCATTAAAAGCAGAACTCAACAACAAAAACAACAGCAGAAAATATGCAAGCAATTGGAAGCTGAACAACACATTGATCAATGATCAGTGGGTCATTGATTAAATAAAAGAGGAAATTAAAAAGTTCCTAGAAGTTAATGAAAATGAAAATACGACCTACCAGAACCTATGGGACACAGAAAAGGTGGTCCTAAGAGGAAAGTTTATAGCCCTGAGTTAGATATATTAAAAGGACAGAAAGATCTCAAATAAATGTCCTAATGCTACATCTCAAATTCATAGAAAAATGAGAACAAGCAAAACCCAAATGAAGCAGGAGAGAAATAATAAAAATAAGGGCCAAAATTAATGAATAGAGACCAAAAAACCATCTACAGAATCAACAAAACAAAAGTCTGTTTCTTTGAAAAAATAAATAAGATTGACAGCCCCCTGGCAAACCTGACTAAAATGAGGAGAGAAAAAACCAAAATCAGTAAAATCAGAAACACAAAAGGGGAGATAACACCAAACACCAAGGAAATGCAGGAAATCATCAGAGACTACTTTGACAGTCTATATTCCAATAAATTTGAAAATCTTGATGATTTGTGCATTCACAAATTTCTAGATACTTATGACTATACAAAACTGTACCAAGTTATAGAAATAGCCAAGATGTCCCACTAGTAATGAATGGATTAAGAAAATGTGGCATTTATACAAAATGGAATTTTACTTGGCCACAAAGATGATATTTTGTCATTTGCAAGTAAATGGATGGAAGTGGAGAACATTATCTTAAAGGAAGGTAGCCAGGCTCAGAGGGCCAAAAATCTTATGTTCTCCCTCATACATGGATTATAGACCTAAAACAATTGCAGTAATATTATTAGACATGGGTCACATGCTAAGGGGAGAATGTGTACAGGAGGAACAGGGAAAGGGAAGGAAACCCAAAACTTGAAAGTATTTGATATGCTCACTATAGAGGAGCAAATAAAGTAATCTTAAACAGATAGAGGCCAGTATGGGAAGGTGCCCAGGAAATAATGAGGAGATGTCACAGAGATGAACCAATTCCAGTTGTAATACACATGTGCATGGAAGCAGTGCTTAGGAATCTCTCTATGTAGCTATCTTTATCTCAAGCTAGCAAAAATGCTTTTTTCTTTCTTATTATCTCTTATGTTTTCTCTTCAACAAAATTGGAGAAGAGAGCAGAATAGGTTCTGCTTGGAAGCAAGGGGTCTGGAGATTCAGAGGAAGGGGCAGGGGGCAGGGGGAGAGATGACCCAAACATTGTATGCACATATGAATAAATGAATAATCATTAAAAAAATCATAACTTCCAAAAATTCATTAATTCAACAGATTCATTAAGGTTAATTATGTTCATTAAGGGTAATAAATTATTAAACATTCATTATAAACACAAATAAACTAAATAAACTAATTAAAACTATTATATAACCAAGCTTCTAACTACACTTAACATTATAGTGTGTATCTTTCCATTCAGGTGTTTTTATGAACATTGACATTTTTAATAGGTGTTGGATATATGTGCATGTTTATATGTATTCTGTTTAACTATAATATATTCTATTCAAAAAAAAAAAAAACAGAAAAGCACATAGCTGGCCATGTTTGGCCCAGAGCCTCTAACTTATTATCCCTTGATTATACCATACTTCAATTCCTCTATACTAGAAAGAACAAGTGCTGCCAACTTAATCATTTGCATTTGAAACACATTTCATTTTTAAATATTTTAAGTAATTTCAGTGAGAAATAAACTCATCAAGAAAATTTTTATATCCACTAAATAATAAGCAAGTTAGTGCATATTTAATTTGTTATATACAAGAACCATTTTTTTCCTTACCAAATTAATAACATTCATCTTTTCATGAAATCCATGAGGTAGATAATGATTTTGTCTCATCCTTATTTCATTTTCTTTTGTGTGGTACTTGGGTTTGAATTCAGGATCTTGAATTTGCTGTGTATAGGCACTTTAGCCATGCTTCAAGTCCTCATCTTCATTTCATTTGAAGAATAGTTGGAACATGGAGGTTAGGTTGCTGACCTACTCATAATTGAGTAGTGGTTTGGCACTTCTTTGAATCCTACTATCTGCTCCAGACTTCACCATCACACCATGCCTACTCACCTTTCTGAGTTCTGGTATTTTCAGAGAGTAACACTTCTAGATTCCTATTTTTATAATTCCATTACGTGTTGCATTTCATTAATAATGTATTATATAAAATTTGGGGAATATTGTTTGATTTATTAATCCATAACCAAATGTAACACAAATGTACAGACTTAGAACAATTATAATTATTTACATGTACTAAAAATTCATTAAAAATGACATTAAACACAGTGTGTTTGTAATAATTGCATGATTTCAGATTTTATAACAGTTATAGTTTTAATTAACATTGTAATTCATAGATATTTTAAATATGAGATGGTGTCTTAAAACAGTCCCCATGTAAATTACATAAATTGTGTGCCAGATTTATGATCAACTGAAATATTCTGAATGACATCAAAGAAATAATAATACAAATCAAACCTTGACATCTACTTTCCTGAATCACATTGATTATTTCATTAAATAATTTTTGAGTTACATAATTAATACATGAAATACTGCTGTGGAAGATCAAATATTATAGAAGTATACAGAGTAAAAATTAAAATTGCCAATGTAAAATTCTGTGTTCCCTTTGGGACTAATTCTTACATATAAATACATATATGTGTATATATGTATACATATATCTAACACTTGTATAAGCTCATACAGTTTCTTCCAATAAAGTACATTTTATGTCATTTTATTAATAAAGTTATATTTTATTGCTACAATGACATAAAGAGCATTCAATATTGCCTGTAATCTGTCAATTCTCTATAATCACTGCATCACTGTATTATTAATTTTTATAGTGTAGATATGTGTATTCATTGAGCTGTGGTCATTTGCATGTAGGATAAAATGTCCTATACATACTTGTGCTCATATGTAAGAATATTTTTATGACAGATACTTACATGTTACAATTATAGGGTATACAGAATGCTTGAATTTTATATGAGAAGATTTAGCTGCATTATACTTTTTCAAAATTACTTTTCCAAGAGTCTCATAGTCTTCTCTGAGAAAATAAGTTTTTTTTACTTAATTTCCATTTCACCAACCACTTGAAACTTTGGTAATCTTTTGTATATTTTTGGCCAGTTTTGTTTCTGAGTGTTGTCTCTTTATGTCCTTCTTCTGTTACCAGATTTACCTATAAAGACCATTAGCTTTTTCTCAACCTGGACCACTTTGATCATAAAGAGCTTCCTTGATGTGCAGCATTCTGGAAGACTTTGAGAATCCCTGTGATTGGATTTATCCATCTCACAAAACCTACGTGATTTTTCTTTTCTTTACATTGTTATTAATTATGGTCACTCACAGTGTGTTCAGGTTGGGAACAGGATGGTCATTTTTTTATTTATGATCATACGAAATATTTTCTGTTCCTCATTAGGGTCATGGAAACAATGTAGAACAATATTTTGAGGAAAAAGAGAAGGAATGACAAAAAATGCTCACATGAAAAAGTGAGTGCTAAATAAGGAAGGAATTCTTAATCAAGTATGGTGATGTAACATAACAATCATTTTTATACTGTCCTTTACAGTATAAAAGGACATATATATGTGCAAGGTAACTAAATCATCCTGTGCCTCAATTTGAAAGAAATAGAAATGTGTATATGCTAATGGAAATGGTGAAAATTCACTATGTCTTGTTATATTGAAATTATTATAGCATCACAACTAACAGTTCACACCTAATGAGAGTGAAATAAACCAAGAGAATCTTTGTACAGAGCCACAAGGAATAAAAAGCTAGTTAGTGAAATCAAAGCCTTTCCCAAATAGCTCAATGTTGTAAGAAGCATATTGTAGAGAATACATTTTAAATTCCATGTAAATTCCACTGGGAAATTACTGAATTGGATAAGGCAAAAAAATTGCTGTGTTTTTTAGGGAAAATTTGGATCTGAGGCTGGATGCATTTTCAAGTCAAGTCACATAATTTCTTTCTAAAAGCTACAGAGGAATATGTACGTGTATATGCCTTCTTTTCAAATGTACATGTAACATTTTATGAAACTGACCTCAGGCATGGCCACAAATGGAAGGGATAAATTTACAGAGATAAATCTGATTACAGTAAAGTGAAATTAAAGCACATAGGGCAAAAAAGGCTTGTACCACCTGTTCCCAGATAACACATACTTTTGGAGTTCCATGCTTTACAGTGGACTGAAGGGATCATTGTTGACTGAACCCTTTCTCAATAGACCTGCTTCAAACACATAGGCATCCTGAAAAAATACCAAACCCAACCAAGTATGTAAGTCAGAAAGGATATCCACCAATTACTACTTTATTAGGAAATCCCCAGAATATATGCTTTTAGGAACTATACAAAGTGGCTTGCCACCAATCTCAAACCACTGTCTGAGGCCAGCCCAAGCAATCAAGGCTAATAACAACAAATGCTGGATGTGGCGAAACAGGAAGCTTTATATATTGCTGATGGGAATGCAAATTAGTATAACCACTATGTAAAGCGGTATGGAGATTCCTCAAAAAACTAGAGATATAACTGCCAGTTGATCCAGTGATACCACTCCTGGGCATCTACCCAAAAGAGCATAAGACAGAATAAAGTAGAGACACCTGTACACTGATTTTCATTGCAGCACTATTCACAATAGTGAATAACCCAGATGTCCTATCACTGATGAATGGATCATGAAATTGTGGTATATATACACAATGGAGTATTACTTAGCCATAAGGAATAATGACATGGGGTTTCATGGCAAATGGATGCAACTGGAGAGCATCATGTTAAGTGAAGTTAGCCAGGATCAGAAACACAGAAGATGCATGTTTTCTCTCATACATGTAAAATAGATCCAAAGACAAGCATATACACAAAATCAAGCATGATCCTATACAAAACTCAGATGTAGAATATGTTTGTAACAGTGTAACTACTCTATGGAACTTGGGGAAAGACGGAAAGGAAAACAGAATGATGGAGCTTCAATAATATCACATATCATAAGATGTGAACATAGAAGATATAAGGATGTATATAGAAAGTTGTTGAAAAATGGGGCAGAGTGTAAGATAAAGGTGAAAGGGAGAGTATTCAAAGGGATTGAACAGACCAAAGTAAAGTACTCCTGCAGTGGGGCATCCATTGAGACACCCCTTTGAATGTCAACTTAAATATTAATAATGAAAACCAGGACTGTAAAACAGGCACAGTGTATGAGGAGGAGGTGATACTAGTAGGAGAGGAAAGGGGCAAAGAAGATTAAGGTGATGGTATATGGTTTATGGAATTCATATACCTATATGAAACAAAAGTAAAAACCCTCTTGCTATCGCTTTAAATGGGGTAGGGAGGGGAGAGATGATGGGGGCAATGTAAATAATGTACAATATAAGTCTAATCATAATTATTATTATTGTATCCACCCCTACATAATGAATATATCCTAATAAAAAATTGAAAAAAAAGTAAAGCTGAATAAAACAAGCTGGATGTAGTGTTACACACCTGTAATCTCTGCTATGCAGGAGAAAAATAAAGAGGATTGAAATCTGACATCAGTCCCCAGCAAAAAAGCAAGACTTGATCTGAAAAATAAAGTAGAAAGGACTGTTGACACGGCTCAGGTTCTTAGTTCAAACCCAATTACCACCAAAAAATAAAGAAGAAATTCTAGAAATCAGAAATATGTAATGTAATTAAATATATTAAATAAAAATGGAAGATAAAGGGTGAATAAAAGAATGAGCAGGATCAGAAATGGACTGAATTTGATATTTTCTTACGTGAACCTTGATTGACATATCCTCCATTACAAATTCCCTAAATGTTCTAGAAATTGCTAGTGAACTGATTAAAACTGTTGTTTTTTGACACTTCACATTAAGGCCCTCTTCATAGCTGACTTAGGTCTGAATCCATTTTGTTTTTATTTTCTGGCCATAAGCCATCCATTTTATGCTTTATTAAATTATTTATGAAAGGATTCAATGTGTTTTCTCAATTTTGATGTCATTCTATCTTAACTTTCAAAATGCCTCTCTTCATTCTGGTTGAGCACTTGTTTCCAAATCTTACCTTATTGGACTTAGAATTTGTGATTATTTCACCAGTTTACTTAACCTTGATTGATTTTATTTCTCTGTCAGTGAATCTGAGTCACTGTCATCATGACTCATGATTTCAGCTGTTTTAATAATAGAAAACTTACCTTCCCTAACAGCCCTATATCAAAGGAGATCCAGAAGAAAAACTCCAGAAAAGGAGAAACATGAAGTGTATATCCAAAAGAAACTGAAAAGATCATAAACTTAAAAAAGGTGGTCAATCAAATTTGGAATTAGGATTTGCCACTTCACTTCAAAACAACATGTTTTTATATACTTTTAACTGGAAAAGATAAAAATTTACAAAAGTTGAGGTACCAGGTAACTCTCTTCTGCAGAGCTTGTTTAACAGGTAGAGACAGTGATAATGTTTACATGGTATTTATGAACCTAACAGAATTGATTACTCTAAGCAAAACTAAGTTAACCACTGCTGAAACAAAAATCAATGGAATAATGTTTCAGCTCTGATTACTTACTTGACCATCAGGTAAATGACCCTGGTGGGGTGGCAGAACCAAGGAACAAATTATCCTTACCAGAGTCTCTGGATGCTTCCTTGTTCAATTACCTCATTTTCTAGAGTACAATGTCTCTCACTCCTGAGTATTGTCCTATGACACAGTACCCAGAGGTACAAAAGCATTGGGGATGCTAACAAATTAGAAAGTTGAAACAGTGTCATTTGCTGTACCAGTAATTAACATATTGTCTCTCAGTTTGACATACTGCTTTGTGATGTTAAACGAAAATTCTGCAAACATTTCTCCTTTCCCAGATAGCAGTACGTTGATCTTTATCAATAGAAGACACCAGAGTGAATCTGGAAAGTGGTAGAGGAAAAGGGAAACATCCCTTTCGAGTTCGAGTTTTCTGCATTGTTATTCAGCAACATTTGCATTTATTTGGGGGCTATAAGTACTTGTACCTTGTATGATCTATCTATTGATCAATCAATTAATCAACCAATCTATCTATCTATCATCTGTCATCTCTACAGATTGTATTTAGGTATGTAGGAAGAAATCTTCTGGTTAGTATATATGTGATGCTTATCTTTTACTTATTCTGAACATATTCTATATGGGAATTAATTTTGAAAACTCCTATGTATGTAGTTAGCACCTGACAGAAATGACTCAGTTTTATGTGTTAATTTCAATGTTGAGTTTATGATTATTTGATTCATTCTATCCCAGATCAGTGGTGTTTGCATATTCCTGCCTTTAAGGATTGAATTCAAAATAAATAACACTATCCCAGAAGTTTTAAAGATGAAGAATGTTACATTTATATGTGACAATTTAGAGTTCCTGAGTTTAACTACTTTGACTTCTGAGACATTTGAAAGCTACTAGAATCAATCCTGAGTAAACAAACACATAGACAATATTCTAATGTGGCACATAAGTATATAATTAGATTTTTATGATTTTGCTAAGTGTATCTTCATGCTTACATTTCTTACTATGTGTGTATACATTGTTTCACATGAAAATATTTTTTCAAGCTTAAAATAAGTGAAATCATTTTTTTGATCACATACAAGTAGACATAAACATATATCTGACTATATGATATAAAAATCTCAAAGAAAATCTAACTCAAGAAAGTCATTAGTAAATTTAGTAAATTTGCAGAAGATAGTTCATTAAAAATCAGAATTAGCCTAGAATTTGGTTTGGGTAGTATATGTAGAGAATTTCATTATTATCTCAGGAAAATGTATATGTGAAAGCTTTTCTCTCAAAAAATATATTAATGTATTAATAACACTAATATTATGTACCAATGTATTAATAACAATAATGCATTGTTTTTGAAATGTTGCAATAGTGTTTTTTATTTGTGATTATATATTCAAAGTTTGATAAAAGAAAGCTATCATTATTTACATACTTTCTGGCTATTACTATCATAATTGCTTTCATTAACAGTCATTTCTTTTTCTTTATTGTATTGGAAATTGAACTTGGTAGTCAACTGCTCTACTAATTGAGCCACAACCCCTGTTCTTATGCTTTCAAAGTGTATTTCAGATAAAGTCTCCTGCTAACTTTGCCTAAGCTGGCCTAGAAGTATGATCCTCCTGTTTCTGCAGCCTGAGTATATGTGATTATAGGTGTGAACCACCATGCCCAGCTCATTCTTAATTTTTTATACAGAAGAGTTCTGTAAATATCTTTTCCATGTGTCAATAATTACTTCTTTCATACATCTAACTATTTAGCAAGTGTTCTTCCATTGATTTCTTTCTTCTCTGTGGTGTGCTTTGCAGACTGTGTTCTGAATCCAAAGATTACAATTGCAGAGATGTAAAGGTAGGATAGTGGGCCCTTTTTGCCATTTAAAATGGTCACTCTAGCAAATGCCACACAAAATATTTGGATTTTTATTCCATCTGCAATGTGCTTTTCTGTATGCTGTTATTAGAAAATAAAAACATAATGTAAATCATGGGTTTCATATACTCAGTATCCAAGGTATCAAATTAGCTGGAAATAACTGACTAGACAAAGGAAGGCAAGAAATAGGAGCTGTTGTTCATTAGGAGGGAAATGTAAAAATATTCTCTAGTGGGATGGTCTAAATTTGCAGAGCCCCCCAGTTATCATTCTTATCAAAAGGAAAATATGATATTTCCATACTGTAAAATGTACACTGTCTAATTCTTCCTTGTCAGGCCATTTTCAGAACTCTCTTGTAATTTTTCATCTTCATATAGACTGATAGTCCTCTTTGTTTCCCCCATCTTGATTTCTTGTTACTCACTTTTTATTTCTATGAAAAACCTCAGTTATCTTTGTCTTAGTAGGAGTTGGGTTCTGTTTATATTTAACTCTCTTTTCCTATTTCAATAGTTTGAATAAAACCTGTCATGCCATCTTTCAAAAAGATTTGTACCTGATTTTATTTGAAAGAAACACAAATAGTCCATTGTAATTGCAAATTATTAGGTAGAATATGTTTCTGAAAATGCTCAGTAAAAATATTAGGCTTCCTTCTGTTTCCCAATTAATAAACTGGTATTTCTTTTTTTTAATGTTATGTAATTCTTTTCTTTTTAATTTCTTTTTTTCATATGTGCATACAATGTTTGAGTCATTTCTCCTCCCTCCCCCCCACATCCTCCCTTTCTTCCACCCCCTACCCCTCTACCCCACATCCCCTCGCTAATGGACAGAAATGATTTGCCTTTATCTCTAATTTTGTTGAAGAGAGAGTATAAGCAATAGCAGGAAAGACCAAGGGTTTTTGCTAGTTGAGATAAGGATAGCTATACAGGAAGTTTACTCGCATTGCTTTCCTGTACATATGTGTTACATTCTAAATTAATTCTTCTCAAACTAACCTTTTCTCTAGTTCCTGGTCCCCTTCTCCTACTGGCCTCTGTCACTTTAATGTTTCTATGTTAGTTCCTTTGCATTTAGGACATCAAATGCTATCTTGTTTTTTGTGGGGGGTTTCTTGCCTATCCTCATACCTCCCTGCCTCATTATGTGATCAAAGTGCAAGACCCTTGTTGTGTTTGCCCTTGATCTAAAGTCCACACATGAGGGAGAACATACAATTTTTGGTTTTTTGGACCTGGCTAACCTCACTCAAGATGATCTTCTCCAGTTCCATCCATTTACCTGCAAATGATAAGATTTCATTCTTCTTCATGGCTGAATAGTAATCCAATGTGTATAAATACCACATTTTCTTAATCCATTCATACATAGTGGGGCATCTTAGCTTTTTCCATAACTTGGCTATTGTGAATAGTGCTGCAATAAACATGGGTGTGCAAGTGCCTTTGGAGTAACCTGTGTTGCATTCCTTTGGGTATATCCCCAAGAGTGGTATTGTTGGATCATATGGCAGATCTATGTTTAGATTTTTAAGAAGCCTCCAAATTTTTTTACAGAGTTGTTGTACTAGTTTGCATTCCCACCAGCAGTGTATAAGGATTCCTTTTTCCCCTACATCCTTGCCAACACCTGTTGTTAGTGGTGTTGCTAATGATGGCTATTCTAACAGGGGTAAGATGGAATCTTAGTGTGTTTTTGAATTGCATTTCCTTAATGGCTAGAGATGGTGAACATTTTTTCATGTGTTTTTTGGCCATTTGAATGTCTTCTTTTGAGAATGTAGTGTTAAGTTTACTTGCACATTTATTAATTGGTTCATTAATTTTGGTAGATTTTAGTTTTTTGAGTTCCCTGTATATTCTGTTTATCAGTCCTTTGTCTGATGTGTAGCTGGCAAATATTTTCTCCCACTCTGTGGGTGGTCTCTTCAGTTTAGAGACCATTTCTTTTGTTAAGCAGAAGCTTTTTGGTTTTATAAGGTCTCATTTGTCTATGCTTTCTCTTAGTTGCTGGGCTGCTGGGGTTCCATTGAGGAAGTCCTTGCCTATACTTATTATTTCCAAGGTATTTCCTACTCTTTCCTATATCAACTTTAGAGTTTGGGGTCTGATATTAAGATCCTTGATTCATTTTGAGTTAATACTAGTACAGGGTGAGAAACATAGATCTAATTTCAGTTTTTTGCAGACTGCTAACCAGTTTTCCCAACAGTTTTTGTTGAAGAGGCTGTCTTTTCTCTATCGTTTATTTTTAGCGCCTTTGTGAAAAATAAATTGGGTATAGTTGTATGGATTCATATCCGGGTCCTCTATTCTGTTCCACTGGTCTTCATATCTGTTTTTGTGCCAGTACCCATGCTGTTTTTATTGCTATTGCTTTGTAATATAGTTTGAAGTCGGGCATTGTGATATCTCCAGCATTGTTCTTTTTGCTGAATATTGCCTTGGCTATTCACAGTCTCTTGTGTTTCCAAGTAAATTTAACGGTAGATTTTTCAGTCTCTTTGATGAATGTCATTGGGATTTTGATGGGAATTGCATTAAACATGCAGATTGCTTTTGGGAGTACAGACAGTTTTGCTATGCTGATTCTACCAATCCATGAGCATGGGAGATCTCTCCACTTTCTATAGTCTTCCTCAGTCTCTTTCTTCAGGAGTTTATAGTTTTCCTTGTAAAGGTCATTCACATCCTTTATTAAGTTTACTCCAAGGTATTTGATTTTTTTTGAGGTCTTTGTAAAAGGAATTGTTTTCATATATTTTTTCTCAGTTTCTTCATTTTTATTGTACAGAAATGCTAATGATTTTTCCATGTTGATTTTATATCCTGCTACCTTGCTATAGCTGTGGATGGTGTCTAGAAGCTTTTGAGTAGAGTTTTTTGGGTCTTTAAGGTATAGGATCATGTCATCTGCAAATAGGGATATTTTGACAGTTTCTTTACCTATTTGAATTCCTTTTATTTCCTCTTCTTGCCTAATTGCTCTGGCTAGGAATTCCAGTACTGTGTTAAATATGAGTGAGGATAGTGGGCATCATTGTCTCATTACTGATTTTAGAAGGAATGGTTTCAATTTTTCAAAATTAAGTATAATGTTGGCTGTAGGTTTGTCATATATAGCTTTTACAATGGTGAGGTACTTTCCTTCTACTCCTAGTTTTCTTAGAACTTTTATCATGAAATGGTGTTGGATATTATCAAAGGCTTTTTCTGTATCTATTTAAATGATCAAGTGGTTTTTGTCTTTGCTTCTGTTAATGTCGTGTATTATATATATTGATTTGCGCATATGTTGAACCATCCCTGCATTCCTGGGATGAAGTCTACTTGGTCATGGTGAATGATATTTTTGATGTGTTGTTGAATTTGGTTTGCCATTATTTTATTGAAGATTTTTGCATCAATGTTCATTAAGGAGATTGACCTATAGTTCTCCTTTTTGGAGGTGTCTTTGCCTGGTTTTGGGATAAGTGTAATACTGGCTTCATAAAATATGTTAGGCAGTTTTCCTTCCTTTTCTACTTCATGGAACAGTTTAAGGAGGGTTGATGTTAGTTCTTCTTAAACGTCTGCTAGAATTCAGCAGAGAATCCATCAGGTCCTGGACTTTTCTTTTTTGGGAGGCTCTTGATTGCTGCTTCAATTTCTTTTTGTGTTATAGATCTGTTCAGGTGATTAATGTCATCTTGGTTCAGCTTTGGATGATCATAAGTATCTAGAAATCTGTCCATTTCTTCAAGATTTTCAAATTTGTTTGAATATAGGTTCTCAAAGTAGTCTCTGATGATTTCCTGGACTTCCATGGTGTTTGTTGTTATCACCCCTTTTGCATTCCTAATTTTATTGATTTGGGTTTTTTCTCTCCTCATTTTACTCAGGTTTGCCAGGAGTCTATCAGTCTTGTTTATTTTTTCAAAGAACCAACTTTTTGTTTCATTAATTCTTTGTATGGTTGCTTTGGTTTCTATTTCATTGATTTCAGCTCTTATTTTTATTATTTCTCTCCTTCTATTTGTTTTGGGATTTGCTTGTTCTTGTTTTTCTAGGAGTTTGAGATGTATCATTAGGTCACTGATTTGAGATCTTTCTGTCCTTTTAATATATGCACTCATGGCTATAAACTTTCATCTCAGGACTGCCTTTGCTGTGTCCCATAGGTTCTGGTAGGTTATGTTTTCATTTTCATTGATATCCAGGAACCTTTTAATTTACTCTTTTATTTCATCAATGACCCATTGTTCATTAAGCTATGAGTTGTTCAGTTTCCAGGAGTTTGCATGATTTTTGTCTTTATTTTTGTTGTTGAGTTCTAGTTTTAATGCATCGTGATCAGACAGAATGCATGGTATAATTTCTATTCTCTTATATTTGCTGATGCTTGCTTTGTGCACTAGGATATGATCTATTTTGGAGAAGGTTCTGTGGGCTGCTAAGAAAAATGTATATTGTGTATAAGTTGGATGAAATGTTCTGTAGACATGAACTAGGTCCATTTGATCTATGGTATGTTTTAGATATAGGATTTCTTTATTGATTTTTTGTTTGGATGACCTATCTATTGATGATAATGGGGGTTAAAAATCTCCCACTACCACTGTGTTTGAGTTAATATATGCTTTTAGGTCCTTCAGGGTATGTTTGATGAAATTGGGTATGATATTGAGTGCATATAGGTTGATAATTATTATTTCCTTTTTTTCTATTTCCCCTTTTACTAGTATGGAATGTCCTTCTCTATCTCATTTAATTAATGTAGGTTTGATGTCTACTTTGTCAGAGATAAGTATTGCTACTTCTGCCTGTTTTCGAGGGCCACTGGCTTGGTAAATCTTCTTCCAGCCTATGCTTATTTCTGTCAGTGAGATGGGTCTCCTATAAGCAACAAATTGTTGGATCTTTCTTTTTAATCCAGTTCATCAAATGGTGCCTTTTGACCATTAACATTAAGTGTTAGTACTGATACATATGTGGTGATTCCTGTCATTTAGTTGTCTTAGTTGTTTGAGAGTTTGATTGTGTGTAGCTAAATCAATGTTACTCTCTATTTTCTTGCTTTTTCTTTTCCAGTAGTTTGGTACTGCCTTCCCTTTCATGGTTATGTTGGGTTTCACTTTCTGTGTGCAGAATCCCTTGAAGAAACTTTTGCAGTAGTGGCTTTGTAGTCATATATTGTTTTAGTTTCTGCTTATCATGAAAGACTTTTATGCTCCATCTATTTTGAATGATAGTTTTGCTGGATAGAATATCCTAGGTTTGAAGTTACTTTCATTCAGTGCCCAGAAGACCATACTCCAAGCTCTTCTTGTTTTTAATGTTTCTGTTGAGAAGTCTCCTGTGATTTTGATGGGTTTACAGCCTTCAATATTCTTTCTCTAGTCTCTGTTCTTGTTTTTTATTATAATATGTCATAGGGTAGTTCTATTTTGGTCATGTCTATTTGGTGTTCTGGAGGCTTCCTGTACCTGTATTGGCATAGGTTTCCCTAGATTTGGGAGATTTTCTGTTATTATTTTGTTGAATATATTACGCATTTCTTTTGCTTGCACCTCTTCTCCTTCTTCAATGCCCATGATTCTCAGGTTTGATCTTTTGATGTAATCAGTAAGTCTTGCATTTTCTTTTCACAAGTCTTGAGTTGTTTAACTAATAGTTCTTTGGTTTTTCCTTTAATTATCATTTCATCTTCAAGTTCTGAGATTCTGTTTTCTGCTTGTTCTAGTCTGCTGGATTGGCTTTCCATTTTGTTTTGCATTTCTGTTTCATTCTTTTTTCTGAGGTTTTCTATATCCTGAGTCCCTTCCTCTTTAATATTGTCTATTTTCAACCTGAGTTCATTTTCAGGGTATTCTTGTGGGCTTCATTGGGTTTGTTGACATAGTTTATCTTTGTTTTGTTGGAGTCTGGATCTGGCACCTGTTTTCTTCATTTCCCTCTGGTTCCTGTACTAATTTATTGTTGCAGTGAAATTGGTTTCCCTCTTTTTTCCGTCTTCCCATCATTGTCTTGCTACTGTTACTGTCCCTGCAGTGTGTGTAATTCAGTATTGTCTAGCTTATAATAATAAAGATGATGATATCTAGAATGGAAGGGTGAGAGGAGAGGGAAAGCAAGGAAGGTAAAGAAAAAGGGAAAAAACAAAACAAACAAAAAACAGAAGCAAAGAAATAAATAGGGAAAGATAGTGTACTAATCAACAGTGAGCTAAAGAGGCATTACAAAGACAGAGAGAGGATTAAAGAAAAAATAAAAATAAAATAAATAAATAAAATTTCCCAAGTTCAAATGCAATAAAATTTCAGTCTTAATAGATTTGGTGCTAATCCTTCAGCATCCAGTTCTCTTGTTGGTGTCTGAGTAGTAGTTCTGTCATTTTCTCATCAAAGGGGAAAAAGAAAAAAAAAAAGAAAATATCCCAAGTTCAAGTGCAATACAGTTCAGTCTCACCAAAGGAAAAAAAAATGGAGTCTGGAGACAGCTTTGTGAATGTCTATCTGAGGCTGCAACTCACTTGCCTCCTCCTGTCATCCAGCTGCTGCTGCAGGCTTTATTTATTGCAGATTTCAAGAATGAGATTTACACTCACCTAGCCCCACAGACTTTGTTTATTTGGAGTTCTCCTGAACTCATGCCCCTTTTGTTTTCTCCAGTATACAGCCCTACCCACCTGTTGCAATTGCAGTCCTTTTTTATTTAGAGTTAGCATGGGGAGTGCCCTCCCCCCTCCAGTGGAGCTTTCCTCACAACAGCCACTGTTACAAGCTTTCCCCACTCCAAGGTTGCTGGGTGGGTGCCACCACACCTGCCTTCTCAGGCTGGCTTGTTTATTTACAGTTCTCATGAGGAGTGTCCTTCCACCACTTTCCAGAGCTTGGAGTGCCCTACCCTCTTTGTAATGTGTCTTTTTTTATTTCAGCACTAAATAACATTACTTAGGAATTCTGGAAATAGACCAGTTCATTTGTAAATGTTTAACCAGGAGCAAAATATATAGGTAAATCAAGTAGACCAAAGTCTTCCAAAATGTGGATAATAATCTTTACACAACCTTTAGCTGCACTGTTCAATGTAATGAAATAGTCACATTTATCATATCTATGGATTAGACTTTTAGACTTCAAAGAACTCTATTCCCTCTTTTTCTTCTCCTATCTTAACAAACTTTTGATAGCCAAATAAGCAATATTTTATGACAAGGAAAGTAAGAGATGCCACACAGGCCAGTAGAAATCCAATCACATCCAAAGAGTAGTACTGGTACCAGGTGAGGTTGTGCACAAGTGGCTGCAGGTTCTTGGCTCCTTTGTGGTGCATGACAAACTCAATCCAGAAGACAGCTCAATTCAAGGTCTTCATTGGCTGATCATGATGAATGGATGATAACCACATAGCATTCTCCTTATAGCTAACAGAAAATCAAATTGACACCAACTTATAGAATGAACCAGAAATTATAGATAAGTGAATTTTTGTGTGGATGGTAAAGATGAGTACACAAAATGTACAAGAAAACAATTTTCTTCAATGATCACTATAGATAAGTTAGTGTATAGGCCATAATTTGTTGAACACAGGATTTAAACATAAAATGCTGAGCGAATATAAGTACTATTAAATTATTGGAATCAGTTATGTTCCAAAATACAAAGTAGATACAACCAGTGCTATCATTTGAAGGTATACAACTTGAATTATCCATTAAGCAATCATTAATGTACCTGTCATATCAAGTTCAGAACAGTATCACAATTTAGAAACAGAATTCATGCCTATGTCAAGGTTCAGGCACATATCTGGATAAATTCGATAAGGAGTTGTTTTGACCAGGAATTTGCATTTACCATTGATCAGTGATTATTTTGAAACTAGAAAACTGGATTTCCTCCTTTAATTCCCTAGCTCTTTCACTTATTTCTTTTACAAATGTCTCTATTTCTAGTTGTTCAATGAAAAGAATAGGAATAGTTGCTTTCTTCTTTGCTTTTGTAAGGAATAATGTGGTGATTCTTAAAATTCTTTGAATTTTTCACATTGTAAATTAAAGTCTTATAAATGTTTGCTAAGACTATTGCTGTTTTCCCGGGTTTTTTTTTCCAATATGAAGAATACTCATCATTTTACATCAAGGTACTGAAGTATTGAAATGATTATGAATCAATCTACAAGGAAAAAGAGTGCATAGAGGGACATCACTTTTATACCTAAACTTGAAGTGCTATAACATGAGGCCATTGAAATAGCAATGGAGGTAATTTCCTGTTGTTTTAAAAAATACACTGAAAGACTTTTTCAGATGAGGCACATAATCCTAATATGCTTTTGCACTGTAAGAGGTTAAAATCTGTAGTACATAAGTTACATATCATATTAAAAACTAGTAAAATGTGTATCATAAAATAAGATTCAATATATATCATCTAATTATAAAATCACCTTCATTTTGCATTGTATTATCTACTTAAATTAAAAATTCATAAAAATATGTATAAGAGTTGCAGCTTTGCATTAAATCAGCATATAAAAGCATATTGATTTTCAAAAAAAGAAAATAAGCCTCAACAGATGCCCATTAGGATGACCAATACCTATACAAAAATTAAAATAACATTGTTTTTCAAACGTGTCTGTGGTACTATTATTACCAATACACTTCCAGACATAATGTTTTGCTTTCATTTAAAGTCATTCCAAAGTGGGAAATACATATAAAATTTTACTGATACTAAAAATAAAATGATATTGGAATAATTGGAAAGCAAATCTTCCTTATTTCAGATATTTTGATTATTAAGCTTCCATATTCTAACCTACCACTTTCAGCAGAATTTTTTTTATGTTATAACTATTCCAAATAAAGCCACCAAAGCTTGTAACTCTAAGAATATGCACACTTTTATAAATAGTAGCTTCTGTTTCCAACAGTATGAATTGGGTAAATTTAAAAACTCTACTTGTTTACCATTTATCAGGGATAGAATCCAAATATTAGCATAGAAAATTTAGGAAGGAAGAAATATAATTGAAATTACAGATGTGATTATACCTTATTAATAACATAAACCATTTTAGAAGATAAGTAACTGAGGTGGTGGATATATTCATATGGTTCACTATAATAAGGTCAGAACTATCAGTAGCTATCCTATAACATCAGGTTGTATACATCAAATATGTACAATAGCATTTATCTCAAAAATAACAGCTAGTGAGTTCATGCAGAAAGTCACAACTATACTGGATGTTAGTGCTGTTATACATTTTTCCTGGTTCAATGTTTTCCTATATTACAAATCTTCTGGTATCATTAGTACCAGAAGAATAAGAATAAGACCATTAATCTTATTCTACTTGTGAGTTATTTCAGAATTTTGTTCTATACTTAAATTTCTGACAATGTTTTCCACTAAAAACACTAAAAATAACTTATTCTGACTGGGCATGGAGGTACATGCCTCTAACCCAGCACTCCAAAGTCTGAAACAAGATCACAGCTTTGAGGTCTGTCTGGGCTATATAACAAAACCCTATCACAAAACAAAATATAACTATACAACACATGAAAACAAACACTAATTGTAACAGCGATGATAGGTTGTTGATAATGTCTTCCAGTATTAATTAACTTAGTACTCATCATTTTCATGCTCAGACTCATCCCTGCCAATTTAATGTGAGAACATATCTCAAAACACTATGTAGTAATAAACAAACAAAACTAAACAAAAGGATTTATGGATATAGCTCAGTGGTACAGTGCTTTCTTACCATGGTCCTGGTATCAAGGAACAACAACACACACACACACACACACACAAACACACACAAACACAGACACACAAAAGGTTAGACTCACCTAGGGTTGTTAATGATTGTCTTCAATGCTCTGAGTAAATCTGTAGTTGACATTGTTTTTACCTCCAGTCCAATGGCTGCTCCTTTTGCCACCATGTGTGCAATGTTATCACGTTGTTCCCCAAACAAAGAGATGCCTACCATAGGGATGACAGATCACCTCATGGACACTGTTAGCTCTACCATGAGTTATAAAAGCTTTGGTTTTGGAATGACCTAGGATTAAGTGAATTTTAGTAAAGTATTAATTATAAGCCATAGGGGTAAAATGAGAAATGTATGATGAGTCACTGAAATGGGCAGTCTTTTCTGGAAAAAAATTATGAAACTGGATTGAATTTGCCTTCATATCTCAGAGTCAGAAGCACCTACTTTCACCTGAGAGGAAAGTGAAGTCCACATGGCAGAAGTGGTGTTAACCCTTGAGAGATAAATGTATGAATTCCAGTTAAATAGACAGAAAGAGAACATAATGGATAAGAGAAGCCAAGACCCAAAGAAAGCCTATGTGCATATTGTTATTGATTTTTATTTTCCATTGTTTGTTTTATTTTGTATATTTTTTATTTCTTCCTTTCTTTTAAACAATCAGCTACTTGTGAGAAAAAGTAAACACGCACCACACTCACAATCTTCATTGCCAGAATCATTTTCTTTTTTCAGGTTTAATTCCTCTCCAAGAGAACTTTTGAAGAACTTTGTGGTTGTCTTCCTGTCTCTTTGTTCTCTAACTTTACATGTATCCTTCAGCAATGGGAGCTTAGTTAGCATTTCTAGTGAGGGCTCCAAAAACCAGAACACTGTTAGAAACTTGCAGGAGAAAGGAGTGAGAAAGGGAAGAGTAAAGGTGTAAAAATGATCAAATATCATTATGAAACTCTGTTAAAAAAAAGGAGTGAAGAAGAATGAATAATAGAGGGGAGAAATTTAACCAAAGTACATTATATGTGTGTGTTAAACTATCTCAATGTAACTCTTTTATACAATTAATTTATGCTAATGAAATACATATAAGAAAATAAATGTGGAGTGTAAGGCCAGTTTCATGATGTTTCAGATAGAAATGAGGACTCTATTGGGAACTGGTCCTAAAGATGTCTATGTTACATTCTGGTACTGAACTTGTCTATTTTGTCCATGCTCTGAGATGTTGTTATACTGAATTTAAAGGTATTGGACTAGATTATCTTATAGAAGAAAATTTAAGGTAGCACAGCACTGAGGCATGGCATGAGACCAAGGTTGTCTTACATGTCAGCATAGAATTTTGGTTTCTTTTAGTGAAATTTTATTGAAAATTGTTAGCAAAAATTGGAAGAGAAATATTTGAAAACTTGTAGTTCAGCCAGAAAGGAAGCAAATTTAAAGTCACTAAAGCAGTGAAATTCTTAAAGAGATTACTATCATTGAAAAGGAGAAAAGCACTTTGCACTGGAATGATAAAAGAATGAGTTGAGGGCATTTCAGGAATTTACAAGACCACTTTCCTATCTTAGGCTCAAGCTCTTGTTTAAGAAGAGGTCCCTGGGGTGCCCTGCTTGCAGAAGGCAATCCAGAAAATAGTTTCTCCAGGATGCCACCCCACCACCACATGTTCATCCATCCAGGAATCCAGAGGCTGTTGCAGCCATGGTTCAAGTGGCACATGTACAGCTCAGGCTGATCTTGGTGGCAGATCTTGGCACGATCTGTGTGATGCTAGTTATACAGTCACCTCAGAACTCTATTGTCATAGGTCATGGAGACTTCCACTGATATTTCAAGGGAAGGCCAGGGAGGCCAAGCTCTGTGATCCTGTATGACAGGATCAGAATGCTTGAAGCAGTCATAAACTGGACAGTGCATGAAGTTCTGAGAGTGAAGCAGAAATTGGCATGATGATTCCAGGAAGTTAAAAGATACCATGTGTGTATCCAAAGGATATCCTTCCAAAGGATGCCTTAAGAGCAAGGGGAGCCAGCCCAAGAGAGAGGCCACATGAGTTACAGCCAACAAGGCCATAGTGTCACGGAATGTGAAGATATATTCCTACTCAGAACCATTCATAAATTGCCAAACAGGTCCAAAATCAGGCAGAAAATTTTATTCAACGACTAATGAATGGAAAAGGAGTTTCATGCCCTAAAATTACCTTTTCCCTGAATACTTGTGGAGACTAGGCTTTTGCTTACACAAGGTCATTAGAGGTATGGTGGCCATGCTGTCATCAGAAGTTTTCATGCAAAGGGGATAAGACTTTCAGAGATTTGAGTAACAGTTCTAAAATTCCTTAATTTGAGCATTATCAGATTTGCCATGCGTAATTCTTTTAAACTATTATTATTATAATAAGATTTGAATCCGCTCAACATCCTCTGGAGTGTTAATATAGCTCCTGGCCAAATTTAGCTGGTCTGGAGAACTCTCCAAAGGGGCTAGGTATATGTGAAAATTTAATGGTTGGCTGCTAGGAGGTTATGGATATCAGTAACTGGCTTATTTCTACAAGCAAGAAGCATCTGCTAGTAGATGGAGCTGATTGGACAATAGGTGATTAGCTATTTTGGGTCTCAGACTAGTGACAGTGGGGTAGAAGAGTACAAGCCCTTAGGGTTCCACATACCACAACCATGTTCCCTGAATTACAAACATGGTGCTAGAGGATTTACTCTTTTCCCTGGTTTCAGTTTTGCTTCTATCCAATTCCTCCTTGCTATTTTCCTATTCCACCCTTGTGGAATAGGAATTTTGATTGTTTTTTTGTCTATTTTGGGCAGTACTGGGATTTGAGCACAGGTCCTCATGCTTGCTAAGCAGGTGTTCTACCACTTGAGCCTCTCCACCAGTCCCCTTGAATAGGAATTTTATGCTGTCATTGTATCCTCATTATTTTATATGTTAACATATATTTAGGTATGCAAATATTTAATATTATATTAGTGTTACCTGAAGTATTCAGTATTGTAATGTGCTGTACAGATTTTTGGTTCAGGAGTAATAGTCTATACAATATTGTCTAGGGGTATACTAAGTTATATCATCTAGGTTTATCTAAGTACACTCTGATGTTTGCAGAGTAATGAAATTATCCCAAACCATATTACTGAAAAAAAATTTCCCATTATTACAAGATGCTTGACTGTGTGTGTGTGTAATATATATATATATATATATATACTACATGCTTGCTTTCTTGGCAATTTTGTTATTGATATTTAAAATGCTAATTGCTTATGTTAATTTATTATTCTACCATCATATCAAATCTATTCATCACTTTCTTATGGATTGAATATGAACTTTCCCCCATAGATTCATATATTGAATTGAATGCTTTATCCTCTACTGTTTGCACTATTCTGGGAGGTGGTGACAACTTCAGAAGGTGGGGCTTAGCTGGAGCAAGTAGGTCACTGAAAGTTAGACCTGGTTCCTGGTCTCTTTCTTACTCACTGTTTTCTGCACAACCTGAGTCAAGTAGTTTCTGCCACATGCTCCTGGATCCAAGATATTCTGTGTCAGGACAGACCCAGATTCAACAGAGTCAAAGATTATGTACTGAAAGCTCTGAAACTATGATCAGAAATACATACATTCTCCTTCTATGTTGGTCTGTCAGGCATTTTGACACAATGATGGAAACTTTGACTAACATATACTACTAACAGTGCTCTTTTTGTGGAATACTAAGCTATCTATCTATCTATCATCTATCTAAAACACACACAAATATGGTGTGTATTTGGTTCCCTGCACTATAATACTATTTTGTATCTCTGTGTTGCTCAATATCTCTGACACAGCCTCACTGTACACTTGCACTATGACACAGATATTCCAGTGAAATAACAATTGTTGTTCCTAGCTTTGGTCCATTGTTCTAAAGGGAAGCATTCCATGAACTTTTACACAGCCATCTTGCTTCTTTCCTATGTTTTATTCACGATTTCTTATTGGAGTAATGAAATGCTTGAAAACTTCAATAAGTTGGTAACCATTTTCTGAAATAGAATACAAAACAATGACAGTATGTATTCAATTTGTGAGTTGGATGTATGTGAATTCTATTTTGTCAAAGTTCCCCTGTGAAATTTTTTATTTTGTGTTTTTCAAGAAATGTTGATCAATTGTGTAATTATTATATCTCTATTTTGATGTCAAAAAGAATGCAGGCAAATCACCTTTCAATGTTCTTTGTGATTACAAAACATCTTTTATAATACAGGTGAGGTGCAGATGCAGATCATGGATGGACTCTAGCCTCCATAAAAGTGCTTAGTTACAAAAGAGATATTGAGCATACTTGTTTAATCAGAAAGAAAAGGAAATTTGTGTTTCTCTGTGTACTGTGAGTCTACATGCCCTGATTTGTCCTTAATATATTTACTTTGACCAATGCAAGTTATATTTTAACATCCAGGTTAATTTCTTCTTAAATATAAGCACAAGTAATTGACAGGGGGAACACAATTTGAAAGGAGTCCTCTTTTAACTAGGATGGCTGTGAAATGGATTCCATTTCTGCTGTTACTGCAGCTGAGTCATTACTTTAACTCTGGAAGTTGTGGAAAAGTGCTGGTTTGGCCAATGGAATATAGCCATTGGATGAATTTGAAGACGATATTGGATGAACTTGTACGGAGGGGTCATGAGGTAACTGTTGTGAGACCATCTTCTGCAGTTATTGTGGATATCAATGAACCATCTAATATTAAACTTGAAACTTTTCCTTCATCTTTCAATAAAGATGAAATGAATTCTTTCTACATGGAATTTATCAGGATGTGGACTTACGATATCCCAAAACATACATGCTTGTCATATTTTCCATTGTTGGAAGAACTGTTTATGGAATATTCTGATTCTTGGGAAACTATTTGTAGAGAAGCAGCTTCAAACAAGAAACTTATAGCAAAGCTACAAGAGTCAAGATTTGATGTCCTCCTTGCAGATGCCATTGGTCCCTGTGGTGAGCTGCTGGCTGAGATACTCAAACTTCCTTTTGTGTACAGTCTCCGCTTCATTCCTGGGTACACATTTGAAAAATACAGCGGAGGACTTCTGGTCCCTCCTTCTTATGTACCTATTATTTTGTCAGGATTAAGTGGTCAAATGACATTTATGGAGAGGGTACAAAATATGATATGCATGTTTTATTTTGACTTTTGGTTCCAGACATTTAATGAGAAGAAGTGGAATCAGTTGTATAGTGAAATTTTAGGTAAGTCATGTATTTTTATGGGTAGACTACAATCTGAACTTTCATGTGACTTTGAAGGTATTCTTCTATGCATATAAAATAAGAAGAATTTGTCCTTTATTGGTGAAATGATTAAATAAAGTATGACAATGTCTACCAATCTCACAAAGACTGTGGTAAAGCTTACTTTATAGGGTTAGAGAAGTCAGTGGCCCAATTCTGAAAAGGACATTCTAGGAGGTCATACAACTAGACGGTGAAGCACATAGGTTTCTCTGTGTAATTACATTTATACTTTTTAGTATTTTGTTGTTTGTAATAAAAAGTCACTAGACATCTCCCAAATATCTTGATGAATAAGTATTTGTAGATTGAGAAGTTACGTATGTTTTCAGTATAACCGTGTATGTAGCAAAAAGGAAATTATTTTCCTTATGTCAATTAATTTCCTTATTTCAAATCAAATGTTCTTGTCTGTATTTCCTAAAGGGTCTCTTCACTCTTGAGAGATAAAGTGCTTTATCACAAACTCAAAAACTATATCTTGAGGTTTCTCATGACTGCATTCCTTTGTTATGTACGTTCCATTCATCCATTTCATAGGCCTAAAATCCTATGAAGTCAGATTAACATGCAATTTCTCTGTACTGTTTTAAGTCATGTTGTTTAATTTTTTAAAAAAAAATCAGCCACAACTAAGCATAAACACAAACCTTTACTTTCATTATTTTTAAAATGTTTCCAGGTGATATTTGCAGACATTTCTTTCTAATTAGTTAATATTATTTTTTATACTTTATTTTTACTAGCGTTGTACTGGGGTACATTGTGACATTTACAATGTTTATTACAATGAATTCACTCCACTCCATCATTCTCCTTTATAACTCCTTCCCTGCTTCCTGGAATAGTTTCAGCATGTCTCATTTTTCCACTTACATACATGTGTACAGAATATTTCCATCACATTCACCTTACCCTTCTAACATGAACAAAAAGCAGAAGGTACCAGAAATTTTTCCAAAGTCATAAAGCTCACTGATTACTTGGAAAACGAGGATCAAGGACCAGTTTGTTAAACTGTAAAAACTCTATCGACTGAACAATCGTGGTGAAGTTATTTTTATGACTACAGTATAGTTAACTGGATCCAGAATGTTTGTTTTGGTTCATTTGTTTGTTTTTTTGTTTATTTTTTGCATCTGGTACTTTTGAAGCTTTAGAGAGAAAAAGTGCACGATTAATTATATAGTAATTTACTTTAAAGACGCATAGTGACTGAGGTGACATTAGAGATATAATCTCTTTCCATTTTGTCTTTCAGCCACATAAACATACACATACATAAAATTTGCAAAACAAAAATAAATTACACATGTAAATTAGATTATACACAAAGATATTTAATTTATCAATGCATTCGAGTGACATTTCTGTCATTAACTTACTTTTTTTTTCCTCCTTCTCTATTTAGGAAAACCTACAACCTTAGCTGAGACCATGGGGAAAGCAGAAATGTGGCTCATTAGATCTTACTGGGATATGGAATTTCCTCGCCCAACCTTACCAAATATTGATTTTGTTGGAGGACTTCACTGTAAACCTGCCAAACCTTTGCCTAAGGTAAATATCTTCCTCTTGCTAGTTCTGTTTCATTTTATTTTCAAAGAAAATGATTCTAAACCATTCATTCAAAGTTTTGGTTAGAGTTAGAGAGATATGGGAAGTCATATAAAGCACTGTTAATTGGAAATGAATTTTTAAACCATCATAAGCTTTTGCATTTTGTTATAATTATAGAACAATGTGGGAGGTCTTGGAGATATTCAGAACAGAGTCAGTCAAATTAAGGCCTTAATTATTAAGCATATTAGCATCACTCATTCATTCAAAAATTTTAAAGTTATTAGCATACACCAGCAGTCAGTATTGGATATTCAGAGAAACAGCATAGACACTTTCTGTCTTAACCCTCCCATCTTATACTCCATTTGGATAGATAGACTATAATTTATTAATAATATCTAGTAGAAATATTTTTGAAAAGAAGGATTACAATGTTAAGAGACCATTTACCAAGAACTGAGATAATTTCCCAGAGTCATTGAAAGAAAATGATATAAGAACATTGTGCAGGAATTGGTCAAATGATGATAGTGAGAAAGATATAAACAGAAAAAGCAAATAATAGTAGGAAAATAACAATTCACCAAAACTAAAGTTTACCAGAAAGAAGGATAATAAAGAGCCCAACTTTGCTAGAATTGAATTACCATTCACAACCCCCAGATTAGAAAGAATTTCAAATATTAATATGGACATTAGAAAGTCAGAGAAAAAAAGTTGTGCTAGGGAGTTATATGACCAAAGTTCCTTTTTAAAAAAGCCTTCAGAAGATAATCTCTGGGTTGTATTGCTGAGGGGCTATACTGTGGAAAGGGGGAGCATTTAGGATGTTGTTATAAGAGGTCAGGGAATAGATTATGGAACCTAGACTACAATGTTCATATAGATGATGAGACCTACTCATATAACAAAAGAAAAATCTCATATTGAGTTCTTTAAAAAAAATTATTAACATATAATAGTTTTACAAGTTGATACATTGTGATATTTAATGCAACATTTCCTTGCCCTCACTATAGCATTTAAACCATTCCTTACTTGAGATATCAGAGTTTTACTTTAGGAGAAAAACAGATGGCTTACTATGGTTTATTTTATTTGGACAGGTGTTTGATGATTTATGCCAAGTCCATAGGACACCACAGTAAAGTTCCCTCAGCCAAGTTCTCCTTTGTTATCATAGCTGCCTTACTGAAGCATACAGAAAATCTATACCACAGATGAGCACCTAATAATTTATACCATTTATTTCTGAAAAAAGACAATAGGTTTGGATTACAAAAGAATTATGTCAGCATTTGTGATAATATCTCTTAAGAAAGTATGTCCCTTATTATCTATTACCCTCTGATATCATGCTTTTAATACACATACAAAGTAGCTTTCTTTACTGCTATAATGTATTATCTTTTAAGAGTTTCTTTTTCTCTACCTTTTTTTAGCAGCAACATAAAACTAAAATCTTATTAAATAGTAAAAATCCAACTTTTTAAACTATGTATAGCATAATTTTCAGAAGTCCAAAAGCTGAGGCCGTGTTTCTGTAAGTTATTAATATGAACTTCTTATGCTTGAAAATTATCAATTCAATAAACTTCTAAAATTGAATAAAATGAGTGAGTCAAGGTTATTAGAAATGGGAAACTGAGAAAGAGGAGAAGGAAGACAAGGAAAAGAAAGAATTTCAATGTAATGGCAATAATTAGTAATAATATCAATTGCTATTAATTTGCACAAACAAGATTTGAAACAACTCAAATAATGTGAAGTCTGTCTTTTTCTTCTATGTTAAAAATATCTGTCTTGTCCCAAATGGCTTTCTTTTCCCTTAATTATGTAAAGCTCATATGACTTCTATCCCTCCAAAAAATTAGAAAGCTTAGAAATTGTACCAAGTCTTCACAATGTACCCTTTGGCTATATAGGATACTCACTTGAAACCAAACAAAGAAAAATAATAAAGATGGGCAGAATCAATATTTGCAACAACTGTTTGTAAAAGGAAACATTGAAAGTAACTTAAATAGCTAGCATTAGGAATGATTATATAATTTACATATATCACATCATTAAATTAATTTCACTAAAGAATCCTTAATAATACAAAACAGGCCAAAATAGGAAACTTAAATGGAAACAAATGGGAAAAGGAGATAAATAGAATAAAACTACATTTTATTCTGGTAGAAAAATAATACAAATGAGAATTACAGCTTTCTAAACATATGTCACAAAATATTAATTAACTACAGAGTTTTAGTTTTGCAAGAAGAAAATGGAACATTGTTGCACAGTAACATGAACATGGTTAGCACTGCTACATTTACACTTAAACAAGACTGTGCTGGTAAAATTCTGCCTTATGTGTATTTTGCCACTACGACTCCTCTAATAATTCCTGATAAGACTTGACTTTACCTCTGTAGATTTTATAGCCACCCTCTCACTAGTGTAAACTCTGCTATTGTTCTTTTGTGATGGAGAAAATTCTTTCTTCACAGGAAATGGAAGACTTTGTCCAGAGCTCTGGAGAAGATGGCATTGTGGTGTTTACCCTGGGATCAATGGTACCTAACATAACAGAAGAAAGGGCCAATTCTATTGCATCAGCCCTTGCACAGATTCCACAAAAGGTTAGGTAATGTAATTGAACAGTGGATAACTACTGAAGGAGTCACAAATTCTGGAAGAGTCTGGTTACAATAAAATGTAAACTGTTTTGATAGTTCTAATTATCTTAGCTAGTTTAAAAACAAAGATAAATGTGGCAGATGATAAAATAGTACAGAAGGTGTTTTTGATTGACAATAACTTTGACATGAATGTTGTCATGAGAAAGAAAAATAGTTAAGAATCAGTGTGAAATTTTTATATTAACACAATATTGCTAGCAAGTGTACACAGAAATCATCAAATCTGCCCAGTCATTTCTTCTTTTCCTTGCAAGATTGTTTAAGGCCACTGAGTACACTAAAGATGTTTCAGAACAGAGTTACTTATTATTTAACAACTGTGCTATCACAATAACACTAAACAGTTACTGAAAAAGTTGAAATGCATCATGTAGTTTAGACTTCTTGTGTTATCTTTACCTCATTATTTGGCTTAATTTTGGTATAGGTCAATTTAGAGTACAAGTAAGGGGGCTATTCCTAGAAAGGAAAACCAAGACTAACCAGTGCTGAATGTGTCTATTCAGTCATGTAAATTAAGAAACAGAGAAAAACAGCTTGCCCTTTTGGATAAGGTCTTGCTGATATCTGAGCAGGAAGTGTAAATAGAAGGGTGGACTGAGCCCTGTCCCTAGAGTGAACCCTGGGCATTATGAAATATGACCCACAAGGACTTGGCTTCTGACCCATTAGATTGTATCTCCTCTCAGCTGAGGAAAAGAAAGGAAAATATGAAAGTCAAACAGAAATAAACCTGTCCTAGGAAGCCAGAAAGTGCTTCAAGTGCCCTACTTAAGAGCTAAGTTCTATCACATAGTAGAGTACTTGACTACCAAGCATTAGGCCCTGAATTCAAATCCCAGAAATGAAAAAAAAATAAAAACCAAGAATTTTTATCATATATAATCCAACTTTAATCTCTGATTTTTTTTTTTAACTTTTCTGTCAGCTACATCCTTCTTCTTATAACCATGTATGCTGTTTTTTTGGTTTTTGCTTTTAACTGAAAACCTAAAACTACATTTAACAAATAGACGTTAAACATGGATAAATGATACTCCTGTTTATGAAGATGTTTGGAATTTCTAAAATCAATACCTTATTTGAGGACTAGGTGTGGAATGTGTTTATTACGGCAAACCATATTAATCTCTGTTGTGAATCTTTTGCAGTTAACATGAAAGTGTCAGTGGTCAGTTGAAAAAATATAGCATATTTAAAACATTGGATATTTTCAAAAGCCATATGATTTATGAACTGCAAATTAGCTCTATTTGCTATCATTAAAGAACTTCCATTTGTAACAATAGTGATACCATTATTGATTCCTTTTCAAAATGTCTCTTGCAGTTTATTATGAATGTGGTGACTAATAATTTGTTTTCTAAAACAAGTTTTATGTAATTCCTAAGCAGAAGTAATTGATTTCTCATGAGGAGATTTGATTTTTTGCATGTTAAAAACTCAAACTCACTTTTTGCGTATGTGCCGGTGGAGAAGGCAATAGTTTCCTCCACACATGTAGAACAACACTGGTGAGTTCGCAAAACTGTACTTGTCACAGAAAGGCTCTGCCAGCACCCATGGCATTTTTGCTAAGGACCACGTGTCCATTCAGATGAACATGCTTGAAGGTGACAAGGTCTTGGGAAGGTTTAATGATGAATTTAAAACTTTCACTTTGTGTATCCAGTGCCAGAAGGAGCTAGTCAGATGACTATTCTGTCTGTGGCCAAGCCAGAGGCCATCTTTTCAAAGAACTTCTGACTAGAGAAAACTGTGGATGTGAAATATTTGTCATAAACAAAGAAATACACAAAAAATATCAAACTCTAAAAAAAAAAACTTACAGTGCATGTGAATATAATCAAATTTTACCATCACTTTAAAAAGTTTAATAATTAGCCCAGTACTGGTAGCTCACACCTATAATCATAGCGGGAGGCAGAGATCAGGAGGATCTCAGTTCAAAGCCAACCCAGGCAGATAGTTTGAGATACTTTGAGAGACCCTATCTCCAAAACACCCAAAATAAGAAAGGGCTCACAAAGTGAGTCAAGTGGTAGAGCACCTGCCTACCAAGCATGAAGCTCTGCATTTGACCCCCACTAGTGCCAAAAAAGAAAATAATAAAAGATTAATATTGAAATTAGAAAATGAAAGTCAAACTAGTGAAAATATATTGAAATAAAGATGTAAACCATTAGTAATTTGTTACTGCATCTTGTTTTAGAATTATGACTGCCTGAAAATTTCTTAAATACATTCATTTATCATTTGTTACCACATTTGTCCAAGTCACTGTAATGACTGCAGTCAACTTTATTGAATATAAAAGCAATTATAGCATATATCTGTACTCTCTTTGTCTCAGTGTTTTAATAGTTGTTAGAAGTCCTCACTTCTCATCTGATCTCATTAGTAAGCCTTCATTTCTCTATCTGTCCTATGAAAGACAATTGTCTCTAAAGTTAAAATTTTACACTTTAAAATTTGAAACCTGGAATAACGTCTTGACTGCAATTCACAGGTTCTTTGGAGATTTGAGGGCAAGAAACCAGCCACCTTAGGAGCCAATACTCGGCTGTACAATTGGCTCCCCCAGAATGACCTTCTTGGTAAGACACTGGAGAAAGAATACTGAAAACAAATACAGTTGATAATAACATAATTGGAAACAAATTAAACAAGCATTTGTTACTGGAAAACTTAAAAATAAAACCAATCTCTTTATGTTTATTTTCTAGTCCTAAAGGAAGTAAACTATACACCATTGCCATTTTATCATAGTCACCTTGTTCATGGTCAGAAACAGAGAATCATTTTTTTTTAAATTATATAGCTTATTTTTTCCCACAAGACTGAGGATTGAAGAGGGTCTTATGCATGCATGCTAGGCAAACATTCTACCACCAAGTACTATCCTTTTTTCTTTTTACCCTTTATTGTGTGCTGAGTCAGGGTATATTGTGTCATTATATATATTGAATATTAGATCACTAATATTTCAGGATAGTTACCACTGACAGAGAATGTTGTATAATATCCTGGGTTGTTCCTGCTTCCTCTAATTCCGTTATTATATCTGTCCTTTCCACTTAAGTAGATGTATTTCCAATTTACTTGGGGGTAGGGGGAAATAACCTTGTTTTATTGTGAATGATTCTGTGTTTTATGGGAAAAACATTAACATATTATCTTGAAATAATAACACTCTTTCTCTAATTCTGGCACCTCTCCTTGCAGCTTTTGACAATATTCCTGTTGGAGTTAATGTACTATATCTTTAAGAAAACATATTATAACATGCACACAGGCTTTCTTTGGGACTTGGCTTCTCTTATCCATATGTTCCCTTTCTATCTATTTAACTGGAATTTATATGCTTTTCTCCCAAGTCTCAATACACCACCTCTGCCGTGTGGTCTTCACTTACCTCTCAGGTGGCTGTAGGTGCCTCTGGCTCTGAGATATGAAAACAAATTAAATGCACTTTCATAATTTTTGTCCAGAAAAGACTGCCCTTCTCAGTGCCTCATCATACATTTCTTATTTTATTCCTAAGACTTATAATTAATAATTTTACCAAAATTCACTTTATCCTAGGTCATCCCAAAACCAAAGCTTTTGTAACTCATGGTGGAGCTAACGGTGTCTATGAGGCAATCCATCATGGGATCCCTATGGTGGGTATTCCTTTGTTTGGAGATCAACATGATAACATTGCACACATGGTGGCAAAAGGAGCAGCCATTGGACTGGAGATAAAAACATTGTCAAGTGCAGATTTGCTCAGAGCATTGAAGACCGTCATTAACAACCCTAGGTGAGTCTAACCTTTTGTGCTTGTTTGCATACGTGCATATGGGTGTGTATGAGTGTGTGTGTGTGTGTGTGTGTGTGTGTGTGTGTGTGTAGATGGACATTGTGGGCAAGCACTGTACCACTGAGCTACATCCCCATTTCCTTCTTTATATTTGTTTTGCTTGCTTGTTTTTGACTACATAGTGTTTATAGATAAGTTCTCACATGAAGGTAGCAGAGATGAGTTTGAGCCTGAAAATAATGAGTATAGAGCTGATTAATACCATGAGACATCATCAATAACCCATCATAACTGTTACAATAAGTTGTATTTTGTGCGTGTTTTCTATGGTTTTGTTTTGTGATATAGCTCAGACAGACTTGAAACTCGTGATAGTCCTGTTTCAAACATTGGACTGCTAGGTTAAAAGCAAATACCTCCAATGCTTTTAGTGGAAAAATTTGTCAAAATATTAAGTATAGAGTAAATTCATAAATAGAATGAAATGACTAGTAGCCAAATATTATAAGAAAGTGTTGCTGTTATCAGCTGGACCTGGGTGACCAGAGCTGAAAAAGATGGGGGGACTATCAAGTTGTGCTCAATAGCCACTTTATTGAAGATCACTTCTGCTTTTTATAAGCTGTTTTTTCACAGAGAGCATGTGGTCAGAAAAAGCATGCCAAGTATTAGGTGTCAAGTTTACATACATCAGTACAAGCAAGCACAGTTAAAAGTAACTCTTTGTTATGTCTCTTTTAAAACGGGAACAGAGAGGCAGGAGAAGCACATGGTCAGCATAATCTTCTTATTTACATCTGAAGGACACAAAGCCATCTGAGGAACCTTGAGCACTGATATTTTTTGGACATCTAGTCCTGAGGCCTTTGCCTCAGTTCCTTGGAGCTTTCTCACAAGGCCAGATACCAAATCACACAGGCAAGGTCTGGTCCTGAGACCTTTGTCTCAGTTTCTTGGAGTTTTCTCACAACGCCAAATGCTAAATCACACAGGCACAGTCCCACTGCTGGCTCCAACAAGAAAGCATTAGGAAAACAAGAATCAAGGAAAGATGAATGTTACAACAACACTAACTTTCAGTAGAGTTATGACTTTCTTTTTCATGAGGACTCACTAGATGCTATTTTTAAGATAAATGTTATTGTGCATATTTTACATATGCAACATGTTACAGGATACCTACAAATTATTCAGATCTGATTGTGGAGAGTCACAAGGATACATCTATCACCTCACTTATTATATAGTAAGACATAATCAAATATCTAATACCTATTGTATTTAATGTTTCCCAAATTTTCTATGCTAATATTTGAATTTCATCACTGATAAATAGTAAACAATTAGGGGTTTTGAATTTACCTAATTAAAATGTGGTAAACAGAGGATACTACTTATAAATATGTGCATATTCCTTGATTTTAGAGCTGTGGATGTCTCACCAAAACAATTATGCTAAAAGAGGTAGTTTAGAATATAGCTGTTTAATTATCAAAGTATTCAAAGTAAAAAAAGATTTGCTTTCCAAATTTTTGCAGTATATATGTTAATTTCCACTATTCAGTACCACTTTATTCTTACTATTAGTAAAATTCTGAATGTATTTCCTCCTTTCATAATGACATCAAAAGAAAACATTATGTTCAGAAGTGTATTGATGCAAATAGTACCAAAGCCACATTTGAAAAACAGTGTTACTTTAATTTTTGTATAAATATTGGTCATCCAGATGAATACCTTATCAGGCTCATTTCTTTTTTGAAAATCAATTTGTTTTTGTGCTGATTTGATGTAAACATATGTCTTTTTTGCACAAATTTTTTCTACATTTTTGGGTTTAATAGATTATGCTGAGAATGATTTCTTAATTAGCTAATACGTATTGGATCTCATCATGTGATACACATTTTACTAGTTTTTAATATATTCTGAATATCTTTACCTATTGTATTACAAAAGCATATTCAGATTAGTTTCCTCATCTGATAAACAGTCTTTCAGTGGTTTTTTAAGTAACAGGAAGAGAAATTACCTCCATTGCTATTGCAACTGCATCATGCTGCAGCACTTGGAGTTTAGGTATGATAAACCATGTCCCTATGCACACTTTCTCCTTGTCTATTGATCCACAATCATTTCAACACTCAAAGTTACCTCTTTTCAGCAATCCAATGTATTTTAATGTAAAATGTTGACTCTTCTTCATATTATAAAACAACAATATTAACAGGAAAAACAATAATAATAGCAAACATTTATGCGATTTTTTATCACAATGAGAATAATTCCAAGAATTCTAATAATCATCACATTATTTCTTACAATAGGTAAGAAGAAAGCAGCTATTCTAATCTTTTCATTTAATACTAAGGGACAAGTAAAACAATCAGGATTTAAAAGAAGACAATCCACTTCTATAGTTATAAAATAATCACTGCTAAATGGTAAATAAAAGTTATTGATAAAATTATTCATCATGTAATTTATCCATATTTTGTGCCTGAGACTTGACTTAGGCATGCACTCAGTTTCTAAATCATAGTATTATTTTGAACTTGATTCAACAGGTAGTTTAATAATTGCTTCCTGGATAACTCAAGTTTTATACCTTCAAATAATAGTTCTTATTTCATCTTGCCTTAGTGTTTTAACTGACAACAATGTCTAATTTAGAAATACTTATACTCTCCTAGACTTTTCATGTTTATATCCTTTGTGTTCAATAAGTTGTGGCCTATATACTCACTAATACATTATGATCACTAAGAAAATAATTTGGATTTTGCACATTTTATGTGCTCATCTTTACCATCCACACAAAAATTCACATATCTACAATTTGTAGTTCATTCTGTAAGTTGGTGTCAATTTGATTTTCCTTTAGCTATAAGGAGAATGCTATGTGGTTATCAATCATTCACCACGATCAGCCTATGAAGCCCCTGGATCGAGCTGTCTTCTGGATTGAGTTTGTCATGCGCCACAAAGGAGCCAAGCACCTGAAGCCACTTGCGCACAACCTCACCTGGTACCAGTACTACTCTTTGGATGTGATTGGATTTCTACTGGCCTGTGTGGCAACTGCTACTTTCCTTGTCATAAAATGTTGCTTATTTGGCTATCAAAAGTTTGTTAAGATAGGGAAAAAGAAAAAGATGGAGTAGAGCTCTTTGAAGTCTCAGAACCTATTCTAAGATCATGATAGGTGAGAATATTTCATTACATTGAGCATGTAGATTAAGATGTGGCAAAGATTATTTTGCACATTTTACAAGACTTTGTTCTACCTGACTTTCCTATATATTTTACATGAGTTAAACTACAATAAATTAATGTCTATTTCCAGAATTCCTAAATAATGTTATATAGTGCTGACTTGTATCTATCATAATTCTGAAATTTTACATTAAATGAAATACCAGCTTATTGATTGGAAAAGAGAAGGAAACCAAATATTTTTACTGAGAATTTTCAGAAACGTATTCTAATAATATGCAATCACATGGACTGTTTTTGTGTCTGTCATATAAAATCAGGTAAAGACCTTTTTGAAAGGTGACGAGACAGATTTTATTCAAAATACTGAAACAGGGAAAGAGAGTTCAATATATAATGAACCCAATACCTAATAAGACAGAGTAGACCAAGATTTTCATAGAAATAAAATGTGAGTAACAGAAAGTGAAGTTGGGAGAAACAAAGATGAGAATAGGTCTATACGTAGATGAAAAATTACAAGAGAATTACTAGAATAGCCTGGAAGGGGAAATTACACAATGTACATTTACAATATGGAAGAATCACATTTTCATGAGCAAAGAAAATGGACATCGTGGTCTTCTGTAGGAATAAAAAACATTATTAGTACAGGCAGAAGCCAAGAGAAATTAGCTAAGGCCTTTGCACAGTGTTCTGTCAACTCCTTTGTGCTATATGACGGTTAACAGTGTACATTCCTACTGAAATTCAAAATATTTTTTAAGAAATTCTTCTTTGTTTCACAAATTCATGGTGGTCCTAACAGGCTTCCTACCTATACCAGGCATCTGGTAAAATCTTGGCTTAGTAAGTTGAAACAATTTTTTTTCCAAATATGGCCTTGAGTACTCTCAACTTACTGTTTTTGCTTCAGTTAATATACAGCTAAATAGTAACACACACACATACACAAACACACACACACACACAAACAATAAAAAAAGTGTGTAGCTGTAGATCAGAATGCTAGCTGGATTTCTGCAAATTTAGTTTGGTCCCACGAGAGTATTTTTCTACATTTCTCTCCTAATAAACACGGTCTCTTCTTCCTTGCCTTCCTTTATCTAGTTATTTCCAGCAATTTTGATACCTCATTAGTGAGTATATGAAAACCACTATTCACATTATGTTTTTGTTAATTCTCTAATAACAACACATAGAAAAATACATTATAGATGGAATAAAAGGCCATTTGATAGAGAGACAAACTTAAATGGCAAAGGGGTTCCACTACCCTATCCTTAAATCTCTGCAATTGTAATCTTTGGACTCAGAACAATCTGCAAAGCAAGCAAAAGTCAAGAAAGAAATCAATGGAAGCACACTTGTTCTGTCTGGTAGTAGATAGATTTAAATAGTTAAATTGATGAGAAAAATGCTTATGGCTTTTGACACATGAAAAATATGTTTATAGCACTCTTCTATATAAAAAAGTTAAGAATGAGCTGGGCATGGTTGTACACAACTGTAGTCACAGGTACTCGGGAGGCAAAAACCTGAGGATCATGGTTCTACACCAGCCTGGGCAAAGTTAGCAGGAGACCTTACTTGAAAAACACACTGAAAGCATAAGAACAGGGGTGTGGCTCAAGTGGGAGAGCACTTGCCTAGCAAGTTCCATCTCCAGTACCACAAAGAAAAAGAAATGCTTATTAATAAAACTAATTATGATTGTAATAGCCAGAAAATATGTACACAATGATTTTTTAATTAAACTTTGAATATATATATGCACTTAAATAAAAATTAAAAGTAAAGTAAAATTGAAAAATGCCTTAGTGTTCTTTATTATATTAATATATATTTTAAAGATGGAAAACATTTTGCATATACATTTTTATTATTGTTGTACTAGGGTACATTTTGACATCTACCAAAAGTCTAACAATATATCATAGTTGATTTCACCCTGTCCATCATTTGCCTTTAACTCCCCTCCCCCATTCCTGGAATAGTTTTAGCAGCTCTCTTTCCTAAAGTAATGAGGAAACTCTCCATATATACTACCCAATCCAAATAACAGTGTATATATGATTTTTAATGAATAACCTTCTGGAAATGCACTAATGACTTTCTCAGCATAGATTTTCTTTGCAATTCTTGTATTATAGAGCCAAATACATATCACTATGACTACTGGTATGTGATCAAACCATACTTTTACTTTGTTTTACATTTGAAAAAGGTATTTAATATAAAACAACATATACTCACATAGGAAGATATGTAGACATGAAGATACCCTTAGCAGAATAATAAAAATCAAATTGTATATTTCATGTCCTAAGTATCAACATTGTCTATGTGTTTGTTTCCCTAAGAGTGAGTCTTGCAACTTTTAAAGTTGTCAGCAGTCAAATATCTAGGATACTCTTATTATTTTGAATTCGATCCTTAAAGACAGAAATATGCAAACACAACTGATCTTGGATATAAAAAACAAATAATCATGATGTTAACTTTAAAAATATCACATAAAACTGAGTTATTTATGTCACGGACTAATTTTATAACTAGGAGTTTTTACAATTAATTTCCATATAGAATATAATGTTCAGAATAAGTAAAGAATAAGCGTCACACAAATACTAGCTAGAAAGATTCTTCCTATGTTGTTAAGTACAGTTGATAGAGATGATAGAGATAGACAGATAGATCAATTCTACAAGGTACAAGTGCTTAAATCCCAACAATAAATGCAAACATTGGTGAATAAGAACAAAGAAAACTGGACCTTGGAAGTGATGTTTCTTTCTTCCTCTACCACTTTCCAGATTCACTCCAGTATCTTCTAATAATACAGATAAACATTCAGCCATCTGGAAAAAGAGAAATATTTACAGTTTTCATTTGACATCACAAAGCAGTATTTCAAACTGAGAGATGATAAATTATTTACTGGTACAGCAATAATAGAATTTCAAGTTTCAATTTGTTAGCATCCTATGTGTTATTGTATCCCTGGGTACTATCTATGGGAACGTACTTATGAGTAAGAGACATTGTGCTCTAGAAAAGAAGGGGTCCATTGTGATTAAAGGCTTGCTTGTCAGGGTGACACTTTTGGGAAGTGCTGTCTAACTTTTGGTTATGGGGTCTGACTGAAGTCATGCCCTTATAAGGCAGTTCTTGGGGAACTCCTTGACAGTTCTTATTAGAGGTTTGTTACAAAAGTCTGATATTTGCACAATAGTCATGCTGGAAAACCGTGCAGTGTGAAACATATTCAGTCTTGTAGTCTGAATTTTGGAATATTTAGTATGAAGTATTCAATTCTTTAAGAGATTGAATGAGAGATACTCACCTTGTTAAAAGCAGCCTACTTTACTTAGTCTATCTTTCTATAAAAGCCCTATAGACCCATCTACAAATTATATTTACACAAAAATACTGGCACCCTGTGACCTGACATCCAAACAAATCTCCATGATTAATATCCAGGTAGATACAATAACAAGGTCCACTTCTATATAATATGATTGGACTTTCGTGCATATAACTAAAATTAACACCTTCCACCAAAAAAGAAGGTAAAATCTTTTGAGTCATGTTTATTGTACCCCTGAATACATGGATAAGAGAAAAGAAGTCAGGAAGACTTACAATTGTATATGTGTGTGTGTATGTGTGTGTGTATGTGTATATTTATATTTACACAGGTATACAATTTGCATATTTCAATTTCTGTGTGTATTTTTCAATTTCATATAATATGATGTGACATGATATATAAAAACAGATGAACATACATACGTTTTTATACAGACAATCTTTGATTGTCAATTTTGAGATGGGTAAAAAGGGTAGGCACTTTATAAAGCAATACTCTGAATTTTTGATTTTGACTTCTTCTTGTGCCCGTAATAAGTGCAAAAAAACATTCCCCTAATGTTAGGTAGGGCATTTAGCCAGGGAGCTCATTTCTCCATAAGATCAAGAGGGTAAAAAATAATGTGTTCAAAATCTCAAGAGATATTCAGCATTTTATAATGTAATCTTTGTGTTATATTGTTTATCAGACTCTATGGTAATGTAAGTATTCTTAGTCTGTTTAAAGTGGAATTGGCTAATCTCCCAGCAAGGAGTACTGATCATATCAATTACAGCTCCTTTTCTGTAATTGGTCAGATGGTTGTAACTGATCTTTATAAAGGCCTTCTTTTACTTCCCATTCTGTTATCTCTTTGTCATCAGCAAGCACCTTAGTTGGTCATGATTCTGGACCTGACAGAGTAGGCCATACATTTGTTCCTAAAGGATCTGGACTGTTAGGAGTCCTACTTGAATTGAAATGTAATTTTCAGTGCACTCAAATTGGGACCTTGAAATATTCCAGGACTTTTTCTTTTTCTGTATGATCTAAACTTAATCAGTTGTAGTCCTATAGATTCATACAATAGGTATCTAGTATTTGTCTTGTTTCTTGGAATTCTATTATTCTTCTACATGATGCAATCAGTTCCTAACTAGACTCATTTTAATGAGCTTTCTTTCTTTCTTTTTGTCACAATATACCTTCAGTATAACAATAATGTGCTAAGAAAAATAAAATTAAAAAAAAAAAACCTTGCATGACTAAAATAAATTGTGACCACTAAGCCAGCACCTTGAAGATCATACACACAGAAGAGTAAAATAAACATAAATATAGGAAAGAATAAATCTCATTACACAACTAGTTAAACAAAAAATGAAATACTATAAACATTAGGAAAGGGTAAAACATACTACATATCTCCCAATAATAAGTGAACGTTAATGGTTTCAGTTTTCAAAACAAAAGACATAGACTGGAATATTGGATTAAAAAATAAGACCAAAACATTTGTTGAATGGAAGAATTGAACCACACTGGCAAAAATATAGAATTATAGCAAATGGTTGGAAAAACTTATTCCAAGCAAGTGGAAGCTGAATATAAGCAGGAGTGACTATATTGATTTCTGACCAACTTTTAACCAAAATTAGTCAGAAGAAACAAAAGTCACTTCATATTGAGAATGGAAATAATTCTTCAAGAAGATACAATAATTACAAACATATACTCACCAAGTGTGGGAATACTCAATTTCATAAAATAAAAAGTATTAAACACAAAAGCACAGGTGGGACAGAAAGCAAAAACAGTGCATGATTTATGTATCACATTCCCCAGAAAGGTTATTCATGAAAAATGAACAGAGAAACTTCAGAATTAAATGATTCTAAATAGACCAAATGTACTTAACAGGTTCCTACAGAAGATTCTGCCCCAAAACTCCAGAATATACATTCTTTCCAGAAGTCCATGGAACTTCCACAAAAGAGATCATATTTGTAATTCATAAAGCAAGTATTACCAAATAGAAGAAAATTGAAATAACTTCCTGTATTTTGTCATGTCACAATGGAATTATATTAGAATTCAATAGTAAGAGAAATTACAGAATGTATTCAGACACATAAAGACTGAAAAATTCAGATTGAATAATCAGTGGGTCATCACAAAAATAATGAGGAAAGCTAAAACACTCATGGAATCAAGTGGAAAAAAAATCACAACTTACAAGAACCATTGGGATACAGCAAAGGCAGTGGTAAGAGAAGTTTATAGCTATGAGCGCCTACACTAAAAAGTACAAATAATCTTAAATAAATAACCTAATGAAAAGCCTCAAGGTATTAGAAAAACAAGAAAAAGCCAAACACAAAGGCAGTAAACGGAAAGAAATATTAAAGATTAGTGCAGAAGTCAATAAAATGGCGATAAAAGAGCAATGTAAAGATCCAGTGAAACTAAGACTTGGTTCATTGAAAAGATAAATAATAGAAATACCCTTAGGAAAAGTAACCTAAAGAAAGAGGCAGAAGACCCAAATTAATAAAATTAAAGATGAAAAAGGTTATTATACAACAAATACAAACAAATTCAGATGTCATTAATAGAATGTGTGGGAAACGCAAGTTCTAATAAGCTGCAATGTTTAAAGGACATGGATAAATTTAAAAATGTATATGACCTACCAAGTTGAACCAAGACAAAATATGCCATTAAAAAAAATCTATTGTGTGCCATGAGATTGAAGCAATAATAGTCTCCCAACGAAGAAGAACCCAGGACCTGAAGGATTCACTACTGAATTCTATTAGAACTTTAAATAAGAGCTAACACTTGATATCCATCAAATTATTCCATAAAATAGAAAGGGAAGGAGTGTTTCCAAACCCATTCTATGAAACCAAAATTACCCTGGTATCAAAACTGGATTAGGACACAACAAAAAAGAAAATTAAAGACCAATTTCCTTGATCAACATAGACACAAAAATTCTTTAAAAAAATCTTGTGTACAGCACTATTCACAATAGTCAAGTTATGGAAACAGCCAATATGCCCCATTACTGATGATTTATTAAGAAAATGTGGTATTTATACACAAAAAAGAATGAAATCTTATCATTCACAAGAAATGGATGGAACTGAAGAACATGATCCTGAGCAAGGTTAGCCAAGCTCAGAAACCAATAATCGTATGTTTTCCCTTATATGTGGACTTTAGATCAAGGACAAATATAGCAATGTGATTGGACTTTGGTCACATGATAAGGCGAGAGCACACAAGGGAGGTATGAGGATACGTAAGAAACTCAAAAAACATAATAATATTTGATGTCTTCAATGCAAAGGAGCTAATGCAGAAACTTAAAATCAACAGAGGGCAATAGGAGAAGGGGATCAGGAACTAGAGAAGAGGTCAGTTTGAGAAGAATCAACTTAGAATGCAACACATATGTACATGGAAGCAATGCTAGGAATCTCCTTGTATAGCTAGCCTTATCTCAACTAGCAAAACCACTTTGTCCTTCTTATTATTATTTATACTCTCTCTTCAACAAAATTAGAGATTAGGGCAGAACAGCTTCTGCCTGAACCAACGGGTTGGGAGAGAGAGGGAGGGGGAGGGGGTAAGGTGTAGAAATGACTCAAACATTGTATGCACATATGAGTAAATGAAAAAAAAATGTATAGGCCCTGAGTTCAAGCCCCAGTACTGCAAAAAAAAAAAAGAAAAAAGAAAAAATTCTTGCAAACAAAATTCAGAAATACCTTAAAGATCACACACTATATATATAAGTCAATAAATGTTATACAGCACATACCCAGAGCAAAGGAAAAAGATCACTTGATTATCTCAATAGATGCAGAAACAGTCTTTGGCAATATCCAACATCCCTTCCTGATGAAAGTCCATATGAAACTGAGAATACAAAGAATGTATCTCAACATAATGAAGGCTTTATATACCAATCTATAGCTAATATTACACTAGGTGGCAAAAAACTGAAATCTTTTCCTCTAAAAGCAGGAATGAAACAAGGTATCCATTCTTTGCACTCTTACTCGATATAGTTCTTGGATTCTTGGCCTAAGCAATGAGGTAAGAGAAGGAAATAAAGGTGACACATCAAGAAAAGTAGGAAGTCACATTTTCTCTATTAGCAGGTAATATGATCCTACTCTTAAAGGACCCTAAAAACACCAAGAAAAAACTCTTAGATCTGATAAAAAATTTCAGTAAAAGAGCAATATACAATATAAGCACAGAAAAAATCAGTAGCCTTTCAATATTTCAGTAATGAACAAGCTCAGAAAAAAATCTGGAAAACAAATGACTGAATAGCCAAAATAATTCTGACCAAAAAGAGCAATAAGGACTTATACAATACCTGACTTCCACTTATACTGAAGAGCCATAGCAACAACAACAACAACACATACACACACACATATACACACAGAAAAGTGATTCTGGCAAAAAATAGACACACAAACCAATGGAATAGGATAAAAGATACAGAACTAAGCCCACATAGCTACAGTCATTTGATTTTTCACAATGTACCAAAAATATACATTGGAGAAAAGACAGCTTCTTCAACAAATGGGGTTAGAAAAGATGGATATTTACATGTAGAAGACAGAAATTATATCCCTATCTCTCACCCTGGGCAAAAATCATATTCAAAATGGCACAACTTTACTGTAAGACCTAAAACTTTACAACTGCTATAGAGGAAACACATGAAGATATAAACATAGGCAAACACTTTCTGAATAGGGCTCCAAGTGCTTTCAGAACCTGGATGACCATTTCTTTCTTGATTTGGGAAGTGTTGTGATGCTATTTTATTGTTTCCCATTCTTTTATCATTTACATATTACCCTTCTTCTGTGTCCAAGATTTGTAGCTTGGGCTTTTTAAATGGTGTCCTTGAGATGCTGCATGTTCTGTTCACACTTTCTCATTTTCTTCTTCATCTTTATCTGAATGGCATGTAACTTGTCTTCAAGCACTGATAATCTGCCTTTAATTTGAGCCAGTCTACTTGAGAGACTTTCAATTGAAACTTTTATTTACTTATGGGACTTTACTTTCACAGAATTTCAATTTAATTCTTTTAGGATTTTTAAACCTTTATTTAATTCTTCTGCCATATGCAGCATTGTCTTCCTTATTTCATTCAGCAATTTATGTGTATGTTCTTTGAATTCATTGTAGTGTTTAAACATGTTCTTTCTTCCTTTATTGTGCTAGGTGGGGATACAGTGTAGCATTTACAAAGATTCTTACAAATATATCATACATGTCTTCTTTAACTTGGTGATAATTCTTATAATATTCTTTAGCATTATGTTTCCAGGATTTCATTTACTTCACTAACATCAGAGACCATTACTATGGAGTTGTTGATTTTTGAAGGAGTCATGTTGCTTTGTTTTTCCTTATTTCTGTGTTTCTGCCCTGAATTTTATGCATCTGAGACCAAGTCATTATTTGGAATTCCTAATAACCTGTATTTTTTTTCATTCACAGTACTCTCATTATTCAAACAGAATTATATAGATGAAGGGATGATGTTCAATTTATAACCACTGTCCTGTGGGTATAATTCATAGCCAAATAGTCGTCCACATGCTCAATGGTCCTGATCCCTACCACCATTTAGAGAGAAGAAAAATAGCTAGATTCTCTTGCAGTTCCTAGTATAAAGGTTGATTCTATATTTGGTCAGATATTGGCTTAGTTAAGAGTCAGTCTGTTTCTGGCATGCTTTTGCTTTAGAAACTTCTCATTTTTGTGTACTAGGAACTGCTGATAGACACAAGAACCTTTGAAACCTATGAAGCACACAGATTTCAACTTGCTTTGCAAGTTTCCCAGTTTGTTGCCCCATGTTCACCAGGTTTCTAAGCCTAGAGTTATCCCACAAATGCATCAGAGAGTGGGGAGAAAAAGCAGGGCCCTGAGTTCTTCACTTGCAGGGGAGAACTGAGGGAGTCATGCAAACTAGTTTACACAATCAGTATTTTATGAACCTGCCAAGCGGATCATCATTCTGTGTTAGGGAGGAAACTGGGGGATATCTTGAGATCTGTGGATCCTGAGCTGAGAGCTTTTTATCTTGCCTAGTTATACACAAGGAAGACTGGTCTGTAGAAGGCCAGTGATTTCAGAGCCTGTCCAACATTGACCACTTTGTGTGAGGCATGAAGTTGGGAAATTGCATGATTAGCAGGATCTAGGATTGGAGTTCTCATTTCCATGTGGCAGTACACACACATAGCTGGAGTTGGCAGTTCCCAGAGGCTGAGCACTCTGCTAGCTATAGGCTCAGTGCTCTATTTCCATAGTGATATGCATATGATGGGTACTTAGTCCTCACTAGAGAGGATGGGCTACCTACCACCAAATCCTTTACTGCTTGAGTTCCCTGATGCTTATACTTTTCAAGGGTCCATGTCAAACATCTTCCCTCTCTGCAACTACCTTTCTTTGTCATTTTTATTACCATCAACTTTCTTTATGGTCAGAAACAAAGAATCATTATTGCAAAGATAAATAAGAGAAAATGTTGTATAATTACCCAGGTTGTCTTTCGTTCCTCTAATTTAGTCAGTACATCTAAAGCATATTAATTTCCTGTTCTCTTGAGGGTGGGGAAACACCCTATGGGAAAAACATTAACATCTTCTGATGATGTGATAACACTCTCCAATTGCACCTTTCCTTGCTGCCTTTGACAATCTTCATATTGGAATTAGTTAATGTACTATGTCTTTTTATTATTATTATTTTTCATTTATTCACATGTGCATATATTGATATTCTCAAATAACAGACTCTCTCTTGAGATGGTGCCTGTCTGTAGATATCTGAGAGTGGGGATGGCAAAACATCTTTCTTCTGCAAAGGAGGTGGCCATGTAGGAGCTATTCAGTAGGACACCAAATCCCTCCTCTGTATTTAAGGTTTGTAGGACATATCAGCTTATTTGGGGATAAGCTAGAATTGCCAGCTTGTCACCAGAGCTCTCTGGTTCATCTTGTCTTTTATGTCTTCATCTTCCACTCCCCACCAGAGTCTTAGAGTTGCAGCAACAGACTGTTTTTTACTTTTCTCTTTCACCTTTGTGTTTCTCCATGATTTTCTCCTGTCCTCTCTCTACTTTTATGATTCCCAATGCTCCTCTTCTCTTTCTTTCTTAAGAATATATTCTTTGTCACCCTGACTCTTCCCATCCATGGAGTCAAATGGAAGAGAAATGGAAGAGGTTCCTAATCTACCGTCTTGCCCTACCTCTTATTCTGCATAGTTCACATAAATAGAATAATTCAATAAGGTGATCTTGTATGGTGCCTCCTTTCACATATCATAATGTAGTCAAGGTTCATTTATATTCTAACATGGGTGAGCACATCATTGTTCTTATTGCTGAATAGTATTTCTTTGTTTGAATATAAGAACATTTATGGATCCAATAGTCTGCTTATAAGCATTTAGTTTGTTTCCATTTTTGATTACTATGAATAATGATGACATGAGCAGTTAACACATTATTTATATGGACATGTTTCCTTGGCAATAAACCAAAAAGTAGAATTATTGGGCCACATGTTTAAGTTATATTCTTTTGTAACAAGGTAATATTATTTTTTTGTTGTAATTCACTCTTCAGATAAGAATCTAGTATGTTCATAAACAGTACAAAAAAATGGAAATTAAAAAATTGTTTTGAATAAAGCAATGTTAGAAAACATTGTCCAAAATATGGAAAATGCAAGGAAACTAAAGTGAGTGACTGAAGTATTATGTGGCTCACTAGGTGAATGTGCTTTTTATTTAACATTGTTGTTTAATGTCAGTTTCCTATTTACTTTTGAGTCCAGATGTAATGAAGTAAAACATTAACTTGTATGTTCCTCTGAGGTAGAAAATAGCTTTCAAGTCAAGTATGGTGGTGCATGCCTGGGCAAATCTTAGTGAGAGCCTATGTCAAAAACTAAATGCAAACAGTGGGGCTAGGGTGTAGCTTATTTGTTTTTGGAAAACTCAAAAATAAAACCAAACTTTGTATGTTTATTTTCCAGTCCATTGTCATTTTTATTACCATCAACTTTCTTTATGGTCAGAAACAAAGAATCATTATTGCAAGGGTAAATAAGAGAAAATGTTGTATAATTACCCAGGTTGTCTTTCCTTCCTCTAATTTAGTCAGTACATCTAAAGTATATTAATTTCCTGTTCTCTTGAGGGTGAGGAAACACCCTATGGGAAAAACATTAACATCTTCTGATGATGTGATAACACTCTCCAATTCCAGCACCTTTTCTTGCTGCCTTTGACAATCTTCATATTGGAATTAGTTAATGTACTATGTCTTTTTATTATTATTATTTTTCATTTATTCACATGTGCATACATTGTTTGGGTCATTTTTCCCCTTGTCCCCCTCCCCTACTCTCTTTCCCCTTCCCCCTTTCACTTCCAGGCAGAACCTGTTTTGCCCTTATCTCTAATTTTTTTGAAGGAAAGACATAAACATAATAAGGAAGACAAAGTGTTTTTGCTAGTTGAGTTAAGGACAGCTATACAGAAAGATTCCTAGCATTGCTTTCATGTACAAATGTGTTACAATCATGTGGATTCATCTCTAACTGATCTTTACACTGGTTCCTGATCCCCTTTTCATGTTAACCACTGTTGCTTTAAGGTTTCTGTATTAGTTCCTCTGGATTGGGAACATCAAACACTTTCATGTTTTGGGTTTTCTACCTATTCCTATATCTCTCGTATGTGCTCTCCCTTTGTCATGTGACCCAAGTCTAACCACATTGATGCATTTGCCCTAGTTCTAAAGTACGCATATGAGGGAGAACATACGATCTCATCTGTACTATCTTTAAGAAAACATAGTGTATAGGGAACACAAATGAAATAAGTTATTTTTAAGATAATTAAAATCAACTAACCTTTAACTAAACTAATGAAGGAAAAATAGAGAGATGCCCTGAATGAATAGGAGATGAAAAAGGATGCATTAAATGTATTACCACAGAAATAAAAAAGATCATTAGAGATTATTCTGAAAAATCGTATAGAAATGAACAGGAAAACATAGAAGTAATTCATAAATCTATGGACACATGCTATCTATTAACATTTATGACATAAAAATAACAAATAGAACAATAAAAAATGAGATTAAATCTTTATTAAAGTCTCCTAAGAAAGAAAAGCCAAGGACCAATGGTTTCACTGCTGAATTTTATCAAACTTTTTAAAAAGAGCTAAAGGAAATTCTCAGTCTCTTCCAAAGCAGTGAAAGGGAATCATTCAAAACTCATTCTGTGATACCATAGTGAAAAAGGTAAAATTAAATGAGGAAAATTATAGGCCTAGGGATGAAAACAACTAGTTTCTTGAGAGTGCTTTTTCTGATTTACTGTTAAATCCAACTTGCTAGTCTTTTGTTAAGTTTTACATTTATTTTCATTAATGACATTGGCCTATAACTTTCTTCATCATAAGTCATTCTTGTTAGGAATTATCTGGAACTTGATTTATATTGCAAATTATTAGTCTCTACCTCCATGATGAATTTTAAGATGCATTTGAACAGGATAAACAATGATACCAATATCACTAAGATTAGAAACTCTTTGAAGACAGCAAATAGAGCAGATTTGCAGTTTATAAGTCATATGGCTTTTGAAAAAAAGTTTTAATGATGCTATGTTTTGTTCAAATGACCATTTATATTTCCACAGTAACTGCAAAGGATTAACAGCAGAGATTAACGGGGTCTGCTGTAACAAACTCATTCCATTCCTAGTCCCAAAATAAGATATTGATTTTAGAAATTCCAAGCAATCATCAGAAACAGGAACATCATTTACTCAGGTTTAACATCTATTTGCTGTGTGAGTTTTAAAAGTAACTTCAAGTTTTCATTTAAAAAAAATAACATATGTGATTATAGGAAGGATATATCTAATAGGAAAGTAAAAAGTACTTCACACATAGTCAAAGATTACAGTTGAAGTATATATAGTAGAAATTAGTTCTTTATATACTTCATGAAATAGGGCACCTAAACCTCATTCCACCTTCTCATGCCAAGTTCATTTCTGTTTCAAATCTTTTTTTTCCTTTCCTTTCCTCAACTGGGAGGAGATTTAATCTAATGGGTTAGAAGCAAAGTCCTTGTGGGTTATATTTCATAATGCCCAGGATTCACTCTAGGGAGAGGGCCCTTGTCTACCCTTTCATTTACAGATCCTGCTGCAGATATTGGCATGGCCTTGTCCAGAAAGGCAGGTTGTTTTTCCTCTGTCTCTTAATTTACATAACTGAATAGACACATTCCGAGTTTGTGAACCCTGATTTTCCTCTCTTTGAATAGCTCCCTCACTTATACACTAAACTAAATAGACCTATTCCAAAATTAGGCTAAATAATGAAGTAAAGAGTACACAAGAAGTCTAAACTGCATGCTACATTTCAAACTTTTTCAATAACTTCTTAGTGTTGTAGTGAAAGCACAGTTATTAAATAAAGATTAACTCATTTTTGAAACATCTTTAGGGTATACAACGGCCTCAAACAATCCTTCATGGAGAAGGAGAAATGAATGGGCTGAATTTGATGATTTCTGTTTATACTTGCTAGCAAAAATGTGATAATAATGCAAAACTTTCACACTGTGGCTGTGTAACAGTTTCTTTTTGATGATAGCATTCATGTCAAAGTTACTGTCAATCAAAAACATCTCCTGAACTATTTTATCATTCGCCACATATATTTTCTTTTTAAAGCAGCTAATATAAATTTTAGCTGTCAAAACAGTTTATATTTTATATAAGAAATTACTGTAATTGTAAAGAATCTTGATGAAATTTCTATAATTTCCAATTTTTTAAGGAGGGATTGAAACCCTATCAACTATATAAAAGAAAGTAATTTGGGAGAAGACAGATATATTTAACAGAATAAGAAGACAGATTTCACATTATTTGAGTTGTATTCAAATCATATTTGTACAACTAAATAACAATAGATACTATTACTAATTATTACCATTATATTGAAATCTTTCCTCTTCCTTGTCTTCTTTCTCCTCTGCCTTTTTCCCCCCTTTCTAATAACCCCGTCACTTTCATTTTATTGGAATTGAGAAATTTATCAGAATTGAGGAATTCTCAATATAAGGAACTTGCATTCATAATTTACATTAACAATTCCTCAACTTTTGGACCTGTAAAACTTATTCTGCTTATAATCTAAAAATTGCATTCAAAGGGGATGTTGGATTTTGCCCTCTTAATAAGACTTTAATTTTTTGTTGCTGCTAATAAGAAGGTAGAAAAACAGAAACCATTAAAAGATGATACAATATAGCACTAAAGAAAGCTTATTTTCTATGTGTCTCAAAAGTATAAATTCAATTGACAATACATTAAAAGGGATTTCATTCATAAGAGATATTATCCTATATGCTGAGAATTCTTTAGTTGCTCAAACCTAATGACTGCTTTCACTAAAAAAAAAAAAAAACTAGTACAAATTATTGGATGTTTATCTGTGGTATACATTTTCTCTGTGCTTTAGTCAGTTACCTGTCATGAGCTCCCTTTCCTGAAGAAGCTTTACTGAGGTGGCATAAATCATTAAACACCTGTCAAAATAAAGTAAAACATCTCTTTTGACCACTAAGTTGTGAAACTGATATATCAAGTAAGGAATGGTTGAAATGATAGAGTGAAAGGAAGGAAATGCTGCATTTGCCTGCATATATTGTTGGTTCTTTGAATTCGTATTGTTGAAAAACATCTTCCTTTTAAGGTACAACACTGGTGAAGTACCTCAACACTCACAATACAATTTTAGCATTTTGTCTTGTTCAGTTTATTGCCTAAATTTAGGCATTTACTTCTAAGCACATCGATAGGACTATAATCTTAATCTGCTGAAATGCAAATTCCCAGTTGAGTAAGATGACATCTAACGTGTGTCTTGCACATATTAATTAATAGCAATTGATATGGTTTGAATATGGAATGTACCCCAAATGCTCATTGTTAAGGGCTTTGTCTCTACCAGGTAGTAACATTTTGGGAAGCTGTAGAAACTTTGGGAGGTGGGGCCTAGTTGGAAGAATTATGTCACTGGGGAATGTGTTTTAGGGCCTGAGTCTTGTCCCAGAGTCTCTCTCTCTTTCTCTTTCTCTAACTACCCCCTCCTTTTCCTCCTCTCCTTCTTTTCTTCCTCCTCTCACTCTTCTCTGTCTTTGTCTGCTTCCTGTAAACTATGTCACATACTCCCAATGGCATTATGTTCTGTCTCTCTATAGGCCCACCTTCAACAGAGAGCTCTGAAATTATGACTTTTCAAGTCATCCTGAAAGATATTTTGACACAAGAACTAAAATTTTGACTAACACAGTAAGAAAAACAATGCAAGAACATCAATATTCACTATTAGCTCTGGATCGCTAAGTGCCACCTGTATTTAAAAGGTTTCATCTGTTTTAAATCATGTTCACACAAAACTCAATATGAGGTTGTAACATTTATATGGATAGGTCTCATCATCTATATGAACATTGCAGTCTAGATTCCATAATCTATTCCTTCACCTCTTGCAACAACATCCTAACCACTCCCCCTTCCACAGTGTAGCCCCTCTGCAATGCAATCCAGTGATACATCTTGAAGGCTTTTTTAAAAAGGAACTTTTATCATATCACTCCCTAACTCAACTCTTTTCTCTGGCTTCCTAATGTCTTTATAAATATTTTAACTCTTTTTAATTACTGTGTTCTGAATTTCCTCTCCAATAAAATTGACTTCTTTATTCAAATTCTTCCTGCTAAAGTAAACTTTAGTTCTTGGGAATTGATCTTACTACTCTTACTTATTTTTTCTGTTTGTGTCTTCTCACTGTCATCACTTGACCAAATTCTGAATGGTGTTCTTAACATATGTTATTTCAGTGACTGGGAAACTTTCTGTGATTCCTGGTGAATGTACTCTTAACATTGTAGTCCTTGCTTTCAAACATATTTTACAGAATTTTATTAATTGACTACAAGATAAGAGGGTTGAGGCAGAAAGTGTCTATGCTGTTTCTGTGAATACCCACCCAACAGTTATTGCTGGTGTATGCTAATCACTTTAAAGTTTTTGAATGAATGAGTGATACTTTTTCATGTGCTGAATGATTAAGGCCTTAATTTAACTGACTCTGCTGTGAATACTTCCAAGGCTTCCCATGTTATTCTATAATTATAATGAAATTCAGAAACTTATGATAGTTTAAAATTTTCTCATTCGCAGAATGCTTTATACCACTTCCCACATCTCTCTAACTCAATGAATGGTTTGGAACAATTTTCAATGAAAATGAAATCAAACAAAGTTAACATGAGGAACATATTTACCTTAGGCAGAGGTTTGGCAGATTTACAGTGAAGTCCTCCTACAAAATCAACATTTGGTAAGATAGGGCGGGGAAATTCCAAATCCCAGTAGAATTTAATGAGCCACATTTCTGCTTTCCCCATTGTTTCGGCTAAGGTTGTAGGTCTTCCTAAATGGAGAAGGAGAAAAACTGGTAAGTTAATGACAGAAGTGTCATTTGAATATAATAGTCAATTTCTGAAGAGTGTTGCAATAATTTGTAGGCAGTGATAAGTAGAGTACCTGCATTGGCAATACAAGTATCCTCATGAATGATGCCATTTATATGTATAATTTATTTTTGCTTTTCAAATTATATGAACACATGTGTCTGTGTGCATCAACATCAAAATGGAAAGAGATTATATCGCTAATGTTACCTCTGTGCAGTAATAATCATTAGTATTCATTAAAGTAAGTCACTATATAATTAAGCATGTATGTTTCCTCTCTAAATCTTCAAAAGTAGCAGATGCAAATAAAAAATAGCAACCATTCTGGTTCCAGAGTCAACTAATCTTACTGTAGTCATAGCATTAACTTTCTCAGGATTGCTCAGAATATGGAGTTTCTACAATTTGACAAGAAGTCCTTGATCCTTGGTTGTCCAAGTGAACTGCAAGTTTTAGGAATGTGGACAACTATTTGGACTCTACTTCTGCTTTTGGTTCATGTTAGGAGGTAAATAATAATTATTTATTAGACAGAAACATTTGTAAATATCACCTGGAAATTTTTCAAAACTAATGGGAATAGAATTTTGTGTTCATCCTTATTCGTGACTCAGTTTTTAAAAAGTTGAGCAACATAATTAAAAATAATAGAAAATAATTGCATATACAACCTTCAACAAACTTTATACCTGTAAAATGGATGACTTGAAAAGACCTAATGGAGGAATGTAGAGTCATGGGAAACCTCAAATTATAGTTTGTGAGATTGTGATAGAGCACTCTATCTCTCAAAAGTGAGGAGACACTTTAAGAAATACAAACAAAAGCATTTTAATTTCATATGAGGAAATTAATTGACACCAGAGAAAATAATTAACTATTTGCTACATATATAGTTATACTAAACATACATACCTCCTCAATCTACAAATATTTATTCATCAAGATATTTGGGAGATAACTAGTGAGTTTTTATAACAGAAAATAAAGTACAGTAAAATGGATATGTAATTGCTTAGAGAAAGTGTGTATGCTTCATTTTCTGTGCTATAGAGGAATGAGTCACTGACTTTTCTAACCCTGTAATGTAAGCTTTTCCATAGTTTTTTTGAGACTGGAAGACAATGTTATATTTCATTTAATCATTTCAGCAATAAAGGACAAATTCTTCTTATTTTACATGCATAGAAGAATAACTTCAACAGCACATGAAAGTTCAGATTATAGTCTACCCCAAAAAATACATGACTTACCTAAAACTTCATTGTTCAACTGCTTCCATTTCTTCTCATTTTGTAATTAAGAGTTTTTATGGAGCCTGAAGTCCATAACCTGCATATGTAAGTCACCTGTGTTCTATAAGATATTTTATAATCAGAAAGAACAACTGGCAATTGAGAGACAGTTTGTCTGAATTCTATTTGACACATAGAATTAGAGATACTGTAACTAAGCAATTGGTCAATATTTCTTACATATCATGATCCAAGAAATTTCTTAGATGAGCTTTGGTATAATATAATTCACAGAAATCCATTTCACAAATTTAAAGCATATTATCATTGTTTTGTAGCATATTTCAGGAAAATGTAACCACAATAATGATCAGTTCAAGCATTTCATAGCTCCAAGAAGAAATACTGAACCACCCTCAGGAAATCAGCAAGATGACTAAAGTACATGGAGTACTTTCTTCTAGAACAATGGACAAAAGTTAGGAACAAGTAACAGCTATTTTATTGCAGTAATTGAGTCATAATACAGAGTACAGTGGAGCTGTGTCAGAGTCATTGGAGAGCACAGAGATAGAAAAAGCTCTTATAGTGAAGGGAGGGAACCAAGAACACACACACTGTGTGTGTGTGTGTGTGTGTGTGTGTGTGTGTGTGTGTGTGTGTGAGCCCATGCAAGCAGTATGTGTAGTAAGATAGGTACATAGGTAGATAGATAGATAGGTAGACATAGTGAGAAATGTGAAGACACACAAAAGTGCACTTTTAGAGCTTTATATTATTCAGACTCAGCATCATTGTGACAGAACGTTAAAGGAGGAAGTATTTATTTTCAGTCCCAATTTCAGAGACTTCAGTTTATAGTCCTTGACTCTGTTGATTTTAGGTCTGTACTGAGACAGAACATCTTTGTTCCAGAAGTACATGGCAGACACTACTCAATTCATGGTGCACAGAATACAGACATTGAGAAAAGATCAGGGACTGTGTATTACTTTCACAGTCCTACCACCAGTGACCTAATTGCTATAGCTATGCCCACTTTCTAAAATTTATACCACCTTCCAAACTACTGCCAATAGCTGGGGACCAAACTTTCAATTCAACACATGAGCCTGTGAGGGACATTTCATATTCAAACTATAAAAAGAGTGAAGTTATGAAGTTGGAGGTTACCAAAACAACAGAAAAATGTTTTATATGTCCATAATAAATTGCCAAGAAAGCATGTATATATGGTATACACACAGACACACACAGTCAAATATCATGTAACAATGGGAATTTATTTCCCAGAAATGTGGATTTTGTTTTCTTTACACTCTAAACATCAGCGTGTACTTAGATAAGCCTAGATGGTATAGCTTAGTATACTTCTATCCAAAATGGTATAGACTATTCCTACTAAACTAAAAATCTGTATAGCATTTTAGAATACTGAATGCTACAGACAACTTTTCCATAATGTACAGTTTTGCATACCAAAATGTATGCAAATGTACAATAACCAAGACACAATGACCAAACATAAACATTTCCATACCCAAAGGAGAAATAGCTAAATAGCAAGGAGGAACGGGCAAAAGCAAACCTGAAACCCAGCAGAGAAAAGTCTAAATCCACTAGCTCCATGTCTGTCACTGAGGACACAATGGTTGTGGTATGTGCAACCCTAAGAACTTGTGCCCTCCTTCCCCTAGTGTCACCAGCTTGAGCCACAAATAACTGATCACCTGTTGTTTTATCAGCTCCACTTACATATGCTGCCTCCTTGTAGAAACAGAGCCAGGTATTGGTAATTATGTGCTCCCAGCTGCCAACCATTCAATTTTCCCATACTCACATCCCCTTCACATGCTGCTCCAGACCAGATTAAGTTGGTCTGAGTGCTACATAGATGCTCCAAGTGATCTTGGGATAATTCTAATCTTATTACAGTAATAATTTTAAAAACATATGTAAAACAAATATGATAATGCTCAAATTAAGAAAGAGATGTTATTCTGATCCCTGGAAATCTCATCCCCTTAGCCTGAAAACTTCTGTTGACAGCGTGCATACCTAATAATCTTGTGTTAGTAAAGATCTAGACTCCAAATGTGTTCAGATGAAGATGATTTGAGGACATGAGACCCCTTTGTCCATTGATTGATCGTTGAATAAAATTCCCTGCCTGTGTCTGGAACTCTTTGGTTATTTGTGAATGGCTCTGAGTAGGAAAAATTCTTCAAATTCAGTGACACTGTGATCTTGTTGGCTGCAGTTCATATGGCTAATGCTCTTGAACTGGCTTTCCTTTATCTCTATGTCAATCCTACACATTCCATTGCAATAGAATCTCCTCTGCAATTTCTGCTTCATTCTCACATCTACACTCATTGTTAGTTAGGGGCTGCGCATAGGGATTCTGATTCTGTCACAGAAAGCCTGTTCTCTCCAGTCTTCCTTTCAAATCTCGTGGACGTCCCATGGCCCTCTAACTATACAATTCTTTATGGTAAAACTAGCATCAGGGATGGTGCCAAAATGTACCACCAGCGTGAGCTATACATGTGCCATTTAAAACATGGCTGCAGCAGCTTCTTGATGCCTAAATGAATAGACATGGGTGGGAGATATCCTGGAGAAACAATATCCTAAACTGCCCTCTGCAGGGCACCCAAGGAATCTCTTCTTAAACAAAAGCTTTGAGTCTAAAACAGGGAGGTGGTCTTTTGAACTCCTGAAATGCCCTCAATTCATTTTTCCATCATTCCAGTGCAAAATACTTTGCCTATTCTCAATGAAACTAATCTCTTCAGAAATTTAACTGGCTTTGGTGACAACTTTAAATCTGCTTCTTTTCTGGCTAAACTACAAGTTTTTCAAATATTTCCCTTTTGTTTTTTTGCCACCAATTTTCATTGTATATTAGGGTAAAAGAAACCAAAGTGTTATGCTGACACTTCAAATTTAGGCTCATGCCATGTCTCAGTGCCGTGCTCTCTTGAAATTTCCTTTACTAAATAATCTAGTGCAGTATCTTTAAGTTCAGTATAACAACATCTCAGAGTACAGACAAAACGTAGGCTAGTTCATCACTGGAATGTAACACAGATAGCTTTTAGACCAATTCCAAATAGAGATAAAGTTTTCATTTCTATCTAAAACGTCATGAACCTGGCCTTACACTCTGCATTTTATAATGTATTTTATTACCATAAATTAATTACACAGAAGAGTTTTATTGTGACACTTGAATACACACATATAATGTATTTTGAATAAATTTACCCTCTCCATTATTCTTTCTTAACCTCCCTCCTTTTTAACAGCTTTTACTGGGTTTCATTATGCTATTTTTATATGTGTATAGGCTTTGATCATGCTCAACTCCATCATTCTTCCTTTTTCCATTCCCCATTCCTGCTGTTTTCTATCAGTATTCTAGTTTTTGGAGCCCTCACCAGAAATGTTCACTTAGCTCCCATAGTGGAAAGGCTATGTGTAAAGTTAGAGAACAAAGAATCAGAAGGACATCACAGAAAATTATTGAAAATTTTTCTGTTAGAAGGATTACACCTTAAAAAAGAAACTGTCTCTGCTCATAAGGATTGTGTGTGCATACTCTTTTGTGGTTTCTTGCCAACAAATTTCCATGCAACCTTTCATGATAAATAATATATGTTGTTTTATTAGTGAAACTCCAAAGTATTTTGCAGTTCTGCCATTTTTTAAATTTTATACTAAAGTATTTATATTATTTGAGTATTATGTTACATAGTTCATTTATATCTACATGTTATATAAGCTATTTATTATAGTTTGCCATCTTTTGATTTACAAAATGCAAGTATGTGAAATCAGGTACTTGTACATGTGAAAAAAATGTAAATATTGCTTAGGTAGTATGTTAATAGTGTTAAAGTTACAAACATTAGGTACAATTTCTAAGACTTTTTCAGGTGACTAGTTTGACATGAATTAAGAATATTATCAGTATTGCTATAACAGAGATCATTTGCTTAAATATTCACTAATTTTGCCTAATCTTCTGTACTTAGTGAATGTTACCAAATAAAACATAGCCATTTGCATTCAAAAGGAAGATAATATTTTAGGGTTTACATGAGATTTTTTGCTTTTATGAAGGTTCAAAAGAAGCTCATGAGAGATGATAGAACAATAAAGAATGCTTAGTCTCTACTTATCATTTAAAAGTATGATATTAATTTAAAATGTTATGTTCATATGACAGGTAATGCTATTTGGCGACAGAAATATTTTATAATTATAAACCAAGATGTTATTTTCGTGACAAATTTTAAGTTCTCCCCTTAATTACCAAGGATTCTGGTATATTTTCTATGGTCTCTGCCTCATGTTTCCTTAGCATTGTTATCTTTTCTCATAATACTTTCCACACAATTTGTCTTCCTGTTCAAGTTAGGTGTAAAGTGAGTGTTGAGGGGAAATTGTCTCTGCTTTGTTTCTCTGCATATTCATCACTTATCTCTGGTAGTAGTCCTCTAATAAATGTTCTTGGAATTAATGACTGATCCTTTTTTATGTGTTGCAAAATAAAGGCCTTAATTTACCTGAATATGTTCTCTAAGTGTCCTGGAAATTCTACTTTCTTCTCTTACAATAATAAAATTCAGGTACTTGTGACTTTATAGATATGTATGAGTCTCTAATAGGCAGAATTTTTATCCAACTTCTCAAATCTCTCTCACTGATCAAGCACCCTGAATGAGAAATGCAGAGTCATTACCACCAAGAATGCAGAGCAAACAAAACAAAATCAACAGTTCAGATTTACCCTAGGTAAGGATTTGGCAGGTTTTTTGTGGAGTCCTTCAACAAAGTCAAAGTTTGGTAAGTGTGGGTGAGGAAATGCTAAATCCCAAGAGGTTTGAATGCGTCATATATCTGCTTTCCCCATTGTTTCAAATAATATTGTGGGTCACTCTAAATACAGAAAAGAATACAAAGAGGATAATGAGAAAATTATATCTTGATCATACTACATGATTTTCTGAAATGAGTTGGAATGACATAGGTAAGATGTTTAAAGCATATGTGTTTTGATTAAACAATTTTAGGTGCAAATTTATACATATTATAATTGATAAGTTTCATAGCTATTATTCATATATAGACAGAAGAACCATGAGGGTAAACTATTATCTTTAACATTCTATTGTTAATTCATAATCTCAAATAATTATTCAAATTAAGCACTATAGAAGAAAACATGCATTTGGTTCCTCTCTGAAGCTACAAAAGTAATATATGTATAATATATGTGTAACATATATACCTACGTAGGTATAAGTTTTGAAACTTTTAGAGTTTCTCAATCACTTAATCCTACCATACCTATAGAAATGGTTCCCCAGTTGTCCTCAATCTAGTGTTTGCAATACCAAGTTTTTCCCTTGATCTTTAATACTCCATGGGAATTATCAACTTTTTACTATGACTGAATTACAGTAATTACTACTGCATTTGGCTCAGAAGTTAATAATTTTAATTTAATGAAATATATGCATCTGAAAATAACAGCTGGAATAATTTCACAAATTTTTGAAACAGAGACTTCTGATGGCCCTTAATTTGGTTCATATTTTCTTTAATGAAAAAACATAGTTCTTAAAAGTATGGACTAATGATGTGCATGTCTACTTTTCAAAATAAAACCTATGACTTAAATAATAGGCCCTTGGTATCCATGGGGATAACGTTCCAATGAGAATACCATTGTGGACTACTAATTTTCATTAACCACAGAATTCAGCACTGAACTATGGATGTGTAATTCAATTTTCACATAAGTGCCCTCCTTCTGCTCTCATGTCGTGTTTCAACAATCCTAACCTTTTCTCTTATCACTTAAGTTGAGCATATTCCCTTTTATGTCTTTTCTTTTGGAGCATGATTTGTTTTTTGGGAGGGATATTTTCACAAAATTAAGGGCAGGGAAATGTTCAGCAAGTCATAAGACAATTTGAACAGCCGACGATAACGTAGGGCTGTTCGCTTCTCGGCATCAACTGAGGTGTGTAATGCTCATATGGGAAACTAAAATTTTTGATTTTGAAATTTGTATTGATGTTTTAAATTTCTTCTTTTATTTGAGCATGCTTGGTCAAAACCATGTGTAATAAATTCTGGGATGTGGTAGACTTACTGTATATAATTATATGCAATACTTTAAAGAATGCAGGTATGAGAAACTAGAATTTACAGCTTACTGTGTCTGGTATAGAGACACTATGTGCTCAACTCTGAAGGAACATTCATGTAAATATGGGTAAATACTTAATTACTTAATGAAGAAACAATTACACGAACGGAAATAATTTCCTAGTGGTACATAGATAATTGTACTAGTTATATATGTGAAAACCCCTATGGTTCATGTCTACTATCATCAGGACGTTTCATGAAATTTATCATTACTGCTAATAAAAATGAAAGAAAAGTAAAGTAAAATGCGTCTGTAATTGTCCAATTGAATCATAGTGGTTCAATTTGTAGGGTTATTATTTCCTGCAGTGTTCTGAACAAGTGAGGGACAGAGGACTCTACCTAATCCTAGAATATAAGACTTTCCATACTGTTTGTGAGATTGCTTGATCATTGTATACTTTCAATTGATTAATTATAACAAAAATTAATTTTTCTCATTTTTATGTTCTCAGGAGTTCTACTTTCAAAGGGACAAGAAGTTAGGATTTTATAGTACAAATTAAAGATATAGGTACCTAAATCTTCCCTTTAATTCCACTTTTCATTAAATGTTAGGAATCAAAAATCAAAATAAAGCACATATATTTTGCCCTCTCCATCAACATTATTTGATTACTAAGTTCTGACAGAATATCAGGAACAAGTTGTAGCCAGGACAGATGTTTCCAATAGCTCAGCAGCAGCTCCCTACAGGGACTGAAGGCATCTGCAAGAAGGACATCAATCCATGATTCTTGTAATTGTATCATAAATTTCTTACTCAAAACTACATCTTTATAGAGCTTTTCCAAACAATTAGAGTATTATCACAAGTTTTCTTGCATTTGTGAAAAATATAATCAAAATGTTTCTTTTGAACATTATTATTTAAATAATGATTGGCCAATTGTTCAAAAAAAAATCTCCAAAATCATCTTTCATTTTTGGTGGTAATGATGCTTGAACTCAGTATTCTGTGCTTGCTAGGCAGACACTTTGCCACTTTAGCCATACCCTCAGTCCCCCAAAATCATGTTTAGTTAAAGATATAGAATGAACATAAAATTTAATAATGGCTAATTTCTTGGGATCAATAAGAAAAGATGTTGAAGATGTTAGGACACTCATCACAAGACCTCTCTAGACAAATCTCTGTAGGAATGTCTTTAAATTAATTCAATGGTTGTGTTCTGTGGGCCACCCCATCACCCTTCCATTGCTCCCAGAGCTAAAGTAACAATTCATCTGTATTAGCTGAAAAACTAAAGTCCATTTTGTAGATATCTTGAATCAATATTTCTTTTCAAATTACTCTTCCCTGTGACATTAACTTGCATACAAGTTATGCATACCTCATAAAACTAAAAAGCTTCTGTTCATCAAAAGAAATGGTCTCTAAACTGAAGAGAACACCCACAGAGTGGGAGAAAATATTTGCCAACTATACATCAGACAAAGGACTGATAACCAGAATATACAGGGAACTTAAAAAACTAAATTCTCCCAAAACTAATGAACCAATAAAGAAATGGGCAAGTGAACTAAACAGAACTTTCTCAAAAGAAGAAATTCAAATGGCCAGAAAACACATGAAAAAATGCTCACCATCTCTAGCAATAAAGGAAATGCAAATTAAAACCACCCTAAGATTCCACCTCACCCTGTTAGAATAGCCATCATCAGCAACACCACCAACAACAGGTGTTGGCGAGGATGCGGGGAAAAAGGAACCCTCTTACACTGTTGGTGGGAATGTAGACTAGTACAACCACTCTGAAAAAAATTTGGAGGCTACTTAAAAAGCTGGACATCGATCTACCATTTGATCCAGCAATACCACTCTTGGGGTTATGCCCAAAAGACTGTTACTCCAGAGGCACCTGCACACCCATGTTTATTGTGGCAGTATTCACAATAGCCAAGTTATGGAAACAGCCAAGATGCCCCAGCACTGACGAATGGATTAAGAAAATGTGGTATCTATACACAATGGAACTTTATGCAGCCATGAAGAAGAATGAAATGTTATCATTCGCTGGTAAATGGATGGAATTGGAGAACATCATTCTGAGTGAGGTTAGCCTGGCCCAAAAGACCAAAAATCGTATGTTCTCCCTCATATGTGGACATTAGATCAAGGGCAAACACAACAAGGGGATTGAACTATGAGCACATGATAAAAGCGAGAGCACACAAGGAAGGGGTGAGGATAGGTAAGACAACTAAAAAACTAGCTAGCATTCGTTGCCCTTAACGCAGAGAAACTAAAGCAGATACCTTAAAGCAACTGAGGCCAATAGGAAAAGGGGAACAGGTACTAGAGAAAAGGTTAGATCACAAAGAATTAACTTAGAAGGTAACACCCACGCACAGGAAATCAATGTGAGTCAATGCACTGTATAGCTATCCTTATCTCAACCAGCAAAAACCCTTGTTCCTTCCTATTATTGCTTATACTCTCTCTACAACAAAATTAGAAATAAGGGCAAAATAGTTTCTGCTGGGTATTGAGGGGGGGCAGAGGGAGGGGGAGGAGTGGGTGGTAAGGGAGGGAGTGAGGGCAGTGGGGAGAAATGAACCAAGCCTTGTATGCACATATGAATAATAAAAGAAAAATGAAAAAAAAAAGAAAAGAATCAATCAAGAAGTTAAAATAGAACTGTTACATCTCAAACATGTATGAACAGTCTGAGTATGAGGATTGCAAGTGAAAAACAAAAGGAAAGTGACCTTATATTTGTATAAATGTATTTAATGTCACTTTTGTACATGTTATCACATAGCTAAGGTTGAATAACCTCACACATGCACATCACATATCTTATATAAAACATTTTAGAATAGTGTCTAGAACAGTGGCAAGTGGAGAGGTTTTGGCATTGCAGTCTAATGGACTTAGAACTAAAAACAAGTATTTTTTTATTAATCCCCAGAATCCTCCCATTATTTACTGTTCCTCTATCACCAGGATCCCCTAATATTTAATAGCTTATAGTACAGTATATAATATATGTTGATACATAGATGGGTTGTTTCAACATTTTCCATTTTCTAACATTTTCTTTCACCCTCCCCCTCTCATAGTCCTCTCAGAACACCCACTAATATGTATCTCTATATACATTTAACTTATAGATATACCTAACTTCCACATATGAGGAAAAACATGCGGCCGTTCACTTTTTGAGCATAACTTACTTAATTTAATATGATGTTCTCAAGTTCCATCCATTTACCTGAAAACATAATAATTTCATTCTTCTTTATGGCTGAAAAAAACTCCATTGTGTATATATACCACATGTACTTAATCCATTCATCAGTTGTGGGGTACCTGGGCTGTTTCCAAAGCTTGGCTATCATGAATAGTGCTGCAATAACTGGCTGTGCAAGTGCTTCTATCATATCCTGGAACACATTCCTTTAGCTATATGCCAAGGATGGTATAGCTTATCATATGATAGTTCTATTTTTTTTGTTTTTTGAGGGACCACCATAATGCTTTCCATAGTGGTTGCGCTAATTTATATTCCCACAAACAGTGTAGAAGTGTTCCTTTTTCCCCACATCCTCACCAGCATTTGTTGTTGCCTTTGTTCTTGATGATAGCCATTTTGAATGGGGTGAAAGAAAATTTTATTCTTCTCAAATTCAAAGAAAGAAAATTCAGAAAGCCTCTTTTGGCATATCTGACCAAAGAAGAATTAAATAAGATATTCAATAAAACATAATAAAGTAGCGGGCATGAATTTTAATATCTCTTAAAACATATGCTAAGAATCTTGAGGAAAAGTAAAAAATCTTATATTTTGTTAAAGTGTTTCATATTATTTAATGTCCTTTTGTGATATTTTGCTATGATTTTCCTGACTTCTCACTTAAGGATTCATCAGCAATAGTGGATGAATTCTTCCTCCTTACCTGAAATTCTTACCCACTTCAGACCCATCTCCATTATTATTTTTTAATTGTTGTGCAAGGTGGTGTGTGCATTGTAGCATTTACAAAGGTTCTTACAATGTATCAAATATGTCATACTTGGATTTACTTCCTCCACTGCTCTCCTTCATCCTCCCTCTCCAGATTCCTGGAACAGTTTCAACATGTGTTTAATTATTTGCACCATCCTCCTAACTCTTTTTCCACTACCTTCCACCTCCCACCAGTGCCAAACCCCCCTTTCTCCATGGAAAAGCTATACACATAGCTGAGATGTATATTATATTAGACAAGTGGCAGTAGACCAGGGGATATAAATGGATCCTTACAGGAATACATTTATACTCCAAATTGGACTTTGGTGGCAATGGTATTTGAACTCAAGATCTCACACTTGTTAAACAGGTGCCATTCCATGTGAGCTATACCCTCAGCCCTCCAAAATGGACTTTGCATACTCAATGGTACATGAAAATGTTCAAAATGCTATTTAAAAAACAGTCAGCTGGGAATTGTGGCCAATGATCATAATCCCAGCTCTTTGCATAAACATGTGTATGTGTGTATGTGAGTATATAATTAAGCAGTGTTGTACCAGTTGAATTATATATAGTACATATGATGCATATCATATAACATTTAAACAAGCTTTGATTGTGACTTAGAATACATACTTATATATAATTAGTATATTGATACATAATAAATTTATATTAATTAAAATATACATAAATATAATGTATGTACAATGTATATTACATATATGAAATTGATATATTCATATTAATATATTATTAGTAGGAATTGTGAATATACAATTAACATATATTAAGATAATATGTTTGTAAATTTATTATATAACATATTATAATATATTCATATATCACACACTATCAATATATCATATATTGAGGAGATTCAAGATTGCTGCTAGGATAGGGAATCAGAAATCCTAAACAATGTGACTCCATAAACTACTTTGAGATATCAGAGCTACACTTGGATAATTCTAATTGCTTCTAAATAATAACCACCACCACATTGAGGGCAGATAAAATTCAAAGACTGACCCTTAAATCAAGCTTAAATTGCACCTAAGAGCCATGAAAATCCCATTTGATACAGCCAGCAAGGCATGTTTAGCCCTAGGGAAAAAATCCCTTGGCCATTTCTCTCTTTTGTTTTTTTCTCCCAACCAGCAGAAGACAGACAACATCAATCAGAATCAAACTCTGTGGCATCCTGGACCCCTAGCCCATGAAGAGCCTCCCTATGCCATGCTGCAATGATAAAAGTGGCACCATTTCTCCCCAGTGGCCAGCTCCAAAGCTGCTTGCTTGAATCTACAGAATGAACCACCCACAACTCTCTTACCGACACCTGGGAGCATAATTCATTGCAGCCCCAGAGCAGACTGAATCCACTCACAACAAAACTGAAAAATGTAAACAGCAAACTGTAATCTCAAACTGACAGCAGAGGTGGGGGGTGGAACACTGAACCTGCCCCAGGGTGGGGCAATGAGCCAAACTGTCAGCACCAATGTCTCAGTGAAAAAACACGGGTAAAGCAGCAAAGGCTGAGAGCTAGAGTGAGCTGACAAGCCAACCTCCCACAGGAGCCAGTAGCACCAAGCAGAGGTTGGGAGAGGCACAAAGGTTGAGAGTGGAGTGGGGTGACATGCCGACCTCCCAAAGCTGTCTAGGTCGTGGATCTGAGAGCTGTTCTCATGGGACAAAAGGCAACATTCAAAACCAAATTGCATGGGGTAGCAGCTGAACAAGCAGAGTAGCAGCTGCAGGGCAAGGCAACTGCTGTCTGGTGAAAACAACAACAGCTCTGACCACCCTGCATAAACTGGCAGACTTACCTTGCCTCATAATTGCAACTAACCCTTTGGACAGAAGGACCAAGTACTAGTCACAACCCAGACAAGTGGTAGACCACATCAGAGCTTCCAATTATACACCAATATCAGGATTATGTTCCTAATAAATAACTTCAGATCTTTTACCAAAAAACTGAATGTTTGTTGTTCCTGAACCTGGTGTTTTTTATTGTGTTTTTTGGGGGAGTGCTTTTTGTGGGTTTTTTCTGTATTATTAACCATACCATCACTACTTTCTTATCCCTTTGCTTTCCACCTTCATTTTCCCTCTTACACTTGCACTACATACAATATATTGTTCTCCCTCCTAACCACTCTTTCAGCTCCTTCTCATCCTCTCTTTCCCACTATCTTCACCTCTCCCTCCTATGCTCCCACAATGTGATCAAACTACCCTTGCCTCCTATGCATGTACCACTTACTGACTAGTCTACTGTACCAACTGCACATAATCCCAGCCACCACAATCTCTGACACGAGCACCCTCCACTACAACAGAAATACCCCCCCAACACACAGAAGGGCCATAAAACTCATCAACTCCAATATCTCTTCCCCCACTCACCCAACCCTTTTCCCACCCACCTTTCAATGCCACATTTACCAATTTCCCAAATTTCTACATCTAGCCTAATAACTATAACTCTCCCAACTCCCACTTTTTATAGATATTATCACCAAGGGCTTTTCTATATTACATGTAAAAAACTGGCCTCTCATTGAGTTTGTGTATTTGTTATTGCTAAATGACAACTCCAGGTCAGGGACATAGCACATCTGTTCTAGCAAACAATCAGTCACAACACAAAAATTAAATCAAGGGAAAGAAAACAGGCAATTAAAACCACCAACTAGCCTAGGAACAGCATAGTTGCATAGCACCAAGTGGAGCAATGGGAAGAAAAGAAAGGATAGAAGCCACTCTCCTCAAAAAAATAATTCAATACAGGATTCAGGGGGAAATGAAGAAAATGGATACCCAGTTCCTGACCCCCCCCAAAAATGATAAATGTCACTAAGGAGACCAGTGACACCCACAAAAAATCCTCAAAGATGAAATCTGGGAAGAAAGTTCTGAAAAATTCACAGAGAGGATAAAAGACAAGGTTAACCAGAATGTACAAGATGCATTCAAGAAATTGCAAGACACCAAAAATAAAGAACACGAGAAGTCACAGAAACAAATAAATGATCTCAGACAGGACTTCAACAAACACCAAAGTGAGACAAAAGACACTATAAAAAGAGAGAAATATGAATTAAAAATGACAACACAAAATATAAAACAAGAATGGAACAAAGATATGGAATATCACAGAAAAAAGAATTAGAAATTCTGTAACCAAAAAAAGCCCTATAGTCAAAGAAAAAACAGGGTGGAAAGCAGCCACCAAACAGAATTAACCAAAATGGAACCTCTCCACATCATGTAATTAAAGCAATGAGCACAGAGAACAGAGAAAGAATGTTGAAAGTTAAAAGCAAGAAAAAGCAAATAACATATAAAGGTAAACATATAAAAATCACAGCATGTCTTTCAACGACACCTAAAAAGCAAGGGGTGAATAAAGTATGGAATTACAGGCACTGAATGAATATAATTTAAGTCCTAGGATACTCTACCCCTCAAAACTAATTTTCAATGTTGACAGAGAAATAAAAATCTTCCATGATAAGCAGAAACTAAAACAATATATGACCACCAAGCCACCACTATAGAAGATTCTACAAGGAATTCTGCACACAGAAGATTAAAGCAAATAAAACCAGCAGAGGACAGGGGGTATCAAACCACAGGAGAAGAAAAGACAAGTAATCAGAGAGTAGTTGATTCAGCTGCACACGAATCCTTGAAGAACAAAAATAACCGAATGGCAGGAGTCACCACATATCTATCAATATTAACAATGAATGTCAAGGCACTCAACTCCCCCATCAAAAAGCACCAGTTGGCAAACTGGGTTAAAAAGGAAGATCTGACGATCTGTGGTTAAAAAGAGACCCATCTTACTGACAGAAGAAAACACTGGCATAGAGTGAAAGGCTGGAAGAAGATTTACCATGCCAGTGGTCCCCCAAAAGAGGCAGGAATAACAATGTTTATAACAAACATATATTGGTAAAATGAGATAAAGTAGGGCACTTCATACTAACAAAAGTAGAAACACACCAAAAGGAAATAATGATTATCAACCTATATGCACCCAATGTCAGTGCACCCAATTTCATCAAACTTACACTATAGGACTTAAAAGCACAAAGAGACTCCAAAAGAGTGGAAGTGGGAGACTTTAATACACCTCTGTCAGCAATAGCTAGGTCCTCCAAATAAAAAAATCAACAAAGAAATCCTAGAACTAAATGACACCATAGATCAAAATGACCTAACTGATGTCTACAGAATATTTCATCCTAAAAATGCACAATATGCATTCTTCTCAGTAGCCCATGGAACTTTCTCCATGACATCATAGCGCACAAAACAAGCCTCAGCAAATATAAAATAGAAATAACCCCCTGCCTTCTTTCTGATCACAATGCATTAAAACTGGAACTCAACAACAAAAACAACAGCAGAAAATAGCAAATAATTGGAGGCTGAATAACACATTGCTCAAACATCAGTGGGTCATAGAAGAAATAAGAGAGGAAATAAAGAAATTCCTGGAAGTTAATGAAAATGAAAACATGACTTACCAGAACCTATGGAACAAAGCAAAGGCAGTCATAAGCAGAAAGTTTATAGTCATGAGTGCATATATTAAAGGACAAAAAGATCTCAAATGAATGACCTAATTGTACATTTCTAACACCTAGAAAAACTAGGACAACCAAAACCTGAAACAAGCAAGAGAGAAATAAGAACAATAGGACTAAAATTAATGAAATAGAGACCAAAAAAACATATAAAGGATCAACAAACAAAATGTTGTTTCTTTGAAAAATTAAACAAGATTGACAAGTCCCTAGCAAATCTTACTAAAATGAGGAATAAAAAGATCAAAATCAGTAAAAGCAGAAATGAAAAAGTGGAGATAACAACACACAACAAGCATATTCACAGAATCATAATGGACTACTTTGAGAACCTATAGTCCAATAAATTGTAAACTTTTAAGGAAGTGAACAAATTTATAGATACTTATGACCATCCAAAACTGAACCAAGAGGATATTAACCACCTAAACAGATCTATAACACATAATGAAGTTGAAGCCACAATAAAGACTCTCCAAAAAAAGAAAAGTCAAGGACCTGACAGATTCTTTGCTGAATTCTACAAGACCTTTAAAGAAGAATTAATGTCAACATTCCTTAAACTTTTCCACAAAATAAAAAGGGAAGGAAATTTGCCTAACTCATTCTATGAAGCCAGCATTACACTCATCCCAAACCAGACAGGGACATATCCAAATGGAGAACTGAAGGCCAATCTCCTGAATTAACTTGGATGCAAAAATCTTTGTTAAATAATGGCAAAATGAATCCAACAACGTATCAGAAAGATCATTCACCATGTCCAAGTCAGCTTCATCTCAGGGATGTAGGGATGGTTCAACATACGCAAATCAAGTAATATAATACATTAATAGAAACAAAGACAAAAATTACTTGGTTATCTCAACAGACGCAGAAAAAGCCTTTCATGAGATTCAATGCCACATCAATGATAAAAGCTCTAAGAAAACTAGGAATGGAAGGACTGTACCTGAATATTATAAAGGCCATATATGACAAACCTATAGCCAACATCATACTCAATGGGAAAAATTTAAAAGCATTCCCCCTAAAGTCAGGAACAGGACAAGGATATCCATGCTCCCTATTCCTATTTAACTTAATCCTGGCATTCCTATCCAGAACAATAAAGGAAGAAGAAGAAATAGAAGGAATACAAAAAAGTAAAGAAGTAGTCAAAGTACCCTATTTGCAGAAAATATTATCATATACCTCAAAGACCCATAAAGCTCCACAAAAAACTCCTACACACCAAAACAGCTACAGCAATATAGCAGGATACAAAATATACTTACAAAAATCTGTAGAAAAAAAACTCCATTTAAAATAGCCTCAAAAAATCAAATACTTGGGAATAAACTTAACATAGGATATAAAAGACTTCTATGAAGAGTACTACCAACCACTGAAGAAAGAGATTGAGGAAGACTATAGAGCTCTCACACTCATGGATTGGCAAAATACACATAATAAAAATTGCTATTCTATCAAAAGCAATCTACTTGTTCAATGCAATACTGATCAAAGTCTCAATGACCTTCATCACAGAGATTGAAAAATCTACCCTAAAGTTCATTTGGAAACACAAGAGACTATGTATAGCTACGGCAATGCTGAGTTAAAAAGAACAATTCTGGAATTATCACAATACCCGACTTCAAACTATACTACAAAGCCATGGCAATAAAAACAGCATGGTATTTGCACAAAAAACAGATATGAAGACCAGTAGAAGAGAACAGAGAACCAACATATGAATCCATACAGCTACATCCCACTTATTTTTTACAAAGGCACCAAAAACATACTATGGAGAAAAGACAGCTTCTTCAACAAATATTGCTGGGAAAAGTGGTTACCTTCAGAAAACTGAAACTAGATCCATTGCATGTCACCATGTAATAGTATCAATTCAAATTTTTATGTCCTTAATGTCAGACCCAAAAACTTGCAGTTAGTAGAGGAAAGAGCAAGGAGTGTTCTGGCAGCAATTGCTATAGGCAAGGATTTCCTCAGTAGAACTCCAGCAGCCCAGCAACTAAGTGAAAAGGTGGACAAATGGGACAGCTTGAAATCTTAAGTAAAGTTAGCCAGGCTCAGAAGGCCAAAAATCATATGTTATCCCTCATATGTGGATTATATACCTAAAACAAATGCAGTAATATTATTGGACGTGGTTCACAAACTAAGGGAAAATGTAAACAGGAGAGATAATGAAAGGGAAAGAAACCTAGAAGCTGAATGTGGTTGATGTGCTCACTCTAGAGGAGCGAATATAGCAACCTTAAACTGGCCGAGGCCACTATGGAAAGGGGACCGGGAAATAGCAAAGAGGTCTGGTAGAGATGTACCAATGAGGGTTGCAATGCACAAGTGCATGGAACCAATGCTAGGAATCTCTTTTTGTAGTTATCTTTATCTCAAACTAGCAAAACCCCTACGTTTTTCTCATTATCTCTTATGTTTTCTCTTCAAAAACTTGGAGAACAAGAGGTGGGAAGAGGTTCAGCCCAGGATGGGGGAGGGGTAACCAAAACAATGTATATACATTTAAAAAAATCAAACAAACAACAAGCAAGGGGTAAGGGCAATGCAAAATATATGTATATGTACACATATATATCATATATTAATATACTAATTATATATAATTACAAACTATGTTACAATCAATATATGTTTAAATATTATATAACAAATAATGTACTGTATAGATATTTTATCTTTATATAAAATTCAACTAGGACTATGCAGCTTAATTTGTACTCACTTTCTACATTGGGAAATAATTCCTCTGTGATTCCTCTAAATTTATTTTCTTTCTCAAGATTGTTTTTCCTTTTTTTGGATCATCTAAGTTCCATATAAAGTTGAGAATTAGTTTTTCCATTTCTGCACTAAAGTTTTTGGAAATTGAATAAGGATATATTCAATATGACACTTTGAAAGTTGTTGACATCTTAGCAATATCTTGTCATCCGTGAATACAAGTAACTTTTAATTTGTAGGTCTTCTTTTATTTATTATTATTCATTTATTCACATCTGCATACATTGTTTGGGTCATTTCTCCCCCCTGCCCCCTCCCCCACCCTATCCTCCCTTCTGTCCTCAGTTCCAGGCAAGTTCTATTCTGCCTTTATCACTAGTTTTGTTGAGGAAAAGAGAAAAGCCTAATAAGGAAGACAAAGAGTTGAGGATACCTATACAGAAATATTCCTAGCATTGCTTTTGTGTACACGTGTTATGAACCCTTTGATTCATCTCTAACTGCTCTTTACCCTGGTTATTGATCCCCTTATCATGATAACCACTGTTGTTTTAAGGTTTCTGTATTAGTTCCTCTGGAGTGGGGACATCAAACGCTTTCATGTTTTGGGTTTTCTACCTATTTCTAAATCACCCAAATGTGCTCTCCCCTTGTCATGTGGTCCCAGTCCAACCACATTGCTGCATTTGCCCTAGATCTAAAGTCCACATATGAGGGATAACATATGATTTTTGGTCTTCTGAGCTTGGCTGACCTCACTCAGAATGATGTTCTCTCGTTCCAGACATTTACCTGCAAATAAGATTTCATTCTTCTTCATGGCTGAGAAAAATCCCATTGTGTACAAGAACCACATTTTCTTGATCTATTCATCAATAGTGGGACATCTTGTTTGTTTCCATAACTTGGCTATAGTGAATAGTGCCGCAATAAATATGGGTGTACAGGTGCCTCTGGAGTAACCTGTGTTGCAATACTCTGGGTATAACCCCAGGAGTGGGATTGCTGGATCATATGACAGGTCTATGTTTAGATTTTTAAGAAGCCTCCAAATTTTTTTCCAGAGTGGTTGTACCAACTTGCATTCCCACCAACAGTTGATTAGGGTTCCTTTTTCCCCACATCCTCACCAACACATGTTGTTGGTGGTGTTTTTGATGATGACTATTCTAACAGGGTTGAAGTGGAATCTTAGTGTGGTTTTGACTTGCATTTCCTTTATGGCTAGAGATGGTGAGCATTTTTTCAATTGCTTTTTTGCTATTTTAATTTCTTTTTTTGAGAAAGTTCTATTAAGTTCAGTTGCCCATTTTTAATTGGTTCACTGATTTTAGGAGAGCTTAGTTTCTTAAGCTCCCTGTATATTCTGGTTATCAGTACCTTGTCTGATGTATAGCTGGCGAATATTTTCTCCCACTCCGTGGGTGGTGTCTTCAGTTTAGAGAACATTTATTTTGTTGTGCAGAAGCTTTTAAATTTCATGTAGTCCCATTTGTCCATCCTTTCTCTTAGTTGCTGGGCTGCTAGCATTCTATTGAGGAAGTCCTTGCCTATACCTATTAGTTCCAGAGTGTTTCCTGCTCCTTCCTGTAGTAATTTCAGAGTTTTAAGTCTGATTATTTAGGTCCTTGATCCATTTTGAGTTGATAATAATACAGGGTGATAGACATGGATCTAGTTTCAGTTTCTTGCAGATGAATAACCACTTTTCCAAGCAACATTTGTTGAAGAGGCTGTCTTTTCTCCATCATATGTATTTGGCACCTTTGTCAAAAATGAGGTGAGTATAGTTGTGTGGATTCATATCTGGATCTTCTATTCTGTTCCACTGGTCTTCAAGTCTGTTTTTATGCCAGTACCATGCTGTTTTTATTGCTATTGCTTTGTAATATAGTTTGAATTCAGGTATTGTGATACCTCCAGCATTGCTTTTTTTGCGGAGTATTGCCTTGGCTATTCGTGGTCTATTGTGTTTCCAAATGAATTGTAGGGTAGATTTTTCAATCTCTTTGATATAAGTCATTGGGATTTTGATGGGAATTGCATTAAACATGTAGATTGCTTTTAGTAGTATAGCCATTTTTACTATGTTAATTCTACCAATCCATGAGCATCAGAGATCTTTCCATCTTCTGTAGTCTTCCTCGATCTCTTTCTTCAGGAGTTTGTAATTCTAATTGTAGAGTTCATTCACATCTTTTGTTAAATTTACTCCTAGGTATATGCTTTTTTTTGAGGCTATTGTTAATGGAATTGTTTTCATGTATTCTTTCTCCATTTGTTCATTACTAGTATATAGAACAGGTAATGATTTTTCTATGTTCATTTTATATCCTGCTACATTTCTATAGCTGTTGATGGTGGCTAGGAGTTTTTGGGTAGCGTTTTTTGGGTCTCTAAGGTATAGGATCATATCATCTGCAAATAAGGATATTTTGACAGTTTATTTACCTATTTCTATTCCTTTTATTTCTTCTTCTTGCCTAATTGCTCTGGCTAGGAATTCCAGTACTATGTTGAATAGGAGTGGGGATAGTGGGCACCCTTGTCTCATTCCTGATTATAGGGGGAACCGTTTCAGTTTTTCACCGTTAAGTATGATGTTGGCTGTAGGTTTGTCATAAATATCCTTTACAGTGTTGAGGTACATTCCTTCTATTCCTAGTTTTCTTAGAGCTTTTATCATTAAGTGGTGTTGGATGCTATTGAAGGCTTTTTCTGCATCTATTGAGATGATCAAGTGGTTTTTGTCTTTGCTTCTATTGATGTGCTATATTACATATATAGATTTGCGCATGTTCCTGTGCCACGTGTAATTTGGTATTAGCTGGGTTACAATATTAATACTAACAAAATCATGAGAGAAGGATAAAAGAGAAGGAAAGATAAAAAGAAGAGAGAAGAGAAGGAAAAAAAAAGAAGGAAAAAAAATTGAGAGAGATGGTAGGTGATCAAACAGCAAATCAGGCTGCCAAACCCTTAAAGAAGGGAGAAAAAGATTTTAAAAAATCACCAGTTCTGGAACAGTAGGCTTGCAGGCTTATTTGTTTGTAGTTCTTTAGTGTCCAGTCCAGTCTGTGTGTGTCTCTCAGGCATACTTGGAGCCCTCTAGTGGCGGCCCAAGCGGGAGCATAGTGGAGTGGTTATCTGGGAAGCCTGTAGAGCTGAGGCCAGCTCCACCTGAGGGGTGGGATTCCTGGCGATCTGGTGGAAGCAGCTTTCTCACACCAGGCTGATGCCTGTCCTAGAGGGGTAGGGCTCCAGTCATTCCACACACACCTGGAGCCCTGCAAGGCCTAATGGGTGGGGGAAGTCTAAGGGGCGGGGTCCAGTCATGCCACCCATAGCTGGTGCTCAGCAGGGCCTGAAGGGCAATGGGCTCAGGGGAGGGGCGGGTATCCTGGCGAGCTGTGGGACTGGATCTGGGCTGGTCTTCAGCATGGATTGGTGGCAGGAATCCCGGTGGTCAAGGATCTGGCTGTGTGGCCGAGGGGTGGGTATTCCGGTGTGGTGTGAGTCTGGGAGCTGGAGGCCAGATTGGCTGGGGGGTGGGTAACCTGCCATTTGCGGGTCTGGTGTGGGGCTGTAGCCTGGCACAGCCTGAGGAGTGGAAAGCCCAGCAGAGCAGAGCAGTGGCTCTGCAGACCTACGGGGTGAAAATTTGGCAGACTGGCTATTATTTTATTAGATCATGGCATGGAGAAGCCTTCCGGGGTCTAAGTGTTTAGAGTGTCATGTTTTGGGCTCTCCCTGGTGCTTCACCTCAGTCAGGTGTGTCTCCAGCTTCTCGATAGGGTCTCTGGTCAGGATCTCACAAGGTCTGTGGCTCTGTCTCCATTACCATCTTGGATCTCTCCCCTTCTTTTATTTTTTGTAGCAGTAATGTATTACTTTTTAGCTTATAGATCTCTAACCTCCTTTATTAGATTCTAAATAGAAATACAGTCCTAATTAGATTTTCCATATTTTCATTGATGGATTTACAGAAACACTGATTTATATTTTTTGCTTGTATACCCTACATTTGTGTTGCATTCCTCTATTAATTCTAGAATTTCTGTAATATTTTGGAAATTTTATGTATTGTATCATGTCATGTTTGAATAAGCACAGTTTTCTGACCATTCTCAACTTTGTATGTCTTTTATTTCTTTTTTTCTTTGCTTTTGTCTTTTTTATTAACATATAATAGGTTAACAGGGGGATATATCATGATAGTTTTTATGTGCTTACAATATACCTTAATTAGATTCATCCTCTCCATCCTTTCTATCACCTTCCATAACCCCCTCTTAGAACAATTTCAACATGTTTTAATTTTATTGAATTTTCATGTATATATCTCTTTATTTGCATATATCATTTGTACAAAATAATTGATTTCATTAAACTTTTCCACATATGGACATAAGGTAACCAAATCATATGCACCCCTGTATTAATCTCACTTCCACTCAATCCTCCTTTTCCCCTTCCTTCTCCCCAATCATCTCCATTCTACTTTCTTGATTTGTTTTCTTTTAGATTCCATCTACAAAACCAAATATAAGATGCTTGCACTTTGGATTGGGCTTATTTCCCTCAACATATTGATATTCAGGTCCATTGGTTTTCTTGAAAATGACATGATTTTGTTCTTCTTTATGACTGAATAGTAATCTATTGGTTATATATACCTAATGTTTTCTTTATCCATTCATCTGTGTATGGGCAGCTAGGCTGATTCCATGATTTGACTATCATGGATAGTGCCAGAATAAACAACATGGGTGTGCAGATATGTCTATTATAGGTTGATTTTTATTTCTTCCAGTATATACCCAGGAGTGGTATAGCTCGATCTCACCTGAATATCCACACTGACCTCAAAGGTGGCTGCCTAATTCACATTTCTCACAACATTGCATAACAGATATTTAATTGCTGCATTCTAGCATTTGTTGATTATGTTTTTCCTGATGATAGCCATCTTGACTGGGATGAGATGAAATGTCAATGTAATTATGATTTGATGTCTGTACACATTGAACCTTTAACAATGACTTGTACTTCTTTTGAAAAGTGTCTACTCAGTTCATCTTTCCCACTTATTAATTGTTTATTTTTTCTTTTAGTGCTTAGCTTTTTGAGTTCTTTATATATTCTTAATAATAATCATCTGTCAGATAAATAGGTATCATAGAATTTTTCCCATTCTGTAGGCTGTCCCTTCACTCCATTGCTACTTTTGCTGTGTAGGATTTTGCTAGTTTAATGCAGTCCAATCAGTCAATTCTTTCTATTATTTCTTGAGCTACTGGAGTCATATACCAAAAGTCATTGCCTACATGTGTACCCTATATTTTGCCCTAGCACTTTAAAAGGTTCAAAGATTTTTTTCAATACTTAAGATTGAACTCAGGGCTTTGTACTTTCTAGGCTAGTACTCTACCATTTAAACCATGGCCCAGACTTTTTTTGCTTTAGTTGTTCTTCATGTAGGATCTTGAGTTTTTACCTGGAGCTATCCTTGAACCACGATCATCCTAGTCATGCCTTCCATAGCTAGGATAACAAAAACATGTCACCACTGCCCAGATTCTGTGTTGAGATGGGGGTCTTGCTAATTTTTGCATGGGCTGGCCTTGAATTATTAGTCTCCTGATCTCCACCTTCTAAGTTGCTGGAATTATAGACATGAACCATTATGGATATTTCAAATATCCAAGCGTTCAATGTTTTATATTTTAAACTAAGGCCTTTAATATACTTTGAATTGATCTTTTTATAGAGTGAGAAACAATCTTCTAATTACAGACTTCTACATGTTTAAATTCAGTTTCCCTAGCACCCTTTCATGCGTCTTTTCTCCAAAATATGTTTTCGGCACCTTTTTTGAGAATCAGATGGCTTAAGGTGTGTGAGTTTATTTCTGGGTCTCTATTCTATTCAGTAGGCCAATATGTACCTTTTTATTTCAATGTCATGCTGAGTGTGGTACTATGGCTCTATAGTAAAACTTGATGTCTTGGTGTTGTGCTGATTTTTTTTGGCCTAGTATTACTTTGACTATTGGGGTCTTTTGTGATTTCATATGAATTAAGGATTTTTTTTAGTTCTATGAGGAATGTCATTGGAACTTTGATTAGGATTTCATTGAATTTGTAAATTTCGTTTGGTAATATGGTCATTGGCACAATATTAATTCTACCAACCCATGAAAATAGGTTGTCTTTACATCTTTTAGTGCCTTCTGTAACTTCTTTCCTTGTGTTTTATAATATCATTGTAGATGTCTTTCAACCCTTTGCTTATATTTTTCTCATATTTTTTGAGGCTACAGTGAATGGGATTGTTTTCAGAGTTCTTTCTCAGAAGGAAATTGTTTTGGTGTATAGAAAAGCATTCATTTTTATATGTTGACTTTTTTGCTGCTACTTCTCTTAAAGTGTTTATCAGATCTTATAGGGTTTTGGTGGGATGTTTGTGATCTTTAAAGTATAGCATTATATCATGTGCAAATAGAAATTTTACTTCTTCCTTCACTATTTGTAATCTTTGTATTACTTTCTCTTGCATTATAGATCTGCCCCAGATTTATGTACAATACTGAGTAACATTTTGGAGAAAATGCTTTGAATTTTTCACCATATGGTATAATAATGGGTATAGACATTACTTTTATTATGTTGAGGTGTGACCTTTCTATTTCTAGGTTCTTCAAGACTTTTATCATGAAGTGATGGTGAATTTTGTTAAAGGCTTTTTCTGCATCTATTGAGATGATCATGTCAGTTTTGTATTTGATTTCATTTTTATGGTGTGCATTATGTTTATTGATTTGAATATGTAGAACCATCCTTGAATTCTTAGAATGAAATCCACTGGACCATGTTATATCATCCTATTCATATGTTATTGAATTTAGCATGCAAGTATTTTATTGAAGATTTTTGTCTGTATGCTCATTAAGGAAAATGACCTATGGTTTTGTTTTATTGTTATGCCCTTATCTAGTTTTGGTGTCAGAGCAATACTGGCTTCACAGAATAAGCCTGAGTGTTTTCCTTCCCTTTCCATTTTAGGGACTAGATTGAAAAGCATTTGTGTTCATCTTTAAAGGTCTTGTGAAATTTAACTATGAATCTACCCATTCCTGGGCTTTTTCTTGTTAGTGGAACTTTTATTTTGCTTTAATATTATTGTTTATCATTGGCTTGCTTAGATTTTTATATTTTCTTAGTTTAATTTTGTCATATGTGTTTAAAATAAAATAAAAATAGTCTAGATATTCCAGTTTGTCCAATTATAAATTTTCAACTATAAAGCTATGAAGAAAAAATTTGAAGAAGACTATAGAAAACTGAATAATCTCCTATGCTCATGGATTGGCAGAATCAATTGTATGAAAATGGCTATATTATTAAAAGCAATCTACATGTTCAATGAAATTTCCATGAAAATTCCACTGCCATTTATCACAAAGATTGAAAAATCAACTCTAAAGTTCATTCAGAAGCAAAAAGACTGAGAAGAACCAAGACAATGTTGAGCAAAAAGAGCAATGCTGTAGTTATCACCATGACTGACTTCACACTATACCATAAAGCACAGCCATAAATGCAGTATGATACTGGCACAGAGGTAGACACAAAGATCTGTGGTCCAGAATAAAAGACCTAGATATGAATCCACACACCTAGGCCCTTGTCATTTTTGACAAGGGCACCCAAAACATACAGTGGAAAAAGACAGCCTCTTCAACAACTTTTGTTGAGAATACTTGATATCTCCATGCAAAAAAAAAGTGAAACTGGATCTGTATCTTTCACCTTATATGAGTATCAGCTCTATGGGAATTAAGTACCTTAATATAAAATCTGAAACTTTTAAGCTAGTACATAAAACAGCAGGGAATAAACTGGAACTAATAGGCATAGACAATGAGTTCCTATGCCTCAGCAACTAAGAGAAAGTATGGACAAATGGACTACAATGGATTAAAAAGCTTCTGCACACCAAAAATAATAATCACCAGATTGAAAAGTCAGCTCACACAATGGGAAAAAATCTTTGCCAGTGATATATCTGAAAATAAATTAATACCTAGAATATACAGAGAGTTCAGAAAACTAAACTCCCAAAAAAAATGACCCAATGAAGAAGTGAGCATATGAACCAAACAGATCTTTTTCAAAGGAAGAAGTCCAAATGACCAAGAAACGTGAGGGAATGATCAGCATCCCTGGCCATAAAGGAAATGCAGATCAAAATCACCTTAGATTCCACCTCACTCCTGTTAGAATGGCTACCATTAAGAACAGAAACAATAACAAATGTTGGTGAGGATGTGGAGAAAAAGGAACTGTCATGCACTGTTGGTGGGAAAGTAAATTAGTACAAGCACTATGGAAAACAGTATGGAGGTGCCTGAAAAAATTAATATCAAAGTGCTATATGATCTAGTAATACCCCTCCTAGGGATAAACCCAAAGGAATGAAAGTCAGGTTACAATAAAGGCACCTGCACACACATGTTTATTGCAGCATTATTGAGAATAGCTAACCTATAGAAAGAGCCAGAACGCCCCAATACTGATGAATGGATTCAGAAAATGTGTCATTTTTGTACAATTTTATTCAGCCATAAAGAAGAATGAAACTTTGTCATTTGCATGTAAATTGATAGAACTGGAAAACATCATTTTAAGTGAAATTAGTTGTGGAGGATTCCCAGGTGAGCAGCCACACTGGTCTAGCAGGGAAAGAGTTAAGGCAATTGTATCTTGCCCTGGCTGAAAACAAAGTAGATCAACCTGCTAACTTGCAATAAAGCCTTGCTTGCAATAGAGGGGATTGCATAAACACTCTGACCATTAAGGCCCAGCTAGTGTCTGTGTTACCTCCTCAATTCTTGCTTGCGCACCTAGTAAACTTTTAAACCTGCTAAACTTCCTCTAAATAGAGTATTTAACTGCTGCTTGTTACAAATTAAAGTTGAACCTGATCTCTTAATCTGTTCCCTGAGTGTTTTCCCAGTTGTGTCCTCCTCCCCACCAGGATAATAGAAACCCACCACACTGCTTCAGATCATTGCAACAGTTAATCAAGTTCAGAAAGCCAAAGGCCACATGCTTCCTCTCATGTGTGGAGTATAGACCCCATACAAATATAAGCAATATTACGAAAAAGAGGTCATGCTAATGAGAGGTCACATCAGAGAGGAGTGTAAAAGAAGGAAGTTAAGGGGAATACAGTTGACATACTTCCTATGCAAGAATGAATATAGAAATTTTAAATCTGAAATCACTCTAAGTAGGGGACTAAGGTAGAAAGGAGAAAAATAGGAGTGCTGAACCAATTTGGGTTATAATACGTCTATACATGATACGTCACAATAAAACAAACTGCATAACTATGTTAAACAAAAATGTCATTTTTTTTCAAAAACAAAACAGGGCCTGTCGGCTGGGGGGGGTTTGGTAACAGTAGAAGTGGGGAGAATATAAGGAAGGAGGTGAATATGGTGAAAATATTATGTACACATATATGTAAATGGAAAATCGAGACCTGGTGAAACTATTACAGGAATTAGTATAGGAAAGATAAACAAGAATGATGGAGGGAGTGAATTCAACTAAGATATATTATAAGAAGTTTTGTAAATGTCACAATGTACCCCCATTATAACAATAATAAAAAATGGGAATTGTGAACAAAAGTTTTCAAATAATTCCCTAATGATACTTTGGATTTCAGTGGTATCTATTATAATATCCCCTTTCTTAACCCTGACTTTATTAATTTTGGTGTTCACTCTTTCTTCGTGTTGGTTTAGCTAATAGTTTCAAAAGAAGGCAGAGAATCATGAGTTTGAAGCTAGCCTGATCTATATAATGAGTTCCTGGACAGGCTGAGATACATAGCAAGATTTTGTCTTCAAAAAATGGGGGATATTTGGATTGATGACAAAAAAAAAAAGAAAATGAGAAAGATCTTAATCTATCTGAATAAATCTCCCTGTGAACACTTTGGTTATGTGGTATTGAGTGGTATTGAGTGGGAGGGGAAGCTGTAGGCTGTTTGGCTTTTTCTTCTGTTTCTATTGCTCATCTAGCAGCCAGAGGGTATGGTTTGTTGGTAGAGCCAGTTGTAATGACCCTTTTATTGTTCTACTCCTCAGAAAGTGATGGGGTGGTTCACAAGATTTTGACCAGAAGCTCCAGCTTGTTCTGATGTCTGATGTCTGTCAATTGGTCGAAGAAAATCTGTAAGATTGCAGTAATCCACACTGATGGATGGATATTGGTAGAATGTACACTTGCTCCCTCCTCCAGAATTCTGATCTTCTGCAAAGTAAGTCCTGCACATAATTGCTTGTAACTTCTCTTTTCTTCTTTCTAATATTCCTGCAGGTAGCTTCCCAAATCTATGGCCCCAAATGGGAAGTAATGTGTCCTCCATTTATGTCCCAGATTTGCCTCACACAGTGGGTAACTCCCGAAAGTCCCAATCCAATCTTTCTCCTGAAGCAAGAGCAACTCTGTAGGCAAAAACTTGCTGGATATGCATACACCCTTTGCTATACATTCCTAGAGATAGGAAAATGCAGACTACTTTGAATTTCAAGGCTTAATACTCAAACAGGAATCAATCAAGAAGTCCCCTATCATTGCCTCATAGCCAAATACCAGGAAGAAGAGAGAATTCTGCCATTGTCAGTATCCTATGAAAAGTTCACGTTCCCAGTATGATTAGACTGCTCTTGTGCATAGATGCTGAGAGCATCTCTCAAGTAGTTGTTTCACAGTGTTGTTAAAAGCATGTGCCAAACAGGACCTGCCTAGAACTAAGGAGAGGAGAAGGGAACAGGGGAGGTGGGGGTCGGTGAGGAGAAATGACCCAAACAATGTTTGCACATGTGAATAAATGAATAATTAAACAAATAATAATAAAAGGACAAGTTGGCAAAAAAAAAAAAAGAATCCAGAATGTGAACTTCACTAATTGTACACTGATCCATTGAGAAAAGAATGTAGTTATGGAAGAAAAATAGGGGTTGGCTATTTCTGAGTACATTTTCAATGCTGGTTCACAGAACACAAGAAGATAAAGTTATGAAAGGACTAACTTCTCAAAAAATTTTGAGATGTATAATTGTAAAAATTGTAAGTAGTTTTGTCATACAATTTATTTAATATTGCACATCCACAACAAAGAAGAGCAAGTGTTACTCTGAGTCTGACCAAAGAGACTTCATTATCTTCTATCAAAAGATTAGTGTTCTAACTTCTGGGTGTTTGAAATGCTCTTATAATTTGAATTGTAATGAACAATTTCAACTGTCAATTTGCTAATGCAGCAGCTGGCATATGGCAGTTACCTGTTAAAATAAGCATGGATACAGCTGGGCTCAACTCAGTCATTCCAATAGTACTTTGAATGTTGATAATTCTACTTTATTGAGGTATAACACAAATACACTGTATCTATCATAACAATATTAAACACATTTCATATAAAAATAAATATGGGACACTTGACCAAAAAACACGCACAATAACTTGGAAAACTACTAAATAGATTATAGGGGAAAACCTTCCTAAGAAGGTGAGATGAAACATGAATTTGTCAGTATTAAAAAAAACCTTGAATTTGGAAGGATGAGAAAGAAATGAAAAGAAAAATCAAGTACAAGCATGTTGATAACAAAATAATTTCCTATCATCATGTAGCTCAAAAGAAACTAAGGAAAATGACTATGTTTATGCTGATAGCAGGAAAAGAGATATGAGAATAGATTGATATACTGGAGAGACCATTTTGCTCAAATGAACATTTAAATGAAATAACAGAAAGCAACACAAAAAATACAGCATCAACTAAATTCTCAACACATGTTGATCAATTTTTTTACATCTTTTATATCATTTTAGGTTTGCATATAACTTTATTTATTCATTTCTGTTCATTTATTTATTTTGGCAGTACTGGAGTTTGAGCTCTGGGACTCATGCTTACTAGGCAGGTGCTCTACCACTAGAACCATGCTCCCAGACCTTTATTTTTCTTTAGTTGCTTTCCAGGTAATCAATCCTTCATCTGATGTGTATCTGGCAAATATTTTCTCCCACTCTGTGGGTGATCTCTTCAGTTTAGAGACCATTTCCTTCGTTGAGCAGAAGCTTTTTAGTTTAATGAGGTACCATTTGTCTATACTTTCTCTTAGTTGCTGGGCTGCTGGGATTCCATTGAGGAAGTCCTTGCCTATACCTATTAATTCCAAAGTGTTTCCTACTCTTTCCTGTACCAACTTTAGAATTTGGGATCTGATATTAAGATCCTTGATCCATTTTGAGTTAATACTAGTACAGGGTGATAAACACAGATTTAATTTCAGTTTTTTTGCAGACTGCTAACCAGTTTTCCCAACAATTTTTGTTGAAGAGTCTGTCTTTTCCTCGTATATTTTTAGTGCCTTTGTCAAAAATAAGTTGGGTATATTTGTGTGGATTCATATCCGGGTCCTCAATTCTGTTCCAGTGGTCTCCATGTCTATTTTTGTGCCAGTACCATGCTGTTTTTATTGCTATTGCCTTGTAATGTAGCTTGAAGTCGGGTATTGTAATACCTCCAGCATTGTTCTTTTTGCCCAGTGTTGCCTTGGGTATTTGTAGTCTCTTGTGTTTCCAAATGAATTTAGGGTAGATATTTTATGAATGTCATTGGGATTTTGATTGGAATTGCATTAAACATGTAGATTGCTTTTGGTAGTACAGCCACTTTTACTATGTTGATTCTACCTATCCATGAACATGGGAGATCTCTCCACCTTCTATAGTCTTCCTCAATCTCTTTCTTCAGGGGTTTATAGTTTTCCTTGTAGACATCATTCACATCCTTTGTTAAGTTTACTCATAGGTATTTGATTTTTTTTTGAGGATATTGTAAATGGAGTTGTTTTCATGTATTCTTTCTCTATTTGTTCATTATTAGTGTAGAGAAAAGCTAATGATTTTTCTATATTGATTTTATATCCTGCTATAGCTGTTGATAGTGTCTAGGAGTTTTTGGAGAGAGTTCTTTGGGTCTTTAAGGTATAGAATCATATCATCTGTAAATAGGGGTATTTTGACAGTTTCTTTACCAATTTATATTCTTTTTATTTCTTCTTCTTGCCTTATTGCTAGGAATTCCAGTACCATGTTGAATAGGAGTGGAGAGTGTGGGCATCCTTGACTCATTCCTGATTTTAGAGGGAATGGTTTCAGTTTTTCCCATTAAGTATAATGTTGGCTATAAGTTTGTCATATATAGCTTTTATAAATTTTAGGTACTTTCCTTCTATTCCTAGTTTCCTTAGAGCTTTTATCATGAAATAATGTTGGATCTTATCAAAGGCTTTTTCTGCATCTATTGAGACATTCAAGTGGTTATTGTTTTTGCTTCTATTAATGTGCTATATTATGTTTATTGATTTGTGTATGTTGAACTACCCCTGCATTCCTGGGATGAAGCTGACTTGGTCATGGTGAATGATCTTTTTGATGTGTTGTTGACTTTGGCTTGCCATTATTATATCGAGTATTTTTGCATCAATGTTCATTAAGGAGATTGGCCTATAGTTCTCCTTTTTGGAGGTGTCTTTGTCTGGTTTTGGAATGAGTGTAATACTGGCTTCATAAAATGTATTAGTCACTTTTCCTTCCCTTTCCATTTCTTGGAACAGTTTAAGGAAGGTTAGTATTAGTTTTTCCTTAAAGGTCTGATAGAATTTAGCAGAGACTCCATTAGGTCCTGGACTTTTCTTTTTTGGGAGACTCTTTATTGCTGCCTCAATTTCATTTTGTATTTTAGATATATTCAGGTGTTTAATGTCCTCTTTGTTCAGTTCTGGATGATTGTAAGTATCTAGATATCTATCCATTTCTTCAAGATTTTCATATTTATTAGAATACAGGATCTCAAAGTAGTCTGATGATTTCCTGGAAATCCATGGTGTTTGCTGTTATCTCCCCAATAGCATTTCTGATTTTATTGATTTGTGTTTTTTCTCTCCTCATTTTAGCCAGGTTTGCCAGGGGTCTGTCAATCTTGTTTATTTTTTCAAAGAACCAACTTTTTGTTTCATTAATTCTTTGTATGGTTGCTTTGGTTTCTATTTCATTGATTTCAGCTCTTATTTTTATTATTTCTCTCCTTCTATTTGTTTTGGGATTTGCTTGTTCTTGTTTTTCTAGGAGTTTGAGATGTAACATTAGGTCATTGATTTGAGATCTTTCTGTCCTTTTAATGTATGCACTCATGGCTATAAACTTTCCTCTCAGGACTGCCTTTGTTGTGACCCATAGGTTTTGATAGATTGTGTTTTCATTTTCATTAACTTCTAGGAATCTAAATTTCCTCTTTTATTTCATCGATGGCCTATTTGTCATTGAGCAATGTGTTGTTCAGCATCAGCTAGGTCCATTTGCTCTATGGCATGCTTTAGATCTAGAATTTCTTTACTGATTTTTTTGTTTGGATGACATATGTATTGGTGATAGGGGGGCATTAAAGTCTCCCACTACCACTGTGTTGGAGTTCATATATATTTTTAGGTCCTTCAGGGTATGTTTGATGAAATTGGGTGTGTTGACATTGGGTGCATATAGGTTGATAATTGTTACTTCCTTTTGTGTATTTCCCCTTTAATTAGTATGGAGTGTCATTCTTTGTCTCATTTGATCAGTGTAGGTTTGAAGTCTACTTTGTTTGAGATAAGTACTGCTACTCCTGCAGTACCATTGGCTTGGTAAATCTTCTTCCAGCCTTTCACCCTAAGACTATGCTTATTTCTATCAATGAGATGGGTCTCCTGTAAGCAACAAATTATTGGATCTTCCTTTTTAAACCAGTTTATCTATGGTGTATTTTGAGGGGGGAATTAAGTCCATTAATTGAGTGTTAGTACTGATACATATGTGGTGATTCCTGTCATTTAGTTGTCTCAATTGTTTTTTTTTTTTTCATTTTCTTTTATTATTCATATGTGCATAGAAGGATTGGATCATTTCTCCCCACTGCCCCCACCCCCTCCCTTACCACCCACTCCACCCCCTCCCTCTCCCCCCTCCCTCAATACCCAGCAGAAATTATTTTGCCCTTATTTCTAATTTTGTTGTAGAGAAAGTATAAGCAATAATAGGAAGGAACAAGAGTTTTTGCTGGTTGAGATAAGGATAGCTATACAGGGCATTGACTCACATTGATTTCCTGTGCATGGGTGTTACCTTCCAGGTTAATTCTTTTTGATCTAACCTTTTCTCTAGTACCTGTTCCCCTTTTCCTATTGGCCTCAGTTGCTTTAAGGTATCTGCTTTAGTTTCTCTGCGTTAAGGGCAACAAATGCTAGCTAGTTTTTTAGGTGTCTTACCTATCCTCATCCCTCCCTTGTGTGCTCTCGCTTTTATCATGTGCTCATAGTCCAATCCCCTTGTTGTGTTTTCCCTTGATCTAATGTCCACATATGAGGGAGAACATACGATTTTTGGTCTTTTGGGCCAGGCTAACCTCACTCAGAATGATGTTCTCCAATTCCATCCATTTACCAGCGAATGATAACATTTCATTCTCCTTCATGGCTGCATAAAATTCCATTGTGTATAGATACCACACTTTCTTAATCCATTCGTCAGTGCTGGGGCATCTTGGCTGTTTCCATAACTTGGCTGTTGTGAATACTGCTGCAATAAACATGGATGTGCAGGTGCCTCTGGAGTAACAGTCTTTTGGGTATATCCCCAAGAGTGGTATTGCTGGATCAAATGGTAGATCGATGTCCAGCTTTTTAAGTAGCCTGCAAATTTTTTTCCAGAGTAGTTGTACTAGTCTACATTCCCACCAACAGTATAAGAGGGTTCCTTTTTCCCCGCATCGTCGCCAACACCTGTTGTTGGTGGTGTTGCTGATGATGGCTATTCTAACAGGGGTGAGGTGGAATCTTAGCGTGGTTTTAATTTGCATTTCCTTTATTGCTAGAGATGGTGAGCATTTTTTCATGTGTTTTCTGGCCATTTGAATTTCTTCTTTTGAGAAAGTTCTGTTTAGTTCACATGCCCATTTCTTTATTGGTTCATTAGTTTTGGGAGAATTTAGTTTTTTAAGTTCCCTGTATATTCTGGTTATCAGTCCTTTGTCTGATGTATAGTTGGCAAATATTTTCTCCCACTCTGTGGGTGTTCTCTTCAGTTTAGAGACCATTTCTTTTGATGAACAGAAGCTTTTTAGTTTTATGAGGTCCCATTTATCTATGCTATCTCTTAGTTGCTGTGCTGCTGGGGTTTCATTGAGAAAGTTCTTACCTATACCTACTAACTCCAGAGTATTTCCTACTCTTTCTTGTATCAACTTAAGAGTTTGAGGTCTGATATTAAGATCCTTGATCCATTTTGAGTTAATCTTGGTATAGGGTGATATACATGGATCTAGTTTCAGTTTTTTGCAGACTGCTAACCAGTTTTCCCAGCAGTTTTTGTTGAAGAGGCTGCTATTTCTCCATCGTATATTTTTAGCTCCTTTGTCAAAGATAAGTTGCTTATAGTTCTGTGGCTTCATATCTGGATCTTCTATTCTGTTCCACTGGTCTTCATGTCTGTTTTTGTTCCAGTACCATGCTGTTTTTATTGTTATTGCTTTGTAATATAGTTTGAAGTCAGGTATTGTGATACCTCCTGCATTGTTCTTTTGACTGAGTATTGCCTTGGCTATTCGTGGCCTCTTGTGTTTCCATATAAACTTAACAGTAGATTTTTCAATCTCTTTAATGAATGTCATTGGAAATTTGATGGCAATTGCATTAAACATGTAGATTACTTTTGGGAGTATCGACATTTTTACTATGTTGATTCTACCAATCCATGAGCATGGGAGATCTCTCCACTTTCTATAGTCTTCCTCAATCTCTTTCTTCAGAAGTGTATAGTTTTCCTTGAGGTCTTTCACATCTTTTGCTAGGTTTACATCTAGGTATTTGATTTTTTTTCAGGCTATTGTAAATGGAATTGTTTTCATATATTCTTTTTCAGTTTGTTCATTATTAGTGTATAGAAATGCTAATGATTTTTCTATGTTGATTTAATATCCTGCTAACTTGCTATAGCTATTGATGATGTCTAGAAGCTTCTGAGTAGAGTTTTTTGGGTCTTTAAGGTATAGGATCATGTCGTCTGCAAATAGGGATATTTTGAAAGTTTCCTTACCTATTTGTATTCCTTTTATTCCCTCTTCTTGCCTAATTGCTCTGGCTAGGAATTCCAGTACTATGTTGAATAGGAGTGGAGATAGTGGGCATCCTTGTCTGGTTCCTGATTTTAGAGGGAATGGTTTTAATTTTTCTCCGTTAAGTATAATGCTGGCTGTAGGTTTGTCATATATAGCTTTTATAATGTTGAGGAACTTTCCTTCTATTCCTAGTTTTCTTAGAGCTTTTATCATGAAATGATGTTGGATCTTATCAAAGGCTTTTTCTGCATCTATTGAGATGATCAAGTGGTTTTTGTCTTTGCTTCTGTTAATGTGGTTTATTACGTTTATTGATTTTCGTATGTTGTACCACCCCTGCATCCCTGGGATGAAGCCTACTTGGTCGTGGTGAATAATCTTTTTGATGTGTTGCTGAATTCGGTTTGCCATTATTTTGTTGAGGATTTTTTGCATCCATGTTCATTAAGGAGATTGGCCTATAGTTCTCCTTTTTGGAGGTGTCTTTGCCTGGTTTTGGGATAAGTGTAATACTGGCTTCATAAAATGTGTTTGGCAGTTTTCCTTCCCTTTCTATTTCATGGAACAGTTTAAGGAGGGTTGGTATCAGTTCTTCTTTAAAGGTCTGATAGAATTCAGCAGAGAATCCATCAGGTCCTGGACTTTTCTTTTTGGGGAGACTCTTGATTGCTGCTTCAATTTCATTTTGTGTTATAGGTCTATTCAGGTGATTAATTTCCTCTTGGTTCAGTTTTGGATGATCATATGTATCTAGAAATCTGTCCATTTCTTTAAGATTTTCAAATTTATTTGAATATAGGTTCTCAAAGTAGTCTCTGATGATTTCCTGGACTTCCATGGTGTTTGTTGTTATCACCCCTTTTGCATTCCTAATTCTACTAATTTGGGTTTTTTCTCTCCTCATTTTAGTCAGGTTTGCCAGGGGTCTATCGATCTTGTTTATTTTTTCAAAGAACCAACTTTTTGTTTCATTGATTCTTTGTATGGTTTTTTTGGTTTCTATTTCATTGATTTCAGCTCCTATTTTTATTATTTCTCTCCTTCTATTTGTTTTGGGATTTGCTTGTTCTTGTTTTTCTAGGAGTTTGAGATGTATCATTAGGTCATTGATTTGGGATCTTTCAATCTTTTTAATATATGCACTCATGGCTATAAACTTTCCTCTCAAGACTGCCTTAGCTGTGTCCCATAGGTTCCGGTAGGTTGTGTTTTCATTTTCATTGACTTCCAGGAGCTTTTTAATTTCCTCTTTTATTGCATCAATGATCCACTCTTCATTAAGTAATGAGTTATTTAGTTTCCAGCTGTTTGCATGTTTTTTGTCTTTACTTTTGTTGTTGAGTTCTACTTTTACTGCATTGTGGTCAGATAGTATGCACGGTATTATTTCTATTTTCTTATATTTGCTGAGGCTTGCTTTGTGCCCTAGGATATGATCTATTTTGGAGAAGGTTCCATGGGCTGCTGAGAAGAATGTATATTGTGTAGAGGTTGGATGAAATGTTCTGTAGACATCTACTAGGTCCACTTGATCTATTGCATATTTTAGATCTTGGATTTCTTTATTGAGTTTTTGTTTGGATGACCTATCTATTGATGATAATGGAGTGTTAAAGTCTCCCACAACCACTGTGTTGGCGTTTATATATGCTTTTAGGTCTTTCAGGGTATGTTTGATGAAATTGGGTGCGTTGACATTGGGTGCGTACAGATTGATGATTATTATTTCCTTTTGGTCTATTTCCCCTTTTATTAGTATGGAATGTCCTTCTTTATCTCGTTTGATCAATGTAGGTTTGAAGTCTACTTTGTCAGAGATAAGTATTGCTACTCCTGCTTGTTTTCGGGGGCCATTGGCATGGTAAATCTTCTTCCAGCCTTTCATCCTAAGCATATGCTTATTTCTGTCGGTGAGATGAGTCTCCTGGAAGCAACAAATTGTTGGATCTTCTTTTTTAATACATTTTGTCAAACGGTGTCTTTTGATAGGTGAATTAAGTCCATTAACATTAAGTGTTAGAACTGATAGGTATGTGGTGATTTCTGCCATTTAGTTGTCTTAGTTATTTGAAGGTTTGATTGTGTGTACCTAACTTGATGTTACTCTCTACTGTCTTGCTTTTTCTTATCCTGTGGTTTGGTGCTGCCTGCCTTTTCATGGTTAAGTTGGGTGTCACTTTCTGTGTGCAGGATCCCTTGCAGAATCTTTTGTAATGGTGGCTTTGTGGTCACATATTGTTTTAGTTTCTGCTTATCATGGAAGACATTTATTGCTCCATCTATTTTGAATGATAGCTTTGCTGGGTAGAGTATCCTGGGGTTGAAGTTATTTTCATTCAGTGCCTGGAAGATCTCACCCCACGCTCTTCTTGCTTTTAATGTTTCTGTTGAGAAGTCTGCTGTGATTTTGATGGGTTTACCTTTGTATGTTACTTGTTTTTTCTCTCTTACAGCCTTCAATATTCTTTCCTTAGTTTCTGAACTTGTTGTTTTAATGATGATATGTCGTGGAGTAGTTCTATTTTGATCTGGTCTGTTTGGTGTCCTGGAGGCCTCTTGCATTTGTATGGGAATATCTTTCTCTAGATTTGGGAAATTTTCTGTTATTATTTTGTTGAATATATTACGCATTCCCTTCGCTTGCACCTCTTCTCCTTCTTCGATGCCCATGATTCTCAAGTTTGGTCTTTTGATGGAGTCAGTGAGTTCTTGCATTTTCTTTTCACATGTCTTGAGTTGTTTAATTAATAGTTCTTCGGTTTTTCCTTTAATTACCATTTCATCTTCAAGTTCTGAGATTCTGTCTTCTGTTTGTTCTATTCTGCTGGATTGGCCTTCTGTTTTGTTTTGCAGGTCTGTTTCGTTCTTTTTTCTGAGGTTTTCCATATCCTGGCAGTTTTCTTCTTTAGTGTTGTCTATTTTTGTCCTGAGTTCATTTATCCATTTATTCATTGTGTTCTCTCTTTCACTTTGGTGTTTATACAGTGCTTCTATGGTTTCCTTTATTTGTTCTTTTGCTTTTTCAAATTCTCTATTTTTATTGTCTTGGAATTTCTTGAGTGTCACCTGTACATTTTGGTTGACCCTATCCAGTATCATCTCTATAAAATTCTCATTGAGTACTTGTAGTATGTCTTCTTTTAAATTATTCTTGTGGGCTTCATTGGGTCCTGTGGCATAGTTTATCTTCATTTTGTTGGAGTCTGGATCTGAGTTTCTGTTCTCTTCATTCCCCTCTGGTTCCTGTACTAATTTTTTGCTGTGGGGAAACTGGTTTCCCTGTTTTTTCTGTCTTCCCATCATTGTCCTTGGTGTTGTTACTGTCCCTGTACTGTGTGTAATTAAGTATTTTCTAGCTTGTAATAATAACAATGGTAATGTTTAGAATGGAAGAGTGAGCTGAGATGGAAAGCAGGAAGTTAAAGAAAAGGGGAAAACAAATATACAGACAAGAGGGAGAAAGCAGAACAAGGTATCAGACAAGAGAGTTTCAAAGGTATAAACAGGGAGTGTTAGTGTACTAATCAACAGTAAGCTGAACAGACATTAGAGAGACAGAGAGAGGATTGAAAATCAAAGATAAAAAAAATAAAAAATAAGTAAATGGAAGTAATATCTATATATAAAAATGAATTAAAATAAAATGGAAAATAGAAAATTAAAAAAAAAAAACCAAAAAACTTCCAAGTTTATATGCAATGCAGTTTCAGTCTTAATAATTTGGGTGTCCGTCTCAATCTCCAGTCCTGGAGTTGGTTCCTCAGATGTTGTTCTGTAGTTGTCTCATCATAGGGGATGCATAAAGTAGAACAAAACTACACCCCCCCCACACACACAAACACACACACACACAAAGCCCTACCAAGTGTCCCCCGTTCAAATGCAATACAGTTTCAGTAAGTTTTTCGGCTTTCAGGTGTAATTCGGTTGTTCTCTCATCAAAGGTAGGGAGAAAAAGAAAAAAAAGCGTCTGGAGACAGTTCTGAGAGTGGTATCTGCAACTGTGGCTTGCCTGCCTGCTGCTCTCAGCCTGTAGCTGGCGGCGTTATTTATGCAGATCTCTGGGGTGAGCTAGCACTCACCTGGTCCCACAGGCTTTGTTTGCTCAGAATTCTCCAGTGTGGGAGCCTCTGCTACAGGCTTTCCCCTTTCCAAGCACTGGGAAAGGTGACACTGCCCCGCGTTGTCAGGCCTGCGTGTTTATTTACAGTTCATGTGGGAGCCCTTCTCCTCTGAAGTTTTCCTCCCACTGCCACTTTCAGCAGCTTTCCTGCTTCTGCTTACTGGGCGGTGCTGCTGCTCCTGCCGGCCACCATGTTTGTTTACAGTTCACGTGGGAAGTGGGTCTTCCCTCCTCTCACAAGCTTCCCTGCTCCTGGTTGCTGGGTGCACCCCCCCGCTCCCGCCAGAGGCTCTCCGGCCCACCCGGCTTGTTTATTTACAGTCCCGGGAAGGATTCCCTTCAGCCAATCTTCAGTGCTCAGGGTGCCCCCACCCTCTTTCCAGCGTGTCTTAACTGTTCTTATTGCTTATTACTCAGTTTCTCTATTTTTTTTTTCCCGGGTGGAGGTCAGTCTGTCCAGGGGGCTATGCTGCTCTGGCCCAGGCTTGTCTGTGGGGCTACCGTGGTACCGCAAAGCTCACCTGGTCCACGTCTTCCCAAGCCATATGGGCGCCGGCCACTGGCGGCCCCAGGGGCCCTCCTCGTTTCTCCATTTAACGTGAAGTGGAGATTCTCTGCACCGGCTGGAGATGTGGAGGGGTCAAAGTTATGCCTTTTCTCAGTGATTATGCCTGCAAAGTGTGTCTCCAGCGTCTCTCCAAGATTTCACTATAGGAGGGTTGCTTTCTGCTTCCTACCTCTAGCTGCCATCTTGGAATCTCTCGTCTCAATTGTTTAAGGGTTTGATTGTGTGTAGCTAAAACAATGTTACTCTACTCTTTTTCCTTTTTTTCTCCTGTGGTTTGGTACTGCCTGTCCTTTCATGGTTATGTTAGTTTTCACTTTCTGTGTGCAGAATCCCTTGAAGAATCTTTTGTAGAGGTGGCTTTGTGGTCATACTTTTTAGTTTCTGCTTATCATGGAAGACTTTTATTGCTCCATCTATTTTGGATGATAGTTCTGCTGGGTAGAGTATCCTAGGGTTGAAGTTATTTTCATTCAGTGACCAGAAGACTTCACCCCATGCTCTTCTTGCTTTTAATGTGTTTGTTGAGAAATCTGTGATTTTGATGGGTTTTCCTTTGTAAGTTACTTGTTTATTCTCTCTTACAGCTTTCACTATTCTTTCTCTATACTCTGTGCTTGTTCTTTTAATAATAATGTGTTGTGGGGTAGTTCTATTTTGGTCAAGTCTGTTTGGTGTCCAAAGAGGCTTCCTGTACCTGAATGGGCATAGTTTTCTCTAGATTTGGGAAATTTTCTGTTATTAATTGTTAAATATATTATGAATTCCTCTTTTTTTGCACCACTTCTCCTTCAATGCCCATGATTCTCAGATTTGGTCTTTTGATGGAGTCATTGCATTCTTGCATGTTCCTTTCACAGGTCTTGAGTTGTCTAATGAGTAGTTCTTCAGTTTTTCCTTTACTTACCATTTCATCTTCGAGTTCTGAGATTCTGTCTTCTGCTTGTTCTAGTATGCTGGATTGTCCTTCCATTTTGTTTTGCATTTCTGTTTTGTTCTTTTTTCTGAGGTTTTCCATATCATGGGTCACTTCCTGTTTAATATTGTCTATTTTCGTCCTTAGTTCATTTATCTATTTATGGTGTTCTTTGTTTCATCTTGGTGTTTATACAGTGCTTGTATAGTTTCTTTTACGTGTTTTTGGACTTTCTCAAATTCTCTATTTTTGTTGTTTTGGAATTTCTTGAGTGTCTCCTGTACATTTTCATTGACCATATACAGTACCATCTCTGTAAAGTTCTCATTGATTACTTGCAGGATTTCTTCTTTCAGAGTGTTCTTGCGGGCCTCGTTGGGTTCTTTGTCATAGTTTATATTTGCTTTGTAGGAGTCTGGATCTGGGTATCTGTTTTCTTCATTTCCCTCTCATTCCTGTACTAATTTATTATTTGGGGGAAATTGGTTTCCATCTTTTTTTCCACCTTCCTGTCATTCCACTTGCTGCTGTTACTGTCCTTGTACTGTGTGTAATTTAGTACTGTCTTGCTGGTAATTGTAAAAATGGTGGTATCTAGAATGGAAGGGTAAGAGGAGAAAGGAAGCAAAGAAGGTAAAGAAAAAGGAAAAAAAATACAGATCCAAAGAAATAAACAGGGAGAGATAGTGTACTAACCAACAGTGAGCTAAACAGGCATTAGGGAGACAGAGAAAGAAAGTTAAAAAAAAGTTTCAAATACAATAAAGTTTCAGTCTTAATAGTTCTGTTTCTGGTGTTACTCCTTCAGCATCTAGTCCTGGTGTTGGTGTTTGATTAGTAGTTCTGTTGTTATCACATCAAAGGAAAACAAAGTGATAATAATAAAAGGGGAAAAAAGCAAAGAAAAAAATAATTAAATGAAATAGAAAAGGTATATAAAACTATAAAAGAATAAAAGTTTCAGGTCCACAAACCACGCCATTTCCGTCTTAGTAGTTTTGGTGTTGCTCCTTCAGCATCCAGTCGTGGTGTTGGTATTTAATCAGTAGCCTTGTGGTTATCTCGCAAGGTGGTTGGATTTGGAGATAGCTTAGTGAACCTTATCTGCTCTGTTTGAGGCTGCAGCTCACTTGCCACCTACTGTCAGCTGGCTGCTGCTGCAGGCTTTATTTATTACAGTTCTCAGGGATGAGCCATCACACTCACCTAGTCCAGCTGGCTTTGCTTATTTAGAGTTCTCCTGGACACCTGCCCCTTTTCTTTTCTTCAGTGTAGAGCCCTACCAGCCTGTTGCAATTGCAGTCCTTGCTTATTTAGAGTTCACATGGGGAAGTTCCCCTCCCCTACTCTCTGACAAAGCGCTCTGCACGTCAGCCACTGTTGGAAGCCTTCCCTTCTCCAAGCATGCTGGGGGGGGGCGTGGCACCACACCTGCCTTCTCCAGCAGGCTTGTTTATTTACAGGTCATGTGGGGAAGTGCCCCTCCCCCTTTCTCCAGTGGAGTATGCCTCTCGTCAGCCTCTGTTAGAAGACTTCCCCTCTCCAAGCTCTCTGGGGGGTCCTCCACCTCCACCTTCTTCTGCAGGCTTGTTTATTTACAATTTGCTTGGGAAAGTGCCCCTCCACCACTCTTCTGCGAAGTTTGCCACATGGAGAAGTACCCCTCCCCCTTTCTCCAGAGCTCAGGGCACCCCACCCTCTTTGCTATGTGTTCTTTTTTCAATTGCTTGTTTATTATTCTGGGTTTTTTTTGTTTGTAGGGCAGGGGTCAGTCTTTCCAGGGGGCTATGTTGATTTATCCCAGGGGTGGCTGTGGGAGTACCGCATGCCTCTTATTTGCTTACCTGTTGGTCTGCATCTCCCAAGCAGGTTAGAAGCTGGTGCCTGGCAGTGCAGGAGCCCTCCTGGTTTGTCCGTATAATGTGGTGTGGGGAAGCTATGTGCAGGCTGGGGGTGTGGAAGTGTTGGAGTTTTGCCTCTTCTTGGTGGTTTTTCCTGCCCAGTGTGTCTCCTGCATCTTCAGCAAGATTTTTACTTTAAGGAACACAAGCTATCTGTTTCCTCCCTCTAGTTGCCATTTTGGAAAAAAAATAGCCTTGCCCTTAAATGACCATTTTCTAGTATGCTGAAACATTTTCAAATCATAAATAAACAGTTCAAGTTTTCATTTACATGGTAGTTGTGTGCTTTTCTGATAGGCAGAAGTGAGATATTAACAATAAGAAAAAATTCCATTGAGCATTCATCTGTACATATAAAATTATGAAAAGTAAACATTTACCTTAAAGAAGTATTTTTGTGCTCAGGACAAACAAAGTGAAATTCCACCTCACCTGTGCAAAAAATAGTTGTCTCTCCATGAATATTAAGTAAACAATTCATTTTTTCATAAACAAAGATATTATTTAAAAAATTAACTACTTGAATCACTTCTGCCAAAATGATCTGATTCTTATTCTAAGCACACAAAGTGCTTATTAAGAAAGGTCCAGGAGTTGGGTACACAAGTGTAAATTTGCTATGTAGTATCACTTATTTATCTAGATATCATCTCTGCTCTATTTTTATCACTCTGAAAAAATGTTTATAACTACATGCATACATCTGCTTGTGTATTCATGCAAAAATGTTATTAATATTATATATATTTACATACATATGTATTTATGCTCCAAAAGCTACAGTCCAGAATGTTGATCATGAAGTCAAAACAAAATTTTTAATATTATATATGGAACAAAATACTGAGTAATCGGTAGAGGAAACAATAGGAAAAATGTTCTCTTACTTCTTCCAAAATGAGCAAACAATTTTTAATCTTATTTTGTTATTTATTTTTAATTTTTATTGTTTTTATTAGCATGCACTAACAGTACAAGTGGCTTTTATTGTGATAATGCCATAGACGGATAGAGTGTACTTGGTCCAAATTTACCCCCTCTATTCTATTCCCTTATAATCCCCTTTACCTATACCCCATCTTCTAAGTGCACACACACACACACACACATTGATATTATTACTCTGTACCCACTTCTTTCCCCATCTATAGTCTCATCGATTGCACCAGACAGTCCTTTTGACACTCAAGTCCCATCATTATCGTCATCATCATTATAGGTCTACATTCCACATATGAGCCAATATATGTAATTATTTGGTTTTTCAGCCAAATAATTTGGATGGACCCAAATTCCATCCATTTTCCTGAAAATTAATAATTGTGTTCTTCTTTTTGTTGACTAATACTCTATGCTGAATACATACATTTTCTTACCCATTCATTAGTTGTTTGACACTTAGAATGTTTTTATAGCTTGGCTATTGGAAACAGTTCTGCTATAAACACAGGTGGGCAGATATCTCTTTTGTATATTGACTTACACGCCTTCAGAAACATGCCCAAGTGTGGCATAGGAGGTCATAAAGTTGGTATATTTTTAGTTTTTTGAGGAACCACCATATTGATTTCCATAATGGTTGCACCATTTGCTTTCCCACCAAGATTGTGTCTTTCTCCTCCACAGCCAGGTTAGCATTTGTTGTTGTTTGTTATCTTGATGATTGCTATTCTGACAGGGATAAGGCAAAATCTCAGTGTAGTTTTGATTTGCCTTTATTTATAGCTAAGAATGGTGAACATTTCCTTGTGTACTTATTGCCATTGTAGTCTTCCTTTCAGATTGTTCTGTTCAATTCATTTGCCCAACTGTCAATTATGTTATTTGTTCTTTTGCTGTTAAATTTTGGAGTACTTTTATACTATGGATATTAATTCTTTATCTGTTGAGTAGTTGGTTAATATATTCTCCAATCCTGTAGGGTGTCCACTGATTCATGCAATTGTTTCCTTTGATGTGCAGTTGGTTTTAATTCAATGTAATCCTATTTGTTTATACCCACTGCTATTTCCTGGGTAATTGGACTCTTACTCAGCAAAAGCAACCTATGCCTATATTTTCTTGTGTTTTCCCTTGTAGTTACAGGGTTTCAGATCTTACATTAAGATCTTTGATCCATTTTGAATACTTTGGTAAATTTCTTGTTATAGTCTTTTCTTTTTTAACAATTTTTATATTTTCTCATATGTGTATACATTGTCTAGGACACATCCTCCCTTCCGCTCCCTTCCCTATTCCTCTTCCAGCCAGAACATGTTCTGCCCTCTTGCTCTACAATTTTGTTGAAGAGAAAACATAAGAGATAATAAGAAAGACAAAGTGTTTTTGATAGTTTGAGATAAAAATAGCTATACAGAGAGATTTCTAGTGCAGCTTCCCTACAGATGTGTGTTGCACCCACATTGGTTCATCTCTGCCAGAACTCTTAACTACTTCCTGGTCTGCTTCCCATAGTGTCCTCTGCTTGTTAAAGATTACTATATTCACTCCTCTAGAGTGAGCAATTCAATCACATTCAAGTTTGAGTTTCTTCACTTTCTTTATTCCTCCCACGCAAATCTCCCCTTAGTGTGTGACCCATGTCCAATAATATTACTGCAGTTGTTTTTGGTATATAATCCACATATGAAGGATAAAGCGATTTTTGGCCTTCTGAGCCTGGCTAATTTAGCTTAAAATGATGTTCTCCAGTTCCATCCACTTACTGGAGAATGACAAAATTTCATTGTTTGTGGCTGAATAAAATTCCATTCTGTATAAATACACCTTCTTAATCCATTCATAGGTAGTGAGGCATCTTGGCTGTTCCCATCGCTTGGCTATTGTGAGCAGTGCTGCAATAAACATGGGTGTGCAGTTGCCTCTGTTATAAACTAAGTCACATTCTTTGCATAAATCCCTAGGAGTAATATTGCTTGATCATAAGGCAGATCTATTTTTAGTTTTTTAGGAAGCCTCCATATTTTTTTCCAAAGTCGTTGTACAGTGAACATTCCCAACAGCAGTGCAGGAGGGTTTCTTTTTCCCGGCATTCTTTGCAACATTTGTTGGTGGTGGTTTTGTTGATGCTAGCTATTCTTACAGGAGTGAAGTCGATACTTAGTGGGGTTTTGATTTGCATTTCCTTTATGGCCAGGGATAGTGAGCATTTTTTTAACATGTTTTTTGACCATTTGGAATGCTTCCTTTGAAAAAGTTCTGTTTAGTTCACTTGCCCACTTCTTTATTGGTTCATTAATTTTTGGAGAGTTTAGTTTTTTGAGGTCCCTGTATATTCTGGTTGTTAGTCCCTGGTCTGATGTATAGCTACCAAAGATTTATTCCCACTCTGTGGGTGGTCTCCTCAATTTAAAGAGCATTTGTTTTGTTTTGCAAAAGCTTTTTAATTTCATGTAGTCCCATTTGTCCACCCTTTCACTTAGTTGTTGGGCTGTTGGTGTTCTACTGAGGAAATCCTTGCCTATACCAATTGTTTCCAGAGTACTCCCTGCTCTTTCCTGTACTAACTGCAAATGTTCAGGTCTGATATTAGTATCCTAAAAATTGGAGTTGATACTACTACAGGGTGACAGGCATGGATCTAGTTTCAATTTTCTGCAGGCAGAAAATTTGATTTTCCCACAAAATTTTCTGAAGAGGCTGTTTTTTCTCCATTATGTTTTTGGTGCCTTTGTCAAAAATAAAGTGGATTCATATGCAAACTGTGTGGATTCAAATGCAAGTTCTATTTGTTCCATTGGTCTTCATATCTGTTTTTGTGCAAATACCATTCTGTTTTTATTGCTATGGCTCTGGAGTATAGTTTGTGCTACCTCCAGCATTGCTCCTTTTACTCAGTTTTGCCTTGGCTATTTGCAGTCTATTTTGCTTCCAAATGAACTTTAGGCAGATTTTTCAATCTCTGTGATGAAAATGTCATTGGAATTTTGATGGGAATTGCATTGAACTTGTAGATTGTTTTTGATAGTAAATAAATTTTAGTATGTGGATTCATCCAATCCATGAGCATGGGAGATCTTTCTACCTTCTGTAGTCCACTTCTATCTCTTTCTACATTGATTTGTAGTTCTCCTCTTAGAGATTATTTGCATCCTTTATTAAGTTTATTCCTAGGAATTTGAATTTTTTGAAGCTATTGTAAATGGAATTGTTTTCCTATGTTCCTTAAATTTATTTATTGTTGATGTATAGAAAGGCTACTGATTTTGTAAATTGATTTTGTATTCTGCTACATTGCTGAAGCTGTTTATGGTGTCTGGAAGTTTTTCATTGGAGTTATTTGCATAGGACAATGTTGTATGCAAATAGAGATACTTTGAGTATGTCTTTGCATATTTATATTATTTTACTTCTTCTCTTGCTTTATTGCTTTGGCTCAGAATTTCAGGGATATGTTGAATAAGATTGGGGAGGGCAGGCATCCTTGTTTCATTACTGACTTTAGAAGAAATGAGTTCAGTTTTTCCCCATTGAATATGATGTTGCTTTAGGTTTGTCATATATACCCTTATAAATTTGAGGTACATTCCTTCTATTCCTAGTTTTGTTAGAGCTTTTACCATGAAGTGGTGTTGAATCTTATCAAATTCTTTTTCTGAATCTATTGAGATGATCAAGTGGTTATTGTATTTGCTTCTATTAATGTGCTGTATTATGTTTACTGATTTGTATATGTTGAACTACTCCTGCATCCTTGGGATGAAGCCAACTTGGTTGGTGAATGACCTTTCTGATATGTTGTTGAATTCAGTTTGCCATTATTATCTTGAGGATTTTTGCATCAAAGTTCATTAAGGAGATTAGCCTATAATTCTCCTTTTTGGATGTGTCCTTGTCTGGTTTTTGGATGAATGTAATATTGGCTTCATAGTATGAGTTAGGAAGTGTTCCTTATCTTTCTATTTTGTAGAAAAGTTTAAGGAGTGATGGTATTAGTTCTTTAAAAGTCTGGCAGAATTCATCAGAGAATCTGTCAGGTACTGGACTTTTCTTTTGTGGGAGACTTTATTGCTGCTTCAATTTCATTATGTGTTATAAATCTGTATAGGTGGTTAATAACTTCTTGTTTCCATTTTGAATGGTCATAAGAACCTATAAATTTTCCCATTTATTGAAGTTTTCCAATTTATTGGAATATAGGTTTTCAAAATCTATATTTTGAAAATATATCAGTGTCTGATGATTTCTTGGATTTCCTTGGTGTTTGTTTTATCTCCCATTTTTAATTTCTGATTTTAATAATTTGGGTCTTCTCTCTCCTCATTTTAGTAAGATTTGCCAAGGCTTGTCCACTTGTATATTTTTTCAAAGAACCAGCTTTTTGTTTCATTGATTCTTTGTATGTTTTTTTTTCTCTATTTCATTAATTTGGCCTTCATTATCATTATTTCTCTCCTTTTGTGTTTTTTGAGTTTTGTTTGTACTTCCTTTTCCTGGAATTTGAGATGTAAATTTTGCACACAGAAGATGAAAGCAAAGAAAATCACAAGATGATGAGAAGGATCAAACCACAGAAGAAGAAAAGACAAGTAATCAGTGAATAGCATTGATTCAGCTGCACACAGTCAAATCCTTCATAACAAAAACAACTAAATGACAGGAATCATGACTTACCTATGAATATTAACAGAATATAAAGGACTCAAGTCTCTCACTAAAAGACAACATTTGGCAAACTGTATTAAAAAGGTAGCTCCAACATGTGTGTTTAAAAGACACCCACCCTATTGACAGAAGTAAACACTGGTCAGGGTTAATGCCTGGAAGAAGATTTACTAAGCCAATGGCACCCCAAAACAGGCAGGAGTTGCAATACTTATATCAGACAAGCAGATTTCAAACTTACATTGGTCAAATGAGATAAAGAAGGACATTTCATACTAATGAAATTGGTGATACATCAACAGGAAATAACAATTCTCAACCTATATGCACCCAATGTCAGTACACCCAATTTCATCAAACATAAGCTAAAGTACTTAAAAGCACATATTGACTGCCACACAGTGGTAGTGGGAGACTTTAATACCCCTCTGTCACTAATAGATAGGTCATCCAAAGAAAAAATTGACAAAAAAAATCATAAAACTAAATAACACCATAGATCATATGGACCTAACTGATGTCTCCAGAATATTTCACCCAAAAAAAGCACAATGTACATTCTTCTAGCAGTCTATGGAACTTTCTCCAAAATAGATCATATCTTAGTGCAAAAAGCAAACCTCAGCAAAAAAAGAAAACAAGAATAACCCCCTGCTTTTGTTCTGATCACAATGCATTAAAACTGGAATTCAACAACAAAAACAACAGCAGAAAATACACAAATAATTGGAGGCTGAATAACACATTGCTCAATCATCAGTTGGTCATAGAAGAAATAAGAGAGGAAATCAAAAGTTTCCTGGAAGTTAATGAAAATGAAAACAACACATACCAGTACCTATGGGACACAGCAAAGGCAGTCATAAGAGGAGAGTTTATAGCCATGAGTGCATATATTAAAAGGACAGCAAGATATCAAATAGTCTGTTCTTTCATTGACCCCTATTTCTTACTGTTTATCACCTTGCTCTGTTATTATTCAATGGATTAGAGTGCATAACATTGTATTACATTCATGTATAGATGAGATGGTTCAATAAGTATAAAGTAATTCTTCTGGGACTTTTCAAAAGAACATTGTTACAAAAGCCTGAGGTTTTGACCATAGTCAGAATGGAAAATTATGTAGTATAGGAAATAGTTAATAGTGTGGTCTGAATAAAATATACTCAATAGATTGAACTTTGAAGCTCTGACATATTTAAGTGGCTGATAGAATGCCCATATATAAAATACAGTTTTCTATCAAAGTTTGCAATGTCATGTATTTCTCTCACCTTTTGTGATATTTGAGATTTCATGCAAAGAGGTATATTCCTGTGGAACATGAAGGTGTTTTCATTGATAGCAAAGACAGAAAAGATTAAAAGCAGTCTTTTAAAGAGGTATGGAGCAGGTTGAGCCTCATTATTCTCTCTCTCTCTCTCTCTCTCTCTCTCTCTCTCTCGCTCTTGCTCTCTCTCATATATATGTATATATATGTTAGATATTGATATAAATAGATACAGATATATAGAGAGATGTAGATAGATACAGATATTAGTATTCTCTCTGTCTGTCTCTTCCTCATAAACACACACACATATGCACATGTCCTATTGATGCATTAATCTTTGCAGAGTAACAGAACCAATAGAGGATATACATAAATTCTCTTCTTCTCTCTCTGTCTGTCTCTCCCTCTCTGTCATACACTGAAGCACACATATGTGTGTCTATATATACATATAGGTGGAAAGTCTGTAGGTGGAAATTGGCAGGGGAAAATCTTTCTTATTCAGCATTTGTATACTATTTATGTCTTCAACAGACTTAATGTCCTTTACTTAGTCCAATTTTCTATTGAGATCCTTGCAGAAATATCCAGAAATAATGTTTAAGCAAAAATATATTGGTACTCCATAACCCACTCAAAACTGTAGCAAATCTACCCCTTGTGAGCTTGGCACCTAAATATACCTGTATTATGACTCTCCAAATAGAGATAATAACATGGTCCCAATTTCACATGACATTATCCAACTATCCTACATACGTGCATTAACAGCTTTCCCCCAAACAGAAGATAAAATCTTTGAGTGATGTTCACTGGTCCTATGATATAAGAATAAGAAGAAAGAAATAAAAGTTTATTTAAACCATATATATATATTTACATATATATTTACATATATACATAGACATATATGCATCTTTTTCTATGTATTTATACACTCAATGTTTTATATTATTATATTATGTAGGATATATTTTTGCAGTGGTACTGGGGTTTGAAATCAGGACCTTGTCCTTACTAGACAGCCACTCAAACACTTGAGCCACATTCCCAGTTCAATAGGATATATTTTAAAGAATAGTGAAGATAGTGAAGCAAGGTTTTAAAGAAGACTTTAAAAGTAAGTTTTTGATGAAAGACTTTAGAAGTAAGGTTTTAAAGAATTGTAAAGGAGTAAGGCCTTACAGAATAAAGATAGAAATAAGAAGTAGAGTAAAATGGAGAGAATAATAGAGAAAAGAAGCAATGAGGGCATTGTGCATCTCCACCCTAGCACTGAACATGCCTGATCCTCCTTTCTGTCTGTGTGTCTATCCTGTGTCTTTTTTGCATCTCCTGTCACCACCCAGTTAGTCCCAGTTATATTCAATAGTAACAGGAGCTAGATAAACAGCTCACTCCAAAACTAGTCCTTAAGATCATGAGGGTAGTCAGCTAATAATGTACTTCATAGTGTACAGTATTCAGTAAATCTGTAGACAGTCTTCACTTTATGATAAAGCAGGATTTTTGTTAGATGATTTTTATCTAACTATGTGGTAGTGTAAGTATTCCTAACATATTTAAGATAGGATAGACTGTCAGAGCCAGCAATGGGACCTTGCCTGTATGAGTTGGCATCTGTCCTTGTGAGAAAGCTCCAAGGAATTGGAGCAAAAGCCTCAGAACCAGACTGTGCCTGCCTGTGTGTGTGTGAATTGGTACCTGGCCTTGTGAGAAAGCTACAAGGAACTGGAGCAAAAGCCTCAGGACCAGACTGTGCCTGTGTGTGTGTGAATTGGTACCTGGCCTTGTGAGAAAGCTCCAAGGAACTGGGGCAAAAGTCTCAGACCAAACTGTGCCTGTGTGAGTCAGCATCTGGCCTTATGAGAAGGCCAGATGTCCAGAAAAACAGTATTCAAAGTTTCAAGTTGGCTTTGTGTCCTTCAGATGTAAATAAGAAAGTTATGTTGACCATGTGCTTCTCCTACTTCTCTGTTCCCATTTTAAAGGAGACAAAACAAAGAGTTAATTTTAACTGTGCTAATGTAATCTTGACACATAATATTTGGCATGCTTTTTCTGACCAAATGGTCTCTGTGTAAAAGTTTATAAAAAGCAATGGCTATTGAGCAGGACTCAGTAGTCCTCTCATCTGTTCTGGCTTCAGTCACCCAGGTTCTGCCAGTAAATGGCATTACAATAGACTAATCTATGATATTTAGCAGATTAGGTATACTAAATACATTTTATCTTACAATATTTACTTTTGTTTTTGCAGTACTGGTGTTTAAACTCAAGGCTTCACATTTGCTAGGCAGGCACTCTCAATATTTTCAATTACCAATTAGTTTATCACAACATTGGATAATATTTTCAGATTTTCCATCATGCTTGTATGCATGTGGATATGTTCATGGGTGTATATATGCATGTACCTGTTCATATGTGTATGTGCATATGAGCACATCATAGCACAAAAAGAAGCACTGTGACAATTACAGACATCTTTCTGTAACTGGTCATATATTTGTGACTGACATTTATAATGGTCTTCATCTGCTACCCATTCTGCAATCTCTTTGTCTTTAGAAAGCACATAGCTCATCATGGTTTTTACCTGGTGGGATGGATTACCAAACATTTATTCTGGAATGATCTGGATCATTAATTTTCCAGCCTGGTTTGAGCAGCAGTGTTCCCTTGAACAGCACCTGATAATACAAAGGGTTTACCTAAGGAATGTCTATATTCTAGGCATAGAATTCCATTCCTTCCTGGTGGAGTAGTGGCCCATTCACCTTTGGTAGTCAGGATCAATCACCAGAGCCAACAAATAAATTCCTTCCTTCACTTGTGGAACCAAAGGCATGAAATACCCAAAGTGACTAATAATTTCCAGTCTACATAAATTTGAAGGATTTATGAATGTACTCAAAATGAAAGTTGAAATATTCCAGGACATTTTCTTTTCCTTTGTGCTCCAAATTCAATCTATTCAAGCCCTTCTCAGTCACTCACTAGACATCTTATATTTTTCCTGTTCTTTTTAATTTCAGTTATCATTGTATTAAAGTAATCAGCTATTAATTGGATTCCAATTACCTAGCCTTATTTCTGTTTATTCATTTATATTATTAACAGATCAGAAAAAGATGTGATTAAAAATTCCATAAAACCTTAAGAATTGCAGATCTTAATCTTAAGAGGGTCAAATGCTCTATTCCTTTTAATAACTACAGTTTGCTCATAGCTAATGTTCTGAGTTTTTCTTTCAAACAAATGGTATAGAGGCTTATGAAGCGATGTTAGTGGGTACATGGATGATGAGTTATGTCTCACTGAGATTATTTGAGAATAAAAACTGGACAATTGAACATGCTGAATTGACACTCAATTTTAGAACCTCATATATAAAAGCATGAATGATGGAATATGTATCTCTGATTTTTTCCTAGTTCTCTGCATTCTAGAATGTTCTCTCTGGGACTATGTCAATAATTTGAACAAAATACTATTGACTAATAATAAAAGAAATAGGAAAATTAACTATTAAAAGAGAAATACAAAATACTTATTTGCCTCTCCTAAATTAAAAAAAAATCTTACTTGTAGTATGTCATTTGATTTTTCAGAATTTAAGATCTTTAATATATACTGTAGCCTCTTATATAATGTAGTCTAAAATATTTTTCAAACTTTAAAAGAGAACTCATAGCTTTTACACAAATATTAAGTGAACCATGTCATAAATGAGGAAGCATTTATAAATAATACTGAGGGAAAATATAAGTGTTAAGATAATACTACCTACTCAATTATTGGTTAACAAAATTGGTTAAGGTCCCATATTATGAGAGTATTCTGAGGCTGGGCAAGTGCTCTTTCCACTGAGCTACACCCTAGCCCTGTTGTTTGCATTTAGTTTTTGACATAGGCTCTTACTAAGATTTGTCCAGGCATGCACCACCACACTTGGTTTAAAAGCTGTTTTCTACCACAGAGAAACATACAAGTTAATGTTTTACTTCATTACATCTGGACTCAAAAGTAAATAGAAAATTGATATTAAACAACAAAATTAAATAAAAAGCACACTTACCTAGTGAGTCACATAATACTTTGGTCATTCACTTTAGTTTCTTTGCATTTTCCAAATTTTGGACAATGTTTTCGAACATTGCTTTATCCAAATCATTTTTTTAATTTCCATTTTTCTACTGTTTTTGAGCATACTAGATTCTTACCTAAAGAGTGGAGTTTTGACAAGAAAGTAATATTATCTTATTTCAAAAAATATTACTTAAACATGTGGCCTAATAATTTTTCTTCTTATTTTATAGCCAAGGAAAACATGTCCACATATATAATGTGCTAAATGTTCACAACATCATTATTCATAGTAATCAAAAAATGGAAACAAACTAAATGCTTATAAGCAGACAATTGGATCCATAAAAGTTGTTATATCCATACAAAGGAATATTATTCAGCAATAAAAGCAATGACATGCTCACCCATGTTACAGTATAGATGAACCTTGATTACATTATGATATGTGAAAGGAGGTACCACACAAGATCACATTATTGAATTACTCTATTTGTGTGAAATTTGCAGAACAGGAGATAAGGCAAGATGTATTAGAAACCTCTTCCACTTGACTCCATGGATGGGAAGATTCAGGGTAACAAAGAAGAGAATATATTCTAAAGAAAGAAAGAGAGGAGGAGCATTATGAATCATAAAAGTAGAGAGAGAACAAGAGTAAATCATGGAGAAACACAAAGGTGACAGAGAAAAGTAGAAAACAGTCTGCCCCTACCCTCAGGCCCTGGTGGGGAGTGGAAGATAAACATAAAAGATGGCTCTGATGATAAGCTGGCAACTCTAGTCCCAAAATAAGATGACAGATCCTACAAACCTTAACTCCAGGGGAGGGATTTGCTACTGAATAGCTTCTGCATGGCCACCTTCTTTGCAGAAGAATGATGTTTTGTCATCCCCACTCTCAGATATCTACAAACAGGCACCATCTCAAGAGAGAGTCTGTTATTTGAGAATGAGCTACTCCAGTTACTTTAAGAAAAAGAAGGGTCATCATTTGGGGAGTCTGAAATAACCTGCCACAGTGTCCTGTTGGGAGATGACCAAGAAAGGTAGTTGCAGAGAGGGAAGATGTTTGACATGGACCTTTGAAAAATATAAGCATCAGGGAACTCAAGCAGTAAAGGGTTTGGTGGTGGGAAGCCCATCCTCCCTAGTGAGGACTAATTATCCAACACATGAGTATCACTGCATAAATAGAGCACAGATCCTATAGCAAGCAGAGTGCTCAGGCTCTGGGAACCACCTCCAACTATGTGTGTGTGCTGCCAAGTGGAAATGAAAACTGCAATCCTAGATCCTGCTAATCATGCAATTTCCCAACTTCATCTCTCACACAAAGTAGTCAATGTTGGGCAGGCTCTGAAATAACTGGCCTTTTATAGGCCAGTCTTCCTTGTGTATAGCCAGGCAAGATAAAAAGCTCTCAGCTCAGGATCTACGGTCTCAAGATATGCCCCAGTTTCCTCCCTAACACAGAATGGTGATCTGCTTGGCAGATCCTTAAAATACTGATTCTGTCAACCAGTTTTCCTGACTACCTCAGTTCTCCTCTGCCAGTGAATAACTCTGGGCCTTGATTTTTCTCCCTACTCTCTGATGCATTTGTGGGATAACTCTAGGCTTAGAAACCTGGTGAACATGGAGCAACAAACTGGGAAGCTTGTAAAGTAAGTTGAAACCTGTGTGCTTCACAGGTTTCAAAGGTTGTTGTATCTATCAGCAGTTCCTGGTACACAAAATGGGAAATTTTTAAAGCAAAAGCGTGCCAGAAGCAGACTAACACTTGAGTAAACAAATATCCGACCAAATACAGAATCAACCTTTATACTAGGAACTGCAAGAAAGTCCAGCTATTTCTTTTTTCTGTAAATGGTGGTGGGGACCAGGACCACTAAGCATGTGGACAACTATTTGTCTATGAGCTATACCCCCAGGACAGTGGTGAGAAATTTAACTTCATCCCTTCAGCTATATAATCCTGTCTGAATAATGAGAGAACTTTGAATGAAAAAATACAGGATATTAAGAATTCCAAACAATGATTTGGTCTCAGATGCATAAAATTCTAGGGCAGAAACATAGAAATAAGGAATAAGCAATATGACTCTGGTGGTACTGTAGAGGACCTTTATTTGAGACTCTTCCAGGTAACTGGTCTGGCACTTGTGCTGTGGTGCAGTTGTCAATCCCTTTCACCTAAGGATTTAGATCCTCAGCCCATGCCACAACATCTAGAAAAAGGAGAGATATAGATATAGACACTGCAGCCAACTGCAGAGGCTCTTTTGATCCCCATGTTTACATTGATGCCATTAGGGCTCCTAGGGAAGTGCCAAACAAATTCAAAGCCAGGAACCAAATTGCAGCAGGGTTTGAATCAGTTCTCTTTTGTTGGTCCACTATAAATAAAAATGTCGATTGGATTAATTACATTTATTATAACCAACAAAATTTGTCAACTCTACCAGGAATGCCATCAAAGGAATAGTAGAGCAATTGGGACCAACTAGCCAGATGGCTTGGAAGAACAGGCTAGCATTAGACATCATGTTGGCTGAAAAGGGAGGAGTTTGTGTAATGATTGGAGTTTTATGTTGCACATATATATCAAATAATACAGCACCTGATGGAACTATTACTAAAGCCCTATAGGGACTACCTAGCCTATCTAACAAGCTAGCTGAAAACTCAGGTATAAATGATTCCTTCACTGACTTTATGGAAAAATAGTATGGAATATGGAAGGGCTGGATGACCTCAGTCTCAACCTCCTTAATCATAGTGGATGGAGTTTTAATTTTAGTAGGATGCTGCATAATTCCTTGTGTCCAAGAACTAAAACAGTGGTTAATTGAGACAGCCCTTACAAAACAATCACCCCTGCCCTACCAAAATAACTTGTTTATATTAGAAAGGCAGGAACATGAGAGCCAATGGCTCCTAAATGAGTTTGAGAGAATAATTTAAATTAAAAGAGTGGGGAAATTGTAAGAAATAGTATCTTTTCTATCAAAGTATTTGTTACCCTCTTAGATTACTTAAAAATTCCTCAGGTTGCCATCTTAGGTGACTTGCATATTTAAAGGGTCCTTGCTTCTTCTGGATTCCTGTATGACTCTAATACCCACCAAACTGAATGCCCTAAGCCATCTCTCAAGCCTTTTAGCCAATCCAGGGAGATTGTGAACCTTTGACCTGGACAAATCCTGGGTTAGGGCAGGTACAACTGCATCAGGGATATAAGGAGGAGACAGGGTTGGCCATTTTGTGCTCGAGTGTCTGCTCAGCTGGAGTAAGTACATGCTGGCAGCTTTTTGATCAAAAGAAATTGCCTTGTCAAGATTTTCTGTCTCTCATGTGTCTGTTTTTAGCACTGGAGTGTCTAATTTCAACGAACTTGAGCCAGTCTATTTCTGAGGCTTTCAATTGACATTTTTATTTGACTTATTGTACTTTTCTTTCACAGAATATCAATTTAGTTTTTTTAGGATTTTTAAAGCTTTATTTAATTCTTCTGTTATATCCAGCATTGTCTTCTTTATTTCATTCAGCAATTTATTTGTATGTTCTTTGAATTCATTCTAGTGTTTATGCATGTCCTTTTTTCATTTATTGTTGTGTGGTGGGGGTACATTGTAGCATTTACAAAGATTTTTACAATGTATCAAATATATCATACATGTTCCCTTTAACTTATTGATCATTCTTATAATCATTCTTTTGCATTATTTTTGCAGGATTTCATCCACTTCACTAACATCAGAGACCATTATTATGGAGTTGTTGATTTTTGATCACTGAGAATGTGGACTAGTTTGTGAGGCTGATGAAGGGCCAGCTTTCACTGCATCCCATCAGCTTTCCCACATTTGTCAATCATCCTCCTTATCTGGTGAGACATGAGGTAAAATTGATGTCTAGGGCAGGTGGCCTTAAAGTCCTCAGGGGCTGACCCACAGGACCTCTGACCTCTGGGAACAGTAGTAGTGATAGCATTGAGCAGGATTCATTACCACAAGCCTTGGCATCCTGAAACAGCCAACACGGAATACATTTCATCTGGGTCCAAGAACCATCCTTATGAAAATGGGACCACCTGAGACTCTGCTCTCCCAGTAGTGCATACCTAGCAATCACTCCCATTTAATATGTGGACAGAATATTTTATCCCTTCCATCCAAGCATTCATATATCTGTACCCAATTTCAATAGCCACAGTTTGTCTTAGGTCCTTGACTTCTACTATGGTTACCTGAGTTTGATTGTTGTACAAAAGTGGAGGTAACATTGGAGTGGAGGTTGAACTACATGTCATCTGGGAGGGGTTGAGAGCTAGCTAGAGCTCAAAGGCACCTAACGGATCTGTCCTTAAACATCTGCCCCCAACCCATATCTATGAAATACAGATGGTTTTCATGCCATACTCCAAGAGTTTTCTGTAACTAATCTAAGGGGGTTACTTTGTTTATTTTTACAAGTAGGATAAGGGTGTGTCTGAAACAGGTGTAATTTTGACTGTAGTCTATTAAAAGACTGTCAATTGTTCTGGATGGTGGAAATTGGATTCTTACCAGTGTCTCAGGGTCTGGTCCAGTCTTTAGGATTGTCATAAAAGGGAGAAGTGGATCCTTTATATCCAGTGTTTTACCCCACATCTATCCAATCTGTACAGATACCAAGCTTCCCTATGGGTCCTGGAATGGGGCACATATAAAAGGAATAACCTTAGAGCTGGAGTTAGAACATAAGGCCTCCACAATGAAGGATCTGGCATGCATCTAATTCAGCAGTTAAGGGAAAAGTACTCTGAGTTACATTAATAATAAACATACCATTTCCCAGATGAGAGAGAAAAAAAATTTCATTATAGTATTTTTAAGGTTACTCTGGTGTCTCCTGTTTGTGAAAGCATACTCCTTTGTTCCTTCTGGTCATATGGGGGCACATTTTTTACCCATGTGTGATGAGTCCACCCCATCTCTGTAGTCCAGAAGACTGTTTCCGTGGTCAATAGAACCAAGCAGTGTCCTTCCCAAGTTAGCTCAAGCTTATTTTCTTTCCAGGTTTTGATGAGCACATGATCGTCAGGCTGCTGGGGGTGAATGGGAAAGTCAAGTGGAGGAGCCTATGCTAACAATCATTTCTTTCCTAAGACAAAGTAAAAGGCAATCCAAGCATAAGATTTTTGAGGAAAGAGTCTTTGGTTTCAAAGGAAGGTGCATCAGTAACAGAGCTAAGGTAAGGAAGCCCATAAAGCATTTTATAAGGGGAGAGGCCAATGTTCTTCCGAGAGGCCATCCTTATCCTGAGTAGCATTATGGGAAGACATCTAATCCAAGGTAATCCAGTCTCTAAGACTTATTTAGTGGACTGATTTATAAGAGTCTGATTTACAGCAAACAATTTGCAAGTCTGTGCTGACCAATTTTTAGGGAGTCAGCTTCTTGATTCTATTACAACCAAGGCCTACCATTATGTCTTTTTTCTCTCAATTACCCAAGAGGATCACCCACAAAGAAATGGAACCCAATCTGGAAAGGAGTTTCCCCGAGGTCTGACCTTAATTTTACCTGGTATTCAATAATATCTAAATATTTATGTGTGGGGCTCCTCCTTCCTGCTTCCCCTTCCAAGAAAGTGGCTGGATTTTGGGCCTCATCAGTAGTTAAAGTCAGGTCATCCTTTTCTAGCAAGATATCCTCATACTTTAGGATTCTGGAATCTGTCAGTCATCTACCCACCTCTTGGTTAAGATCATTCTAACTTGATGGGGAGTGCTAACAATTAGACTTTCCCCAAAGGTGATTTTTCTACTTCCTTTAGTTAGAAGGCTGTAGTTGCTATTGCCTATATGCACTCAGGCCAACCTTGGGTGACAGGATCTAGGAATTTAGATAAGAAGGACATAGGTTGATTGTGACCCCCATGTTTCAGGTTTAGCATCCCAAGGGCAACTCTTTGCTTATATTTACAAAGAGGTAAAAAGTCTGTTCAAGAGAGGGCAAGGCTAGCATGGGGCTGTGATATGGGCTTGTTTTAGCCCAGCTACTTGTATTTATCTACTCAGGGGTCCAAAGAAGGGGGGCTGGTCCCTCTTGAGTCAACTTGAAATATGAAGATTTAGTTTTAAGGGCATATGAGTCTATCCACAACCAGCAGTATTCTTAATTTTCTTAATTCTTGTTTTGTTCCTGGGAGCAGGAGGCCAGTGATTCCTTCTATTCTTTCTGGACCAATCCTTCATTGGCCCTTACTGATCTAATGTCCCACATATTTTACTTCAGTCTCAGGAAATTGTAACTTATTCTTTGAAATACAGAGTCCATTGCTTCCCAGGAAATTTGTAAAGTTAATGGTTGTGTTAATCATCTCCCCCTAATTATCCCCTCATTTTTAAATCTCTCAACTCTCTTATTTTTTCTCAGTGCCCTGGGTGTTGTTATCCCATTGGGGATCTTGATTTGGAGACTTACCATCAGCTGCCAGGACATTTTGTCCTGGTAAATTTTTGTGCTCCCAGATAGCCATCGCCATTCTATGGATCATGGGTCTTTCCTCCCCTGAGAAGAGAATTCCCAAAATAGGCATTAAGTCAGCCCCAGTATATATCTGTGGTCCCAGAAATTGATCCATCTGTTCTGAGACCCTGAAGGGATCCTTGAGAAGGGTTCACAACTCCTTTGTAAAATTATGGACCTCAGAGCTGGTAAGAGGGGCATTTATAAACCCAATTTCACCTCCTCCAAGGGAAACCTCCTCAGAAGAAAGAGGGATTGGGGTTTTTCTTCTTCAGACTGAGGAAAAGGTAGATTCTCAATGTCTTAATGACTTTGTTCTAACTACCTTTGAAGTCATGGTAGGGAGGGGTTTCAGGTAGGAAAGGAAGGGGGGTGGAGGTGGATGGGCTAGTGGGGGAGCTGGAGAGGCAGAAGCCTCGGGTGGCAGTGCCAGGGCTGGCTCTGGTGACTGAGCTGGAGGAATAGCAGGGTTATTGGTGGGGGGGAGGGAGGAGAATAAATCCTAGTTAGAAGAGGTTTGGGTTTTTTTTTCTTTTTGTCTTTTCTCCTTTTCTTTAAGTGGAAACAGGACTCTGTCTCCAACAGAGGATATATTCCATCTCCTCTTTTGTGAGTGGGCTTTTGTCATTTACATGCTCAATTAATAGTTGACAGACCCAGTCCTCATCAGACCCAAATTTTGACAAAAAAAAAACCAAAGGCTTTAAGATTGGTTCTTGGTTCCAGATAAAATACCAATATTTAACCATTCTTTATTTCTTTGTCCCTTTAGTACAGGGACTATCATCACAATATTTTGACATCTTTCCTAGGGGCTCTCAGAGGGTATTTTATCCTGAGCCTTTGATATCTATTCCTGTTCTTTGCTGCCTTTATTTTCCATTTCTCCCTTCTGGCTGACTGTGCTCTGTCTATCAAAAGCTCAATCCCCCCTTTGCCTTGGAGGTTTCTTGCACCCTGATTCTCTTTTCCTTTGTCTGTCTCCAGCCGTGTACCTCATGGGAGCTTGAGGCACCTCTTGGTAATGGGCAGGTCAATATAAGCTGCTAACCTAAATTTGATTCAAGAATCTAATTCTGCCTTAAACAGTATGAGTTCACCTCATAGCTGCAGATCAAGACTGCACCTTCCCTTCATGTTACCTGACACATCCAATTTACAAATCACACAGCCTCCAGTATCTTGACCACCAAGACATTACTTGGTCACCCCAATGACGTTTCTTATCTTGATTTCTGCATAAAACTTACATGGTTGCAGCAGTCCCTGTCTTCAGAGCTCTTTTACCCACATTGCCAAAAAATTCTGGAGTCCAAGATCATTTGCAGATCCAGAAAGTTGTCACCATCTGCCAAACCTCAGGGCTGCCACAATCAGGCAGCAGGACACTTCTCCCTGGGGAAGGGCTGGGGACCTCTTTTCCTGGACAGAATGTAAAATCCCAGACTGAACCCCCAAAATGTTGGAATTAAAGACCCTCTAGTGCTGATAATAGACATACAAGAGACAGAAACTCTTGACAAAACAATTTCTTTTGATCAAAAGGGTGCAAGCATGTATTTAATCTAGCTGAGCAGACACGAGAGCACAAAATGGCCAACTATCACTCCTCTTTATATCCCTGATGAAGTTGTACCTGTCCCAACCCAGGACTTGTCCAGGTCAAAGGTCCACAATCTCCTCAATTGGCTAAAAGGCTTGAGGTATGGCTAAGAGCATACAGTTTAGTGGGCAATGGAGTTGTACAGTAATCTGGAAGAAGAAGCAAGGATCCTTTAAACATGCAAGTCACCTAAAATGGCAACCTGAGGAATTTTTAAGTAATCTAAGAAGTAACAAATACTTTGAAAGAAAAGATAATTTTTCTTATGAATTGAAGGCAGAATATCAGGGCTTGAAGACAAGTTACATGCCACCCAGATAAAGATTAAGAAGAAAAAATAAAGTATGAACAGTGATAGAACAATAATGCCGCCATTTTATAAATTAGAGGCACCTCATGGAAAATGGAGCAATTCCCTTCCCCTTAACAAGGTTTCCCGTGCTCCCAAAAACAGGCTCCACTCAAGCTCTACCTCTATCAGGGACCCCCCGGCATATGTGCCAACCCCTTACCCTCCCTCTCCTATAAAAGGCCATGCCTGGCCTGAACCTTTTCCCTTTTGTCCTTTCTTCTTCCTGCACTACCTTGTACCTGCCATTAAACCCTGTCCTTGGACGTGAGTTTTCTTTGTGTGGCATTTTTCCTAACATTTGGTGCCGAAACCTGGGATGGAGTTGAGTTCCTGGCACTGACCTCGCTCTCCCATCTTTCCTCTGGGATCTGAGCTGCTTTACTGGGACCCCCGATCCTAGAAAGTGCTACTCTCTCACTAGCTCACAGGGAAGTTCCTCCTCCCCAGTGTGCCTCCAACCACCATCCACCACCGGCCAATCTTCCCTCAAGGTCCTCTCTCCCTCAGTGAGTCCTCCTCACATGCAGAGCTGTGATCTCTCTCTCTCTCTCTCTCTCTCTCTCTCTCTCTCTCTCTCTCTCTCTCTCTCTCTCAGCTTGCTTTTGTCCTGGGAACTGGGTTCCCCACTAGGGACTGTGGCCCACCCCGTGGTGAAGACGTTCCCTCTGGGTGGTGTGTTCCACATCTCTCTCTCTCTCCTGAGGACCTGATATTTCAGTGATGCCCACCATATCTCCTCAGGTCAGGCCTCACCATGGGAGTTGGACCTTCCAAAATTCCCTCAGACTCCCCATTGGGATGTCTCCTGGCCAACCTTGGGCCCCCTATGCCTCATGCCTGATCTTAAGCCACAAAAGCTCATTTTTCTCAATATCCACTGGACAATGCCTCCAAATAGCTACTTAATGGCACTTTTGATCCCAATATTTTAAGGGATCTATACAATTTCTGTGAGTGCACTGGCAAATGGAAGTAACTTCTCTACGTCCAATCCTTTTCTTATCTCCGCACCAAACCTTCCCTCTGTACCTCCTATTCCCCTGCACAGGTCCTACTAGCCTCTAAACCAGTCTCAAAACCAGCCAAATCCTTCTCTGAATCCCCTCCTGACTCTGAAGCTTTCCCTTCTTTCGACCCTGCTAATGAGCCTCCACCTTATCAAAGACAGTCTTCCATTGTTCAGCCATGGGCTCCCGCCCCTCCTCCTGCCCCTCCTCCCACTCCTCCCCCTCCCACTCCTCCTTCCACCTGCCCTTCCACCCACCCGGGACCACAGGATCCCATGAGACCCCCCCACACTCACTCTCACGGACCCCCCAGTCAACCGGTTTCCATCTACCCTCTCTGGGAAGTGGCTGGAGTGGAAGACATTGTGAGGGTCTATGTCCCCTTTTCTCTCGCTGACCTATCTCAGATAGAAAAGTGCCTTGGCTCCTTCACCACTAACCCTGATTCTTATGTTAAGGAATTTCAATACTTGGCTCAATCCTATGACCTTACTTGGCATGATATCTATCTCATTCTTTCCTCCAACCTCCTTCCAGAGGAGAAACAATGGGTCTGGGACACAGCTAGGACACATGCAAATGAGGTCCATCGCACCACCCCCACCCATCCTGTAGGAGCTATAGCAATTCCTACTGATGAGCCTCATTGGAATTACCAAACCGGTGACAGAATGCTTAGGGATCAGATGGTTACCTGTTTAGTGGTGGGATTAAAAAAGTCGGCCCAAAAGGTTGTTAATTTTGATAAGCTCAGAGAAATCCAACAAGAAAAATAGGAAAATTCAGCTAGTTTCTTGTCCCGGCTCACAGAGGCACTACGACGCCATACAAAAGTTGACCCTGAAACTAAGGATGGGACAATTATCCTTATGACCCACTTTATCTTCCAGTCAGCCCCAGATATCAGAAAAAATCTTAAAAGGCTAGAAAATAGCCTTCAGACTCCACAGGCTGAAATTTTAAACGTGGCCTTCAAAGTCTATAATTACTGAGAAGAACAACAAAAGGCTGATACAGAGAGGAGAGATAAGGCTAAATTCCAGATGTTGGCACAAGCCCTCCAACAAAAGCCTCCAACCTCTAACTCCCGAGGCCAGGGAAAATCCCAAACACCTCCTGGCCTATGTTTTCGGTGTGGCCTTGAGGGACACTGGGCCCGTGCTTGTCCTAAACCACTCCGCCCACTGGGGCCATGTCCTAAGTGCAAACAGGAGGGCCACTGGGCAATGGACTGCCCCTCCACCCCTCAAGGTGGAGGGTCTAAGCCCCCTCACCGTCCCTCCTCCCTAACTGATCTTCTAGGACTGGCAACTGCGGCTGATGACTGATGGAGCCCAGGACTCCCAGGCCCGATGACCGTAACTTCACGGGAGCCCAGGGTAATGGCCATTATTGATGATAGGCCTATCTTGCTCCTCCTGGACACTGGCGCCACTTTTTCTGCCTTGCCAGAGTTCTGGGTACCTACCAAGCCTTCTTTAACCTCCATAGTCGGGGTGGAGGGAACTCCTACCCAGCCCTTAATGACTTTTCCTCTAACCTGCATACTGGGAGATACACTTTTTGCTCAATCCTTCCTAGTCCTCCCTAATTGCCCCACCCCACTCTTGGGAAGGGACATTTTGTCAAAATTCCAGACCACTCTCACCTTACACCTACCCCCTCTTAAGCCGTGATCCATTAACCCCTTGTCTCCATCCTCTCAGCCCCTCCTTGCCATCATGGGTGCTCTGCTTCCACAAGCCCCTCCCAACCCCTTGCCCTTACCTGCTACACTGGTAGATCCCATTGTGTGGGACCTCCAGAACTCTGCAGTCACTACACATCATGAGCTAATCTTTATTATTCTCAAAGACCCCTCTGTTTTCCCAAACCAACCACAATATCACATCTCTCTAATCCACTTACTGGGATTAAAGCCTATCACCTCAGAGCTTCTCTCTAAGGGCCTTCTTCGCCCAACCCACTCCCCCTATAACACTCCCATTCTGCCTGTAAAAAAGCCCAATGCGTCTTATCAGCTGGTACAGGACCTCCGCTTAATCAATGCAGCAGTGACTCCTATACACCCAGTGGTACCAAACCCACACACTCTCCTGTCTCTCATCCCTGGTACCACCACCCATTTCACAGTCCTGGACCTAAAAGATGCTTTCTTCACTATCCCTGTCCACCCACAGTCCCAAAACCTCTTTGCCTTCACCTGGACTGATCCAGATTCTCATATCTCATACTTCCCAACAACTGACCTGGACTTTTCTGCCTCAGGGTTTCCAGGACAGTCCCCACCTCTTTGGCCAAGCTCTGGCTAGGGATCTCCTTACCCTCCATCTCTCCCCAAGTAAACTCCTCCAGTATGTAAATGATCTCCTGCTCTGCAGCCCCTCGCTCAAGGATAGCCAACAACACACTGCCCTCATGCTTAATTTTCTGGGAAAAAAGGGATACCAGGTTTCCCCTAACAAGGCTCAACTGTCTCTCACCCAGGTAACTTACCTGGGCCTATCTATCTCCCCTACTCATAAGGCTATCACCACAGATCATAAGGCCTTGCTAGCCTCTCTCCCTGCCCCCACCACTAAGGCTGAAGTTCTCTCCTTTCTTGGCCTGGCTGGCTATCTCAGAGCCTGGGTACCCAACTTCAGTCTAATGGCCAAACCTCTATATGAGACATCTAAGGGTTCCATTCAAGAGCCCCTGGACCCCTCTCAGCCTGTGTCAAGTCATTTTTAAACCCTCTTACAAGCCCTATTACAAGCCCTGACACTTTACTTGCCGGACCTCACTCGTCCCTTCATCCTTTATGCTTCTGAGAGGCAAGGGTTTGCCCTAGGAGTTCTGGGACACATCATAGGGCCTTCCTTAGCTCCAGTAGCATACCTTTCCAAACAGTTAGACCCCACAACCAGGGGATGGGCCCCATGCCTTAGGCCCCTGTTAATCCAGGAAAGCAAGGGTCCCCCCTTACTGTTTACTCCCCCCATAGCCTCTTGGAACTCCTTACGTATAAGGGACTTTACTCCATGCCCCCCCCATATCCTATCCCTCCAGGTGGCCTTGATCGAGGATCCCACTCTAACTTTTGTTTCATGTCCCCCACTTAACCCAGCTACTCTTCTTTCTCTCTTCAACACCCCTAGTTCACTCCCACCCCGAGATCCTTGAGAAGCTCCTTCTCTGCCCAGACCACATTCAGGAGGGCACCCTTTCTCAGGCTGACTAAACATGGTTCATTGATGGCAGCTCCCTCATTCACAATGGACAGCAAAGTGCTGGATATGCCATCATGTCTGATTCTGCCATCATTGAGGCACGCCCTCTCCCTTTGGGCACTACTTCCCAGAAGGCAGAACTGACTGCCCTGGCCAGAGCTCTAACTCTGGCAAAAAACAAAACTGTCAACATTTACACTGACTCTAAGTATGCATTTCACACTTTACTGTGCCACTCCGCTATCTGGAAGGAAAGGGGATTCCTAACTACAAGAGGAACTCCCATTAACAATGCTGCCTTAATAGCCCAGGTCCTAGAGGCTTCATGCCTCCCTTCCCAGGTGGGCATTATTCATTGCAAAGCCCACCAGACTGACTGCTCCATAATTACCAGAGGAAATAACTGAGCGATACAGAGGCCAAGCTAGCAGCCCTCCAAACTGCACCCCAATTGGCCATGTACCCCCTTACCCCAGCTTCCTCCCCTCCTCTCACTAAACTTTCTCTCCCCCCTTCTGAAGTTTAAACTCTTCTCTCCTATTTACATATGCTTTTTCATCCTAATTTTCATGTTCTTTACACCTTTCTCCACCAATCCCTTTCCCTATCTCCAGGAGATATACAATACCTTAAACAGGTTACCCAATCCTGCTCAATTTGCCAGCACACAAACCCCAACTCCAATATTAGGCCCCCTCCCTTTCCTACCCACCAAGCCAAGGGATGTCTCCCTGCTGTGGATTGGCAGGTGGACTTCACACATATGCCTCCAGTAAAGAGGATTAAGCACCTCCTGATATTGGTAGACACCTTCACTGGATGGGTGGAGGCCTTCCCTATGACCAATAAAAAGGCCTCCACAGTAACAATTTTAGTCATAGACGTCATCCCATGGTTTGGTCTCCCAGCCTCTATCCAGTCAAACAATGGGCCTGAGTTTGTTTCCTCTATTTCCCAAAAATTGGCACAAGCATTAAATATTCACTGGTGGTTTCACATTCCCTATCACCCCCAATCTTCAGGTAAAGTCGAACGTGCCAATCGCACACTAAAAAATACTCTCACCAAACTCTCCCTCGAGCTCCATCTAGACTGGACAAAGCTCCTACCCCTAGTCCTTCTCCGCCTCCGGGCCCTCCCTAAAAGACCACTCATGCTCAGCCCCTTCGAGCTCCTCTATGGCCGTCCACTCCTCCCTATCACGGTTCAGCCAGAATCCCCTAACATTTCCCCCACTCTCCTCAATCCTCTCCTCACTTTTCTTCACTCTCTCCTTTGGTCGCATGCTCATGATCAGTTACCACAGCCTCTGACACCACCAAAATAACACCCACCCTCCAAATGGGAGATCTAGTTTATCTGAAAAGTATAGCCAAACCTGGCCACCTGCAGGAAAAGTGGAGAGGCTCATTTAAGGTCATCCTCACTACACTCACAGCTGCTAAGCTAGCAGGATTTTCCTCCTGGGTACATGTTCAAAGTCTAAAATTGGCAGCCCCACAAAAGACCTACCAATCTCTTCTTACAGGACCAACAAAAATAAAGACCTCCTGCCTTCCCAAGATCCCAGAAGACAGAGACACACTCAAGGAGACTCCCAGGGCATAGGCAGGAGCCCTATGCCTGAGGACCTGGCATCTCACTTACTCACTCTTTATATACTTCCCCCCTCCCATTCTTTCCTGTCAGTTCCTGCCCATGCTTTTACTCTTTCCTATATACACTCTACTCTGAGGTTTTAGATTTCCCACCCCCCAGTATAATCAGCCTCCGTCCTTTTCATACCTTTGTCTCCCTTACTTCATAGAGTGGATAGCCTACCTACATCTCCAAGGTACTCTCTCAGACTTTACTCCTGAAGAAATCTACTCATTTTCCAACATACTCTTCGCTTTACTGTAAACCACTCCACCTATGCTTCCACTCCATCCCTTCCTGTGGGTAATTCTTGTCCTTGTCCCTTCCCTCCTGAGTATTGGTCTGTGGGTAACTTCTCCCCCTGAGTGGAGATGGCCCCATCGCACAGCTCTCTGTTTTGAATACCTTGCCCTGTGAGCCTTACTCTTTGTGCTCTCTTCTTTCTTATGACCTGTACCCTTGTGAGCCCCAAACTTCCCCCCTGCCCATGCACGTCATCTTATTCATACCAGCACAGGGCTTGCTACGATACAGCTACCCCATGTACAATGTGGGGCAAACCGCACTGGACTGCAAGGAGTAAAGGCAGCAATGCGGGCTATACTTGCTTTGAAAATCATGGGCAACAAGTGTGCTGGACTAAGCTCACACATTATGGTATGTCTGATGGAGGAGGAGTCCAGGATCAGGCATACAAGAAGGTCCTCTGCACCCAGGTACCTCAGGTTCCTGACAACCTAGTCTTTCCCACCAGAAAACCTCTCAAAATTCCTTTACAAACACTGTTCCTTTCTGAAACCCTTCTCCTCCAGGTCATAAATATCACTCATCAACTACTCAACCACACTAATCCTACTCTAGCCCGTGGTTGTTGGATGTGTCAGCGAACTGGCCCTTCTCAGGTCATCACCAGCCCCATAAATATTTCCACACCTCTTACCTTAAACTGCTCCTTCACCAAAAGGCCCACTGCCTCCACCCTTTCCCCAGTTCCCCTCTTCCAGCCAGCTCCTCTCTGCCTACAGAGTTTCTCAGGGATAGTCAAGGTAGGTTCCCTGGTGACAAAAAAATGTCACACTACTAGGGCGGCCAACAAAACCAGGAACAATATCTGTTGCCCCCCCATTCCCTGGACTCTCTTTTTATGCGGTCAGAGTGTATACCCCTGTTTACCCCAAGCCTGGAAGGGCATCTGCACTCCAGTATTTTTGGTCCCTGACATGGACATTATTACAGAATATCAGGACCTATGCATCCCCCTCACTGTACATCTTCGATCAAAACGGGCAATTCAGGCCATTCCCTTGTTAGCCACCCTGGGAATAACGGCTGCCATGGGAACGGGGGCTGCAGGAATAAGAATTTCTATCCACTACTACACAAAACTCTCTAATCAATTGATAAGTGATCTACAAACAGTGGCCGAATCTATCCTAACCCTACAGAAACAACTTGACTCCCTAGCCTCAGTTGTACTCCAAAACCGATGAGGCCTTGACCTGCTCACTGCAGAAAAGGGTGGTCTCTGCCTATTTTTACAAGAGGAGTGCTGCTTCTATGTTAACCAGTCGGGAGTAGTAAAAAATAAAATTAGGCAACTCCAAGAACAACTAGAAAAACGGAGAAGGGAGTTGGAGGACTCTTGGAATCCTCTAGGGAACAACATTTCACAGTGGTTCTCCTGGTTAATGCTCATCCTAATGCCTGTATTTCTTGCTCTCCTATTCTTAAGCTTCCTCCCTTGTACCATAAGAACAATACAAGGATTTCTTTTAGACCGCATGTCTGCTATTGCTAACCAAAAATTTAACCAGTTGTACCTCCAGGGATACCAACCTCTCCAAAACCGCCCAGAAAACTACTGGGAAGGCCCCATCCAGAATGCCACAGGAGCCTGAGGATCCCGCCCCACACAACGCCCCCTGCCAGCAGGAAGCAGTTAAAGAGACTGATGCTTCACCCCAATTCCTGATCCCCAGCCCATATCTTCATTATTACTAAAGAAAAATGGGGGAATGATAGAACAATAATGCTGCCATTTTATAAATTAGCAGCACCTCATGGAAAATGGAGCCATTCCCTCCCCCTTAACAAGGTTTCCCTCACTCCCCAAAACAGGCTCCACTCAAGCTCTACCTCCATCAGGGACCCCCAACGTATGTGCCAACCCCCCCTCTCCTATAAAAGGCCATGCCTGGCCTGAACCTCTTCCCTTTTGTCCTTTCTTCTTCCTGAACTACCTCGTACCTGCCATTAAACCCTGTCCTTGGATGTGAGTTTTCTCGTGAGTTTTCTTTGTGTGGCGTTTTTCCTAACAAACAGAACATGCAGAACCTCTGGGACACCATTTAAAAGGCCTAACATACAGATCATGAACACAGAAGGGTAATATAATGGAAAACATAATAAAATAGCAACACAACACTTCCCAAGTCAAGAAACGTATGGTAATCCAGGTTCAGAAGGCTTTTAGGACACCCAACAGACAAGAGCACAAAAGCACCTCTCTAATTCATATTCTAATTAAAACATTAATTCATATGGCATTTGAAACATTAACTGTACAGACAAAGGAAAGAATATTGAAAGCTTAATGACAGAAACACCAAATAACTATAAAGGCAAAACTAACAGAAAAATAGCAGATTTCTAATGGGCAGGGTGGGGAAGAAGCATGGAATGATTTATTTCATCACTGAAAGAAAATAATTGTCAAACTTGATTAATGTACTGAGAAATTCTACCCTTCATAATTGAAGAAAAAATAAAACCCTTCAATGATAAACAAAAAACCAGAGAATAGAAAAAAATATAATTATGAAAATATGGGAAAACTTAGTCTCACTAGATGAATAGATAAACAAATGAGGATTAGGAAAGAATTAAACATTACAAGAATAAAAAAATGATAGGAATTATTACATACATTTCAATGATGAGTAAAGATCAATGGCCTCAACTCTCCAATAAAAACACACAAACTGGTGGATTAGATTTAAAACACACCCAATTAATTGCCTATACGAATAGAACATCAATGAAAAACAAAAACATAGAATTAACGAAAAGGTTGGAAAGAGATGTTCTTTGCAAATGGATGTTAAAAGTAAGCAGGAGTAGCTCCTCTCATATCTGACAAAGCAAAATTAGTCAAAAGAGACAAAGAAGATCACTTCATATGGATAAAGAGCATGGCCCATCAAAGGACATAACAATTGTAAACTTAGATACACCAAAGGTTTTCACACCAAATTTTATAAAACAAACACTACTGAACAAATAAGCACAAATAGACCTCAACACAGTATAGTAGAAGATTTAATACCCCATTTTCACCAATACATATATCACACAGACAAAAATGATCAATGAAGAAAATTCAGAATTAAACAGCAGTACAAAACAAGTGGATTTCACAGGTACCTTTAGATTTTCTATCCTAGAGCCCCATAACATGCATTCTTTTCATCACCCCACTGAGTTTTCTTCAAAATGTATCATATTTTAAGACATAAAGTTCGTCTTAATGAATCAAGAAAATTGAAATAACTTCTGATTTATATCAGAACCCAATGGAATAAAACTAGATGTCAACATCAACATAAACTACAGAAAATATTCAAGCACATGGAGACTGAAATACACATTTTGAATGATGGGTAGGTCATTGAGGAAATAAGAGGGGAAATCAGAAAACTCCTAGAATCAAATGAAAATGAAAGTGCAACTTACTAGAATCCTAGCACAGCAAAGGCAATGTTAAGAAGAAAGTTTATAGCTATGAGAGATCACAAATAAATAACCTAAAAATACATCTCAGACTCAGAAATACAAGAACAAGCCATACCCCCAAAGCAGTATACAGAAAAAATAATAACACTCAGAGCAGAAATCAATGAAATGGAGACTAAAGAATGACACAAAGAATGAATGAAGCAAAGAGTTGGTTCCTAACCCTTAGTCAAACTTAACAAAAAAGAGGGAGAAGACCCCACTTAATAAATTAGTGATGAAATACAAGATATCACAACAAACACCCATGAAATTCAGAGGATCATTAAAGAATGATTTGAAAACATATTCTAGTAAACCAGTAAAATCTGGAAAAATGGATACATCTTTAAATGCATATGACCAACCAAGAGAATATAAACCACTTAGGTAGATCTATTACAAGCAATGCCATTGAAGTATTAATAATGTCCCAGCAAAGAAAAGCCCAGGACCACACATATTTACTGCTGAATTCTATCACACCTTTAAAAACTAATACAATAATCCTGAAAATATTCCACAAAACATAAAGGGAAGGGAAGAAATGTTACTAAAACCATTCTATGGAGCCAATATTACACTTATATCAAAACCAGATAAGAACATAACAAAAAAAGAATTTTGTACATCAATTTCATGGGGCAAATGGATGCAAACATTCTCAATATATTACTTGCAAATTTAATTCAGCAACACATTAAAAAAGTCATGCTGTGTGGTTATGTCAGTTTCATTCCAGCAATGTAAGGATGATTCAAAATATACAATCAAAAAATGTACTGCAGTCCTCAAACAGAATACTGAGCAAAAATCACATGATCATCTCAACACACATAACACATTTTCTTTATTTATTCATTAGATGATTGAACTCTTAGGCTGATTCCATAACTTAGCTGTTGTGAATAGTGCTGCTATAAATATGGGTGTGCATGTATCTCTATCCTATGGCTGCTTACATCTGCCTAGGAGTGTATAGCAGGATCATACATTAATTCTATTTTTAGATTTTTAAGGAACCTCCATGCTGTTTTCCATAGTGACTGCATTAATGTACATTCCCACCAACAGTGTATGTGGGGCTCCTTTTTCCCTGTATCCAGCCAGCATTTTGTTGTTTGTTTTCTTGATGACAGGCATACTGTGGGTGAGATGGAATCTTAGTGTCATTCTGATTTGCCTATCCTTTATGGGATAGCACTTCTTTATGTGTTTATTTGCTGCTTGTACTTCTTTTAACAACTGTTTGTTTAATTCATTTGCCCATTTATTAATTGGATCATTGGTTCTCTTGGCTTTTAATTTTTGAGTTCTTTATATTCCTCAGTATTAGTCCCCTGTGATATTGTTTCCCATTCTCTAGTTTGTCATTTCATTCTAGTAATTTTTTCCTTTATAAGCAAAAACATTTTAACTTGATACAATCCCACATGTCAATTCTTGTTCCTATTTCCTGAGTACTTGAAGTCCTATTCAGAAAGTGTTTGCATGTTCATATCTTCAAGTGTTTTCCCTACAGTAGTTATAAAGTTTTAGGTCTTACAGTAAAGTTGTGCCATTTTGAATTTGATTTTTGCTGAGGGTAAGAGATAGGGATCTAATTTCAGTCTTCTACATGTAAATATCCATCTTTTCTAACCCCATTTGTTGAAGAAGCTATCCTTCTCCAATGTATATTTTTGGTACTTTTTGTAAAATCAAATGACTGTAGCTATGTGGGCTTAGTTCTGAATCCTTCATCCTATTCCATTGGTTTGTGTGTCTATTTTTTGCCAGTGCCACATGCCACATTTGTGTGTTTGTGTGTGTGTGTTGTTGTTGTTGCTATGGCTCTTCAGTGTAAGTGGAAGTCAGGTATTGTGTAAGTCCTTCATTGCTCTTTTTTGCTCAGAATTGATTTGGCTATTCAGAGTCATTTGTTTTCTTGATTTTTTTCTGAGCTTGTTCATTACTGAAACATTGAAAGGCTACTGATTTTTTCTGTGCTTGTATTGTATATTGCTGTTTTGCTGAAATTTTTTATCAGATCTAAGAGTTTTTTCTTGGTATCTTTATGATCTTTTAAGAGTAGAATTATAGTACCTACAAATAGGCAAAATTTCACTTCCTCCTTTCTTTGTGTCGTCTTTATTTCTATCTCTTACCTTATTGCTTAGGCCAAGAATCCAAGAACTACATTGAATGAAAGTAGAAGAAAAGGACATCCTTGTCTCATTCCTGACTTTAGAGGAAAAGAATTCAGTTTTCTACCACCTAGTATAATGTTAGCTATAGATTGGTATATATATATATATATTATATATTGGTATATATAGCCTTTATTATGTTGAGGTACATTTCTTCTATTCTCAGTTTCATATAGACATTCATCAGAAAGGATGTTGGATTTTGCCAGAGGCTGTTTCTGCATCTGTTGAGCTGATAAATGATCTTTCCCCTTTTTCTCATAAATGTAAGACTTATTGACCTACAGTGTGTGATCTTTTTACGGTATTGTTGAATTTTGTTTGCAAGAATTTTTGTGTCTATGTTCATCAAGGAAATTGGTCTTTAATTTTTTTTTGGTTGTGTCCTTATCCAATTTTGATATCAGGGTGATTTTGCTTCATAGAATGAGTTTGGAAGCACTCCTTCCCTTTCTATTTTATGGAATAATTTGATGGGTATCAGTGGTAGCGCTTCTTTAAAGGTCTGGTAGATTTCAGTAGTGAATCCTTCAGGTCCTGGGTTCTTCTTTCTTAGGAGACTATTGTTGCTACAACCTAATGGCATGCAATAGATTTTTTTTTAAATATCATATATTGTCTTGGTTCAACTTGGTAGGTCATATGCATTTTGAAATTTATCCATTTCTTTTAAACGTTGCAGTTTATCAGAACATGAGTTTCCTACACATTCTATCAGTAACCTCTGAATTTGTTTGTATTTGTTCTGTAATACCCTTTTTCATCTCTAAGTTTATTAGTTTTGTCTTCTGCCTCTTTCTTTATGTTACTTTTCCTAAGAGGTTTTCTATCTTGCTTATCTTTTCAAAGGACCAACTCTTAGTTTCATTGCTTCATTATGTTGTTTTTTTATTCTTCATTTTATTGACTTCTGCATTAATCTTTTTTATTTCTTTCCTTTTACTGCCTTTGTGTTTGGCTTTTCCTTGTTTTTCTAATACCTTGAGATTTTTCATTAGGTTATTTATTTGAGATTATTTGTGGTTTTTTAATGTAGATGCTCATAGCTATAGCTTAACTTAGCACTGACTTTGCTGTATCCCAGTGGTTCTTGTAAGTTGTGATTTTTGTTTTCACTTGATTTCACAAATATTTTAGTTTTCCTCATTATTTTTGTGACGACCCACTCACCATTCAATACTGAATTTTTCAGTCTTTATGCATCTGAATACTTTCTGTAATTTCTCTTACTATTGATTTCTAGTATTATTAAATTGTGATATGATACAATACAGGAAGTTATTTCAATTTACTATTATTTGGTAATACTTGCTTTATGTCTTTAAAATATGAACTCTTTGGGGGAAAGTTCCATGGTCTTCTGAGAAGAATGTATATTCTGGAGTTGTTGGGCAGAATCTTCTGTAGGAACCTGTTAAGTACATTTGGTCTATTTAAAATCATTTAATTCTAAGTTTCTCTATTCATTTTCTTTGAATAAACTCTCTGTGGAAATGTGGTACTTAAATTATGCACTGTTTTTGCTATCTGTCCCATCTGTATTTTTATGTTTAGTATTCTTTGTTTTATGAAATTGAGGATACCTGTGCTTGGTAAGTATATGTTTGTAATTGTTGTACCTTCTTGAAGAATTTTTTCCATTCTTAATATGAAGTGACCTTTGTTTCTTCTGACTAATTTTGGTTTAAAGACTGGTTGGTCAGAAATCAGTATAGTCACTCCTGCTTCTTTTCAGCTTCTACTTGCTTGGAATAAGTTTTTCTTTTTTTTTTTTTCATTTTTCTTTTATTATTCATATGTGCATACAAGGCTTGGTTCATTTCTCCCCCCTGCCCCCACCCCCTCCCTTACCACCCACTCCACCCCCTCCCGCTCCCCCCCTCAATACCCAGCAGAAACTATTTTGCCCTTATCTCTAATTTTGTTGTAGAGAGAGTATAAGCAATAATAGGAAGGAACAAGGGGTTTTGCTGGTTGAGATAAGGATAGCTATACAGGGCATTGACTCACATAGATCAAAAAGAATTAACCTAGAAGGTAACACCCACACACAGGAAATCAATGGAATAAGTTTTTCCAACCTTTTGCTCTAATTCTGTATTTTTGCCAGTGTGGTTCAATTCTTCCAGTCAACAAATGTTTTGGTCTTATTTTTTAATCCAATTATCCAGTCTATGTCTTTTGTTTCAAAAACTTAAACCATTAACATTCACTTATTATTGGAAAGTATGCAGTATGTCCTGCCATTTCCTTGTTTTTATAGTATTTCATTCTTTGTTTAACTATGTGTCTAATGAGATTCATGATTTCCCATATGTATGTTTTACCTTACTCTTCTGTGTGTATGATCTTCTATGGTGCTGGCCTAGTGGTCATGAATTTTTTTAGTTGTGCAAGGTTTTTATTTTTATTTTTTAATTTTATTTTGATTAGCACATTATTGTTATACTGGAGGTATATTGTGACATTTACAAAAGTATTTATGAAATATCTTAGTTAAACTCACCCCCTCCATCATTCTCCTTTGCTCTCCCTCCCCGCTTCTTAGAATAGTTTCAACAGGTTCCATTTTTCCCTTCTCTATCCTTCATTTTTGAAAAAAGACATTTTTGTTTAAGAGCTCTATGGGGAGTTTCATTATGACATTTCCACATTTCCATGTATATATGCAATATATCCCTAAGTGGTTCACCCCTTCCATCTTTGTCCTTTCCACCTTAGTCCCCTTCTTAAGGTGATTTCAACAGTTTTAAATATTATATATTCATTTTGTAGTAGAGAGTACATCAAATATATTCACCTTCTTTACTTCCTTCTTTTACCCTCCCTCTCCCATTAGTGCTCTCCCATTATCATGACCTGTTTTTTGTTCTTGTCCTTTGTCATTTAGGTATCTGTTCATTGTTCAGTGAGATTTTTGTCCTGGTATTAAAACTGTACATCCATTGTGCTTTAATCAGTGAAATTCTCCTCCACTGAACTTCCTTGCCTCTTCTCCTTATCCTTTTAATGGTGTCCTAATGGTCTTGCATATTCCATTTAGACTTTCTTATTTTTTTCCTTCACGTTTACCTGAATGTTGTAGTTCATTTACATTGTCTTCAAGCTCTGATACTCTTTCTTCACTTGAAACATATTTAGGGGATACATTATATAACAAAGGCCTTAACTTATAATTAACCAAAATACAACATATAGGTAAAAACATTTTCAAATAGAGGAGTGACATAGAAATATTTTTCTTCTATTTATTAAGTATTTATGATTTCTCAAATTATTGATACATTCCCAAAGCTTATATTTCTGGAGTTCTGAGACCTAGGAAGGAAATAGCAGAGATGTATCTCTTCATTACTGTTTTCCTATAACCAAGACTCTAAAATTGAGTAAAACTATCAGAAATAAACAAAGAAATTCCTGCAGTGGATTAGTCACTTCATGATCCATGACTCAGAAGCTGTTACTAGGATCAGATTCTTACCTTTCTTTTCTCAGTTTTGTTTTTCCTGCTTAATCTCTGATCATGGGAAATAATGCATGCAGTAGCTCTGCATATTCATCCCAGGGACAATAAATTCTAAAAGAAGTAAGCATCAATTTCTAGCCCAGAAAGCCCCCAAAAATGTCCACATGCAATAAGTTTTTCCTAATTATGTCATGTGCCTCCCTAAGCCAACCAATGACATACATCCAGGTTGAATACTACATTACTATGCACTTAAATTGTTCATGAGATAGTGAGTAAATCATTTTTCAGAAGAAATACTTATGGGTATCTTTAATTACTCACTATAATACAAGAGCAATCAGTAAATGACATATGCAGAAGCAATAAAAAAGCTTTATCACAACACAAATCAGAAAACTAATTATATATACAGTTGAAATAACAACTTATCATTATTTATCTACTGAATTCAATACAAATATCTCAAGTTCAATGCCAGTTAATTATTAAGATATTTTAGTTAAGTTGCTAAATTTAAGAGTGAAATGTTAACATATCAATATATCCCATTTCTCACATAAAATCCACAAGATGAAGAATTATCCAGGAAAAAAATATGGAATATTTTAAGAACATGATAAAACCTTATTGAATCATATTTTAAAAGTCATAAAAATAATTTCTTTGTGTTGAAGACTCTACATGTTCAAGTGGTGGCCAGTTTTCCCCAAATAAATCTTAAAGTTTGATGTAACTCAACTCAGTTTCCATGGTGAATACTTTATAATCTTTCTATAAAGTTTACTTGAAAAGAAAACTCATAACATTAGCATGTATTTAATAAAACTACAGTTTTTTTGTCTCTCTCAAGATGTAGGGATACAAGCTAAAAGGTTCCATGTAGAGATATGTGACAATGCTTAATCACATTAAACATTTGTTTTGTTTTATCTCATCTGGCAACCATATGATTGAACAAAAAGAAACAAGATTAGACTTGGATATGGTTGTGCTTGTCTGAAATGCTAGCTTCTCTGGAAGCACAGATACAAGCATTGTGATTCAAGGCCAACCCAGGCAATTAATTAATTAACTAATTAATTAGAGTTAGTAAGACTGGTCTCAGTAATAAGCAAGGCATGGTGGTACACATCTATAATCACAGTTAGAAGAAGTAAGATGGTCTCAATATAAGACCAGCCCCAGAAAATTTACAAGACAATTTCCCAAAAACAAATTAAAAAGAAAAAAATCCGGAGATGTAACCAAAATGGTACAATGTCTAAGGCCCTGAATTCAACCTCCATTATGTCAGAGTAAAATGAGGAGAGAAAAAGAGAGAAGGAGGGGAAAGAAGGAAGGAAGGAAGGAAGGAGAAAGAAAGAAAGAAAACTCATTAAAGTGAGTCCAGTTAGGAACTGATTGCATCACTTAGAGCAATAATAATAGAATTCCAGAAAGCAGGAGAAATACTTGATACCTATTGTATGAATCTATAGGACTACAACTGATTAAGTTTAGATCACACAGGAAAAGAAAAAGTCCTGGAATATTTCAAGTTCCTAATTTGAGTGCACTGAAAATTACAATTCAATTCAGGTAGGACTCCTAACAGTCCAGATCCTTTAGGAGCAAGTGTATGGCCTAGTCTGTCAGGTCCAGAATCATGACCAACTAAGGTGCTTGCTGATGACAAAGAGATAACAGAATGGGAAGTAAAAGAAGGCCTCTATAAAGATCAGTTACAACCATCTGACCAATTACAAAAAAAGAACTATAATTGATATGAGCAATGCTCATTCCACTTTAAACAGACTAAGAATACTTACATATCCATAGAGTTTGATAAACAACGTAACATAAAGATTACATTATAAAATGCTGAATGTCTCTTGAGAGTTTGAACACATTATTTTTTTACCCTCTTGATCTTATGGAGAAATGAGCTCCCTGGCTAAATGCTGTACCCAACACCAGGAGAATGTTTTGTTGTACATATTACAGGCAAAGAAAAGGTCAAAATCAAAAATTCAGAGTATTGTTTTATAGCATGCCTACCCTTTTTACCCATCTCAAAATTGACAATCAAAAATTATTCTTATAAAAATGTGCATATATTTACCTGTTTTTATATATCATATCATATGAAATTGAAATATATATATTGTACACATGTGTAAATATATATATATACATATATATATATACAGACATATACATATAATTGTAAGTATTTCTGATTTCTTTTCCATTATCTATATATCAAGGGGAACAATAAACATGACTCCTTTTTTGTGTTAATTTTAGTTGTATGCAGGACAGTCCAATCATACTTTATAAAAGTGGACCTTGTTATTGTATCTACCTGAATATTAATAATGGAGATATGTTTGGGTATCAGTCATAGGATGCCAGTGTTTTTGCTTAAATATAATTTCTGGATGGGTCTTATAGAAATATGGACTAAAAAAGTAGGCTGCCTTTAATAAAGTGAGTGTCTCTCATTCAATCTGTTGAAGATTTGAATACTTGAGAAGACTGCATATGAAATATTCCAAAATTCAGGTTGCAAGGCTAAACATTTTTCACACTGCATGGTTTTCCAGCATAACTCTAGTGCAAATATCAGACTTTTGTAACAAACCTCTTATGAGACTATCAAGGAGTTCCCCCAGGAACTGCCTTATAAGGGCATGCCTTCAGTCAGACCTCATAACCAAAAGTTAGACAGTACTTCCCAAAAGTGTCACCCTGATAAGCAAGCCATTAATCACAATGGACCCCTTCTTTTCTAGAGCACAATGTCTCTTACTCATAGGTATGTTCCCATAGATAGTACCCAGGGATACAATAACACATAGGATGCTAACACATTAGAAACTTGAAATACTATTATTGCTGTACCAGTAAAAAATTTATTGTCTCTGTTTGAAATACTGCTTTGTGATGTCAAATGAAAACTCTGCAAACATTTCTCTTTTCCCAGATAGCTGAATGTTTATCTTTATTAATAGAAGATACTGGAGTGAATCTGGAAAGTGGTAGAAGAATAAAGAAACATCACTTCCAAGGTCCAGTTTTCTTCATTCTTATTCACCAATGTTTCCATTTCTTGTTGGGATAAAAGCACTTGTACCTTACAGAATCTATCTATCTATCTATCTATCTATCTATCTATCATCTATCTATCTATATCTTCTCTACGGACTGCACTTAACAATGTAGGAAGAATCCTTCTAGCTAGTATTTTTATGATGCTTGTCCTTTACTTATTCTGAACATCATATTCTATATGAGAATTAATTGTAAAAACTCTGAATTATACAATTAGTCCCTGACATAAATGACTCAGTTTTATGTGTTATTTTCAAACTTGACATCATGATTATTTGATTTTTATATCGAAGATCAGTGGTGTTTGAATATTCCTATCTTTAAGGATTGAATTCAAAATAAATAAGACTATCCCAGATATTTTAAAAGTGAAGAATGTTACATTTATAAGTGATCATTTACAGTTTTTGTGTTTATTTTTGACTGCTGACAACTTTGAAAGTTGCAAGAATCACTCTTAAGGAAACAAACACATAGACAATGTTGAAACTTGGGACATTAAATATACAATTGGATTTTTATAATTCTGCTAAGGGTTTCTTCATGTTTACATATCTTCCTATGTGTGTAAATATAGTTTTATATGAAAAGACTTTTTCAAACTTAAAACAAGTAAAAGTATTTTGGATCACACACCAGTAGTCATAGAGATATTTATTTGGCTCTGTAGTATAAAAATTTTAAAGAAAATCTATGCTGAGAAAGTCATTAGTGCATTTGCAGAAGGTTATTCATTAAAAGTAAGATATACACTGGAATTTGGTTTGGGTAGTATATACGGAGAGTTTCATTATTACCTTAAGAAAGAGAGCTGCTAAAACTATTCCAGGAATGGGGGAGGGGAGTTAAAGGAGAATGATGGACAAGGTGAATTCAACTATGATATATTGCTAGACTTTTGGTAGTTGTCAAAATGTACCCTAGTACAACAATAATAAAAATGTATATGTAAAATGTTTCCCTCTTTAAAATATATATTAGTATAATAAAGAACATTAAATAATTTTTTAAAATTTTACATTACTGTTTAATTTTTATGTAAGTGTGAATATATATTCAAAGTTTAATAAAAATCATTGTGCGTATATTTTCTGGCTATTACAATCACAGTTAGTTTTATTAATAAGTATTTCTTTTTTTTGTGGTACTGGAGATGGAACTTGCTAGGCAAGTGCTCTCCCACTTGAGCCACACCCCTGTTCTTATGCTTTCAGTGTGCTTTTCAAGTAAGGTCTCCTGATAACTTTGCCCAGGCTGGTGTAGAGCCATGATCCTCAGGTTTTAGCCTCCCGAGTACCTGTGATTACAGTTGTGTACAACCATGCCCAGCTCATTCTTAACTTTTTTATATAGAAGATTATTATAAACATCTTTTCCATGTTTCAAAAACCATAATCATTTCTCTCATCAAATTAACTATTTAAATCTATCTACTACCAGACAGAACAAGTGAGCTTCCATTGATTTCCTTCTTGTCTTTTGCTTGCTTTGCAGACTGTTCTGAGCCCAAAGATTACAACTGCAGAGATTTAAAGATAGGGTAGTGGAACCCCTTTCCCATTTAAGTTTGTCTCTCTATCAAATGGCCTTTTATTCCATCTACAATGTATTTTTCTATTTGTTGTTATTACAGAATTAACAAAACCATAATGTGAATTGTGGGTTTCATATACTCACTACTGAGGTATCAAAATTGCTGGAAATAACTAGATAAAGGAAAACAAGGAAGAAGAGATCTTGCTTATTAGGAGAGAAATGTGGAAAAATACTCTAGTGGGACCAAACTAAATTTGCAGAAATCCAGCTAGCATTCTGATCTAAAGCAACACACTTTCTTTTTTTCTTATGTGTGTGTGTGTGTGTGTGTGTGTGTTACTATTTAACTGCATATTAGCTGAAGCAAAAACAGTAAGTTGAGAGTACTCAAGGCCATATTTGGAAAAAGAATTGTTTCATCTTTCTAAGCAAAGATTTTACCATCTGCCTGGTATAGGTAGGAAGCCTGTTAGAACCATCAAGAATTTATGAAACAAAGATTTTCTTTAAAAAGCATTTTGATTTCAGGAGGAATGTACATTGTTAACTGTCATATAACACAAATGATTTGACATAACACTGTGCAGAGACCAGAGCTAATGTCTCTTGGTTTCTGCCTGTACTAAGTAATGGATTTTATCCCTACAGGAGACCACGATGTCCATTTTCTTTGCTCATGAAAATGTGATTCTTCCATACTGTAAATTGTACATTGTCTAATTCCCCTCTTGCCAGGCCATTCCAGTAATTCTTTTAAAAGGTTTCATCTGCATGTAGACCTATTCTCATCTTACTTCCCCCATCTTCACTTCCTATTACTTACTTTTTATTTCTATGAAAATCTGTCAACTTTGTCTTAATAGGTATTTGGTTGATTATATACTGAACTCTATCAAATAGGGGTATTAAATGCCCCTATTTCAATAATTTGAATAAAATCTGTCTTGTCACCTTTCAAAAAGATCTGTACCTTGTTTTATTTGACAGACAGCAAATGGTTCATGTGATTACATTTTATTAAATAGAGTATGTTTCTGAAAAGGCACTGTCAAAATTTTAGAAGTACTTCCTCTCTCTAGTCTTATTGATTGCTTCATTTAATGTCAAAATTATGATAATATGCATGTCAGCATTAATAACATTTAGGAATTCTGGAATTATACAAGTGCATTTATTAATGTTTAACTCAGTTAAAATATATAGAAAAATCAAGTAGGCCAAAGTCTTGTGAAATATTCACAATAATCTTTGCCACATCTTTATCTACATGCTCAATAGAATCAAATATTCTCACCTATCATGACCTTAGACTAGGTTCTTATACTTCAAAAAAAACCTCTACTCCTTCTTTTTCTTTTTCCCTATCTTAACAAACTTTTGATAGCCAAACAAGCAACATTTTATGACAAGGAAAGTAACAGTTGCCACACAGGCCAGTAGAAATCCAATCACATCCAAAGAGTAGTACTGGTACCAGGTGAGGTTGTGTGCAAGTGGCTTCAGGTGCTTGGCTCCTTTGTGGCGCATGACAAACTCAGTCCAGAAGACAGCTCAATCCAGGGGCTTCAAAGGCTGATCGTGGTGAATGGTTGATAGCCACATAGCATTCTCCTTATAGCTAAAGGAAAATCAAATTGACACCAACTTACAGAATGAACTACAAATTGTAGATATGTGAATTTTTGTGTGGATGGTAAAGATGAGTACACAAAATGTTCAAAAAAACAAATTATTTTTTTCAGTGATCATTATATATAAGTTAGTATATAGGCCAAAACTTATTGAACACAAAGGATTTAAACATGAAAAGGCTAGGAGAGTATAAGTATTTCTAAATTAGACATTGTTGTCAATTAAAACACTAAGGCAAGACAGAAACAAGAACTATCATTTGAAGGTATGAAATTTCAATTATCCAGCAAGCAATTTTCAGTCTACCTGTTGAATCAAGTTCAGAATAAGACTATGATTTAGAAACTAAATGTATGCCTATGTCAAGGTCCAGGCACATAATCTAGATAAATTTGATAATGAATAGTTTTATCAGCAATTTTTATTTACCATTTACTAGTGATTGTTTTGTAACTATAGAACTGAATTGCCTTCTTTTAAATCCTGATTCTTTCACTTGTCCTTTTTGCAAATTTCTCTGCTTCTAGTTGCTTAGTATTAAATGAAAAGATAGGAATAGTTGTTTTCTTCTTTCCTATTGTGAGAAATATTGTGGAGATTCCTAAAATTTTTCTCATTGTGAAGTAAAATCACATAAATGTTTTCTATTATTATTGTTTTGTTTTTCCTGTTAATATTGTTATTTTACAATATGAAGAAGAGTACACATTTTACATTGAGATACATTTGCTTGTTGAAATTAGGTACCTTTAAGTGTTGAAATGATTATGGATCAATAGACAAGGAGAAAGGGTGCATAGGGACATAGTTTATCATACCTAAACTCCAAGTGCTATAGCATGATGCAGTTGCAATAGCAATGGAGGTAATTTCTCTTCCTGTTATTTAAAAAACCACTAAAAGACTGTTTATCAGATGAGGAAACGAATCTGAATATGCTTTTGTAATACAGTAGGTAAAGACTTGGTAAAGAAGTTTACAATACATTAAAAACTAGTAAAATGTGTGTCACATAAGACTTAATGTGTATTAGCTAATTAAGAAATCATTTTCAATATAACCTCTCAAACCCAAAAGTGCAGAAAAAATTTGTATAAAAAAGATGTATGTTTACACTAAATCAGCACAAAAATAACTTGGTTTTCCAAAAACAAACAAACAAACAAACAAATAAGCCTGACAAGGTGCTCATTTGGATGACCAATATTTACACATAAATTAAAGTAACATTGCTTTTCAAATGTGGCTGTGATACTATTATCATCAATACACTTCTGAACATAATGTTTTCTTTTCATTTGAAGTCATTATGAAAGGAGGAAATACATTCAGAATTTTACTAATAGTAAGAATAAAATGGTACTGGAATAGTGGAAATTAACATATACTGAAAAAATTTGGAAATCAAGTTTTTTACTTCAAATATTTTGATTATTAAACAGCTGTAATCTAAACTATCCCTTTTTTTTAAACTGTAGAATTGTGTACTTTAATTGGGCGAATAGTATGGTGTATGAATAACATTTAAATAGAACTGTTTAAAAAAAAGAAGAAACAACTGCTTATAATTCTTGCAACTTGACTCCCCAGAGAGTTCTAGAACCTGTAAGTGTTTCTCCCAGGTCAGTGTCCCCTGGTTCCTTTCCACCATATGCATTCCTGAGAGCTGGGACCAAATGCTGGCCCATGGAGGGAGCTGAGCAGGGAGCCTCAGCCCCACACCCCATGGACTTTGGAGTTAGGTTTCCGGTGCTCAGTGGGCCCTTCTGGTCTCTGTACAACCATCAGGGATGGTTGGTCACCCAGACAAGGGTTTGCCTTTATCCTTCGGCCCTGACCCTGTTGGCTGGCTACCCACCCTCCAGGATATGCCCAGGGTCACACCTGTTTGCTCTTTGCCTGTCTCACTGGAATTGCCACAGGCACCTGGTAGGTAACACCTGGAACTTTAGGAGCCCCTCCAGGGATCAGGTCTCCCCCCTCTGCTCTGCTGTAACACCGCAACTAACAGGGTCCTCTTGCCATTGATGTCCTGCCAAGACAACCCAAGCAAGAAACTTCCTTGCTGCTCCTGGGCAGCAGGTAGCATGTAGTGATTGCCGGAGGCAGCTGGCTTCAGCTCCACGGCGAGAGGACTTTGGACAGCGATTGGGCAGTGTGACTGCCAGATGGAAATCCGCACACGTGTACACATGCATGTACACACACACGCACGCACACACGCACGCACAGGACAGGCAGGTTCACCACTCACCTATCCTGTCAAGAAGTCCTGTTCCAGTGCCTGGGAAGGAGACAAGGATTAAACTATCTCTTTTAACTTAATTGTTTTGGTGAGAAATCCATAGTTCTAAAATCAAGGAATATGCACATATTTATAAGTAGTATCCTCTGTTTACCAAGTTATTAATTAGGTGAATTCATCCTATTTGTTTATCAGTGATGGAATCCAATTATTAGCATAGAAAATTTAGGAAATATTAAATACAATAGGTATTAGAGATTTGGTTATGTCTTACTCATTACTAACATAAACCTTATTAGAAGACCAGTAACTGAGATGGTAGACATATCCATGTGACTCACCACAATAATATCTGAGCTATTTGTAGGTATCCTATAACATGCTGTATATGTAAAATACACACAATAACATTTATCTTAAAAATTGCATTTAGTGAGTCCTCATGAAGAAAAAAAGTCCTAACTGTACTGAAAGTTAGTGTTGTTATAATATTCATCTTTCCTTGATTCAGTGTTTTCCTAAAGCTTTCTTATAATATTTGGCTACTATTCATTTCATTCTATTTATGAACTATTTCAGATTTTGCTATGTACTTAATATTTTGACTGATTTTTCCACTAAAATATTGGAGGTGCATGGTTGTAAACCAGCACTCCTAAGTCTGAAACAGGAGGATCACAAGTTTCAAGTCTTTCTGAGTTATACAGGACGTCACAAAACAAAACCATACAAAACAAACACAAAATAAAACTTATTGTAACAGTTGGGAAGGGTTATTGATGATGTCTTCCAGTATTAATCACCTCTGTACTTATCATTATTTTCAGGTTCAAATTCACCTCTGCTACCTTCATGTGAGAACTTATCTATAAATACTATGTAGTCAAAAACAAGCAAGCAAAACATATATAAAGAAGAAAATGGGGATGTAGCTCAGTGGCACAGTGTTTACCCATAATGCATAAGGTCCTGGGTTCATTGTCTAGCTACATACACACAAAATGTTAGACTCACCTAGGGTTGTTAATGATGGTCTTCAATGCTCTGAGCAAATCTGCACTTGACATTGTTTTTATCTCCAGTCCAATGGCTGCTTCTTTTGCCACCATGTGTGCAATGTTATCATGTTGTTCTTCAAACAAAGGAATACCCACCATAGGGATCCCATGGTGGATTGCCTCATAGACACCGTTAGCTCCACCATGAGTTATAAAAGCTTTGGTTTTGGGATGACTTAGGATTAAGTGAATTTTGGTAAAATTATTAATTATAAGTATTAGGGATAAGACAAGAAATGTATGATGAGGCACTGAAAAGGGCAGTCTTTTCTGGATAAAAATTATGAAACTGCATTTAATTTGTCTTCGTATCTCAGAGTCAAAGCCACCTACAGCCACCTGAGAGGTAAGTGAAGTCCACGTAGCAGAAGCGATGTGTCAAGACTTGAGAGATGAACATATGAATTCCAGTTAAATAGATAGAAAGAGAACATAGTGGATAAGAGAAGCCAAGTCCCAAAGAAAGCTTGTGTACATGTTATAATATGTTTTCTTAAAGATATAATACATTAACGCCAATATGAAGGTTGTCAAAGGCAGCAAGAAGAGGTGCCGGAATTGGAGAAAGAGTGTTATCACATCAAGATAAGATGTTAATGTTTTTCCCATAGAAAACAGAATCATTCACAATGAAACAAGGTGGTTTTCCCCCACCCCCAAGTAGATTGGAAATACATATACTTAAGTGGAAAGGACAGATAACTAAATTAGAGGAAGCAGGAACAAACCAGGTAATTATACAACATTCTCTGCAAGTGGTAACTATCCTGAAATGTTGTCTAAGTGATCTGTGTAAATGCCACAATACTCCAACCCAGCACAACAATAAAGGGGAAAAAAGGATGGTACCTGGTGGTAGAATGTATGCCTAGCATATATAATACCCTCTTACAGTCCCAGTCTTGTGGAAATAAAATTTTAAAAAATGATTCTTTGTTTCTGACCATAAACAAGGTGACTGATAAAATGGCAATGGTGCATAGTTTACTTCCTTTAGGACTAGAAAATAAACATAAAGGGTTTGGTTTTATTTTTGAGTTTTCCAATAACAAATGTTCCTTCAGTTTGTTTTGTTATGTTATTTTCAACTATACTTGTTTTCAGTATTCTTTCTCCAGAGTCTTACCAAGAAGGTCATTCTGGGGGAGCCAATTATACAGCCGAGTATTGGCTCCTAAGGTGGCTGGTTTCTCAACCTCAAATCTCCACAGAGCCTGTGAATTGCAGTCAAGACATTATTCCAGGATTCAAATTTTAAAGTATAACATTTTCAACTTTAGAGACAATTGCCTTTCACACGGCAGATGGAGAAATGAAGGCTTACTAATGAGATGAGAAGTGAGGACTTTTTAATGAAAACTATTAAAAGACTGAGACTAAGAGACTACTGACATATGCAGTTATTGCTTTTATATTCAATAAAGTTGATTGTAGTCATGACTTTTCACATATAGTGACTTGGACAAATGTGGTAATAAGTGATAAATGAATGTATTTAAGAAATTTTCAGGCGGTCATAATACTAGTACAAGTACAGTAACAAATTACCAGTGATTTACATCTTTATTTCATAATATACATACTAGTTTGGCTCTCTTCTTCTAATATCAATATTAATCCTTTATTAATTTTGGTTTTAGCACTAGTGGGGGTCAAATGCTGAGCTTCATGCTTGGTAGGCAGGCGCTCTACCACTTGAGTCACATTGCCAGCCTTTTTTTATTTTGTGTGTTTTGAAGATAGGGTCTCTCAAACTATCTGTCTGGGCTGACTTTGAACTGTGATCCTCCTGATCTCTGCCTCATGCTATGATTATAGCCACCAGCACTGGGCTAATTAGCCACCAGCACTGGGCTAATTATTAAACTTTTTAAAGTGATGGTATAATTTGATTATATTCACATGTTCTGTAAGTTTTTTTTTTTAGAGTTTGACATTTTTTGTGTATTTCTTTGTTTATGAAAAATATTTCACATCCACAGTTTTCTCTAGTCAGAAGTTCTTTGAAAAGATGCCCTCTGGCTTGGCCACTAACAGATTTGAGTCATCTGACTGGCTACTTCTGGCACTGGCTACACAAAATGAAAGTTTTAAATTCATCATTAAACCTTCCCAAGACCTTGTCACCCTCAGGCATGTTCATCTGAATGGACATGTGGTCCTTAGCAAAAGTGCCATGGGTGCTGGCAGAGCCTTTCTGTGACAAGTACAGTTTTGCGAACTCACCAGTGTTGTTCTACATGTGTGGAGGAAACTATTGCCTCCTCCACCGGCACATACGCAAAAAGTGAGTTTGAGTTTTTAACATGCAAAAAATCAAATCTCCTCATGAGAAATCAATTAATTCTGCTGAGGAATTACATAAAAATTGTTCTAGAAAATAAATTATTAGTCACCACATTCATAATAAACTGCAAGAGACATTTTGAAAAGGAATCAATAATGGTATCACTATTGCTACGAATGGAAGTTCTTTAATGATACCAAATAGACCTAATTTGCAGTTCATAAATCATATGGCTTTTGAATGTATCCAATGTTTTAATGATGCTATAATTTTTCAACTGACCACTGACATTTTCAAGTTAACTACAAAAGATTCACAACAGAGATTAATGTGGTTTGCTGTAATAAACACATTCCACACCTAGTCCCTAAATAAGGTATTGGTTTTAGAAATTCCAAACATCTTCATAAACGGGAGAGTCATTTACCCATGTTTAATATCTGTTTGATGTGAATGTTAAATGTAGCTTTATGTTTCTAGTAAAAAACCAAAAACTACCAAAAAAACCCAGCATAGATGGTTACAGGAAGAAGGATGTATCTGATAGAAAAGTAAAAACAAAAAAATCAGAGATTAAAGTTGGATTACATGTGATAGAAATTCTTGTTTTTTTTTCTCCCTTCATATATATTTTTTTTATTTTCTTGTTATACCTTCCCAAAACAGACATTCAACAGTAGTTAGAATGGCCATCTCCCAACATTAAAAAAAAAAAACTGCACCCCCCAATGGGTGAACAAAGTAAAGAATAGTAACCTAGAGTTCAAGCCTGAGTAAGCCACTGTGGAGCCTTAAGTGGTGAGGTCTTCCAATTTCAGAGTGATGTGTCTTCAACTTGTATCATCACTTTACTGGAAAAACATAACTTAATTTTGATGAAATGAGATTCATCTCCTGACAGGATTAGTAACAGCATTCACTGAATTTCACATTCTTCTTTTGTGAACTGTGAAGACAATGAATGGTAGCTAGAAGATCAATAGGATTACAGCTCCAGCTGCAGATGGAATGACGGTGTACCAGGACAAAAACACCTACATTTTGATTTACAAAGCTAACAGCAGTTTTAAATCTGCAACTTAATTACAGACCAACCACACCACAACCTTTTCAAATGGCAAAAATACAAAAAAGTGTTACAAAAATATTTCAGAAAAAGTGCATAGTCTAAGTGCATAGTAAATAAAAGCACTGAAAAATATCTTGCTAGAGAGGGAGTTCAGCTTGGAAAAGTTATTACCAAAGCTAAACAGTTTTATTTTACACAAACTATATTCAAAAATAGGTTTATGAGATTGATTTCTGGCTAAAAGTATCAAAGGGTTTATTAGGCAAGAAACAAATACCCTAACTGACAGGGTGATTAGAAAAAAAACAAAGAAGCTGCCTACCCAAAAATTCACTCGATAAGATTTCTTCAGTATTACTGTACTAATAAATCCCTTAATGGCAGAATGTGGCAATCATGGAATTAATTATTGCTAAAGTAGTTTTCAAATCAAAAAAGGAAAAAACCAAAGCCAAATTAAGCCTTACACAATCTGACCAAATGCATAAATTTACAATTCCAAGGTTGTTGTACAAAATACCTACATTTACACAATAGGCTCCTGGCGGTATTTTCCGACAAATGTTCTTTTAATTTAGACTGACATGCTATAAATGAATAAATTACACTATTTAAGAATTACTGTAAGTTTTCCTTTCTTTTGGATCAGTGAAACAGTGCACAATTAACACTGAGAGGAAGCGCGCACACACAGGTAACCTTATAGAAGCAGGTTGGGTGGGGAGAGAGTCAACAATCACTTCAACTTCACAGGGTATGACACTCTCAGAGGACAAGAGTCGACTACTTACAGTCATTTCACAAGTATTTTAAAGAAAAATATTTTGTAGTTAAAACCTTTAATGCTTTCATTCTTATTCACAATCAGTCCAGCTGCTAGTCAGTGGTAGCAGGATTTACCATGCCAAGTTCTGGCAGCTGCAGTACTAGGTATTGTGCCTGCAAGTCATTAAAAAACAAAACAAAACAAAACAAAAACCAAACAAACCAAAAAAACAAAGTGAAAGAATGCCTTTTCCCTTCAGAACAAAAGAAAAAAATTTTAAAATGAGAATTTATACACTAAATTTTCATCAACTTGCAAACGAATATCATGTAACAAATGGCTTAAAGTAGTCTATCAAAAAACTGGGAAGATTTTTATTTCATAGTGAGTCAGCAAGGCATTTTGTTGTGTTGTTTAAAAAAATCATTTCCTTACAGAAACAGTTTTTAGTTTTTAATGAACTTGTAAACAAAAAAGCTCCCATTTCAAAATAAAAACAAAATCCCGGATCATATAGATGTTTACAGTGATTACATTTATCTAAGCAACATACATACATGTTCAGCTGTAGATGTTAACTAAATTTCTGTGACAAATATTTTTTTTTAATACCAAGAACATTATAGAGTTAATGCAGAGTCCTAAGAATAATCTAGTAGTCACTAAGTTTTTCTTAAGTCTTCACTTTAGATGCTGTTATTTCTAGCACAGGTAAGCAGGCAGAGTCTTTCATATGCTCAAACACTGGAATCTTTGGTTGCTACCATATCAGCTGGCTTGCAAACAAGAAGCCAACCATTTAAAGAATGTTTTAAGTGAACAACTTGCAAACCCTAGGGATGGAAAAACCCTAAGAATGCAAAATTGTGAGCATTTTCAACCATCACAACTGAGGCTGAAGACTGTTCATGCCGTTCTTCTGAAATGAGATCTCAAAAGCAGTATAGTTCAAAATAAAAGGCTTTAACAAAAGATTGGCATATGCACCAATTTCTCCACCAATTTGCGTGTGTCAACCATTTAGTTAACTTTTCCACTTGAAAAAATGCAATAGAAAACCGGACACCATGTTTCACTATCTCAGTTAATATTCACAATTACAGCAGCTACAACTCAGGATACAGCATCACCAATGCTGCAATGCTGTCCAGAGCCAGTTTATATGGAAATCAAGTTCTTTACACCAAGTAAATGGTTGTCCACAACCACTGGCTAGTGTACATGTGAACTAAAATTTCTAGACTTGGGGAGAAACAAATGCTGCTCCGATCATCTGCTCTGCTTCTTCTGCTCCTCAATTCATGCTTAGAAACCTTTCATGTTACTCTTGGTTTTGTCAGTTTGCTTGCCTGTGGAGGTTTGGGCCTGTTGACCCTGCCCACTGGAAGAGGCTGCCTGTTGTGCTGCTTTCTGCTTTAACATTGTCCAATCAAATGTGTAGTCATATTGGTGGTTCAGGGTCCTGAAAAGGATGCGGAATAGCTGCCTCAGATACATGTAATCCGGGGCTTCCTCAAAGCGTAGCCCACTACAATAGTTTAAGTACATGGCAAATTCTGCAGGAAACCCTTTACCTAAAACTTCAACAGGAGTGGACATCTTCTTTTCACTAATCTCTTCATATTTTTGTTTCTTCGTTGCAGCCTTTAGTCCTTGCCATGGCAGGCTGGTTCTATTAAAATACATCAAAACATACCCTAATGATTCCATGTCGTCTCGGTGACTCTGCTCAATACCAAGGTGTGCATTGATGCTAGCATACCGCGCAGTGCCAGTGAGGTTTTTATCTTCTCTGTATGGTATGTGTTGCCTTGTCCTGTTGTCTCTGTACTTTTTGGCCAAACCAAAATCAATAAGGAATAACTTATTACAGTGACGCCCAATACCCATTAGGAAGTTATCTGGCTTAATGTCTCTGTGTATAAAATTCTTTGTATGCACATATTCAATTCTACTGATCATCTGGTCAGCTAGCATAAGTACAGTTTTCATTGTGAACCTTCTTGAACAGAAGTTGAAGAGGTCTTCAAGGCTGGGTCCCAGAAGATCCATGACTAGCACGTTATAGTCTTTTTCCTGACCATACCACCGGATGTGGGGGATGCCAACCCCACCTTGAAGAATCTTAGAGAGTTTGCTCTCGTACAGCAACTGGGGATGCCTGGCCTTCCGAGAGTCTAGCTTCACTGCCACTTCCTCGCCGTTGGTGATGTTAATCGCCAGGTCCCCGAAAGAGCCAGACCCGATCTTCCGCGCCAGTTTGTATTTTCCTCCGACAATGAATTCGGCCTTGGAGCCGCTGCAGCTCGCCATCCTGAGACGCGAAGATGGAGGCTGGGGCCGAGCCCGACACCTCTAAGCGGGAGCGAGGCCTGCGGGGCTCGTTCACCGGGGGCGGCAGGAGGCGGAATACGGAGATGTTCCCCGGCGCTACAGGGCCCAGAATCGGCCAAGGGAACCGGGTCACCGGGGGCTGTCAGGCTTCTTTTTTCCCAGGCCGCAGTTCGTGAAGGGTGGTCGCGGTTTACTTAGGCTCGGCCACTTGTTTCTGGGCGGCCGTCGCCGTCTCGCTTTCGCGGCGACGTCGCGGCCTGGAAAAGGGGCGCAGTGAAGTTAGGGTGGCGATACCGCTGCCACCACTGCCGCCGGCTCCGGCCCGGAGGGACCCCTGTCACTCCGCCCACGCCGCCATCTTGTTACTCCGGCTCCAGCCAACACAAAATCGAAATTCTTGTTTTTTCTTTTTTTTTTTTTCCATTACTGGGGTTTGAACTCAGGGCCTAATGCTTGCTAATCAGGTACTCTACTATATGATAGAACTTAGTTCTTAAGTAGGGCACTTGAAGAATGTTCTGCCTTCCTAGGACAGGTTTATTTCTGTTTGGCTTTCATATTTTCCTCTCTTTTCCTCAGCTGAGAGGAGATACAATCTAATGGGTCAGAAGCCAAGTCCTTGTGGGTCATATTTCATAATGCCCAGGGTTCACTCTAGGGACAGGGCTCAGTCCACCCTTCTATTTACACTTCCTGCTCAGATATCAGCAAGGCCTTATCCAAAAGGGCAAGCTGTTTTTCTCTGTTTCTTAATTTACATGACTGAATAGACACATTCAGCACTGGTTAGCCTTGGTTTTCCTTTCTAGGAATAGCCCCCTTACCTGTACTCTAAATTGACCTATACCAAAATTAAGCCAAATAATGAGGTAAAGATAACACAAGAAGTCTAAACTACATGATGCATTTCAAACTTTTTCAGTAACTGTTTAGTGTTATTGTGATAGCACAGTTGTTAAATAATAAGTAACTCTGTTCTGAAACATCTTTAGTGTACTCAGTGGCCTTAAACAATCTTGCAAGGAAAAGAAGAAATGACTGGGCAGATTTGATGATTTCTGTGTACACTTGCTAGCAATATTGTGTTAATATAAAAATTTCACACTGATTCTTAACTATTTTTCTTTCTCATGACAACATTCATGTCAAAGTTATTGTCAATCAAAAACACCTTCTGTACTATTTTATCATCTGCCACATTTATCTTTGTTTTTAAACTAGCTAAGATAATTAGAACTATCAAAACAGTTTACATTTTACCGTAATCAGACCCTACCAGAATTTGTGACTCCTTCAGTAGTTATCCACTATTGAATTACATTACCTAACCTTTTGTGGAATCTGTGCAAGGGCTGATGCAATAGAATTGGCCCTTTCTTCTGTTATGTTAGGTACCATTGATCCCAGGGTAAACACCACAATGCCATCTTCTCCAGAGCTCTGGACAAAGTCTTCCATTTCCTGTGAAGAAAGAATTTTCTCCATCACAAAAGAACAATAGCAGAGTTTACACTAGTGAGAGGGTGGCTATAAAATCTACAGAGGTAAAGTCAAGTCTTATCAGGAATTATTAGAGGAGTCGTAGTGGCAAAATACACATAAGGCAGAATTTTACCAGCACAGTCTTGTTTAAGTGTAAATGTAGCAGTGCTAACCATGTTCATGTTACTGTGCAACAATGTTCCATTTTCTTCTTGCAAAACTAAAACTCTGTAGTTAATTAATATTATGGGACATATGTTCAGAAAAGTCTAATTCTCATTTATATTATTTTTCCACCTACACACAATGTGATTTTATTCTATTTACCTCCTTTTTCCCTTTGTTTCCCTTTAAATTTCCTATTTTGTCCTGTTTAGTATTATTAAGGATTCTTTAGTGAAATGAATTTAATGATGTGATATATATGTTATATAATTATTCCTAATGCTAGCTATTTAAGTTACTGACAATGTTTCCTTTCACTAACAGTTGTTACAAATATTGATTCTGCCCATCGTTATTATTTTTCTTTGTATGGTTTTGAGTATCTTATATAGCCAAAGGGTACATTGTGAAGACTTGATTCAATTTCTAAGCTTTCTCATTTTTTAGGAGCGATGGAAATCATATGAGCATTAGATAATTAAAGGAAAAGAAAGTCATTTGTAACAAGACAGATATATTTAACATAGAAGAAGACAGACTTCACATTATTTGAGTTGGATTCAAATCTTGTTTGTGTAAATTAATAACAACAGATATTACTACTAATTATTGCCATTATATTGAAATTCCTTGTTTTCCTTGTCTTCCTTCTCCTCTTTCTCAGTTTCCCATTCCTAATAACTCTGATACAGTCATTTTAGTGGATTTTAGAAATTTGTTGAATTGAGAATCTTCAAGTACAAGGAGTTTATATTAATAACTTACATAAACATTACCCCAGTTTTTGGTCTTATGATAATTACACTGTATATAGTTTAAAAAGTTGCATTCAAAAGGAATATTGGATTTTTACCATTTAATAAGATTGTAGTTTTATATTGCTGCTATTAACAAGGTCGAGAAAAAGAAACTCATAAAAGATAATATGTTATAGCAGGAAAGAAAGCTAATTTGTGTGTGTCTTAAAAACATGATATCAGATGGTAGTAGATAATAAGGGACATACATTCTTAAGAGATATTATCCTAAATGCTGACAGAATTCGTTTGTAATTCAAACCTAATGCCTATTTTCAGAAATAAATGGTATAAATTATTAGGTGTTCATCTTTGGTATAGATTTTCTGTATGCTTCAGTAAGGCAGTTATGATAACAGAGGAGAATTTGGCTGAGGGAACTTTACTGAGGTGACTTATAAACTTGACATAAATCATCAAACATCTGTCCAAATAAAGTAAGCCATCTTTTTTCCCCCTAAGTTGTAAAACTCTGATATCTCAAGTAAGGAATGGTTTAAATGCTAGAGTGAGAGCAAGGAAATGTTGCAATAAATATCACAATGTATCACCTTGTAAAAGTGTTATATACTAATTTTTTAAAAGAACTCAATATAAGGTTTTTACTTTTGTTATATGAGTAGGTCTCATCATCTATATGAACATTATAGTCTACGTTCCATAATCTATTCCCTGACCTCTTATAACAACAGCCTAAATGCTTCCATTCCACAGCAATTACAACTGAGCGATTACATTCTGAAGGCTTTTTTAAAAGGAATTTTTTCTCTGACTTTTTGATGTCTGTATTAATATTTGAAATTCTTTCTAATTTGGGGATTCTGAATGATAATTCAATTCTAGCAAAGTTAGCCTGCCTCTTTATTATCCTTCTTTTTGGTAAAGTAAACTTTAATTTTTGGGAATTGTTATTACTATTATTTGCTTTTTCTGCTTGTATCTTTCTCACTATCATCATTTGACCAATTCCTGCAAATGTTCTTATCTCATTTTCTTTCAATGACTCTGGGAAGGTATCTAGGTTCTTGGTAAATGGTCTCTTAACATTGTAACCCTTCTTTTCAAAAATATTTCTACTCAATCATTAATAAATTACAGTCTATCTTTCCAGATGGACTATAAGGTAGGAGTGTTAAGACAGAAAGTGTCTATGCTGTTTCTCTGAATATCCAACACTGATTGCTGGTGTATGCTAACAACATTAAAATTTTTGAATGAATGAGTGATAATAATGTGCAGAATAATTAAGACCTTGATTTGACTGACTCTGTTCTGATCATCTCCAAGGTCTACCATATTATTCTCTAATTATAATGAAATGCAAAAACTTATGATGGTTTAAAAATTCATTTATAATTGACAATGCTTTATCTGACTTCCCATATCTCTCTAACTGTAAGCAAAACTCTGAATGAATGGCTTAGAACCATTTTCATTGAAAATAAAGTGAAATAGAACTAACAAGCGGAATATATTTACCCTAGGCAGAGGTTTGGCAGGTTTACAGTGAAGTCCTCCAACAAAATCAACATTTGGTAAGGCTGGGTGAGGAAATTCCAGATCCCAGTAGGATCTAATGAGCCAAATTTTGGCTTTCCCCATTGTCTCAGCTAAGGTTGTAGGTTTTCCTAAATAGAGAAAGAGGAAAAAAAAAGGAAGTTAATGACAAAAAAATCATTGATAAAATAAATATCTTTATGTATGATGTAATTTACTTGTCTAATTTATTTTTAGTTTACAAGTTTTATGTACATATATGTTTATGTGGCTGAAAGACAAAATGGAAAGAGATTATATCTCCAATGTCACCTCAGTATATTAACAATCATTAAGTCATTAAAGTAAGTCACTAATTAGGCATGCACTTTTTTCTCTCAAGCATCAAAAGTACCAGATGCAAAAAATAAACAAGAAACAAATGAACCAAAAAAAGATTCTGCATCCAGTTAACTATACTGTAGTCATAAAAATAACTTCACCAGGATTGTCTGTAGAGTTTCTACAATTTAACAAACTAGTCCTTAATCCTCGTTTTTCCAAGTAATCAGTGAGCTTTATGACTGGATGAATTTCTTGTAACTTCTGCTTCTTTGTTCATGTTAGGAGGTTGAGGTGAATATGGTGGAAATATTCGGTACACATGTATGTAAATGAAAAAATGAGACATGTTAAAACAATTCCAGGAACCAAGGGAGGAGTGATGAAGAAAAATGATGGAATGGGGTGAATTTAACTATGATCAATTATAAGAAACTTTGTAAATGTCACAAGGTACCCCCAGCACAATACTAGTAAAAATAAAGTATAAAAAGTACTATTTATTCATTAGATAGAAATGGTTGCAAATATCACTTGGAAACTGTTTAAAAACAATGGAAGTAGAGATTTGTGTTTAAGCTTAGTTGTTGCTGATTTTTTCAAAAAAAATTAAGCAACATTATTTAAAACAGTACAAAGTAACTGCATGTATATCTCCCTTTAAAAGATTTTAGACCTGTGAAATGGATGAATGGAAAGTACGTAACAAAGGAATATAGTCATGAGAAACCTCAAGATATAGTTTTTGAGTTTGTGATAAAGCACTCTATCTCTCAAGAGTAAGGAGCCCCTTTAGGAAATACAGACAAAAACATTTGACTTTGAAATAAGGAAATTAATTGACATCAAGGAAAATAATTTCCTTTTTGCTACATACACGGTTATACTGAAACATAGGTAACTCCTGAATCTACAAATACTTACTTATTCATTAAGATATTTGGGAGAAACCTAGTGACTTTTTATTATAAACAACAAAATACTGTAAAATGGAAATGTTATTAAATAGAGAAAGCATATATGATTCACTATCTAGTTATATGACCTTCTAGAATATCCTATTCAGGAATGGGCCATTGACTTCTCTAACCCTATAATATAAGATTTTCCATGGTCTTTGTGATATTGGTAGACCATATATAGTTCATTTAATCATTTCACCAATAAAGGACAAATTCTTCTTATTTTACATGCATAGAAGAATATCTCCAAAGTCACATGAAAGTTCAGATTATATTCTACCCATAAAAATACAGGACTTACCTAAAATTTCACTATACAACTGATTCCACTTCTTCTCATTAAATGTCTGGAAACAAAAGTCAAAATAAAGCATGCATATCATATTTTATACCCTTTCCATAAATGTCATTTGACCACTTAATCCTGGCAAAATAATAGGTACATAAGAAGGAGGGAACAGAAGTCCTCCGCTATATTTTTCGAACGTGTACCCAGGAATGAAGTGGAGACTGTACACAAAAGGAAATTTGAGTATCTCAGCCAGCAGCTCACCACAGGGACTGACAGCATCTGCAAGGAGGACATCAAATCTTGACTCTTGTAGCTTTGCTATAAGTTTCTTGTTTGAAGCTGCTTCTCTACAAATAGCTTCCCAAAAGTCAGAATATTCCATAAACATTTCTTCCAACAATGGAAAATATGACAAACATGAATGTTTTGAGATATCATATGTTCACATCATGACAGATTTCATGAAGAAAGAATTCATTTCTTCTTTTTTGAAAGATGAAGGAAAAGTTTCAAATTTAATATTAGATGGTTCATTGATATCCACAATAATAGCAGATGACGGTCTCAGAACAGTCACCTCATGACCCCTCCGTACAAGTTCATCCAATATTGTCTTTAAATTCATCCAATGGCTATATTCCACTGGCCAAACCAGCACTTTTCCACACTTCCAGAGTTGAAGTAATGACTCAGCTGTAGTAACAACAGAAATGGAATCCATTTCAAAGCCATCCTAGTTAAAAGAAGAGACTCCTTTCAAATTGTGTTCCCCCTATCAATTACTTGTGCTTATATTTAAGAAGAAATTAACCTGGAAGTTAAAATATAACTTGCATTGGTCAAAGTAAATATATTAAGGACAAATCAGAGCATGTGGACTCACAGTACCTAGTGAAACACAAATTTAAATTTCCTCCTGATTAAACAAGTATGCTCAATATCTCTTTTGTAACTAAGCACTTTTATGGAGGCTAGAGTCCATCCATGATCTGCATCTGCACATCACCTGTATTATAAAAGACGTTTTATAATCACAAAAAAAGTTGGAAGGTGATTTGCCTGCATTCTTTTTGACATCAAAATAGAGATATAATAATTACACAACTGATCAACATTTCTTGAATATCACAAAATAAGAAATTTCATAGGGAACTTTGATAAAATAGAATTCACATACATCCAATTCATAAATTGAAAACATATTGTCATTGTTTTGTATTCTATTTCAGAAAAGAAATAGAATTTCCGAAAGCAATTCATTTTCAGAAGCATTTAATCAATGCTTGATAAGTTTTCAAGCATTTCATTACTCCAATAAGAAATCCTGAACAAAACATACAACAGAAGCAAGATGGCTGGCTAAAAGTTCATGGAATGCGTCCCTCTAGAACAATGGGCCAAAGACAGGAGTACTCAATTGTTATTTCACTGGACTGCTTGAGTAATAGTGTAAGACTACAGTAAGGCTGTGCCAGAGATATTGAAGAACACAGAGATATAAAATGGTCTTATATGTGTGTGTGCTTTATATAGATAGACAGATAGATAGATAGATAGATAGCTTAGCATTCCACAAAAAGAGCACTGTTGGTAGTATATGCTAGTCAGTTTCCATCATTGTGTCAAAATGCCTGACAGACCAACATAAAAGGAGAATATATTTATTTTTGCTCACAGTTTCAGCGTTTTCAGTCCATAATCTTTGACTCTGTTGATTCTGGGTCTGTCCTGACACAGAATATCTTGGATCCAGGAGCATGTGGCAGAAACTACTTGACTCAGGGTACACAAAAAACAGTGAGTGAGAAAGAGATCAGGAACTAGGTCTGACCTTCAGAGTCATGCTTCCAGTGACCTACTTGCTCCAGCTAAGCCCCACCTTTTGAAGTTGTCACCACCTCCAGAATAGTGCCAACAGTAGGGGACAAAACATTCAATTCAATATATGAGTCTATGGGGGAAAATTCATATTCAATCAGTAACAAAGAGATGAGTAGATTTGATATAGTGGTAGAATAATAAATCAACATAAGCCATTAGCATGTTAAATATCAATAACAAAACTGCCAAGAAAGCAGCATGTACTATGTATATATATATATTACACACACACACACACACACACACACACACACACACACACAGTCAAGCATCAGGTAACAATGGGGATTTTTTTCTCAGAAATATGGTTTTGGGTGATTTCATTACTCTGCAAACATCAAAGTGTGCTTAGATAAACCTAAATGATATAACTTAGTATACCCCTAGCCAATATTGTATAGACTATTACTCCTAGACCAAAAATCAGTACAGCACATTACAAAACCAAATACTTCAGGTAACTCTACCATAACAATAATCATTTGCATACCCAAATATATGTCAACATACACAATACCAGGATACAATGATAGAGCATAAAAGTTTCTAGTCAAAGGAGCTGGTGGAGTGGCTCAAGTGGTAGAGCAACTGCTTAGCAAGCATGAGGACATGCACTCAAATCCCAGTAGTGCTAAAAACAAACAAATGAAGAATAAAAATTCCTATTATAAAAGGGAGGAATAGGAAAATAGCAAGGAGGAGTTGGATAGAAGCAAAACTGAAACCAGGGAAAAGATTAAATCCTCTAGCACCATGTCTATAATTCAGGGAACAAGGTTCTGGTATGTGGAACCCTAAGAGCTTATGCCCTTCCACCCCACTGTCATTATTCTGAATCCCAAAATAGCTAATCACCTATTACCCAATCATCTCCATCTACTAGCAGATGCTTCTTTGCTTGTAGAAATAAAGTCAGTTCCTGGATAACCATAAGCTTCTAGCTGACAACCATTAAATTTTCACATATACCTAGCCCCTTTGGAGAGTTCTCCAGACCAGCTAAATTTGGCCAGGAGCTATATTAACACTCCAGAGGATGTTGAGCTGATTCAAATCTTATTACAATAATAATAGTTTAAAAGAATTATGCATGACAAATCTGATAATGCTCAAATTAAGGAATTTTAGAACTGTTACTCCAATCTCTGGAAGTCTCATCCCCTTTGCATGAAAACTTCTGATGACAGCATGGCCACCATACCTCTAATCATTCTGTGTAAGCAAAAGCCTAGACTCCACAGGTATTCAGTGAGAAGGTAATTTTAGGGCATGAAATCCTTTTCCATTCGTTAGTTGTTGAATAAAATTTTCTGCCTGATTTTGGACATGTTTGGCAATTTATGAATGGTTCTGAGTAGGAATATATCTTCACATTCCGTGACACTATGGCCTTGTTGGCTGCAGTCCATTTGTCGCCTCTCTTGGGCTGGCTCCCCTTGCTCTTAAGGCATCCTTTGGAAGGGTAGCCTTTGGATGCACACATGGTATCTTTTAACTTCCTGGAATCTTCATACCAATTTCTGCTTCACTCTCACAACTTCATGCATTATCCAGTTTAGGACTGCTTCAGGCATTCTGATCCTGTCACAAAAAGCTTGGCCTCCCTGGCCTTCCCTTGAAATATCAGTGGAAGTCTCCATGACCTATAACAATAGAGTTCTGAGTGACAGTATAACTAGCATCACACAGATCGTGCCAAGATCTGCCACCAAGATCAGCCTGAGCTGTACATGTGCCATTTGAACCATGGCTGCAGCAGCCTCTGGATTCCTGGATGGATGAACATGTGGTGGTGGTGGGTGGCATCCTGGAGAAACTATTTTCTGGATTGCCCTCTGCATGCAGGGCACCCCAGGGACCTCTTCTTAAATAAGAGCTTGAGCCTAAGATAGGAAAGTGGTCTTGTAAATTCCTGAAATGCCCTCAACTCATTTTTTATTATTCCAGTGCAAAGTACTTTGCCCTTTTTCAATGATAGTAATCTCTTTAGCAATCTCACTAGCTTTAGTGACAACTTTAAATTTGCTTCTTTTCTGGCTGAACTACAAGTATTTCAAATATTTCTCTTTCAATTTTTTGCTGCCAATTTTCAATAAAAATTCACTAAAAGAAACCAAAAATCTATGCTGACATGTAAGACAAACTTGGGCTCATGCCATGCCTTAGTATTGTGATACCTTAAAATTTCTTCCATAAGATAATGTAGTACAATACCTTTAGATCCAGTATAACATCTCAGAGCATGGACAAAATATAGACAAGTTCAGTACCAGAATGTAACACAGACAGCTTTAGGACCACTTCCCAATACAGTCCTCATTTCCATCTGAAACTTCATGAACCTGGCCTTACACTCCACATTTCTTTTCTTATACGTATTTCATTAACATAAATTAATTGTATAAAGGAGTTCCATTGTGGTAGTTTAATATACACATATAATGTACTTTGGTTAAATTTTCCCCCTTTATTATTCATTCTTATCTACTCCTTTCTTTTAACAGAGTTTCATAATGATATTTGATCATTTTTCTGCCTTTATTTCCCACTCCTTCCTTCTGCAAGTTTCTAGCAGTATTCTGGTTTTTGGAGCCCTTACCAGAAATGCTAACTAAGCTCCCATGGCCGAAGGATACAGGTAAAGTTAGAGAACAAAGAGACAGGAAGACAACACACAAAGTTCTTCAAAAGTTCTCTTGGAGAGGAATTAAACCTGAAAAAAAGAAAATGATTCTGGCAATAAAGATTGTGAGTATGTGTGTGTGTGTTTACTTTTTCTCACAAGTGGCTGATTTTTTAACAGAAAGGAAGAAATAAAAAGTACACAAAGTAAAACAAAAAATGGAGAATAAAAGCAATGAAATAAGTTATTTTTAAGATAATTAAAATCACCTAACCTTTAACTAAACTAATGAAGGAAAAAGAGATGCCCTGAATGATAGGAGATCAAAAAGGATGCATTAAGTGTATTACCACAGAAATAAAAAAGATCATTAGAGATTATTCTGAAGAATTGTATAGAAATGAACAGGAAAACCTAGAAGTAATTCATAATTTATGGACACATGCTGCATAAAATTTAATATTTGTGACATAAAAATAATAAATAGATCAATAAAAAATGAGATTAAATGTTTATTAAGTCTCCTAAGAAAGAAAAACCAAGGACGAATGGTTTCACTGCTGAATTTTATCAAACTTTTAAAGAAGAGCTAAAGGAAATTTTCAATCTATTCCAAAGCAGTGAAAGGGAATCACTCAAAACTCATTCTATGATACCAAAATTACCCTCCTGTGAAAATGTGAAAAAGATAAAATTATGTAAAGAAAATTATTGGCCAATGTCATTAATGAATACAAATATAAAACTCCTCAATAAAAGACTAGCAAATTGTATTTAATAGTAAAACAGAAAAAGCACTCTCAAGAAACTAGTTTTCATCCCCAGGATGGAGTGATGGTTCTGCATTTGGAATTCAATAAATTTAATATATCACATCAACAGAATGAAGGATAAAAATAACATGTTCATCTCAATAAATGTAGAAGATGATGTAATCATTTTTCTAATTTTCAAAAATTTTTATTGTTATATTTACTTTATGTGCTTACAATATATCTTAGCTAGATTTACCCTCTCCATCCTTCTCACCCTTTTCCCCACATTCCACTACTTAGAACAATTTCGACAGGTTGCTTTCATCTATTTTCATTTATGTGTAAGGAACTGCTGAACAAAGACCACGCCACATGTAGAAAAGAAAGATTTATTGAAGCACAGACTGCTGGGCTGCCCCTCTCAGGTTCAGAGTGCAGCAGCTTGGCTGGAATAGGTAGGGGGCTTTATAGGAGGGGCCGCACCATGAAGGAGGAAGGGTGTTTCTCCCAGAGAATAGCCAGGCCCCTGGCCTCCATTTATCTGTGATCACCAGATGGAACAGGTCAACATGCATAACTAATTGAGAAACTGGAAGTTCCTGAGGTTTTGCAAGCATGGAAACAAGCAGGGGAGTTTTGCAAGCAGTCATAAATCAGGGGATCTGTTTTTAGTGTTAACCTCAGGACCCTCCACCCACCCCAAGAATGCCAGGCACCCCAAGAATACCAGCCTTTTGTTGGTATTATGGGTGCTGATCAAACTATCTGCTTCCTGCTGAGTGGTGTCTTTGTTAAGTCAGCCTGAATTTTGGAAATTTATGAGGTCCCAGGGAGTGGAGACAGCTGGTTGTTCCCAGGCTTCATTTGCAGATAAGGCCAGTTGTTGGTAGGCCAGAGAAAGTTGTAGTAGCATCTGGTGGGAAGTTTGTCTACTTAGCTCCCCTGGGCAATCCTGGAGGCATCTACAAAGGTAAGAGTTGATAAGGAGTAAGAAGAAAAGAGCTGCCAAAGATCACAACTGACTGAGCAGACCTTTGATATATCAAAGATAAGGAAGATAAAAGATTGGCATCCTTTAGTTGGACAAAAAGTAGAGTTAAGCAGAGTATGTGGGTAAAAATGACCTTCCAGTCTTCTTCAGGTATAGAGTCCCTGAAGGTTGGTGGGCCGAGAAGGTTAGGGGTGGTCTGGTGTGGTGGGTTTTTCTCATTGGCCATGGATCCATGGGTCTTCTCAGATGAACTGGTTTGATTTGCACCTTTATTGGAAAGGAGAAACAATCTTGAGAGCATTTATTATGTAAGACCCAAATAGGAATATTAGTAGGAGCATAAAAAGGTGTCTGCTAAGGGCTGCAGATCTAGGGCTCCAGATTCTGCAAAATCCTGTAACTCCCAAGAAAGCTCTAAGCTGTTTTATGGTATGGGGGAGTGGGAAATGAAAGATTGGGTAGATTCCCTCATGACTCAGGGAGTGAGTCTGTCCCTTTAAGAACCCATCTAGGTAGGTAACCTGTGAGAGACATAATTGAGCCTTTCCCTTAAAGACTTTGTATCCCTGGGAGGCCAGAAAGTTTTAAAAAGGACTCAATTGCCCTGCAGATGAGGGGCTCTGTGGCTTTTCACAGAAGTATGTCAACATATTGAAAAAGGGTGGCTTATTAGACTTATTAGTCTCTGGTTAGGGACTGTCCTAAAAGATGAGGGCTGTCATTAAACCCTTGTGCAAAACTGTCCAAGTCAGTTGCTATGAAGGGTTTGTGGGATCTTCAAAGGCAAATAGGAGCTGACTATCAGGATTCAGGTTAAATGTAACCCTTTTGGATGAAAGACAGCTTAAACTCATTATTTTACATAAATTGACACTTTTAACTTTGTAAATGCTTGTACCATACTTAGATAAAGTATAGACACCACACTGTTATAAGGTGGTCATTTAAGACACATGAACAAATACATAAATGAACTCTGATTTAGTAGTACTTAAAGCTTGACAAGATCAACAGAAAACACAAGTAATTACTTTGATAAAATCTTTATAACAGTTTTTTTGTAGATGTTACTCAGAGCAGAACAGTATTAAGATAACCTTGTTATTTTATAGATGTAGAGAATTTGATTTTAGTTTGACATGACCCTAAAAAACTTTTAGGCAACTCTTAGATTATAGTCAACTTTAACTTTCTAACACACCAAAGCTTGTTATTATACACTTTTAAAACTTACTCTGACCTTCATGTAACATTCTGAGGCCTTTAATGGTTTGTCCTTATCCCTCCTCTCCATATTTGAAACAATCTTTAGGACAAACCCTTCTCTACAAAATCCTTTCTCATCCAAAAACATTACTTTTTTCCTTTAACTTTTCAAAAAATACACTCGATACCTATCTATAGCCTTCCTAGTTGTTTACTTTGTAACTTGTATTTTAAAATTAACTTTTATAAGAATTGTAAATTTAAATAAATTTTTTTCTTTTTTTTTGGCTGGTGGAGGAGACCATCCAGCCCAACCATGGAGATCTGTGACAGATAACACTTATTGGAGAAGTCAGGAAGCACCAAGTTGGTGATTGAGGCCTACCTGCTACTTGGACAGTTACCCTGGGCTCCTCTGAAGTGATCTTGAAGGGTGCCAAGGTCCCAAGGCTGCATCAATCTTCTGTCACCAGGCCCAAGAGGTCTGTGAGGCTTTTAGTCTGGTAGAAATGGGGTTGGGAGACTGACATACCTTGTGGAGGCAAAGAGGGGCAGTCGAACCTCCAATGTCCATTATGGCCACATTGTGGACAGGGTCCTGGCAGTAGGTGAAGTGAGGGGCAGTTTTTTGCCTGGTGTCCTGTCTGGTTGCATCTGAAGCAGGCCTTGAGAGCATGTGCTGTTGTCCAGCCTGTCTCAGAGTTGGAGGAGGTGGCTTCAGGGCAGCTGCCAAGAGCTGGACCTTTTGCTGGTCTCAAAGGTTATCTCAGTTATTAAAGACCTTAAATGTCATTTTCGCAAGATCTCATTGGGGGGAGGTTGAGGGCCATCCTCTGCCTGTTGAAGTTTTTTTTTGTTTGTTTTTTTGTTTTTTTGAGTATCAGGGAAGGATTGGGAAATAAAGTAGGAGTTGAGAATAATTATTCCATCCTTGGAAAATGGCTCTAGCTTAGTATGGTGGGTTAAGGCTTCAGTAAGGCACCCTAAGAAGTCAGTGGGGTTTTCAGTTGGGCATTGGATAATTTCTCTAAGTTTATCAAAATTGATTGCTCTATGGGAAACAGTCTGTAGCCCCACAAGGAAGCAGGTGAGCATATAATTCCAGGCAGCCAGTATGGAGGGATCTTGATAGTCCCAATGTGGGTCCTCATTTGGCAGAGCTGTAGATTCCACTGGGAAAGTGAGATCTGTGCATTGAGCATCATGGGCATGTGCCTGGGCTGCCAACCAAACTCTTTCCTTTTCATCTGGAGTTAAAGTGGAGGAAAGAATAACATATATATCATGCCAAATCATGTCATATGCTTGGGGTTAGGTATTTAAATTCTTTAATATAGGAGGCTGAGTCATTAGAGAAGGAGCCAAGTCTCTTCAATTTGAGAGATGTCAGTCATGAAAAAGGGCACAGGGACTCTGATAATGCCATCAGCTCCTGCAACCTCATGGAGTGGGTATAGATGGGCTGGGCATGTTTGGGAGGAGGTATGGGAGCAGGTATGGGATGCAGGTGGGGAGGAGAAGGGTGAAGGTGTAGCAGGGGCTGAGGGTGATATTGGCAGTGTTGGTCCCTTAGGTGCTGATGGCTCAGGGTCAATTGTGACTACTGTATAAGGGAATAGGGTGACAGATGTTTAGGAGAGCCAGCAGGGGTTGAAGAAGGGAGGCCTGAGCCTTGGGAGGATGGGATGGGAGAAGAGGTTGTTGTAGAGGACACTTAGGCATGCAGACAGAGTCCATGAGGTCACAAGTTAAGGAAGAATCTTCTGAAGGGGGGTCAGTTGGAAGGAGAGACACAGATTTTGAGGGGCATTTGTCACTGGCAAGGAGAATTTGAACAGTGTTACAATATTGGAGCAGAGAGGGTAGAAAGTGTAGAGAGAGAAGGTCAGACGTACAGAATTTTGGACCACTTGCTATTGAGATGGCAGAAATTGTCAAGATCTATAAGTGTGTGAAAATCAAAAGTACCACTTTAAGGCCATTAGGATTGATTGTCTAGCTTGTACTGAGACCAGTGTGCAATAGATAAGTCTCTTAGGTTTTATTTCATGTTGGAGACCAAGGGGGTTCCTGAGGGAGCAGAGAAAGCATCCCAGGGGCATGGATGCATCTAATTTAGTGTGTGATTCCCATAATGTAGTTGGAAAAAGAGAGAGAGAGAGAGAGTGACAGAGTGAGGTAGGTGCCTCAGTGAGTTTACTTGTCAGGCTAATATAGATCTAGGTCAAGATCTAGCCTCCCTTACGTGACTCAGGCAAGGAGAGCAGAATCATCCAGTTGCCCTTTGGTCAAAGTAAGCTGGAGGGGCTCTTGAGCTCTCAATCTAGCTGGAGGAAAAGACAGGGAGGGACAGCAAGTGCAAGAGAGAAAGGGAGAGAGAGAGAAAGTGAGAGGGAGGGGGAAGTGTCACCTGAATGGGTTTCCAAGAGTGGGCTTCTCCAGCTTGGGTCACTGTCCAAAGAGAATGCCCAACCAGTTAGCCAGGTGTCTCCATGCTAACAAAGGGTCACCCCAGTGGGTATGGGAGGTGTACCTGGTACAGAACTATGACTTCTGTGACCATGAGAGAGCAGACAGCCCCAAGAAGGGTGACACCTACTGAGTATGAGGAGAGAAGTAGGTCAGGTGGAAGGCAGTGTAAGAGACACTAGTGATGGATGGGAAAGCAAGCAAAGCAGTAAGGTCTGAGATCCACAGTCTGTAGGCACATGGGGTCAATTAAGCAGTCTGGGTCCAGGAGAGGGCAGGACACAAAAGCCAAGGGACCAGCTCCGGGCCAGAGTGTCCTGTTAACCTCTCCTGGGTCTCAGCAGCAGATGTAAGGAACTGCCAAACAAAGACCATACCAGGTGTAGAAAAGAAAGATTTATTGAAGCACAGACTGCTGGGCTGCCCCTCTCAGGTTCAGAGTGCAGCAGCTTGGCTAGAATGGGTACGGGGCTTTATAGGAGGGGCCACAGCATGAAGGAGGAAGGGTTCTCCTCCCAGAGAACAGCTGGGCCCCTAGCCTCCATTTATCTTTGATCACCAGATGGAATGGGTCAATATGCATAGCTAGTTGAGAAACTGGAAGTTCCTGAGGTTTTGCAAGCAGGGAAACAATCAGAGAAGTTTTGCAAGCAGTCATTAATCTGGGGGTCTGGTTTTGTGTTAGCCTCGGGACCCTCTACCTGCCCCAAGAATGCCAGGAACCTAATAGTATGTATATAAAATATATCTATCATATTCAATCTCATTCCTCTCTTTCCATGTGCCTACTTCTTCCCACTGATATCCACCCACAGAAAAGACCTATTTTTCCCTTCTGCCCTTCACTTTTTCCTATTGTATGTTGATAGTCCAAGGAGGCGGTTGCCTTGGTACTTCAGTCTGTATCTATCATGCTTTAATCAAATTAACCCCTCCTCCATTCCTTATTCATCCTCTATCACCATTTTCCCCTAATATTCAACAACTTACAGAAGTGCATTTTATTATATTCATATATAGATAGGTTGTTTCAATATTTTTCATTCTCTAACATTTTCTTTTTCTATAACATCTCCCATAGTCCCCTCAGAAAGACTCACTAAGTGGATTTTGTTCTCTCTCTCACTATGTGTGTGTGTGTGTGTGTAATCATATGTGTTTCTATACATACATTTAACTTACAGGTTTACCTTGCACATATGAGGGAAAATGTGTAACCTTTGACTTTTTGAGACCATCTTACTTTGCTTAACATGAAGTTCTCCTGTTCTGTCCTTACCTGCAAATAATATAATTTCATTCATCTTTATGGCTGAATAAAATTCTATTGTGTATATATACCACATTCTTTTAATCCATTCATCAATTGTGGGGCATATGGGCTGCTTCCAAAATTTGGCTACTGTGAATACTGCTGCAATAAACATGGGTGTGCAGGTGACTCTGTCATTTCCTGAAACACATTCCTTTGGATATATACTAGGAGGGTATTGCTAAATTGTATGGTAGTTCTATTTTTACTTTTTTGTGGGACCTTCCTGTTGCTTTCCATAGCAGTTACACTAATTTACATCCCGACCAAAAGTGAAGAAGTGTTCAGTTTTCTCTACATCCTCCTCATCATTTGTTGTTGTTTATATTTAAATGATTTAATAACAGTCAATATACCCTCATGATATAATCCCTGATATAGAAGAGTCGTGCCTCAATACAATAAAGGGATATATGGTAAAGATTTTTTATGACAAACACAGCTGACATCATATTAAATAGGGAAATACAACATTCCCAGAACCAAGGAAAGAGTATCAGCTCTCATTGTTCTTACTTAGCACAGTACTGGAAATTTTAGCCAGAAATTCAGCAATATAAAGAAGTAAAAGTCATACAAACAGTAAAGGGGAAGTCAAATGATCTCTTTGTAAATGTTTTGATTCTATATACATAAATACCTAAATTCTCCACCAAAAGGAGGAACTGATAAATTCAGTAAAGTTGCAGATATGAAATCAACAATAAAAAGTTAGTGGTTTTTCACTACACCAATAACAAAAGTTTTATACAGAAATTCTGAAAAACAGTTATTTACAATAGCTACAAAAATAAGCCAAAATTTTTTAGCAATAAATTTAACAAAGGAAATACAAACCTTACATTGAAACTAGAGATGAATGAGACACTAAGAAGTCTCCTGTGTTCATTAATTCTAATTTGAAGTCTAAAATGTCCATACTACTCACAAAGAACCACAGGATAATGCAATTCCTACCAAAATACTGATAATATGATTCATATAACCAGAAAAAAATTTTAAATTCACATGGAAGCACAAAATACCTGGAATGGCCAAAGCAATTTTGAACAGAGAACAAACTGGAGACATCACAATATATGATTTCATGACATACTTCTCCAGCAATGGTAACCAATACAGCATGGTAACTTGCATTATGAAAGACTCTCAGATCAATGGAACAGAATAACAATCCCAGACAACAGTCCATGAATCTGTAGTTCATTGATTCCTGACAAAGGTGACCAAAACATTCATTGATAAAGGTGCATCCTCTACAATAAATGAAAAACTCATATATCCACATATAGTAGATTTAAATTTGAGCCCTATTTGTCACTCTGTACACAATCCAAGTGAATATGAATCTAAGACCTAAATGTAAGAGCTGAAACTGAAATGACTTACAAGAAAAGGAGACATTGGTGCAGGCAATCATTTCATGGATAATATTCCAAAACAAAGTTTGCCATGGAATTACATCATATTAAAAATCTACTGCACAGCAAAAGAAATAAACAACAGAAAAAATATTTTCCATCTATTCATGTGACAAAGGATTAATATTGAGAATGTAAAAGAAACTAAAAACCTTAACAAAAATAAAATCAGATAACCAAACATAAAAGTGGTCAAATGGTCTGAATAGACACTTTTCAAAAGAAGAAGTACAAGTGACCACCAAATATGCTCCATAACACCAGGAACTAAGGCAGTACAAATCAACATTAAAATGAAATACTGGTTCACCACGGCTATTACATGAAAAAAAGAAAATAATTCATGAAGGCAAGGATGTAGAGAAAAGCAAACTCTTGTTCACTGTTAGTACAAATGTAAATTAGCACAGCCATTATAAAGAACAGTACAAAGGTGCCTCAGAGAAATGAAAATAGACGTACCATATGATCCAGTTATCTCATTTACTTAGGCACAGCCAAAGGAAATGAAATCAGCATACTAAAGAGATACCTGTATTCCCACGTGTATTGCCGCACTATTCACAGAAGCTATGATATGAAACCAGCCCAGGTGCCCATGTATTGTTTAATGATCAAGTCAGAATATTTATTTTATTCACCATCATCAGTTCTATGTGGTTATAATATTCAAAAATCCTTTTCCAGGCTTTAAAACTGCAGTATTATGGTTTACTTGATATAATTTAATATGTACTTAGATGCCATTGTCCTCTATGGCAGTAATTCATTCAACATAACAAATATAAATTTTATTAATTGCAGTATTCCCATGTGCATTTCTTAACATTGTAATGAATTTCAAGGCTGGAAATACTTTGCATCTATTATTGTATCATGATTAATTCTACATTTACTTTCACTCATGTCAGCATATGATACTAAATAAAATACCTATATATATATATATATATATATATTTTAAAGAATGCGTGTTTTGCAACAGAGAAAAAGAGGCCCACTCAAATGAGATGTATATTGTTTAGTGATCTAGAGGCATCACATTGTAGTGTTTAAGGTTCTATCTGAGGTCACAGAGTCCAATGCTTATAAATTGACAATGAAGGAGTTTTGAATGAAGAAGATTTGCCAAGGACATTTAGTTTGAAATTTCCAGAGATTTTATTAGAAGATTATTTCAACTTCATAGCTATATTTATGTCCTCTCCATGCTTTTTTCTGAGTGATTCATGCACCTTGGATAACCAGTGCTTTGATGATTTCAATTTACATGACTTTAAGATCATTTGAGACAGAGTTTTAAAACAATTAGGAAAATTCTGCATTTAGAGTGATGGTTCAGAATAACAAGATAAGTGTAACCAAAGAAAAGAGAACAATAGAGGATTAAGCCAGTGAATAAAATTAACTGACCTTCCTTCCGGCTCTATATTGTACACACATAATTGAATTCTAATCACAATGTGAAAATCTGTGAAATAAAATAACAAATGATTACTTAATTTGAGGTATCACATAAATATTATCATTGAATGAACCCACTATCTCAAAGTAACCAATATCCCAAGTGAGATATTGGTTAAATTTATTCCTTAAATTTTAAGGAATTCTTAGTGTGCATAGCCACTACACGTTTTTGCTTTCTATAAGATGGTGATGCACACATTTTACCCCTTCATCATGTTTCTGTATTGTTGTTCTCCACTTAAATCTTCTTAGCAACCTTTACTCATAATCTTATTCTAGCAAAGTTATGGTGTGACCTATTATAGTTGTACTTCCTGAAGGTGTGTCTTAGAATAAACTTGAGGTTCAAATCCTTGTGTTACTCACCTACAAGCCTAGAGCCCAGTATATCAGTATATAGGCCATGCTTATTGATTGTTAAATTAATTGATTAGAGACAATCAGTGTATGCAATTTCAAATCATGGTAAAGCTAAGTATTATTTTTGCGATTTCCTCTGACAATAGCTCTGTGAAATAATGTATTTATCAGAAATTCAGTGAATTAAATTAGTTAGTATTTTCGTATCTCATATGACCCCTTGTCTGCTAGTTCTTGTCTTTGCATATTTCTCAAAGGTAGTTAGAGTGGAGTCATGTCTGAGGTCATCACTTCAGATTGTTGGGGGAATATTTTGACAGACAAGAAGCCAAAAGACACTCGGAAGAGTGGAGAACTCAGATTTTATTTTACGTCAGCAGGCTCAGACTTGTACCATGTCTGAGCCCTGAACAAAGGATTCACAGGATATTAAAAGGCAGTGCAAGGCATCAAGTTAGAAGGAATGTGCTCTCCAATCAATTAGGGGCTAGTATGAGTTAGAGACCTAAGGTTGGTTAGATAAGAACAGAAGGGGAGTGTTGCTTTGGAAAATTTATTTACAAGTGGAGACAAAGGAAGGCAGGAATGAGTGAGTGTTTATTTCTGCATGGTGCCCTTTACCTGAATCCATTAAAACATGGCTTTAATGGGCAATTCCTCATGTTTTACAGCCTTGTCTGAAGTTACAGCTTTTAATTGACAGCTTACCATGTTTTAGGACCCTGTTTCAAGGCTATCTTCCTCTTCAAGATCACAAATAAAAACCACAAAGCCAGATGTGGTGGCTCACACCTGTAATACCAGAAATGCAGGCCATGTAAGTTGTTTACCAGCAGAAGCTGGGTGACAGAAGCCATAAAAAGAATGGGGGGACTACTGAGTCCTGCTCAATAGCCACTTTAATGAAGCATACTACTGCTTTTATAAACTTTTTACACAGAGAGTTTGTTCAGAAACAGCATGCCAAGTATTACATGTCAAGGTTACATTAGTTCAGGGAATCACAGTTAAAATTAACTCTTTGTTATGTCTCCTTTAAAATGGGAACAGAGAAACAAGAGAAGCACGTGGTCAGCATAACTTTCTTATTTACATCTGAAGGACACGAAGCCATCTGGGAACCATGAATACTATTTTTCTGGACATCTGACTTTCTCACAAGGCTGGATACCAACTCATACAGGCAAGGTCTGGTCTGAGACTTTTGCCTCAGTTCCTTGGAGCTTTCTCACAAGGCCAGATGCCAACTCACACAGGCACAGTTTGGTTCTGAGGCTTTTGCCTCAGTTCCTTGGAGCTTTCTCACAAGGCCAGATGCTGACTCACATAGGCAAGGTCCCACTGCTGGCTCTGACCCTGTTTCAAGGCTATCTTCCTCTTCAAGATCACAAATAAAAACCAACAAACAGAGCCAGATATGGTGGCTCACAGCTGTAATACCAGAAATGCAGGAGCCATAGGTAGGAGAATTTCAGTTCAATGCCAGTGCTGTCAAAAAGCACATAACCCTATCTGAAAAGAAGTAAAGCAAAAAGTGCTGGCCGTTGTGCCTCAGTGGCAGAGTGCCTGCCTAGAAAGTGCAAGGTCCTAAGTTCAAATGCCAGTGCAGACGAAAATAAATACATAAAAAGTTTTGAGACAGATTCATGAAAAATAAAACATAAAGAACAATCTCTTTGTCAATGGTGATCACACATTCTAATGTACTAATGGTCTCAGGCTAGTAGTTTATCTAATCTTAAAATAAATATACTCTGTTTATTCAGAAGAGGTTCATTTCCCTGTGATATGAAAAACTCAACACATCTTCCAGATGGTTAATAATTTTTCATTGATTTTATATTTTATATGTTTGGCATACATCTAACAAGTATTACATATCCTATGGTCAATGATTTGATAATTATAAGTGAAATATGCCCATACTTAGAGATTTCTTGTTCCCATTTCTAAGTCACTTTTGATAATCAGTTCATTGCTATTACCTGTAGAATTTTACATGAAAGACAAATACTTAAAATATATTTCTTTCATCTATTTTTTATTTTTTTTATTTTTTATTTTGTCCTGGGTGGGGATAAATTGTAGATTTATAAAAGTTCTTATAATACATCAGATATTTATATTTACTTAAATCCTTCTAAACCTCTTTTTGATAAATAGCTTAAAGTGAAAAATGGAGTTTCTAATATAGTGCCTCACTCTGAAGCCATTTCCCAAAATAAAAGTCATAATCCTGGATCCAATACTAAAAGAAAACTGAAAGCACTGTACTTTAATTCCAGAAAAGTCATGCTATCTGTTAATCCCACCACATATGCAAGTTCATGGGAAGGAGAGTCTGAAAGTTTCCTAAAGTATTTCTCCATATTACTTCCTATAAAAGCCCCCTATATGTGAGCACAAAAGGGACTCTGAGCAACTCAGCACCCCACAGTGGATCACAGGGTCTATGACCATTATGCTAGTAGTTGGGTTCCTGGAGCGTTAGTCTCTGGTTGTAGAACAGCTCCCACACTGACGTTTTAAAACTCCAATTATAGGATGGTGGTGCACAATTGTAATCCCAGCTACATGGGAGGTGGAGGCAGGACGGTCATGGTTCAAGGACTGTTGGGAAAAGCACAAAACCCTCTCCGAAAAAGCAGTAAAGTAAAAAGGGACCAGCCTGTGGCTTACATGATAAGCCTAACAAGCATGAGACCCTAAGTTCAAACCCAAATACTGCCACAAAGAAAAACATCTAGTTATTTCAATAAAGATATCATTAAATTTTCGTACTGATTGCTAGGACAGTAAACTTAGAACGATATTAAGAACTAGGCCCAGAAATTTATGGTTTCTATTCTCAGCATTCTCATTCACATGTTGTAACAGGGCCCTCAAAATTAGGATTTTATTATTAAAAATTATCTTTTTTCAGTTCCGGCTTCCTACAGGAAATACTATTCTGAGAGCAAAGATGGCCTGACCCTAGAAGCCATCCATGGCCTCCAGAGCCAGGAGAAAGACATAACTAGAGCTGACACTATGCTTATTTTTTCTTGGCTTCTGTTCCATCCTTTCTATAAGTTGCATGACTGCTGTGATGAAGGCTGAGAATGGCTCTCTCCCCAGTTTTAGACAAAACTGTAAATAAATTTATTTTTTTATTTTATATCTTCCTTGTCATTTTCTCTTGATGACAGCAAGCAGACAGACACAGAGCCAGGCCTTATGGCTGAGGGCTCCTGTAACAGAATTTGGTAACCACCATAGTATAGTACCTGATGGCATCGTTTGGATGCAGTACCCCTGGCTCAGTGTCCCTGCAAAATCGGGGAAGTAGAGATAGTCCCTTGCAACTACAAAATACAGTTTTCTTTCAGGAATTTTCTTTCCCTCTGAATAAGTTGATGGTCCTTTGCTGTTTGTGATAAGATAGAAAAATTAATGTTTTGGAATCTACTGGCTCAGTGTTTGCTTCCAGATAAATTCTCACTGGTAGTGTTTACCAGACTTTGTTTTTCTTTTGTTTTCTTGTTGTTGGTCGTTTTTCTATGAGTGAAATTGTGCCTGTCTCATGAACCAGTTTAGGGCTTCTTGTGAACCAATCTGGCAGGTCTCTACTGAACTAGTTTGGAACTCTTCTCAGACCATATGTTTGACAAGGAAATTCGTATTCTTTGTGCTTTTGACACCAATTTGTAGAGATGTTAAGTCATAGAGAATCAGGTGTATTTGGAGATTTATGCTATGGTTTTCATGAGAACTTAAAGTACCAAGTTTATTTTGGAGCTCTTCAATTTTTTTGTTTGCTTTTTGGTGGTATTACATTTTCAACAAAGAGCTTTGCACTTGCTAAGACAGTAACTCTATACCTGAGTCACATCCCTGGCCTAAGAAATTGTGATTATTACTTATGTGCTTACTGTATCACATAAAATATTCAAATGAATACAGTGGGTTCACTTCTTAGTGAGTATAAAGTCAAAACAATCATAATCAACACAAAGAAGAGTGAAGAGAGATTTATTACTTTTAGCATGTTTCTTTTTGGGGGGGGGAGTTATTTCCACAGCAACCCTCTCTTCTAAAAACAAAGCATGGAATTTTTATTTGGGAAGCTTAAATGTATTCATATAGGAAAGCACATTAAGGGTAGCTGCATTCTTGGGCATGCTCAGTTAAGGAGTACATTTCTGACCACGGTTCAGTTTGAAGTTGTCATCAATAAGATAACAGACACATGCTAGGGCATGCTTAGCTCAAGGTAATGGAGCACATGCTTGAAAGGTTAAAATAGTGGACAGACGTGCTCAATTTGTGTCATAAAGTTTTGGCTGAAAATAAAAGAAAGGACACTTTAGAAGTGGATTAATACAGGAGTTTTCCCCTAAAGGTGCATGCGTACCTTATCTGTAAAAACAGTACACTGTGACTGACATAGCTCTTTTTCTAGAAGTAATGTCTGTGGCTGCCTTTTTGCCTTCTTGAATTCATTTTTTCTTGTGCATTTGCCTTTTAGTTCTGCACACTTAAATTAATATGTTATGTTTTATCTTGATTTGGTTTGTTTGATTGGAGGGATTTTTTGTGTTTTTTGTTTTCTGTTTTTTTTTTTTTTAGCTTTTTGGTTCGTTTCTTTTGCTAGGATAACCTACTATACTACTCAACAAGTTGGAAAGTGCTATTCAGTCAGTACAAGATGAAATGCAGACATTTAAAGGATTACCTCTCAGAGTGTTTGGAACTGTAAAAATAAAGTAAAAAACATTTTTTAAAAAAGTTATTACTGAATAAAAATTTGATTCAAGACTTATAAGGCCTGCAAATCATAAAATTTAGCCATATAACTAAATGGCCTCAACTTGTTTCAGCATTTTCATCTAATTTAGGAAAGAATTTGGAAGCAATAAACTCTAAGCAATAAAGTTTTAAGATAATTAAGGGTCACATTTGTTCATCATTGAAAATATCCTACAGTCTATCATTTGCATAAGAGTAACTAACTTAAGATGTAAAATAGACACCATCTATTTTAAGTAGCAGTCAGTTCTAGAAAAATATCTATTTTGCTGTAAAAGCCCATTAATCAGGGTATTCTAAATAGAGCTCATGACCACAACTTACCTAGCTTGCTGATGAATCTGTTTCCTGATGTGATCTGGTATCAGTTGTCTTAAAAGTGGTTAAAAAGAATTTCCTGCTGCTCTACAATAGGTGACCTGCTGCTGTTTGCCTATCTAGTCCTTGCTTAGATTCTTAAAAATATAGTTCTTTATCTAAATCATTTTGGTTTTGACAGGAAACTTTGCAAAGTTTGAAAAAAAAAATCTTGGGCTTTTGATAACCCAGATGTGTTGTGTTTTTAAGGAATGTGCAGTGCTTATAATTAAATATGGAATTCATAGCTTATCTTGAGTATGGATATAGTTTCTAAGTATCAATTAACAAATATTTGGAAATCTACATATGAGAATATACGCTAAGTGTAGTCATAAACTAAATTCTAAAGAGGTTATAATTAAGTGTTGCTTGAGATAGATATATTACTAGAATTATTATACTCAAGTTATTTTATTTTACTTGGTGCTCCTTTTCCTTATCCTGTGCTTAAGATAGACTCAAAGAAATAGCAGATAGGTTTAAAATGTACCTACAGCATTTATATGATTTCTGATTTCTAGGGTGGCATTATTTTATTACAACATAAGGATTACATTCTGTTTTAACTAAAGATGTAAATGTATTACAAAAGTTGTGAATCATTACAGATTTATAAAAGATAAATCTTATAAAAATTACATGTAATTAAGTTGACTATAAACAGGTTATTTATGAGGTTTTCTAAGATCAAAATGTAATGTAAAGATATAAGACAAGAATGATATTATTTATGTTAAGAAGAAAAGGCTTTCTTACAATATTGATTTGCTCTTAGTAAATTTCAAAGAAAATTACTTTTAAAGAATAAAGATCTTTGCATAGCAAAATAATTTCTTAGGTTTTGATTACTTAGGAAATTAAATCTTAAGAAATTTAAAGTTTAATTAAATTCTGTTTGTATTAAAGTCTTTTGAATAAAGTTTGATTGATAACCCTGGCTAAATGAGTTATTATTATTTTATAAAAATATATAATATGTTTTATTGGTAGAAATTTTATAAAATTTTGAAAGCTTGATGGTCCTGGTATAATTCTAACTATCCTGATAGTTGTCTTAATATGCTATAGAAAATAAGTAAATCAAGCTGCTGAATTACTAAACTCTGTATGTTTTATTTATTTGTCTCCATAAGTCAATATGGAGCAATCTTGACTTACTTATCTTCATTTCAAAACAAATTCAAAATTAAACTTTTTAACATAAGGTATATATGTAGCTATTTCAAAGATGTTTTACTCAATTGTACCATTTATAAACATCTGAAAACCAAGTTGTATTGTAAAATACATTTAGTGTGTGTGGGTGTTTCATGAGCAAATAAACTGTAATTCTTCTAGCCTGTATTCAAAGTCTTTGTAATTCTCTGGTGTATGTCTAAGAAATCCTACATATGTTGTTGCTATAAACAGACCAAATATAAATGTATTTTAATTATTCAATGCAATTCTTGATAATGTGTATAAATCAAAGTTCAGTGAAATTAAATCCTAGGAAAGAATTAAGTATATTTTGTGTGGTGCTAGGGTTTGAACTCAGGGCCTACACCTTGAACCACTCCACCAGCCCTTTTTTGTGATGGTTTTTTTCAAGATATGGTCACGTGAACCAGTTTCCCAGGCTGGCTTCAAACTGCATTTCTCCTGATCTCTGCCTCCTGAGTAGCTAGGATTACAGATGTGAGTCACTGGTGCCAGGCTTAACTTGAAACTTGTGAAATGATTCCTAACATAATTTTCTAGTTGTTTTTAAAATTTGCTGAATGCAAAATAATCTGATTTCTTCCTTAATAGTAATTTACATTGGTTTATTTTTTTAAACGGACTCTAAACAGTACTCTTAAATGTAACTTCCTAACAAAACTAAGCTTGTTTTACAGATAAATTGTTCTTAATTTTATAACTATGATCTGCCAAAATTCTGCATGAGTACAACCTCTGTTCTAAGATGTTAGCTGGTAGGGGTGGAGTGGCAAATGTGAGGGCCTAAATGTTAGCTGTCACATTACAATGGACTCAAGGTAAAGGACAGTCTTTGTAACTATTTTATTGCTCAGATTTCCTAAAAGCAGGCTTTTTTTTTTTTTTTTGCACTAACCGCAGAGTTCTATCCTTTCCTTGCTACATGAGATCAGACTGAGATATATTATCCCACATGATTAATCACCAATGTCTTTAAAGACAAAGCTCATTCAGAGACAAATCAGAAAATGTGAAGAAATAAATGGAGTCATTGAGTTTCAGATCTCCCAAAAAAGCAAGCAGAGCAACAGTGGTCTTAGGCATGTCACATATCTGTCCACTAGGTGGAGCTATTAGATAGCTTCCAACTTGGCTCCTACTTGTACAATGTATTTTTTTTCTATTTTTTAAGTTGTATCTTTTTTATTGCGTGTTAATTTATTAATGTGTTTTAAATTCTTGAATTTGTATTAGTATAAATTGATTGTTCGATGTGGTTTCATTTTGAGATTTCCATACATGCAGATAATGTATTTAGATAGAATTTATCCCCATTACTTCAACTCTTCTCTCCTCCACCTGTTTTAAGTTTTTCAATGAGTTTCATTATGCTATTTTCATAGTATATAGTGTAATAATATTCACCTCCACTCACCCTATCTTTTCCCATCTCTCTTCTTGTTGGCTACCACACCAAAGAACCCCCTTTTCAAATCATGTCATATTCTTTTTTTTTTTTTAGGTCAGTGTTAGCATATGAGAGAAAACATGTGATATTTGTCTTTTTGAGTTTGGCTTACCTCATTCAACATGATGTTCTCCAGTTCTATTCATTATACTGCATATGGCATAATTTCCTTATTTACGACTGAATAACTTTCCCTTTTGTATATGTATCCCATTTTTTTTTTATCCATTCATTGGTTGATAGACACCTAGGCTGACTCTATAGCTTGGCTACTGTAAATAGTGCTGCTATAAACATGGGTGTGCAAATATTACTTTTATATCTGACTTACATTCCTTCATATATTTGCTGAAAAGTGGTATAGCAGGATCATATGGTAGTTACATCTTAAATTTTTAAGAAGACTTCCTCCTGGTTATCATATGCCTGTACTAATTTACATTACCACAAACAGTATATAGGGCTCTTTTTTCCCCACATCCTCTCCAGCATTTATTGTGGTATGTTTTCTTGATGATAGCCATTCTGGCTGAGATAAGATAGAATCTCAGTGTAGTTTTGATTTTCATTTCCCTCATGGCTAGTGATGTTGAACATTTCTTTAGGTATTCAATAGCCATTTGTGCTTCTTTTGAGAATTGTCTGTTCAATTCTTTTGCCTAATTTTAATTGAGTTATTTGTGCTTTTGATGTCTAATCACTGAAGCTCTCTATATATTCTGGGTAATCATCATTTGTCTGCTCAATAGCTGGCAAAAATTTTCTCCCATTTTGTGCTATTCTTTCTGCAGGTTGCTTTCTTTGACCTGCTACAGATCTTTAATTTGATGCAATCCTAGTTGTCAGTTCTTGCTCTTACTTCCTGAGCAACTGAAACCCTATACAGAAAGTTGTTACCTCTTCATAGATCTTCAAGTGACTGCATTTCTTTTTTGTAGTTTCAAAGTTTGGGGCCTTACATTAAGATGTTTGATCCATTTTGAATTGATTTTTGTGCAGGGTCAGTATATAGAAAGCTACTGATTATTGTATGCTGATTTTGCATCCTTCTACTTTGCCAAAAGTGTTTATCAGATCTAAGAGGTTGTTGTGGTACAGTTTTAGGGTCTTTTAAGTATAAGAATAAATAATAGAACAGTAGGGATAATTTGAGTTTATCCTTTTGGTGTCCTGTGTGCTTCCATCTCTTACCTTATTTCTCTGGCGAGTAATTCAAGCACCATATTGTATAAATGTCAAGACAGTGGACACTCTTCTTTCATCCCTGAATTTAGTGAATTGTTTGAGTTTTTCTTTATTTAGTAAAATGTCAGTCAGGTTTGCCATATATATACTCTTTTTAATTTTTATTATTGTACTAGGGGTACTATGTGACATTTATGAAAGTTCTGACAATATATCATAGTTGAATTCACCCCTCCATCATTCTCCCCTTAACCCCCTTATCCCATTCCTGGAATAGTTTCAATAGGTCTGTTTTCCATTTACATACATGAGTACGTAATATTTCCATCACCTTTCCTTATATCCTCACCCTCCCACTGGTACAAACTCCTCAGATATGACCTGTCCTGCTTTCCTGTTCTCCATTTCTTAAAAAAGAAATGGTATTTTTGTTCGTTTAAAATAGCTGTACAGGGTGTTTCATTGTGACATTTCCATATATATATATGTATTATAACAAAAATTGACTCATCTCTATTTTTCTGCTTTCTACTTCACTCCTTTTTTAGGGTGATTTCAACAGGTTTAAAAATTTTATATTCATTCTGGCTTAGGAGGTACATCAACCATATTCACCTTCTTAACTTCCTTTTTTTACCCTCCCTCTCTTATATAATATGACCTCCCCTTGATGTGACCTGTTGTTCATAATATTGCTTATATCTGTATTGGTTCTATATTCCACATGTGAGAGAAGACATGTGCCCTTTGGCTTTCTGAATCTGGCTAACTTCACTTAAGATGATGTTCTCCATCCACTGCATTCATTTACCTGCAAATATCAAATTTCATTTTTCTTTGTGGCTGAATAAAATTCCATTGCATATAAATAACACATTTTCTTAATTCATTCATCAGTAGTGAGACATCTTGGCTGTTGCCATTGCTTAATTGTTGTGAATAATGCTACAATAAGCATGGGTGCCTTTATTGTAACCTGACTTACATTCCTTTGGGTATATCCCTAGGAGTAGAATTTGTTGGATCATCAGGCAGTTCTATTTTTAGTTTTTGGAGGAGCCTCCATATAGTTTCCCATACTGACTACACTAATTTACATTCTTACCAACAGTGCATGAGGGTTCCTTTTCCCCAGATCCTCTCCAACAGTTGTTGTTGTTTGTGTTCTTGATGACAGCCATTCTAACCAGAGTGAGATGGAAAGTTAATGTAGTTTTGATATGCATTTCCTTTATGGCCAAGGATGGGGAGCATTTCCTCATTTGTTTTTTGAGTATTTAGACATCTTCCTTTGAATGAACTCTGTTCGGTTTTGTTTTTTTCTGTTGTTGTTCATTTCCTCATTCGATCATTGATTTGAGAGGAGTTTATATTATTTTAGTTTATATTTTCTGCTTATTAATCCTTTGTTAGATGTATATCTGGCAACGATTTTCTCCCATTCTGTGGGCTACCTCTTCAGTCTGGTAATCATTACTTTTTGTTGTTCTTTTTGTTTAATTTTTGGTAATCATTTCTTTTGTGCTATAGAAGACTTTTAATATCATGTAGTCCCATTTGTCCATCCTTTCTCTAGTTGCTGACCCATTTGAGTTCTATTTAGGAAGTCATTGCCTATGCCTATTAATTCCAGTGTATTTCCTGCTCTTTCTTGCACTAGCTTCAAAGTTTCAGGCCTTATGTTAAGGTCCTTAATCCACCTTGAGTTGATAGTTGTACAGAGTAAATGTCATGGTTCTAGTTTCACTTTTCTCCATGCAGATATCCAATTTTCCCAGCAATATTTATTGAAGAGGTTGTCTTTTTTCTCCATCATGGATTTTAGGTGCCTTTGTCAAAATCAGGTGGGTATAGCTGCATGGATTCATATCTGAGTTTTCTATTCTTCCTTGGTGTTAGTTGTGATCTCCCCTTTTTTGTTTCTAATTCTATTAATTTGGGTATTTTCCCTCTTCATTTTAGTCAGATATGCTAAGGGATTATCAATCTTATTTATCTTTTCAAAGAACCAGTTTTTTGTTTTATTGATTCTTTGTAGGGTTACTTTGCTCTCAATTTCATTGAGTTTGGCCCATATTTTATTTCTCTTTTTCTGCTAAATTTTGGTCTTCTTGTTTTTCTGTGTTTTTAATACATTAATTCATGGTTATAAACTTTCCCCTTAAGACTGCCGTCATTGTGTCCCATAGGTTCTGATGTGTTGTGCTTTCATACTCATTAAATTCTAGGAATTTTTTTATTTTCTCCCTTATTGCTTCTTTGACCCAGTGATCATAGAGCAACATGTTGTTCAGTCTACTGGTGTCTGAGTATTTTTTGCTGTTTCTTTTGTTTTGGAGTTTTAGTTTTATTGCTTTGTGGTCAGACAGTATGCAGGAGGTTATTTCAATTTCTTATATTTGTTAAGTCTTGCTGTGCTGATAAAATGAGAGCACACAAGGGAGGTATGAAGATAAGTTAGACACCTAAAAAACTAGATAGCATTTGTTGCCCTCAACACAGAGAAACTAAAGCAGGTACTTTAAAGCAACTGAGCCAATAGGAGAAGGGGACCAGGAACTAGAGAAAAGGTTAGTTCGAGAAGAATTAACCTAGAAGGTAATACACATGCACAGGAAATGCGAGTCAACTCCCTGTATAACTATCTTTATCCCAACCAGTAAAAACCTTTGGTCCTTCCTATTATTGCCTATACTCTCTCTTCAACAAAATTAGAGATAAGGGAAGAATAGTTTCTGCTGAGTAGTGAGAGGTAAGAGGGGTAAGGGTGGGAGCAGGCCAGGTTGTAAGGAAGGGGGCTAGAGGAAGGGGGGAGAAATGACCCAAACATTGTATGCACATATGAATAAAATAAAAATTATTTTAAAAAGACTTGCTGTGCAACCTAAATTATGGTCTATTTTGGAGAAAGTTACATGGGTTGCTGAGAAGAATGTATATTGCTCTATTGCAGGATGGAATATTCTATAGAAGTCTGTCAGGTCCATCTGATCTATGGGATCATTCAATTCTAGAGTTTCTTTGTTGAATTTATTTTTTTGTCTCTATGACCTATCTAATGGTGGTAGAGGAGTACAGAAATCTCCTATCACCATTGTGTTGTCTATCTGTGTTTCTAAGTCCAGCAGTGTATGTTTAATTAAGTTCAGTGCACTGACATTGGGCACATATGTTACCAATTTTTATTTCCTATTGATGTATTGCTCCTTTCATTAGTATGAAGTGACCTTCTTTGTCTCTTGTGACTAATTTAGATTTGAAGTCTACTTTATCTATGTATTGCTACTCCTGCCTGTTTTAGGGGGCCATTATCCTGGCAAATCTTTTTCTAACATTTCACTCTAAGCCAATTTTTATTTCTGTCTGTAAGGTGGGTTCTTGTAAACATCAAATCATCAGGTCTTCTTTTTCAATCCACTTTGCCAATTGATGTCCTCTGCTTGGGGAGTTGAGTCCATTAACATTCAGTGTCAATAATGATAGGTAGGTGGTTATTCATGCCATTTAATTGTTTTTGTTGTGTAAGGGTTTGTGTGTATGCATAACTAATTTTATGCTAATAATTGTTTGTCTGCTTTTCTCTTGAGATTTAATAATTCCCATGCTTTCATGAGTATGTCTATTTTCATCTTCTCTGTGTAACATTCCCTTCAGAATCATCTAGAATGTTTGTTTTGTGGTTATGTATTGTTCTTTGTTTCTGTTTATCATGGAAGATTTTCATTCCTCCTTCAATTTTGAATAATAACTTTGATGGGTATAGTATCCTAGGATTGAAATTATTTTCTTTTAATGCTTAAAATACTTCACTCCAAGCCCTTCTTGTTTTTAAAGATGTATTGAGAATTCTGCTGTTATTTGATTGGCTTATCTTCATGACTTTTTTGATTTTTCCTCTTATAGCCAACAATATTCTTTCCTACATTTCTCTCTGTGCTAATTGTTTTAACTATAATATGCTATGGAGCGTTCCTATTTTGGTCATGTCTGTTTGTGTCCTGCAGGCTTCCTGTACCTGGATGGGCATTTCTTTATTAAGATTTGGGAAATTTTCTTCTTTAATTTTCTGGAATATATAACCTATACTTTTGGCTTGCACCTTTTCTGCTTCTTTAATGCCCATGATTCACAGGTTTGGTCTTTTGGTGGAGTCACATTTGTCTAAGTTCTTTTTTTTTCCTGTTTTTTTCTTTAATACCTACTTTCTCTTTGAGCCCTGAAATTCTGTCTTCTATTTTTTATTGACATTAGTTACTTTTCATTTCCAGGGTTTCTGTTTGGTTATTTTTTTTGAAGACTTTCCATATCTTTGTTAATCTACTCTTTCATATATTGTACTATATTCTTTATTTCATTCAACTCTTTTTTTAATAATTTCCCTGATTTTGTTTGTTGAAATCCACTTTGAGTTCATTTAGTGGTTTCTGTGTCTTCTCAAGTTTTTTTATTTCTGGGATTTATTGAGTTGTTTTTGTATGTCCTATTTAAGCTCCTATTTAAGCTTATTAAACATACTTATCATCATTTTTCTGATCTTGGCAACTGGGGATTCCTCCCCTCATTCTCCACCAAATCCTCTATTGTGTGATAGTTAGCCTTTTGAGGAGTTTTATTACCCTGCTTTCTTTTTCTCCCCATGTTTCTATTTTGAGCTTCATTCATGTATTTGTACGTATTAGTTGGGGATTTTAATCACCTATTATCATTCCCATAATTTATTTTCTATGCTCAGGCTAGCTTAGTTATTACCTGGATTGTTGTAACATTTCTGTTCACTGACCTGGATGTACAACTTAACAATAACAAATTCACAGATTCAATGCTGCACCAATTATTTATACAATATACGAAATCCCTAGTGATATTATCTAGAAACAGCAGGTATTGGGGATATATTGTTTGCATAGATATTGGTACTTAGGTACTTAAAATAAGGGTGATAGAAGAGAAATGAAGTGAGGGGGAGAAGAGGTATGAAGTGTGGCCTATGGAGAAATAGATCCCTAATATGTTTGAAGGAATTTTCAATCATTGTGGGAGAGGGTACTATTGTCAAGAATTGCCAAGGATAGGAAGGATGGGGATAATATATGAAGTTAGAATAATAGGCTACTCAGTAAGTAGTGATTGTGGAGGTGACAGGGGCAGTGGGAGCAGGGAAGAGAGGAAGGGAGGGGAAGATAAGGAGAAGGAAGGAAGGAAGAAAGGAAGAAGAGAAAACTATCAGGGGAAGAAAAGACTGAAGGAAAAGTGAGGGTTAAGCAAATTGAAATTACAACACAGTGGAAAAAGGAAATAGACAACAAAAGCAAAAACAAAACCAAAAATGAAAAGAAAACTAAAAATATATATACACTCCAAATATCTTTCTTATAATGGAGAGGTATGGGATTCTACTGAGTTCAATGAGTGCTCTGGGCATGTCCCTTCAATTTCTAAATGGATTCAGGTGTTATCCTTTCTTAGGGTTGATTTGTTGGTCTCTGGTTATAAGTTGTGCTTCTCTACTGGATGGGTTTGGGAGGAACCCGCTCAGGGTGTTTAAACTCAATCTCTTCTTTGGGGGAGTGGACAGTCAAGTTTGAGTAAGTGAGTTCTCCAGAGTAGTCCCCTGACAAATAGTGGCCAGCTGTACTGCCCACCAAGCTAGCCTCCGAGCTCTAATTGAGCTTTCTGATCCTCCACTTTTCTCTGGAAAGGCTGTTAGATTTAGCTCACTATCAGTTTCTCTATGATGGGCGAGTTTATTTTATTCCACAAACTGAGGATGGGCCACCCTGCCCTAACACAGGCTGGATCAGGTCAGCACTCTGCTCCACCCTCACCAGGTGGAGGTGAAATTTCCTCCATTTATTCGGTCACCAGTTTTGTCCAGGAGAGGTGCAATTGACCCACAAACTATGCTGGATTATATGATATCCTCCAGAGCAGATGGTGCAGCATGCTCACCTGGAATGGTTGCAGTTTCTCTCTGTTCACAGGCAGGCTCAGTCAGAGGTTCTGCATCCCAGATCTTGGTGGGTCCAGACAAATCCAGGCACTTTCAGAACTGCTTCTGCAGTTCTTTGCATTGAGTCTTTGCTGTTTAGAGAGAGAAAAAAAGAAGAAGAAAGAAAGAAAATGAACAACAACAAAACACTGGGAAGAAAAAAAGAGGGAAAGACTGCTCCCCAGTGGACCAGTGAAGCAGTTGCTTGCTGGGACACAGAGCCCAGGATTCCAGGGCTGTTATGTGCTACATAAAGCTAATTTATGTGCTCCCTATGCATTAGCAGTATCTTATTTGGAGGAAAAAACACATTACCAGATCCTTGCAGCCACAAATCTGAAGTTTTCTTTCAGACTCATGAAGAGCTCAGAGATCCATGGTTTATCAGTCATCTTCCATCTTGTTCTCACATGTATAGCTTGTATTATATTAAAGTACATTTTTTCTGTTTATAATTTCTGCAGAGATTTTATCATTCAGGAATATTGAATTATGTCAAACACTTTTTCTGTACCTATTGAGATGAGATGAGCATGTGATTTTTGTCCTTTTTTGTGTTTGTGTGCTATATTACATTTATTTATTTGCATATGCTAAGTGATTCATGTATCCTTCAAATGAAACCAACCTATTCATGATGTATGATTTTTTTTCCCTTATTGTTGTGATGGGTTTGGATAAATTCTTTGCATTTACATGGGTTCTTACAATATAAAGTATATCACACTTGAATTCATCCCCTCTACTGTTCTCCTCTATCTCCCCACCCCAATTCCTGGAGTTGTTTTAACAGCTATCATTTTTGCATTTATATACATGTGTACACATTTTTTGCACCATACTTACCCTCCTACCCCTTTTCCCAACACCTCCCCTCTCCCACTGATACCAGCCCTGCCCCCTAGGCAAGACTTGTTCCACCCTCCTGTTCTCTAAAGTGTAGAAAAAAAAAGAAAAGATAAAATGAAAAATAAGACATTTTAGTTTGTTTGAGATAAAGTTATCTACCCAGGGAGTATCTTTGTGATATTTCTATGTATATATATATCTTATAACCCCAGTTGGTTTATCTCCTCTAATTTTCTTCATTCTGCTTTAGTCCCTTTCTTATGGTAGTTTCATTTGGTTTAACACTTCTGTATTCATTCTGGTATAGAAAATATATCAACCCTATTCAAGTTCTTAATTTCCCTACCCCACACATGGATGACCTCACCTTAGTGTGGCCAGTGTTTCAGAATGTTACTTCATTTGTGTTAGGTCTATATTCCACAAATGGGAGAGAACATGCAAATTTCGGCCTTCTGAGCCTGGCTAACTTTGCTTAAGATGATGTTCTCCAGTTCTATCCATTTACCTGTGAATGACAAAATTTCATTCTTCATTGTGATTGAGTAAAATTCCATTGTATATAAATACCACATTTTCTTAATGCATTTGTCAGTAGTGGGGGCATCTTTGCTGTTTCCATAGCTTAGCTGTTATGAATAGTGCTGCAATAAACATGGATGTACTGATGCTTTGGCTGTAAGCTAACTCACAATCTTTCTGGTATATCCCTAGGAGTAATATTGCTGGATACTCTGGCAGTTCTACTTTTAGTTTGGCAAGAAGGCTCCTTATTGTTTTCCATAGTGGTTTTACTAGCTTCCATTCCAACAAGCAATATATGAGGGTTCTTTTTTCCCTGCATCCTTTCCAGCATTTGTTGTCATTTGTGTTCTTGATGATAGCTATTCTAACAGGAGCATGGTGGAATCTTAGTGTGGTTTTGATTTGCATTTTCTTTATGGCCAGGGATGGTGAGCATTTTTTCATGTGTTTTTTAGCCATTGGGACTTCTTCCTTTGAAAAGGCTCTGTTTAGTTCAGTTGCCCATTTCTTCTTTGGGTCATTGATTTTGGGAGACTTTAGTTTTTTTAAGCTCCCTGTATATTCTGGTTATAAAACCCTTGTCAGATGTGTAGCTGGCAAAGATTTTCTCCCATTCTGTGGATAGCCTCTTCAGTTTAGATACCATTTCTTTTGATGTGCAGAAGCTTTTTAATTTAATGTAGTCCAATTTGTGGATCCTTTCTCTTAGTTGCTGAACCTTTTGAGTTCTACTAAAGAAGTCATTGCCTATGCCTATTGCCTTCATTGTATTCCCTTCTCTTTCCTGTACTTGCTTCAGGGTTTCAGGTCTTATAGTAAGGTCTTTAATCCATGTAGTTGATACTTGTACAGGGTGACAATATAGATCTAGTTTAAGTTTTATGCAGGCAGATATCCAGTTTTCCCAGCAACATTTGTTAAAGAGGCTATCTTTTCTCCATTTTATGTTTTTGGTGACTTTGTCAAAAATTAGGTGGGTGTGGCTATGTGGATTTATATCTGGGTCTTCTGTTCTGTTCCACTGGTCTTCATACCTGTTTCTCTGGCAGTACCATTGTGTTTATATTGCTATGGCTCTACAGTAGTTTTAAGATGTGTATTGTGATACCTCCAATGTTGCCCTTTTTATTAAGAATTGTCTTAGCTATTCATGGTCTTTCGTGCTTCCTGATGAACTTTAGGGTTGCTTTTTCAATCTCTGTGATGGATGTCATTGAATTTTGATGGAAATTGCATTGAATATGTAAGTTGCTTTTGGTATTATAGCCATTTTTACTATGTTGATTCTACCAGCCCAGGAGCATGGGAAGTCTTTCTACCTTCTGTAGTCTTCTTTGATTTTTTTCTTCAGTAATTAGTAGTTTTCCTTGTAGATGTCATTCACATCCCTTGTTAAGTTTGTCCCTTGATATTTGATCTTTCTGAGACTATTGTAAATGGAATTGTTTTCTTATATTCTACTGCATTTTGTTCACTAATTGTGTATAGAAAGGCTACTGATATTTGTACGTTGATTTTGTATCCTGCTACTTTGCTGAAGCTTTTTATGGTTTCTATGAGTTTTTTGGTACAGTTTTTCAGGTTATTTAGGTATAGCATCATTTCTTCTGTGAATAAAGGATAACTTGACTTTTTCCTTATCTATTCATATTTCTTTTATTTATTCTTCTTGTCTTATTGCTCTGGCTAGGAATTCCAAGACTTTGTTGAATAGGAATGGAGAGAGTGGGCACCCTTGTATTATTCCTGACTTTAGTTGAAATGGCTGCATATTTTCTCCATTAAGTGTGATATTAACTATACATTTTTCAAATGTAGCCTTTATTATGTTGAGGTACATTCTTTCTATTCCTAGTTTCATCTGAGTCTTTATCATGAAATGGTGTTGAATTTTATCGAAGATTTTTTCTGCACCTATTGAGATGATGAAGTGGTTTTTGTCTTTGCTTCCATTAATATGCTATATGATATTTAATGATTTGTATATGATGAAACATCCCTGCATCCCTCAGATTAAGCCAACTTGGTTATGATGTATGATCTTTCTGATATGTTCTAGGATTTTGTTTGCCATTTTTTTCTCAGAATTTTTGCATCAATGTTCATTAAGGAGATTGGCCTATAGTTCTCCTTTTGGGATGTGTCTTTATCTGGTTTGGGGATGAGTGTAATACTAGCTTCATGTGTATGATTTTTGAATATGTTATTGATTCAATTTTCAAGTGTTTTATTGAGAATTTTAGTATCCATATTCATCACAGAAATCAAATCAGTCTATGATTTTCATTTTTATTTTTTGTCCATGTGTCTTATCTGGTTTTGATATCAAGTTAATAATGGATTTTTATAATGTGTTTGGATTCCTTTCCTTTGTACTATATGAAATAGTTTGAGTAGAATTGGTGTTCTATTCCATGGTTTTTCTTCATTGGGACATTCATTATTAGTTCCTCAGGCTCATTGCTTGCTACATATCTATTCAAGTGGTTTATATTCTCTTGGGCCAGTTAAGTAGGTTACAAGCATTTAGGAATTTATTTATTTCTAACATTTTTTTCCACTTTATTTGAATATAAGTTTTTGAAATGTTTCCTTATGATCTTCTGGATTTCATTGATATTTGTTGTGATAGTCCCCTTTTCTGTGTTTCTTTTGCTTAGTTCAGCTAATAGTTTGTCTGTTTTGTTTACCTTTTTTAAAGAACCAACTGTTCCATTCATCTTTTGTTACTATTTTATCTCCATTTCATTGATATCTGTCATGATATTTATTATTTCTGCATGCAAATTTTGGATTTAGCTTACTCTTATTTTTCAAAGTTTCAGGTGAATCATTACGTAATTTATTTCTGATTGCTCTGATTTCTTTTTGTATATAAAGTAGGATTTATTACAGAGAAAGGAAAGGCTACAGCTAAGGTACTGCAGCAGAGCCCGAAAGCCAGTGGCTCGCTGCACAGGTGAAGGCTGGGGTTCCTATGAATGTTTTAACTCTGGGTTAGGTGGGTTTTTCTCATTGGCCATGGATTTGTGGGCTTTCTCAGGTGAACTGGTTTGGTTTGCACCTTTATTGGGGGAAGGGAAATAATCTTGAGAGCATTTTTCTCATCAGCCCTGTGGCAGATGTGTATCTCTCCTTTAGGATGCAGGAAGGCCTCCATCTCCTCAGGATGTAGGAATGATATTGCTATCCATGGGGGATGGGCTACTTACTCATCTGTCTTAGTTCTTCAGACCCAACAAATCTCCTCTCTAAGACAAGCATCCAACTGCTGTTTGGGAGAGGGGCGATGACTCATCTAGCTGATTCATGCTGACAATGGGGCAATGGGGGGATAAGGGAGAGGGTACTTGTCTCAAGGGCTGACCCGTGTAGTCTCTAGGGGCCCCCAAGTAGAAAGAGATAGAGGGCTCATGGCTAGGCAGAGGTGAGTATTCCTTGACTAAAATCTGGAGTTTGATCTGTTGGACCAGTTGAGATATAAATCTGGAGAGAGCATTTATTATACAAGACCCAAATAGGAATATTAGTAGGAGCATAAGAGGTGTCTGGTAAGGACTATATATCTAGAGATCCAGATTCTCCAAAATCCTGTAACTCCCAAGAAAGCTCTAAGCTGCTTCATGGTCTGTGGAAGTAGGAAATGGAGGATTGGGTCAATTCCTTCATGACTCAAGGAGTCTGTCTCTTTACGACCACACCTAGATAGGTGACCTGTGGGAGGCAGGGGCTGTCAGGATTTAGGTTAAATGTAACACTTTTGGATAAAAGAGAGCGTTAGCTCATTATTTTATATAAATTGACACCTTTAACTTTGTACATGTTTGTACCATATTTAGATAAAGTATAGATACCACACAGTTATAAGGTGGTCATTAAAGACACATGAGCAAATACATAAGTGAGCTCTGATTTAGTAGTACTTAAAGCTTGACAAGATCAACAGAAAACACAAGTAATTTCTTTGATAAAATCTTTTCCTATAACAGTTTTTGTAGATGTTACTTAGAGCAGAACAATATTAAGATAACCTTGTTATTTTATAGACAGAGAATCTGATTTTAGTTTGACATGACCCTAAAAATCTTTTAGGCAACTCTTACATTACAGTCAACTTTAACTTTATCACACACCGAAGCTTTTGTTATACACTTTTAAGATTTACTCAGACCTTTATATAATATTTTGAACACTTTGATGGTTTTTCCTTATCCCTCCTCCCCATATTTGAAACAAACTTTAGGACAAACCCTTGTTTACAAAATCCTTTTTCATCCAAAAAATTCCTTTTTTTCTTTAATTTCTCAAAAAATACACTCAATACCTATCTATATCCTTTCTACTTGTTTACCTTGTAACTTGTATTTTAAGATTAACTAAGAATTTTAAATTTATTATAGGGACTGGAGCAACTAATTAGTAGCCCTTGGTTTTTTTAAGGAATTTCTGATAGGTATAAGGCCTCGTGTCCCTCAGGCTTGAGGGAGTGTTTTTGGGTGTGGAAACTGTGAGGGATCTTTGAGTTTTATTTGAATAGGGAGGGCCGTCCCTCCCTATTCAATAGGGAGGGAATGTCCTACAGTCATCCACACTGTGGGATCTATTTGTTCCTGAAGGAGGGGCAGCAGAAATAGCTGCCTGGGGGGAGGAGAACTTGAGCTTTTAGTTGAGATAGTAAATCCTGTCCCAGCAGGGACACTGGAATTTCAGTTACTATGAGGAAAGAGTGACAGAAGAGGAGGTCTCCCCAAGAGCAGGCCAGAGGCCCAGTAAAGTAGTGCTCTAGGGGCTGGCCAGATTTGCCCTGAATGATAACCTTGTCATTGGACCAGGGACCAGGAGAGAAAGGTAAGACAGAGAAATGGGCTCTACTGTCTAGCAGGAAAATGACCTGTTGCTTTTCTGCCATTATGGCTCCTCAACATGGATGCCAAGACCCAGCAATACATAGAACTCCAGGGGTTACCTTTGCAGAGAGGGCAGAGTCCCGATTGGGTACAGGGCTAACTCCCAGACTGTCCCTCTTGAGCATTCTCTGTGGAAGTGCTCCTCCTGTCCACCATGGTAGCAAGTTCAGGATGCAGGCCCAAGTTGGGTGAGAGCAGCAATGAGGTCATGATGTCTCTTATCTTTCTCTCTGTTAGTAATATACTGGTTACAGTATACAGACATGGCTAGTTGTATTAGTTGATCCAATGACTTTTCTCTTTCAGCCACAGATTGAGTTTTCTATGAATATCTGGAGCTGACTGTTAGAAATTTATCTTTGAGGAGAACGTCTCCCACCTGTGACTCTTGGTCCCCTGTTGTATGATTTTTGATAGTGTACTTAAGATGCTGCAGAGAGGTAAGGGGGCTTTCTTCAGGGCCTTGCTGTACTATACTGTCACCTGGAATAGTTTAGAGGTTTGACTTTGGTCCTTTTTAGCCCTTCCACTATGAGATGATTTTTCTAAAGTAGCACTTATAACTAAAAACTTTCCTTTTAGTCTGTCTTTGAAGTATGCCAAAGATTCTGGTAAGAAGTGCTTTCATTTCCATTTGATTTTAAGAGGTTTTTATTTCCCTCCCTATTTTTTAGTGACTCACTGATCATTCAATCAATAGAATATTGTTCAGTGTCCATGTGTTTGAGTATTTTCTGTTGTTTTTGTTGTTTTGTTGTTTATTTCTCATTTTATTCCATCATAGTCTGACAAAGTACTGGAGGTTATTGCTACTTTCTTATATTTGTTAAGACTTGCCTTGTGTTTTAAAATATGTTCTATTTTGAAGAAAGTTCAATGGAGTGCTGAGAAGAATGTGTACTTCTTGACTCTTTGGTGCAATATTCTGTAGATTATCTGTTAAGCTCTTTTCATCTTCAATGTTGTTTAATTCTGAGTGTCTGTGTTTTTTTCTTGATGACCTACCTAATGCTAAAAGTGAGGTATAGACTACAGTTGTTGAGTTCTGTCTTTACTATTATATCAAGTACTTTAAGTTTTATGAAATTGAATGCAACACTTGGTGCATGTATTTTTATGATTGTTATAATTTCTTGAGCTATAGATCTCTTTATCAACATAATGTGACCTTCTTTTTCTCTTTTGAGTAATCTTGCTTTGATGTCTGCTTTGTCAAGTGTGAATATAACTACTCCTGCTTGTTTTTGAGCTATATTTGCTTAGAAAATCTTATTGTAAACTTTCACTTTAAAAATAATGTTTGTCCTTCCCATTGAGGTGGTTTTCTTGTAAGGAACAAATGATTGGATCTTGCCTTTTAATCCAAACCACAGTCTGTGTCTTTTGATTGGAGAATTATACTATTGACATTCAGAGTTATTACTGTAAGGTATATAGTAATGCTAGTCATTTAGTTTTATTTGTAATGTTTTATTCTTTCATAATCCTCATTTGTTTATGTACTCATCTAGTGTGATCTATTCTTTCCCTTACCTTCATGGATGCATTTATCTTCCTCTTCTGTGTATAGGATTCCTTTATGTATCTTCTATGATACTGGCTTAATAATCATGAATTCTTTCAGGATTTTTTTGTTGTTGTTGAAGGTTTTTACTCCTCCTTCAATTAGGAAGGGTAGCTTGGCTGAATATAGTAATCTAGTCTAGCAGCTACTTCCTTGCAGGAATATAAATACATAATTCCATGACTTCCTTGCTTTTAGAGCTTCTACCAAGAAATCTGTTGTTATCCTGATTTAGTGCTTCTCTCTTATGACTTTCAATATTGTTTTCCTTTTGACTTAATATTTTAACTATACTATGGCATGCAAAGTTTCTTTTCTGTTTCTGACTATTGGTGCTTTAAAAGCTTCCTCTAATTATCTGTTATTATTTAGTTGAATATGATTTGTATGCCTTTAGCCAGCAACTTCTGCTTTTATACCCATGGTTCATAAGTTTGGTCTTTGAATGGTATCTGTCAGTTTTAATATTGCTATGGAGAAGGTAGAGACAGACTGATATTGGCTTTCTCCCCAGTTTTGGCCAAAACTATAAATAAATCCTTTTTTTCCATTTTATATATTTTATGTCAGATTCTCTTGATGCAGGAGTGTGAATGGTAGGAGCCAGAGGTTATGACTGAGGGTTCCAACAACAATGTGGCAGATGAACCACCAGAAAGTTCAGTATGGAAGTCTTCCTGCAACCATGGGGAAACTATATGGATGAACAATCAACACATCTACCTGTGACCCCTCTCTGTGAGTTCCTCCAGAATGAGCTTGCTATTGAGGCAATGTTTCCTGTCATAAGGCCACACCAGGACTTCCCCATAGGATCTACAACCACCACAACAGAGCTGTAGTAACAGAATTGCTCAAAACCCATTTCTCAGGCACCATGATGTCTACTCCCACACACACTGCTCTGCAGAGGTTCAGTGTATGCTGGGCACGGAGATGAAATAGCAATTTAGATATAGAGGTCAACGATTATGTTTTAAAGGGAAAATGTCTTCAGTTATTTCAAAGTTTAATATATTTGAGAGATAAACAATCAGAAGTTAAATATATTTATGAAAATTTGTTCAATCTTGTAAAACTTAAAAAGTATATACGAAATAGAGATGTTTTTATTATATAGATTTATGACTAGGAAATAGACAATGAAACCCTGTTGGTATTTTTCACACAGAAACCCATGTACACAAACTAACCCCTAATTCAAAACATGGAAAATGTTTTATAGAAACATATCCTATATGCCTTTCTACATGTGGACTATCCACTAAATATTTTGTGTAAATACATACTACATAGTAACATCAGAGTTTGAATACAGAACAACTATCTGCAAATTACCAGGTTAATCATTAACAAGTAGAAAGAGCATTCTTTTAACTGAGCAAGAAAATAACTCATATATGAATCACTGTTCTCTATAAGAGTCTACTTAAATTTGAAAGGGACATATATCCAATGTAGAAGAACATTTTTTTAAAGGATCAAAGTATTTTTGCTTTGAAGTCATATAGTCCCTTGCCTTAATTGATAATGAAGAAGTTTTACTTATGGGTGTTCAACTTGAAATTGGTAGACACATTCAAATTGAATGTCTTCAAATAAGACTCATCTCATAACTTCTAAGCCCATGTATTTATGCCCTCTAGATGCTTTCATTCTTGTACTTTACATTCTGCCATAGTTAAGAGTTCAATAAGTATTTTCAACTTAAGATCCACTGCTTTGGTAATTTTCAAGCATGAAATACATTATTATTAAATATAATCACTATACTATGCAATAGATTCACAGGATTTATTCATCTTTAATAGCCAAATTGCATCCATTGACCAACATCTCCATTTAATTGTCCCCTAGATTCTGGCATGCAGCATTCTGTTCTCTGCTTCTCTAAGTTAGATTATTTTAGATTTCATGTATAAGTGAAATGATTTGTTTTTCTGTGTTTGGTTTATTTTATTTGAAATAATGTTCTCCACATTCACCCACTTTGTCCCTAATGATAATGAAATAATATTCAGTCTTCAGTTTTAAGGGTAAATACTATTTCATTTCATGCATATATGTGTATTTTATACAGTATATATTTATATATACATGTAAAGAAATGTATATTATATAATATAAAATATATGTTTATATGTGTGGAGGTATATACATGTGCACAAAAACACACACATATATACACAACCACATCTGCATTCAAACATCAAAGGACATTTGATGGGTTGATTCAACCTCTTAGGAATTTGATAATGATACAATGAACATGGAAGTATAGATACTTTTTGAAATACTGATTTGATGCCTTTGGATATATATTCATGGTGATATTAATAGAACATATGGTAGTCCTATTTTCTTTGAGAAATATCCCTACTGTTTTCCATAACAGCTTTTTTCCCAATGGCTTTTTGTAAATTGCATTTCTGCAAACACTGTACAATACTCTCTTTTCTTCATATCCTTGTCAGCATTCATTTTTTGCCTTTCTGATAATAACATATAGAAAAATTGATATTTTCTATCAAGATATAAATTGATTTATCATTGTGATTTTAATGTGCTTTTACCTGGTGATTGCTGATGTTGATTTTTTTCCTATAGTACCTTTTGGTCATTTGTATGTCATCTTTTGAGAAATGTCCTGTTCAGTTCTATTACCCATTTTTAAAATGAGGTTATGTGCTAATGGATTGTTTGAATTCCTTATATTTTGGGATATTAACCTCTTATCAGGAGTATAATTTTGAAATATCCAATCCATAGGATGTTTATTCATTATCAGTTATTTTCCTTGCTCTTAAGTTTTTATTTTGATGTAATACATTTTATCTTTTATTGGCTGCCTTTTGGGATCATACTCAAGAAATTATTACTTAAGCTAATGTCAAGAACTTTTTTAAAAAATTAGTCCATTAAATTGGTAAAAAACTACACTTTCTATGTAGTAGATGTTAAAGCATCATACAATCAAAAAATACAAAATTTATCATGAAGCTGTTGACATGTGTCTGAAGGTGTCAGCAATGGCTAAATTAATCAAGTTTCTAATTTACCTCCAAAAGTTTAAAACACTAGAAATATCTTTGTCAAGACTTTTCTTTCTGCTGTTTCTTTCTGCAGTTTAGAGTTTTTCACCTTATATTTAAATCTTTGATCCATTTTGAAATGGTGTGAGATAAGATTAGAATTTCATTATTCTGTAGGCAGATAATCCAGTTTTTTCACCATTCCTTGTTGAAGAGATTCTTCTTTTCCTAATATGTATATTGAAAACTTCATCAAAGTGTTAACTGTTATTTGAACATAAATATATAGATTTACTTTTGTTCTGTTGGTTAGTATATCTGTTTTCTTTTAAAAGGATCATGTTGCTATGGTTTCTATAGTATTAAAGTATGTTGTCAATCAGGTGTTATAAAAATTCCAGCTTTACTATTTTGCTCAACATTGTTTTACTATTTGGGGTTATCAGTGGTTCCATATGATTTAGGATTTTTTTATTACTGTGAAAAAATGACATTGGAATACTGACACGGAACTGCATTGATTTTTACATCAGTTGGTCCAGAATGAACATTTAAACAATATTATTTCTTTTGATACAGAAACACGAAATACTTTTCATTGGTAGCTTCTTCAATTTCTTTCACAGTATTTTATTGATTTAAAATCAAGTACTTTCACACTCTTATTTAAATTAATTCCTAATTTTATTTTCAATGCTATTGTAAATGTGATTTTTTTTTCTTGATTTCTCTTTTGGATATCTGTAGTTGGTGTATACAAATGATGCTAAACTTTTCATATTGATTTTCAAAAATCAAGGTATTCATGTTTTTTTCTATATAATCATTCATGTTTCTTCTTCCTTTCCAATTGCAATGCTTTATATTTCATTCTCTTGCCTAATTGCTCTGTCAAAGATTTCAATCACTATGTGAAAGGGAAGCACTGAGTGGGGATCTTTGTCTTCTGATCTTGAAAATTTTAACTATGAGCTTGTCTTACATGGGCTGCATTGTGTCAAGGTATGTTCTTTCTGTACCTGATTTGTTGATTTTTTTTTGAAAGCATGAAAACACATTTTTAGCATACTTAAGTTATCATATTTTTTATCTTTCCTTCTGTCAATCTGATGTATCACATTTATTTATCTACATATTTTGAAACATCCTTGCATCTCAGGTTTAAATCCTACTTGGACGTGGTACATAATTCCAATTCCTTATTCTGATGATGAATTTTATTAAAATATTTTATCTATGTTCATCAGGAGTATTTGGCTATAATTCTCTTTCTTATCTTTATTTGGTATCTGGGTAATGCTGACCTTTTAAAATTAGTTTGATAATACTCCCTCATCTTTAACTTTTTGGAAGAGTTTGAGTAGTATGTGTATTAATTATGTTTTTAAAGTTTGGTAGAATTCACCAGTGAAGGTCCTTGGCTTTTCTTCTTGGGAGGGTTTGGATTACTGGTTTAATATATTTATAGTTACTTTTTGTCAGTCACATGTTTTATTTCTTCAATCTTTTATTGATTTGTTTTGTTTCTGAGACAGAGACTCTCTATATCCACGGTTGGCTTATAACTCACTATCCTCTTGCCTCTGCCTCATGCGTGTTGGGATTAAAGGTGTGCATCACTATGCATAGCTGCCTGACTGAATTAGTTTTAGTAGTTTGCATGTTTCTAGAAATGTAACTATTTTTTTGAGGTTATCCAGTTTATTGGCTTGTGATTGCATATAGTAATCTCTTTTGATCATTGACTATTCTTGCAACATCTGTTGCAATTTCTCCTCTTTTGTTTCTGATTTTACTGACTTGAGTTTCTTCTTGTTTCTTTCTTTGTTGTACTGAGGTCTGGACCAGAGCATTGTGTATATTAGGAAAACATTACTACTTGAGCCATAATTCCAGCCATTTTTTTCTTTAGGCGATTATTCAGATAGAGTCTGGCTTTTGCGCAGGGCTAGATTTGAATGTCACCTTCCTATTTATGCATTCTGTGTATGTGGGATTACAGATGGGATCTCACTAACTTTTGCCCTGACTGGCCTCAAACCACAATCCTCCCAATCTCTCCCTTTACATAGCTGAGATTGTAGGCATTAGCCACCACTCCTGTTTTCTTTTGCTACTCTTGTCTTTAGCATGTTTTTAAATTGTATCAATATTTTCAAACTACAACTCATAGTTTTGTTGATTTTTCTTATTATGCTGGCCTATTTTTGCTTTATTATTCTCTTCCTTTTGCTGACTTCGATCTAACTTTGCAGTTCTTTTCAGTATAAAGGTTTATTTGAGTAGTTTTCTTCTTAAAGTAGTCATTTATCACTATAAACATCCTTCTTTGAACTACTTTTTATTCTTTCCATTAATTTTAATATGCTGTGTTTTTAGTTTCATTGGCTTATCATTTTATAATGCCCTCCTTTGTCTTTTGAGAGTGATTCTTATTTAAAGTATATTTTCTCTGATGCAAATAGAGAATTCTTTGCTCTCTTATGTGATCAATATTTCCATAGAATAAACTTTTTCACCCCTTCATTTTCAACATGTGTATTATCATTGAAGAAGGTATGGAATATCACTGATATTTTAACAAATCAATAGAAAAAGGGCAAAATTATTTATAAAGGACTTGTCTTTATTACAATCCATATAAGTATATCCTCAAAATAATTCTACTGTTTAAAAGTGTTCTTCCTCATTTACTATGAGTGGTGACTTCTACAGAAACAAATATTTCATATCATCATGTGAGAAAGGTAAATTTGGAGAAAGAAGAATGTGACTCAGGTAGAGAATACTTAATATGGAATGATTTACAATTCATGGAAGACCCCATGATAAAACAGGAAAGAGGGACACTGTAGAGGATAGGGAAGAGACACAGAAGTCACAAAGCCAAAGAGATTTTAGATGTTCTGTCATATGAAAGTTAATAGCAGATAATATTAATAAAGTGTTTTGAGTATATGTAGGATTATCCACATTGCATAACTTGAGTTTAAAATACTTGAGTCTGCATGGATCATGAAAGAAAACTGAGAAAAATCTGTGATCTATATTGTCTTTGCAAAGATCCAGACTGTTTACTTCCCAACCCAGGTGCTATAAACATACCTACAACTATAACCACATTTTCCTCTGCCTTTTCTTTTATACTGAATGAATTTTTATCATAACAGTTACTTTCGTTAAGGTGAAATTTCCAGGGATCCTTGCCTTATCTATTGATTTTCCTCTTACTTTTCTGTGCTTTCAACTTGTCCTCACTATGTATTTTTCCCATTAACATGCTACATATTTATAGCTTAGTGACATGTAATATAATATTAATTTCTATGACTTGTTATATCTTCTTATGGTAAATCCTCCCATGAGCACTCCCAGGAATTTAGCATTATGAAAAATTGTTTAATTTATTTGTGTCATAGTTTCCTAATGTGTAAATCATTTCTGAAATGATATCCCCCCTCCTATAATGTTGTAAGAATTAGTGGAGCTAATACACTTAGAGACTTTAAAATGATACCAAGCATTTAACTGTACACATATATATAATTGTATATATACAATTGTACATAAACAATTACACATAATTGAATGTATATGTATATATACATATGTATATATAAAAATTGGTAGTATATATCTTGAATTATCTTCACAGTTATTATATCTTTATTCCCATTCACAACTAAATTTTATTAGCAGTGTCAACATAGGTATCTTATTTCCCTAACTTCCATCTTGTAGTTCATTTTATGCTTCATCATTTTATCAAATTCATGGTAGGATCAGCAAGAAAAATCTTTCTATCAGTTAAAAAACTTTTCAGTCATTCTGTTCCCATGATCAATATTGTTCTACTTCATCTACTAAAATGCTTTCATTGACTTCTGATTCACCATCACCTTGAGGCTTTTTATTTTCTACTTATAATCTTTGTTTCTCTCTGTTCCCCCTTTCTGTTAGATAGAGAAGAGTCCTGTCTATCTAGTAAATAATCATGTTCTTTGTTTTTTCACTACTTGTTAGTAGTTGTCAGATACCTTCCATGTGCCCAAAGAGTTATGCATTAGGTACAGTGGATATGGATGAGGTAGCTCCTTTCTACTATTTATATTTTATTGCTTGATGCATATCAAAAACAAATAATATAAACAGAGTAGTTAAGTTTTAGAGAGAAATTATAGGGCTTTGGAAAGGACTACTATGATGACATTCAAGCTGATGTATTAGACAAGAGATAGAAAAGAGATTCCAGGGAAAGGATGCTTGATATGAATAGAGCCTGAGCTGTTTTCTGACTGATGGGACAGGAATCAGTCCACATATCAGGAGCATAGTACAACATAAGCAAGAGTAGTTTGTTATATGGGCCAGAATACTTAGAGTTTCATTATGCACAAGACTCTTCATGGGACATGATGCTGGGGTAGACTTTGTGACAGAGGATTGGGAACTGAATAGTGACAAGTGTGATGAAAGGGTTAAAATATCACTCTTGTTTCTTGATGCAGGAAGAATTGTGGAGAAAGAAGGCTAATGTGCACACAGGGAGCATAATTTTGAACCTCTGCAGAGACCCACTTGAAAGTTCAAAAAATGAACCATATAGACAAGTAAATGCACATATGAAGAAATGAGTAGAAACTAAGATCCTCATAAAGTATTGAGTAGAAAGTGCTGCTGTTTGGTATGGAAATTGTAAGTGATGGAAATGTTGATTAGGTGAATAATGCACAGCTGAAATATAAGAATCATAGTCCTATTTCTATTATTGAATCAGTTTACTTGAAATTTTAAAAATATCTCTAAATATGAGTAAGAATTTCAAAAACTTTGTGTTCACCAGTTATTCAAGCACTCAAGAGGCTGAGACAGGAAGACCATGAGTTTGATGCCAGCCACACTATAAAGAAATACCTTGTCTCAACAATTTTCCAAAAAACTTCACTTTGTCAATGGATGTCATTTATCTCCTCAGGTATATATCACACACTGAAATGAAAATTTCATTTAGAGTACTATTAAGTTTACAAGTTAAAGAAATTGCAATCTTTAGTAGGATACTTTTAATTGGTGCAAAGCTAATTCAAGTATGACTATTTCACTTAATTATGATTTTACATGGATAAATACTCATACTTATCAGTTCTTATCATATTATTTTTCTAGTGCTAGGGATCAAACCCAGGATCTCACACATGCTAGGAAGTGCTCTGCCCCTGAGCTACATACCAAGCCCCTTACCATATTCTTGGTCAAGCTAGTAGGCTTGTACAATTAACTGATCAATTTAAATTTATAGATGATAGAGACTGAAAAATAATACAATGATCTCAAGTTCTAAGTAAATATTTATTTTTGGCAGAAAATTAAACTTTAAATAGTAATTATAAATTATGAGCATTAGTGATTTTTAAATATAATGAATTGACATAAGGTTATCAATAGTAATTTCAATTAATTTTTCATAAGATTACTATCTTTTTCTATATTTATTATCATTCTAAAAATGATATTTTCACCTTTAATATGTTATGATTCTTAATATATTAATATATTCTTTAATATATTATGATTTTTTTAGACAGTCCCTAAAATCTTCCACTAGAGGGCATTCAAGAATATTTGTTGAGGAAAGCAGGAAGGTAGACCTTGATTATCTGAATGTGCTCAATTTTATAGAAATTTCCTATGATGATACACCATCACTTTTATGAATTCATGTTCTAATTCCTGTAATATTAGGGATGCAGAGTATTTATTTTAAGTTAAGAAATCAATGATTATTTTAAAATAGGTTATTTCCCTATGATAGTTCTTGGTTTGAAAGACTTATGGGAGGTTTGTGAATTTGACTAATGGATTCCCTACAGCTATTAAATTCCATTTACACTTTGTGACTTCCTAAGTATTCAGGACATTGTTAGTCAGAATATCAATTATGTCAATTTTAAGTGCTATTTTGAATAGAACATATTTAGAATTAGTAATGCATTTATGTCGTGAACTGAGAAAAAAATGGTAAGGACACCTGGAAAGTGAAAAAGGAAGAATGGGACACACTCACTAGTTAATGACTGTATTGAATTCTAGACTTTATCTCTAGGCTAAGGTGTATGAAAGCATGATAAAGATGGGTTATCAGTAAGCTAATTTTTTGTAACTACAATTAATAATATTGCCCTATTCAGAACTTTGCCAAACTTAGGAAAGATCTCTTCCTTCTTTTTTTTCATCTATTCCCTTTTTTTCTTCTTTCCTGTCTTACTAAACTTTTTGCAAGAAAACAAACAACATTTTGTGACAAAGAATATAGCAGTTGCCAAACAGGCCAGCAGGAACCCTATAACATCCAAAGAATGATACTGGATCCAGTTGAGATCATGGGCTGCAACCCGAAGGTGCTTGGCCCCTTTGTGTCGCATAACAAACTCAATCCAGAAGACAGCTCGATCCAGGGGTTTTACAGGTTGATCATGGTGAATTCTTGATAATCTCATGGCATTCTCTTTATAACTAGAAGCAAATATATAGACAGAAATTAGTTCTTGTTTTTATTGACTATAAGTGCAAGTCAGATGTTATATGTTATACAGGCCCAAGGCAATGGGTATGTTCAGGAAAGGTTTAATTCTTGCATGAACTTTGCTAATTGCATAGAATTGTAAGTGTTGTAAAGGGGAAGGTGGGGAAGAAATATATCCTTAACATAGTGTGGTCAAAAGCAAGCAGAAAAAACAGAATGTCTAGTTGTAAAGGTATAGGCCATTTCCCATGAATTTTGATAATTGTGTGTGTGAACCATAATATCCAAGACAGTTCCAATACTAAGAGGGTGAATAAACAAGTATTATAGGCTAATATCATTTAAAACACTCACAGAAGGAAGATCCAAAATGGTGGCTAGGGTAGGGAATCAGAAATCCTAAACTCTGTGACTTCAGAAACTTCCTTAAGACTTCAGAACTACACTTGGGTAATTCTGATTGCTTCTAGCCAAAACAATAACCACCATCACATTAGGTGCCAATAAAATTCATTTGAAGACTGACCATTAAATCAGCCTTTAGTTCCACCTAACAGTCACAAAAGTCCCATGCAGCACAGCCACCAAGGAATGTCCAACCTTGAAAAAAAAAGCCCCCCAGACGTTTCTCTCTCTTTTTTTTCTCCCAACAAGCAGAAGACAGAGTCAAACTGTCAATCAATCAGAACCAAACTGTGACATCTTGGATTTCCATGGAAAGCCTCCATGCCACACCACACTGAGAAAAGCACCCATATTTCTACCCACTGGTAGGCTCCAAAGCTACTTGCAAGAATCTGCAGAATGAACAGGTGTGCATCACCCAGCATCTGCAACTCCACTACCCAGCCCCCTGGGCTGCCCCGCACAGCCCCTGGGCAGACTGAAACCCCCCCAACAAAACTGAAAAGTATAAACAGGGAGCTGTAATCTAACACCAACAGCAGAAGTGGGATTGGAATGCTGAACCTACCTGGAGAACAGGGGTGAAGCAAGGAGCTGAACTTTCAGTGCTGAACTCTTAGCGAACAAACACAGGTATAGCAGCAGAGGCTGAGAGCAGGCACAGAGCAACAAGCCAACCAAAGGCTGAGAGCAGGAGTGGGACTACAGGTCAACCTCCCAAAGCAAGACAGGTGGTAGGTCCCAGAACTGATCTTCTGGGACAGAGTACATCATTCAAACCTGAATTGCCCCACCTTGCTGGGGGAGGAGCTGACCAAACAGACCTGCAGCTGAAGGCAATGCAGCTTATGCCTGGTGAAAACAACAGCAGCTCTGACCACCCTGCATGAACTGGCAGACTTATCTCAACTCAAAATTGCAACTAACCTTGTAAACAGAAGGTCCCAATACTACTTACAAGCCAGTCACCTGGTAAGACCACATCAGAACTTCTGCTTGTACACCAATACCAGAATTGGATGCCTAAGGAATAACTGCAGAACTTTTACCAAAAGACTGAACTTTTTGCTGTTCTTGAACCTGGTGTTTTTTATTGTATTTTTTGTTTTGTTGTTGTTATTTATGGGTTTTTTTTCTGTATTATTAGCTTCACCATTACTATTTTCTTATACCTGTTCTTACCCCATTTAATTTCACTCCTCCTCCTGTGCTACAATCCATGGTTCTCCCTCCCAACTACTCTTTCTCCCCCTACCCATCCACTCTCTCTCATTGTCTTCACCTTACCTTCCTATTCTCCCACAACCTGTAACCACAATACCCTCCCTCCTACAGTCACCACTGACTATCTTATTGTACCACCTGGACACAGCCAGTCCCTCAATCCCTGACAAAAGCACCCTCTACTACAACAGATATACACATAAACACACACAAGGGATACAAAACCCAGCAGCCCCCCTACCTCTTCACCTACTCACCCACACCTTTTCCCACCCCACCCTTTTAGGGCCACATTACCAATTCTCCAAATTTCTATATCTAACCTAATAACCATTAACCCTCACCAAATGTTTATAGATGTTATCATCAAGGAGTTTTCTATATAATATGTAAATAACTGGTCTGGCATTGAACTTATGGATTTTTGTTATTGGTAAATTATACCTCCAGGCCAGGGACAGAAAGAGCACATCAACCTAGGTTATAGCCAAATCAGTTACAACACAAAAATTAAATCAAGGGAAAGAAAACAGGCAATTAAAACAACCAACTAGCTTATCAAGAACATAGTTGTACAGCACCAAGTACAGTGAAAGGATGAAAAAGAAGAGATGGAAACCACTCTTCTCAGAAAAATAATTCAATACAGGATTCAGTGGGAAATAAAGAAAATGGATACCCAGTTCCTGACCCAACAAAACAATGATAAATGTCACTAAGGAACCCAGTGACACCCACAAAAAAAACCCTCAAAGAAGAAACTTTGCAAGAAATCACTGAGAAATTCATGGAGAAGATACTAGACATGGTTAACCAGAATGTACAAGATGCACTCAAGAAATTTCAAGAAATCAAAAATAAAGAACATGAGAAAACAGAAAAACAAATAAATGAACTCAGAGAGGACTTCAACAAACACCAAAGTGAAAGAAAGAATACTATAAAAGAGAGATACATAAACTAAACTGAGGTATACAGAATATTTCATCCAACAAAAGCACAATATACATTCTTCTCATTAGCCCATGGAAATTCCTCCAAAATAGAACATATTTTAAGGAACAAAGCAAGCCTCAGCATATATAAGAAAATAGAAATAACCCCCAACATTCTACCTGTGCATGAGACATTAAAACTAGAACTCAAAAACAACAGCAGAAAACACACAAATAATTGGTGGCTGAATAAAATATTGCTCAAGAATCAGTTGGTCATAGAATAACAAGAGAGGAAATCAAAAGGTTCCTGGAAGTTAATGAATGTGAAAACATCACCTAAAAGAACCTATGGGACACAGCAAAGGCAGTCCTGAGAGGAAAGTTTATAGCCATGAGTGCATATATTAAAAGACAAAGATCTCAAATAAATGACCTAATGCTATATCAAACTCCTAGAAAAATAAGAACAAGCAAACAACCCAAACACAACCCAAAGCAAGCAGGAGAGAAATAATAAAATAAGGGCCCAAATTAATGAAATAGAGACCAAAAACACCATATAATCAATGAAAAAAAAAAGTTGATTCTTTGAAAAAATAAACAAGATCGATAAGCCACTGGCAAATCTGACTAAAATGAGGAGGGAAAAGACACAAATTAGTAAAATCAGAAACAAAAAAGGGGAGATAATAACAAACACCAAGGAAATCCAGGGAATCATCAAAGACTGCTTTGGAAAATTTTGAAGTAATGGAGAATTTTCTAGATATTTATGACCATCTGTAACTGAACCAAGAGGATATTAATCACCTAAACAGATCCATCCATAATACATAATGATATTGAAATAACAAGAAAGAATATCCCCAAAAACAAAAGCTCAGGACTTACAGATTCTCTTCTGAATTCAACCAGACCTTTAAAGAAGAACTAATACCAATACTCCTTAAACTTTTCCAAGGAACAGAAAGAGAAGGAACACTGCCCAACTCATTCTATGAAGCCAGTATTACACTCCTCCCAAAACCAGACAAGGACACATCCAGAAAGGAGAACTATAGGACAATCTCCTAAATGAACACCAATGCAAAAATTCTCAATAAAATAATGGCAAACCAAAACCAACAACATATCAGAAGGATAATTCACCATGACCAAGTCAGCTTCTTTCCAGGGAAGCAGGGATGGTTCAGCATATGTCAATCAATAAGTGTAATACAGCACATTAATGGAAATGAAGACAAGAACCCTTGATCATCTCAATAGATACAGAAGAAGCCTTTGATTACATTCAATACCACTTCATGATAAAAGCTCTAAGAAAACTAGGAAGAGAAGGAATTTACTTCAACATTATGAAGGCTGTATATGACAAACCTATAGCCAACATCAAAGTTAATGGGGGAAAAACTGAAAACATTCTCCCTAAACTCAGGAACAAGAGGGTGCCACTTGTTCCCCACTTCTATTCAACACAGTCCTGGAATTCCTGGCTAAAGCAATAAGACAAGAAGAAAAAGAAATAAAAGGAATACTAATAGGTAAAGAAATAGTCAAAATATCTCTATTTGCAGATGACATGATGTTATACCTCAAAGACCCAAAAAAACTCCTAGATACCATAAACAACTTCAGCAATGTAGCAGGATACAAAATCAACTTACAAAAATCAGTAGCCTTTCTATACACCTACAAAGAATAAATTGAGAATGAATATCGGAAAACAATTCTATTTACAATAGTCTCAAAAAAAATCAAATATCTAGGAATAAACTTAACAGAGGATTTAAATGACCTCTACAAGGAGTACTACAAACCACTGAAGAAAGAGATCAAAGAAGACTACATAAGGTGGAAAGACTTCCCATGCTCATGGATTGACAGAGTCAATTTAGTAAAAATGACGACACTATCAAAAGGAATCTACATGTTCAATGCAATTCCCATCAAAATCCTAATGACAGTCATCTCAGAGACTGAAAAATGTACCCTAAAGTTCATTTCGAAACTCAAAAGACCATGAATAACTAAGGCAATACCGAGCAAAAAGAGCAATGATGAAGGTATCACATTACCTAACTTCAAACTGTATTACAGAGCCATAGGAATAAAAACAGCATGGTACTGGCACAAAAACAGATATGAAGACTAGTGGAGCAGAATAGAGGACCTGGATATGAATCCACACAGCTACACCCACCTTATTTTTGGCAAAGATGCCAAACACGTGTGATGGAGAAAAGACAGCCTCTTCAACAAATATTGCCAGTAAAAGTGGTTATCTGCTTGCAGAAAACTGAAACTAGATCCATGCCTGTCACCCTGTACTAGTATCAACTCAAAGTGGATTAAGGATCTAAATATCAGACCCAAAACCTTTCATTTAGTACAGGAAAGGGTAGGGAATACTCTGGAAGCAATAGGTGTAAACAAGGACTTCCTCAGCAGAACCCCAGCAACCCAGCACCTAAGAGAAAGGATGGACAAATGGGACTGCATGAAATTAAAAAGCTTCTTGCACAACTAAAGAAATGGTCTCTAAATTAAAGAGACTACCCACAGAATGGGAGAAAATATTTGTTAGGTATACATAAAATGACTGATAACCAGAATATATAGGGAGCTCAAAAAAATTAAACTCACCAAAAATCAGTGAACCAGTAAAGAACTAGGCAAGTGAACTAAACAGAACTTTTTCAAAGGAATAAGTCCATATGGCCAAAAAACACATGAAAAAAGTCCTCACTATCCCTGGCCATAAAGGAAATGCAAATCAAAACCACACTAAATTCCACCTCACTCCTGTTAGAATAGCCATCATCAAAAACACCACCAACATGTGTTGGCGAGGATGTTGAGAAAAAGGAACCCTCATACATTGCTGGTGGGAAAGTAAGATAGTACAACCACTTCAGAAAACAATATACGGGCTTCTTAAAAAATAAACATAGATCTGCCATATGATCCAGCAATACCACTTCTAGGGATTTATCCAAAGGAATGTGACTCAAGTGATTACAAAAACACCTTCACACCCATGTTTATTGCAGTGCTATTCACAGTAGCCAAGTTATGGAAACAGCCATATTGCCCCACAACTAATGGATCAAGAAAATGTGATATTTATACACAATGGAATTTTATTCAACCACAAAGAAGAAAGAAATTTTGTCATTTGAAGTAAATGGATGGAACTGGAGAACATCATTTTAAGTGAATTTAGCCAGGCTCAGAAAGCCAAAAATCACATGCTTTCCCTCATATGCAGATTATAATCCCAAAACAAATGCAGTAATATTATTGGCCACGTGTCATGCACTAAGGGGAGAACATGCACGGGAGATTTAAGGAAAGGAAAGGAAACCTAACACTTGAATGTAGTTGATGTGCCCACTGTAGAGAAGTGAATATGGTAATCTTAAACTGACCGAGGCTTCTATGGGAAAGGGAGTAGGAAGTAGTGAAGAGGTCTGGTAGAGGTGAACCAGGTTGTAATACACATGTGCATGGAAGCAACACTAGGAATCTCTGTATAAATATCTTTATCTCAAAGTAGCAAGAATCCTATGTCTTTCTTTTTATCTCTGATGTTTTCTCTTCAACAAAATCAGAGAACTAAAGGGCAGAACAGGGTCTGCTGGGAAGTGTGTGTTGAGGGGTAGCCAAAACATTGTATATGCATGTGAGTAAATATAAAATGATAACAAAGGGACCTCAGGCTTCATGAAATCCAGTTAATATATAAAAATTATTTAAGATGGAAAGTGGCAAATAGTGCTGTTAAAATAGCATGATCAGATCAATATTAAAATCAATGTTACTTATGGAAAAAAATCCATACACATGGTCAATGAGTAATTGATATGACAGATATAAGGAATTGGTAGTCCACATTAGTCATTTTGCAGTACTATAATATTTTATTGTGATACTCATTTACACACAAATATTTATATTTATGTGATAAAAGGACAATAACTATATGGACAATTGTCAGGATTTAATAAAAGCACTAGGGAAATTTAAAGTATAGCTTATCCAAGAACATACACTTCGGATTGTTAAAGCAAATAAACATGTTACCCTAAAATTAGAGTCCCTAATCAATTTGGCATCACAGTAACAATAGCTATACAACTAAGTTTTAATCATTTCTTTAACAATACTTGGTAGAGGTCTGTGTATTTAAAAGGCACATTATATCTACACTTTATGTTTCCCAGTAACTGAGTCAGAATTATTAAGTTTTACTTTGGTTTCTGTCTAGAGTAAATGTTCTAAATTGGATTCATGCAGATGAAATAAGGTAAAGTGATTTGTGAAGAAATGTCCTGGTGTTGGCAGGACATCCATCTTTAGGATTAAGGAAAGGGAATGTGGTAATTTTTAACTAGTGTATATGGTACTCTAAACCCAGCACCAGGGTACTATTTATATGCATTCTTCTTTATGCATGGTAAAAATGAGTAGTCTTGCTGACCTTCAATTGTATTTAAGTTTGGGTAAGGCCAAAACAGTAATTTTACCTGTCATCCCAATACATTTTAGGCAAACCGTAGTGATGGTAAAAGCTTATTTCTCCAAGTCAGTTTTTTGTTCAAGATCTCTAGTTAGAGATGGAGATTTCAAATTTGAAACTTACATATGTTTGATAAATTTGTTTATGTGCGTCCAAATAAAAATATAAGTATGATTTTTAAATGAACGAGGCAGGATAACCAAAGACCATATTCATATATTTATTATTTCATATTCTTATGTACTAGTGGTTTATGACCATGTTAAACTATTCTGAATAATTAAATTACTATGATTTATTTATTAAAATGTAACCTTTTCTGATCCTTAATTGCTCTCTGGAATAAGAAAATGAATAGAAATATATCTATATGTCCTTTCCATTATAGCTTTTGTTCCCAGATAATCTCAGAAGTGTTACTAGGTTTAGAGTTATTGTAAAGGAATTTTAAATTAAATAATTTTTGTGTTTACTTGGAGATCTCCGATTATGATTCTGTTTTCTTGTGTTAATAGTTTTCTAATAAACAAAATCTAATGAACATTCTATGCATTAGAAGTGAAAAGAATCACAGTACTTACCTATTCATATTTAATAAAATGAATCAAATTGTCAGCAACTAATAACCTAGCAATAATCTAATTGATTATTAGATTATATAATTATTATTATTATTATTATTAGTGCAACATTTATGAAAACCAAAACACATTACCCTAAGGTGAAATCCCAGTGCTGCTCCCCAACCCCAGCCAAAAACTACTGAAACTCTTAAGCCACTATCCAGCTCTAGAATTGTGATTTCTATAAAATTATAAAATTTTAAGATGAAAATTACTCAGAAATAACTATTAGTAATAACATTTAATAACAGTGAATATTAAAAATTATTCTGAGTGATTAATATTGGACAAATTATCACTTCCATTTGCACTTACTAAATAGATTATAACAGTTAAGTACATAATTATTTCTTTATTTAATGAAGATGATTAGTCTGAAAAAGTATATAAGAATTTATATAATCAACCAGGCACTGGTTGTCACACCTGTAATTCTAGCTACTGAGAAGGCTGAGATCTGGAGGATCACAGTTTGAGGCTAACCCCAGGCAAATAGTTTGTGAGACTCCAGCTCCAAAACAATGAGAGCAATATGTACTTGAGGTGTGGCTCAAGCGGTAGCATGCTTGCTTTGCAAATGCTAAACCCTGAGTTTAAACCCAAGTCCCACCAAAAAATAAAAAGAATTTATATAATCCTAACATATTTTGAAAAAACATTGACAGAATATTTTAAGTTAGTTTTTTTTCCAATTTCAGAAAATAACTTCAACAGTTAAGAAATGAAGTCATGGCTTTTATATTAGTTATGTTATTTGCAAATAAACCAATTTAAAAGCATCAGCACTTACGAAGGATCATTGATGACGTCTCTCAAGGCACTGAGCAAATCTGCACTTGTCATTGTGTTCATGTTCACCTCCACCGCTGCTCCTTTAGCCTTCATGTGTGCAATGTTATCGGGTTGATCAGCAAACATGGGGACTCCCACCATAGGAATCCCATGATAAATGGCTTCGTAGATGCCATTAGTTCCACCATGAGTGATGAAAGCTTTGGTTTTGGGATGTCCTAGTTTGGGAATAGAGTGAGAAGTGGGTATATATTTCAAGCTCAAACACTGGCAGAATTTCAGAGGTAGAAGGGACAAATAGTTACTACATAAGCCATTGCAGAATGTAACATTTACTGCAAAAGTTGAGCACATGAGACATTGCTACCCATGAAGAGAAGAAATTTAACTCCATCATCAGAGAAGGTATTACAGAGGTAAGAAGTGTGATGAGGGTCTTAATGAAAGATACTTTTTTTTATCAACAAGAGGAAGTGTGGATCTGTAAAATCACTGACTAAATATTTAAATACACTGGCTTTAAAACTGAAATGTGAAGTATTTAAATTATTAAATATTTTCAGTTTATTTGTTGTTAAACAGTTATTTAGTATGCTGATTGTCCACCTATTAAAGTAAAGTGTTCTTCCCTCCACAGTCTTACCAAGAAGATCATTCTGGGGTATCCAATCAAAGAGCCGAGTGTTAGATCCTAACGTGTCTGGCTTCTTTCCTTTGTATCTCCATAAAACCTGTAGAAAACAATACCCTAATTTTGTAAATCAGAACACACAGTAAGGATGTGTTTTGGTTGTGGAATTATTTACAACAAACTTAGCCTCCATACTTTAGGTGATTGTTGAGGATATGTATGTGGCAGTTGGCGAACATTGAGGGATGTGGTGGGACTGTTCAAGTTTACTGGTTCATAAAACTTTGTACTAATAGCCCACTAAGCAGAGTATTATTATTTTGATATTTGTCACTTAAAAGCTGTTGGAATGAGACTGCAAGTGAAGAATGCAAAATAAATAGGAATATTTTGATAAAACAGAATATGGGGATTAAAATCACTAAAGCAATCATGAATACTTTATAAATTTATTTTATTTAGTTATGCTAGACATCATATTTCAAATATAATATTTTCTAAAACTGATTACATTTAAGTTTGTTTGTTTTTGTTGTTGACAATGTTATTTAGCTTGGAAGTGTTAGGACTTGAACTCGCTTCACACTTGCTGGGCACTCTACTGCATAAGCCACATATCCAGCCCTTTATGTTCTGGTTATTTTAGAGAAAGGGTCTGAAATTTTGTCCAGGCTAGCTGGGACCTCTGTCCTATTTTAGGCTTCCTGGTTTAGCTGGGCTGATAGCACAGGTGCTACAAACATGCCCAGTTGTTTTTTCTATTGAGATAGGGTCTCACAAATTTTTGCCCTTGCTGGTCTGGACCTATCCTCCCATTCCCAGTTCGCAAGTGACTAAGATCATAGGCATGAGCCACCAGCACTCTGCCTACTTTTTTGGGGGTGGGGGTGATTCTTTACTTTTCCTCCTTTCTCCCTTGTCCCTCCTACCTATTTCCTTCCCTCCTTTCTTTCTTTCCTCTTTTCCCCTTCTTTCTCTCTCTCTTTTTTTTTGAGGGAGGACTAGATAGGGTTTGCCACTATTCCATTTTTCAATGAAGTATTTTGTTAGAATTCTAAAATCTTATTTCACATACTCTTTCCTTTGGGGGAAATAAGAAAAATTTCACATTAAATACTAAAAGGTGGCAAACTTTAAGAGACAAATATAGAAATAAAAGCCCAAAGTATTAACATGCCTAATTAGAATAATTAGCATACTTAATTTCATACAGTTTTATGTACTTTAACCAATATATCAATATCAAGAGTCCTAGGATATTTCACAAATATGGGTATATAGAAAACAGAAGTAAAAATTATAATAAGAAAAATTAAAGTTAATTGAATATCATACAGAAATTAGAAAATGCGCATTGTTTGACAGTAATACTAGAATTTTAATGGGTTTAACTATAAAATATTCAATCTAGAAAGAATAAATAACTCTAGGCTTCTACTCTAAACCAGCTATGAATTGAAAAGTTTTAATAAAACTCTGAAATTTGGGATATATTTTTTAGCAAGATTTCTCTGGCTGTTTATAATCTCTCCCTTTTTGGGGACCATGGAACTAACAGCCTTTAGAACTTTGGTGGCAGTCAGACAGGTAAAAAGATTTCAAATGGCTTAATATTTTCAACTCTATTCCATGAAACATAACAGAGTACAAAATACATGCTCTTGTAGAAATGCAGAGGTTCAGTAGGCAAATGATCAAATGTGCCTAAATACACTATTTAAATGCTACACAAATTTTTTTCTTGAAGCTAATGTCAGGTATGCTCAGTATATAATGACTCTCAACTTCCATCTATAAAGACCACTATTAGCTACACTGTCTCTCCAATAGTAAAGAGCTGCTCTGCTGTCTGGGATTAGAGGTTTACTGACCTTCTGTGGGATCTGGGCAAGGGCTGAGGCAATGAGGTTTGCCTTTTCTTCTGTGAGGTTTTTGACCATTGACCCCAGAGAAAACACCACAACACCATTTTCCCCTGAGCTCTGCACAAAGTCTTCCATTTCCTGCAGACATAATATTCTTTCCATTAAAGTGGTGTAGAATCATACAGAGAGAAAAAAAAAGTTCACCTACTGGTCTAAACAGTAAAGTGGAAAGAAGTGTCAGAGAAATTCTTAGGTTCATTCTTTGTGATGACACGTAGAGCTGTCTAGCCTTTTGACTAGGAAACATGTTTCTGAGAATTATGGCTAAAATATATACAAGTAAAAACATGACATTAAATTACTATGGAAGTGAATGAGCAATAAGAAGTAGCACCTCCCCTGATATGTGGTCTTGTTAATCTCAAATTTTAACTTTCACAACCAACATAGTTATTTGTAAACTTGTAAAAATATTCCATGGAAGGAAAACCAAGAAATTGTCCTGAGCAAGACTTTAAAAAGTATTAGAATGCCAGTTATATTCAAAACTTACTAACAAATTGATCTACCTTCCAATTAGACAAGCATTAAACATTATTTTTCTCAAGGTTCTTCCTTCCCTGATTAATAAGTCTAAGAAAATATATTAGAAAAGTGAATTAGATGCCATGTTTTTGAAAAAAATAGCACAGTTAATCTTCTGTATTTATAATGGCATTTATAAAAAAATTCTTCTTGGCTTCCTAATACATAAAATCCCACATGATTGTGATACAAGTTGTATTCCATTAATTTGAACCTTGTAGAAGTAAAATATAAGTTCATCTGCAAATACAATTCCCTAAGTCGTTGCATAGTTTTCCAAACTGGACACTGAAATCTTGGATTTGGACCTCTTACATAATCATCTATATGAATGCCACCTTCTAGAGATGCATCCTGTATTCTCAGTGGTCACCCTGGAAACATGGTTTGTCTCAATTTCTGGCTAGGTAATTGTTGGGAGAGGCTGATGTATTACTGGGATTATAGGCAATGTTTCACTCTTTTAACTGTTAAGTTATCTTCCAAACAGATGTTTATTGAGTATAATAAAACACACACATACCACACTTACAATCACACACACAACACGCACACAGACACACTCTTGCGTGTCTCATTGCTGACTCAAGTCTCTGTCAGACTTGATTACCTCATTTCTATTTCTTCTTCTTCTTCTTCTTCTTCTTCTTCTTCTTCTTCTTCTTCTTCTTCTTCTTCTTCTTCTTCTTCTTCTTCTTCCTCTTCTTCTTCTTCTCCACCTCCTCTTCCTCCTCCTCCCTCTCCCTCTCCCTCTCCCTCTCCCTCTCCTCTTCCTCCTCTTTCTCTTCTGTTTCCTTTGAAAATAAAGGTCAGCACTATTCAATAAACACCTAAGGTTAAAATGTGGGAACACTGCCTGATTTTATGTCTTCCTTCAAAATTTACTTCCTCTTTCTCATCAAATCCTGCAACTGACTGAATTCTCAGGAAGTCATCTTTCTCTATCAGTCTGGCAAATGATCATTCTCATAACTTTATCAGGTTTGAGGAGAGCTAGAATAGTGTGCTTTTTTATTTCCATGGGTCTGTTTTTTCATCTGTCCAATCTCGTCTATAGACACATAGATATTTTTAACACACTAATTGCATCATAATATTCTCCAACCTAAATTACATAAAATCCAAGAGATCCAATGTGACTCACCAAATACCTTTTTATGATGAAGAAAATAAATATGCATTGGTAGACTGAGCTATCCAGCAACACATCTCTGTTATTGAAGCTGTAACTTTGAAGGAAAGTTGGGTATTTTATTATAAAACACATAAAATCTTCACCATCTTAGACCTACCTTAGGCAGAGGTTTGGCAGGTTTGCAGTGCAATCCTCCAACAAACTCAAAATTAGGTAAGTATGGACGAGGGAATTCAAAATCCCAATATGTCCGGATTAGCCAAATTTCAGCTTTTCCCATAGTCTCACATAAGGTAGTAGGTCTTCCTGGAGGAAGTGAAGAAAGTTCAGGTGGAAAAAATTAGCACATATGTTTGCTGAGAAGAACAGCAGGAATTTCCTTATAAGTCATTATGGAGAAACTTTTAACATGTTAGCCTGGAAGGAAGGGAGGGCGAAAGGCTGGAAGGGAGGCAGGGAAGGAGGGAGGGGACAATGTTGGGGAAATAAAGGATAGGTGATTTTAGAGAAGTGAAAGAAAAAGTAATATGTAAGTATCATTTCATAACAATAAAGAAACAAAAATTTAAGTATAGCTACAACTACTGATACATTTAATATTCATCTTTTCTCTGTAATTAAATGGAAGAAAATAGATTAATTCTTTCACACAAACCTCAAGTCACCTCTCAGTGTTTTCCACTTTCCATGAAGAATATGTCTGTGCTTTATAGCCTGTTATAATTTCTTGTTATAATGTTATAATATAATGTCTTGTTATAATATGTTGGTACATATTGTTGAAGGATCCCCCCACTCAAATCAGTCCATCTTTTCTTCCTGAGTCAAATCTCATCCTTTAAATTGATTTGTCATTATGTTCTCAATAAGAATCCCTTGATTTGTGTTATTGGAGCTTGAATCCATGGCTTTATGCATGCTAGGCAAGTGCTCTACAGTTAGCCATGCCCCCACCCTTTAATTTTTTGCATTTTGATTTTGAGATAAGATCTTCTAACTTTGCATTGGTTGGTCTTAAACTGTTGATCTTCCTGCCTCTGCCTCTAGTATAGCTGGGACATCATGTATGCATCACCATACCTGACTTAACATTACTTTTAAATAATGTTTTTTGAAAGGGACAAATTCTAAGTATTAATTTTAGGAGTTTAGTTGAAAAAATGAGTACTTTTAAATAATAAAGTCAGCCACTTCTACACATAGAAACATGTTTGGCAGCTGAGGAAATAAAAAACTCAGATACGAATCCTTCCTGGTAAAGAATTATAAACAGAATTGATCATATATCCAAGGTGAGTCATCACTTTTAGAGACATTACTAGTAGCATTCCAATATATGTATCAGGTTATATAGCCTAATGCCTTGATCTGATAATGAATTATTTCCAAGGATACTTAGGAGGAGATACTGGAGACCAGATAAGAATCCACCTCACAACTTTTACACCAAAGTCTTTATGCTCTCTAGATGACTTATTTCATCTGTGTTCCATTCTGCTTTGATTACTAATTTCCAAGGTGAATTTTAGGTGCATAAATTTTTATATGCCAAATTTTAAGAAAGGGAAACATTAAAGTATTCACTAAAATTGTTTAAAGCAGTAATTCATAGTTACAAAAACAGGACCAATGAAATGTTAAGAAAATAAATTTGAACAAGTGTACATGAAAGTTGGGAAAAAATTACATATTACCTTTTGACTGTTATATCAAACAGTCATGAAACAAAAATACTGAATTAATGATTACCTTTAATTGATTTCTTGTAATTATATTACTCACATAGTTATTTACATAGTGTATAATTCTGTACAAATATACAAACTTGAGCTGCAAACTAAATATCATTATTGGATGAATCCATTATTTGAGAGTTACATGATGAATCTGATAATACAGCTTTTAATTCAAAGAACTCCCAGAGGTAATTTGCAATTATGGCCAAATGCCTTACTGTAACTGATGCAGGTAAGAGGAAAGTTTAATAGATGACAGTTGCCAGTAATTCAGAGGTAAGTTATGCTGGCTATGCTGATATATACAGATGACCTTTCTAAGCTATCTAGGTATTAAGTTTTTCCCAGTAGCAGGTGGAATATTTAATATATGAATTTTCTGGGTTATTTTTTTTTAAAAGGAAAAGATATATTCTCCATTTCACCTTCATCTTTCCTCTGGCCTGTGTAGTGTAAGCTTGTCCAATTCCATGGGCAAGAACAACATCACAAGGAATACAAAAGCAATAGACAATTATTTTCCTGATATCTTGGTGAGTAGTGAGCAGAACTTTTACTCCATGTAGATTGTTACATCAGACAGAAATAGATTTCTGTGCATTTATAGTGTGATATTTGTAGCTTATGTTTTATAGTCACCTATGCTTCAGAGTCAATTCCTTCACATTATGTGAAAAAAATCACAGTAGCTCAACCCATAAACAAAATGGATGATACAAAGTTGAGAAATTCTACAAATATTTTTGTGATAGGACTGATAGAGAATTTCCTGTTAAATTGTTTTTGTATGGTGAGAAAATGAATTGGATCTAAAATTTCTCTAGCTATTCTTTTACCTTAGTCACGGGCAGAACTGAGTCACATTAAATAAAATAGAAAAAAGTTTCAGAATGCTTGTTGTCAAGTTAGAATTCTTGAAATACAACCAAATATCCAAATTGTGATATAAAGTAGAGAGGTGAACTTACAATAGGGCAGGGTGTAGGAGACAACCCACCAAGTAATGCAAATTTGGGGGGTCAACACCATACAAATGGTAATTAAAACACTTTAATTATATGAGATAATCAAAGAATTAGACATACATTGTAAACATAAACAATGTAAACAAATTGGCCCAGTTAACCCCATAGGAACACAAAATTAGAATGAGATATGTACTCAAGGCAGCCTAAAACAATAGATTTAAATGTTTAACAGCTGTGAAAATAGAAGGAAAGCACAAAAAATAAAGCTTTCACTAGCTCCAAAACACCTAAAGAAGAAACAATAATAAAAAAATGGAAAAAACAAAACATAAAAACTGTATAAAGCATTGTAAAAATAAAATAAAGCAGCAAATACAATAAATATAAAAGGATAAAAATCCCAGATTAAGGCAAGAGAATGCACTTGAGATTTTAAAAACTCAGTTATATACACATCACCAGAAATGCAACAAAATGTTAGTATAATGACTTTTTGTTTTGTTTTGTTTGCCGTACTGGGATTTTGGATTCACTGTCTCATCCTTTCCTGGCAAGCACTCTCCCCCTTGACTCACACTCCCAGCCCTTTTTGCTTTTGGTTAGATACTGTCTTATGCTTTTTGCTCAGGCTGACCTCAGAATGCAATTCCCCAGATATCCAACTCCTAAATAGCTAAGGTTATAGTACATCACCATGCCTGGTAAAACATTATTATAATGTTTAACTTCCAAGTAAACAGATGGAAAAAGATGAAAATAATATTTAAATTTGCTCAGTTATAAAACAAGAGAAATAAAAATAAGAAAGGGAAAACTAATTAAAAGATTATAGAAATGAAATAAATTTGCCTAGATAAAAATTATCTTTTATGAAAGTGAAAAGAGCAGGTTAAAATATCTAATTATATTTTGGTCAATCTAAAGAATGTATCTATATCTAAGACTATAAATATTAAGGAGTATAAAAATAGAAAGTTGGTAGAAAAATGTATTGCACATATGCTTGCAAAATAATGGATGTGTGCCTATGTTAATACTAAAAACAATTCATTTTCACTTGATAAGAAGTAAAAAATCATGAAGTTTTGAAAAAAGTTGATTTACCAGGAAGCTACAATAATGCTGCTTGTGAATGCACTTAATATATTAAACCCTGTATGAGAAAGAATGAAAGAATTTTAAGTAAAAATTAAACCTCCATCATAATTGGGAGAAATTTTATGATACATTTTTCAGAAACATAAATCACAGACACAATGCACAGGTGTATATGAATGATTTGAGCAACAAGGTTCAGAGCTAGATCAAATGGGCATGTAGAGCATTTGGATTTAAAAAGCATGATCTAGGTGTGATGGTGCATGCTTGTAATCCCAGCTACTCTGGAGGCAGAGCCAAGAAGACTGCAAGTTTGAGGTCAGCACAGGCAAAGTTTGTGAAATGGTATCTCAAAAAAACAAAAAGACTGGGGTATGGCTAAAATGGCAGAGTGCTTGCCTAGCAAGCTTGAGGTTCAAGCCTATAGGTCATCTAGACTACTGATGTTCAAACATGGGAGAATGCTCCAGCAAGAAAAGCACAGTCACTTACCATATCCAGTTGAATCTGTGAGCCCAGTGGCAATAAGAATGACTCTGCCAAAATAAGGCTCATTAACAAAACAAATGGCTGTTATTCTATACCAAAATAATGTTTTGTTACAAAGTTTTATTTTCACTACAGCTAAAATACACATTGCCTTATACATGAAATAAAAAAAAATACTTTTCAAAACTCCTTTGTCAAAGATAAAGTCACAAAATACTTAGAACAAGAAAATGACAAGTAGATTAATATGGTATGGTATGTGAAATAAATTTGTTCCATTAGCTAATTAATAGAAAATAGAATACATATAGCTTACAGAGTTAAACCAATCTTACAAAAAAATACCCTTAAATGATTAATTCACTGAATGTACTATTTATTTTTGCAGTATTTTAATTTGAACTCAAGGACTTGTACTTGCTAGACAAGCACTCTATCACTTAAGCAATATCCTAGCCATTACAGTAATATTTTAATAGAATATATGGACAAATTGAAATGTTTTAGGAATTAAAATGATAGCTGAAATTCAAAAAATAAGTGATATCCATCTTATTAATGGTAAAAAGAGCAAAATTTTATGATCATTTCATGTAATGAGACTCAATAATTGTGCATAACTTTATTATGCACAAAAGATATAAGTAAAATTAAAAAGATATTAGTAAACTAAGGAGAGAAAAGAGCTTTCTAACAGTAACAAAAGCTCCAAAATGGAGAAGTTTTCAAACAACATAAACATTTATATTATAATATTGTGAGTATTCTCACTACAATGAGAAAAAGTCAGTGGTATATACAACACACATTACTTCAACAAAGTTCTGAACTACTATAGTTGTATAACACCAAGGGAAAATTATACAATGCAAATGTGGATTTATTTATCCAGCTATGTACTATCTGTCTATCCATGTATCTCTATGTAAATATTTTTTGTCAATATATCAAATGATGGCATGGTATGTAGCAAATCCAATAAATAGAAATAAATCATTAGAATGAATATGAGACATTGTAATTTGTACGAATACCATACAATATGAAATAATAACTGCAATGGCCATAGAAAACTACAAGAAGTTTTCATTTCAAACAGGCATTTAAAATTAAAAGCATTATGTGTCACTATGTTTAAAATTATGAAATCATTTTAAAACCCATAGTAGAGCTAGCACACTCATGGGGTAAAGGATCAAAGTTGATAATGATGTTCTTTATCCCAAATCAATCCATACATCCATTGTAAATATTATTAAACTTTTGAATCATAAGATTCATGGAACTTGACAATTTCTGTAGAATTCCACATGTGATTCTGAGATCTATGAAAAAGCTGAGAGCCAAAAGTAATCAAAATATCACAGACACATACTAAAGGAGCAGACAATATTCAAGCAATATCAAGAACTAATAAAAAAAACACTGTTAGATAATGAATAGAAGTGAAAGCACTTGGTAATGAAATCTCTGAATGACAAAGCAAGCATTGCAGATATGTAAGAGAAAGAAGGCATCTTCAATAAGTAAGGTGGGACAATTGAGTATCTCTGTGAAAAGATAGAAAAAAGAAATCAGAGGAGAGGGGGAGAAGGAGGAAGTAGGAAGAAAAAAGAGATAGAAAAGAAGTAAAAAGAAAAGATATTGACCTTATCCTACAAAATATACAAAAGTAAAATTTTAAGAAGCAAAAGAAATACTATTATCTCTTCGAATATAACAAAGAAGGAAATTTTTTTTCAGTTTCATAGTAGTAAAGAATTTCCTTGAAGAGCTAAAGAAAAATGTTCTGAGGAAAACATTTCATTAATTTACCTTTGTTAAATTTAAAACCATCAAGTCATCATCTGATAATGAAAGAGAATGAGAAACACAATTATATCATAAAGTATAGAAAGATACCTGTAGATCCATTTAGAATAAAGAATTTTCTTAAGAAGAGTTAAAAATTTGTCATGTATTTTAAGGATTGCACTTATTTTACAGTATTTATATATACAGGATTCAATTCATTTTCTCTGTTTAAGCATATATGAAAAATGTTATAAGTTTTAAGTTATTTTTTATTTCTCTGAACTAGGGAAGCACCCTGCTAGTTTTCAGGCTACAGAGAATACAGAGTTATTACAAAGTTATTTTAGCCAAGACAAAGACCTAAAGTGCATTGGTTTTCAAAATTTGCTATTCCATGGAAGGCCAAATAAGAAAGCAATGACAAAAGAAATCTCTATCTTCCCATGCTCATGGATTGGTAGAATCAACATAGTAAAACAACATAGTAAAAATATCTATACTCCCAAAAGTAATCTACATGTTTAATGCAATTCCCATCAAAATTCCAATGACATTCATTAAAGATATTAAAAAATCTACCGTTATATTTACATGGAAACACAAGAGGCCACGAATAGCCAAGGCAATACTCAGTCAAAAGAATAATGCAGGAGGTATCACAATACCTGACTTCAAACTATATTACAAAGCAATAACAATAAAAACAGCATGGTATTGGCACAAAAACAGACATGAAGACCAGTGGAACAGAATAGAGGACCCAGATATGAAGCCTCACAACTATAACCAACTTGTCTTTGACAAAGGTGCTAAAAATATACGATGGAGAAATAGCAGCCTCTTCAACAAAAACTGCTGGGAAAACTGGTTAGCAGTCTGCAAAAAACTGAAACTAGATCCATGTACATCACCCTATACCAACATTAACTCAAAATAGATCAAGGATCTTAATATCAGACCACAAACTCTAAAGTTGATACAGGAAAGAGTAGGGAATACTCTGGAGTTAGTAGGTATAGATAAGAACTTTCTCAATAGAACCCCAGCAGCACAGCAACTAAGAGACAGCATAGATAAATGGGACTTCATAAAACTAAAAAGCTTCTGCTCAACAAAAGAAATGATCTCTAAACTGAAGAGAACACCCACAGAGTGGGAGAAAATATTTGCCAGCTACACATCAGACAAAGGACTGAAAACCAAAATATATAGGGAACTTAAAAAACTGAATTCTCCCAAAACTAATGAACCAATAAAGAAATGGGCAAGTGAACTAAACAGAAATTTCTCAAAAGAAATTCAAATGGCCAAAAGACCTGTGAAAAAATGCTCACCATATCTAGCAATAAAGGAAATGCAAATTAAATCACATTAAGATTCCACCTAACCCCTGTTAGAATAGCCTTCATTAGCAACACCACCAACAACAGGTGTTGGTGAGGATGTGGGGAAAAAGGAACCCTCTTACACTGTTGGTGGGAATGTAAACTAGTACAACCACTCTGGAAAAAAATTTGGAGGCTACTTAAAAAGCTAAACGTTGATCTACCTTTTGATCCAGCAATATCACTCTTGGGGATATACCCAAAAGACTGACACAGGTTACTCCAGAGGCACCTGCACACCCATGTTTATTGCGGCACTATTCACAATAGCCAAGTTATGGAAACAGCCAAGATGCCCCACTACTGATGAATGGATCAAGAAAATGTGGTATCTATACACAATGGAATTTTATGCGGTCATGAAGAAGAACGAAATGTTATCATTTGCTGGTAAATGGATGGAATTGGAGAACATCATTCTGAGTGAGGTTAGCCTGGCCCAAAAGACCAAAAATCGTATGTTCTCCCTCATATGTGGACATTAGATCAAGGGCAAACACAAGGGGATTGAACTTTGATCACAAGATAAAAGCGAGATCCCACAAGAGAGATATAAGGATAGGTAAGACACCTAAAAATTTAGCTAACATTTGTTGCCCTCAACACAGAGAAACTAAAGCAGATACCTTAAAAGCAACTGAGGCCAATAGGAGAAGGGGACCAGGAACTAGAGAAAAGATTAGATCAAAAAGAATTAACCTAGAAGGTAACACACATGCACAGGAAATTAATGTGAGTCAACTCCGTGTATAGCTAACCTTACCTCAACTAGCAAAAACCCTTGTTCCTTCCTATTATTTCTTATACTCTCTCTTCAACAAAATTAGAGATAAGGGCAAAATAGTTTCTGCCGGGTATTGAGGGGGTGAGGGGGAGAGGGAGGGGGTAGGGTGGGTGGTAAGGGAGGGGGTGGGGCAGGGGGGAGAAATGACCCAAGTATTGTATGCACATATGAATAATAAAAAAAGAAAAAAGAAAATACTTCTTTTGCAGTGGAACTCAAGTAACATTGGAAGAGAATGCCTCGATTGTCACAATATTCAGAGGTTAACGTATAATTGTGCTTCTTAAAAAATTTGATGCCAATGTCCAGGTGGAGATATACACAGGAACAAGACTGTTGATGTTCATCAGTGTTATGAACTAAATTGTTTTTCTCCGAAATTCCATGGTGAAGCCTGATTTCAGTGGTAGATGGAAACTTTTGAGTTATAAAATTTAAATGAATTGAAGGGTAATGCCCCAATCCAATATGCACTCTGAAAGGAGGGAGGGCAGCAAGGATACAGATGTGCAGAGAAAGTCAAACGAGGCACAAGAAGACAGCTATCTGCAAGACCAGGAGATAAGCCTCAATGGAAACCTGCCCTGGCAACCCTTGATGCTGGAATGCTGAATTCCAGAACCAGGAGAAGATCCATTTTTAAAACATCACACAGTGACTGTTTCGTGTGGTGTTTGTAAAGCCCTAGCATATTAATACAACGAGGGAGTTGAATTAGGTAGTATATTTTAAATATGCAAAATAATCTTTTATTTGATACTTCATGTTTTACCATAATCTGAAAAAAGACTCGAAGTTGAAGCCTGCTTGAGTTGATGGATTTAAATGAACACTATGCATACAAAATCACAAAGCAAAATCCAACATTCCTTAGGAAAAGAAAAGCACACAATTAAAAATAGGTAAAATAAACATCCGTTAAGAAAAATTTTACTATCAACTTCTCAAAAAATTAACTCTTTTAGAGTTTTCAGGTTTCTGTACTATACTCTATGAAGCATAAAGCATCCTAGGAAACTTTACTATCACCAGGTATCATGAAACAGTTCTCACAGGATGTAGTGAAGTTTCATCCCTTATTTAAGAAACACATAAAAATAGAAGTCACCCAGGTCTGACAGCAAAAGGCTATAAATGTCAGTGTAAAAATTAGTGACTCTCAAAAATTTATGCAGCAAATTCTGATTAAGTAAATTCTATACTACCTTTAATTCCATCTTCAAGATACCTTCAGCATATGACTGGCAATTTTCAAAGATATTTTTCTTTGATAATAAATTCACATTCTTTACCAATAACAGATTAAATATCCTACAAGAGGAAATCCTATGCAATGGAAGTATTTTCTATAGTAAATCTGACAAAAAGACATTTTCTATTAAATTAACATTTGTGTATAGTTTATGATTGTTTTGATAAAATATTATTATGTATCAAGATGTTTAACACAGCAGCTGCTCATTGCAAGAAAGACTAATCATGGCAAAAATATCTTCCCTTCCCTCCCCAATTAGTTATTAATAAACAATTCCTTGGAATCATTTATAGAGCTTTAGATGGAAACCAGCCTCTTGAAAATGTATTCCTCTAACTTCTTTTTCTAGACTTTTCTTTACCTTCCTTTCATTTAATAACCATATTAACATGAAAAGAACATTTTCTTACCTAGTACTTCACTTTAAAACTGATCCCAAAATTTAAAGTCATATTTCTGGAGCCATAACTCAAAGAAAAATGTAAGCATTAGATTTCTCACTCTTTCCAAAAAGTCATTCTGTTGACAAGTCTTCCCTTGGTGACAGGCACATAGGAAGGTGGAACTGGAAGTTTCCACTGTATTTTTCTGTAGTGCTGCCCACAGAGCCCCTCAGTGTGTTCACAAAAGGAACCTGAAGCAACTCAGCCACCAGCTCTCCACAGGGAGCCACAGGGTCTATAACCATCACATCATACTTAGATTCCTGTAGCTTCTTCTTGAGTGACTCCCTGTAGACTGCATTCCTACAGAAAAGTTCATGTTTTTCAGTTTCTTGAAGAAAGAATTGTTGCAAGCTGTTCACTGATTGCCAGAATGGCAATTTTGGTATGACATTCATGACTTGTTCTAAAAACTCATTTAGTGCATTTATAGTGCTCTCTCTGTCATATGCCACTTGGATGACCTCGAAGCTCAGTACAGAAGGTATGGTATAGTGCACTTGTAAATACTGAGAAGTCAAAACTGACACCTCATGTCCTCTCTTTGTGAGTTCTTCAAGAATAGTTTTAGGTTAACCCAATGGTTCATTTCACAGGACACACCAGGACCTTGCCAGAGAATCCACAGCCAGAAAAATTTCCAAAGCCTACTTCCTCACCATGATGGCAGCTCCACACACACTGCTCCACACAGAATTTGAATGTTTGCTGTGTTGAAATATCAATTTAGACATGAGAGAAATCAAAAATCAACTCTAGAGTTAGGAAAGAATGCATGCAGAGAGAAGTTTGCCAATTACATTTAAATATGATAAAATTGGCAAAAAATGTTATTTTTAAATTAGTAATTTGAAAATAGAACAAAATTCATTCAAATAAATACCATAAATAATATAGTACATCATATGGAATATGATGATTGATAATTTGGGTAAGCACAAAGGCATGGACCTTGTCCTAAAATTGATTACATCTAGTATGCAGATGACTCAGTATATGTTGAATGGAGAAAACTAAATATTTTTAAAAGATTACAAGGTCTCAGACAATCTGAGAAAGATGCTGTCATCTATGTGAATGGAATTAAAGAAAAAGATTCTGGAATTGAATAACATTATCAACTCAGCCCAAAAACAAATTTACGTCTTGATGGCTGCACCGGTAAAATGGAAGAACATAAGGTAAACAATGATGATGAAGAAATTGTGGTCACATGAGCAGACAGTTATCAGATAAGTATATAATGGAACACAGGATGAAAAAGAAACTGTGGAAAAGGAAAATATTCATCAAAATAGAAGGTTTTTGAGAGCCTGGAATGATACATTCTGCACTGAATTTTATATACATGCAAATATGTCAGGGAGACTATAATCTAGATTCGTCTAAAAAAACAGGTTAGGGTTATTCTAAATTCTGACTGGTAAAAGGTGACAGGCATGTAAAAATAAAAGTCTTACTTTATAGTTTGAGAAAATAGAGTATGATATTGATTCAGGAAAGGCCATGAAACACAAAAGCAGGATAATGATGGAAACATTTTTAATCTGTAGTAAATGAGTTTATTATTAGCCATGTCTGTGAATATAAGTATTGGGCCTGTGAAGCTGAATCATAGGAGACAGGTAAAAATCAGAAATAATAGATTTTGTTTCCAGTCATCCATCTATAATTTAATGCAATTACAATTTCCCTCTAAATACAATACAGCTTCAGACCTTTAACAAAGAATGTCTAGCATTCAGTATATGTCAATTTTTGTACTATTCCCAGGGCATGAAAACAAATACAATAGCGTTCCAATTCAAATTTTGTTCACGTAATCAATTCATTATACCACACTTACTCTACAAACATAAATGCAATGCATCTTAGAAAGCAGGAGGAGCTAAGCCCATGGAGGAATTTTCTTGGATGAGCAAGGGAATGAAGAAACAATGCTTAAGCTAAGTATTCAAGAATGAATTTTAAACAAATTGAAAGAATTATTAGAAATTAGAGAACAGAAATACATACATACTCTATGCAGGGTGACATGAATATATAAAGGGTTATATTCAGTAACATTTGGTATGAGAAATTATTAAAATTTCAAGTTTCTTGAGGGCTTCTCTTTTCATAAAAAGAAGACCCAGAACTTCTGAAATCCTAGCTACTCAGGAGGCAGAGATCAGGAGGATCATGGTAAAAAGCCAGCTTGGGCAAAAACTTGTGAGATTCTATCTCAAAAAAACTAACCCAAAAAAAACAAAAAATAGCTGGCAGAGTGGCTAAAGTTGCAAGCCCTGAGTTCAAACTCCTCTACCAAAAACAAAACAAAAAAGACCCAAGCTGGAGGAGTTTCTCAAGGTGTGAAGTGCCTCTCTAACAGGCATGAGGCCCTCAGTTCAGACCACAAGATAGCCAAAGCAAAAGAAGACCAGGATAATACTTACTTAGAAAGTGCAATAGAAAACTAGCTTCAGACTTCAGAGAGTAGCATTGTTTTGCATAACCAGGATTAGCTATTTTCTAGAGGAAGCTGATAAAATGAAGGCCAAAAAAATGCCATGCAGAAACAGTAATAAAGCAATCAGGAATATGTAACAGGGTCAAAAAGTTACTCTAAGAAAGTGTTAACATTGTAACCTTAGAGAATAAAATATTTTTTTATATGGAATAATTATCCAGAAGCAATAATGAAATAAAGAAAACTTTATGCATGCTATGGCAAGATTCATACATGCTATGAAATATTTTAAACACAAAGTAATTACATATAATATGCATTGGAAATTTTGTAACTGACCTCCAAACATAAGTGTTATTAGAAAAATATATGTATAAGTATTTTGGTGCCTGAGGAAACTAAGGTCTAGCTCTTATTATTTAATAGGATTCATTCATTAAACTAAATTTAAAATATAGGCATAGTTCCTTTTATGGCAAACTAAAAAAGATTTAAAAATTAGCATAAAATATAAAACTGCTCTTTTAAAATTTAGTTTGGATTTGGTAAATAAATAAAAGTCAACAAACTGCCCAGAAAATAAAAGCACGACTCAGAAGCATAAGGTTTCTCTCAAACTTGAGGTATTACTTCAAAGGCTCCATAGTGCACTGCAGACATGGGGAGGTATGGCATTTGAGGCTTGCTCCAAACCCCCCACTCCACACATTCACATAACGCTGAACTCGCAAGGTCTACACTGACTTTTAACATGAATTTCAACACACAGTAATGAGCTGCAAGGAGAATTGCCTGTCTTGACTTTAGACTGTGTGAATGAACAACACTTTCTTGAGAATTATTAACAAATGAACATACATGGGCTTTCAGTTCAAATACAGGATAGAAGAAAACATTAGAAAAACTTTGACCCTACTTCCAAAGGTGTCTTACCTTTGAAATAACTGCAAAGTAAATAAGCAATTCATGTTGACCAAGGAATGATCACCAGATCAGCAAAACAAAGGGACTAGAAATATTAACAATGATTCAAAATACTAACATTATTTGAAATGAAACATAAAATTACTCAGTATACTCTCTGTAATAGTATGATAGCAAAACCTGAAAATATGAGCAAGAAACATGTTTTCTATGAACTAAAGAAATCTAAAAATAAAAATGTCAACAAATGAAATTTAAAAACCAATGGACAGATTAAAGAACAGGTTAGACACTGCTCAATAAATAGTGACCCAGGACAGAAATCTGAAGTTATTATTTAGTATTAAGTTTAGATTGAAGTAAGAAATATGACTTAATGTTTAAACAATATATATAATATACTCAGATGTCTCTGAGCCTGGTTGTTGGTTTTTCCCACTTTGAGCCTGCTAGGTCTACGTTTATTCCACAAGTACACTCATATTCTTTGATGCAACAACCAAATCCAAAATGTATAATTCTTAACCCACTCTACCAGCTGTTCTTGGTTTTTAATAAATAGTTTCACATTTGTTCTTTTGACCCTGACATTTTTGAGCAATTTTTGTTACCTAAACCACAAGGTGTTTTAGAGTCAACTTCTTTTTTCACTGTCTAAACCATGAAATCAACTATTCCAAGGAATAATTTGGGCATACTAAAACCAAGTGTTAATACACGGCATGCTCATTTGCTATGAGTTTTTAGGTCTCTTCAACAGACAAAGCTTGGTAATGAGTCAACACAGGGTGACACACACTTAAGCACATCTATTTTCCCCTTATTTCTTAAAATACTTTTTTGAACATGGAGAAACACTTGTCTCAGTAACACAGTGTGTATTTATTTCATCAATCTTAGTAAACACAAAACAGCCCATAAGTCTAAAAGTACAAATTCAGTACCTAGAGTTGATATTTTTTATTAACTTTCTCTCAGAACAGCATTGAGTCAGTGATTAAATAACTTTGCTCAAAGACACATATGATTTTGTGTATCCATATGAACAAAATTCCGAATAATAAATCTTGCTATTCTTTTGCTGGCTTACAGAAATAAAAGAGACTAGTACTGGAATGGGCAATACAACCTAATCAGAAGAATGAAAGGGACCTATATCAAGGCCCATAATCAGTCCCGAATATAGGCAATGATCTCTGCCAAAATAAAAACAAAATGCAATCAATAGAGAAAGAAAACAAAATGTCAGTATCACACTGAAATTAATTCAAGAGTAGAGAGACAACCTCAAAATATAACGAACACAAAACCAATGTGTTTCATTCAAGACTGGAATATTGAATCACAGAACATTTACAACAGCACTTCTTCAATGCATGTAAAAAAAATGAACAAAACAGTGAAAGTTAAAATAAAAGATGTTCTCAAACGGCAAATTCTCTTTACTATTAAATGGAGAATTGAATAGCTTGATTGGAATTCTATTAAGCAATAATAATTAAAATAATGTGGCATGGGTGTCAAGAAAACACTAATAAATGGAGCAGACTAGAAAAACCACAACGAAGCTCACATTTGCACCTAATGTTTTCAAGGGTTAGCTTTATAAGAAAGTTTGCAGTAGGTTGAATTAGAAAACCATTATACATATGAAAATAAATATAACCAGCAACTACTATGTAAAAACAACTTCAGAGGTGTCATGGATAGAAACATGAGCATTCCTTTAAAATATTTATTAGGACATTTACATGAATTTCTCTGATTTGAGGATTGTGAAGGATTTTAAAGAAAATAAAGAAATGCAAACCAAATAAAGTGATAAATATTGTTATATTTTAAGTATTTTACATTATTAAAATATTAATGCAGCCACACATGTTTGTAAGTGCTTCTATTCCTAGCAAGAGGAGGCTGAGGCAGTAGAACCATGAGTTCAAGACAAGCCTCAACTGCACAGTGAGACCTTGTGTCAAAAAACCTAACAAACAAAAAAAAGTAAAGTAAATAAATAGTCAGAATAATACCTACCAATCCCAAAGTGAGCATATTATTCTTAGAAATTTCACCAATGTCATCTGAGAGATTTAAATGTAGCAAATTTTGAAGGGATGCATATCAAAGAAATTTTATAATCTATTTGGTATGCTTATCAGTATAAGCAATTTAGGAGATAGCACTCTTTTCTGAAGCAGATAATCCTTAAGTTCTCTAAACTAGTCATTCATCTATCAGGAAAATACTAAAGAATTACTACATAAATTAAAAATGGATTACATGGAAAATGGTCAAATAATGTGGATGTGAATTATTAATAAATATAAAAACTAAAAACAGCTGGGTGCTGATGGCTCATGACTGTAATCCTAGTTACTCGGGAGGTAGAGATCATGAGAATCATGGTTCAAAGCCAGCGTGAGCAAATAGTTTCCGAGATTCTATCTCGGAAAAACTCCCATCACAAAAGAAGGAGCTGGTGGAGGAGCGTAAGGTATAAGCCCTTTCTACAAACACAGTAACAGCAACAAAAAAATTCAATACTGAAAACAGCTCAGATGCCACCAAAGGGAAAGAAGCAAAGAACTGTGTGTTATGCATTCAATGGACATCATACAGCAGTGAAACTGCATGAACTTCCCGCACATGTAAGCAAATGCACGGATCTTTGTAACATGGTGCACGTAAACTTCTAATAACTGCACATGTTCTAAAAATGAACATCACCTGGCTGGATGTAGCTTACTGTGCAGCAATTGCCAAGCATGAGAAGGGCTCTGGATCCAGTCCACAATACCACAAAAATGAATAAATAGAAATGAAAATTATCAATGTGAAATTTACTGTAATGGTAATGTGGGATGGAGTAATATGAAGCAGATTTGAGAGAAGCCTAAATTATATGTAAGTAAAGTGCTAGTTCATACCGAGTGACAGATTGCCACATGTATATACTCTTGTTAAAATAAAGAAAAAAATATTCACATTGTCATGTTTAGCCAGAAATGGTGCTGAAACAATGAATGACCCGTGTCTGTGCACCAAAAGCCAATAAATTGAATGAATGATTATCATGAAGAACTTAAGCATTATTAAGACCAGGCACCATGCCTGTAATCCTAGCTACTCAGGAGACAGAAATCAGGAGGATTATGGTTCAAAACCAGCCCCATGCAAATAATTTGGGATGCCCTTTATCAAAAAATCCAACACAAAAGGGCTTTTGGAGTGGTTCAGGAAGTTCGAGTGTCTGCCTAGCAAATGTGAGGGCCTGAGTTCAAACCCCAGTGCCACCAAAAAAAGGAAAAAAAGAGGCTAAATGTTGTTTAGAATCTGAACCCTGAGAAGCAATGAAAAAAAATGTGGAAAAGAAAAAAAATCTCAGTAAATACTTGAAACAACAATGATCATGTTCTATGACACAAACCAAAGATATTTTTCAATAGTGATTAATAGCATACATATACATATGATTAAATTTTAAATGTACAATGTTTCTCAAAATTGAACATATTATTGCATTTGATATTTCATATACACACATGTATTCATTCTACATATATAAGATGAATATATATGTATTGTGCACATATATATACATGGACTATATATACATAAATTGTTTTTTGCAAATTCTGGCCTGCTATTCTGTAATAGGAAGATAACAATAACAATAATGTACTGTCTACTTGAAAAAGGTAGAAGAAAGGAGCTTATCACCATCAAGAAATGACAAAATCTTGAGGAAAAATATGAATTTAACTTCATTTAAACATGTAAAGAAACAGCACACAGTACCTAATAAACACATAATTTTTATATTTTAAATATCGGTTAAAATTTCAAGTAAAAAGTTAAATGAAATGAAGTAAATATCTCTATATAGAATGTACCATGTGCATGATGCATGTTATAGTTTATCATAATATTACTGATTTAGAAATCAGCATTGCCTAAGAATGGTAAGTAAAACATCATGGATAATTCAGTTCACCAAAACTCATAATTTCAATTTCAGATATTTTCCTTTAATCTTTACTATGCACGTTTAAAAAGTTCCAAAATACAACATAGAACAATTTCATTTGAATATATTTCTCAGATTTAAATGTCTTTAAACAGTTATTAAAGAATATATTTAAACATTACATAGTTCAAATCCTGTCTACTGAGGATGCTCTTTTAGAAGACTTTAATTATGGATACATTTGCTTTTGGTTGTTTTGAAGAAGATTTACCAATAGTTGGCTCTGACATAAATATTCCTTCAAAACTAGAGACATTGGCTTAGAGACCAAATGCAACAGGGTCCTTAAGGAGTTTCTTTCTCCCAGATGTGCCAGAGATCATCATCACTCCCTCTAATTCTCAATCCACTCCTCCTTCTCATGGTTTTATCCTGATTATGCTAAAATCAATATGTTTATGTTTTTAAGTTCTACTCTGAACTGTTACAAGTCAGTGTGAATACTGACACATCTTCAAGTGAAAACTCACTTATTTTTAGGAGAGATAAAATAAAGTCTAACTCTTTCATTAACAAGCATCATCTTTTGTAATATATGAATGTAGATCTATTCATCATTTACCATTTACTCACAAAGTACACATAACTTATATCACTAAAAAAAGAGAGGTGTCTATTGTTTTAGGATTAAATCAAGTCCTCAAGGCCTACCTCTCTTTTTTGGGGGGTATGGATTTGGAACTCAGGACTTTGTTTAGAAAGCAGACACTCTGCTGCATGAGCCACATCTCCAGTCCATTTTGCTCTGGCTGTTTTGGAGATGGGATCTTCTCAACTATTTCCACAAGATGGCCTCAAAACACGTACAATCCTCCAGATCTCAGCCAACTAAATAGCTCAAATTACAGGTGTGAGCCTCCAGCACCAAGTTTGCCTGCTTTTTATTGAAAGTCTATAAGATGTCACAAATAAATCATGTTCTATTGAGACAGACAACATTGGTTTTGCTTCGAAGTATAGAAAAACAATGAATAGAAAAATATTTTTTCTAAATGAAATTATTGGGAAAATTATCTTCATATTTTCTATATCTAGAAAATGGGTAACATCTTATAACAGTTCAAATACTAGTTAGTAATATTGTTTATGTAATCTTAATAGCTCTGTCACTTATTCATGTATGTGTTTTTCTTTTATGCTATAAAACTTAAATACTGTATTAGTGTACATCACCTACACAAAAGGGTTTCACTATAAGGATTCCATTCATTATGCTATTTTCCTTCATGCATAAAAATAATTTAAGCATATTCAGCTTACATTAGCTCTCCTTTCCCCCTCCTCCTACCACTGGTTCTCCCACATACTGTTCCCCATTTACATTAATGTCTCTCTATATTTTTTCTTATACAAGGTATACATATATTCTCCTGTATAAGGTACCTCTGAAAACAGATTTATTCCTCACAAAACACTTCTCTTTGTTCAATGTCAAATATCTCTTCACTCAGGATACTCTGGGAAAACAATCATGGCATTGAGAGAAAAAAATTAATTAAAAAACATACAGGAAATTATGTATCTAATATCTGTGAGTGAAAATAATTTAATATATTTTATAGGGTAGCTTAAATGAATTAAGTTGGCTACATTGACATATATATATATGTCAATATATGACAATATATATGTGACTACATATAATAGATCCAACCACTAAGTAAGTACCCAAGATATGGTGTAAGGAAACTTGTTGAGAGATTCATGAGAAAGATACCTATTTTGAAGCCATCAATGCATTACAAGTCATGAGTAAGTACATTCTAAGACCTACAGACAGTTTAAAGCAAGCATACTGCTGACACCTATAAACCCCCATTCAGAATGGTGTGTCAGAAACTTGAGAGATTGAGGCCAATGTGGCATGGACTAGTAAAATGCCTCAGCAATGTTCTGCACTACTGTAGTTATATAACAACAATGATTGAAAAATTATCCAAACAATGAAGATCAATGCCTATCACCTCCTTATCAATATCTTTCTCTCAATCTCTGTTCTCATACTCTATCTATTGATCTAACTATATTCCTAATATCCATCTAAATATTTGTCTGTATATCTGTCTAATGATAATGTGTTCATAGCACATTCAAAAGAATATACTAATAAATCATTAGAATGAATGTGAGACTTCATCATTCCGATGGGTACAATATCATATAAAATAATAATTGCAATACCCATAAAAAATAAAGAAGTTTTCATTTAATATAGTCATTTTAAATTAAAAGCACTGTGTATAAACTATTAATGTTTAGAATTATAAATTCATGTTTAAACCCATAATTGAAAAGTAAATAGAGCTAACATAGTCACTGACTATAAAATCAAAATTAATAAGGATGTCCCTTCTTCCAAATCATAGATTCATTGTATATCTTATTAAAATCATGTTTCATTGAAATTGACACGATTCTGAACTCTATATAAAAAGTAGAGACACAAAAGTAATCAAAATATTTCAGATACTAAAGGAGAAGATATTTTTCAACCAAAATTAAGAACTAATATAAAATATGTTCAATGATGAATAGAACTGAAACGACTTTTTTAATGAAATCTCAAAATGACAAAGCAAGCATTAGAGATATGTAAGGGAAAGAAGGCACCTTCAATAAGTGAAGTGGGACAATTCTTTTTCTCCGTGCAAAGGAAGAAAAAAGAAATGAGAGGAGAATGACAAGGAGGAAATCATGGAAGAAGAAAAAAAAAAGAAATAGAAGAGAAGTAAAATGAGAACAAATTGACTCCACCCCAAAAAATTCACAAAAATAAAATTTTGAGTGGAATTAAATCTTGAAATTAAAATAAATATTATACTCTCTTTGAAAACAATACAAAAAGAAATACTAATTAGTTCATAGTTGGAATTGTTTGTTGAGGACATAAAGGAAACATTACAGTGGGAATGTTTGATATTCTGGCCTCTGTTAAATTGAAAACCAACAAGTAATCATCTGAATAATAAAAGAAAATGAGAAACATTGTAAGGATACTGATAACACAAGAAACCCACAGACTAAATTAGAATAAACAATTTTCTTAAGCATTTGCTTAGTATTTAAAAAAATTTATACATAGAACACAAGCTTACTAGAAAATAATGAAAAAGAAACATGAACAAAGTATTTGCTTGTAAATAAATAAAAATAACCCCACAATAATCTAAAAAGTTACTCAACCTCAGTTATATTCAAGGATACACAAATGATGCAAAAGACACGACTTCACACCTATTAGACAGAAAGAACATAAAAATGTCATTTCTTATTGGCTTTGTGAAATTAGAACAACGTGACAATTGTGTAACTTTTTACATTTTCCAGAAGTCATTGAACTGCACATTTACAATGAATTAATTTTATAGTATGTAGATGTATCTCAATACAACTGATAATAAAGGTTTTTTTAATAAGTTGAGTAAGTTTGTGGAAGGGGGGAATTAATCGTCCCTTCCATAGAAGTGTAAACCTATAATAGTGTGTCTATCGAAATGAGTCTGAAATTATCTAATGGTAAAAAGCAAAATTAACATGCTATTGATTTTATTGCTTTTATACAATAGAGACATAAAACAAAATACTCACAGAAATATATGAAAAGTTGCAAAAAGCCAGCTGTCAATAAAATGTCTTGGTCTAGTCATCTGATAAAACACTATCTTAGAGCTTTTAAAAATTGCAAATCGATGATGGGTGTGATAGCTCATTCCTGTATCCCAACAACTTGGGAATCTGAGTTAGGGAGTCACCATTCAATTGAAGTTACAGCTTCAGACCTTTAACAAACAATGTTTAGCATTTGTATATGCCAGTTTTTGTACTATTCCCAAGGCATAAAACAGGTACAATATTCTTCCAATTCAAAATTTGTTCACGTAATCAATTCAGTTAACCCACACTAATTCTATAAAAATAGAGGAAATGGGTCTTAGAAAGCAGGAGGAACAAATCCCGTGGGGAAATTTCTTGGATGAGCAAGGGAATGATGAAACAATGCTTAAGTATTCAAGAATGAAATTTAACAAATTGAAAAAATTATTAGAAATTATAGAGAATAGAGCTACATACATATTCTATGCAGGGTGACATAAACATTTCCAGGGTTATATTCAGTAACACTTGGTGAGATAAATTATTGAAATTTCAAGAATCTTGAAGGCTTTTGTTTTGCTAAAAGGGTGACCCAGAACTGGGCACAAATGGCTTACTTCTGAAATCCTAGCTACTCAGGAGACAGAGATCAGGAGGATCATGGTTAGAAGCCAGCTTGGGCAAAAACTTGTGAGATTCTATCTCAAAAAAACTAACACACACAAAAAAAAACAAAAAACAACTGGCAAAGTGGTTAAGGTGCAGGCCCTGAGTTCAAACCCCTGTACCAAAAACAAAACAAAGACCCAAGCTGGAGGATTGTCTCAATGTGTGAAGTGCCTCTCTAATAGGCATGAGGCTCTTAGTTCAAACTACAGGATACCCAAAACAAAAGAAGACCAGGATAATATTTACTTAGAAAATGCAATAAAAATGTAGCTTCAAATGTCAGAGAGTAGCATTGTTTTGCATAACCAGGATTAGCTATTTTTAGAGGTAGCTGATAAAATGATAGCCAAAAAATGCCATGCAGAAACAGTAATAAGGCAATAAGAAATATGTAACAGGGTCAAAAAATTACTCTCAGAAAATATTAACATTGTAACTTAGAGAATAAAAGATTTTTTGTACAGAATAATTTTCCAGAAGCAATAATAAAAAAATGAAAACTTTATGCATGCTATGGCAAGATTCATGGCATGCTTAAAAATATTTTAAACACAAAGCAACTGTATATAATATGCATTGGAAATTTTGTAACTGACCTCCAAACATAAGTGTTATTAGAAAAAAATATATATAAGTATTTTGGTGCCTGAGGAAACTAAGGTCTAGCTCTTACTATTTAATAGGATTCAATCATTAAACTAAAATTAAAATATAGGCATAGTTTCTTTTATGGCAAACTAAAAGATTTAAAAATTAGCATAAAATATAAAACTGCTCTTTTAAAATTTAGTTTGGATTTGGTAAGTAAATAAAAATCAACAAACTGCCCAGAAAATAAAAGCACAAATCAGAAGCATAAGGTTTCTCTCAAACTTGAGGTGTTACTTCAAAGGCTCCATAGTGCACTGCAGACATGGGGAGGTATGGCAATTGAGGCTTGCTCCAAACCCCCCACTCCACACATTCACATAACGCTGAACTCACAAGGTCTACACTCAAATTTAACATGAACTTCAACACACAGTAGTGAGCTGCAAGGAGAGTTGCCTGTCTTGACTTTAGACTGTGTGGATGAACAACACTTTCTTGAGAATTATTAACAAATGAACTTACATGGGCTTTCAGTTCAAATAAAGGATAGAAGAAAACATTAGAAAAACTTTGACCCTACCTCCAAAGGTGTCTCACCTTTGAAATAACTGCAAAGTAAATAAGCAATTCATGTTCATCAGGGAATGATCACCAGAATCAGCAAGAGAAAGGGACTGGAAATACTAACAATGACTGAAAATATGAGCAAGAAACATGTTTTATATGAACTAAAGAATTCTAAAAATAAAAATGTCAACAAATGAAATTTAAGAACCAAAGAACAGATTAAAGAGCAGGTTAGACACTGCTCAAAAATAGTGACCCAGGACAGATATCTGAAGTTATTATTTAGTATTAAGTTTAGATTGAAGTAAGAAATATAATTTAATGTTTAAGCAATATGTACAATATACTCAGATGTCTCTGAGCCTGGTTGTTGGTTTTGCCTACTTTGAGCCTGCTAGGTCTACGTTTATTCCACAAGTACAATCTTATATTCTTTGATGCAACAACCAAATCCAAAATAAATAATTTTTAACCCACTCTACCAGTTGTTCTTGGTTTTTAATAAATAGTTTCACATTGTTTCTTTTGTCCTTTTAGAGGGCCCTAACATTTTTGAGCACTTTTTGTTACCTAAACCACAAGGTGTTTTAGAGTCAACTTCTCTTTTCACTGTCTAAACCATGAAATCAACTATTCCAAGGAGTGATTTGGGCATACTAAAACCAAGTGTTCATACACGGCATGTTCATTACCTATGAGTTTTTGGTCTCTTCAACAGACAAAGCTTGGTAATGAATCAACACAGAGTGACACACACTTAAGCACATCTATTTTCCCCTTATGTCTTAAAATACTTTTTTGAACAGGGAGAAGCACGTGTCTCAGTAACACAGTGTGTATTTATTTGATCAATCTTAGTAAACACAAAAACAGCCCATAAGTCTAAAAGTACAAATTCAGTACCTAGAGTTGATATTTTTTATTAACTTTCTCTCAGAACAGCATTGAGTCAGTGATTGAATAACTTTGCTCAAAGACACATATGATTTTGTGTATCCATATGAACAAAATCCCAAATAATAAATCTTGCTATTCTTTTGCTGGCTTACGGAAACAAAAGAGACTAGTACTGGAATGGGCAATACAACCTAATCAGAAGAATGAAAGGGACCTATATCAAAGCCCATAATCAGTCCTGAATGTAGGCAATGATCTCTGTCAAAATAAAAACAAAATGCAATCAATTGAGAAACGAAACAAAATGTCATATCACACTGAAATTAATTCAAGAGTGGAGAGACAACCTCAAAATATAATGAACACAAAACCAATGAATGTGTTTCATTCAAGACTGGAATATTGAATCACAGAACATTTACAACAGCACTTCTTCAATGCATGCAAACAAAATGACCAAAACAGTAATGGTTAAAATACAAGATGTTCTCAAATGGCAAGTGCTCTTTAATATTAAGCTGGAGAATTGAATAGCTTGATTGGAATTCTATTAAGCAATAATAATTAAAATAATGTGGCATGGGTGTCAAGAAAACACTAATAAATGGAACAGACTTGAAAACCACAATGAACCTCACGTTTGTATTTAATGAATTCAAGTGTTAAGCTTTACAGGAAAGTTTGCAGTAGGTTGAATTAGAAAACTATTATGTATATGAAAATGAATATGACCAGCAATATACTTTGTAAAAACAACTTCAGAGGTGTCATGGATAGAAACATGAGCATTCCTTTAAAATATTTATTAGAACATTTACATGAATTTCTCTGATTTGAGGATTGTGAAGGATTTTAAAGAAAATAAAGAAATGCAAACCAAATAAAGTGATAAATATTGTTATATTTTAAGTATTTTACATTATTAAAATATTAATGCAGCCACACATGTTTGTAAGTGCTTCTATTCCTAGCAAGAGGAGGCTGAGGCAGTAGAACCATGAGTTCAAGACCACCCTCAACTGCACAGTGAGACCTTGTGTCAAAAAACCTAACAAACAAAAACTAGTAAAGTAAATAGTCAGAATAATACCTACCAATCCCAAAGTGAGTGCTTTATTCTTATAAATTTCACCAATGTCATCTGAGAGATTTAAATGTAGCAAATTTTGAAGGGATGCATATCAAAGGAAATTTTATAATCTATTTGATATGCATATCAGTATGAGCAATTTAGGAGATAGCGCTCTTTTCTGAAGCAGATAATCCTTAAATTCTCTAAACTAGTCATTCATCTATCAGGAAAATACTAAAGAATTACTACATAAATTAAAAATGGATTACATGGAAAATGGTCAAATAATGTGGATGTGAATTATTAATAAATATAAAAACTAAAAACAGCTGGGTGCTGATGGCTCATGACTGTAATCCTAGTTACTCGGGAGGTAGAGATCATGAGAATCATGGTTCAAAGCCAGCGTGAGCAAATAGTTTCCGAGATTCTATCTCAGAAAAACTCCCATCACAAAAGAAGGAGCTGGTGGAGGAACGTAAGGTATAAGCCCTTTCTACAAACACAGTAACAGCAACAAAAAAATTCAATACTGAAAACAGCTCAGATGCCACCAAAGGGAAAGAAGCAAAGAACTGTGTGTTATGCATTCAATGGACATCATACAGCAGTGAAACTGCATGAACTTCCCGCACATGTAAGCAAATGCACGGATCTTTGTAACATGGTGCACGTAAACTTCTAATAACTGCACATGTTCTAAAAATGAATATCACCTGGCTGGATGTAGCTTACTGTGCAGCAATTGCCAAGCATGAGCAGGGCTCTGGATGCAGTCCACAATACCACAAAAATAAATAAATAGAAATGAAAATTATCAATGCAAAATTTACTGTAGTGATAATATGGGATGGAGTAATATAAGCAGATTTGAGAGAAGCCTAAATTATATGTAAGTAAAGTGCTAGTTCATACCGAGTGACAGATTGCCACATGTATATACTCTTGTTAAAATAAAGAAAAAAATATTCACATTGTCATGTTTAGCCAGAAATGGTGCTGAAACAATGAATGACCTGTGTCTGTGCACCAAAAGTCAATAAATTGAATGAATGATTATCATGAAGAACTTAAGCATTATTAAGACCAGGCACCATGCCTGTAATCCTAGCTACTCAGGAGACAGAAATCAGGAGGATTATGGTTCAAAACCAGCCCCATGCAAATAATTTGGGATGCCCTTTATCAAAAAATCCAACACAAAAGGGCTTTTGGAGTGGTTCAGGAAGTTCGAGTGTCTGCCTAGCAAATGTGAGGGCCTGAGTTCAAACCCCAGTGCCACCAAAAAAAGGAAAAAAAGAGGCTAAATGTTGTTTAGAATCTGAACCCTGAGAAGCAATGAAATAAAATGTGGAAAAGAAAAAAATCTCAGTAAATACTTGAAACAACAATGATCATGTTCTATGACACAAACCAAAGATATTTTTCAATAGTGATTAATAGCATACATAAAATATGATCAGATTTAAAATATGCAATGTTTCTCAAAATTGAACATATTGTTGCATTTGATATTGCATATACACACACATATTCATTTTATATCTATAAGATGAATACCTATGTATTGTGTATACATATGTACATAGACTATACATATATAAAATGTTTTTTGCAAATTATGGCTGCTATTCTGTAATAGGAAGATAACAATAACAATAACGTACTGTCTACTTGAAAAAGGTAGAAGAAAGTAGTTTGACACCATCAAGAAATGACAAATTCTTGAGGAAAAATATGAATTTAAAATTTTAAACATCATACAGTACCTAATAAATATGTATAATTTTTATATTTTAAATATCGGTTAAAATTTCAAGTAAAAAGTAAATGAAATGAAGCAAATATCTCTATATAGAATGTACCATGTGCATGATGCATGTTATAGTTTATCATAATATTACTGATTTAGAAATCAGTATTGCCTAAGAATAATAAGTAAAACATCATGGATAATTCAGTTCACCAAAACTGATAATTTCAAATAAAATTTTAATTTAAGATTTTTTCCTTTAATCTTTAATATGCACATTTAAAAACTTCCAAAATATAACATAGAAGATATTTCACTTGAATATATTTCTCAGATTTAAATGTCTTTAAACAGTTATTAAAGAATATATTTAAACATTACATAGTTCAAATCTTGTCTACTGAGGATGCTCTTTTAGAAGATTTTAATCATGGATACATTTGCTTTTAGGCTGTTTTGAAGAAGATTTACCAATAATTGGCTCTGACATAAATATTCCTTCAAAACTATAGACATAGGCTTAGAGAGACCGCATGCAACAGGGTCCTTAAGGAGTTTCTTTCTCCTCAAATGTGCCAGAGATCATCATCACTCCCTCTAATTCTCAATCCACTCCTCCTTCTCATGGTTTTATCCTGATTATGCTAAAATCAATATGTTTATGTTTTTAAGTTCTACTCTGAACTGTTACAAGTCAGTGTGAATACTGACACATCTTCAAGTGAAAACTCACTTATTTTTAGGAGAGATAAAATAAAGTCTAACTCTTTCATTAACAAGCATCATCTTTTGTAATATATGAATGTAGATCTATTCATCATTTACCATTTACTCACAAAGTACACATAACTTATATCACTAAAAACAAGAGAGGTGTCTATTGTTTTAGGATTAAATCAAGTCCTCAAGGCCTACCTCTCTTTTTTGGGGGGTATGGATTTGGAACTCAGGACTTTGTTTAGAAAGCAGACACTCTGCTGCATGAGCCACATCTCCAGTCCATTTTGCTCTGGCTGTTTTGGAGATGGGATCTTCTCAACTATTTCCACAAGATGGCCTCAAAACACGTACAATCCTCCAGATCTCAGCCAACTAAATAGCTCAAATTACAGGTGTGAGCCTCCAGCACCAAGTTTGCCTGCTTTTTATTGAAAAGTCTATAAAATGCCACAAATAAATCATGTTCTATTGAGACAGACAACATTGGTTTTGCTTCGAAGTATAGAAAAACAATGAATAGAAAAATATTTTTTCTAAATGAAATTTTTGAGAAAATTATCTTTATATTTTCTATATAGAGAATTGTGTAACATCCTATAACAGATCAATTACTAGTAAATAATATTGTTTCTGTAAACTTAATAGCTCTGTCACTTATTTATGCATGTGTTTTTCTTTTATACTATACAACTTAAATATTGCATTAGTGGCCATCACCTACACAAAGGGGTTTCATTATAAGTATTCCATTCATTATGCTATTTTCCTTCATGCATAAAAATAATTTAAGCATATTCAGCTTACATTACCTCTACTATCCCCCTTCACCTACCGCTGGTTCTCCCACATACTGTTCCCCATTTACATTGATGTCTCTCTTTTTTCCTATACAAGGGATACTTTTATTCTCCTATATAAAGTACCTCTTAAAACAGACTTATTCCTCACAAAACACTTCTCTTTGTTCAATGTCAAATAGTCTTTCCAATTTCTCTTCACTCAGGATACTCTGGGAAAACAATCATGGCATTGAGAGAAAAAATTCATTTAAAAACTTCATACAGGAAATTATGTATCTAATATTCTGTGAGTGAAAATAATTTCATGTATTTTATAGGGTAGCTTAAATGAATTAAGTTGGCTACGTTGACATATATATATGTCAATATATGACAATATATATGTGACTACATATAATAAATCCAACCACTTAGTAAGTACCCAAGATATGGTGCAAGGAAACTTGTTGAGAGATTCATGAGAAAGATACCCATTTTGAAGCCATCAATGCATTACAAGTCATGAGTAAGAACATTCGAATACCTACAGACAGTTTAAGGCAAGCATGCTGCTGACATCTATAATCCCCACATTCAGAATGGTGTGTCAGAAGACTTGGAAATTTGAAGCCAACTTGGCATGGACTAGTAAAATGCCTCAGCAGTGTTTTGCACTACTGTAGTTATATAACAACAATGCATGAAAAATTATCCAAACAATGAAGATCAATGCCTATCTATCACCTCCTTATCAATATCTTTCTTTCTCTTAATCTCTGTTCTCATACTCTATCTATTGATCTAACTATATTCCTAATATCTATCTAAATATTTGTCTGTATATCTATCTAATGATAATGTGTTCATAGCACATTCAAAAGAATATACTAATAAATCATTAGAATGAATGTGAGATTTTCATTTTGATGGGTACAATATCATTTAAAATAATAATTGAAATACCTATAAAAATACAAGTTTTCATTTAATACAATCATTTTAAATTAAAAGCACTGTGTATAAAATATTGTTTTGAATTTTAAATTCATGTTAAAACCCATAACTAAAAAGTAAATGGAACTAACATAGTCACTGACTATAGGATCAAAATTAATAAGGATGTCCCTTCTTCCAAATCATAGATTCATTGTATATCTTATTAAATTCTCAAGTCACAAGTTTCATACTTGACATATGATTCTGAAATCTATATGAAAAAGTAGAGACGCAAAAGTAATCAAAATATTTCAGATACGAAAGGAGAAGAACTAATATAAAACATGTTCAATGACAACTGAAACAACTTTTTTAATGAAATCTCAAAATGACAAAGCAAGCATTAGAGATATGTAAGGGAAGGAAGGCGCTTTCAATAAGTGAAGTGGGACAACTCTTTTTCTCTGTACAAAGGAAGAAAAAAGAAATGAGAGGAGAATGACTGAGGAGGAAATTATGGAAGAAGGGGGAAAAAAGGAAATAGAAGAGAAGTAAAATGAGGACAAATTGACCACCCCCAAAAATACATAAAAATAAAATTTTGAGTAGAATTAAATCTTGAAATTAAAATAAATATTATACTCTCTTTGAAAATAATACAAAAAGAAATACTAATTAGTTCATAGTTGGAATTGTTTGTTGAGGACATAAAGGAAATATTACAGTGGGAATGTTTGATATTCTGGCCTCTGTTAAATTGAAATCAAGTAATCATCTGGATAAAAAAAGAAAATGAGAAATATTTTAAGGATAACGATAACACAAGAAACCCACAGACTTAATTAAAATAAAAAAATTTCTTAAGCATTTGCTTAGTATTTTAAAAAACTTATTTATAAAACACAAGCTTATTAAAAATAACAGAAAAGAAACATAAGCAAAGTATTTCCTTGTAAATAAATAAAAATAACCCCACAATAATCTAAAAAGTTACTCAACCTCAGTTATATTCAAGGATATACAAATGATGCAAAAGACACGACTTCACACCTATTAGACAGAAGGAACATAAAAATGTCATTTCTTATTGGCTTTGTGAAATTAGAACAACGTGACAATTGTGTAACTTTTTACATTTTCCAGAAGTCATTGAACTGCACATTTACAATGAATTAATTTTATAGTATGTAGATGTATCTCAATACAACTGATAATAAAGGTTTTTTTAATAAGTTGAGTAAGTTTGTGGAAGGGGGGAATTAATCGTCCCTTTCATAGAAGTGTAAACCTATAATAGCGTGTCTATCGAAATGAGTCTGAAATTATCTAATGGTAAAAAGCATAATTAACATGCTACCTATTTTACTGCTTTTTACAATAGAGACATAAAATAAAATAGTCACAGAATTTTACGAAAAGTTGCAAAAATCCAGCTGTCAATAAAATGTCTTGGTCTAGTCATCTGATAAAACACTATCTTAGAGCTTTTAAAAATTGCAAATCGATGATGGGTGTGATAGCTCATTCCTGTATCCCAACAACTTGGGAATCTGAGTTAGGGAGTCACCATTCAATTGAAGTTACAGCTTCAGACCTTTAACAAACAATGTTTAGCATTCAATATATGTCAGTTTTTGTACTATGCCCAAGGCATAAAAACAAGTACAATATTCTTGCAATTCAAAATTTGTACATGTAATGAATTCAATTAACCCACACTAATTTACAAAAATAAAGGAAATGGGTCTTATAAAGAAGGAGGAGCAAAGCCCATGGGGGAATTTTTTTGGATGAGCAAGGGAATGATGAAACAATGCTTAAGCTAAGTATTCAAAAATGAATTTTAAACAAATTGAAAGAATTACTAGAAATTATAGAGAATAGAGCTACATACATATTCTATGCAGTGTGACATACATATTTCAAGGGTTATATTCAGTAACACTTGGTGAGATAAATTATTGAAATTTCAAGTTTCTTGAAAGTTTTTGTTTTGCTAAAAGGAAGACCCAGAACTGGACACAAATGGCTCACTTCTGAAATCCTATCTACTCAGGAGACAGAGATCAGCAGGATCATGGTTAGAAGCCAGCTTGGGCAAATAGTTGTGAGATTCTGTCTCAAAAAAACTAACACAAACAAAATAACCCAAAAAATAGTTGGCGGAGTGGTTGAAGGTTCAGGCCTTGAGTTCAAACCCCTGTACCCAAGCTGGAAGAGTGGCTCAAAGTGTGAAGTGCCTCTCTGATAGGCATGAGGCCCTCAGTTAAAACCACAGGATAGCCAAAACAAAAGAAGACACAGATGATGTTTACTTAGAAAATGCAATAGAAAACTAGCTTCAGACATTAGTGGGTAACATTGTTTTGCATGACCAGGATTAGCTATTTTCTAGAGGTAGCTGATAAAATGAGCCAAAAAAATGCCATGCAGAAGCAGTAATAAAGCAATAATGAATATGTAGCAAGGTCAAAAATATGCTAAGAAAACATTAATATTGTAACCTTAGAGAATACAAGATTTTTATACAGAATAATTATACAGAAGCAATAATTTAAAAAATAAAAACTTTATGTATGCTATGGCAAGATTCATGGCATGCTATAAAATATTTTAAACACAAAGCAATTATATATCATATGTATTGTAAATTTTGGAAGTGATCTCCAAACATTAGTGTTATTAGAAAAATATATATAAGTATTTTGGTGCCTGAGGAAACTAAGGTCTAGCTCATATTATGTAATAGGATTCATTCATTAAACTAAATTTAAAATATAGGCATAGTTCCTTTTATGGCAAACTAAAAAAGATTTAAAAATTAGCATAAAATATAAAACTGCTCTTTTAAAATTTAGTTTGGATTTGGTAAGTAAATAAAAACCAACAAACTGCCCAGAAAATAAAAGCATGACTCAGAAGCATAAGGTTTCTCTCAAACTTGAGGTGTTACTTCAAAGGCTCCATAGTGCACTGCAGACATGGGGAGGTATGGCAATTGAGGCTTGCTCCAAACCCCCCACTCCACACATTCACATAACGCTGAACTCACAAGGTCTACACTGACTTTTTTAACATGAATTTCAACACACAGTAGTGAGCTGCAAGGAGAATTGCCTGTCTTGACTTTAGACTGTGTGGATGAACAACACTTTCTTGAGAATTATTAACAAATGAACTTACATGGGCTTTCAGTTCAAATAAAGGATAGAAGAAAACATTAGAAAAACTTTGACCCTACCTCCAAAGGTGTCTCACCATTGAAATAACTGCAAAGTAAATAAGCAATTCATGTTGACCAAGGAATGATCATCAGAACAGCAAAACAAAGGGACTAGAAATATTAACAATGATTCAAAATACTATTTGAAATGAAACATAAAATTACTCAGCATACTCTCTTTAATAGTATGATGGCAAAACCTGAAACTTTGAGCAAGGAACACATTTTTATGAACTAAAGAAATCTAAAAATAAAAATGTCAACAAATGAAATTTAAAAACCAATGGACAGATTAAAGAGCAGGTTAGACACTGCTCAATACGTAGTGACCCAGGACAGAAATCTGAAGTTATTATTTAGTATTAAGTTTAGATTGAAGTAAGAAATATGACTTAATGTTTAAACAATATATACAATATACTCAGATGTCTCTGAGCCTGGTTGTAGGTTTTGCCTACTTTGAGCCTGCTAGGTCTACATTTATTCCACAAGTACAAGAGTATGTTCTTTGATGCAACAACAAAATCCAAAATATATAATTTTTAACCTATTCTACCAATCGTTCTTGGTTTTTAATAAATAGTTTCACACTGCTTCTTTTGTCCTTTTGAGAGGACCCTGACATTTTTGAGCACTTTTCGTTACCTGAAACACAAGGTGTTTTAGAGTCAACTTCTCTTTTCACTGTCTAAACCATGAAATCAACTACTCCAAGGAGTGATTTGGGCATACTAAAACCAAGTGTTCATACACGGCATGTTCATTACCTATGAGTTTTTGGTCTCTTCAATAGACAAAGCTTGCTAATGAATCAACACAGGGTGACACACACTTAAGCACATCTATTTTCCCCTTATGTCTTAAAATACTTTTTTGAACAGGGAGAAGCACGTGTCTCAGTAACACAGTGTGTATTTATTTGATCAATCTTAGTAAACACAAAAACAGCCCATAAGTCTAAAAGTACAAATTCAGTACCTAGAGTTGATATTTTTTATTAACTTTCTCTCAGAACAGCATTGAGTCAGTGATTGAATAACTTTGCTCAAAGACACATATGATTTTGTGTATCCATATGAACAAAATTCCAAATAATAAATCTTGCTATTCTTTTGCTGGCTTACAGAAACAAAAGAGACTAGTACTGGAATGGGCAATACAACCTAATCAGAAGAATGAAAGGGACCTATATCAAGGCCCATAATCAGTCCTGAATATAGGCAATGATCTCTGTCGAAATAAAAACAAAATACAATCAATTGAGAAACGAAACAAAATGTCATATCACACTGAAATTAATTCAAGAGTAGAGAGACAACCTCAAAATATAACGAACACAAAACCAATGAATGTGTTTCATTCAAGACTGGAATATTGAATCACAGAACATTTACAACAGCACTTCTTCAATGCATGCAAACAAAATGACCAAAACAGTAATGGTTAAAATACAAGATGTTCTCAAATGGCAAGTGCTCTTTAATATTAAGCTGGAGAATTGAATAGCTTGATTGGAATTCTATTAAGCAATAATAATTAAAATAATGTGGCATGGGTGTCAAGAAAACACTAATAAATGGAACAGACTTGAAAACCACAATGAACCTCACGTTTGTATTCAATGAATTCAAGTGTTAGCTTTATAGGAAAGTTTGCAGTAGGTTGAATTAGAAAACTATTATGTATATGAAAATGAATATGACCAGCAATATACTTTGTAAAAACAACTTCAGAGGTGTCATGGATAGAAACATGAGCATTCCTTTAAAATATTTATTAGAACATTTACATGAATTTCTCTGATTTGAGGATTGTGAAGGATTTTAAAGAAAATAAAGAAATGCAAACCAAATAAAGTGATAAATATTGTTATATTTTAAGTATTTTACATTATTAAAATATTAATGCAGCCACACATGTTTGTAAGTGCTTCTATTCCTAGCAAGAGGAGGCTGAGGCAGTAGAACCATGAGTTCAAGACCACCCTCAACTGCACAGTGAGACCTTGTGTCAAAAAACCTAACAAACAAAAACTAGTAAAGTAAATAGTCAGAATAATACCTACCAATCCCAAAGTGAGTGCTTTATTCTTATAAATTTCACCAATGTCATCTGAGAGATTTAAATGTAGCAAATTTTGAAGGGATGCATATCAAAGGAAATTTTATAATCTATTTGATATGCATATCAGTATAAGCAATTTAGGAGATAGCACTCTTTTCTGAAGCAGATAATCCTTAAATTCTCTAAACTAGTCATTCATCTATCAGGAAAATACTAAAGAATACTACATAAATTGAAAATGGATTACATGGAAAATGGTCAAATAATGTGGATGTGAATTATTAATAAATATAAAAACTAAAAACAGCTGGGTGCTGATGGCTCATGACTGTAATCCTAGTTACTCAGGAGGTAGAGATCATGAGAATCATGGTTCAAAGCCAGCGTGAGCAAATAGTTTCCGAGATTCTATCTCAGAAAAACTCCCATCACAAAAGAAGGAGCTGGTGGAGGAGCGTAAGGTATAAGCCCTTTCTACAAACACAGTAACAGCAACAAAAAAATTCAATACTGAAAACAGCTCAGATGCCATCAAAGGGAAAGAAGCAAAGAACTGTGTGTTATGCATTCAATGGACATCATACAGCAGTGAAACTGCATGAACTTCCCGCACATGTAAGCAAATGCACGGATCTTTGTAACATGGTGCACGTAAACTTCTAATAACTGCACATGTTCTAAAAATGAATATCACCTGGCTGGATGTAGCTTACTGTGCAGCAATTGTCAAGCATGAGCAGGGCTCTGGATGCAGTCCCCAATACCACAAAAATGAATAAATAGAAATGAAAATGACAATGAAAACTATCAATTCAAAACTTACTGTAGTGGTAATATGGGATGGAGTAATATGAAGCAGATTTGAGAGAAGTCTAAATTATATGTAAGTAAAGTGCTAATTCACACCGTGTGATAAATTGACATATGTATACACTCTTGTTAAAATAAAGAAAAAAATATTCATATTGTCATGTTTAGCCAGAAATGGTGCTAAAACAATGAATGACCCGTGTTTGTGCACCAAAAGTCAATAAATTGAATGAATGATTATCATGAAGAACTTAAGCATTATTAAGACCAGGCACCATGCCTATAATCCTAGCTACTCAGGAGACAGAAATCAGGAGGCTTATGGTTCAAAACCAGCCCCACACAAATAGTTTGGGGTGCCCTATCTCAAAAAAAAATCCAACACAAAAGGGTTTTTGGAGTGGCTCAGGATGTTAGAGTGTCTGACTAGCAAACATGAGAGCCTGAGTTCAAAACCCAGTACCACCAAAAAAACCCAAAAAGGATAAATGTTGTTTAGAATCTGAACCCTGAGAAGCAATGAAATAAAATGTGGAATAGAAAAAAATCTCAGTAAATACTTGAAACAACAAAGATTGGGTTCTATTACACAAACCACAGGTATTTTTCAATAGTGATTAATAATATACATATAAATATGGTCAAATTAAAATATGCAGTTTCCCAAAATTGAACATATTATTGCATTTGATATTGCATATACACACACATATGTTCATTTTACATCTATAAGATGAATACATATATATTGTACATATATTTGTACATAGACTACATATGTAAATTGTTTTTGCAAATTCTGGCCTGCTATTCTGTAATAAGAAGACTACCAATAACAATAACGTACTGTCTACTTGAAAAAGTTAGAAGAAAGGAGTTTTTCACCATAAAGAAATGACAAATGCTTGAGGAAAAATATGAGTTTAACTTCATTTAAACATGTTCAGAAATATCACACAGTACCTAATAAATATGTATAATTTTTATATTTTAAATATCGATTAAATTTTCAAATGAAAAGTTAAATGAAATGAAGTAAATATCTCTATATAGAATATACAATGTACATAATATATGTTATATTTTATCATAACATTACTGAATTAGAAATCAGCTCTGCACAAGAATAATAAGTAAAACATCATGGATAATTCAGTTCACCAAAACTAATAATTTCAGTGGAAATTTCGGTATGAAATATTTTCCTTTAATCGTAATATGGAAGTTTAAGAAAGTTTCAGAATGTAACAGAATATATTTTATTTGAATATATTTATCAGATTTCAATGTCTTTAAACAGTTATTAAAGAATATATTTAAGCATTACATAGCTCAAATCTTGTCTACTGAGGATGCTCTTTTAGAAGACTTTAATCATGGAAACCTTTGCTTTTTGTTTACTTTGAAGAAGATTTACCAGTAGTTGGCTATGATATAAATATTCCTCCAAAACTATAGACATAGGCTTAGGGAGACCACATGCAATGGAGTCCTTAAAGAGTTTCTTTCTCCTTAGATGTGCCAGATATCATCATCACTCCCTCTAATTCTCAATCCACTCCTCCTTCTTATAGTTTTATCCTGACTATGCTAAAATCAATATGGTTTTGTTTTTAAGTTGTACTCTGAACTGTTACAAGTCAGTGTGAATACTGACACACTTTCAAGTGAAAACTCACTATTTTTAGGGGAGATAAAATAAAGTCTAACTCTTTCATTAACAAGCATCATCTTTTGTAATACATGAATGTAGATCTATTCATCATTTACCATTTATTCACAAAGTACACATAACTTATATCACTAAAAACAAGAGAGGTGTCTATTGTTTTAGGATTAAATCAAGTCCTCAAGGCCTACCTCTCTTTTTTTGGGGGGTATGGATTTTGAACTCAGGACTTTGTTTAGAAATAGACACTCTGCTGCATGAGCCACATCTCCAGTCCAATTTGCTCTGGCTGTTTTGGAGATGGGATCTTCTCAACTATTTCCATAAGATGGCCTCAAAACACATACAATCCTCCAGATCTCAGCCAACTAAATAGCTCAAATTACAGGTGTGAGCCTCCAGCACCAAGTTTGCCTGCTTTTTATTGAAAAGTCTATAAAATGTCACAAATAAATCATGTTCTATTGAGACAGATAACATTGGTTTTGCTTCGAAGAATAGAAATAATGAATAGAAAAACACATTTTCTAAATGAAATTATTGGGAAAATTATCTTTATATGTTCTATATCTAGAGAATTGGGTAACATCTTATAACAGATCAAACACTAGTAAGTAATATTGTTTATGTAATCTTAATAGCTCTGTCACTTATTCATGCATGTGTTTTTCTTTTATTCTATATAACATAAATACTGTATTAGTGTACATCACCTACACAAAAGGGTTTCATTATAAGGATTCCATTCATTATGCTATTTTCCTTCATGCATAAAAATAATTTAAGCATATTCAGCTTACATTAGCTCTCCTTTCCCCCTCCTCCTACCACTGGTTCTCCCACATACTGTTCCCCATTTACATTAATGTCTCTCTATATTTTTTCCTTCACAAGGTATACATTTATTCTCCTATATAAGGTACATCTGAAAACAGACTTATTCCTCACAAAACACTTCTCTTTGTTCAATGTCAAATAGTCTTTCCAATTTCTCTTCACTCAGGATACTCTGGGAAAACAATCATGGCATTGAGTGAAAAAAATTCATTAAAAAACTTCATACAGGAAATTATGTATGTAATATCTGTGCGTGAAAATAATTTCATGTATTTTATAGGGTAGCTTAAATGAATTAAGTTGGCTACATTGACATATATATGTCAATATATCACAATATATATGTGACTACATATAATAGATTCAATCACTTATTAAGTACCCAAGATATTGTGCAAGGAAACTTATTGAGAGATTCACAGAGAAAGATACCCATTTTGAAGCCATCAATGCATTACAAGTCATGAGTTAGAACTTTCTAAGACCTACAGACAGTTTAAGGCAAGCATGCTGCTGACACCTATAATCCCCACATTCAGAATGGTGTGTCGGAAGACTTGTGAGTTTGAGGCCAACTTGGAATGGACTAATAAAATGCCTCAGCAATGTTCTGTACTACTGTAGTTATATAACAACAATGAATGAAAAATTATCCAAACAATGAAGATCAATGCCTATCTATCTATCACCTCCCTATCAGTATCTTTCTTTCTCTTAATCTCTGTTCTCATTCTCTATCTATTGATCTAACTATATTCCTAATATCTATCTAAATATTTGTCTGTATATCTAATGATAAAGTATTCATAGCACATTCAAAGGAATATACCAATAAATCATTAGAATGAATGTGAATTCACAATAGCCAAGTTATGGAAACAGCAAGATGCCCCACCACCGACAAATGGATTAAGAAAATGTGGTATCTATACACAATGGAATTTTATGCAGCCATGAAGAAGAATGAAATGTTATCATTCACTGGTAAATGGAGGAATTGGAGAACATCATTCTGGGTGAGGTTAGCCTGGCCCAAAAGACCAAAAATCGTATGTTCTCCCTCATATGTGGATATTAGATCAAGGGCAAACACAACAAGGGGATTAGACTTTGAGCACATGATAAAAGCGAGAGCACACAAGGGAGGGGTGAGAATAGGTAAGACACCTAAAAAATTAGCTAGCATTTGTTGCCCTTAATGCAGAGAAACTAAAGCAGATACCTTAAAAGCAACTGAGGCCAATAGGAAAAGGGCACCAGGAACTAGAGAAAAGGTGAGATCAAAAAGAAATAACCTAGAAGGTAACACACACACACAGGAAATTAATGTGAGTCAACTCCCTGTGTAGCTATCCTTATCTCAACCAGCAAAAACCCTTGTTCCTTCCTATTATGGCTTATACTCTCTCTACAACAAAATTAGAAATAAGGGCAAAATAGTTTCTGCTGGGTATTGAGGGGGTAGGGGGGAGAGGGAGGGGCAGAGTGGGTGGTAAGGGAGGGGGTGGGGGCAGGGGGGAGAAATGACCCAAGCCTTATATGCACATCCGAATAATAAAATTTAAAAAAATTTAAAAAAAATAGAATGAATGTGAGACTTTTCATTTTGATGGGTACAATACCATTTAAAATAACAATTGTAATACCCATAAAAAATACAAGTTTTCATTTAATGTTGGCATTTTAAATTAAAAGCACTGTGTATAAACTATTGATGTTTAGAATTATAAATTCATGTTAAAACCCATAATTGAAAAGTAAATAGAGCTAACATAGTCATTGTCTAGAGGATCAAAATTAATAATGATGTCCTTTCTTCAAATCAGATGCATTGTATATCTTATTAAACTCTCAAATCACAAGTTTCATAGAAGCTGACATATTATTCTGAAATCTATATGAAAAAGAAGAGACCCAAAATTAATCAAAATATTTCAGATACTAAAGGAGAGGACAATTTCAACCATACCTAAGAGCTAATATAAAAAATTTGAAATAATGGTTTCAACTGAAACTACTTTCTTAATGAAATCTCAAAATGACAATGCACTCATTGGAGATATATAAAAGAAAGAAGGAGCCTTCAATAAGTAAAATGGGACAATTCTTTATATCTGTGCAAAGGTAGAAAAAAGAAATGAGAGGAGAAAGACTGAGGAGGAAATCATGGAAGAAGAAGAAAAATAGAAATAGAAGAGAAGTAAAATGAAAACAAATTTACTCCACCCTAAAAACTACACAAAATAAAATTTTGAGTAGAATTAAATCTTCAATTTAAAATAAATATTATAATCTCTTTGAAAACAATACAAAAAGAAATACTATTTAGTTTCATAGTTGGAAATATTTGATGAGGGCATAAAAAAACATTACAATGGGAATGTTTGGTATTCTGGCCTCTGTTAAATTGAAAATCAACAAGTAATCAGCTGGATAATAAAAGAAAATGAGAAATATTTTAAGGATACCGATAACACAAGAAACCCACAGACTTAATTAGAATAAAGAATTTTCTTAAGCATTTGCTTAGTAATTTAAAAAATTTATATATAAAACACAAGCTTATTAAAAATAATGGAAAAGAAACATGAGCAAAGTGTTTGCTTGTAAATAAATAAAAATAACCCCACAATAATCTAAAAAGTTACTCAACCTCAGTTATATTCAAGGATACACAAATGATGCAAAAGACACGACTTCACACCTATTAGACAGAAAGAACATAAAAATGTCATTTCTTATTGGCTTTGTGAAATTAGAACAACGTGACGATTGTGTAACTTTTTACATTTTCCAGAAGTCATTGAACTGCACATTTACAATGAATTAATTTTATAGTATGTAGATGTATCTCAATACAACTGTTAATATAGGTTTTTTTGATAAGTCGAGTAAGTTTGAGGAAGGGGGGAATTAATCGTCCCTTCCATAGAAGTGTAAACCTATAATAGCTTGTCTATCGAAATGAGTCTGAAATTATCTAATGGTAAAAAGCATAGTTAACATGCTATTGATTTTATTGCTTTTATACAGTAGAGTCATAAAACAAAATCACCGAATTATATGAAAAGTTGCAAAAATCCAGCTGTCAGTAAAATGTCTTGGTCTAGTCATCTGATAAAACACTGTCTTAGAGCTTTTAAAAATTGCAAATCCATGACTGGGTGTGATAGCTCATTCCTGTAATTCCAAAAACTTGGGAAACTGAGTTAGGGGGTCACCTTTCAAGGCTCACCCAGGTAAAACGTTAACAAGACCTCACATGAACAAAAAAACATGGCTATGGTGGCATGGCCTTGTCACCCCTGCTATGCAAGATGCATAAGTATAAGGACTGGGGTCCAGGGTGTTCCTGAGCACAAGACACCATCTCAAATAATGAAAGCAGGCTGGGTACCAAGGCTCAAGCCTATAATCCTGACTACTTGCCACCCTAAGCAAAAATTTGCAAGACCCCATCTCAACCAATGAAAGTTGGGCATGGTGGCACACACCTATCATCCCAACTACTCTGGAAATGTAAATACGTGGCTCATAGTCCAGGCAGGCCTGAGAGACCCTATTTATAAAATAGGTGAGGCCAAAAGGGCTGGCAGCATTACTAATGGTGTAGAGTGCTTGCCTAGCAAAGATGAGGTCCTGAATTAAAATCCCAGTACCAAACAGACACACATACCCACTCAAACAAAAAAAGAAAAGTGGAAATATGTAAGTATAACTTCAAACTAGTGTTACACATAAGTAACAAGTTTGTGCAATTAAAAAAATAAACATTTAAGTGTTAGGGGAATTACATATACATGGCAGGTCTATAAAATTTTGCATGATAATGTTACAACTCCCCAGGGTGGCAGTTTCCCAAGAATAAGACTATTTCTAGGTAAGGGAGCAAGAGGGGGGAGCAGGATGGGAGGAAGAGGGAGAAGTGACCCAGACAATGTACGCACATGTGAATAAGTAAATAATAAAATAGAAAAGACTGTTTCTAAGATGTTGGTAACATATGATTCTCAACTTTGTTACTAGGCGTAGAGGAGTCATTCTATTTATTTCCTTTAACTATACATACTGATAGCTTATGCTTCGGGTATGATATTCTCTACAATCTGAAAGTATATTATAATATTTTTTAAAAGATAGAAAATGATAAGATTGCAGAAATTAAAGTTTACTTTTCAGTTGATGGACTGAAAAATTATTTGTAATACATCATATAGAACAAAAGCCTAAATTGCTGAAAATTTAAGAACAACCACAATTCAGAAACATAAATAGCCGAACAGCAAACTGCAAGTGGAACAGCTGCAACCCAACTTCTGAAGAAGTCTGAGAATAAAAGTAACTGATTCAACAATTTTAGGATGCATCTTGGTACTGACTCATGTCCAAATTCAATGCAAAACTGTTGTAATAGCAGAGTCTGAACAACCCAAGAACTTCTTACACTAGACTAGTTCAGTGATTCTTACACGTATTCAAATGAATATTATTACGTCCATGGAAAGAATGATATAGATTTTAAAATTTTGAAAAATCTTCAAATGTTTATCAGGTTAAAAAAAAGAAGTACAAATGAACATTTATCAATTGGTAAAAATCTGTCTCCAAATAGTAAAAGACACACTTACACACCAATGTTTTTTAATGCATAGATAAGATTCTGATGTGAACGAATAAAGTTAATACTGATTACTGGGAGGAAATGAAAAGCCAACTAAATTTATTATATGTAATTTTGCTCCATTTGGGTTTTAGCCATTAATAATTTTTTTTGCTAACATCTAGAACGAAATTACACTAATGGTACATTGAATTTTGTAGTAAACAAAGAATAAGAGAAAATTGTGGGACAAAAATCAGACTACTCATAGCAAAAGGAAAACCTACTAATGGTGACAAAGTTACATAGTTGCCATGTCTTTTCAGAATTTAATTTAATCTACAGAATTTATACACACAGCATCCCATAGATTTTCTCTGTCCAAGCATAATATAACAAATGTCCTTGTTATTGTTTTATTGCTTTGAGTTAGGGAAGCCCCCTGCTAATTTTTATAATATAGAGAAATTACAAAGTTATTTTAGGAAAGACAAAGATGTACAATGCATTGCTTTTCTAAATTTCTTTTTCTGTGGTAACCTTAACACTTTGTAGAAGGCCAAAGAAGAAAGTAATGATAAAACAAATTTCAAGCTTTCCTTTTGCTGAACTTCACATCTTCTTGCTTGCTGGCTACTACAAGAACAAGGGAACTGATCATTAAATTGGTAGCCACAGATATTTACAAGGGGATTATTCAGGTCAGAAAAATTAACCAAAAAAATGGAAAAAATATTTGAAACTTCTGAGACAAGCTTTACATTAATCGTATAATACTCTACCAACTAAAAAGCAACGTCTGAATTGCTGTTTGTTAAGTGACTATATTTCAGAGAACATTTCTACATGTTAGTTGGTAGGAAGTAAAGAGAAAGAAAGAAACTCTCTAATACTCAATTCAATCTGTTACAAAGAAAAACTATTCTCTAGTCTGACTTTATTTATACTGAAAAAACACACTGTTCTAAAATCATACTACATAGGGTGAATCGAAAATCATCTACAACATTCTAGTTTGTATGGATGCTCCATGTCACTGAAAGATAGTTTTCTTTACGTGATAGAAGAGATAAACACTCTTTAGATATGCAAAATTCATCTCAAAATTGTCTCTGGAATACATGCTTTAGAAAAAGTAAGTGCTTATGCTCAATAACAAAGTGGGGAATATTTATTTTGAAGTGGAACTCAACTAAAATTGGAAGAGGATCTCTCAATCTTAACAAGGGTCAGAGGTCAGTGTACAACATGTGCTGGTTGTACAATGTGATGTCAATGATATATATATATATATATATATATATAAAGAATATTTACTGCATAATTTAAATTATTTTTTATTTTGGCTTTGATGTAATCTACCATAATTCATATCTTTATGTCCTAAGGATTCTTTTATCTTATGCACATTAGTAAGCAGTGAACTTCTTTCTAGAAATAATCATATTTTATCAGTCTTGTTAAAAGAATAAGATTAGACAGGTGAACATGAAAGTGAGGCAACATGAAAATGGGGAGAAAAAGCAGCAAACATATGATTTAAAGCATAAAATGACATGGGAGACAAAGGTCAAAGCTGGGCACAACCAGCAATTAAGCAGTCTGAAAGTCTTATTGTGAAACTAACAATGTGCTCCATCTTTTCATCAAAAGAAAAATAATAACAAATTTTCTCTATCAAAACAGAATCCCAGCTACAGAAAGGTGTACGTCACTGTCAGTGCACACTGTGCTTAGAGGAGGAAGATTCTCCTCATTATTATCATATGAAAGCATTTTATTTCTACATGCTTTCAACTTGTGTGTTCCTAGAATTCATTCATAACCCTGTATACCAAAGGTTCACACTGGTGTGTTTATGGTTCTGTCTCCTCCACTGGTCTCTGAGGAATAATTGAGGCCAAGATGCAGTCTTATTACTGCATTAAAAGTCTTATTAAATACAAAGAGCCTAACACAATGACTGCATGGTACACTCTAAGATAATGTTTAGTAGTGCTAAAATATTCACTGTGAAGTCAATGAAATACAAACTCAAAGTCATGCCTAAAAATAAGGGTTTTAAATGGAGCTCCTTTAATATTATTTCTATGCAACATTTCTATTTGGAAATCAGTGTTATGGACTGAATTGTTTTTCTCCAAAATTCAAATGGTGAAACTTGACTTTTGAGTGATAAAGGTTAAATGGATTCAAGGGTAATGCCCCAATTCAATATGCTGGTGCCCTCTGAAAGGAAAGAGAGCAGCAAGGATGCACATGTGCAGAGAAAGTCAAATGAGGTACAAGAAGATAGCTATCTGCAAGACCAGGAGAGAAGCCTCAGTGGAAACCTGCCTTGTAAATCCTTGATGCTGGATCTGAAATCCAGAGCCAGGAGAAAACCTATTTTTTAAACATCACTTAATGACTTACTTTTTCATGTATTTGTAGACACCCTAGCAAATTAATGCAACCAGAGTATTAAATTAGCTGATATTTTCAAAACACCTAACATGATCCTTTGTTTGGTGATTCATATTTTCCCATCATTCTCAAAAAGATATGAAGTTGAAGCCCGCTTGAGTTGATGGACTCTAATGAATACTGTGCATACAAAATCAGAAAGCAAAATCCATCTTTCTTTAGAAAAATACACACAAATAAAAATAGATACAATGAATGTTATCAGTGAAGGAAAATTATTACTGTCTCTTAACCTCTCAAAAAAATATACTCTTTTTCAGTTTTTAGGTTCCTGTACTATACTCCCTAAAGCATAAAGAATTCTAAGAAACTTCATTATGAATACCCATCATGAAACATTTCTCACTGGATGTAAAGATGTTTCTTCCCATATTTACAAACATATAAAAATGTAAAGTACCCAGATCTAAATGGGAGATGACAATAAATATGAGTATAATAATTAGTGATTCTCAAAAATTACTGCAATAGAATTGAGAATAAGCAAACTAGGTTCTACCATAATCCCATTCTCAAAATAGCTTATTGCTGACATAAATCAAGGGAATTTTCTTTCTATTATAAATCACATTCTTTACCAGTAACATTATGTATCCTACAAGAGGAAAACCAATGTAAGGGAAGTATTTTCTATACTATATCAGACCAAAAAAAATCTTCTATTAAATTGATATTTGTGTATAATTTATGTTTCTTTTTGTTTAAAAACTAATATGGTTTGAGATATTTACCACAATACATTGTCCATTATAAAGAAAAACTACTCCTGGCAAAAACAATTATTTCCTTACCTCCCCAATTAGTTACTAATAAGCAATTCATTGGTATCATTTGTAGAATTTTAGAAGGAAATCAACATCTTGAAACTGTATTCCTCTCATTTTTATTTAGACTTGTCTTTAGCTTCCTATCTTTTAATAACCTTATTAACATGAAAAGCACATTCTCTTACCTAATACTTCACTGTAGAACTGATCCCAAAACTTAAAGTCATATGGCTGGAGGAAAAACTCAAAGAAAAGTGTAAGCATTATATTTTTCACTCTTTCCATAAAGGTCATTTTGTCTGTTAGTCCTCCCATGGCCACAGGCACATAGGAAGGTGGAATTGGAAGTTGCCCACAGTATTTTTCTACAGTGCTGCCCATGGAGAACCTCAGCGTGTTCACAAAAGGAACCTGAAGCAACTCAGCCACCAGCTCTCCACAGGGAGCCACAGGGTCTATAACCATCACATCATACTTAGATTCCTGTAGCTTCTTCATGAGTGACTCATTGTAGACTGCATTCCTACAGAGAAGTGCAAATCTTTCAGTAGCTTTAAGAAGGAATCTTTGCATTTCGCTTGCTGATTGCCAGAGTGGCAATTTTGGCATGACATTCACAGCTACTTCTAAAAACTCATTTACTACATTTATAGCAGTCTCTCTGTCATATGGCACATGGATCACCTCAAAGTTCAGTACAGAAGGTTTGTTGTAGTCCACTAGGAAATACTGAGAAGAAGTCAAAACTGTCACCTCGTGTCCTCTTTCTGTGAGCTCTTCAAGAACAGTTTTTAGGTTGAGCCAATGACTCATTTCACAGGGCCATACCAGGACCTTGCCACACAATCCACAGCCAGCCCAGCAGAGCTGTAGCAGAAGAATTTCCAAAGCCCACTTCCTCACCATTATGGCAGCTCCACACACTAGTGCTCTGCAGAGATTGAATGTTTGAAGTAGCGATTTAGATATTACAAAAGTCAAAGATTAACTTCTTAAGTTAAGAAAGGCCTAAGAAGAGAGAACTTTGTCAATGTTGCTGACTAGATATATCACCTATATGACAATTGTTCAGATTCAAGACAATTAATATTTGAGCAATTGGTTCTAACACCCTAAAAATTTTATTTTCAATATAGGCAAAAATGTTGATATTTTAAATAAAAACTCATTTAAATAAGTCTAATAAATAGTAAGGTATATCTTAACAAAAATGATGTTTGATTATTTGGATATGCGTAAAGACATAGGTATTACATTAAAATTGGTTACAAGCTAGTATGTACCTGGAAAATTATAAGGTGAAGCTCTTCTAGGAAGGTAGGAGGGGGATGAAGGAGAATGATGGAGGCAGTGAATTCAACTATGATATATTTGAGATATTATAAGAACTTTTGTAAATGTCGCAATATAACCCCAGCACAACAATGAAATCATAAAAAAAAAGGATAGCTACTAAAGATGAATAGAAGATAAAGATGATGACGTGGAATATATAGTCATTTGAGTAGACAGTTATCAGTTCTGTATGTGTGGAACACAGGTGGCAAATAAATTTTGTGAAAGGAATATATTAGTCAAAATAGAGGTTTTGGAGAGCCCCAAATAATAAATTTTGAGCTGAACTTTAATCTCTATGCAGATTTGTCAGGGAGAGTATAATCTTGGTTTGTGCAAAGAAAGCACTAAATTAGGGTTCTTATAAATTCTGAGAAGTAAAAGGTGACCAGCATGTAAAAATAAAAGTCTCACTTGATAGCTTGAGGAACTAGAGTATGATAATGATTCTAGAAAAGTCAAGAAACACAAACTCAGGATAACTATGAGAACATTTTTAATCTGTGGTAGATGAGTTTATTATTAGCCATGCTTGTGAATATAAGTACTGGGCCTGTGAATGCTTGAAACTTAGCATAATAGATTTTGTTTCTGGTCATCCATACATACTTCATTGTAAGTACAATTTCCCTTTAAACACATTACAGCTTCATATCTTTGAAAAACAATGTTTAGCATTCAGTATATGTCAGTTTTTTTACTATTCCTAGGGCATAAAAACAAGTACGATAATGTTCCAATTCAAAATTAGTTCACATATTATTGCACAAATCAATTCAGTTAAGCAACACTTATTCTATAAAAATAAGGGAGGTGGGTCTTAGAAAACAGGAGATGTAAAGCCCATGGGGGAATTTTCTTGGAGGAGCAAAGGAATGAAGAAACACTGCTTAAGCTAAGTATTAAAAATGAGAATTTTAACAAATTCAAAGTATCATTTAAAATTAAAGAGAATGCTGACATATATACATTCTATTCAGGGTGGCATAAGTTATAACAAGGGTTATATTCAGTAATAAATTTTGGTGAGAAAAATTATTGTACTTTTAGGCTGATGGAGTGGCTCAAGGGGTAGAGCGCCTGCTTAGCAAGATTGAGGTGAGACACTGAGGCCAAACACCAGCACCGCAATCAAAATAAAGTACTGATTAAATGATAAGTTTTTGATGCAATGGAATACCATGAAGGTATAAAAATAATAATTAAAAAATTATTGTGATTTCAAATTTCTTAAGAGCTTTAGTTTTGCTAAAAAGATGACCCAGCCTGAAGGAGTGGCTCAAGTTGTAGAGAGCCTGTCTAGCAAGCATGAGGCCCTCAGTTCAAATCCCAGTATAGCCAAAACAAAAGAAGACCCAGATAATATTTACTTAGAAAATGCAAATATAAAACTAGCATCAAATGTTAGAGAGTAGCATTGTTTTGTGTAACTAGGATTAGCTATTTTCTGGAGGCAGCTGATAAAATATGGGCCAGGAATAAGCCTGCAGGAACAGTAATGAAGCAATAAACAGAAACAACAATAAGGAGTATGTGACAGTGTCCAAAAGTACTCTAAGAAAATACTAACATTGTAATCTTAGAGAATAAAATTCATTCTATACATGATAAATAACCCAGAAGCAATAAAGAAATAATAAAAATTGTATGACAGTATCAGATATGTGCTATAAGAAAATATTAACATGTTAACATATTAATCAACATATTAATATCTTAGAGAATAAATGTTCTTTACACAGAATAATTAATCCAGGAATGATAATGAAAAAGGGAAAATTTTATACTTACTATAGCAAGACTCATGGCATGCTATAAAATACTTTAAACACAGAGCAATTATATATAAAATGTTTTGGAAATTTTTAATGTTGACATCCAAATATGTATTACTAAAAACTATTTGTAACATGATAAAGCGAGAGCACACAAGGAGAGTATGAGGATAGGTAAGACACCCAAAAAAGTAGATAGCATTTGTTGCCCTCAACGCAGAGAAACTAAAGCAGATACTTTAAAGCAACTGAAGCCAATAGGAGAAGGGGACCAGGAACTAGAGAAAAGATTAGTTCAAGAAGTATTAATTTAGAAGGTAACACACATGTACAGGAATGCAATGAGAGTCAACTCCCTGTATAGCTATCCTTATCTCAACTAGCAAAAACCCTTGGTCCTTCCTATTGTTGCTTATAGTATCTCATCAACAAAATTAGAGATAAGGGCAGAATAGTTTCTGCCTGGTAGCGAGGGGTAATGGTGAGTAAGGAAGGGAGTGGGGGGTGCGGGGGGTAAGAGAGGGGGCAGGAGGAAGGAGGGAGAAATGACCCAAACATTGTATGCACATATGAATAAAATAAAAATTAAAAAAAAAACTATATGTAAGTATTTTGTTGTCTGAGGAAACTAAGGTGTAGTTCTTATTATGTAATAGGATTCATTCATTAAACTTAAACTTCAAAATATAGGCATAGTTTCTTTGATGGCAAATTAAAAGATTTTAAAATGTGGATAAAACATAAAACTGCCCTTTTAAAATTGAGTTTGGATTTGGTAAGTAACTGGAAAAAAAATAAGCAGACTGTGCCCAAAATATTAAAGCACAAATCAGAAGCATTAAGATTTCTCTCAAACTTGAGGTGCTACTTCAAAGGCTTCATAGTGCATTGCAGGCATGGGGAGGTATGGCAACTTGAGGCTTGCCCCAAACCCCCTTCTCCACACATTCACATAACACTGAACTCACAAGGTCTACACTAACTTTTAACATGAACTCTACACACAACACACAGGAGTTTACAATAAGGAGAATTGCATTTCTTGACTACAACGTCTGTGGATGAACAGTATCTGTCTTGAGAATCATTAACCCATGAACTTATGTAAGCTTTCAGGTCAATTACAAAACAGAAGAAACTCAAGGAAAACTTCAACCCTACCTCCAGAGGTTTCCCATGAATAAAATTGCAACGTAAATAGCAAGTCCTGTTCACCAGGGATTCCAAGATGGTGGCTAGAGGGAGGAAGCAGAAAGCAAGTCTCCTATAGTGAAATCTTGGAGAGACACTGCAGACACATTTTGCAGGCATAATCACTGAGAAGAGGCATAACTTTGACCCCTCCACACCTCCAGCCAGAGCAGAGAATCTCCACTTCACGTTAAATGGAGAAACAAGGAGGGCCCCTGGGCTGCCAGTCACTGGCACCTAGACGGCTTGGGAAGAGGCGGACCAGTTGAGCTTTGCAGTACCATGATACTCCCACAGACAAGCCTGGGCCAGAGCAGCATAGCCCCCTGGACAAACTGACATCCACCCGGGGAAAAAAGAGAAACTGAGTAATAAGCAATAAGAGCAATAAAGACACTCAGGAAAGAGGGTGGGGTGCACTGAGTGCCAAAGATTGGGGAAAGGGAATCCTTCCTGGGACTGTAAATAAACAAGCCAGGCGGGCCTGAGAGGCTCTGGTGGGAGTGGGGGCGCACGTCCATCAACCAGGAGCAGGAAAGCTGGTGAGAGTGGCGGAGGGAGGAAAACTCCACAGGAGAGGAGGGAAGACTCACGTCCCATGTGAACTGTAAACAAACATGGCGGCTGGCAAGAGCAGCAGCACCACCCAGTAATCAGGAGCAGGAAAGCTTGTGAAAGTGGCAGTGGGAGGAAAACTCCACAGGAGAAGGGGGAAGACCCACCTCCCACATGAACTGTAAATAAACATGCAGGCCTGACAACGCGGGGGCAGTGTCACCTTTCCCAGTGCTTGGAAAGGGGAAAGCCTGTAGCAGAGGCTCCCACACAGGAGAACCCTGAACAAACAAAGCCTATGGGGCCAGGTAGGTGCTAAGCTCACCCCAGTGATCTGCATAAATAATGCCACCAGCAACTGCAGGCTGACAGCAGCAGGCAGGCAAGCCACAGCTGCAGATACCATTCTCAGAACTGTCTCCAGACTCTTTTTTTTCTTTTTCTCCCTACCTTTGATGAGAGAACAAATGAATTACACCTGCAAGCTGAAAAACTTACTGAAACTGTATTGCATTTGAACTTGGGACACTTGGTGGGGGGGGGTTTGTTTGTTTTGTGTGTGTGTGTGTGTGTGTGTGTGTGTGTGTGTGTGTGTAGTTTTGTTCTACTTTATGCGTCCCCTTTGATGAGACAACTACAGAACAACATCTGAGGCACCATCTCCAGGACTGGAGACTGAGATGGACACCCAAATTATTAAGACTGAAACTGCATTGCATATAAACTTGGAGGTTTTTTTGGTTTTTGGGTTTTTTTAATTTTCTATTTTCCATTTTATTTTAATTCATTTTTATATATAGATATTTCTTTCATTTACTTATTTTTTATTTTTATTCTTATCTTTTTTTTTTATTTTTGATTTTCAATCCTCTCTTTGTCTCTCTAATGTCTGTTCAGCTTACTGTCAATTAGTAAACTAATGCTCCATTTATACCTTTGAAACTTTCGTGTCTGAAACCTTGTTCTGCTTTCTCCCTCTTGTCTGTGTATTTGTATTCCCCTTTTCTTTAACTTCTTGCTTTCCATCTCAGCTCACCCTTCCATTCTAAATATTACCATTGTTATTATTACAAGCTAGAAAATACTTAATTGCACACAGTACAGGGACAGTAACAACACCAACGACAATGACAGGAAGACAGAAAAAACATGGAAACCAGTTTCCCCACAGCAAAAAATTAGTACAGGAACCAGAGGGGAATGAAGAAAACAGATACTCAGATCCAGACTCCAACAAAATGAAGATAAACTATGCCAAAGGACCCAATGAAGCCCACAAGAATAATTTAAAAGAAGCCATACTACAAGTACTCAATGAGAATTTTATAGAGATGATACTGGATAGGGTCAACCAAAATGTACAGGAGACACTCAAGAAATTCCAAGACAACAAAAATAGAGAATTTGAAAAAGCAAAAGAAGAAATAAAGGAAACCATAGAAGCACTGTATAAACACCAAAGTGAAAGAGAGAACACAATGAATAAACGGATAAGTGAACTCAGGACAAAAATAGACAACATTAAAGAGGAAACCACCCAGGATATGGAAAACGTCAGAAAAAAGAATGAAACAGAACTGCAAAACAAAACGGAAGGCCAATCCAGCAGAATAGAACAAACAGAAGACAGAATCTCAGAACTGGAAGATGAAATGGTAATTAAAGGAAAAACCAAAGAACTATTAATTAAACAACTCAAGACCTGTGAAAAGAAAATGCAAGAACTCACTGACTCCATCAAAAGACCAAACTTGAGAATCATGGGCATTGAAGAAAGAGAAGAGGTGCAAGGGAAGGGAGTGCATAATCTATTCAACAAAATAATAATGGAAAATTTCCCAAATCTAGAGAAAGATATTCCCATACAGATGCAAGAGGCCTCCAGGACACAAAACAGACCAGATCAAAATAGAACTACCCCATGACATATTATCATTAAAACAACAAGTTCAGAAACTAAGGAAAGAATATTGAAGGCTGTAAGAGAGAAAAAACAAGTAACATACAAAGGTAAACCCATCAAATCACAGCAGACTTCTCAACAGAAACATTAAAAGCAAGAAGAGCGTGGGGTGAGATCTTCCGGGCACTGAATGAAAATAACTTCAACCCCAGGATACTCTACCCAGCAAAACTATCATTCAAAATAGATGGAGCAATAAGTCTTCCATGATAAGCAGAAACTAAAACAATATGTGACCACAAAGTCACCACTACAAAAGATTCTCCAAGGGATTCTGCACACAGAAAGTGAAACCCAACTTAACCATGAAAAGACAGGCATACCAAACCACAGGAAAAGAAAAAGCAAGACAGTAGAGAGTAACCTCAACTTAGGTACACACAATCAAACCTTCACACAACTAAGAAAATGACAGGAATCACCACATACCTATTATTACTAACGCTTAATGTTAACGGGCTTAATTCACCCATCAAACAGCACCGCTTGATGAAATGGATTAAAAAGGAAGATCCAACAATTTGTTGCTTACAGGAGACCCATCTCACTGACAGAAATAAGCATAGGCTTAAGATGAAAGGCTGGAAGAAGATTTACCAAGCCAATGGCCCCCAAAAACAGGCAGGAGTAGCAATAATTATCTCTGACAAAGTAGACTTCAAACCTACATTGATCAAACGAGATAAAGAAGGACATTCCATACTAATAAAAGGGGAAATAGACCAAAAGGAAATAATAATCATCAATCTGTATGCATCCAATGTCAACGCACCCAATTTCATCAAACATACCCTGAAAGACCTAAAAGCATATATAAACACCAACACAGTGGTTGTGGGAGACTTTAACACCCCATTATCATCAATAGATAGGTCATCCAAACAAAAAATCAATAAAGAAATTCAAGATCTAAAATATGCAATAGATCAAATGGACCTAGTAGATGTCTACAGAACATTTCATCCAACCTCTACACAATATACATTCTTCTCAGCAGCCCATGGAACCTTCTCCAAAATAGATCATATCCTAGGGCACAAACCAAGCCTCAGAAAATATAAGAAAATAGAAATTATACCGTGCATACTATCTGATCACAATGCAGTAAAAGTAGAACTCAACAACAAAAGTAAAGACAAAAAACATGCAAACAGCTGGAAACTAAATAACTCATTACTTAATGAAGAATGGATCATCAATGAAATAAAAGAGGAAATTAAAAAGTTCCTGGAAGTCAATGAAAATGAAAACACAACCTACCAGAACCTATGGGACACAGCTAAGCAAGTCCTGAGAGGAAAGTTATAGCCATGAGTGCATATATTAAAAAGACTGAAAGATCCCAAATCAATGACCTAATGATACATCTCAAACTCCTAGAAAAGCAAGAACAAGCCAATCCCAAATCAAATAGGAGAGAAATAATAAAAATAAGAGCTGAAATCAATGAAATAGAAACCAAAAAAACCATACAAAGAATTAATGAAACAAAAAGTTAGTTCTTTGAAAAAATAAACAAGATCAATAGACCCCTGGCAAACCTGACTAAAATGAGGAGAGAAAAAACCCAAATTAGTAGAATCAGGAATGCAAAAGGGGAGATAACAACAAACACCATGGAAGTCCAGGAAATCATCAGAGACTACTTTGAGAACCTATATTCAAATAAATTTGAAAATCTTAAAGAAATGGACAGATTTCTAGATACATATGATCATCCAAAACTGAACCAAGAGGAAATTAATCACCTGAATAGACCTTTAACACAGAATTGCATTTCTTGACTACAACTTCTGTGGATGAACAATATCTGTCTTGAGAATCATTAACCCATGAACTTACGTAAGCTTTCAGGTCAATTACAAAACAGAAGAAACTCAAGGAAAACTTCGACCCTACCTCCAGAGGTTTCCCATGAATAAAATTGCAGCGTAAATAGCAAGTCCTGTTCACCATGACATGGTCCTCAGAATTAGAAATCAGGGTCAGAAATGTTTAATTAGGTAAAAAGCAAAACCCAAAAATATAAGCAAGGAATACATTTCTTATGAACCAAATAGGGATCTAAAAATAAAAAATTTCAAAAATGAAATTTAAAAATAAATGGACAGATTAAAGAATAGGTTAGACATTGCTCAATAAATAGTGACCCAGAACAGAAATCTGAAACTATTACTTAGAAAAAAGTTTAGGTTGGAAAAAGAAATGTGACTGAATTTTTAAGTAATATAAACAACAGACTCAGATGCCTCAGAATCTGTTTGTTGGTTTCACCTACTTCAAGACAGCTAGATATGCTCTTTTTCCACAAGTACAAGATTATATTCTTTGGTGCAACCAGACTGTCTAATTCAATCATAAGATTATAGTTTTAACCCATCCTGCCAGTTATTCTTAATTTTTGATAAATAATTTGAGATACCTAAAAGTTTGCTGATGAGGTATAGAGTATACCTTCAGTTTTTATTGCTGTGAAGTTTGCTTAATGATGAGTTAGTGTTTTTATTATTTCTTCTACATTCATTAATTACAAATTTTAATTTAATTGCATTAAATTAAAATTATGATTAGCATGATGTTTAGTCTCAAGTTTTCTCCAAACAAGAGCTTTATGAATTACAAAGGTGAAAATGGGGGAAACCCTGGCAGATTCAACTTTAATTAAGTAATCAAATTTCATGTTACTAGTAATATAACCTATCTAAGTGGACTTCCTGATATATCATTCTCAGTAGGAAAAAATATTACTTCTGTAATATTTTTATAAAAACCCATAACCTCACTAAAATGAGGGAGAAATAACTGAATAACATAAATTAAGTGATGCTCTAAAAATATAGTTGTTCCATAGTCTTCACAAATGAAATTTAAAGAAAGGCTGTAATAACTGTAATGAATTAGAAATGCTAACAATTAAACAAATAATATAATTAGGAAAACTGGGTTGTATAATGAATAGAAAAGAGACATCAACTGCAAAATATGCAAAATATTAATAACATTTTCTAGTATGGGTACATACATGCAAACATTAAAGAAAAATTGGTCAATTTAAATTTTTCCACAATTCCTTCTATATTTATATGTTAGAACTTAAAGGATGCTTGTCTATTCAACCTTATCCTTATTTATACAGTATTGATTCATACAAATTTATTTAATTTTATGTACTCTATTCAGTTATCATTATTTACTTTTGTTGCTCAAAATTTCCCAAAGTTATTGCAAGTTTTTCAGATTAGTTTCTTTGTCTTTTTGAGCACTGACATTTTTGAGCACTTTTTGTTACCTGAACCACAAGGTGTTTTAGAGTCAACTTCTCTTTTCATTGTCTAAGCCATGAAATCAACTATTCCAAGGAATGATTTGGGCATGCTAAAACCAAGTGTTCATACATGGCATGTTCATTTCCTAGGGTTTTTTAGGCCTCTTCAATAGACAAAGCTTGGTAATGAATCAACTCAGGGTGACACACACTTAAGCACATCTATTTTCCCCTTATGTCTTAAAATATTTTCTTGAACATTAAAATATTTTCTTGAACAGGGAGAAACATGTGTCACAGTAACACAGTGTGTGACTTATTTGATCAATCTTAGTAAACACATTAACAGCCCAAAGGCCTAAAAGTACAAATTCAGTACCTAGAGTTGATATTTTTCATGAACTTTCTCAGAGAACAGCATTGAGGCAGTGATTGAATAACATTGCTCAAAGACACGTATGATTTTGTGTATCCATATGAACAAAATTCCAGATAATAAATCTTGCCATTCTTTTGCTGGCTAGCAGAAACAAAAGAGACTATAGCAATACAATCTTCTCAGAAGAATGAGGGGGACCTTTATATAGTCAAGGCCCAAAATCAGTCCTGAATATAGGCAATGATCTCTGTCAAAATAAATCAAAATGGAGTCAATAGTGAAAAACAAAACAAAATATTAATGTCACACTGAAATTAATTAAAGAGTGGTTGTGGACTGTATCAAAAAAATAACCAACACAAAATAATCAATGCATTCCATTCAAGACAGGAATTGTGGTTAAGTGAACATTTACAACAGCACTTCTACTTTGCATTTACAAAGTAAATGAGCAAAGCAATGAAAGATAAAATAAAAGAATGTCTTCAAATAGCAAATTCTCTTTAATATTAAACCGGAGAATTGAATAGCTTGGTCAGAATTCTTTTAAACAATAATAATTAATATAAGGTGGTATTGATGCTAACACACCACTGTTAAATGCAATAGACTAGAAAAAACACAATGGAGCTCACGTTTGTTGAAATGTTTTCAAACATTAGCTTTATAGGAGAGTTTACAGTAGATTGAATTATAAAATTATTATCTATATGAAAATAAATGTAACCAGTTCCCTACTTTCTAAAGACAGCTTCAGAGGTGTTACGGATAGAAACATCATGAGTATTCCTTTGAAACATTTATTAGGACATCCACACGAATTTCTCTGACTTGGGGATTGTGAAGGATTTTAAAGACAATAAAGAAACTGAAAACTACAGAAAATGGTAAATGTTGTTATATTTTAAGTATTTTTTGTTAAAATGTTAATGAAGCTAGGCATGGTTATACATGTCTCTCTCTAAGCTTAGCACTGAGAAGACTGAGGCAGTAGAATCATGAGTTCAAGGCCAGCCTCAACTACACAGTGAGACACTGTGTCAAAAACATAAACATGAAAAACAAAAAGTAATGGAAACAAGTAGTCAGAATAATACCCTACAATACCACAATTAGTGTATTATTTGGATAAATTTTATGAGCATAACTTGGGATATCTACATGTACCAAATTTCAAGGGCTATATATTAAAGAAATTCTTATAATCTATTTGGTATGTCTATCAGTACAAGCAATTTAGGAGATAGTCAGCACTGTTTTCTAAAGAAGATAATCCACATGTTCTCTAAACGTGTTGTTCATCTGTTAGGTGAATATTAAAGAATTGAAAAATGGAAAATGGGTTACATGGAAAACAGTCACATAATGTAGATGCGTATTATTTATAAATATGAAAAATGAAAACAGCTCAAATGCCAATAAGAGGTAGAAGTAAGTAACTGTGTGTTTTGACATCATACAGCAGTCAAACCACATGAACTTTCAGCACATGTAAGCAAACGCATGGATCTTTGCAACAATTTGCATGTAATCTTCTAATATTACTGCACATGTTCTAAAAATGAAAATCACAGCTCTGGGATGTGTTCACTGTGCAGCAGTTGCCAAGTATGAACAAGGTTCTGGATGCAGTCCCCAATACCACAAAAATCAATTAATAGAAATGAAAATGAAATTTATCAATGCAAAATTTAAGACAGTGATAATGTGGTTTGGAATAATATGAAGCAGATACGGAATATAAGTCATAGTTCACACTGGGTGATAGATTGACACAAGCATACACTCGTTTGTTAAAAATGAAGTTTAGACTAAAAACAGATACTTTAAAGCAACTGAGGCCAATAGGAGAAGGGGACCAGGAACTAGAGAAAAGTTTAGTTCAAGAAGAATTAAATTAGAAGGTAACACACATGCGCAGGAAATCAATGCAAGTTAATCCCCTGTATAGCTATCCTCATCTCAACTAGCAAAAACCCTTGGTCTTTCCTATTATTGCTTATACTCTCTCTTCAACAAAATTAGAGATAAGGGGAAAATAGTTTCTGCTGGGTAGCAAGGGGATGGGGGGAGAGGGAGAGGGCAGGGGGTAAGGGAGGGGGTGGGGGAAGGGGGAAGAAATGACCCAAACATTGTATGCACATATGAATAAAATAATTTTTTTTAAAAATGAAGTTTAGAAAGAAATAAAAATAATCACTTTGTCATGTTTAGCCTGAAATTGTGCTAAAGACGATGAATGACTCATTTCTGTACACCAAAAGCCAATAACTGAATGAATGATTACCAAGAAATATAAGCATTTTTTTAAATTTTGACAGCTGAGAAGAAGTGAAATAAAATGCAGAATAGAAAAATCTCAGTGAATATATGAAACAACTATGATCTTGCTCTATGAGACAAACCATAGTTATTTCTCAATTCTAATCCATAATATTACATATATAAATATGATCAAATTAAAAATATCTATTATTTCTCAATGTTGAACATATTATTACATGTGATATTTAATACACACATACATTCATTTTATGCTTATAAATGAATAAAATTTTATTATATGTACATGTATACATGGATTACTTATGTACATAATTTTTCAACTTCTGGCCTGCATTCTGTCATAGAAAGACTAGAGATAACAATGATGTACTGTATATTTCAAAAAGCTGGATGAAAGTAGTTTGAATGTTGTCACCATAAAAAATAACAAATGCTTTTGAAGACATATATATGCAACCTAATTTAAACCTACACAATGTATACATGTACTGAAGCATCATATGATACCATATAAATATGCACACATTTCATATTTTAAGTATCAGTTAAGTAAACAGTTAAATAAAATGAAGTAGAGATTGTATATAATATATATTATATAAAAGACATGTCACATATTATCATAATATGTAAGCAACACTGCAGAGGAATAATAAGTACAGCATTATGGTTTATTCAGTAAACCCAAACTCATTTTATACCCCATTATCACCAAACCAAAGTATCAAAACTCAACATGAAATTTCAGTGGAAATTTCCGTATGAAACATTTTTCCTTTAATCTTAATATACAGGTTTAGAAAAGTTTCAAAATATAGCATGGAAAATATTTAATGTATTTCTCAGATTTAAATGTCTGAATAGATATTAAAGAATATATTTGGACATTACATAGCTCAATCTAGCCTAATGAGATGGATCTTTTAGAAGACTTTAAACATGAATATGTTCATCTTTCTCTTTGGTTTGAAGAAGATTTGCCAATAGTTGGCTACAATATAATTTTTCTCTGAAACTATGTAGTCTTAGAGGAACCACATGCAGCAGGGTCCTTAATGAGTTTCTTTCTCCCCAGATGTACCACAGATCATTATCACTCCCTCCATTTATCCATTCTACTCCTTCTTATAGTTTTATCCTGACTAAATCTATTGTGTTTGTTATGAATCAGTGTGAATATTGATACATCTTCAAGTAGAAAACCACTTTATTTTTAGGGGGTGATAAAATGAAGTCTGAGTTAAGAAGTTCTCATTGACAAACATCATCTTGTGTACATGTTAATGCAGATCTATTTATCTCCAAAGTCCATATAACTTGTATCACTAAAAGCAATAGAAAGATCTCTATTGTTTTAGGATTAAGTAAAGCCCTCAAGCCCTAACTCTTTTCTTTTTTGATGGAACTGGGGACAGAACTCAGGGATTTGTGTTTGGAAAGCAGGCACTCTACTATTCTATTTTGCTCTGGTTATTTTAGAGATGGGATCTCATCAATGATTTGCTGAGACTGGCCACAAACCATGATGCAATCCTACCCATCTCAGTTTCCCAAGTAGCTAGAATTATAGATAGAAGTAAGGGCACCCAGCTTCTCTGTTTTTTATTGAAAAGTCAAAAATAAATCATGTGATATTGAGACAGATAACACTGATTTTGTTTTTCAGAATAGAATAATACTGTTATATTTTTCCTAAAGGTAATACTTGGGAAAATTATTTCTATATTCTCTATATCTAGAGAAGTGAGACTTTTTTTTTATTCATATGTGCATACAAGGCTTGGGTCATTTCTCCCCCCTGCCCCCACCCCCTCCCTTACCACCCACCCCACCCCTCCCTCTCCCCCCGACCCCCTCAATACCCAGCAGAAACTATTTTGCTCTTATTTCTAATTTTGTTGTAGAGAGAGTATAAGCAATAATAGGAAGGAACAAGGGTTTTTGCTTGTTGAGATAAGGATAGCTATACAGGGAGTTGACTCACATTGATTTCCTGTGCGTGTGTGTTACCTTCTAGGTTAATTCTTTTTGATCTAACCTTTTCTCTAGTTCCTGGTCCCCTTTTCCTATTGGCCTCAGTTGCTTTTAAGGTATCTGCTTTAGTTTCTCTGCGTTAAGAGCAACAAATGCTAACTAATTTTTTAGGTGTCTTACCTATCCTCACCCCTCCCTTGTGTGCTCTCGCTTTTATCATGTGCTCAAAGTTCAATCCCCTTGTTGTATTTGCCCTTGATCTAATGTCCACATATGAGGGAGAACATACGATTTTTGGTCTTTTGGGCCAGGCTAACCTCACTCAGAATGATGTTCTCCAATTCCATCCATTTACCAGCGAATGATAACATTTCGTTCTTCTTCATGGCTGCATAGAATTCCATTGTGTATAGATACCACATTTTCTTAATCCATTCTTCAGTGGTGGAGCATCTTGGCTGTTTCCATAACTTGGCTATTGTGAATAGTGCCGCAATAAACATGGGTGTGCAGGTGCCTCTGGAGTAACCTGTGTCACAGTCTTTTGGGTATATTCCCAAGAGTGGTATTGCTGGATCAAATGGTAGATCATAGTCTAGCTTTTTAAGTAGCCTCCAAATTTTTTTCCAGAGTGGTTGTACTAGTTTACATTCCCACCAACAGTGTATGAGGGTACTGGCACAAAAACAGACATGAAGACCAGTGGAACAGAATAGAGGACCCAGATATGAAGCCACACAACTATAACCAACTTGTCTTTGACAAAGGAGCTAAAAATATACGATGGAGAAATAGCAGCCTCTTCAACAAAAACTGCTGGGAAAACTGGTTTGCAGTCTGCAAAAAACTGAAACTAGATCCATGTATATCACCCTATACCAAGATTAACTCAAAATGGATCAAGGATCTTAATATCAGACCACAAACTCTAAAGCTGATACAGGAAAGAGTAGGAAATATTCTGGAGTTAGTAGGTATAGGTAAGAACTTTCTCAACGAAACCCCAGCAGCACAGCAACTAAGAGATAGCATAGATAAATGGGACCTCATAAAGCTAAAAAGCTTCTGTTCATCAAAAGAAATGGTCTCTAAACTGAAGAGAACACCCACAAAGTGGGAGAAAATATTTGCCAACTATACATCAGACAAAGGACTGATAACCGGAATATATAGGGAACATAAAAAACTAAATTCTCCCAAAACTAATGAACCAATAAAGAAATGGGCAAGTGAACTAAACAGAACTTTCTCAAAAGAAGAAATTCAAATGGCCAAAAAACACATGAAAAAATGCTCACCATCTCTAGCAATAAAGGAAATGCAAATTAAAACCACGCTAAGTTTCCACCTCACCTGTTAGAATAGCCATCATCAGCAACACCACCAACGGCAGGTGTTGGCGAGGATGCGGGGAAAAAGTGAGACATTTTATAACAGATGACATGCAAGTTAGTAATATTGTTTAGGTAATGTTGATAGCTCTGCCACTTGTGTATTTTTCTTTTATGCTACATCAATTAAATATTATTTAGTATATATCATTTGTACAAAGGGTTTTCATTGTGAGGATTCCATACTTGCATATAATGTACATTGATCGCATTTACCATCTCTATTACTCTTTCTTATTCCCTCTCTGCATTCTTCCTTGTTTTACAATTTTAATGGGTATTATTGTGCTGTTTTCATACATGCATTAAAAAGTAGTTTGAGCATATTTAGCCTACACTACCCCTAGCTTTTCCTCTCCTCCTTTTACTGGTCTCCCTCCAAACTGTTCCCTGTTCATATTCATGTATATGTATACATATATGTGTATATGTATATTTATAGATATGTATATGTATATAGTAACTGCATAAGGTACCTTTGAAAACACACATTTGTTACTCACAAAACACTTCTCTTTGTTCAATGCCAAATAGCCTTTTCAATTTCTCCTCATGTAATATATTCTGGGTCAACAATGTTGGCATTGAGAGAAAATTCATATAGGATATTATATATTTAATAATATTCTGTGAATGGACCTAATTTTGCATCTTTTATAGGGTAGTTTAAATGAATTAATTTGACTATGGAGAAGTATGTTGAATGCATATGCTGGAACAAGTCACTTAGAAGGAACCAAAGATATGATGCGAGGAGACTTGTTGAGAGATTTACAGAGGAGGATGCCCACTTAGGAGCCATGATTGTGCTATAAGTCATGAGTAAAATGATGGACAGGGGTGAATTCAACTATGATAGATTGCAAGAAGTTTTGTAAATATCATAATGTACCACCAGTTCAACAACAACAAAAAACTTTGTAAGAAATACAGAGTTAAAACCAAGCATGGTGGTGATGTCTATAATCTCAGCATTCAGAATGGTGAGACCAAAGACTGGCAAGTTTGAGGCAAGCCTGGTATATACTAAAAAATTGCTTCAACAATATTCTGCACGACTGTAGCTAAACAATAATATTGAAAAATTATCCAAACAATAAAGATCTAGATATATCTATCAGTCTGTTTGTCTATCTACCTATCTATATTCTAAATATTTCTATGTCTATATATCTACTGATGACCTTTTACGTAGCACGCCCAAAAGAATTTACAAATTATTCATTATAATGAATGAGACTACACAATTTTGATGCATTGAACATGATTTAAGATAAAACTACAATGCCTATGTACAAAAAAAGGCAGTTTTAACTTAAAATGTACATTTTAAATTGAAAACATTGTGTGTAAATGATTGATGTTTAGAATTATAAATTCATATTAAAACCCATAATAGAAAAGTTAATAGAGCTAACACACTTATTGACTGGAAGATCAAAATTAATGATGCTCCTTCTCCCAATTCAATTCATAAGATTCACTGTAAATCTTATTAAACTCTCAAATCACAAGATTCATATAACTTAACAATTTCTGTAGAACTTTATATATATTTCTGAAATCTATATTAAAAAGCAGACAGCCCAAAGTAGTCAAGATATTGTAGACAGATACGAAAGAGGAGGATATTATTCAACCAGTATCAAGAACTAATACAAAAACTGCTTGATAATGAATAGAAGTGACACCAGTGTGATAAAAAAAAAAACTTCTGAGTGACAAAGCAATCATTGCAGTAATGTAAGGAGCCATCAATAAATAAGGTAGGACAATTCACTGGAAATATCAGGTGAAAGAAATGATAGGTGAAAGATTGAGAAGGTTGAAGTCAGGGAAGAAGAAAGAGAAAAAAACAGAATAATAGAAAAGTAAAAAGAAAAGAAATTAACACCAGCCTACAGAATATACACAAAAAATATTAAGTAGATTAAAATCTTCAAAGTAAAAAAAAATACTATAATTTACTTGAAAACAATAAAGAAGAAAATATTTTTTAACTTCATAGTAGGAAAGGATTTTCTTGAAGGCATAAAGAAAATGTTATAATGGAAATGCTTAATTTGTTTGCCTCTGTTAAATTTCAGACCAACAAGTCATCATCTGATAAAAAAATCATCATAAGTAAATACATCATAAACTGTAGAAAGATAATTGTAACACATAAAACTAACAGATGTATTTAGAATAAAGAATTTTCTTAAGCATTTCCTTAGTATTTTTTCAAATTTATCATATAAAACACAACATATTAGACAAAATGGATGAGAAACACGAGTAAAATATTTGCTTATAATTAAATAGAAATACCCCATAATAATCTGAAAAGTTACACAACATCTAATGTTCAAGGAGATACAATTGTTTCAGAAGATACAATTTCAGAGCAATTAGACAGAAGGAACTTTAAAAAATCATTTCCTTGTGGGTTTCTGAAATAGAACAAAGTGATAACTTTGTAAATATGCCAAAAGTTATTGAATTGCACATTTAAAGTGAATTAATTTTATGTAAGTAGATGTATCTTAATACATGTGCTGATAAAAGTATTTTAATAATCTGAGTAAGTATGTGGAATAATGGTAAACTAATACTCCCTGCTCATAGAAGTATAAACCCATAGCATATCTTTTTAAATGAGTCTGAAATTATTTAGTGGTTAAAAAACATATAGTTTATATGCTATTGATATTGCTGCTTTTATACAACAAGAGACATATGCCAGAATACTCACAGGATTATACAAAAAGCTGTTAACAGCCAATTGTCAATTGATAAAATGTCTTGGCATAGTTATCTAATGGAACACTATCATAGAGCTTTTAGAAAAATGCAAATCCATGGCTGAAAGTGATGGCTCATGTTTGTGATCCCAGCTACTTGCTTGCTAAAGAAAGTTCAGTTGGCTCACCATTCAAAGCCAACCCAGGAAAAAAGTTAGCAAGATCCCATATGAACAAATAAAGCTGTGGTGTAGTGTGTGGTGGCATGAGCCTGTAATCCCAGCTATGTGGGAAGCAAAAGTAGGACTGCGGTACGTACTGTCCCTGAAACAAAAGGCATTATCTCAAAAATAATGAAGGCAGGTTGCATACTGGGGCTCATGCCTATAATCCTAACTACATGGGAGATAGAGATCAGAGGATCACAGTTCAAGGCCACCCAGGCAAAAAGCTTGCAACAGTACATTTCAACCCATATAGCTGGGTGGGGTGGCAGACACCTGTCATCCCAGCTAACAGGAGAAGTGTAAAAAGATGGATCATAGTCCAGGCAGGTCTGGGAGACATTATTTATAAAACACATGAAGCAAAACGGGCTGGCACCATGGCCACGTGGTAGAGGGCCTGCCTAGCAAAAGTGAGGCCCTGAATTCAAACCTCAGTACCACACACACACACACACACACACACATACACAAAATAAATGGAAACATGTAATTATATCTTTACACTAGTGTTACTCATAAGAAGCAAGTCTATGCAAGTATATGTAGGCAATTCACAAAACTAAACAATTAAATATTAGGGGAATGACATAGACATGGCAGATCTATAAAATTTTGCATGACAATGTTACAACTCTCCAGCATTGCAGTTTCCCAAGAAAAGACTGTTTCTAAGATATGGACAGCATTCTGGCTCTTAACTTTGTTACAAGCCATGTAGGAGTCATTTGGTTTATTTCTTTTAACTATATGCTAATATTTTATGTATTTCTATGTATAATAATTTCTATAACCTGAAAGTACATGTATAATATTCTTAAAATATAGAAAATATTAAGAGTGCATAAATTAAATTTTATTTTTCAAATGATGAACTGAAAACTTATTTCCAATACATTGTACAGAACTAAGGCTAAATTGCCTACAATTTAAGAAAACTACAGAAACATAAATAGCCTGATACAAAATGGAATTTAACTGCGTCCCAAATTCAGGAAAGGTCTGAGGATAAAAGCTGATTCAACAATTTTAGGATGTGTCTTGGCTGCAAGTCATGCCCAAAGAGTTAATGCAACACTCTTGTGATAGCAAACTTGACACAACCCAAGTACCTCTCAACACTAGACTACTTCAGTGATTCTTACATGTATTCAAATGAATATTATTATGTCCATTTAAAGAATGACACAGATTTTTAAAATTTGTGAAAGATCTTCAAATTGATATCAGGTTAAAAAAAAAGAAATGGAAATAAACATCAACTGATTAAAAAAATTTCTAGTTAGTAAAAAGACACATCTACATTTCAATGTTTATTAATGTCCAGATAAGATATTGATGTAAAGTTAATACTGCTTACTGGGAAGAAATGAGAAGCCAACTATATTTATTATATGTAATTTTACTCCATTTGAATTTTAGCCATTTTATGGTTTTTATTAATATCTACAGTGAAATGACACTAATGGTTCATTGCATTTCCTAATAAATAAAAAATAAGAAAAAAATGAGTAGTAAAAATCAGATTATAGCAGAAGGAAAAACCTACTAAAGATGACAGAGGATTTGCCATGTCTTTTAAGGATTACATTTAATCTACAGAATTTATACATACAGCATCCCATACATTTTCTCTGTTTAAACATGATAAGACAAATGTCCTCATAAGTTATTGATTGCTTTATTGTTTTGAACTAGGGAAGCTCCCTGCTAATTTTCAGAATACAAAGAAATTACAGACTTATTTTAGCATAGACAAAGATGTAGATATATCGGTTTTCTAAATTTATTATTGGGTGATAACCTTAACACTTTGTGGAAGGCCAAAGAACAGATGATAAAACAAATCTTAGCTTTCCTTTTACTTAATCTTTTCACATCTTCTTGCTTGCTGGCTACTACACAAATAAGGGAATTGATCATTAAATTGGTAGCCACAGATATTTACTAGGGCATTATTCAGCTCAGGAAAATTAACTAAAAAATAGAAAAGATATTTGAAGTTTCCAAGGCAGGTTTTATATTAATCTTATAATATTCCACCATCTGAAAAGTAAAAACTGAATTCCTATTTGCTAGTGATAGAGTTTATATGTACATATTAGTTGGTATGGTGTGAAGAGGAAGAAAAGAAATCTCTAATATCCAACTCAATGTGTAATAAAGAAAAACTATTCTTTGTCTGAATTTATTTATACCAAAAAAAAAAAAAACCCACACTCTTGAAATCTGAAGTCATACTCGATAAAGCAAAAGGAAAATAATCTGTAAATTTTCTACTTTTTATGTGTACTCCCTGTCACTGATGGCGATAATTTTCTTTATGTGATGCAACAGCTTAACACTTTTTAGATATGCAAAATTAGGCTCAGAATTGCCTTTGGAGTAGAGGCTTTAAAGAAAGCAAATGCTTTACACTGGACAATAATGTGGAAAACATTTATTTTGCAAAGGAACTCAAGTAAATTTGGAAGAGGATACCTCAATCGGAACAAAAGCAAAAGATCACTGTACAATATATATTTGTTACAAGATGATATATATATATATATATACACATATATATATGTTATATAATTTTAAATGAAACAGTACATAATGTTTTATTTTAAATTAGTTTTTGTTTTGGCTTTGATGCGATCTACCATATTTCATAATTTATGATCTAAACATCCTCTTCAATATCTGCATATTAGTTAGCAATGAAATTCCTTGTAGAAATAATCATATTTTCACAGTCTTTCAAAAGAGTCAGATTAGAAAAAAAAAGAGTCAGATTAGGCAGGTGAAAAAGATAAATATTTAGAAACCAGAGACAACATGAAAATGGGGAAGAAAAGCAGCAAACATATGATTTTAAGCATGCAATGAATCATAGGAGTCAAGGGTCAAAGTTGGGGATAATCCAGCAATTAACCAGTATGACTGGCTTATTGAGAAATTAAAAGTCTACTCCACCTTTTCATCAAAGGAAAAATAACAGCAAATTTTTGCTATCAAAGCAGAATCCCAGCTACAGAAAAATGTACGTCACTCTTAGTGCACACTGTGCTTAGTGGAACAGGATTCTCCTCATTATTATCTTATGATAACATTTCTATTTCTGCATGCTGTCAACTTGTGTGCCCCAAGGAGACTTCATTCATAACCCTGTGTGCCAAAGATTCACAATGGTATGTTTATAGTACTGTTTCCTCCACTGGTCTCTGAGGGATAATTGAGGCCAAGATCCAGTCTTACGTACCTTAAATACAAAGAGCCTATCACCATGGCACACTCTAAAATAGTATTTAGTGATGTGAAAATATTCCCTATGAAGTTAATGAAATACAAACTCAAAGTCATATCTGAACATGAGGGTTTTAAATGGAGCTCCTTTAACATTACTTCTAGATAAAAATGTTTCTATTAGAAAATAGGTTTTATGGAAGGAATTGTTTTTCCCAAAGACTGAAATAGTAAACCCTGACTTCATTTGTAGATGGAGCTTTAGAGTGATAAAGGTTAAGTGAATTCAAGGGTAAGGCCCCAATCCAATACACTGGTGCCCTCTGAAAGTAGGGAGAGCAGAAAGGATGAACTTTTGCAGAGAAAAGCAAAATGAAGTACCAGAAGATAGCTATCTGCAAGACCGGGAGAAAAGCCCCAATGGAAACCAGCACTAGCAACCCTTGATGCTGGATTTCTGATATCCAGAACCAGGAGAAATCCATTTTTAAACATCACTTAGTGACTTTTTTTTTGGCAGTACTAGGGCTTGAACTCAGGGCCTTCACCTGGAGCCACTCCACCAGCCCTATTTTTGTGAACGATTTTTCAAGATAGGGTCTCATGAACTTTTGCCTGGGTTGGCTTCAAACCTGGATCCTCCTGATCCCTGCCTTCTGAGTAACTAGGATTACAGGCATAAGCCACCAGCACCCAGCTCACTTAGCGACTTTTTAATGTGATCTTTGTAGAAGCCATAGCAAATTTACACTGAGAGTTAAATTAGCTAATGATTCTTAAATACCCTATATGACCTTTGTTTGGTAGTTTATGTTGCTCCATAGCACTTGAATTGGAATCCTGCTTGAATGTGACAAATTCAGATGAAAACGCTGCTTATCAAATTCACAAAGCAAAATCCATCATTCATTAGAAAAAAAATACACACAAATTAAAGTAGGTAAAAAAAGTTGTATCAGTGAAGGACAAAATTTACTGTCTTTTATCCTCTCAAGAAATAAACTCTTGAGTTTTATATTTAAGTTTTCAGGTTTCTGAATTATGATTCCTGAAGCATACAGCATCCTAGGAAACTTCACTATGACCACCTATCATGAAACAGTTCTCATAGGATGTAGTGAACTTTCATTTCTTACTTAAGAAAAACATATAAATGACAGACACCTGGGTCTGACTAGAGAAGTCTATAAAAGTCAGTATAATTACTAAAGACTCTCAAGAATTTGTGGTGCAAAATTCAGATAGGTAAATTATCTATTACCTTCAATCCCATTCTTAAAACAGCTATGTTTCAGAATATAACTGGCTTAAATCAGGGAGTTTTTGTTCAATTATTCCAAAAATCATATTATTTACCAATAACAGAATAAATATCCTACAAAAGGAAACCAATGAAATGGAAGTATTTTCAATACTGTATAAGACAAAAAAATCTTCTTTTTAAGTAATATTTTGTGGGTAGTTTGTTTTTGATTTAAAAACAGTTACTATGCTTTTACATGATTAGCACAATAGTTTGTACATTACAAAGAAAAACTATTCATGGCCAAAACGATTCTTGCCTTACCTCTCCAATTAGTTACTAGTAAACAATTAATTGATATCATTTGTAGAATTTTAGAAGGAAATCAACATCTTGAAACTGTATTCCTCTCATTTTTATCTAGACTTGTCTTTAGCTTCCTATCTTTTAATAACCTTATTAACATGAAAAGCACATTCTCTTACCTAATACTTCACTGTAGAACTGATCCCAAAACTTAAAGTCATATAGCTGGAGGAAAAACTCAAAGAAAAGTGTAAGCATTATATTTTTCACTCTTTCCATAAAGGTCATTCTGTCTGTTAGTCCTCCCATGGCCACAGGCACATAGGAAGGTGGAATTGGAAGTTGCCCACAGTATTTTTCTACAGTGCTGCCCATGGAGAACCTCAGCGTGTTCACAAAAGGAACCTGAAGCAACTCAGCCACCAGCTCTCCACAGGGAGCCACAGGGTCTATAACCATCACATCATACTTAGATTCATGTAGCTTCTTCATGAGTGACTCATTGTAGACTGCATTCCTACAGAGAAGTGCAAATTTTTCAGCAGCTTTAAGAAGGAATCTTTGCATTTCGCTTGCTGATTGCCAGAGTGGCAATTTTGGCATGACATTCACAGCTACTTCTAAAAACTCATTTACTACATTTATAGCAGTCTCTCTGTCATATGGCACATGGATCACCTCAAAGTTCAGTACAGAAGGTTTGTTGTAGTCCACTAGGAAATACTGAGAAGAAGTCAAAACTGTCACCTCGTGTCCTCTTTCTGTGAGCTCTTCAAGAATAGTTTTTAGGTTGAGCCAATGACTCATTTCACAGGGCCATACCAGGACCTTGCCACACAATCCACAGCCAGCCCAGCAGAGCTGTAGCAGAAGAATTTCCAAAGCCCACTTCCTCACCATTATGGCAGCTCCACACACTAGTGCTCTGCAGAGATCGAATGTTTGAAGTAGCGATTTAGATATTACAAAAGTCAAAGATTAACTTCTTAAGTTAAGAAAGGCCTGAGAGAACTTTGTCAATGTTGCTGACTAGACATATCATCTACATGGTATTTGTTCAGATTCAAGACACTTAATATTTGAGCAATTGATTCTAACATCCTAAAATTTTTATTTTCAATATAGACAAAAATGTTGATATTTTAAATAAAAACTCATTTAAATAAGTCTAATAAATAGTAAGGTATATCTTAACAAAAATGATGTTTGATTATTTGGATATGCGTAAAGACATAGGTATTACATTAAAATTGGTTACAAGCTAGTATGTACCTGGAAAATTATAAGGTGAAGCTCTTCTAGGAAGGTAGGAGGGGGATGAAGGAGAATGATGGAGGCAGTGAATTCAACTACGATATATTTGAGATATTATAAGAACTTTTGTAAATGTCGCAATATAACCCCAGCACAACAATGAAATCATAAAAAAAAGGATAGCTAGTAAAGATGAATAGAAGAACAAAAGATAAAGATGATGACGTGGAATATATAGTCATTTGAGTAGACAGTTATCAGTTCTGTATGTGTGGAACACAGGTGGCAAATAAATTTTGTGAAAGGAATATATTAGTCAAAATAGAGGTTTTGGAGAACCCCAAATAATAAATTTTGAGCTGAACTTTAATCTCTATGCAGATTTGTCAGGGAGAGTATAATCTTGGTTTGTGCAAAGAAAGCACTAAATTAGGGTTCTTATAAATTCTGAGAAGTAAAAGGTGACCAGCATGTAAAAATAAAAGTCTCACTTGATAGCTTGAGGAACTAGAGTATGATAATGATTCTAGAAAGGTCAAGAAACACAAACTCAGGATAACTATGAGAACGTTTTTAATCTGTGGTAGATGAGTTTATTATTAGCCATGCTTGTGAATATAAGTACTGGGCCTGTGAATGCCTGAATCTTAGGAGACAGGTAAAAATTAGAAATAATAGATTTTGTTTCTGGTCATCCATACATACTTCATTGTAAGTACAATTTCCCTTTAAACACATTACAGCTTCATATCTTTGAAAAACAATGTTTAGCATTCAGTATATGTCAGTTTTTTTACTATTCCTAGGGCATAAAAACAAGTACGATAATGTTCCAATTCAAAATTAGTTCACATATTATTGCACAAATCAATTCAGTTAAGCAACACTTATTCTATAAAAATAAGGGAGGTGGGTCTTAGAAAACAGGAGATGTAAAGCCTCTGCAGAGATTCAATATTTTCTGTATTAAAGTAGCAATTTAGATATGGCAAAAGTCAAATATTAACTTTTAGAGTTAAGATAGGGCATAAGAAGAGAGAACTTTATCAATTTTGCTGACTAGATGTATCACCTCTATTACATTTGTTCAGATTAGAAATATTTGAGCAACTGAGTCTAGCATTCTAAAAATTCTTTTTTAAAAACGGCAAAAATGTTGGTATTTTTTAATTAGCAATTTCCAAATACAAAAGAAGAACTCATTTAAATAAGTCCAATAAATAGTATGGACTATTGATGATTGATCAACTAAAATTGATGATTATTTCAGTATGTGTAAAGACATAGGTCTTGCTTTAAAATTCGTTACAAAGTAGTATGTAGTTGTCACATTATAAGATGAATGGAGGAATACTAAATATTGTTAAAAGTTTACACTCATTGATAGCATCTAAAAATTCTGAAAATTTTCTGGAATGGGAGCAACCTTTAAGCCATTTTGCTTAAGATAGCTACTCAAGATGAATGGAAGAACAAAAAGAATGATGATGTGAAAAGAATAGTCTCTTGAGTAGACAGTTATCATTTCAGTTTGTGTGGAACACATGGTAGCACAGAAACTTTGTGAAAGAAAAATCTTACTCTAAATAGAGGTTTTGGAGAGCCCCAAATGTTAAATTCTGTGCAAATACGTTAGGAAGAGTATAATCTTTGTGTAATGAAAGCATATGCTTAAGGTTCTTAAGAACAAGAAGTGTGATATGATCAACTTTTAAAAATAAAAAAGATCAATTTATACTTTGAGGAACTGGAGTTGATATTGACTGTAGCAAAGCTGTTTGCTAAATGGATAAAAAGCAGGATGAAGATTAAGATTTTTGACCTGTGGTACATGAGTTAATTATTAACTATGTCTGTGTATTGGGTCTATGAATGCTTAAATCTTAGGAGAGAGATAAAATTTAGACATCACAGATGTTGTTTCCAGTGATCCAATCCATTCATACTTCAATGCAAGTACAACTTCCCTCTAAATACAATACAGCTTCATACCTTTAACAAACAATGTTTAGCATTCAGTATATGTCAGTTTTTGTACTATTCCCAGGGCATAAAGAACAATATTGTTCTAATTCAAAATTAGTTCACATATTATTTTACAAATCAAGTCAGTTAACCCACACTTACTCTACAAACTTGAGGGAAATGGGTCTTAGAAGGCAGGAAGAGCAAAGTCCATGGGGAATTTTCTTTGCTGAGCAAGAGAATGATGAAACAATACTTAAAACTGAGTACTTAACAATGAAAATTTCAACAAATTGAAAGTGCTATTTGAAAATAAAGAGAATAGTGATATATACACATTCTATGCAGGATGATATAAGCTATATCAAGTGTTACATTCAGCAATAACATTTAGTAAAAGAGGCAAATTACTGAAATTTCAAATTTCTTGAGAGCTTTTGTTTTGCTAAAAAGAAGACTCAGAACAGAATTAAAAAATTCAAAAGTAAAACATCAGAGATTAGAGAATTGTATTGGTTTGCATAAGTACAATTTGCATAATTTCTCAATGTAGCTGATTTAAGGCTGTCCAAAAAATTAGCCTCTCAGGAACAGGAAAAAAGCAATAAATAGAAATAAATGGAAACAGCACTAAAGAGAATGTAACAGTGTCTTGGAAAAAGTGCTCAAAAAATATTAATGTTGTAATCTTAGAGGATAAATTCATTTTATGCAGGACGATTAACCAAGAAGAAATAAAGAAAAAAATTTAAAAATTATACATAATATGACACATGTCATGATATGCTATAAAATATTTTAAACAAAGTCAGAGCAATTATACATGATGTGCTGGAAATTTTAGAAATTGGCATCCAAATATAAGTGTTTTTAGAAAAATATCTAAATATTTTGTTTTCTGAGGAAACTAACATCTAGCTCTTGTCATGTAATAAGATTCATCCATTTAAATAAACATAAAATTATAGTCAAATTTTCTTTTAGGAAAAACTAAAATATTTAAAAATTTGGATAAAATACAAAACTGCTCTTGTAACATTTAGTTTGGATGTGGCAAGAAAATAAAAATCAACATACCGCCCCAAAAAGGTAAAAACTGAAATTCTGAAGTACAGGTTTTCTCCCAAACATGAACTATTCCATCAAAGTCTCCACGGTGCATTGCAGGCGTGGGGAGGTATGGCAATTGAGGCTTGCCCCAAACCCCCTACTCCGTACATTCACATAACGCTGAACTCACAAGGTCTACGCTCACTTTTAAAACGAATTCTAACACACGGGAATTTACTGCAAGGAGAATTGTCTTTCTTGACTTCACACTATGTGGATGAACAGTATCTTGTTTGAGAATTATTAACAGATGAACTTGTGTGAGCCTTCAGTTCAAATACAAGACAAAAGAGAATTTTTGGAGAAACTGCAACGCTATCGCAAAAGGTTTCGCAAGTATAAAATTGGAAAGAAAACAATTCTGTTCACCATGAAAGGGTCATCAGAATCAAAAGCAAGAGACTATAAATACTAACAATGATTTAAAATATTACCATCTTTTGAAAAGAAACAAAAGCATTTAGCATGTTATGTTTAATTACCTGAAAGCAAGACCTAAACATATGAACATGGAACAAATTTCCTATCAACCAAATTGAAATCTAGCAACTAAAATTTCAACAAATGAAAATTACAAAGCAATGGACAAAGAATAGGTTGGACTCTGCTTGATAAATAGTGACCAGGAACAGAACAGAAATTTGAAGTTCTTATTTAAAATTAAGTTTAGGATGGGATTAGAAATATGATTGAATTTTTAAGCAATATGGACAATTGACTCTCTCAGATGCCTCAGAATCTGATTGTGGGTTTTGCCTACTTGGACCCTGCTAGATCTACTCTTTTTTCACAAGTACAAGTTTACTTGTGGAACTAGACTATACAAGTAAATTCTACACATATTTTCTTTTAATCCACCCTAATAATTATTCTTAGTTTTTAATAAGTAATTTGAGATACCAAAATGGTTGCAAATAAAATATAGTTGTTTATTATATGTCCTTTAGTGTTTATTACTTTTGTGTTTCCCTAATAGTGAATTTGTTTTTCTATTATTTCTTCTACATTCATTAATTAGAATTTTACTGTAATGGATTGCAAAAATCTGTACAAACATATGATTAGTAGGATTTTTATATTCTCAAGTTTTCTCTAAACAAGACTCTTATGAGTTATGAAGGTGAAAATAGGGGAAAACCAAACAGACAACACTTTAATTAAGTAATCAAATTTAATGTCACTAATAATAACCTATCTAAATATACTTCCTGATAGACCATTGTGAGTTGGAAAAAATGTCGCTTCTGTAGCATTTTTACAAAAACTCATAATCTTAATCAAATGATGAGGAAATAGCAAAACAACACAAATTGAGTAATTTTTCTGAAAACATCATTGCCCAGTACTCTTCACAAATTAAAGTGAAAGAAAGGTTGTAAGAACCATCACAAATTAGAAATACTAGAGATTAAACAAATAATTCTGTAAGGGAAACTGGTTAGTATAATGAATAGAAAAAAGATATCAGAAGCATAATTGACAAAATAAGATTTCCTAGTTGTATTTGTTTATTTTGGCTACATACCTGCTAATACTAAAGGGGGTCTTTGTAAAAATCTTCTCTGTTTCTTCTATATTAATTAGAATAAAGAATTTTTGCCTATTCAATTGTTTATAGTATTTATACAGTATGAACTCATATAAATTTATTTCATTTTATGTATTCTATTCAATTATCATTATTTATTTTGTTGCTCAAGATTTCCCAAATTTATTTTTCACATTGCTCCTTTGTCCTTTTCCATGGCCCTGAACATTTTTATCACTTTTTAGTTACCTATACCACAAGATGGTTCACAGTCTACTTTTGCTTTGACTCTCTAAGCCTTGAAATCACTACTTCTCCAAGGAATATTGCTTCATTTTATTAAGAAATTGCATGTAAACCAAATGTTCATCCTAGAAATGCTCTTTCTCACTGGCGTTTTAGTCCTCTTCAATGGACAAATCTTGGAACTATACCAGCATAGCCTAACATACATGTAAACACACCTATTCTCTCTTTGTGTCTTAAAATATATTCTTTAATGTGAGAAACTACGTATAAGTTACACAGTGTGATCAATCAATAAACACATGAAATAATTTCAGAATTAATAGCCTATGTGCCTATAAAATACAAATTCAGTACCTAGAGTTATGATATTTTTCATAAACATTCTCTCAGAACAACATTGAGACAGTGATTGAACACCTTTGCACAGATAGTACTAGATGCATATCATTTTGTGTGTGTGTATTAACACAATTCCAAATAATACATCTCACTATTCCTTTACAGGTTAGAGGTAAAGAAAAAAAGCAGCATCATTAAGGGAATACAATCTTATCAGCAGAATAAAGGGGAGGTATATTTAAGGCCCATAATTACTCATAAGTTCAGAGTATATATCTCTATCTAAATATGAACAAAATGAAATCAATAGTGATAAACAACAAAATATCAGGAGCACAGTAATATTAATGCAGAGGTGGAAGGAGAACTTACAGGAAATTTGTAAAAGTGATATACCAATATTAGCAAGTTAAAAGAAAAAGGTGAGAAAAAATAATTAAATACCATTAATATGGCCAGGCATGGTGGCTCAAGTCTGGACTCCAAGCTGCTGTGAAAGGAAGATAGGGGACGATCTTGCAGTTCAAGGTAAAAAGCTGATGAGTTCCCATCTCAACCAATGGCTGGGTGAGGTGGCTAATGCCCATCCCAGCTATGGAGGAAAGCATTTACAGGAGCATCATCATCCTGCCCAGCCTAGGCATACAGTGATACCCATCTCACAAAATAACCAAAACAAAAACTGTCAGTGGAATTTCATTCAAGACGGAAACTGTGATTAAGTAAACTTTTACAACAATGCTTCTGAAATGCATTTGAAAAAAATAAATGAGCAAAACAGTAAAGGTGAAACACAAGAATGTCTTCAAATGACAAATTCTCTTTAATATTAAACTGGAGAAACATGTAGCTCAATCAGATGTTTGAATCCTATGTGTATAAATATTACGTATTCATGAATAAAAATGGAAAAATGAGACATGTTGAAACTATTCCAGGAAGAAGGGAAGGGAGAGATAAGAAAGCATGATGGAGAGGGTGAATTCAACTATGATATATTCTAAGAACTTTTGTAATTGTCACAATGTACCCCCAGTACAAGAATAACATAATAAAAAAGATATTTGAATTCCATTAAGCAGTAATACTTATTATAATGTGGTATTGGTGCCAACAAACCACTATTAAATGGAATTGACTAGAAAACCACAAAGAAACATTTGCGTCAAATGTTTACACATGTTATCGATACAGAAAAGAATCCAATAAGGTGAACTGTAAAAAATTGTTAGTATATGAAAATAAATGTAGCCAGTTCCTTACTTTATAAAAACAACTCTAGAGGTGTTATGGATATAAATATCCTTTTACAACATTTACTAGGACATATACATGAATTTTACTGATTTGGGAATTTTGAAGGATTTTAAAAATAATAGATTGCAAATGCATACAAAATCATAAATTTTCTTATATTTTATTTGAACCAGGCATGATGATGCATGCTTCTATTCTAGCTCTCAGGATGCTTAGGCAAGAGAATCATGAGTTTCAGGCCAGCTTAAATTACATAATGAGATCCTGTCTCAAAAAAATGGTAAATGTAAAATAGTCAAAATAATACCTACCAATACCAAAATGAATGGATAATGTATATCCATTTTAATAACATAACTTAGGAGATCTAAGTATGGCAAATTTTGAAGAGCTGTATGTCAAAGGAATTTTATAATCTATTTGGTATGCATATCATTTTAAGCAATTTAGGAGATAGCACTCTTTTCTAAAGTAGACAGTCAAAATGTTCTCTAAACTAGTCATTCATCTATCAGGTGAATACTAAAGAATGACTCCAAAAATTGAACATGGGTTACATGGAAAACAATCACGTAATGTGGAAGTGAATTATTAATAAATATAAAAACTGAAAACAGCTTGGATGCTATTAAAGAAGTAGAAGTAAACAACTGTGTATTATGCATACAATGGACATCATATAGCAATGAAACTACATGAATTTCCAGCACATGTAAGCAAATGCACAGATCTTTGTCACATTGTACACATAGACATCTAATAACTGCGCACGTTCTAAAAATGAAAATCACTAGGCTGAAATGTAGTTCACTGTACAGCAGTTCCCAAGCATGAGTAAGGCTCTGGATGCAGTCCCCAATACCACAAAAATCAAAAATAGAAATAAAAATGAAAATTATCAATGCAAAATGTAATGTAGTGGTACTGTGGGATGGAGTAATGTGAAGCAGCTATGAGAGAAGCCTAGATTATTTGTAAGTTATAAGTGAAGTCTTAGTTCATATTGGTATGCTCTTAGAAAATAAACTTAAAGAAATAAACCAAAAAAATCACATTGTCATGTTTAGCCAGAAATGGTGTCAAAGACAATTGATGATCCATTTCTGCACACCAAAGTTGATAAAAATGAATGAATGTTATCATCAAGAAGAGTAAGTGTTATATAAAGCCTGAAGTCTGAGAAGTAATGAAATAAAATGCAGAATAGAAAAATCTCAGTAAATACCTGAAACAATGATGATTGTGTTTTGTGACATGAAGCACACGTGCTTTTCAATTTTGATCAACAATATTATGTATATTAATATGGTAAACTTAAAAGCTCATTATAATGTTGAATATGCACATATAAGCATTATAACTATAAAAATATATGTATTATACATACGTATGCTCATAGACTATATATTTTTTACAAATTCTGTAGGCTATTCTGCAATAGGAAGAATATACATAACAATAACATACTGTATATTTCAAAAAGCTAGCATAAAAGAGTTTGAATTTTGTTATCATAAAGAAATGGCAAATGCTTAAGGAGACTTGTATACACTGAACGTGATTTAAACACAATGTATACACACACTGAAACATCACATGGAACCTCATAAAAATCAGCAATGTATATATTTTAAGTCTCAGTTAAAATTTAGGTTAAAAATATAAATTAAAATGAATACAGATCTCTAATATATACTATATATAACATATATTATTATCATATTATTACTAATTTGGGAACAAGCACTGCTAAAGAAAAATAAGTACAAATTTATGATTAACTCTGAAACCAAAACTTTCTAGAAAAGACGACAAAAAAACAATAGAAATTTCTCTGTAAAATATTTTTCCCTTAATTTTGAATATGCAGGTTCAGGAAAGCTTCAAAATACAGTATGGACAGTATTTTATCTGAATTTATTTCTGAGACCAAAATATGTCTTCAAGTGGACATTAAAAACTATACTTAAACATTAGGTAGCTCAAATCCAGCCTAATGAGATAGAACTTTTAGGAGGTTTTAATCATGTATACATTTGTCTTTCTCTCTGTTTTTAAAGAGAATTTACCAATAGTTGGCCATAATGTAATTTCTCCTCTAAAACTGTAGAGATTGCCTTAGAGGGACCACATGCAACAGAATCCTTAAGGAGTTTCTTTCTCCCCAGATGCGCCACAGGGCATCATCATTCCCTGTAATTCTCCATTCTGCCCCCTTTTGTTACAGTTTTATCCTGATTGTGCTAAAATCTATAGTGTTTATGTTTTTAGGCTCTACTCTAAAATCCTAAAAATTGATGTGAATATTAATACACTTTATCTTTAGGGGTTATAAAATGAAGCCTGAGTTAAGTAACTCATTGACAAACGTGTTAGTGCAATATGTGAATGTAGATCCATTATGTAGATCTCCAAAGTCTACATAATTTACTTCATTAAAAGCATTAAAGAGATCACTGCTGTTTGTTTTAGTAGTAACTGAAGCCCTATCTCTTCTTTTTTAAAAAAAGAAAAGTCAATGAACTGCCATATTGAGACAGAGAACATTGGTTTTCTTTCTCAGAATAGAAAACTTCTGTTATACGTTTGCTAAAGGGAATTATCGGGACAGTATTCTCTATATTCTCTATATTTATAGAATAGAGACATCTTATAACAGATCCCATGCAAGTCAGTGATATTGTTTAGGAAATACTGATAGCTCTGCCACTAACTCATGTGTTCTTAAATAATGTTTATGCTACAGCACTTAATATTTTGTTAGTATATATTACTTGTGCAAAGGGTTGCATATGGTGTACTTTGAATATATTCACCCCTTCTATTACTCTTTAATATTCCCTCTCTGTTCCCTCCCTGTTTTACAATTTTAATGGATTTCATATATTTTCCTACTTGCATATAATGTACTTTGATCATATTTACTGCACGTTAACATTTCCTCCCCCCTCCTCTTCCCCACTGCTTTCCTCCAAACAGTTCACAGCTTACAATCATATGTGTGTTTGTAGGCAGACACATATCACATGAATATGTATAACCATATATATAAATACATATAAATAATGTACATATATCATCCTACATAATGTACCTTTGAAACTATGCATTTGTTTCTCAAAATAAACACTTTTCTTTGTACAATGCCAAACAACTTTTCCAATTTCTTTTCAGTCAGCATACTCTGGGACAATAATCACGGCATTGAAAGAAATTCATGTAAAAACTTGATACAAAAAATTCTACACTCAGTATTCCATGAATGAAAATGATTTCATGTCTCTTATAAGGTAGTTTAAAGAATTGAATTGGCTGTAGGATATATGTTAAATGCATATGATGGACCCAGGCACTTAGAAGGTGCTCGATATGTAGTAAAATGAGACTTGAGTTATTTACGGAGGAAGATGCCAATTTTGAAGGCATGAATGTGTTTGAAGTCATGAGTAAAAATGTTCTAAGGAAACAGAGAGCTAAATCCAGGCATTTTGGGCAGACGCCTGTAATCCCAGCATTCATAAGGGTCAGGCATAAGGATTGTGAATTTGAGATAAACATGGGCAACATAGTGAAATTGTAAAGAAATATGAAAAAAAAGATAAGACAAAGAAAAGAAATAGAGAGATTTAAATAAGATGAAGGACCATTACCGCAAATTAGTCAGATTTTTGTGTTTCCCAACTTGACAAGCAAGGAGCGTATGGATATGGGCATTGCCAGTTGTCCGCTAATTAGTTCTCCCAGCTGATCGTATTGAAATTATCAGATACAGGGAAACCAAAAGGCGGAGAACCCCCTCCCCCCAGCATGTTTGGGGGGTTGCATACTACTAACACAGATTTCCAATGTTTCATAACAAACTACCCAGATCCTTACTGTTTTAAAACAACTTTTTATTAAGTTTGCGAGGCTACTCACAATTCTGATTTAGGCTAGACAGAGCCTAGTTCCCATCTTTAAGAGTCCATACCTTCGATCTATCTGTTTCTAACTAAGCAGAAAATAGATTTAATCACAACCACTAAATTCCCAGAGCAAGAAAAGTAAACTCAATATTTTAAATGTCTGCCTGTAACAGATTCACCAATGTCACCTTGGCCAAGGCAACATAAATAACCTAGCCCAGAATCAGTGGGAGACATAATTATAAGCAGGCAAACATATAGGAAAGCAGAAAAATTCAGAATAAACAATGACTACAAATATAGCAATGTAAAGAAAGACGACATAAAGAAGACATAAAGCTCTTTTCCAAAACTCTTGGAATATATATTTGACATTTTAAATGAAGTAGGTAACATTGTATGTGCTATCTGTGGATCTTTTACCTATCTCTATACTATTTTATTCTATTAGAATTCTATTCCTATGTGATCCTAAAATTAATTCTATCTAATTCTAATCCTAATGGTAATTCTACTCTTTCTTGGGTTTTGAACTCAGAGCATCAAGCTTCATCCATGCCCCCAGTCCTTTTTTGCTTCAGTTTTGTTTCAGGAAAGGTCTACATTTTTTGCTCTGACAGACCTCAGACTGTGCCTCTCTAAAGGAGCTGGGATTGCAGGTATGAGCCACTGCACATTAACTTATTTCATTCTATTGTATTGTACTGCATTGGGTATTGTATTGTATTGTATTGCATTGCATTGCATTCCACTCTTCTATTCTATTCTATTCCATTCTACCCAACCTTAACCAAAGTTGACACAATTAGAAATAGTACATTTCTAAATTTTAGGAATAGAAACTATGACAGATTCGGCTGCAATGAATGAATGCACCAACCCAGAAATTTTTTATAGAATAATTTGCCAAACCTAAAAAAATCAGTATATAGCAATGATAGAACAGTCAGATAGCCATGAATGAGCAGTACAGAGGACAGGTCAAATGCTATCCCCACATCTATAACATTTCAAATAACAGGTACACTAGACTGGCAATTAATGAAAAAAAACCCTATAAGAACCTCATCTTAATTTGAAACCAAGCATGTGCATATTTAATATAAAAGCTGCAAATGACCTCTATTTGATTTCCCACAAGTGGTATCTGGATTTTTTTTCTCTGCAGAAAGCTTGTTTTATTATTCATATAAAAAGTGGATACACAGAAGTACAGCTATGTTGTGAAATCATATTTCTTATGGTTTGCTGATGTAGATAAAGTAGATAAGAAGAAAAAGGAAAACTATTAAATTTGTGCCTCTGCTAGGACATGAGTATTAACCCTTTACTTTAAATAGTATTCAGAAAATACTAAAATATTAGCATTTTCTGGTCCCACCTGTATAATCAGAGCAAGCAGTATTTATTGAGCATCCTGTGGTTGTCTCATTATACACATCAGTCCTAACTGATGTCCCAGTGTCTAATATCCATAAGAGACAAACGATATCATAGCAGACAAACCAAAATTTGGACCATTTGATTATGAAAATTGCTATAATGACTGACTCACATAGATGTGTTGTTCAACAATACTGCTATGAATATTCAGCAAATATTTTCATGTCTCTCTCTTGCATAAGTAATGTCAGACCTACTATTCATTGTTTTACTGCATCTGGCACTATGACAATACAAATACCCCAGAAATATCCTTGATGACCATGTGTGTTTACCACTTTTTGGTCTAAAAGTGGGGGAATAATTCACCATACATGTGCCTGACCTCATTTTCTCCACTGCACAGGCATGTGCCTTCCCATACCTGGATGACATGTGCACACGCTCTGGCTTGTTCAGTTCAAGTTAAGGATGGGCCCAAGAGTTTGTGCCAACAGATTCTATCTCCCCACCCCTTTTCTTAACAAAGGACTTAGAGTGTGCAGCTTAGGACAGTGAGATTCTTCTCTCTGAATGGCCTGCTTTGAGTTTGCAGGTATACTTTAACCTTTACTAAAAGCCTCTTTCTTTTCACAATAGAATCCTCTTTCTTTGCTGTGCTCTTCTCTGCCTGCTGGGTTTTCTTTCTATCAGAACAGGTGGGACACACTGTACATTAGGAAATAAAGCTATTTGGGGTCACTGGCACTGTTCCCCTAACTTGTAAAGAGATTTAAAGTTTTGGTTTTTGTCAATACTATACTCTTATTATCTTGCCTAACCAAATATTCAGTTTTATTACAAAGGTAAAAACTGAATTCATATATATTTATGACACTACTACAAAGGTAAAAACTGAATCCATATATTTTTATGACACCTATGTAACTGTGATGTTGATTGTTGCTGGCTCCTTTGTTATACAAACACTTAAGCCTTCTAGAATGACAAGCTTAGACAAAAAGTTTACCAAACTGGTGCTCTTTAAATTAACATTGTTAATGATGAAACTTTTTGTACGTTTGTGTGCATATGTTCCTAACTATGAGAAGTAGAACTTATGGTGCTGATAAATGCTGCTAATCATAATTTTTATTTTAAAATCATGTGTTTAATGGAGATAACTAGATTATTCTTTCAGTTACTATACTGTTTTACAATATTTTAACCTCAGTTATATTGTCTTTTTTCATTGTGATTTTGATCCTTTCTAAAGCATTTACAATCAAACTTATGAGGGATGAGTCTAGAAAGTACTCATTTATCAATTGTGTCAGCATTTTAAATATTTGCTTTTCTTGATTTTATTTGTATTTTCTTTGTAAAACACTGTAATTGCTGCCTGTTGACATTCTGAAGAAGTACAACTTCTAACAATAACAATCTGAGCAGCTGATACTAGGACATATCCTATAAGACAGACAGAATTAAGCTTAAGTACAGATAGCAGGTAATACCACCCTAACAGCCCCTCCTTCTAAACTTCTTAGTTGTTTAAATTTTAACAAAAAGGATCTTATTGACACTCATTCCAACCTGTGGAGTCTATCACTTCCCCCTGACATGAATCAGATCAAACTATCTGGGAAAAAGCTATTCCCAGTGATGAGGGACTTTCATTAAGCCAGATGCCAAATCACAAAATGGTTATTTGATAGGTATCTTCAGAAAAAAAAAGTATTCAGAGACAAATAGTTCTGAGACAACCATTCAGACAACAGGGAAAGTTGTCAGAACCCAAATGGAGTCATTGCGAGAATCTTTCAAAAAGTAACAAAACCCAAGAGGCTTTTAAAGAAGTGATCCTATGCGTGGCTACTGAACACTAAACACCTTGCAGGCACCTCTAACAGAAGTCAAACTTATTTTTAGACCAAGGCCTTATATTTAAGTAGTGATAAAAATGACTATTTCTACTAGGTTCAAACATATATTTTAATATTTTATTAAAATTATTAAAACAAATATTTTATATTTGTTTGTATATTCATGGAATTTTTGACAAGAGTGAGGCAGGCTAGAAATAGGAAAAGTTTGGGGCTCATCTATGTTGCCTGGAGGTGGTCCAGACCACCCTCACCTGGCTAGGAACCACCCATGCCTCTCCCCACTCTAATTAGGTAGGAATCTCTTGGCTCTGCCCTCTACATGGGTTAATGTGGTTTTAAAACACCTGGAAAAAAAAAAAAAAAAAACCATGCTCTCTGCTTGTAGACTCCACCTGTGCCCCACCCTGCCTCCTTTGTATTTTCTTTTATAAGTTTTAATAAATCCCACTTACACCCATATGTTCTGCTTGAATTCTTCCATGCTGGAACACAAGAACCAAGGTCTTCTGAAAACATCATTATGCTGTCAACAAGAGGATCCCCCTTGCAGTTTGTTTAATGGAATTTCTTCTTGTGTTTATTCCCTCTTGTTTCTGCTTTATAATGGTGTTTCTAGTTTTAGGATTGGACAATAAGTAATTTTGAACTTCTATACTTCAACTATTTGTCCCTTTCTTATGAACTAGATTATCCCTAGCTGAGAAATCTGGAAAGGTAGATTTGCTGATGCCTTAATTCCCTCAAGGTTGAGGAATGTTCAAACGTGGGGAAAACCGTAACAGGTACTTAACCTGTTACTGCTGAGAAACAGAGTTCTTACTTGGGTCCACAAATTAAGAGCTGGAGAAAAGCTTGGCAAACTTGTATCCATTTTGTATCTATTTTTGCTCTAAGCCATTCACTTGCATTCACTTTGGAATCCAGGAAGGATAGGACTGATGAATAACATCTTTATGATGAAGGACTAAAATTTCCCCAAGCAATGGCGTGCCTCGAAGAGCAGACCTTCCCCAAAATGAGGGCAATCATCTAGAAGTGGAGTAATTCCTAGCACCTTGAAGTAGGAGTATTCATCAAAGAAAAGGAAATGAAAATATAATCCATTTATTATGCTTACAATAGTCAAAAATTAATAACTAAAGTAACAGGTGGAAATTTAATAACAAATATGTAAAACCCGTATAAGACATATGGTAAACACTCCAAAAGACCACAAAGATTTTAAAAGTGAAAAGAAATAATACATTTTTCTACTAAAGACTCAGTAAAAATAATCAGTTTAAACTATGTTAATACTCAGGTTTACCTATGTTCATTTAAAAAAATAGCAATTGTTCCTTGCCTCCTCGGGAACTAGTTAAGATTATTACAATATGTCTATGCAAAGCAAATAAGAAGCAGTTAGCTGCTGAAAGGACCCAATAGTTGAATGCCTTCTCTTAGGATACAGTCCCCAAGGATAGACCACTCATCCACTGTAACAACACAGACACTATTTGTACCAAAATATTTAAAAGATTTTTAACTTGCAAAAAAACTGCAATGATGTCAAGGACTGTCTCAATCACCCAGAAGATGAGAAAATATTGGACGGTTTGGTAACAGGGAACATAAGTCCTTGCAAGGGAGATTAGAAATCTATTTCAAAGTCAAAGGTGTAGTAAATCTAAGCAATTTTTGTACATGTTTCATATGCAGATGTGCAATTTAAAGGTCTTGCTTCATCAAGGGCCAGCAGCATGCAGCAAGACATATGTTTACTGTAGAATAATCTATGTAAAACCCAAGAAGTAGTAAAAGAGGGCTGAGTCTCTAACTTCCACGTAATGCACTAGAAAAGGCAACCCTCAACCAGTTGGGCTGAATATTAGGAGCAGGTTGTACTATCTCTATAAAAATAGTATATAAAATTAAAGAGATTTTTTGCTGAGAATTATCTAGAAGCCAACATATTTTTCTGGCTCTGTGTATAACATTAACACACTTGCATTATTATGGACATCTGACTTATCAATCAGTGGAAAAGAATACTTTGCTTATACTTAATTCCACCAATTTTATCCATGTAGCAGTAAAAATCTTTCATATATCACCCTTCAAATTTTCCATTTTATTTCCAATCCATTTTCATTCACATAACTACAGTAATGAAATCTCTACTGTAAATTTCCTGAGTGATTGAAGCTTCTTTAGAGATATGTCTATAAAGCTTTGATTCTTAGTCTGTTCCAATTTTGGTTTGTAGCCACTAAGTGATAATTTACTGTTAATGTAATTGGATATATTTGTAAACAAAAATATCTTGAGGGAGATTACTAATTCTTCTGGATTTCATACCCTTACACGATAGGATATTATTCATTATTGATTGTTTGAAGATATTCATTAAAAGATGCTTAACTCATTTACCATGTTGTATTTTGTCTTATTAATTATATTTTTTTGGCAGTACTAGGGGTTTGAACTCAGGTACTCATGCTTGCTAAGCATGTGCTCTACCAGTTGAGCCACACCCCAGCCCTCTTCCTCTTTGTGTGTGTGTGTGTGTGTGTGTGTGTGTCTATGTTTTTAGTTATTTTTCAAATAGGGTGTCATGTTTTTGTCTGGGACTAGCCTGAGAATATATTCTCCTACCTATGCTTCCCACATACCTGGGATCACAAGTACGTGTCACCATGAAGGCATTTTAGCTGAGATGGGATCTCCCTAACTTTTAGTCTGGGTTGGTCCCAAACTGCAATCCTCACAATCTCCACCTCCTGAGTAGCTGGAATTGCAAAGCTGAGTCACCATTGTCCAGCATATAGTGCTGTATGTTAGATGGCAGAATTCCAAAAAGTAGATAAAAATTTTGAAGCTGAGATATTTATAATGCTCTCAAAGTTTAATACACAATGTATAACTAACAAATAATTCTTTGTGTTAAAATATTATGCTTTTAATAACATTTTTTGAAAAGCTGGCTTAGAGCAAAGGTTTTGTATTTTATCAAGATATTTGCTTGTGTTCTCTACAGATTTTGTCAGATTCCTGACTACTTAGGAAACTGAGCCTTAATTGAATCAGAGTTCATTTAAATATCTGTTTATGTCAAAATCTTTTAAATGACCATCATTTAACTGGGGTTAAACAAGCAACTGTTATTTTATGCTATTTCCATATATTAGTCCCCCACATGTCTGTGACTAAAAGTATGTAATTTATCTAAATGTTTGAAATTTATCTAAATGTTGTGCCTACTTCCTGGTTGTCTTAATTCCTGAAGCAGAATTTCATATATGTATACACACATATATAATACACATTACATAAGTATATACATATATGGATACATACACACATAGTATACATATATGTATACATGCATACATATACGCATATTCCTCTTAATTATTTAGCTTCTGTCTATAAATCTGTATTTTCAATGCATTTTTGCATAAATTAAATTATTGGATATTTTCAACTGTCTTTTACAGCAAAAGTTATTTGCCTCTACAATGTGTTGTTTGACCAAGCCTAAAACAAAGGTTAGCTCAGTACCATTTTTCTGTGAAAGATACTCTCATATGAATAAATAAGGAAATTTGGTAACTCGTGAAAAATATTAATATCATTTCCTTGTATCCTCATGTTCAACATTTATGAAGGTTTTTTTTTTAACAAAACACAGTTTTAGAACTGGGGCCATTGTTTAAGTTGTAGAGTGTTTGCCAAGCCAGTGTGTGGAGTAGAGTTCAAGACCCAACACCATATTAAAAAGAGGAGGAGAAGGAGGAGGAGGAGGAGAAAAGAAAAAGAAAGAAAAATCTAGGCACCAATTGCTCACTCCTATAATTCTAGCTTCTTGAGAGGCTGAGATCAGGACTGCCATTTGAGGCCAGCCTAGGAAAAAACATTCACAAAACCCCATTCAACCATTCCAGCAATGGTATATGGTAGGAAGTGTAACATAGGAAGATCATGGTCCAAGCTGTGCTGGGCAAAAAGCAAGACCTTATCTCCAAAGTAACAGAAGAAAAAGAACTGGAGCCATGGCTCAAATGGTAGAGCACCTGCCTAGCAAGTGCAAAGCCCTGAGTACAACCCCTCAGTGCCACCAAAAACAGGGAAAAAAAAGCCAGATATGGTGATTCACACCTGTAATCCCAGCTAATTTGGAGGTAGAGATCTGGAGAATCGCACTTCAAGGCCAGCTTAGGCAAAAACGTTCACAAGACACAAGACCCCATCTCCACCAATGAACTGGGCATGGTGCTATGCCCCTGTGACCCCAGATCACAGGTAGAAGCATAGCAGTCTGAGGCTGACCTCAGGCAAAAACATGAGACCCTTTCTGAAAAGTAAGTAAAGGAAAAGAAGGCTCAAGTGGTAGAGCACCTGCCTAGCAAGCACAAAACCCTGAGGTCAAACCACAAAGCAAAACAAAACCCTCTTTCAATTAGAGAAGCACATTTCTCATATCTTTCCAGTTGCAGTTCAATAAACTTAAGTTACAGAAGGAAATACTTCAAATCTCCAAGTGATGGCCAATTTTTTTCTAATAAAGGAAATAATTATGTTTGGCTTTCAGTTTTCTTTCTCTCCCTTTTTTATAACCTTTTTAATCAAAATTCTAGGAACTATGAAGGGGCCTTTACTTGGGACCCATGTATTTCTTTACATAGTTGATTAAATGTACATAGGTTCTTACTTTGTTCAATTACATATCTATGAACACAGCAAAGATGCTTAATCTTTCTGAGTTTCTGATACCTCAGGTTTAAAGGGTAGATAAGGATCCTTCTTGGATATTCTTCTGTGTGTGGCTTATATGTAATATTTACCAAAGCTCTTGTTGTCTAATAGGTGCTTAATAAAAGTAGTTATTCAACAAGTTAACTATAAAGATGGATAGGATTAGCAGTGATTTTCAAATTCCCTGATATTCCTGTTCCATTTATTATTAGAAGCAACTTGAAATGTGATTTTTTCACTTCATTTATAAGATTTAAGATCTCCTCACTGATATAGAGAACAGGCTTTTGGACCTGTGCAGTTAGATTTGACCTTGCACAGGTCTGAAAGCCTGTTATGAAAAACAAAATCTTGTAACTGAAAACTGTTACTGAATGAAGATATGTCTCTTAATTTTACATTATTGTTTCAACACAGGAGATTTGATGACATATCAAATATCTCTGGAGTTTTCATTATAATGTTTGTTCTTAAATTCCATGTGGGAAAAACAGACTAGCAAAATAACATGTTGACCTATTCAAAACATTTGCGGTTTTCCTTTGACGTAGCTCAGTATCAGTTTTCAGTTACAAGATTTTGCTAATACTTTGAGAATGTAATTGTAAAGACGTGACAAATTGGATTTTATTACCTCTTCTTGACAGCGTACCTTCAACTTAGAATGAAATGTTTGTTTAGTTATGTTCAGCAACATGAGAACCACAAATGACCTAAGTAAATAAGATACTTAATTTCTCAGAAAGTAGATTTCTAAAACTAGATTACTCTGCAAAAATGAGAAGCTGGGAATTTTTTCTTTTAAAAAGGCTTTTTCACACATTACATAAACAGTCAAGACTTGTTTTGAGAAGGAAGATTTAAGTTTATTCTTTGAAGATGTTTATCTAGACCTCCCTGTTGCAGCCTCATGGTAGTATATTAGGAAGTTATCACTGAAGAGTTCCCTAGTAGTTTGGTGTAAACAAAATTTAATGTAAGGATTTTGTTTTTTACAACTGACCTGGAGTGCCCACCAGTATGATCCATCCTACCTTTCAACCTCCTGACTTAAAGAATATACAGTTATCTCACTCAAGAAAGAGTCAGCAAGTGATGCATATATAGTGATAATTATTACAGAACACATCTCAAATGTCTTGAGAAATATTCATGTGGTTAACATGTAAATTTAAATCAAAATGTGTTTTTGAGGCATTTGGAGTTTGAAATTCCTTTGAAAACAGTTAAATTACAATATAAGAAACATATAACTTTATAATGTTTAGTATATCTTAAAAATCATATGCAAATTTTATTTACCCTATATATATTTTTGATTATGTAAATCTACATATATTTAAATATAAAGAGGATGAAGTCTTATGAAATAGGCAGTAGTTAACTCATTGATGAGTTTTAATCTCCATGAGGTTATAGGATGTATGTAGCTGTCATGACCTTCCAAGAAAATACAATGTCACATAAGGCAAAAAACCAAGTCCATGTATAGAACGAACTTGAGAGCTATGTAAACATAATGTGATTGTTAATGAAGAATTACTCCCTAACAACAGCTGTGATTGCACTTAAAAAATTATCAAAATGTATTCCAGAATTCCAAAGGCATCGTGGGTAAACCCAAATTACTTTAAATTTATAAAAATGAATGATTTCACAGAGTTAATTTGCTACTCTTATGTAGTTTGGACAGAGTGGAGGATAGGAAATACAATCAATAAGCATTGAATATATACATTTATATACTTAATATGTATGTGTATGTGTATATACATTTCTGCTTTGAGATTATACATGGATGTTAAAAGTGTTTAATTACACTGGTGTTAATATAGTTTTCCATTTATTCTCTGTTTTCCCATATGCCTGAAGAGTTTCATAATTAAATTTCAAAAATTATAAAAATAAATTCAGGGTGCTGGTGGTTCACTCTATAATCCTGGCTACTTAGGAGGCAGAGATCAGGAGAATCACAGTTCAAAACTAGCCAGGGCAAATAGTTTGTGAGACCCTATCTCAAGAAAACCCACCACAAAAAAGGGAGGCTGGTGGAGTGGCTCAAGGTGTAGGCTTTGAGTTTAAACCCCAGTATTGCAAAAAAGAAAAAAATATGAAAATATAAAATCATGGCAAAGCAGGTTGAAATGAAAAGGGAAAGAGGAGAACACCTTACACATAGGAGGTAGGAGTTAAGAGCAAAGAGGTTGAAAGTGGTAGCCCTTGTCCCAGTTATATACAAAACCTCTGACCTGGAAATTTCATCTTGAACCTTCATGTAGTTATTGTATATATACATACATATATATTATATATAATATATACTATACATATGCATATACACATGCATATTAGAAAAGAGTTGATAGGAAGCAATCAGGTTTATTCAAGGGTGAACATCATGAGAAGATGGAAGAATAATTGACTGAAAGCGCCATCTCCAGAAGACAAGGCTCCAGGGCATAAAGGTCTTATACAGAGAAAAAGGGGAATAGGGCAAAAGAATCTGGGTCTTAGTCATTCAGGCTTGTCTCCTTTTTCCTCCTTTTCCAGAACATCTCATGTACCCATGAGTCAGGCCAGTAAATAGAGAAAAAAGCTGTGAGACTTTCAGGTACCATGAAACTTTTCCTCAGTTCCTTTCATGTTAAACCCTTCTGCCTTAACCCAATGTTCTCCTTTGCAGTTGTAAACTTCTTTTCTATTGTTAATCCTTTGCAGTTTTAAATAAGGCTTGGGGAAATTCCGTCCTAGATTACCTCTGGAGTAAACGCTCCCTGCTTTAAACATGAACATTGATTGCACCTCATACATCTAATTAAAATACCTGAGAGTTAGCATTAGTGCATGTGCAGAATGCCCCATGTTGTGTGACAAGACCTTGTGAATCAAACTTGTCAATAACCCTTGCCTATCTTGCAAACTACCCAGATTTTTCTCACCATTTGCCATTTCAAATTACAAAGGCCCACTAAAACAAAGGTTGGTGTTTTTATCACACCCGACCAGGGCCCACCACTACTCTCTCTTGAAGTGCCCTCACCTCTAATAAACTTTACCATCACTTTCACTACATTTTCACATTTTGCCTAAATTCTTCTCTCATAGGAGACAAGGGCCTAGGAGTCTTCTGACCAGTCTACAGAGACCACACATCTGGTAATATCTGGACCTCCTGGAACTAATTCCTGTTCTTTTTTTCAAACACATGTATTAACTGGAGATTAAGGAATGGTGTTACAAAGGTCACCAGATATTATGGGTTCTGTAAATCTATAGAAAGATTTAGAAGTTGATGTCTAAGCATTTTATATTGGAATGCTCTTTAGAGGATCCAATGGAGAAGATAATAAACCATGCAAAGGTGTTAGAGAGGAAAGTCAGCTAGGGACAACTTCCCAAAGTTGCTGCCTGTTTCTGACATCAGTGCTTCAGTTGTATTTGAGTTCCTTGATTTCTTCTAAAGCTGAATATTTACATATTCAAAGTATGTGTCCAAGAATGTTCATGCAATGATTACTATAAGTATCCACACCAAGTCAACCTAATGTCTGTTAAGTAGCAGCTATGAGTGATGGATGAAGTAGAATAGGGAAAGGAGGAGGTAGGGAAATAATTTTAATAAATATTAAAAGGGAAAGACTTATTGAAACAAAAAAGTAAAAACTAAAAAGCAAGAGCAGCTTGCTACTCCCTCCTATCTCTTTATAGATGCTAAATTATAAGAATAGGGAAACATAAAGGGGCTGTTTGCATGTGTCTTCTTTGAGATGTTAACAAGCTGCAAGGCTCCTTGAATGGGTAGGAGAAAATGTGTGTCTGACAATGGAAAGTTCTAAAGCACACCTATTGCTCTGTGTTTTGCCTAGGCCTAGATAACATCTCCCTGTTTTAACACCTGTCTTAGCCACCCAGAACCATTATCTTTATTAGACATTGCTAGACATGATCATGTGTTTATCTCCAGTTTGGAAAGTATAAGACTAGAGATGAGGACCAAGTATTTACTCCCATTGCCTGCATGGGGTTCAGGAAACGTTTCTCCCTCTTTTCTTCATTTCTCCCTTTTTTTATCCTGTTATACTAAATTCCTTTCTAATAAACTTCGCTATCATTTTATACTATATTTCCATTTCTTGCCTGAATTCTCCTCACAGGATACAAGAACTGAGGTATACACTAGCACTAAACTTTCCAGTAAAAATGTCTATCAATAGTAAGATGGATAAATAAAATGTACACATAATTTAATAGAATCTTTATAGCTATGATAGTGAACAAAAAATATACCTATTTGTAACAACCTAGACAATGTCAAAAATATACTATTAAGCAAAAGAAGTAAAATACAGACAATTGCAAAAATATCAATTTAGGCAAAATTAATCTATGGTATTATACATCAGGAAAGTGGTTACCCTTAAATGGTGCTAAAGGCTGTGTATGAGTTATGGGTTGTAATGGTGTTAAGATTTCTTTTTTAATTTGGTTCCCTGTTACACAAGTGGGTTTGCTTTGTGAAGCATCATTGACTATAAATGACTTATGTTCTGTGGAGTTTTATTTAAGTCAAAAGAAAGGTGGGGCAAAAATTGTCTTAAATGTCACAGTGCCGACCATAGGACAACTGCATGTGAAAAGGAATTAGAAGTCTACTGTGAAGGAAAATGAAAAATAGCTCCAAGTTTTGGGGGGAAAACAGTAAGAAATTTAGAATGGAAATTAACTGGGAGTTAATAACAATAAATAAAATATTGGGCCCAGGAAAGGACTCTCATCAACTTGAAAGGAGGGGGAAAGTTAAGAGGCTTGCATTTCCATGTGGGCAGAGGAAAGGTAAGGTTAGGTCTAAGGATCTAACACATATCATCAGGCATAGGGGAGCACCATGCTGTGGGTAGTTTGGAGCAGGCTGCGACAGCCCTGTGATGTATAGGTGAGTACTGGCTTTTCTGGTCTCTTATCTATTGTGTACGTAGAATGATGGAGAAAGAACAGGAATGAAGAAAATACAGGCAAAATTGGGTTATCTATTTGCCTAGCCTATTTAACCATTTTCATTGTAGCATTCAAGGCCTGGGCCTTTATATAATTTTAGTAAAAGCTAGTCTCAAATCTCACCCAAATTGAGAACTGCCTATATACTTTCTCTTTCGGAAGTTTGGGTACAGATTATGTTCAGTGCAATTTGAATTTGTCATGTAGTACACTTTGCCTGGGGAAAGATTTATTAGTAGATTTATTTACTGTAACACATGAGAAGCAGAGATTTTCGTATTTCCTATACTCCTGTTCCATTGGATGTTAGAAGCATGTTCAAAAATGGCAATTATTCACTTTATCCATTAGATTTAAAATCTCACTAACACAGAAAACATGCTTTTGGACTAATGCAGTTAGATATGCTGTTGCTACATACCTCTCTCCTATTCAGGAATTTTTGCAGTTTTTCTTTATTATAGTTCAACAGGTCATTTTACTAATCTATTTTTCCCACACAGTATTGAAGTACAACAATGGAAATTCACAGTCCTTCACACAATGCTTAGTTTCCTGTGTTCAAATATAATAGTGTAAAAATAAGTACCTATCATCTTTCAGTATCATTACTAGATGTTGCTAATACTTTAAGAATATAATTGCAAAGAAAAGACAAATTGAAATTTACTAGTTCTTCTTTGTAGTATACTTTATCTTAAGATATATGCTGTTAAAGTATGTTTCATAACATAAGGGATGAAAAGGATTTAACTAAAATACCTAATCTCACAAAAGTAGTACTTCTGAATGTATTTTATTATCCAAAAAGATAAAAAGTTGGAAAATTTCTGTTTTGCAAAGCATTTTTCACACATTATATAATTTGTGCAAACTATATAATTGTTTCCTTTGAGAAGGAAGATGTAATACAGAGGCCATTTATTTTTTGCAATATGAATTGACTACTTTCTATATGTAAAGTTCTATGGTACTATAATCAAGACTTTGTTTTGAAGAGTTTCTTAGTAGTTTCATGTAAATAAATTTAATATAAGCATTTCTTATAATCATCCTGGCATTTCCACATTTGATCATCCTAGAGTCCAGTGAAATTATTAAACTCATTTAAGGAGAACGAAACCCCATGACTCAAGAAGCTTAAGTAACTTGCCTGAGATGAGAGAGCAAGCAACTAGAAACTGAACTCAGAACAGTCATGTGTTTTCCTGAACCTTCTCCATCTAACTTTGTAATCTCTTGACTTGAGGAATGCATATTGTTGTCTCATTCAGTACCTACAATAGCCAGTGTATCATGCATATGTGAGCAGTGTTAATTACTATAGAACATTTGTTAAATATCTTGAGGAAACATCTAAATTAAATCAAAATATGTTTTCAAAGCATATTAATTTAAACCCCCTAAAATATACCTAAATTACAGTATAAAGAATATGAAAACAATTTTACTTACCAGTGTCTAATTGTCATATCTTAAAAATCATACGTAAATTGCACATTTTATCTTACATATGTGATTGGTACAATATCTTCCCTGTATACAAATCGTATGAAGTTTCAAGTTAAGTGATGGAAATTTGGATGAAGAACATTACAACATTAAAAGAAGAAAAAACATAGAGAAATAAGGTTAAGGTCAAATCAGGGAAAAGGTATACCTGCATCTGTGGCATGACCCAGGTCATTGCATTTATTTCTCACTAAACCTGAAATGCTTTTCTTCCAGGGCTTCTATTGAATCATACTCTTGGTTCCGCAATTCTTTGTTCAAATGTCACCCTTTCATTTAAGACCATCCCTGGGCCCTCTATTTAAAGATACAACCTCATCTCTCATAAATATCTATTTTTCTTATTTACTATACAATATTTATCACAGTCTAACATCCCATATGTTTATGTAATTATTGAATTTATTATATGTCTCATTTTATTATAATATATAACAGAATTTTATCTGTTTTGCTCATTTTTTCTATCCCTAATACCTAGTGAAGTGGCAAACACTGGACTAGTATTCTATATTTTTTATAACCTTGAGAAGTCTACAGGGAAGGAAAGAGGGAATGAGATAGAAAGAAGGAGCAAATTTTATGTAAGAGAACAAAATTTTGCACATAAATTCTGTAAAAGAGTATCACTGGTAGTAGCATCACCTGTTATTCCTCACTACTAGTTAACCTTCCTGGGTACTACTAGCAGAACTGGTAAGAAATCATGCAGAAGGAAAGAGAATAAAACAAACAAATAAAATTAAGGAAGGAACATTCATGAGATCCAGAAAGAGAAGTAATAAAAATGAGTAACCAGAGCTGGCCTTGCTCGTTCACATTATTTTACTTGACCCTCATAAAGAATCTTTGAACCAGAAAACTTTAGGCTAGCAAAGGGTACAGAAAACTTACAACAGAATGCTAGCCCAATACCTGACAAGCCTAAGAGTAGTGAATGACAGGTAAGGTAAGATGTAAATTTGGATTTTCTAATGGCCAATATTATGATTTTAAAAGTTTTTTTTTCTGCAGACAAAGTAAAGGATGAAGAAAAAAAGAGTACAAATAAAGTATGTATCATCTCAAAATAGTTAGCCTGGCAATTCTTGGCAATATCACAGTTTATCCAAGTAAAGATACTTTCATTTATATTTGAAGATTTATTTACACATCAAAATTTGGTTAACTAAATATGCACATGGTTATTTTGATTCACAGATAATAGTGTAGAAATTAATACTGCCTTATCACTTTTTAGATTTTTACTAAAAAATCAAGGAATTGTGCAGGGATACAATAAGTACATTTACTTCAGCTTCAGCTTGTTATATGCAATTCATTCTTTTGCTATATATAGAATAGGAATAAAGATACCTGAATTTATTAATAAAAATATTGAGAACACTCACCTAGAACTTTGCTGTAGTATGAATTCCATTCTCCCCAGTAGGATTGAAATATATAGTCTTGCAGAGGATAAGATATGGTATTTTTAACCCTTTCACCAAAGGTCATCTGGTCAGTGAGCTCTGACAAGGCTGCAGGCACATAGGAGACAGGTGCTGGGATTTTCCCACAGTGCCTTTCCACAGTTGAGGCTGGAGAGAACCTCAATGTGTACATAAATGGAATTCCTAATTTCAGAGCCACCAGGTCTCCACAGATTGTTACTGGGTCTGCTACCAACACATCAAAACCAGCTTTCTGAAGTTTTGCCATTAGCATGGGATTATTTAATACACCATCACAGATTTGTATGTTAATTCGAAAAAAAGTATCTAGGAGCTTTCCTAGCTCTTTGTAGAAAGTCCATAGAGTGAGAGGGGTTGGTCTGTGGTCTATCCACAGCATTATCATATGTTCAATTAAGGAGTCTATATTGCTCTTCTTGTAAAAAACAGGTATCTCCTCAAATTTCACAGAAGGATCAGAATTGGAGTTGATGAATAGAGTTGCTGATGAAGCCAGTACAGTCACACTGTGATTTCTTTGAATCAACTCTTCTAGAATGATCTTAATGTTTAACCAATGACTACCATCTGTAGGCCAAATTAGCACATTCCCACTTAGAACAATTTCACTCAAAGCCAAATGAAAAAGCAGCAGCTGGACACTCTTCTTAGGTATGACGATATTCAGGATGAAAACCATCCTACTGCAGATCTTTTAAGATGAAAAGAAATCTTTAATGTATTTAGGAAGCTTATTTTTTCAAATAAAATGATATTGAATGTGATAGCTACACTCATTCGCACATCAATTGATATATATATATTTAAAGGGAAACAATGCATCACAGATAAAAGTGAAATCTAGTTTTATTTTAAATAAAAAGAAGTAAGGAGGTTATAATTCTAGAATTCATATACCCTGTGACAATCATAATTTAAAAATGTATCTTCAATACAGTATATCTTTCCAAAAATCAGGTTGTCATAAAAGTAAAAGTTCTTTAGTGCAAAAGGCACTTTGCCAAAAAGTTGGTCATTCCTATTACAAGGCATTTTTACATGAATTATTTTATTCAGTAGTTTTCACAACCTGGTGGGGCAGAAGTTATTTCCTTCATTTCACGAATAACAAAAACAAGGTCCACAAAGGACAAAGTTATACAATTGGTATTATAATCATAAGATTATTTGATTTGTTGCTAGATCAACATTATTATTACTTCCATATAGGTCATATTGAGGAAAAAATAACAGCCTTTACTTAAAAGGAAGTATTCTTCAGTACTTCAAGATGTTTTAGACTGACTGGGTAATAAAGTGCATTATTATGTACTTGACAGAGGTTAGTTTTCTGCTGTAAGTCCAGTTATCATTGTCCCCCACCTTTCTTCTTATTCTTTACTTTCTCCCATATACAATCAAAAAGACAGTGACTGGCACTCTCAGAAAACTCAGGCTGTTCTACTCAGAACCTGTAGTAAATTAACTTTGGTGGACTCTAAATTCAGTAGCCTCAGTTTGAAAAACTGTCTCTTTATTGAGGGGCAGAGGGCATGGAAGTTAGGGATTGAACACAGAGCTTTGCGCATTTTGGAGAATTCTAACACTTCAGTGTCCAGTTCTATTTGCTTTAGTAATTTTGTCAGATAGAGTCTGGTATTTTTTGCCCTCCTACATATGCCTTAGCATTGCAGAATTACAGGCATGTACTACCATACTCAACTTTTTCTTTGAACAAGTGTCTCATTAACTTTTTGGCCAGGCTGTCCTTGAATGCCAACCCTATCTCCATTTTCCAAGTAGCTTGGGATAACAGGTGTGAGCTACTGTATGTGGCTTGGCAAACTATCCTTTTACAAGATTTGTGACTCTGGAGAATTACCTAGACCCTCTCTCCCTTGCTTTTCACAAGTGTATATGAGATATGATGATATTAATTTGTTAATATCACTTTGTAAGTTGGCAATAATATCTGCAAAGTTTGAAAACTGTTTAGTTCAGAGAAAGAGTGTATACAGCAATTTAACGTACTTGCCTAAAGATTAGTCACTTTATAATTTTAATGACTAAATCAGTGATCTACTTACACACATATCTAGACACAGATACAGGTATATCAGTTGCAATTCTTGGTGAATCCCAAACTGACCAAAGGCAAACATCTACAAATATAAGGATGCTATTTTAAAATCATTAGAGGCTGCCATTAACATGAGAAATAAAAATAAATGAGGTGATTAAAAGGATTAAAAACTAGAAATTGAGAATAAAAATTATGTTGTGGACTATCTCTTCACACACTTGTAAAACTCTGCAGGTAAAAATGCATTATTCTTATGGACTTTAAACATTTTCACTGTTATAATATTATTATTCTCTCCTTAAATATGCACATAATTTTGATGGCTTTTTTGTTGGCATTATAAAAATAAAATGTACCTGTTTCAATTTCAAAGAAACATATTGAAATATGTAGAGCCTTTCTTACTCTCAGTTACAGACTGCTAACAGCTCTCTCAGAGACAGAAAGAATGTCCTCAGATGATATATCTCAAACAAGAGTCACATGGAGACATAAGCCTTAAGGAATAGTAAGTTACCTGGTAACAGTGTGGCCCAATTAAACTCCATGGAAATTAAGAATTGGCAAAAATAGAATAACATATTTCAAAAACTAAGTAGATTAAGATGAAAAAAGCATCCAAAAAGTTAAAATAAAAAATATTCTGAATAATTCATGAATTTCCATCTGAAATTTAAATTGAGAAGAAAAATATAGAACTACAAAGGCACAGAAACTTTGGTATCAAAAAGACTTTTAGTTTGAGTAGTGTTTTTTCAAACCAGTAGCATATAATTTTATTTTAACATGCCTGATATTTTGAGATATAAATATTTCCGTATGTGATAGTAGGTTTTCCTGCCAATATGCTCCAAAAATTCATTGTAAAGATTAGGAAAGGAACTATATCTATATGAGGCTCTTATCACCTGTCTAATACATGAGAAGAAATCAATAAATGCTGTTATTTCTTTTATTATATTCATGAGTTTGAGCTAAATACCTAACTTGAAATAAGTAATTTCAACATTATAATGTCCAATTCCTACCAGTTCGTAGAGATTAAGGACCCACTATGAGGTTCTTATTACATTCTACCATGGAGAAGTAATCTTAGGGAAAGTGGTCTATTTATTTACTCAGGTGTGACAATGTAAGACCTGAGTGGATATGGATTCATTACAAAGACTTTAATTAGAGCATTTAAGAAAAACCAGAAGATAAATTCAAATTATTTGGAAGGAATTTTTATAAGTCCATTCCAGTATTCATTCTCATTTACCATTCTACATCTATACAAAATGAATTACTCCATCACATTAGTAAGTTTCCTCCTTACCTGTTCTTTTGAATATGAGTGTTCATGTCCTTTGCATTTATAAGAATACCGTGTTTTAGTAAAAACAAACTTATATAGTCACTCTACATCAGAAAGTATAATTCAATTAGAAACATAATATTGTTTATCAAAACCACGTGTAAGAACATTTCTATAAGTCTTCATTCTGTTCCCATGAACAATTAGTCTCATGTTTTAAGACTGGGAGAATAGAGCAATTTTATTACCTGTGCGATTTTATTACCAGTATTAACTTACAGGCTAAACACAATGGAGCAGGTGATTCTGAGATTCTAGTCTGGAGAAATTTAACTGAGGGACGACCTCACTAATATGTACAGGTAGCATTACAATCATAAGATTTACAATTTTAAAGTTGAGTATAACTAACAAGAGATGGCCCAAACAGTGGATACACATATGAATAAATGCATAAGCAGTTTAAAAAAGTAATTTTGTAAAAAAAAAAAAAAACAGAAGCGATTGGATAGAAATGTAATCATCCAATATGACTCAGGAATACTCCATGTACATTCTGTGCTATAAATGAACTTAAATGCTACACATATTTAGCTATTTCTATTAGTTTACTAAATACACGAGGATAAAAGGAGATTGGTCAACTTTACTATTTCATAGCTCCATAAAATTTCCACTGATTCTTCATTTTTAGTAAGATTCAGTTTTGGCTCTACAATGTGGCCCATCCACTTGTATCTTCATAGGTTTAAGTATTTTCATTGCACTTACGCCTGTTTTCTGTGAAGGATGGAAGGACTAGGTATTCCTTTACATCCAGGATACAAATATTTGTTTTTGAATTTGAGGACAACTGATTAACCCACCCAGAGATTATGATGACTTTTGCTGATGCAAGGGTACATTTTATTTACACTTGCCTCACATTTTGGTCATACTCACTAAAGTGTACTATCTCACACTTGCATCCACACACTCATTTGTGCATATTTATTTTGATTTAGATCAATTTTTTTTCATTTTTTAGAAAAGAGGTTTGTAGAAAAATGTCAGTGTGTCAACTATCACTGCACAAGCACCTCAGATTTTCTCTAGTATTCATGTTAATCACTCTTTCATACATTGCATTTTTTTTTTGGTGGTACTGGGGGTGGAACTCAAGGCCTTGTGCTGCTACACAGATACTCTGCCACTCTTCTAGCCATGCACATGGCATTTTTTCATCTTTAAGTGATTTTAACACCACTTCGTTTTCACCCATTAGCTGGTAAACATAACTAGGACATACAATTTCTGCTTAGGAGACATTACAATCACTGAAGTATATATACAATATTGTTCAATGCTTTGAAATTTTTTTGTGTCCTATCTTTACTATTTTATTAAAATCAGTGAGATGACAAAATTGGTTTTGGATATTAATAATGAGAAGTTAAGGTCTCAAGTCTTAATAAATCTCAGAGAGATGAACTTATCAAATGCAGGAAACATTTCCTCTTTATCTGATTATCATCAAGATTAGTTCTGTGCTTGTGATGTTTATAGTGAAATATTAAATATATACCATCTAAGACTGTAGAAAGTATGAGCTATATTGTGAAATATTTTAAGTGCCTGCAAAGATAATCATGTTTAGAACATTCAAATCTGTTACTTCACTTTAAGTCATTAAATTGTTGACAAACTCAGGAATATGTTATTTATGAAATCAGAAAAATAGCAAGCTACTTACACATAGAAGGAAAGCAAGAAACAAAGACACAAAAGGTATCCTCTGAGAGACAAAATTGCGTCTACCACATCCTTACATAGATGATTCTTTGATCTCTTAGATAACAGTTAGATTTAACTGAAGACATTCCCTTCTTACTGGACTTCATCAACTGCTTACTTGACTTCAGCAAAGCTTCCCCAAAACACCAACACAACATGCAAAAAATAAAATGTGTGATTTCCACTCCAAAACTTTCTCTCTCTCATCTTTATTATGTAAGTTAGTCATGCCACTTATTACTTACTGAAATTAGAAATCTTGATAGGATTTTAATATCTATTTAATCCCTCTAAATAGTCCTCATCTTTCGGAAATTGGCTTTAATTAATTAGACTTGCTAAATTACTAACACTCATGGATAAAAATTGAAAATCTATTTAAATGTTCACTAATCCAGTCATAAGACTGGATTACTTATGGGGGACTACTTTCCTGTTTGCTTTTTATATATCAAGAGCCCAATTTTTTGTTACTATGTAGTATCATTTCATATGATTTTGCTCAATTTTGAAACTACTTTTCTAGTACATGCCCTTAGCACATCTATCCTGGAGTGATACAGTAATCTATATTCAAGTCTCTATATTCTATCTGCACATTTGTCCAGGTGTTTTATATAAAATGTAAATCTAATCAGAGTACATCCCTTTAAATAGTTCCAAATTTCTTATTGATAAAACTGAAGTAATTAGCACAACATACAATAGACTTTGAAAATATTAAGTTAGTCCAGCATTTCTTGCAATCCTAACCTCACCAGGACTTTTTTCTCATGTCTTCCCACCTCACACTTAGACCTTCATTAGTAATCCCCGGGAAACCTTGCACTATATTAAGTTTGCAACTTTGAGTACAGTTTTCTTCCCAACCGTTACTTTGCAAGAGCACCAGTATTTACTGCTTATAAATCTCTTTATGCATTACATAACTTCTGGAGTTTTTCAAAATACCACTCTCTCCCTGTCACGTAAAGCCCATCTCTGTTATACCACCTCTGATTTTGAGTGCATGTTACCTACATAACTCACATTGTAAATATTCCTTTTCATATCTCACTTCTGTTTGACTCTGAAATACTTGAAACTAGGGACTTATTTCAATTTACTCTTTACAAGAACCTCCCTATCTAAGAGAGTGCTTGGTAAATAATAGGAAATACATAATTAGAGAAAAATAACTAACAAAATTCAGATACATGGGAAATGGACAAGGCCTATATGATTTTTTAGACACAAATATGACCAATATAGAATTTTTGATGCTAAAAACTATTGGTTATATTTTTTCAGCCAAATAAACACTATATGACACTTCAGCAATTCAAATAAGGTTATCAGGGATAGATCATCTTGAAGAAAGACCATGTTTTCTCCTAATTCACACCTTCCAAATAAAGATGACAAAGTCTTCGAGTATTTTCTTCTACTTTTTAACTTTAATCTTTATCGAGCAATGAACAGATTGTACCCATATATGTGCATCCTTAAATATACAAAGACACAAAGGTCTACACTAACAATGGACTTGTAAAAAGTTTAAACTTCTCCTGCTTTCTCCACACAAAACTGCAGTTTCTAGGCAATTTCTAATTTTAAGTAACATCTAAACAAGGTCCAGTCCTATTTACACACTAATATTTTGTCAGTGAATTTTATCCATAAAATAATTTAGTTGATATCTTTCAATATATAAAATTAAAGAACAACACGCTGTTGTTTTTCAGTATGTTATCTTTTTCCTGCTATGAAATGACAGTAATATACTACAAGCATATGTATCATTATAAGACTAGATGCAGGAAATTAAAGAAGAGTGACTCAATGTTCTGTTTGTTCATATTAACATAATAAAACAAAAAATACTACATACCTAAAACTTTACTATAGTAGGAATCCCATTGTTTCCACAAAGTTTCAAACATGTAGTCCTGTAGATGGTAGGAGATGAAATTTCTTACTCTGTCAGCAAAAGACATCTGGTCTGTGAGTTCTGATAAAATTGCAGGAACATAGGAAGGAGGGTATGGTACCTTCCCACAGTGCTTTTCTACTGTTGAGGCAGGAGAAAACCTCAAGGAATAGATAAATGGAATTTCCAGTTTTAGAGCTACTATATCACCACAAGGAAATACAGGATCTGACAACAGGACTTCAAATTTGCCTTTCTTCAGCTTTTCCATCAGCTTTTCATTTTTAATAACACCATCACAGATCCCTCTGGATACCATGTGGAAGTCCTTAATGACTTTGGCCATCTTCTGATAAAATGTCCAAATTGTTGAAGGAGATGGTCTATTTTCCAGCCATGTCAAAACAAAATTCTTGATCACTTCTTCTATTCTTTCTTTGCCAAAGGGCACTGGATATATTTCAAATTTCAGAGATGGGTTAAATGTTGGTGTGATGAAAAGTGCACCAGAGGCAACTAGGACAGTCACATTATGCTCTTTTTCAATTAGCTCATCTATAATTATTTTAATATTTAGCCAATGACTACCTTCCATTGGCCAAATCAGAACATTCCCACAAAGACTGGTTCCTAGGAGACTCAGCTGAAGAGAGAACAGGAGAACGTTGTTTAACATGATGTGTTTGGTGCAGAAGATTTCAGGTGATGTGATATAAATGAGTTTCTCTGCTTTTAATGCATAAAGGAAAGACAAAAATCTTGGTTAGCTTTGATCTAAACCATTGATACCCTTAACAGTCTTGTCTCTATCAAATGATATCAGTCATAATAGTTCAAAATTTTATGGTGATTCTAGGTTTATTATGTCTCTTACATTTAAAACCATTGTTCTTGCTTGGGTTATGGGTCAACCTCTCTGAGCCTTCTCTTGAACTTAGTGCTTCAACCCTCTTTTTATATTCCATAACTATTAAATTTTTCCAATTAGGTTGAAGCCATTATACACCTCAACCCTACACTCCTGCTTAGAGTAACCTCACTGGAGAAGAATTTACTCAGACATGTAAGAATACTAATGCCAAAAGCTTATAAATATTTACAATTGTCACAAAATTTCATTAATAATAATAAAATGTTATTATAGTAGTATTAGCATAAATTTATTTCAAAAATATGTACAAAAATATAAAGATAATCTAGTAAGTATAATGTTTACAGCTACTTTAATAATACATTTAAGAAATTATTTTTGCTAACTAATCATCAAGAACAATATCATAAGAAAATGAATAAAATGTGTAATATAATACATGCAAAGGCTTATTAGTGAATATGCCCTATTTGAACAGAATTGCTGATTTAAGAACACTTTATCAAAAGTGCTGCTCAAAACCTAGATAGCCTAAGTGAATAACAAGTATCTTGCAACTAAACTAAGCCTTCAATAATTGCTATATAAGAGAATTTCTACAATGCTTTTCCTTATCTATTTTCTCATTTTGAAAATATTCAATTAAGTAGGTGCCATAATCATTCAAACATCAAAAAAAGAAAGAAGCTCTTCTCAAAGAGGTTTAGTAACTTGCTACATTCATAGGGAAACATAAGAAATGAAAGTGGTAACAGCACTGAGGATCCATGGCTTCCATAACCTATTGTACTAACCAAAAGGTTAGATTGCTCCCTCAGAGCATACCACATCCTTTATCAACTATAAGGGATCTGTATGAACTACAGAGTGCCAAAACACACTGACATAATGTAAACATTTGTAACACACATTTGATAATTGAGGACAAAGTCCTCCAAACAAAATCATGAAAACTGCAAGTGATAAAATAGAAATGATGTTTTAATAAAACTGCTGAAGTTACAAATTTTTTAGCCATCTCTTAAAATAGTCATTTCTGAACTCTTTTGTCACCAAAGATAATCAGCAGTGAAACATAGGTATATTTTGGTCAAAATAGTTAATTTTACAAAGTAATGCTTAAGTTTAACAGAGTAATCACACAATTCTGTAGATGAATTTCTGTAGATTTTATGGTGGGCACAGAATTTCTGCCTGCTAAGGTCAGCTTGGTCCATAGTTAACTAGCAGGAAACTTTAAGATAGTTTTCTCATCCAGTAGAATAGACTTGGTCATGATTACTATTATCACTTTCTTCATTTTATTTACTACAAGGGAATTAGATTCAGCTTTAGACAATTAAAATATAGTATTTTATGCAGTTGTTATGTGCTCATTAGGTCCTTACTATGTACAACATTCTCTACTAGGAGGAAAATGAATCCAGGAAATCTTTCCCACATTTACTTTACAGTCTATCAATGTAAGATGAAAAAAGTACAGATAGAACTGTAACAAAAATCAGCATAGTACCTTAGTCATGTTTTATGGAAATAATTTAGATTTTAGAATCCTTGCTTAGCATTATGCCTCTTAACATCATGAAATACAGTTTTCTCATCTGTAAATGGAAAATAAAAAATCCTAAGTGTTTGTCCTAATAGAAGGAACTACAATAAGAAATAAACTACCTAATATGTGTTAATATGTAAAAAGAATAATTGAAAAAACAAGTACTATAAATTGCTATTTAATAATATATAAAGTATATAAAATAAACATCTACTTAAATAAATAAAATTGTACTTATTAAACAATAAGTATTGTGTCTGGAATAAATGTAAAATTTTAAATTTATTATCTTTGTCCTGTAATCCTAGAATTATGCCATAAGTAGATTTTATTGTTGGTTTAAACTTCTCAAAAATGTGACCAGTATTAAGAAATTTCTCCAACTATGTGAGAGTAAATTTATAATGATTTGTGTTCTTAATTAAATAGAAAACCAAATGAAGAACTTATATTGACAAGAAATATTTAAAGAGGCTGTAAAATAACTTTTGCCATAAGTGAGGGTCTGAACCTCACTGATTTTTAATTATTCTGACCTTTAGGCCACTGAAAAACTAATCTGCTCTTTCCAGAAAATGTTTGACTGAGACTATAATTAAAAATATATATGGCTACACTGACACATGCTTCTAACCCCAGCACTCGAGAGACTAAGGCAGCAAGATGGCCAATTCAAGTCCGGCCCTCTCTTCCTAGTGAGATGCCTCAAAAAAACCCAAACAAAACAAAGGAAGATTACAAACCAAACAAAATAAGATTATTATGTTTATGAAATCTGGTGAGTTAGTAGAGAGAACTAATATATTTGAAAAAAATCTAGATTATTCAAAATTTTTATCATAGACAATGAAAATAAAAGATATTCTTTGCCTAATTGTTCACAAAGGAAGCAAGCGTGGTGTTTACATTAATAAAGTTGGTTGTTACATGTTTTAATTCACCTGCCTCAGTATCTATAAAATTATTCTGAAGTATAAAATCTGGGTAGAAAAAACTCTCAGATTATTTCAGAATATGACTAAAACTTTTTTAAAAGAGAAGCAGTAGAACAGTTAAAAGTTGAACCCCAACTTTGTTATGACTGGTATTTCTTTTAAAAGAAAATATGCAGTAAGTCCAAATGTATATTACATAATGATTATCATGGAGTTTTGAAATTTCTTACCTGAAGTTTATAGCTGGAACTTTGTAGCACTCATTTGCCATTAGGAAGAAGTTGAACTTAAATAAATCCTAACTAGGGAAAGGTGATATGATGAGAAATATGATCTTAAATGTAGAAAAGATTAAGGAGATTTGTTTACACTTAGCAATCTCCACCCACTGCATTGTGAAGCCGATTAAGCTTTTATTAAAGGTATATCATTCCACTGGTTCCCTGGCAACTTTGAATCTTGCCTTCACTATCTATCTTTTATGTACTTGAAATAATGACTGACTGATTAATAATCTCGGGATTATTATTAAGAAGTATGTGATACTAATATCCCTCAAACTCATACAACATAAACTTATCATTTTTACTGTTAATTATAGAAATTATTTCAATTAAATATCTTTATTCAATTGCTTATTTTGCTGAACCTTATAGTGATTACAATGAGTGACTTTATTGATCTTTGCCATTTATGAAAAAGGGAGTTATTAAAGTCACTAAATCAACATTTAAAGTTGAGAGTGAACATTGATGTTACGCTTCTTTGTGCAAATGTCTTGATTTAGAAATAACTGAATTTGGTATATTTTTTGTCAAGGTGTACCAACTATATCAGATTTAGTAATAACTATGTACTGGGTAGACTATCACCACTCTTTTTAATCAATAAACAAATGTGGCAATAAATTTCATACTGACTGTAATTAAAAAATAGTCCCCAGAGGTAACACTTTGTGTGACAAAATTGGAGAATAAAAAAGTAAAGTAGTGGAGGCACCCCACAGCTTAAGTTTAAGTCTGCTTGGATTGCACACACTTGTTTATAATTATTCTTTGTCAATAAATGAAATACAGATTGTATCTATATAGGAGAATTAGCATATGTTTTACAGAATGGCTTCATTATCTTTGAATTACTATTACAATTTACTTATCAGCAAACTGAAACAAGTCTTTCAGAAATTATTTTACCATGAGACCTGAGATAAAAACTTTTCTGAGTTTTTGTATATCTAGTAATATATCTTATGCCTTCATGCCAGAAAGACATTATGGGTGATAATCAATTTCTCTTATCCCTACATTTTACATGAAAAATCTATTGTATCATGTTCATTTGACTTTTTACAATCCCTGTCAAAAAAATAACACTGAAGTCAAAACTTGTTTATGGCAAAATGCCAATGTCTGTGTATATGTATGTACATTTGATTTATATTATTTATATAAATCATTTTATTGTAATGTGCATAGCTATGAATTCATTCAATACATATGTAGATCTTTAACCCAACAAGCTTTCTTTGATAACTGTGATTAAAAATAGCTTGGATGTCTGTTATAAACTTCAACTCAAATACATTAACTATAATGCAGAAGAGATTACTTACTTCCCACAAGTAGTTAAATGCCAATCTCAAGTCATAACAAAAGTTAAAACATCAATTTTGAAATATTGGGCAGAGTGCTGCCAAATATGACAAAAGAGATAATCAAAGTAGGAAGAATAATGCAATTTGCACAGTAGATCCAAAGACCCTGTATGATTCTAATAATTTTCATGATAGAAAAGAGCACTGTTCCTCCTAGTTACCCTTCCTTACACACTCAGCAAAGTCACCTAGTTAACTCAGCATATTAAGAAAATTGTTTAATTGGTGAAGATTTTGTGAAAATGATCCATTTTCCCCTATGCAATAGCTTCACAATACTCATTGCTCAGCACGCATACAGACTGGATAACGTGTATTAAAATATCTCCAATATCAAGGTCTATAAATAAGCTGATCTGCAATACAATAATATTTTATATCAAGTGCTATATTATCTATCAGTGTTTAATAAGCACCTGAAAATTTCATATTAATTTTTTCTTTTCATTTTTATTATTTTCCTCATGTGTATCAAGTATTTGTCATTATAAAAAAAATCCAAAAATTATGCAGATTCAAACAACAAGCATTTCACTTATTAGCAAATTTGTGGTTGAGAGTGTGTGTTGGGTTCAGTTGGGCAGTTCTACCAATCTCTCAGCTGTACTCATGAGGCTTAAAATCATATTGGCTACTCTACATGATCATTTTATGTGTCGGTTTGACTGGGTGACAAAGCCCAGATAATTGGTCAAACATCTTAGATATTTATGTCAAGTTTTTTCAGTAAGATTATTACTTTAGCAAATTATTTCCATAATGTAGAAGGGTCTCATCCAGTTAGTCGAAGCCTTTAATAGAAAAAATTGATCTCATCTAAGAAGGAATTTGGTCACCAGAGTGCTTTTGGGCCCAAGTTGCAACACTTCCTAGGTTGCCAGCCTTCTGGTCCACCCTGCAGTTTTCTATTTACCAAACTTTCACAATTTCAAGACTCAAGTCATTAAAATAATCCACCCCCATCCCTTCTTAGTGTCCATCTCTGTCTCTCTCTGGTTCTCCATCCACCCATGTATCTCTATCGTGATCTATCTCTCTCTCATATTGCAGTTATCATGCAATGCATTCTTAAGGAGCTCGTAATATTTAATAGCCTCATGAATAACTCTCTTTTCCTGTAACTAATTTTATGTTATTTTTCTCAGTATGAATTTTGATTTCATTGCATTTTCAGGTTTTTTATGTGATTCAACATTTATGGGGCACTTATATTGTGCCACATGCAATTCTAAGGACTCTGTTCATTAATCCAATTCTTACCACAACTTTTTGAAATAGATAATATTATTTCCAGTTTTAATGTGAAATCTAGGCATTAAAAGCTTGCTCAGTGTCATTCTGAGACTTAATGACACATCAGAAATTTTAAAAATAATTTTCTTATATTTTTGAATTACCACACATTAATAATATGAGGGGAGTTCATTGTGATAATTCCATACATGCGTGCAGTGTACTTCAATCAAGTTGATTCCTCCTTTATATTTCTTTCTTTCTTTTTTTCTTTTTTTGCAATACTGGGGCTTGAACTCAGGGCCTACACCTCAAGACACTCCACCAGTCCCATTTTTGTGATGGGTTTATTCAAGATAGGGTCTCCCAAACTATTTGCTTCAAACCATGATCCTCCTGATCTATTAGGATTATAGGCATGAGTCACTGGCACCTGGCTCTTCCTTTATATTTCTATTCCTCCCTCTCCCTTTTTCAAACAGTGGTGGTTCCATTACACTGTCCTTGCACATATGTAGTATATTTTGATCTTCACCCTTCAGTATTTCTTCTTTCCCCCTTCCCTCCTCCTATGATCCTCCCCCAAACCATTCCCCTTTCACACTCATGTCCCATTATTATTATTATCATCATTGCCATCATCATCACTTTATGTCTAGGTTCCACAAATGAGCAAATACATGTGATATTTGGCTTTTTGAGCTTGGCTTATCTCACTCAACAGGCTGATCTCTAGTTCTTTCGATTTTCCTACAAATGATGTATTTCATTTTCTTTTATGTATGAATAATATTCCATGGTGTGTATATGTGTGTGTGCGTCTATATTTTATCTATTCATCAGCTCCTTGGTTGAGTCCACAGTTTAGCTATTATAAACATAGCTGCAATAAACATGGGTATGTAGGTGTGTCTCCTATATATTGATTAATGCTACATTAGATACATGCCTAAGAGTGTTATGGAAAGGTCATATAAGGTAGGTCTACTTTTAGTATTTTTAGGAACTGCCTTACTGATTTCTATAGTGGTTGTACTAGTTCATATTCCTGCCAACATTGTATTCAGGGTTCCTTTCCTCTTACATCCTCACCAGCATTTGTTGTTGCTTATTTTCTTGATAATTGCCAGTCTGAATGGAGATGAAATCTTAGTGTAAGATGGCTAAAGATGAGGAAATACATATCCTCATGTACTTATTAGCCATTGGCATTATTTCTTCCAAGAATTAATAATGCTATTCATTTCCCCATTTATTAATTGATTATTTGTTCTTTTTCTAGTCAGTTTTTTTAGCTCTTTGCATATTTTGTATAGTAATCTTTTGGTGGTACCTGGATTTGAACTCAGGGCCTTGCACTCGCTAGACAGCTGCTCTACTATTTGAACAATACCTCCAGTCTTTTTTCCTATGATTAATTTTGAGATAAATTTGCAGTTTTTGCCTGGGCTGGTCTGGACCACAATCCTCCTATTTATGTTTTTTCACAGTACCAAGGATGACAGGCTTGAACCATATGTCTCTGCAACTTTTTCTGGTGAGAGGAGGTGTCAGGAACTTTTTGCCAGAGCTGGCCTGGACCCAAGATCCTACCTGTCTGAACCTTCTAAGCAGGTAGGATTACAGACATGAGCCACTGCAGTCTGGTTATGGGTTGGCTATTGATTCTGGTAATTGTTTCTTGTGATGTGCAACACATTTTTAATTTGATATAGTCACATTTGTCAATTCTTGCTCTTATTTCATTTGCAATTAGAATCGTTCAGAAAATAATTACCTATGTCTACATCTCCCAGAGTTTTACTTATTTTTTCCTATAGTAATTTCAAAGTTTTAGGTTTTACGTTAAGACATTTTGATCCATTTGAAGTTGATTTTATACAGGGTGAGAGATAGGGGTGCAGTTTAAGTGTTCTATATATAGATAACCAGTTTTCTCAGCACCATTTGTTAGATGAGGCTGTCTTTTCTCCAATGTATATTTCTAGTTCCTTTGTCAAAGATCAGATGGTTAAAGCCATTTGCGTTTTATTTCTGGGTCTCTATTCTATTCCACAGGTCTTTGTGTCTGTTTTTGTGCCAGTATCATATTGTTTTTGTTACTATGACTTTGCACTATAATTTCAAGTTATTCTTTTTGCTCAGGATTGCTTTTGCTCCCTGGGGCCATATGAATGTTAAGATTGGCTTTTCTATTTCTTTAAGGAGTGACTTTAGAATTTTGATGGGCACTGCATTGAATTTATATATTGCTTTCACTAGTACAGCCATTTTCCAATATTAATTTTGCCAAAACATTAACACAGATCTTTCCATCTTTTGGTATACTCTTGAATTTCTATCTTCAATGTTTTATAGTTTTCATTACAAAGACTTTCAGCTCTTTTGTTACATTTATATCTAGTCTTCCTTTTTCCTTCCCTGAGGCTATTATGATTTGAATTATTTTCCTGATTTCCATCTCAGCCAATCATTGTGACACAACCAGAATTTAAATGTAGGCTATCTGACTATAGAGTCTATATGATAAACCATAATGTGATTAAAAAGTAATTTTGTAATGTCATCTTTTTTATTTATGGATTTTGAATATTGTTCTCATTGTCAAAATGAGATCTATCAAGAACTCAGATGCCTGATAAATAACTTAAGTTTGAGTTGCCTTTGTTATTTTCCTACTTGGTATTTGTAAATTCCCTTCACCCATCTTTCCTACAACAAAAAAAGAGACAAAATTTAAGTAAAATATTAACCATATTTTCCAAATAAATCATAAAGATTAGTTAAAATGAGATGCTATTCATTAATATGAAGTTCATTGACATAATCAATATGTTAATAGTACTAATATAAATTTGTATAATTTCTTCTATAGAAAAAAAGGCAGTGGATATGAAATCTGACACTTAATTCTATATTGACAAAGAACACAAACAACAACAAATGTTGGCAAGGATACAGAGGGAAAAGGGACTCTCATACACTGCTGGTGGAAAAAAATCCAAATTAATAAAATCAGAAACACAAAAGGGGAGATAACAACAAACACCAAGGAAATCATCAGAGACTACTTTGAAAACTTATATTCAAATAAATTGGAAACTCTAGAAGATATGGACAAACTTCTAGATATGTATAACCATACAAAATTGAACCAAGAGGATATTAATCACTTAAAAAGATCTATAACATGCAATAAAATTGAAGCAGCAACAAAGAGTCTTCCAAAAAAAGAAAAGTGCATGACCTGATAGATTCTTGGCTGAATTGTATCAGACCTTTAAAGAACTACTGCAAACACTCCTTAAACTTTTCCACAAAATAGAAAGGAAAGCAACACTGCCAAACTAATTCTATAAAGCCAGTATTACACTCATCCCAAAACCAAAAAAGGACACAACAAAAAAGAGGATTACAGGTCAGTCTTTTTAATGAACATAGATGCAAAAATCCTCAATAAAATAATGGCAAACTGAATTCAACAGAATATCAACACCATGACCAAGCTGGCTTCATCTCAGGGATGCAGGGGTGGTTCAACATACACCAATCATTAAGTGTAATACTAAGACAGGCTAAAATTAGGGAAAGTTCCAGACTCATATGTATATGTAGGTTGCCCACATCTGGCTCAGGAACAGCCAAATCCTTGCTGGGAACCACTCATGCCCCTTCTAACTCGTTGATTGTTGGATGAGAATCACCTGGTTCCTCCCTTCCCATAGATTACCATAAGTTAAAAAAAAAAAACAGAGAAATAAAAGCATGCTGTCTCCGACAGCAGACTCCATCTACACCCACCATGCTCCCCCTTGTATTTTTCTTCCCTTACTTTTAATAAATCCCCTTTACATCCACAGGTTCTGCTTGGATTCTTCCATGCCAGAGCATAAGAACCAAGATCTTCGGGAAATATCTCTTGCCATTAACAATACAGCATATTAACAAAAGCAAAGGCAAAAGCCACTTGATTATCTCAATAGATGCAAAAAAAAAGCCTTTGATAAAATTCAACATCCTTTCATAATAAAAGCTCTGATGAAACCAGGAATAGAAGGAATGTAGCTCAACATAATAAATTCTATATATGACAAACCTATAGCCTACAACATATCTAATGGGGAAAAACTGAAACTATTTCCTCTAAAGTAAGGAATGAGATAAGGGTGTCTACTCTCTCCACTACTATTGAAAATAGTCTTGGAATTCTTAGCAATAAGACAGGAAGAAGAAATAAAAGGAATACAAATAGGTAAGGAAGAAGTCAAAATATCCCTATTTGCAGATGACATGATCTTATAACTTAAAGACTCAAAAAACTCCTAGACACAAAAAACAGCTTCAGCAAAGTAGCAGGATACAAAATCAATTTATAAAAATCAGTGGCCTTTCTATACACCAACAATGAAGAGATTGAGAAAGAATATAGGAAAACAATTTCATTTATAATAACTCCCCCAAAAATCAAATATCTAGGAATAAACTTTACAAAGGACATGAATGACTTCTACAAGGAAAAGTATAAACCACTGAAGAAAGAAATTGAAGAAGACTACAGAAGATGGAAAGATTTCCCATGCTCATGGATTGGTAGAATCAACATTGTGAAAATGGCTATACTACCAAAAGCAATCTGCAAGTTCAATACAATTCCCATCAAAATCCCAATGACATTCATGACAGAGATTGAAAAAGCAACCCTAAAGTTTATTTGAAAGCACTAAAGACTGTGAATAGCCATGACAATACTGAGCAAAAATAGCAATGCTGGAGATATCACAATACCCAACCTCAAGCTATACTACAGAGCCATAGCAATAAAAACAGCATGGTACTGGCACAAAAACAGATAAGAGGACCAGTGAAACAGGATAACAGATCCAGATATTAATCCATGCAGCTATGATCACCCAATTATTTTTAAAAGTGCCAAAAGCCTACAATGGGAAAAAAAGTGTCTTCAACAAATGTTGCTGAGAAAACTGGACACCTATCTACAGAAAACTGAAACTAGATCCATGTTTGTCACCCTGTACATGTATCAATTCAAAAGTGGATTAAGAACTCTAATATCAAACCTGAAACTTGAAGTTAATACTGGAAAGAACCTGGAATGCACTGGAAGCAATAGGCATGGTCAATGACTTCCTCAGTAGATCTCAAATGACTCAGCATCTAAGAGAAAGAGTGGACAAATGGGACTATATGAAATTAAAAAGCTTCTGCACAACAAAAGAAATGGTCTCTAAATTGAAGAGACCACCCACAGAATGGGAGAAAATCTTTGCCAGATATACATCAGATAAAGGACTGATAACCTGAATATACAGGGAGCTCAAAAAGCTAAACTCTCCAAAAAATCAATGTGCAAATAAACTGAGCATAATATTTTCAAAGAAAGAAATCCAAATGGTTAAAAAACACATAGAAAAAAATGCTCAGCATGCCTGACCATAAAGGAAATCCAAATCAAAACCATGTTAAGTTTCTACCTCACTCCAGTTAGAACGGCTGCTATCAAGAACACAAGTGACAACAAATGTTGTTGAGGATGCAGGGAAAAATGAACCCTCATACACTGTTGTTAGGAATGTAAATTAGTACAATAGCTATAGAAGACAGTATGGAGGCTCCTCAAAAAAATCTAAAAATAGAACTGCCATATGATTCAGCAATACCACTCCTAGGTATATAACCAAAGTAATGTGAGTCAGGTTACAACAAAGGCACTTGCACACCCATGTTTATTTCAGCACTATTCACAAGAGCTTAGCTATGGAAACAGCCAAGATAACCCACTACTGATGAACGGATTAAGAAAATGGAACTTTACTCAGCCACAAAGAAGAAATTTTGTGATTTGCAGGTAAATGGATGGAACTGGAGAACACCATCTTAAATGAAGTTAGCCAGGCTCAGAAGGCCAAAAGTTGCATGTTCTCTCTCATATGTGGAATATACTCATAATACAAATATATCAATTTTATGAAAAACTGTTTCCACTAAGAGGAGGTCACATAAGAGAGGCATAGGATAAAAGAAGGAAACTAAGATGATAGTATGGTTGATATATTCTATACAAGAATGAATATAGAATTTTTAAACTGGCTGAAACCACCATAAGAAAGGGACTAAGGTAGAATGAAGAAAAATAGAGGAGATATACCCTGTATAGCTACCTCTATCTCAAATAAGCAAAGATGTCATTTTTTAAATCTTTTATCTTTTTTCTTCTACAAAATTAAAGAATAGGAGAGTGGAACAGGTCCTGCCGAGAGGAGGGGAGGGGAGGGTAGCACCAGAGGGATGGGGCAGGTAACGGGGAATGGGGGAAGGTGATAAAAAATGTATATACATGTATGTAAATGCAAAAATGATACCTGCTGAAATGGGGGAAGGGTGGATAGAGGGGTGAATTCATATATGATCTACTTGATACATTGTAAGAGTTTTTGTAAATGTCAAAACATAACCCCCATCCAGCACAACAATAAAAAAAAAGATGAAATTTAGTACAATACTCTTAGGTCAATTAACCTGCTTTTCCTATGAATAAATAGCAAATATATTTTCTCTTTTGTTCTCAGGAGATTTTGATTCTATGAATAACAAAAGTAGACTTTCTTATTCGTGCCTCCTCTAGAAACAATCATGTAGACACCAAACCATATATTAATAAATGAAAATTGGTATTAAGTCTTCTGTTTATTAAGCTATAGGAAGTAATTAAACATTTCTGGTATCTTAGTCCTATCTTTTATATTCTGTTGCTTTTGAAAGCTTTTTCTGGATAGGTATATTTATTAATGCCAAGTGTGTACAGAGAAATTCAGTTGTGTTTTCTAAAATATCAAAAACTATCTTCTAAAATTTTATATTATTTATGAGCTCTGCTCAAATCAAAATTCACTATACATAACAATGATGACATTAATGTTACTTTTTAATCACAAATGTATAGATCTTCCAAATATTAACAGTTCAGGAAAGTGGGCAAGGTCTTTGATCCCCAGGTACAACAGATAGTCATAGCCAATATTGTGTTTATACAAATCTTAAACATATAAGGATATATTTAACTTAAAAATCAGCTTCAAATAACATCTTCCAACATTTTCATTGAACCTCATTTTGCCTGTGGTGGCACACACCTATAATCCTACAGCTTGGGAGACTGAGACAGGAGAATCATCAGTCAGAGAGGCCAGCCCGGGCTGTACAAGGAAGACTGACTCAAAAAACAATTGTTTTTCTGGACTTAAAATATTGAGTATAGAAACCATTAATGTGTAGCTGGCAAAATTCTTTCTTGAATATATTAGTTTAGTTTAGTTTTATGAGCAGCCCCCTTTCTTTTTCATTGTCTTCAGACACTATTCTTAGATCTAAGCCTCTATATGTGTCAGTTCAATAACATTTCTTTCTTTTTCTGTATGAAGGTATGTAGTTCCTCAGCTACATATTCTGCATCTTCAGGAAATGACATACCCAGAGAGGGGTTGAGGCAGTATGTTGGTATGCATGATAACACACACTGTTCTACATATAGAGAGTGAGTCTGAGTGTATGTGTGTGACAAAGAGAGAGAGAGAACATGATTGTAATAGTGGGTCTGTCTGAGGCGACTTGGGGAAAAAAGGAGAGGAAAAGAAAAGGATAGAGATTAATATCACCACCCGGGAAAAAAAACAGAAACTGAGTAATAAGCAATAAGAACAGTTAAGACACGCTGGAAAGAGGGTGGGGCGCCCTGAGCACTGAAGATTGGGGGAAGGGAATCCTTCCCGGGACTGTAAATAAACAAGCCGGGCGGGCCGGAGAGCCTCTGGCAGGAGCGGGGTGCGCACCCAGCAACCAGGAGCTGGGACGCTTGTGAGAGGAGGGAAGACCCACTTCCCACGTGAACTGTAAACAAACATGGCAGCTGGCAGGAGCAGCAGCACCACCCAGTAAGCAGGAGCAGGAAAGCTTCTGAAAGTGGTAGTCAGAGGAAAACTTCAGAGGAGAGGGGGGAAGAACTGTAAATAAACACGCAGGCCTGACAACTCGGGGGCAGTGTCACCTTTCCCAGTGCTTGGAAAGGGGAAAGCCTGTAGCAGAGGCTCCCGCACAGGAGAACTCTGAGCAAACAAAGCCTGTGGGACCAGGTGAATGCTAAGTTCACCCCAGAGACCTGCAAAAATAACGCCGCCAGCTACAGGCTGAGAGCAGCAGACAGGCAAGCCACAGTTGCAGATACCACTCTCAGAACTGTCTCCAGACGCTTTTGTTCTTTTTCTCCCTACCTTTGATGAGAGAACAACCAAATTACACCTGCAAGCCGAAAAACTTACTGAAACTGTATTGCATTTGAACTGGGAACACTTGGTGGGGCTTTTGTGTGTGTGTGTGTGTGTGTGTGTGTGTGTGTGTGTGTGTGTGTGTGTGTAGTTTTGTTCTACTTTATGCATCGCCTTTGATGAGATAACTACAGAACAACATCTGAGGCACCAACTCCAGGACTGGAGATTGAGACGGACACCCAAATTATTAAGACTGAAACTGCATTGCATATAAACTTGGATGTTTTTTGTTTTTTTTTTATTTTCTATTTTCCATTTTATTTTAATTCATTTTTATATATAGATATTACTTTCATTTACTTATTTTTTATTTTTATTTTATCTTTGATTTTCAATCCTCTCTCTTTCTCTCTAATGTCTGTTCAGCTTACTGTCGATTAGTACACTAACATTCCCTGTTTATACCTTTGAAACTCTCTTGTCTGATACCTTGTTCTGCTTTCTCCCTCTTGTCTGTATATTTGTTTTCCCCTTTTCTTTAACTTCTTGCTTTCCATCTCAGCTCACCCTTCCATTCTAAATATTACCATTGTTATTATTACAAGCTAGAAAATACTTAATTGCACACAGTACAGGGACAGTAACAACACCAAAGACAATGACGGGAAGACAGAAAAAACAGGGAAACCAGTTTCCCCACAGCAAAAAATCAGTACAGGAACCAGAGGGGAATGAAGAGAACAGAAACTCAGATCCAGACTCCAACAAAATGAAGATAAACTATGCCAAAGGACCCAATGAAGCCCACAAGAATAATTTAAAAGAAGCCATACTACAAGTACTCAATGAAAATTTTATAGAGATGATACTGGATAGGGTCAACCAAAATGTACAGGAGACACTCAAGAAATTCCAAGACAATAAAAATAGAGAATTTGAAAAAGCAAAAGAAGAAATAAAGGAAACCATAGAAGCACTGTATAAACACCAAAGTGAAAGAGAGAACACAATGAATAAATGGATAAATGAACTCAGGACAAAAATAGACAACAATAAAGAAGAAAACTGCCAGGATATGGAAAACGTCAGAAAAAAGAACGAAAGAGACCTGCAAAACAAAACGGAAGGCCAATCCAGCAGAATAGAACAAACAGAAGACAGAATCTCAGAACTGGAAGATGAAATGGTAATTAAAGGAAAAACCAAAGAACTATTAAACAACTCAAGACCTGTGAAAAGAAAATGCAAGAACTCACTGACTCCATCAAAAGACCAAACTTGAGAATCATGGGCATCGAAGAAGGAGAAGAGGTGCAAGCGAAGGGAATGCGTAATATATTCAACAAAATAATAATGGAAAATTTCCCAAATCTAGAGAAAGATATTCCCATACAGATGCAAGAGGCCTCCAGGACACCAAACAGACCAGATCAAAATAGAACTACTCCACGACATATCATCATTAAAACAACAAGTTCAGAAACTAAGGAAAGAATATTGAAGGCTGTAAGAGTGAAAAAACAAGTAACATACAAAGGTAAACTCATCAAAATCACAGCAGACTTCTCAACAGAAACATTAAAAGCAAGAAGAGCGTGGGGTGAGATCTTCCGGGCACTGAATGAAAATAACTTCAACCCCAGGATACTCTACCCAGCAAAACTATCATTCAAAATAGATGGAGCAATAAAAGTCTTCCATGATAAGCAGAAACTAAAACAATATGTGACCACAAGCCACCATTACAAAAGATTCTGCAAGGGATCCTGCACACAGAAAGTGACACCCAACTTAACCATGAAAAGGCAGGCAGCACCAAACCACAGGATAAGAAAAAGCAAGACAGTAGAGAGTAACATCAAGTTAGGTACACACAATCAAACCTTCAAACAACTAAGACAACTAAATGGCAGGAATCACCACATACCTATCAGTACTAACACTTAATGTTAATGGACTTAATTCACCCATCAAAAGACACCGTTTGACAAAATGGATTAAAAAAGAAGATCCAACAATTTGTTGCTTACAGGAGACTCATCTCACTGACAGAAATAAGCATATGCTTAGATGAAAGGCTGGAAGAAGATTTACCAAGCCAATGGCCCTCAAAAACAAGCAGGAGTAGCAATACTTATCTCTGACAAAGTAGACTTCAAACCTACATTGATCAAATGAGATAAAGAAGGACATTCCATACTAATAAAAGAGGAAATAGACCAAAAGGAAATAATAATCATCAATCTGTATGCACCCAATGTCAACGCACCCAATTTCATCAAACATACCCTGAAAGACCTAAAAGCATATATAAACGCCAACACAGTGGTTGTGGGAGACTTTAACACTCCATTATCATCAATAGATAGTTCATCCAAACAAAAACTCAATAATGAAATCCAAGATCTAAAATATGCAATAGATCAAGTGGACCTAGTAGATGTCTACAGAACATTTCATCCATGTTACACAATAACATGTTACACAATATACATTCTTCTCAGCAGCCCATGGAACCTTCTCCAAAATAGATCATATCCTAGGGCACAAACCAAGCCTCAGAAAATATAAGAAAATAGAAATTATACCATGCATACTATCTGATCACAATGCAGTAAAAGTAGAACTCAACAACAAAAGTAAAGACAAAAAACATGCAAACAGCTGGAAACTAAATAACTCATTACTTAATGAAGAATGGATCATCGATGCAATAAAAGAGGAAATTAAAAAGTTCCTGGAAGTCAATGAAAATGAAAACACAACCTACTGGAACCTATGGGACACAGCTAAGGCAGTCTTGAGAGGAAAGTTTATAGCCATGAGTGCATATATTAAAAAGATTGAAAGATCCCAAATCAATGACCTAATGATACATCTCAAACTCCTAGAAAAACAAGAACAAGCCAATCCCAAAACAAATAGAAGGAGAGAAATAATAAAAATAAGAGCTGAAATCAACGAAATAGAAACCAAAAAAACCATACAAAGAATTAATGAAACAAAAAGTTGGTTCTTTGAAAAAATAAACAAGATCAATAGACCCCTGGCAAACCTGACTGAAATGAGGAGAAAAAACCCAAATTAGTAGAATTAGGAATGCAAAAGGGGAGATAACAACAAACACCATGGAAGTCCAGGAAATCATCAGAGACTACTTTGAGAACCTATATTCAAATAAATTTGAAAATCTAAAGGAAATGGACAGATTTCTAGATACATATGATCATCCAAAACTGAACCAAGAGGAAATTAATCACCTGAATAGATCTATAACACAAAATGAAGTTGAAGCAGCAATCAAGAGTCTCCCCAAAAAGAAAAGTCCAGGACCTGATGGATTCTCTGCTGAATTCTATCAGACCTTTAAAGAAGAACTGATACCAATCCTCCTTAAACTGTTCCACGAAATAGAAAGGGAAGGAAAACTGCCAAACACATTTTATGAAGCCAGTATTACACTTATCCCAAAACCAGGCAAAGACACCTCCAAAAAGGAGAACTATAGGCCAATCTCCTTAATGAACATGGATGCAAAAATCCTCAACAAAATAATGGCAAACCGAATTCAGCAACACATCAAAAAGATTATTCACCACGACCAGGTAGGCTTCATCCCAGGGATGCAGGGGTGGTTCAACATACGAAAATCAATAAACGTAATAAACCACATTAACAGAAGCAAAGACAAAAACCACTTGATCATCTCAATAGATGCAGAAAAAGCCTTTGATAAGATCCAACACCATTTCATGAAAAAAGCTCTAAGAAAACTAGGAATAGAAGGAAAGTTCCTCAACATTATAAAAGCTATATATGACAAACCTACAGCCAGCATTATACTTAATGGAGGAAAACTGAAACCATTCCCTCTAAAATCAGGAACCAGACAAGGATGCCCACTATCTCCACTTCTATTCAACATAGTACTGGAATTCCTAGCCAGAGCAATTAGGCAAGAAGAAGGAATAAAAGGAATACAAATAGGTAAAGAAACTGTCAAAATATCCCTATTTGCAGACGACATGATCCTATACCTTAAAGACCCAAAAAACTCTACTCAGAAGCTTCTAGACATCATCAATAGCTATAGCAAGGTAGCAGGATATAAAATCAACATAGAAAAATCATTAGCATTTCTATGCACTAACAATGAGCAAACGGAAAAAGAATGTATGAAAACAATTCCATTTACAATAGCCTCAAAAAAAATCAAATACCTAGGTGTAAACCTAACAAAAGATGTGAAAGACCTCTACAAGGAAAACTATACACTTCTGAAGAAAGAGATTGAGGAAGACTATAGAAAGTGGAGAGATCTCCCATGCTCATGGATTGGTAGAATCAACATAGTAAAAAATGTCGATACTCCCAAAAGTAATCTACATGTTTAATGCAATTCCCATCAAAATTCCAATGACATTCATTAAAGAGATTGAAAAATCTACTGTTAAATTTATATGGAAACACAAGAGGCCACGAATAGCCAAGGCAATACTCAGTCAAAAGAACAGTGCAGGAGGTATCACAATACCTGACTTCAAACTATATTACAAAGCAATAACAATAAAAACAGCATGGTACTGGCACAAAAACAGACATGAAGACCAGTGGAACAGAATAGAGGATCCAGATATGAAGCCACACAACTATAAGCAACTTATCTTTGACAAAGGAGCTAAAAATATACGATGGAGAAATAGCAGCCTCTTCAACAAAAACTGCTGGGAAAACTGGTTAGCAGTCTGCAAAAAACTGAAACTAGATCCATCACCCTATATCAAGATTAACTCAAAATGGATCAAGGATCTTAATATCAGACCCCAAACTCTTAAGTTGATACAAGAAAGAGTAGGAAATACTCTGGAGTTAGTAGGTACAGGTAAGAACTTTCTCAATGAAACCCCAGCAACACAGCAACTAAGAGATAGCATAGATAAATGGGACCTCATAAAACTAAAAAGCTTCTGTTCATCAAAAGAAATGGTCTCTAAACTGAAGAGAACACCCACAGAGTGGGAGAAAATATTTGCCAACTATACATCAGACAAAGGACTGATAACCAGAATATACAGAGAACTTAAAAAACTAAATTCTCCCAAAACTAATGAACCAATAAAGAAATGGGCATGTGAACTAAACAGAACTTTCTCAAAAGAAGAAATTCAAATGGCCAAAAAACACATGAAAAAATGCTCACCATCTCTAGCAATAAAGGAAATGCAAATTAAAACCACGCTAAGATTCCACCTCACCCCTGTTAGAATAGCCATCATCAGCAACACCACCAACAACAGGTGTTGGTGAGGATGTGGGGGAAAAAGGAACCCTCTTACACTGTTGGTGGGAATGTAAACTAGTACAACCACTCTGGAAAAAAATTTGGAGGCTACTTAAATAGCTGGACATCGATCTACCATTTGATCCAGCAATACCACTCTTGGGGATATACCCAAAAAACTGTTACTCCAGAGGCACCTGCACACCCGTGTTTATTGTGGCACTATTCACAATAGCCAAGTTATGGAAACAGCCAAGATGCCCCACCACTGACGAATGGATTAAGAAAATGTGGTATCTATACACAATGGAATTTTATGCAGCCATGAAGAAGAACGAAATGTTATCATTCGCTGGTAAATGGATGGAATTGGAGAACATCATTCTGAGTGAGGTTAGCCTGGCCCAAAAGACCAAAAATCATATGTTCTCCCTCATATGTGGACATTAGATCAAGGGCAAACACAACAAGGGGATTGGACTATGAGCACCTGATAAAAGCGAGAGCACACAAGGGAGGGGTGAGGATAGGTTAGACACCTAAAAAACTAGCTAGCATTTGTTGCCCTCAACACAGAGAAACTAAAGCAGATACCTTAAAGCAACTGAGGCCAATAGGAAAAGGGGAACAGGTACTAGAGAAAAGGTTAAATCAAAAAGAATTAACCTAGAAGGTAACACCCACACACAGGAAATCAATGTGAGTCAATGCCCTGTATAGCTATCCTTATCTCAACCAGCAAAAACCCTTGTTCCTTCCTATTATTGCTTATACTCTCTCTACAACAAAATTAGAAATAAGGGCAAAATAGTTTCTGCTGGGTATTGAGGGGGGGAGAGGGAGGGGGCGGAGTGGGTGATAAGGGAGGGGGTGGGGGCAGGGGGGGGAAATGAACCAAGCCTTGTATGCACATATGAATAATAAAAGAAAAATGAAAAAAAACAAAAAAACAAAATGCACTGAAAACTGTTGAATAATAGTGAAGCAGGATGATATAGAAAGAGTAGGTGGTAGAGGGGATTAATCTGATTAGAGTATAGTATATACATATGTGCAATATCTAGGTGAAACCCACTTGAAAAATCAATATGCACTTTAAAAAAAGAAGGACAGGAAGGTAAAACAGGTCCTGTCCAGGGATGGAAACCAGTGGAAGAAGGGAAGAGAAACAGGTTGAAGGAGGGCAAATATGGCCAATGTACTGTATACACGTATGAAAATAGAACAATGAAACCTATTGAAATCATTCTAAGATGAGGGAGAAGATGAAGAAAGAGAATGAGGGAGGGAGTGAATCTGATTAAGATACATTGTAAACACATATATAAATGTCATAATGAAACCCCTCTGTACAACTAATATATGCTAGTTAAAATGTAAAAAGTGATGAAATGTAGAAATACAAAATGAATGATAAAAAATAGAAGAGATAAAAATATAGCACTGATATATTGAAAATGGGATCTGAATCAATAGATAATAAAATTTGATGTAATACAACTGGAGACACACTGCAGTGCTAAAATAATGTCATATTTTAATGTGCTATAAATGTATGCCAGAATCTTTTCTGACTATAATCACAGATGTGAACCTATTAATTTTAGGGGAAAAAAATACAAAGCATGACAGTCATTCCTTCTAGTTGAATGGCATCTAACAGCATGGAAGAAGAATCATCTAGCACCCCTTTTCTGGGTAATTGTAGTCATGTAGAGACCACTGCTATATTGAAAGGAAAAAATATCACAAAATAATCTTTTATTTTCCTCTTACCTTGAAGTTACCCAGTAAAAATGGTCAGAGAGGTCAAGTTTCCAATACTTTTTTAAGAAAGATGCAAATGTTCTCTTTTAATAATTACATTTTTATCTATTCTGTTTCTTGAAATGCTATTAAATTTTATGTAATAAAACTAAATAATATTAAATGATATTTAAAACTGTTTATCTGCTCTCCACAAGACTATTGGATTAAAAATTGTAAAATAATTAAACTTCAAATAAAAACATATCTATTAACATAATTTAAGGCAGCCAGGAGGAATAAATTTAACAGGACAGTTCAACTATACAGGGAATATAATCATGGTCCACCTCAATCTTCTAAAGTAAAGTAGAAGTTAGTTACTGTCTAAAATTTTCATCAACAAGTTAATGGATTCTTTTGCTGCCAATGAAACCTAGTGAAATTTTTGATTTGCTTGTGTAAGTGTTTTTAACTTATGGATCATTATTTCTGATAATTGGCATTTAATATTTTCAGACTGAGGTTGATTGAGGGTATTTATATAATTATTTTTACTTATAGATAGTACTGTTCCAAGATTAAATGCCTTTCTTATTAAATACCAAGGAAACCAGTGGCTAGAGAACAGCTGTAAAATTTCCTATTAACTCTGTTATGAGTGTTCATCTTGGTTTTATGTGTCTGTATATACATGTATATACATAGTTTGTTTTATAATATACATATATGGTATATATTTATGTATAATAGTGAGATATCTGTGATTTACAGTTGCATCAAGGTTAACTTTTACTTTATAAGCAAAATTATGAAAATCCTAGTAACTTGAATTTGTCATATTTCCTAAGCACTACCAGGTACTATCCATGTGGGCAGTGCACCCTAGAACCAGATTAGCTCTTAAAGAAAAATAAGTTCTGGGTGAGATCTGGCCTGAAGCTGAGGCCTGATATTCACAGCTGTCAAAGAATACATACACATTGTATACTATGGCTTTTAAATTGTTTTAACACATAGCTGCTCCTACAAGCCCCACAAAATCCCCTGATGCTGAACCTATTTACAGATGAAGAAAGGAAGATCACAAATGCAGAGATTTTTCAGGCAATTGAAAGCTGGAATCATACTCCATTTTCATCAATTACATGTTTCTCATGTTTCTACATTTTGACTACAAAACAACACTGACAAAAGCATGAGCAGAAACTTCTATAGATTTTTCTCTACTCCCTTGTTACTATTTAGAGGTACTACCTATTTCCAGCGGAAAATAATAATTAAAACCCACTATTCAAAAAAAGAATCTGTAGCCAAGAAATTCCAAGATGTCATTAGCTTTTAATTTCAGTTGTAATAGAAAGCTATGATCCCAGCTAAATGAAGGAATTTATAGTATGAGCTTTTCTGTTCCTTATCTTAGTAAAACTGTTGCATACCACAGTTTGAGAATGAAAAGATGTTGTATTTTCTGGTTTTATTTCTCTCCTAGACTCAGTGGAATAAACAGGCCAGAAGCTTTCCAGAAAATGTTAAACTTGAAGATCCAAACTCTTGAGTTCTTTCTGCCCATGAGGATTTTTACCATATTTTGGCAAAAATTGTATCATGTGGGTAAATAGTTCTTCTGTTCAGGGCTTCAATTACAGAAGCATTATGTATTTTCTGGTTATGTAAAAATCAAGATAATGATTATTGCCAGCAGTTCTAATGAAAAGTGCCTTATGATATTCAAATTAATTGTTTTATGCAGGAGTCATTTGTATATGAACAGTTTCTTATGAAACCCTGAGTTTGGAATTTTCAGGCCATTTAAAAGAAATTAAGAAATTTCTCTCTAATACTAATGTTCTTACTAAGTTATTGTCTCCCTAATTTTTTTTCTATGCATGTACTATCTTATAATATTTATTTATAATATTTATATATTTATTTGTATTTATATATTTATATATTTATTTATTTACTGTGACTTCATTTTCTTATATAATCCAGGAAAAAAAAACATATCTGGGCATGAAACCTAAGGGAATATTTGTGAACAAGAAGAACATTTTAGAATTAGCACTATAAAATTTGCGTATCCTAAAAGTAGATAATGGAGGACAGAGTCATTTATTTGTTAAATTTCAAGATGACTGTTGTTCCCACTTTTAAAAATTCATTTCTAGTATTATGGCACTAAATCTGAAATGTACATTCTGTTTAATTTAAAATATATTGCCATTGGATGATGAGTTTGGCAAATATCCCATGGATTAATTAAAGGACAGTGCGTTCTCTGTAAGAATGTTTTATACCATTCAATTGTGTCAAATACGTCAATAAGATTACTAACATCTTCAATAGACTTGTTTTTATGTTTATGTATTTCATACTATAACTCTGTACCTGAATCTCACGTTTATTACTTGTTTCTGTCTTTTCGTTCTTTTTTTGTCTTTGTAGTACTGGGGTTTAAACTTGGGGTTTTCTTCTTCCTAGGCAGGTGCTCTATTTCTTGAGTTATGCTTCCAGCTATTATTTCTTTCATATGATATGCATTGTGTCATTAAAAACACTTCATTTTAATGTTTTCCTTCCTTTTCTTCTGCCTATCTCTGATTCTGTTTTTCTCTATCTTTCTTTCCTCTTGCTTGGATTTTTTGGGGGGTATGGTCCATTTTTCTTAATTTTTAGCTTCTTCAAAGATTTTTTCAAAAACTTAAAGTTACTATTCATTATGTTAACTCATTTCATTCCCTCTGGTCATTTGTAATTTGCATTGCTTTATTTCAATTTATACATTATATTGTACAAAGGTTATATTTAACTTTGTCATGGATACATGGATGTATTTGTGAAATAAATTATTATGTTCCACAACATAAAAGCTTCTGTACAATTTCACTTCTCCATTCAGAATTTTCTCTTTCTGATGCTACATATAATGAGAACTTTAATATAATTTTCCCCTCACTTTGTCCTCTCTTCTAAGTCCTGGTTTTCATTGAAAAACTTGAGGAATTCTGGTCACAGGCTATAAGTTGTTCCTTAGAGTTCTCAATTATTCTTTTCCTTTTCCCTTAGTATGTATTTATATTCTCATTCAAATTTATAACTAGTTGTAGTTGATCATTGCAACCAGTGAAGGACTTCAAAGGTATTTAGTGAAAATTTTGTAATTTTTTTCCTTCTCAAGTTTTTTCCATTCTCCTATCCTCTTGGCTAAACTTAGTAATTGTTTTTTAATTTTCCTTCCCACTTTCCATAGCACTACACATGTATACCCCCACTGTAGCATGGATGTGTATGTATGTACATACCTACATACATACATGTTTTATTTACACTGTTGCTGTGATATGTTTTATTAAAATAATATCACATTATACAAATTTAAAAAATAAAAGGAACCTTGAGTTCTGACAACAGGCACTGTCAGGTTGGTCATATCCCCTAATTAGCATGAAAGATTTTGCAGATCACCAATATCAGGTTATGTCATACTGAGTAGATAAGTGAGACAAAAAGACCAAATGAAATAGAAAAAAATCTTAACTTCCCCCTTGCTCAGCTAGCAGGAATGATATTTCTTTACTAACGATGGTATTAGAGTCACTCCATCCCTACAAATTTCTAGATAAGGTGTTAAGGTATTTATCACAGAAGATGGATAATGAAATAAATATATAATGTGTTAGAAGATGACAAGTAAAGCAGAAAAGAAAAAAAGAAGGGAAAGGGGAAATGGAGAAATGGATTAGGGACTAGGTTCTTAGGTTTTACAGGGTGGCCAGGAAACTTACCTAATGAAAAAACTTTTGAAATGACAGAGAAAGTGAATCATCTGGATATCTAAAGGAAGATCATCACAAGTACAGAGAGGAACTCTACCCTGATGCAGGATCATACATGAAATGCTTTAAGAACAGTAATGAGTCATACAGGACTGGTGAGGAGACTCAAGTAGGCAAGAGAATTAAAAGAAAGCAAGATTACAACCCTGTAGGCTATTGTAAGAAGGTTGTCTTTGACTCTCAGTGAGAAAAATGTCAGGAAGGTTTAGCACAGGGAGTGACATTATTTGAATTAACCCTATACATGAGATTTCTGGTCACTCAACTGAGAGTAGACCACAGAGAGCTAGGACCAAAACTTGGTGAACACTTTTTTCAATAATCAGAACATTTGGCACTAGAAATTTGGAAAAAGTTCTTATGGACAATGTGAGAAGAGATTGAATTTTGGATATATTTTAAAGATAGTGCTGCAAATTTCAAGAAATATGTATTGGGACTAATTCCAAGAAGTGATGCACAGATAACACAGAGGAAATTCAGGTATTCAGTGTTCTTGGGTCTGCTCTGAGAATGAAATCACAGGCAGACTCCAGCAGCAAAGGTTGGAAAGATTTTATTCGTAGAGAAGAGAATAGAAAGGCTTCATGGGGGAATGCAGAGGGACCCTGAAATCGGTGGTCCCATGAGTCAGGTCAGCCTTTTTTTATTGCCCAAGGGTGGGGATGTTTCTCAGGTGCAGACAGACGTTTCCTGGGAAGAAGTGTCTCCTTGGTCAATTATCACCTTTTGTGACCTACTGAAGTCTCCCTTTCAATGATCGTCCTAACTGCTGTTAGGCATAGTGACAATGAAGGCTATTCAGTGACTGCTTCCTGTTGACAGGGGGCAATGAGGGGGCCCTCAGCATCAGGACTAACCATGAGAGAGGTTATTGAGGGGACCTCGATAGTAGGTCCTTTTCATCTCCATCAGGGGCATCTGTAATTTGATGGGTTCTAGGCGAGAGGAAACAAACGACAAGTAAGTTTAAAATGTAAGGTCCAAACACAAGTAAGAGAATAATGGCAAGTATAGGCCCCAGAAATGGTAGGAACCATGTTCTGGAGGGGATTTTATTTGGTCCCATATCTATGTAGAAACCTAAGTTTAAGGGACTGTTTCCAGAGCCACTTAGCCTGTTGGAGAATGTAGTCTGCACCTTCCTCTACAATGTCTGAAGTGTTTATATATGTGCAACGGGAAGTATTGGCAATGGCACACATACCCCTCCTTGTTTAGCCAAAAGAAAATCTAGGGCCAGTCAGTGGCCATACAAGCAAGGGATGACAAAGACCTTTGTATGTCCTTAATGGCAAAGACTACCTGGTCTGAGGTGCCCTCTACTACTTTGGTTAGTTTTTTGGTTTTTGTTTTTTTTTTTTTTGTAGTTACAAAAAAAATCCAGCTAGGGCTGCGGTCAATACTGTTATCCCTAAATCTATTAGAGTAATCTCCCTTTTATCTCTATGGGAAGTTGTTCCTGATGTAGTTAGCATTCCTCTTTCCTTCCAGATGGCTGCATAAGCATGCAGGATCAGGAAGGCATACTTAGAATCTGTATAGATATTGACTCTCTGTTCTTTGACAGTTTTATGGCTTCTATTAGGGCCACTAATTCTGCCAATTGAGCACTTGTATTAGAAGGAAGAGGACCTGATTTGAGGATGCCAAATTCTGTCACAAATGCAAACCATGCATATCTGATACCATTCTTGACAAAGGAACTGCTGCCAGTGTATAATTCTAGATCTGGGCTTTTTAAGGGCTGATCAGTTAAGTTAGGTCAGGCAACATAATTCTCTATAAATTCCTCCTCACATGAGTGTTCAGGACTTCCCTCTGCCTCTGGTAGAAGGGATGCAGGTAGAGTATAGGCTCTGACTGGTCCTTAAAGTTATTTCTGTCCCTCCCAGAAGCTGGACCTGGTATTTAAGTAGATGGCTGTCAGACAGCCAAAGTTTTCCTTTTCAGTTTAAAATTCCCCCTAGGTTGTGTGGGGTATAAACTGTCAGGGGCTGGTTTAAGATAAACCCTATTATTGAATACGGATGTGGGTATACAGACCAATTGATCTAGATCTTTGCCTCCTTCAGCCACCAGTTTTTGAAGCTTTCTATGGATATTTGGGGTTTACTGTGTTAGAAATTTATCTTTTAGGATTATCTCCTCTTTCTGTGACTCCAGTACAATGTTGGAGACTGAAGCATCCTTAAGTCTCTGTGGGAAAGCTACTGGGGCTTCTAAGGGTCATTGCTGTTCAGCCATGACTTGGGAGTAATTAAGAGGTTTTATCTTGGCTCTCCTTAGACCCTCAAGAATGCAGTGGATGAAGTGGTTATGGATCCATTCATCCTTGTCATTTTCAGGGTCCCACTTAGGATCATACCTAGGCACTGCCTGATCTCCTGTTGGAATTGGGAATCGGGGATCCTTTTTAGGTATCTAGTGTCTTTGCTTTTTTTCTCCCTCCTCCTCCTCCTCTAAGGGCCTAGTCTGAGATAGGCCTGTAGGTCCACATTTATCTAGGTGATAGTTATCCCCAGCTATAGCTGCCTGATCTAGTACTCGCTGTTTCTCCAGAGAAGTAAGATTTGATTTTTGTCATGGGGGAGGCCCCCTTCAATATTATTGGGGCCCTTGGGCATTAGATGGTTTTTTTGTTCTGGTTTATAGCCTTTATTTTTTTATTGCCTGAGGGTAGAGATGTCTCTCAGGTATAGACAGATGTTTCCTGGGAACAAGAAGTGTTTCCTTAGCCAATTATCACCTTTTGGGACTTCCTGCAGTCCATCCTTCAGAGGTCTTTTTTGTTTTGTTTTTTATTTGGTTGTTTTGTTTTATTTCCTTGAAAATGGCATGATAGAGTAGGTACTTCTTGAAGTGAAGAAGGGTGCTGTGGTTGCTCCAAAAACCCAGATAGCACTTTTTAAGAAGAAAATAATAATTAATTGTGCCCAATGTTGATAACAAGCTGATTAAGATTTGCTATACAATTGATGGCAAAATGAAGTGTTTTGGTAAATTTGGCAAGAACAGTATTGTGAAGTAGTGGCTAAAGCCTCACTGGAATAGACTGAAGGAGAAGAGAGAATCTGGGGAGAATGAATATAGCCAAAATTTATTAAGAGTTTGATGCAAAGGGAACAGGGAAATGGGAATGTTTCTGAAGGATAATGTGGGGTAAAGTGATTTTTGTGTTTGTTTTTACACATAAACTGAGGAAATGATCATTGAAGAAAGAGAGGAATATTAGAGAAGTGATATTCTTGAAGCAAGAGAGTAAGTGGACATGGGTCTACCTTCCATAGTTTTGGAGAGACTGGCATTGTATGACAACATGGAAAGTTCATTCACAGACAAAAGTGGCCATACTGAATAAAAGGGTGGATGCACATAGGCTGGTTGACAACAGTTTGAAAATTCCCTTCTGAAAGTCTTTGTCATGAAATGGAAGATGATTTTAGGGATTTCAGAACAGCTGAAAATGTAAAAGAAGTAAAAGAGAGGAAAATGTTACCAGAATGTCAAAAGGCTGTCAACCACAGAATCTTGGTCATGAACATAAATGGTACCACTCAGCATGATTGTCTGGATTTTTCCAGCCACATTTCACTTTCAAAATCAGTTAAATGATTCTAAAATATGTTTTGCTCTATTTTAATTTTTTATTAGTTAAACTATTGCTATATTTTCTATTTTTCTATAACTCTAATGAACTCTGTTTTATCAATCCCAAAATGTTGTACTTGTTTATTTTTAAATTCTACAAAATCTTGATTTCATGCTAGCTGTATTTCTGGTAAACTTTTGTGTTATATTTAGTAGTAAGTGAATGAGCTGTTTAGTTTAGGGATTCAATAACTCAGTATCTTACTCATAAAAAGCTAATAATGCTACCTATTTAAAAAGAATGTTTTAAAATTGAACAAAATGATATGAGATTAGCCCAGTGCTTGGCACCTATAAATTAATGAATGCTAGTTATTATTCTTATAGTTAAGATAATGGCCTAATCCTGGAGACTTTATTATGTAAATATTTGGTGATAGATCATTCTAATCATTTTCTCATGTACTCCCTCAGTTTTGTTCCCTCTCAAACTTTTAGATTCCTTTTAAAAATACTTACTCTCATTAAATTCAACATTCTACCTACTTTTTTGCCCAAACATGGCAAAGGAGAAACACACCACTTTAGCAAATGACCATGGTCCTAGGCTCTTCCTGTGTTTTCCTATCTTTCTCCTACTCTTCCTAAAAACACTTGTATCTCCTTTGTAATTTTTCTTCATTCTTCTGTTTTATTGTGTAGGTCCCTGTTCCTCATCTTTATTTTGTTAATTTGTTTTTGTTATTCAGGGTGAGAAAGTGTATTAAACTATGTATGTAATCCACTCAGATATGTAGCAAATATATTTACATGGCTTTTATGAACCCTATCCAGGCTCAGTTTTGTGAGGACTTTATGATATTATAAAATGACTATACATTGGAGCCCTTTATCAGCATTTTTAGAAAGACTTATTCATCATGAGACAAAAAAAAAAAAGTACCTTTTTAACACACCAGATATGTACATAAAGGCTAAGGGTTACTCATCCTGATAGCAGATATGTATATCTACATTTGTCCTATGTACAATGAGAACTTTAATGGGATTTTTTTTTCCCCCTCTCACTTTGTCCTCTCTTCCAAGTCCTGTGTTTTCTTTAAAAACTTGAGGATTCCAGTCACAGGTTATAATAAAGATGTTCCTAAGGCCTCTAAACTATTCTTTTCCTTTCATCTTCAAATGTACTAGTGTTCTCCTTCCAATTTATAACTATTACAGAGATGATCACTGCAACTATTATCAGCCAGTACAGTCTATATTCAGATTTCCAAATTCTTTATATTCTAATATGGAAGCATCCAGGCAGGACACATGGATGTAATAAGGGAGGTAATAGTGTTTATTAAAGGTTAGGAGACAAGGTTACAAAGGGCCCTAGTGAGCCAGGTGTAAGCTAAAAGCAGAAAAAGAGAGAGTGTTTCTCTTTTTCAGGTGCTTTTACAACTCACACTAAGCTATGGGAAAGCAAGAACCTGTTGATTCCGAACCACCAATAATGGATGAGTGGGGAGCAGTATGGGAGGTCTCTGGGCCAGGTGGAGGTGGTTTGTGTTCCCAGCCAGGGTATGCATAAGCTACATTCATTTGCAGTTGAAAAGAGGGCTCAGAGAAAGAGAAAGATGTTCAACCTGAAATACAGTATTAAGTCATGTATATTCTAAGAGTCCTGAACTTTCCCTAAGTTGCCCCACAACGTGGAAAAGATTTCAAAGTTGTTTAATGAAAATTTTGTAACTTTTTCCTTCTCCTCTCTCAAGTTTTTTTCTTTTTTTCACTTCCCCATTTCCCTGGCTAATGTTGATAATTTGCTGTATACTTTTCCTTTTCAATTTTCACACTCTAATATATATATTTATGTGTACATGTACATATACACACATTTCACTGATGTCGCTGTCTATGATATGTTTTAATACAATGATATCACATTACACAAATTAATATCAGAAAAAAAAAAAGGAGCTCAGCCCTGACAGCTGGCCTGGCATTGTCATCTTGGTCATGTCCCATGTTTAACATGAAAGATAATGCATATTACCAATATCGATTAGGTCATTCTGACTGGAAAAATGTGACAAAAAGATACTCATTCTAAAGTCATGTCTAAGTCTACAATTCTACAAGGCTGAACATGTGAGGAGATAAAGTGTAAATGTGCAACACCATAAATAACCTGTCAAGTAGGGAATGAGGTGGGTTGGCTCAGCAGTGAAGGATGATTTTCACATATGGCATCCTCTGATTATTTTAAATTATTTTCTGGTTTGGTTGCAAACTTTGGTCCCCTTGACCCTATTTTTACACTAGGTACCTAATGTAAGAGGCACTCAAACTGCTTATACTGAAAAGCACCAACTCCTTACTTGGGCCCAGAAATTAACTAAAAACAGGAGAATTGGCATTACTGCCTCCATTTTGTATCTGTCTTTGCACTAAGCCATTCTCTTTAAAGTCATTCTACAGTCACCTTCAATTCCAGAAAAGACAGAACTGATAACATCTTTATGACAATGAACTGAAGCCAGGTGGAGCTGCCACCCTCCCATTGAGGACAATTATCCTGAGAATCCTCTCAAATAGGAACCAGATTATTCCCTCTAGGTGATAATTTCACAAAACTGGATCAGACCACCTGCCTGACCAGGATTGCTGCTCCATAACTCAGGACCACACCTGTAACTGGGACTGTTTATGCATAACTTTGTCATCTTCCCACAGTTCTTTTGTTTACTTAAACCTATTGCCCATGTCTGTACCCTGAAGATGACCGAGGATGAGATGAATGCTTACTCTACTTCTTCCCATGTCTTGTCCCTACCTTTGTAATAAATCTCTTTTCTGTACAAGGCCCAAAACTGCAGTTTCACTAATGTTTTCAACCAAGTGCCTAACAGCTTACAAGGTAAGAACTTGTACCTTGTTCTATGTGATTTCAATGCTACATAAAAAGAAACATGGGGAGTAATCAATACCTCTTCCTAGAGACTCCAATATTCTGTTATTTAGAATTGATGGAAAACATAGTCATTACTATCTGATGATATCTTCAGTCCAATGAATAAAACAAAGAGCAATAAGCATTTCAGCTACACTAGCAAATATTGTTTCAATTTTTATCACTAATACCTAGTACTACTTTTCAAAACATGACTGTAAAAGTTTTAAGATTCTTCTTTAGCAGACAAGTCTCTTTGACTTCCTCTTGAGTATGTATACCTTGTGATTGCTTCAATAAAAACAACTATTCTACTTCTAATGTTAAGTCATGGAATACTATGCAATTATCACCTTATTCTCCAGAACACTTGCTCTTGGAGCACCAAGTTTTTATGTAAGAGAACACTATAGTGTAAGGAAGCTTAACTTATAAGGAATAAGTATAATTAGGTCTCTAGTCTCCTTTACTAGTCAAGTACAATCTTCAAGTCATTCTAGCTCAGATTTCAAACCCATCATGGAAGAAGCCTCCAGAACATTTCATGAACCAACCATTTAATTCTTCCCAGTTGAGTCTCCAAACATCATGGACCTGCCATCTTTATCTTGTCTAGATTTTATATCCTCACCATCTTTGAAGATAATAATATGATTTTGTTTTACATTACAATATTTTGAGGTAGTTTGTTACATAAAAGCAAATAACCTGAAATATTAAGTTGCTTGTATGTGTGTGTGTTCTGCATGTGCATCAATGTATATAAAATGAAAAATACTCAGATGCTGAAATAAGTTATAAAGCCATTTGTATGTAGTTCACTCTTAATTGAATCACTGAACATTTTGTTTCCTTGGATTAACAAAATCCAATCATGGACCTCTTCTGCCTTTTTCTGCTTAAAAGTTCTATACAAGTGGATTCATTTTTGCAGGTATGGTTAGAATATTGAATATTGATTATTGAATATTTTCCTCTCTGCATTTTATTTGTATTTGAGAAAAAAAATCTAAAACTAAGTTATGTGAACCTATGCCAGTTTAAAAACTTTATAAAAGTTTCTCATTGTACTTTTTCTTAACATTTAAAAGTATACTCCAGGCTGGCTTCACCTCAGACTTTCAATCTTCTTGCTTCAACCTCCTCAGCTCATAGATTCCTGCTGTGACACAGCAGCTGCCTACTTTTCCTGAACTTTCCATCTTTTTTTCTGTTTTCCATCCTTTCCCATTTGTTACTGGCTACCAACAATAGATATTTGTGGAGGGAAAAAAAGTAAGTGAAGCAAACACACTAAACAGCACAACTCAATTTTCTACTGCTTTTATAGTTAGAAATTTTTCTAAACAAGTTTTTCACAAGGTTTAATTAATTAAGACAAACATGCTCTTTTCACCTCCATGCAAACCATATGCTAGAACATCTGTAGTATCTTCTACAGACATGTTGGCTTTTTCCCCAACATGTAACTACCCTTACTTATAGGGAAATCACATTTGCTGATTTTTCACATTCTTCCCAATGATGGGAGATGAGCTGATGATTGTGGAGAACCACACTAATATGGATGTCATTATCCCCACTGTGATGAAAAGGAAATGGGCACAGAAAAATGAAGTGAATTGCTAATGTTCACATAACTACTTTTGCAGAATTAGAAATCAATGTCTAAAGCTTCTGTTTAATTTGTGTTTCTCATTTTGTCTTATTTACTTGTGTACCCAAGATTTATTTGAATTCCATCAACATAAAACCCTTATCCATATTTTATCTCAAGCCATTATATTCAGGTTAAAATTCTGGAAGTTAAAAATGCCTTTTTTAAAAAAATTTATTTTTTAAGGAAGGAAACTGATTTTCCAACTTACTGCCTATATTATTTTCATACATTAATTTTTTGCTTGTTTGTCTTTTCTTTTTTGGTACTGGGACCAAACCCAGGGCTTAGCGCATGCTAGGCAAGTGCTGTACCACCAAGTTACATCCCAGCCCTATTTTCATACGTTAATTTTAAATTCAAAATTTTCTGAAAAATATGGTAAAGCTATTGAGGTCATTTTGCAGATTTGTAGTGGAATAGAAGGGCAAGAATATACTACTATAGTGGAAGACAGAAAATTGGGAGAGAAAGAAGTAACTTTTTTTCATGCTAGAATGTAGACTAGGGTCAAAAAGAGTTTGAATAGAGCTTAAAAGGGGTTTTTGAGTTATATTCTGTTGCTGTTAACAATTTTGTCTGGTCTCTGGATATGAGGACAAAGTGAGAAAATATGTATAAATTCAGTTTAAAAATTATTTACCTCTTTCGTGACATTGTATTCTTGAAGGTTACTTTCACTTCAGAAAAAAAGAACAAAATTTGTCTCATTGGCCTTCAGGATCCAGGAGTTCTTTTGTCTCTAACAAGCCATAAAACATAAAATTAAACCCTTGTTTATTTTCTTGGGTTTCACTTACTCTTTAGAGAATGTACATGAGAGCCTGAAAACCAGTTCATACAACAGTGTTTTGACAACTGCCTCACGTAGCTCCATTATTACTCACATCAGAGTGTTCTGCCTGGGAAATTTTACTATATAAAAGCTTTGAACTAAACTAAAAGCTTTGTGATAGCTGAATAGGGCAGAATCAACAAGGAGTGACCTCAAATAATAACCATGCCTGAGCTTGTCCCCTTTTTTCTTTTACTCTTTTCTTACCTTCTCTTTATTGTTGTTATGTTGTTTGAGTGTATGTTTAGGCCACATATTTAAATTCAAATTCCATGGAATGCATGTCACAAATGTGTTTGATAGATACAACTATCAGTCAATATGTTCCTTCAATAGGATCCTTTTTTTTTTTTAATCTAATTGTTTTTCAAAATAAAATATCTGGACATATTTTTCTGGCAAGGATTTTGAATTCTCACTTGTATATTACATTTTAAAGTTGAAAATAAGCCAGCACTGGTAGCTCTCGCCTGTACTCCTAGCTACTCAGGAGGAAGAAATCAGGAGGATCATGGTTCAAACTCTGACAGGGCAAATAATTAATGAGATCCTACTTAAAAAAAAATTTTTAAAAGATTGGTGGAGTGGCTCCAGGTGTAGGCCCTGAGTTCAAACACCAGTACTACAAAAAAATAAAAGAGTTGAAAGTATTTCTGCTTATTAATATTAATAAAAAGTTATTAATGCAAGACACTGCACCAAAACGTTGACAATATATTGTTTTCAAATGTGTTTCTTCTTTCATAGTACAGATAAGTAGCTTGAAGATTATGTTGCTTTCAGTGTTAAAATTTGTTTTTGGTTAGTCAATGTCCATAGATGGTATATTTATTCTTCTCTGAAGTGCCATTCACTAATGAAAGGAGTAACTAACATCTATTGAAACCTACAATTATGAGTCACAGTTATTAGAGCTTGACAAAAGTTTGCTGATTTAGCTTTTATTACAATCCCATGAATATGGACTACGGTTATGCTCATTTTCATAGACAAGGAAATTGAGACACAGAGGCTAATTACTTGACAAGCATCACCCTGCTAGGAACTAACAAGGCCATGATTTGAACACAGTCCATAATTTTAACAACTCTAATATAATTTTAAAAACCTACTACTAAGATAAATTACCATTTATTACATATTTATGTACAGCACATAGAATTTAGCATACTATTAACATTTTTACTTTATACTTTTATAACACTATGAAATATTTATCAGCAATGGAAAATAGAATCAGACATGCTAACCAACTGGCCAAAGTCATGTAGCTAGTGACTGCAGAGCATTAGCTGTTTGCTGACCTGGGCTTTTCATATTGAAAGACGAAGTTCATTGTACCTTGCTGTTTTTCAGTTTGTTATTTGGTATGTGTGTATGTGATAACAGGGAAGACTTTTAATGTTTAACAAAAAAATTAATTTCAGCTTCAAATAAAAGAATGAACCCAATATAAATTGTGCAAACAGAAAATAATGCTTTGAGGGAAACCATATAACAATTTTTCTGAATTAGTGAAAAATTAAAATGCTTTTAGGTGCTAGGCAAGTAATATGAATATGTAAAGCAACTGTGAGGGAGTTATGGGGCTTGTTTTGAACTGGAAAGTATATGTACTCAGCTAAAGCTACTAAAATGATTTAAAAAATAAAAGTAAAATGAACAAATCTTTACCACCAATAACAACATTGAGTTGAGAATTCTGCTGGTCAAACAAAATAGTTTAAAAGTCAAATTCAATGAACTATTTTGGGTTAGAATACATATGTACATGAAATTGTGTCAAAAAAAAACATTGAACATCTATCTTAAACAAACAGAAATGTCATTATTTTTTTTAAATGGAAAACAGGAGGGAAGAACAAGTCCTGTCTGGGGGTTGGTACCAGTGGCTGCGGGGGAGGTGGTGGGGAGAGAGTGTAGGAGGGTGAATATGGTGCAAATATTAAGTATACATATATGTAAATGGAAAAATAAGATCTTTTGAAACTATTCCAGGAATGGGGGGAAGGGGGAATAATAGAGAATGATGCAGGGGCTGAATTAAACTGTGATGTAGGGGCTGGGGTGTGGCTCAAGTAGTAGAGCACCTGTCTAGCAAGCTTGAGGCTCTGAGTTCAAATCCCAGTATGCCCAAAAAGAAAAAGGAAAAAAATAAATAAATAAACTGCGATATATTGTAAGAACTATTGTACATTTCACAATTTACCCCCAACAAAACAATAATTATTTTAAAAAGTCACTTTTAAAATAATTGCAGATTATTTTATTGCCACTTTATTGCAGATTAAAATCAATACCTAATTTCAAAAGTGATATTTGTATTTCAAATGCAAATTGAACAAAAACTTTTGAAATATATTTTGTGCATAAGGTCTTCAAAGTAGAACAATGAACACCAATTTGCTTAATATAACTTCATATTTTCTATGAACTTTGTCTACTATTTTGCAAGCCATGAAGATGGCATGCAATACTAGTAGCTATGTAAATTATCAAGGGAAAAGTAATGCAACAAAGCTTATTAGCATAGGTTATACCCATCTTAGGTCATCATATCATAGAAGTAAAATAAAATCATACACACATTATGAAAATGCTGTTTTTCTGTTTTCATTTGACCTCTCCTACAAATTTCACTTACTCTAACACCCCTCCAGGATTTTTCTGGAAATCTTAGTGGATGTCTCAAGTGGGTTTTGTGGTTAGTCCCAGGCTTTCATGATAGTTCCTGGTTTCTCCTTTCTTATTCCAGCTCATAGAAGCATTGAGTCTTTTGCTGCCACCACTAAAATGGTAACTATTTTCTGTATCCATCTGAAACCTACAAACTCCCCAAATTGTCAATACCTGCCAGTCTCTGGATTCACTGTGCTATTGGATGAAACAAGGGAGAAGGAGTTTTCTAATTATACCTGTCCTTTTATTGTTAAATTCTGAGTAACAAGAATAGAGGGAAATCTAGATGACAGTTTTCATATAGCACGAAGAATGACTTTATCCTTCAGTTGCTGGCCCATTGTTCATAACCAGGTGTATGCTCTTATACATGTAAATTACTAAATCATTTATTCCCATTAGAAACATAATCAGACAACCTGCTGATTAGTCAAATTTCACTATGTACATAACCTACTATTGTAGTTCTAGTATAGGTGAGAGGGTATTTGAGTGTGATGTGTCAAGGCCATTTTTTTCTTAATATCCCTAGCAATAAACTCAGGTAATATAACTTCCAAATTGTAAATTACAATCCTACGTAATTTATAAACTCATCAATGCAAAATTTTTAAGAATTATTTCCTATTATAAATTAACTAAGCAAAACCCCTAAAAATTGTTTTACATTCTATAATCTGTACACTATACAATATCTATAGTCATATCACTAATTTATATTTGTATACATCTTTACAGCTTTCAAGAATGCATCCAATAACTGCTGAATATTGAGTTTGTAACTTTTCTATGCTTAGGAACTGGCCAGAAATAGAAATAGACAGGATATATTTTCATTTATAGAACACTAATGTATATCAATATATAATCTGCAGTAAACATGCCTTTGTTATGGCACATAATAAATACAATAAAAACATCATATATATAGTTAAATGTTTATGTAATTGTACATATAAGATATATTTCATTACAGTCTACAGACTATAACATTCCCTGATATTTCTTTCTATCTATCCAGAGCTGTGTTTCATATGTTTGTATATGTTTGTGTGTGTGTGCTTGCTTGAAGGATAGCATCAAGATAAGATGATCAAATCAATGACAAAGAATGAACTAATTAATAAAATAGTCTGAAGATGGCTAATTAGCTTGATTTATTTCTTTTATAATTTTTTTGCATTCGAAATAGGCTCATCAGTTCTTTTAGGTTAAGAAGGCAATGGGAATGTAGGGATTATAATTTAATAGTTATACGTGGCATAGTCTGAAAAGACAATGTCATCATGGCAACCAGATGTTAAGGTCTCTGAGTAGAGACCAATAATGATAATCTTTTTTTACCCAAGTTTGGAATAATTAGAGAAAGGACATAAAAGGTAGAGAAAACAGAATAGTTTTATTACTGTTTGATGTAAGGTCAGAGGAAACAATTTTATGCTTATTAGACAGATGGGTTTATTAATAGTGACCTTAGAGTTAGGCAAACTTAGTTGCTGGTCATTTTCATCTGGAGCAGGTCCATGTGTTCATGTGGCAGGTCAATATTTTCAGGAGTGGAGTAAAATACTTTTGTGGCCAAAACAGCCATTAAGAACTAGAAAAGCACAGTAGAATTGATCTTTCCTAGTATGTTTCTCAAATTGACCAATCTGATATGTGACTTAACTAAATTTATCTCAAAACATTTTTCTCAGTTTTTAATTCTTTTTAGTGATAGCCAGATGGGATAATTTAGAAGAATTAGGAATCTTTCAGCAGCTACAGGCCAAATTTTTAGTCACTAGAATAGGCCAGTTCCTTCAGGGTATCAGAAAATCTAAGGAAAGTTTCTGAAAGGCCTTACATTAAAAAGTTCAAAGAGTAAAATATTTTTTCAAAAAACCACAAATCACATCTCTTTCACCACCACCATTATATTTCTCAAAAAATTTTTTCAACTTTTCAATGAATCTTGACATAGTTGCAGAACCTCACTGTTAAATGTGGAAATGAGAAATTATTTCTAGCTTTAACTTTTTCAGGATGCCAATTCATTTGTATTCATTATCCTGGTACTATGTGAATATGTAAGGATTTTCCAGAAAAAGGGAGAAATAAGATGTATGTTTATGTAAAATGTATATGTGTATATATATGCACATATATATCTATACACATATGTGTACAGACTCATAAATAATATGCATATAGTTTGTAATATAATGAGATTTATTTGAAGATATCTTTTTATGTGCTTGTGGCAGCTGGCAAGTGTGAAATTCAAAGAAAAGGTTTGCAAACTGGACATTTAGGGAAGAGTTGGTGCTATAGTCTTGAACTTAAAGTCTGGAGGACACCAAGCCAGAAACTCAGGTAGGATTTCTATGTTATGGTCTTGGGAAAGAATTTGTCTTTAGGAAACTTAGTGTCATGCACTTGTTAGGCCAGTTTTCTACCACTTCAGTCATGCCACAGTCCTTTTAATTTCAATAAATTGATTAGAAGTGTTAGTTTCTAATCTATAAAATACCTTCAAAATAACATCTAGACTAGTTTTTAATCAAGAACTCTTGCAGCCTGAGAGAGCTCATCCTAGAAACCTGGGAGCTATGAGAGATTGAGAAAGGACAAAAGACAGAAGACAAACTTGCAGAAAGCTGAGATCAGGTGGGGTGGGTGCTCTGATGGAGACACACAACAGCCTCCACCACCTCCATCGAGTTTATTATATACAGTGGCAAACCAAGAAGTAGAGTGGCAGTTCGGGAACAGGGGGAACCTGCAATCACTACTCTCTGGATATAAACATCTTAGGAAAAGCAGCTGTGCTGCATTGTGCCCTAGCCCCATTCTGCAGCTGGGGGCTGTGCCAATCACAGCCTGCAGATTATTTGACAAAACTGTGCTTATATCAAGATCTCATAGCCTTCTCATACTCTGCTCTCCATATTTCCCACCCCCCCCTTTTTTTTAATTTGCTAAATGCTCCTCATGAAGCCCTACCCTTAATCCAAGGACCTGTCTTTGCACCTGGCAGCATCTGACTAAAAGAACAAGAAAGCAGATGAACAATAACACACTTATTCCTGCTAAATTCCAGAAGAAGTGCTTTAGCAAGTTAAACAGATTTAAACCCTTGAGTTCATCCAGGACAGTTTTTGCAATATTACCTGGAGAAACAACATCATCATAAGCCTTCTGCATGGCCAATATTTGCTGCCTTAATTGCCTCAAGTCTCCAGGATCACTGCTTTTTTCCCCTGTGCCCATAGATGAGCTTTTATGTTTTCCCAGCAAAATTCTGATTCATTGTATTGTGCAGCCATGACACAAACATGGCAGAAGTTAGCATAACAACCCTTGTTGATATTTTATGGCTTCCAATTCATTGCCTAGTGTAATAACCACAGCTTCAAGTATGTTGAGGTGAACATCCAAATTGTAACATAGTAAGCATTTTGTACAGCCTGAGTCAATGCCACTGTGGCTGTGACAGCAATGACTGTCATGGTAACAAGGGCCTCAATGCCCATTATAATTAGCCCCACCATCCTCTTTTCTCTAAGCAAAAACCCTTTTATTTCCTTAACTACTTGTAGGCCTCAATCAGCATACCAATCTCCTAAACAATTGGTAGGCACTAGGACATAGGGAGGTTGGACCATGATTAGGATGTATTTGTCCTTGTTATGACTGGAGATGCAAGTGGTAAGGTAGTACCCTTGACAGGTAATATTACACAACACTTCTCCCTTGGCAACCTCAGCATTACCAATCCCCAAAGCATAGAGGTGTTGGACTCAGGCCTGTAGACCAATCTTCTCAGCCAGATCGGCCAATGACCAACTTGTGAGATTGAGCAGACTAATAGCAGCTGCCAATTTCCATAAATCCTTTTTGGGTGTCCCCCACATCCAGCCCCAGTACTGCCAGAACCTGGTGTTATTGGATTTCTGACTTTCATTTTTAGACCAACAAATTGCTTCATTTCCTGATAGGTTGAACATAAAAACATTATGAAAAAGACACTCTCTCCAAGGTGCCATGCTGGACTTCCAGGTCACCTGATGAATAGAGCACACAGTAAGGGAGGCATATGGGTGGCATTATAGGGCTCTGTGGCAATAAGTCCATTAAAAGACATACATATGGGTAAGGAACTAGAAATTCCTATAAAGTTATAGTCACTATATTGAGGCACCAAATGTCCTGAAGAATGACCTCCCATATGTACTGTATCATTAATAAAGATAGATACAAGGTGACTCTGCCAAGTAATAGGATGTACCATTGGCAGACTGGACATGAAAGTCCAGTATGCATTGCCTTGGACAACAGCCACCTGTATTGTGATTATGACCAATGCTATCAGCAATGTGGCTGGGGGATTCCCAGCCATCCCAGGTTACTGGTTACCATCATCACCATGTCCATTAGTTCCTTGATTTGACCCCAGGTGGGTGGCTTGCTGTTCTGCATCTGTCTCACCAGCGGCCATCTCCTTAGCCACCTTCTGGTTGGTGGAGGAGTCAGCCTCAGCAATTCCCTGTCTTGGGGTGAGTCTTCCAGTCTCAGCTTTCTCATCTTTGGGACCAGGGGGTCCATGAGGTTTGACAAACCACACTGGGTGTTCTGCACCTTCAGGAAAAACAAGCATACCCTCAACCCCACATCAGGACAGGACTAGGACCATGCCATTTGTCCGTCAACACATCTTTCCAAAGAACCGGAGGGCTGACAGTTGGCTCCTGTGGTTGCCAGTGCCTTTCAGCAGGTGTTAAACCCTGTTCTGGGCAATTCAGTAAATTAAGAGTGTATAAAGCTTTATGTATTTGGCTATCTGGGGGGAGTACCTCATCTCCCCCTTTAAATTTTTTAATTGCATTTTGAGAGTGGCATGTGCACGTTCCACTATGGCCTGCCCTTGAGGGTTATAAGGAATGCCAGTAGTATGATATATCTGATTGGCCTCACAGAACCACTGAAAAGCAGTTGAAGTATATTCAAGGCCATTGTTGGTCTTGAACTGTTGGGGTTTACCCATGGTGGAGCAAGTGTCCATCAATAACTTGCCCTAAATATTAAAAAGGAGGCATTTTTTTTTGTAACTTTTCTGGAGCAATCCACAATCTCCAGGCCTCAAGGTCCTTTAAAAGATCTGCCAAGATAAGTAGAAGTATAGACTCACTGGGATGACTTAGCAGAATATTGTCCATGCAATTAAAGACATAAGCTTCTGTATACTTACAGCGTGTAAGTTCTATTGCTGTAGCAACAAATTCCTGATAAGTAGTAGTGGGACTATTAGGATGCCTCAGGGAGGCACTGTCCAGTGAAATTGACACCCAGGGGCCTGATTATTTGGTGATGATAAAGTGAAAGCAAATTTTTCTCTGTCATTTGAGTGGAGAGGGATGGTTAAAAAAAAAGTTATCTTTAAGATCAAGAATGCAGAGACAATAATCTAATGGAATAGCTGTGGGTGAGGAAAGGCCAGCCTGGAATGCTCCCATTGGCTGTACTACTCTGTTGACAGCTCTTAAATCCTGTAAAAGGCTCCATTTTCCCAACTTTTTTCTAATCACAAAAATTGGAGTATTCCAAGGGCTATGAGTAGGCTCAATATGCCCTGCCTTTAATTGTCCCTCCACCAGAGCTGTGGCTGCAGCCAATTTCTCCCCTGTGAAGGGTCACTGATCCACCCCCACTGGATCTGTTGAGAGCCAAGTGATCTGGGCTGCATGTTTGAAAGGGGAGTATTTAGTTTGTTGGACCAGGGCCCCTACTGAAAATGCTGTGCAGCCTGATATCCTAACCCCACGCTTCCTAGTTTCCCTAAAGGTTGTACAGGATGTAACCTGCCTTGTTGATATTTTCCCAATCCCTAAGGGGATTGTAGCCTTGTTGAAACATTTGGTAAGAGACCATGCTATTAGGACTACAGAGTACAGTTACCACACCCTCTAATACATTTCTTCCCCACAGATTAAACAAAAGATTGTCTAAGACATAATGAGTAAAAAGCCCTGAGTGTCCCTCTTCATCCCTCCAATGGATCTGCACTCTGGAGGGGGCCATGAGTGACCCCTATCCCCTGCAGTTCTGCCAATCTGCAGAGGGTTGGCAAGGCCAACTTTTTGGCCAATGTCTAGCAGCAATTATAGAGACATCAGCAGCAGTATCCAAAGTAAGAGATGGGCTGAGGGTTTGAGATAGAGCTGAGGGGCCAGAATGCATGCCCCTGTTTACATTCAGTTTGTGGTCTTTGATTAGAGATTGTTTGGAGCCTACTCCCTCACATAAACAAAGATTTTCTTCCTCGGTATCTGAGCCGGGATGTAGGACTCACTCCTTACAACAGTCATACAGGAGTGTGAGAGGCAGTATCCCCTTGCAGGAGCAAGGTGCTCCGAGTGGTGGAGCCACTGAGCCGCTAGCCCCACCTTATGAGGATAAGTTTTCACAGAAAATTAAAAGTCAGTCCAAAGATGATATTGATTTATCAAAAAAAAAAAAAAAACTGTTGGAGTGGCTCAAGGTGAAGGCACTGAGTTAAAGCCCCAATACTGAAAAAAAAAAAAAAAAGATATTACTTTGGCTAAGATTGTCCCTAAAAAATATAGAAAAATAGCTTGATGACCATACAGGGAAATTAAAACGTGGTTACTAGAGGTATTTTAGAGGTATTTGCTTGTGAAATTACAAAGTGATATGCATAGTAAAAAACTATGGATTTTTCTCTCAGCCTGTGGTACACTTGTCTGCAAAGGTGAAAGGAATTGGAGAATGAACTTACTAAGATCCAACAATGATTTCATAAAATAGCACCAAACCAAAGTGAGAAGGCAATGTCAGATTGTCTCCAAGAGGCCAATAGAATGGGCTGATGCCTAGGAACTGAAGCTTTGGACGGTTTTTTTTTTTTTTTTTTTTTCTCTAATGCTTATCTACTTTGTTGGCAATAATGGCGCCGATAGGTTTCAGTTCTTACTGCACCCTTAAGCTCCTGTTTTCCAGGGTCACTGTCCTGCCTCCCAGGATCACAGTCCTGCCTCAAGTCTAGCTTGAATCCTCCTTATGCCCCAACCTCCAATCAGCATGAACCATAAGATCTTAGCCAATCAGATCATGCTGAGTCACATTGAGGGGTATTTAAGCCCCTGCCCTTCTCTCCCTCTCTCTTGGCTCTCTCTGCTCTCTCCCTCTCCCAACCAGCAATAAAGAATCTCTTGGCCAGATCACTCCTCTCCACGTGGTCACTTTGGGGCCTATATTTCCTGACATTTGGTGCCATGACTCAGGGTGGGTTTCCCCACTAATCCTGGTGGGACCCCAATTCCAACTCACCCCATGACCACCCTGAGGACGTGACTGGCCAGGACTCATCCTCCCGATCGCCCTGCTCGCATCCAACACTGGACATTCTTTGGTGAGTCCACATACCCTTATTGGGCTCTCTTTGCGGTCTCTCCCTTTGGTGTCTCTGGGGTTTAAACACTCCCCCCCTTTTTGGATATCTCTGGGACTCAGACGGTAGAGGGGGGTTCCCTTCCCTCTGTTCAGCTTGGGTCTACTTTTGTCGTCGGTCTCAGAGACCGCCCATCTGCAAAGCCCGGTGCTGGGTGGCCCACAGCCTCCGGGCCCAGGGGCCCTAGAAGCCACTTGAATGCAGTGATGGCTGTTTCTCGTGCACCTTGTACTGTTCTCAGGATATTTGAGCCACGAGGGGATGCCCCGTGACTCCATATATCCTTCCAACTGGCTCCCACTATGGGGGCCACCTCCTCTTTGCCATCTGACTCCCCACTAAAATGCTTCCTCAATAATTTAGACACCTTGGGTCTTACCCCAGAGATAAAACCGAAAAAAATTGATCCACTTTTGCACTCAAATCTGGCCCACTTATCGGTTAGACAACCAAAGTCACTGGCCCCTTTTCGGGTCTTTAAATCCAAACCTTTTATGGGACATATAACTACTGTGAGCGATCAGGACGATGGGGAGAAATTCCATTATGTGCAAGCCTTTTCACACCTCTGTCTAAATCCAGCTCTCTGATTTCAAATCCTCCCTCTGTACTTTGTGTTCCCCTGTACAGATTCTATCAGCCTGTAAACCAGTTTCTAAATCAGCCAATTCCTCTCCAAACCTCCTCCTTCCCCACATAAGCAGACTTCTTGCACTGCTTACCATACCTATCTCCTCCTATTGTTAGGAACGGGAATCCTATTCCCCCGAGAGACAGAGAGCCAGGCGTGAATGCAATCAACAAAGCAGAGTTTATTGGGCTGGCTAGCCAGGGTCGAGCTCCCACACGGACACGCAGGACCGGTTAGGAAAACACGACCCTGAGCCTCTTTAGGGGAAATCTTATATAGACCACTACCTGCCATTACAGCAAAAGCCCGCACAGCACTTAACCAATGATTTTGTAACACAGAGTAAAAGGTCAGCAGTTGCGCGCATATTTTCGTTATCAACATTGAGCAAGCAGCACATCTTGCACGTACATCCCGTCACCTTTCGCAACCTTCTCACATTCCTCACATTCTATATCCCCGAGCCGAGCCCTGCTGCCCTGCTTATCTTATCTACACGGGGCATCTGGTACCGGTTTCTCCAACAGGGGGGTGGGGTCCGTTGAGACATCTCATTCCTTCTTATCCCTTTCATTCCCCCCTTTTCTTATGGCCTAAATTGAGGAATCATTCTCAAGAGGATGAAGAGCCTGATATTGTTGGTGGAGGACCAGAAGTTGGATAGTATTAATTCGACCTTTGACAAAAGTCATAGTCAGTTTAGAATCCAGGGTCCTATGGTAACAAGTAATAGGAAGATTATTATTGGCCCTGCCAGTGCAGATAAAAGGGTAGCTAACCATGGGGACTGGTTAAACCAAGACTCGAACCAGCTTTCCCCGGCCTCTTTTTCTCGTTTTCTTTGTTCCAGGCTCTTTCGAAGTTTAGACATGGAGTCACGAACAACTCTGGTATGGTCAGTGTAAAAACAACATTCTTCCCCTAGAGCAACACATAGTCCCCCCTTTTGGAGGAACAACAAGTCCAGACCTCGTCGGTTTTGAAGTACTACCTCAGACAGAGAAGTGAGGGATTTTTCTAGGTGGCTAATGGAGGTTTCTATTCTCTCTATATCTTCGTCTATGGCTGCGCGCAGCAAAGACATCCCTTTCTGCTGGGTGGCCAAAGAAGCTATGCCGGTTCCTGCTCCCACTAACCCTAGTCTGAGTAGGGTAGCAATAGTTACTGCAGAAATAGGTTCTCTCTTTTTCCTTTTTTCAACCATTTTTGTATTCCAGTATGAATATAGACTCTCTTCCGAATGATAGAGGATGCGGGGCAGCACAGCCACTATAACACAGAATTCTTTAGAGCTGTTAAACACCTTAGTTGATAGGCACGGGGTGAGTCCGGACCGCGAGCATAGCCACCACCCATTGTCCTTTGGAATTACCCATTTAATAGCATTTTCCAAGGTAGAACTGGCGTTAATAACAGTACATAAGTCTCGTCTATTCTTTGGCACTTTTCCTAAGCATGTTCCTTGGCTGCTTACCTATTGTATGGTCAGACCTCTCTTATGGTCTCCCCAGGAACACTGAGTGGGGTTTTCCTCAGATGAGGTATTGTGAGTGATGTTTAGCCCTATTGCCTCATAGAATGGGGGCCTCACATCATAACATAACCAACAGGAGTTAGTCATGTTAGGGTTGGTGTGGTTTAACGTCAGGAAGGCAGCGCCCACTAGGTCCCAGAGGGGGTCTTTAGATCCGGTCATGAGACTGGGCCTCACCAGGGGAGGGCTGGTTCCTGATGGTCTTGGAGTTGTAACATTAGCCCGGGCTATGGTTGAGGGAAGGTGGTGAGTTGTGGAAGGTCGGGGAGGTGGCTTTACATAGGGTGGCCTAAGTACCTTATTAGGGCCTACTGCTGTGGACGGTGGCCCCGTGGGCTCAGTTTTCAATCTGACTACTATGGTCGAGCCAGAGTGTCCACCATATTTATAAAATACAATTCCCCATGCCCTTCCTTGTATCCATCCTGGGGTGTCCTCTTTGCCAGCTTCAGTGAAAGTGACCTTGATTCTATCTAGATCTGTGGGCTGGCACTCGCGGGTGATATGCAGAAGGCGCAGGCCCCCTCCCCCACATCTGCTTCCCCATGGTACCCCATTTACAAAGGCAAATTTGAGCAGGTCTGGTTTTGATACTCCCCATTTCCATTCACCATCGTTAGATGTGACGCATGCCCATGACTTACAGAAAGAGTATTGTATCACCCCCACAGTCTTTGCTCTTTTGGTGGCCTGGGCAAGCATAAAAACCATAGCGTCGAGCTGAGTCCGGGGCGGTGGCCCCGTAGGCAGGATTGATGTCTCTGAAGCAGAATTGTAGTTCCGGCCACCAAGTTCCCAATGGGGCAGTGTGAGTAGTCTCGTTGAGGGTGGTATGTGTCTCCCCATCGGTGAGTATCCAGGTTTGTTTATAAGGCTGGTGAGGGTTGGTTTCGGCAAGGCTCCTGCTCCGGGCAATGAGCAGGATCAGGAAGATCATCCAACTCATTCGTGATGGCTCCTGAAGACTCTGCATGTTTTTGGGGCTGCAAGAGCTTTAACTTTAATGGGTTGTCTGGGTGCTGCCGTACAGTCCACTCTTTAGCCCCTTTTTGTTTTTGATGATTGGCTCGACGCACGTGGGAGTAATGGATCCAAGGTCCGATGCCGTCAACCTTGAGGGCGGTAGGGGTAGTAAACAGTACAACATAAGGTCCTTTCCATCTAGGCTCTAGGGTTTTGGACTGATGCCTTTTAACCCATACCATATCCCCCGGGACTATGCCATGTTCCGTGTTCGGGGTCCTCTCAGCAGTATGGTACGCTTGAATTAGGGGCCATATTTGTTGTTGTACTTTAGCTAAAGCCTGTAGCATAATCAGATAATTTGGGGCCAGATCATCTAGTCTCGGGCCTAAGGTCCTTTGAATGATGGGGGGTGGAGCCCCATACAGGATCTCAAAGGGAGTTAGCCCATGGACATACGGGGAGTTCCGGACTCGGAAGATGGCCAAGGGAAGGAGTGTCACCCAATCACCGCCAGTCTCCAGGGCCAATTTGGCTAAAGTCTCCTTTAGTGTCCTATTCATCCTTTCTACTTGCCCTGAGCTCTGGGGGTTGTATTCACAATGTAACTTCCAATTGGCCCCCATAGCCTGGGCTAGTCCCTGCAGGACTTTACTAATGAAAGCCGGACCATTATCTGACCCAATTGCCTCGGGCACCCCATATCTGGGTATGATTTCCTCTAGCAAGGCCTTTGCCACTACCTGACTTGTCTCCTTCTTTGTAGGAAAAGCCTCCACCCAGCCCGAAAAGGTATCTATGAATACCAGCAAATATTTGTACCCAAACTTTCCTGGTTTTACCTCACTAAAATCCACTTCCCAACTTCTTCCTGGAGCCCTCCCCCGTTCCCGAGTACCTGTATGGTGCCCCTCCCTTCGTCCTGGTTTCATGACTGTGCAGCTGGCACAATCTTCCACAATTTGGCGGACTGCACGGTCTGGTTCGGAAATCAGAGCTACGCGGATGTCAGCAGGTCTAGCAATTTTCTCCGCCCCAAATGAGTGGACTTATGTAAGTTAATCAACAGGAATCGTCCGAGTTTTTCGGGCAGAATTAACTTGCCTTCCAAGTCGCTTCTCCATCTGTTTTCCCCTTCTCTCATGGGGGAGTGGGCTCTCATCCAGGTGAAATCCTCCGTGGAGTATTCTGGTCGGGGGGGGGTAGCGAAGGGAGCTCTGGGACAGGCACATCTACAGCCGCGACCATGGAAGGACTCACCATTGCTGCTCTCTTTGCTTCTTGATCTGCTCTGTTGTTACCGACAGCTTCTGGCGTCTTGGCAGACTGGTGGCCTGGGACATACATCACTGCCACTGCCTTCAGTTTTTCCACTGCCATTAATAGATGCTGGACCTCAGCCAGGTTCTTTAGATTTTTCCCTTCTGCTGTGCGGAATCCCCTTTCGCGATAGATGGCCCCATGGACGTAGATGGTACCGAAAGCATAGTGACTATCGGTGTAGATATTGACTCACTTTCCTTTTGCCCTCTCTGGGGCCTCTGCCAAGGCAATTAATTCCGCTTTTTGGGCTGAGGTTCCGGGTGGGAGAGCGCTGCTCCATACCATATTTCCTTCTTGGTTGACTACAGCTGCCCCTGCCCTTCGGACTCCATCTTGGACAAAGCTGCTTCCATCCGTGTACCAGTTTAATTTGCAGCCGGACAGGGGGGTATCCTTTAGGTCAGCCCGTACCTGTGTAACTTCGGAGAGGAATTCTTTGCAGTCATGGTCAGGTGTCTGTAGTTCCGGGTTAGACAACAGGGTGGCAGGGTTCAGGGTTACGGGATCTGTGAATGTGATTCAAGGGGAATCCAACAAGAGCCCCTGGTAGTGGGTGAGCCTGGCATTTGTCATCCATTTCCCGGGGTGTTGTTTAAGGATTCCCTCCACCGGGTGAGGGGCCGTTACCCAAAGGGCCTGTCCAAAAGTTAATTTATTGGCTTCTCTCACTAGCATGGCGATGGCCGCTATGATGCGGAGGCAGGGGGGCCATCCCGCTGCTACTGTGTCTAATTTCTTGGAAAGGTATGCCACAGGTCTCTTCCAGGGGCCTAGTTGTTGGGTCAGGACTCCTTTGGCTACCCCCTTTTTTTCATCTACAAATAGAGTGAATGGTCTTGTAGGATCTGGCAAGGCTAAGGCAGGGGCCTGTAAAAGAGCGTCCTTTAGCTGGTCAAAGGCCTATTGTTCTCTTTCCCCCCATCTCCAATCCGGAGCCTCTTTGGTGGCCTCATATAAGGGTCTGGCTATCTCTGCAAATCCTGGGATGCAGAGTCTACAGAATCCTGCGGAGCCCAGGAACTCTCTCACTCCCCTAGTGGATGTGGGGGATGGGATAGCCAAAATAGTCTGTTTCATGGCATCAGTCAGCCATCTTGCCCCGTCTGCGATCCGATAACCCAGATATGTCACTGACCTTTTACAGATGTGGGTTTTCTTGGCACTCGCCTGATATCCCAGCTCACCTAATTCCGTTAGCAGGTGTTCAGTAGCCTCGTTGCATTCCTCTCGGGTTTCTGCCGCTAACAGTAAATCATCAACATACTGTAATAGAGTGACTCACGGATGGCTCCGGAGAAAGGGTTCCAGGTCCTGGCTCAGGGCCTCGTTAAACAGGGTGGGAGAATTTTTAAATCTTTGCGGCAGTCTGGTCCAAGTAAGCTGTCCAGATTGGCCCCCATCCTCGTGCCACTTGAAAGCAAATAGCGGCTGGCTAATTTCTGACAATGGAATGCTGAAGAAAGCATCTTTCAAATCAAGGGTTGTATACTACACTTGTGAGGGGGGTAGGTGGCTGAGCAAGGTATAGGGATTCAGAACGGTGGGATGAATGTCCTCCGTCTGCTCGTTTACCTTTCGCAGGTCTTGCACAGGCCTATAGTCCTTGCTTCCTGGCTTTTGGACGGGGAGCAGAGGTGTATTCCAGGCAGACCGACAAGGCCGCAGTACTCCTTCCTTTAATAGCCTGCGGATATGAGGGGCTATGCCTCTTCGAGCCTCCTCGGGCATAGGATACTGTTTCACCTGAATGGGAAGGGCAGAAGCCTTCAATTGTATAACTACGGGAGGGAGGTGTTTGGCGAGCCCAATTCCCGCAGTCTCTGCCCAGGCCGTGGGAAATCTTTTTACCCATTGGGCCATGTCCCCTACTGGCTCCTGTTGACTCTCAAATAGACGATGTTCGTCAACCAATGATAGGGACAGGACATGTATCGGGCTCCCCTCTCGATCAGTCACAATTATTCCATCTGGCTCAAAATGGATATGGGCCCCTATTTTGGTGAGTAGGTCCCGTCTGAGCAAGGGAGCGGGGCTCTCAGGAACGACCAGGAAGGAGTGTGTGACCTGGTGTTTTCCTAAGTTTACCCTTCTTTTGGTAGTCCATGTACATAACTGTGTACTGGTGGCCCCCTGAACGACACTTGTTCATTCCTTGTTCAAAGGTCCATGTGCCTTGTTTAAGACCGAATACTGGGTGCCGGTATCCACCATGAACCCCATTGGCTTCCCCTCCACATGTACTGTTACCCAAGACTCAGGGAGGGAGTCCGAGCCCCGTCTCCTTCAGTCCTCTTCTCCGGCTAGGAGGACTCTGGCCTGCTCTACTGCTCGTTCCCTTTCCCTTTTATCCCCCGGTTTCCTTCGAAACCCTCTTCTTCCCTTTAACTTAGGGCATTCTCTCTTCCAATGCCCAGTTTCCTTACAGTAAAAACAGTGTTCCTTATCCGGGGTCCTGGCATGGCCCCCTCCCCTGGGTTGGTCCCGGACACCCGCTAGGAAGATACGGGCCATTTCTCTTTGTTGCTTTCGGTTTTCCTTAGCCTGGAACTCCCTGTCCTCCTTTCTCAATTTCTCCTGGGCCTCCCTGTCTTCCTTTCTCCACCTTTCCTCCCTTTCTTCTGGAGTTTCCCTAGCAGTAAAGACCTTCTCTGCTATTTGTAGCATTTCCCTAATGGTCATTTCCCCTAAGTTTTCCTGTTTATTGAGTTTTCTCCTAATGTCTGGAGCTGCCTGATTAATGAATGAGAACACCACAGCAGACTGGTGGAGCTCCTCCTCAGGGTCAATAGGGGTGTACTGACGGTATGCCTCGTAGAGGCGCTCTAAGAAACCGGTCGGGCTTTCGTTTTCCCCTTGGACAACTGCTTTTATTTTTGCAAAGTTGGTGGGCTTTCTAGCAGCTGCTCGGAGACCGGCCATAAGAGTCTGGCGGTAGATTTGGAGACGCTCCCTACCTTCTGCGGTCCCGAAATCCCAATCAGGGTGGCGTAGGGGAAAGGCCTCGTCTATGGCCGGTTGGAGAGTTGTGGGTCTCCCATTATCCCCCAAGACGTTTTTTCTTGCTTCGTTGAGGATGTGCTCTCATTCCTCCATCGTAAAAAGAGTATTGAGCAGCTGATGACAGTCATCCCAAGTGGGACGGTGTGTATGCATGATGGACTCCAAGAGATCTATGAGACACTTGGGGTCTTCCAAAAAGGGTGGGTTCTGCGTCCTCCAGTTATATAGATCACTGGAGGAGAATGGCCAGTACTGAAACTGTTGCCCCCCTCCCGGTCCCCCTTGGCCTACCATCTGGACTGGAAGTGTAGGGACAGTTTCCTCCCCCTGTGTTGATGAGGAGGGCCCGTCTTCCCCCTCCCTTTCCTGAACCCCTCAGGGGCGAAGTCTTCAACCCATTCCTCCTCCTGCTGCCAGTCCTGTTGCGGAGGATGAGGAAATTTCCTCCTCCGGGGCACTGGCTTGGCCAGGGGGAGTCACGTATGGAGGCGGCCAATCTTCCTCTGCCCCTGCGAGGGATGGGTAAAGGGGGGAACTCTCTGGTAAGACTGGAGATGGTAAGGGAGGTGCCCTATTCTGAGGACCGGTCAGGGTGGGAAGAGGAAGTTTCTCCTCCTTTATGACCAAGGCGGGCGTGACTGGGGTTTTAGCCCCGGGAGCCGAACTGGAGGAGTGAGTCAGAAAAGCTGTTAACCAAGGGGGGGGTTCCTCACCAGATCCTCCCAAACCATAATGTAAGGGACTTGGTCTGGATGGCCTCGATTGCCTGGCCGAAAAATAACTGCTTTAACCTTAGTGATCATGTCTAGGGAGAGGGAACCTTGAATGGGCCACCCAACTCCGAAGGTGGGCCACTCTGCAGAACAAAAGGTGTTGAACTTACCTTTCTTGATGACCAGACCCGCATTTAAGGCCCTTTCTTTAACTTCTGAAAAGTGAGAAAGGATCAAAGACTTTGGGGTTGTTTGTCCCATTGTGGAAGGAGAATCAAACACCAAGAGAGATAGAACAAAAAGGGTAAAGGCAACAATAATTCCACACACACACAACACTCTCCAGCACTCGCTCGGACCAGTCCTTCTCTCACACTGGTGCACACCCCATTCAACCTCCTCACCGTCCGACTTGGATATCAAGCCGAAAGGTGTCCACTTGACGGGTGGTTGGTCAACTAGCTCAATTAGTTCTTCACCTGGCGCCAGGATTCCTAAAATGCTCAAGCCCAAATGAGAGGAGAACCTCTCCCGGCAGGACCCTGCGGTCCTCCTAATGAAATTCTCAGAATAGAACTCCCTGGGGATTGGCCGAATCCCCGCCACAGCCCAAATGGAACACTCAAGTTCCTCCAAATGAAGGTCTTGGATCCCCTCCCAACGCCTAGGACTTGGGATCGCCCTGCTTTCTCGTGGGCAAGTTCTGTCTCTCGAGAAAATGGAATCTTGGTGGAACCTCCAAATGTTAGGAATGGGAATCCTATTCCCCCGAGAGACAGAGAGCCAGGCGTGAATGCAATCAACAAAGCAGAGTTTATTGGGCTGGCTAGCCAGGGTCGAGCTCCCACACGGACACGCAGGACCGGTTAGGAAAACACGACCCTGAGCCTCTTTAGGGGAAATCTTATATAGACCACTACCTGCCATTACAGCAAAAGCCCGCGCAGCACTTAACCAATGATTTTGTAACACAGAGTAAAAGGTCAGCAGTTGTGCGCGTATTTTCGTTATCAACATTGAGCAAGCAGGCAGAGCACATCTTGCACGTACATCCCATCACCTTTCGCAACCTTCTCACATTCCTCACATTCTATATCCCCGAGCCAGCCCTGCTGTCCTGCTTATCTTATCTACACGGGGCATCTGGTACCGGTTTCTCCAACAGGGGGGTGGGGTCCGTTGAGACATCTCATTCCTTCTTATCCCTTTCACTATCTTCCTGAAAAACTTTCCCTGTCATGGAGTTAAGCAAGCCACTCCTTGCCAATTCTGACCTCAAGGCGATTCCAGCTCTGAGACAGCTCATGCTTTATTCAGTGACCAGAGAGTGGAGGTCTCATTTTGCTGAAAGCCTGCCAGTACCAATCAATGGGAGCAACCTGGAGACACAGGTGATGGCTAATCCCTTAAGCGTGTGTCATGCCTCCAGGCTCTGCCTTCCCCTCCCTTACCTAAGATGTCAGTGCACCTTTCTGCCTTCTCCATGGTCTCACCACATGTCCTCTGTCTCTGTCTGCCTTCCCCTCCCTGGGCTTACTGGGACCCTGTCTCCCATGAAAATCTGTAGCATGGTACCTTATGACTTAATTTATTCCAACTAGTTTACCAGGCCTCTCAGTCTAAAGTAACTTTAAATCAGCTGCTTTACAAAAGCGCTTGCAAAAACCTGCAGCTGCCACTCTAACACTCTAACTCCGCCCCCACAAGGGGAGGAGGGAAAGCAAACAGGCGCACCTGTGCACAGGATGCTGGCTTCTGGACACAGCAAAAATGCCTGCCATAGCTAAGAAAATCCATAGAGAGGACTCAGTAAATCCTGGGCCACCAGCCACACGTGGCAATGGCTGCAGCCCACCGCCACTTCCCCTAGAATAAACGTGCACAGAGTACACAGGAAGAGGGGAGGGGTGACAGGCCTCAGGATCAGGCCTAAGCAGTCAGGGTCATTTGTCCCAGGTGTGTGTGGAGGGAGTGACACCATGCACAAGTCCTGCTCCTAGCTCCACTTCCCACCTCAGGGCATCAGACCCTTGTAAGTCAATTGTTAGCTCAAGGTTATAGTTCCAGAAATAACAAAATAGACATTACTATGGTCTCTAAATTTCTCATTTAGAATTTTCTATACCTTTGGCCTCAGCATAAAATTTTTCCCTCCAAATATTAACACTAGTTGTCCCCTATGGCACTGTTATCAGCCTGAAATGCCCTCTGAATGCCCTTCTCTAACTTTACAAATGATTTCTTTGTTAAAAAGGTAGCCTTTATTAAAGAGGCTGCCTGCTGTTAGCTAAAAGACAGGATCCTAATGTTTTGTTCTTTCTAGATGGGACCTGCATCTTCCAGTCTTTGGCTGGTAGGTGTTGGAAGCTTTGTACTGAGGTCAGCCTCAGTATGCCTTGGGTGACCAAGAGAAGTGGCTTTCACAGGGTTCCTTAAATTACAATAGACCTTTTCTATAAAGTAAAAAAGTAAACTGAGGTCCCCTATACAAATTTCTCTCATTAGAAAAGCAATGGGTTCTGGCCCAGGCTGCTCAGGTTGGAAATGATTATATGGCTCAAGCAGTAGAGTGCTGCTTTACAAACATAAACTCCTGAGTTCAAGCCCAGTATAGCCAAAGTAAGAAATAATAATAATAATATTTGGGGCTGTGGAAGTAGCTCAATGGGAGAATGTCTGCCCAGCATGTGCAAAGCCCTGGGTTCAATTCCCCAGCATTACTAAAAAAAAATAAAAATAATAAAATAAAAAATGGTAAAGAAGATAAGTGGCATTAATGTCACTTCAGTACCTAAAACTCCAGTGTCCCTGCTGGGACGGGATTTAGTATCTCAATTCAAGCTCAAATTCTCCTCCCCCCAGGCAGCTATCTCTGCTGCCCCCTCCTTCAGGAACAAAGAAGATTCCACAGTGTGCACTGATGAGACCAGTGTAGGGTGAGCCAGGACGGCCCTCCCTACTCAAATAAAACTCAAAAATCCCTCACAGTTTCCACACCCAAAACAATATCCCCTCAAGCCTGAGGGACAATGAGGACTTATGCCTATCATAAATTCCTTAAAACAACAAGGGCTACTAATTAGTTGCTCCAGCCCCTACAATAAATTTAAAATTCTTATAAAAGTTAATTTTAAAATACAAGTTACAAAGTAAACAACTGGAAAGGATATAGATAGGTAATAAATGTATTTTTTGAGAAGTTAAAGGAAAAAGGAATGGTTTTTTGGATGAGAAGTGATTTTGCAAAGAAGGCATTTGTCCTAAAGTTTGTTTCAAATAGGAAGGATAAGGACAAACCATCAAAGGGTTTAGTATGTTGTATAAAGGTCTGATTAAGTTTGAAAAGTGTATAATGAAAACTTCGGTGTGTGAAAAAGTTAAAGTTGAATATAATCTAGGAGTTGCCTAAAAGATTTTTAGGGTCATGTCAAACTAAAATCAAATCCTCCATGTCTAATATTGTTTTGCTCTGAGTAACATCTACAAAAAAACGTTGCAGAGAAAGATTTTATCAATGCACTTATTCATGTTTTCTGCTGATCTTGTCAAGCTTTAAGTATACTAAATCAGAGTTCATTTACATATTGCTTATGTGTCTTAAATGACCACCTTGTAACAGTATTATCTGAATATGGTACTAACATTTAAAAGGTTAAAAGTGTCAATTTATAAAAAACAATGAGCTAAAGCTTTCTTTTATCCAAGAGTGTTACATTTAAATCCTGACAGTCCCTGCCTCCCACAGGTCACCTACCTAAGTGTGGCCTTAAAGGGACAGACTCACTCCCTGAGTCATAAATGCATCAGCCCAATCTTCCATTTCCCAACCCCCATACCATAAGACAGCTTAAAGCTTTCCTGGCAGTTATAGGATTTTGCAGAATTTAGATCCCTAGGCATGATCCCTGAACAGACACCTTTTAATGCTCCTCCTAATATTCCTTTTTGGGTCTTAGATAATGTATGGCCACCCATTTCTCTTAGAAGAACTTGCCTCCAACAGACTCTGCTCTCAAGAAACAATTAGAAAATGGAGAAGGTAGTTGGAGGACTCTTGATATTGTCTAGGGAACAACATTTCACAGTGGTTCTCCTGGCCAATGCCCATCCTAATGCCTGTGTTCTTGCTCTCCTATCCTTAAGCTTCCTCCCTTGTATCATACTACATGTCTGCTATTGCTAATCAAAAATTTAACCAGTTGTACCTCCAGGGATACCAACCTCTCCAAATCACGAGGATAGTTGGCTGATACCCACCATGTGGAGGTCAGAGGATTGACTCGAGACTCTTTATGACCAATGGCTACAAGGGACCTTCATCAACTTCAGGGAGGAGGAAATTTTCACCTTTGAAGCCTGGGTGTATGCCATTATGAGACTCACTACCCCAACACCATTTGCCAATTCACCCTCCCTTCCCCTATGCTGCCCCTTGCCAGCTCGAAGAAGCCAGAGCGAACACAACGCCCCACTTCCTTAACAAACAAAAAAGGGAGGAATGTTGGCAATAATGGTGCCAATAAGTTTCAGTTCTTAATGCACCCTTAAGCTCCTGTTTTCCAGGGTCACGGTCCTGCCTCCCAGGGTCACAGTCCTGCCTCAAGTCTAGCTTGAATCCTCCTTCTGCCCCAACTTCCAATCAGCATGAACCATAAGATCCTAACCAAGCAGATCATGCTGAGTCCCACTGAGGGATATTTAAGCCCTTGCCCTTCTCTCCCTCTCTCTCTTGGTTCTCTCTGCTCTCTCCCTCTCCCACCCGGCAATAAAGAATCTCTTGGCCAGATCACTCCTCTCCACATGGTCACTTTGGGGCCTATATTTCCTTACATACTTTCTAGCATGAAAATAGTCCATGTATTAACAGCACTGTCTCTAGAACAAGTGCATCTTGGCTCTGTCAGGGACTAAATGTAATTTAGTTAAAAGTCTTGCTGAGTCTCAGTGCTGTCTTCTTCAAATAGGCAGGACAATGTTAAAAAACAATAAGTTAAGTAAAACATATTTTTGTACGAAGTGATAAAATCATGGCCCTTCAAAAGTTGTGGGGGTATAAGTAAAAAGTTTTCAAGAAAATTACATCTAAATATATACATTAGGAAATAAAAAGCTAAAAATTAGTACTTCATTCTCAAGAAACTTGAAAAGAAAAGAAAATGAAAACCAAGCTTAGTGGTTCACACCTGTAAAACCAGCTAGTCAGAAGGCAGAGATCAGGAGGATTGCAATTCGAAGCCAGCCAGGGAAATAGTTCTTGACACCCTATCTGAAAATACCATCAAAACAAAGAGTTGGTGGAGTGGCTTAACATGTAAGTCCTGAGCTCAAATTCCATTACTGTGAAAGAAAAAAGAAAGAAAGAAAAGAAAATCAAATAAATGGACGAAATGGAGAAATTCCCTGAAAAGCAAGACATACCAAAACCAACAGGGAAACAACCACCTGGAATATTGTTGCATAGACTGAAGAACTAAATAGATAATTAAAAAGTTTTCCAAAAGGAAAATCCCAGTCTCAGATAACCTCACCAAAAGCTTAAGGAAAGGATATCATCAGTTCTATCATTCACTGTTTTTATACAATAATAGGAAAATTAAAATAATCCCAAAGTATATGGGAATGATATGAATTCCAGCAAATAAAGAATTGAAGAAAATTTTAAAGATACCATAGAATTTGTATTTAAGAACTACAAGAACTCAGAATTAATGGTAAATTATTGAAAACTTTATCTCATCAAACTAAGAAAAAACCTAGGTAGTAAATTATTTTTATTCATAATTGTATTAAATGTCTTAATGCAGCAAAAAATTTATAAGAGAAAAATTAAAATCTGTCAATCGTAGATAACATCATAATGTACATAAAATATTTTACAGAATCAAGAAAAATTATTAAAATTAACAAATAAACTTAGATATCTAGATGAAAGCTTCAAATAAAAAATCAATTCCATGTCTATATATACTCTTTAGTTACATAAGATTTCTACACTGAAAACAACAAAATATTATTAGGCCAAGTTAAGGAAGTAACAAATAAAATGTGTTTGTTATAATCTTGTTACTTCATAAATTAGTAAATAGATTAAATACAATCTTACTATAGAACATAGCAGCAGTTTTTAAATTTTTTATTGTTGTGCTGAGTGGGGGTACATTTACAAGAGTTCTCATAATGTATCAAGGTGCTTCTAAAACATAAAAATGAAAGAGGCCAATAATTAACAAAGCAATCTTGAATAAAATTGAAATTGGACTAACTCTACTAGTAGAAATTCAGTTATATTATTAAGCTATATTAATTAAAGCAACTTGGTGTTGGTAAAAGAATAGAAAAATAGAGCACTGGAATAGAGTACAAACAAGCCCACACATGTATGAAAAATTGACCTAGACAAAATTGGGAAAGATGATATTTTTAGTAAATTGTACTTGGTCACTGCCTATCTCTGGGTGGGATATATGAAATGCTATTGTGTGTGTGTATTTCAGATTTGTAGGAGAAAGAAACCACAAATTCATTAGAAAAAAAAATTAAATATCTTAATGACTTTGGAGCAGGAAAATATTTCTTATGTAGGATTCATTGGGCACTACTAAGACTGAGAATGTCAAAAAGCACTGTTATATAACCAAAAATTCAAGTAATAGAGGCAGAAAAGATATTTGAAATATATATATAATAAACAAAGGCCTTATAACCAGAATATACACACCTGTACACATACATGTAAGTATAAACACACACCTGTAGAGACACATATTCAAATCAATAAAACAAAGTCACACAACAAATAGAAAATTAAATGAAATATTTAAACAGATTCTTCCTCAGAGAATACCAAGATGGCAAATCAACATGAGAATTTGTTTGAACCTTATTAATCTGCAGTGAAATTAAAATAATTACTAAATGTGGCATACACTTACCAAAATAAAGTGTTCACAACCTACCAAGAAATTAAAAAAAAACAGTAAGTGATAGTGAAAATCTGGGACTAGAATGCTCATACAATGCTAGTGTAATTATAAATCAGTAAAACCACTTTGGAACACTCTGGCTATATACCTTAAAACTATGAAGATCACATCATGTAGCAGTGAAACACCTAAGTTGAATTGAAGGAAGATGCTCTAAAAATATGAACAAGGGCTTTCATTGCAATAGTATTTGTAAAAGCCAAGCAGGAAAATCTTCAAATAGCCATCAAGAGCAAATGAACTGCTCTTGCCTGGTGTCGCATGACTGTAATTCCAGCTACTACAGAAGCAGAGGCAGGAAGATCTCAAGTTCAAAACTAGCCCCAAGACTCTATCTCAAAAATAAAACACAAAATATAGGGATGGGGGTTTGGCTCAAGTGGTAGAGCTAGAACACTAGCCTAGCATCTGGGAGGCCCTGTGTTTAATCCCCCAGGATCGTCCCCTTCAAAAAATTGGTATATTCCTTCAATGCAACACTATATAGTTATTAAAATGAAATTGTCACTACATGCAACAGTGCAAATACATTTCTCAAATATAATGTTGTTTGAAAAAGTCAGAAATCCAAAAGATTCTATCTGTATCAAAACTAACCTATGGTGTTGGAAACCAGAATTGTAATTTCCATTGTAGAGAATACTAACCAGATGGAAATAAACAAGGGGCAAGCTCTGGTACAGTGGTAAAGTTCTGTTTTTTTTGAGACTGGAATCTGGTTATCTATAGGTAATTATTTAGGAATATTTATCTGCATATTTAGTATTTGTACACTCTTTAATATGTATGTTATACTTCAAGGTTAAAAATAGTAAAACTCCTCTGACTGTGGAAATTTAGGTATTGGAGTAGAACTTTTGTACCTCTCAAATAGTCTGCATTGACTATAGAACTTCTGTGAACAAATTTTACTTTCTATTTACTTATCATGTACTATTTTCCTGCCTTTTTCTGGCTTATATTTCATGTATTTTGACTTTGTTGCAGGCGACCTAATATGCTTTGAGCCTAATATCCCAAAATACATCCATAAGAACACTTCAGGCCAAGAATTGGAGGAAGGAAGTAAAGTTTTCATGCATACTAATCTATTCAGAAACAACTTTCATGCAATGAAAGGAATGATGTACCAGAAAATAAGCAAAAATGTTCTCAATGAAACCCAGTCTATATTAACTGTGTGAATTAATGAATAGTTCACACACTCAGCAGACTGCATTGGGAAAGTTGCCCATTTAACTTCTGGCTAAAGTTCCTGTGTTGAGCTGTGTGATTCACTGAACCTCTTTTTTTTCTCTCAAATTACATTAAAGCATTGGTTTTAAGGTTTTTTTGCTCATCTTATTTTACCTTTTTGCATTTATAAATATAAACCAAATCAGTCTAAAGGGTTGCTTTGATAGCTGTTTTAATCTAGATAACTTGCAAGCAGTTACTTGGAAAACAAGAGCAGTTCAAATTTATTACTTGGAAGCAGTGATAGGTAATACATCCATTAATTAATCACTTTTAGTGATTATATAAGATACATAATCCAAAGTCTCATTTTAGACTTTCTTAATCAGAATCTCCAGGTCAAACTACAAGAATCTTACTTTCTTTACAAATACATTTTTGGTTCTTTTGCCAATAGGACCAGAGGAAGGAGAGGATACAGAGAATGCAAGTTGTTAAGCCAATATTTTTTTCCTCTTACCTTTTCTTTTCATCATATTCCAACTTACATGAGAAGTTTCTCTATAAAATTTATGATGGCTTGTTCTAGTCCTCCCTGAATAGGAGAGAACAAGATAGAGTCAGTCAGTGCCCATCTTCTAAGTAAATTGCATGACAAAAATTATCTTATTAGTCATTTGTTGGGACTGTATGCATTTTATCAGGGATATTCCTTTCTAATGAGTAAGTTTTAAAATTAATGCTACAGACTCAAATTAACCTCCATGAATTTGAATGATACCATTGCTATTTAAGACTCTAAATTAGCTCCAAGTATGACATAATTGATGGAGAAAAAGCCCTCACAAATCTAACCTCAAGTTTCTCAGGCACTATTCCTGAAATAATAGTGCTCTGAGAATAAATATAGATTGGAATATTTACATTGTCTCTTGGGCAGTATTACCTAATTGTTTCTGTAACAATGTCTTGAGAAATAATCTAATATCTGAAGTTTATTTATGAATCATTCCAGATATTATCATGTAATAGTTAAGAGTAACAATTTATAGTCAGACAGACATCGATTTGAAACCAGTTCAAAGTCAGTTTGTTTACTTTAAAATGGTGTACTGATATTTCTATAAGATGGTCTGACATTTACTAAAATAAAAATAAAGTAGCAGGAAAATATAAGTATGTATCATTCCACATATATTGTTTAATTCCACTTATGCTATTGACATACGCTATTTTATTACTCAATTCTATAGTTATTAAAATTATCTTGAAAACTAATGAGAAGAGGATGTGGTCAACAAGAGGTAAGATGATAAAGTCAAGAGACCAGTTAGTAATTCATGACTTCCCAAATCTGACAATAAATTCATGATTATCGTAGCCCTCCCAAAATTACAATTAAGACTTTTAGGAACATTTAAAGGTCATTCTATATTCACTAAAATTTTCTATAACATGCTGGGCATACTGTTTCCTGATTACTACCCAGAGAGATTATAGATAACACCTAAGGACTAGGTATAATCTGGTACAGAGTCAAATTGCTACTGAGAAATCCCAAGCCACTTATTTGGATGATTTGACTATATCAAACTTTATTCTTTTCAAAGTCTATACCATTGAAAAGTTTATAATCTGTATAGCCTACATGTACTTATCTTTAGAATAATGTTCATGGCCTCACATTGAAAATATTTCAGACTGCAGATATGGAAAATTAAACTTGCTGGAAAACAATAAAAAGACCAATCATAACACTAATGAAGTCAGATCTCTTTGCTTCTCAGTAACTTACAAAATATTTCACTTTGAGGCCAGATAAAAGTGTAGAACCAGAAATTTGATCTCTTAACCCATTTACATAAATAAAAATTCAAAATTAAAAAAAATATTTCCTTCATGCCAGCCATTACTAGATGGGCACAGTGAGGTATGCTAGGCACCAATCTAATTTTTTCATGTATTATTTCTTTTCATCCTTGAAAAAATTTCCCACTGGCTACATTTTACAGATAAGGAATTGAGATGTAGAAAGGTTAAGCCACTTTCTCAAGGTCCCAAGCTACTTGGTTACGAAGTAACCAAGTTACTTAGGAAGTGGCAGAGAACAGATTCCAAAAAGTCTCTATTGTCCCGTCCATGGTCTTATCTTGTGTTCTCTATTGCTGGCACTTCAATGTAGCCTACAAACCTCTTGCTTTAACCCCTTTTCCTTGCACAAAAACCAAATGCAGAGTTATTAACTAATGAGACAGAAGCTGTGGATTTTGATATTTCATTTTTTTATTTTAAATTTTTTTGTTAATTGTTTATACATTTATTCATATGTGTATACATTGTTTGGGTCATCTCTTCCCCCTGCTCCCCCACTTTCCCTCCCCTTCCCCCTATCCCTCTCACTTCCAGGCAGAACCTGTTCTGCCCTCTTCTCTAATTTTGTTGAAGAGAAAACATAAGAGATAATAAGAAAGACATAGCATTTTTGCTAGCTTGAGATAAAGACAGCTATGCAGAATGATTCCTAGCATTGTTTCCATGCATATGTGTATTACAACCCGAATTGGTTCCTCTCTACCGGACCTCTACACTACTTCCCGGTCACCTTCCCATAGTGGGCTCTGCCAGTTTAAGATTACTTTCTTTGGTCCTCAGATTTCTTTCCCTTTCCCTATTCCTCCTGCATGCATTTTCCCCTTAGTGTGTGACCCATGTCCAATAATATTACTGCATTTGTTTTAGGTCTATAATCCGCACAGGAGGGAGAACATACCATTTTTGGCCTTCTGAGCCTGACTAACGTCACTTAAGATGATGTTCTCCAATTTCATCCTTTACTTGCAAATGATAAGATTTCATTTTTCTTCATGGCTGAGTAAAATTCCATTGTGTATAAATACCACATTTTCTTGATACATTCATCAGTAGTGGGACACCTTGGTTGTTTCCATAACTTAGCTATTGTGAATAGCACTGCAATAAACACGGGTGTGCAGGTGCCTTTGGAGTAACCTGTGTCGCATTCCTTGGGGTATATCCCCAGGAGTGGGATTGCTGGATCATATGGCAGATCTATGTTAAGATTTTTAAGAAGCCTTCAAATTTTTTTCCAGAGTGGTTGCACCAGCTTGCATTCCCACCAGCAGTGTAAGAGGGTTCCTTTTTCCCCACATCCTTGTCAACACATTGTTGATGGTGTTTCTGATGAGGGCTATTCTAACAGGGGTAAGGTGGAATCTTAGTGTGGTTTTGATTTGCATTTCCTTTATGACTAGAGATGGTGAGCATTTTTTCATGTGTTTTTTGGTCATTTGAATTTCTTCTTTTGAAAAAGTTTTGTTTAGTTCAGTTGCCTACTTCTTTATTGGTTCATTGATTGGGGGGAGTTTAGTTTCTTGAGCTCCCTACATATTTTGGTTATCAGTCCTTTATCTGATATTTCATTTTCTTAAGATATTCAATTCTTTGTGTTTTTAGAGGGAAAAATTAAAGTAGACATAAGATGTTGAAATATAAGCTAGTTAAAAGTCTTAATGGCATATATGAAGAACAACGAAATACTCACCAATAAATTAACTGTAGCAGTTTGTAATAAATTAACTTACATTCCTTAAGTAGCAGCTTAAAAGATTAGTGCTGAGGTTGCACATGGTGGCTCATGCCTACAAATCCTAGCACTCAGGAGACAGAGATCAGGAGAACCATGGTTTAAGGCCAAATGAGGAAAAGGTTAACAAGACTCTCTCTCAATGAATAAGCTGGACATGGTAATACATGCCTGTTATCCCAGCTACACAGGAAGTAGGAGTAGGAAGATGAAGGTGTAGGCAGACCTGGGCAAAACACCTGAGACCCTGCCTAAAAATAACTAAAACCTCAAGGGCTACAAGTGGGTCCCTGAGTTCAAACCCCAACACCATTAAAAAGAAAATCAGATTGCTGCTGAAAGTAATGGTTCAAATTGTGGATAATGGGGAAATTCACTTATATCTAAAAATTCTATTTATAGTTATAAATAACAAATGAAGCATTTGAGCAGATAGTTTACTAAAAACCTATACATGAATCTATTTTTCCTTATGACCTTTCCCAGTTATATGAAGAAGTCTAGGAAAATAATTGGTTTTCTTTATCCTTTAACACCAAGTATCTGGAATACATTATACTACCTTTTTTTTCTGCACAGGAAAAGGATCATGAAATCTGGAGGAGAGCACTGTAAGGATTGGTTGTGAAATGGGGCATACTACTCAACTCTCAAAGCCCTCAAAAGACACCTTATCAGGCAGATTGTAAGGTCAGTGGGAAAAGGGAGTAAATGGTGGTGTGGATAAGGATAAGTTAGGAACAGAATGAATCAAAATAGGGTGGGGTAAAAGATAATAGATAAGTTTTCTCTTTCAGTGTCAGAATCTATGCTGTGATGAAAAGATTTTTTTAAGCCATGCTTTGACTTTTTGGAAAACAGCCCTTGATTCGAATGATGAGCTTTCCATGGGTGAGGAAATAATCACGTCATTGCCAGATAGTTGCTGTCACTGTCCTTACATCATGGTACTTCAATTAGAAATAACCATTAGAATGAGATTATTGTAAATTACTTTGGAAATTGTTGAATAGGGGAAATAGTGACTAAAGTTTTATTCTAGAAAATTAAGTTGGTGGCAAGTTTTTGAACAATTTCAAAGAATTTTAACTACTTCTAAAGCTGAATTCTAGTAGGAGTTCTGCTGGATGGTGTTGCATGAGCTGATGAGTGAGGAAACCAGAGTGCTGATATTTGAATCATAAAATAAAGAATGAATAAGAAACAGCAATCCACAAAGAAGTAAAGTAAAATCTAAATTTTATTTTTTCTATTTTATCTCCAGTGCATAGAAAATACCTAACACTTATAAATATACTTGTCGAACAATATCCAGTTAGAAACTTATCCTTAAAAAGGGAAATTGGAGATTTTCTCATTTGATAATAAAGGCAGTTAGTGAAGCCAATTTGCTATACAGATTAAAGTCTCATTCAGAGATATTAATTTTTTCTATTAACAGAACATAGTACTAGAAATCCATATGTATTCAGGTCTCATTAATTTATTAGTAGTAAAGATAACAAGGAAAATGGATACATGATTGGCTTAGCTTACTGCCTTCTTGACAAGAATATTCTAAAAAACCTGGAATTTATTCAAAATAACCCCTAGGTAATTCAAGGTTAACACCCACAAAACATTTCTAAGGAACATGAACATATGTTTCATACCCTGAAAATTTATAACACATACTATAATAAATGTATAGAAGCAATTATCTCCATCATCAGAGATGTGTCACTGCTAGGGGGTTGTGGTTGGCGCTGAACTACTCCTCTGCTAGGATAGAAAAGGAGACAAGTTGCAAGGTTAAGGAGATATTCTAAGATGAGACTTCAGATTCGCTTGTGAAAGGGAAATACTGTAACCCACTGTTAGCTGTCTCCATTATGGCTCAGTGTATCATAACTCTCTACCTCCCTGCATAAACAAGGACCCAACCCAGGGCACCCTAACCATCTTCACTTTGGGAACTGTGTCTGAATGTAATTTAGCACATGTTGATATGACCTGCAGGCAGAATGTCTTGCTGCACATGGATATATGCATACCTACATCCAAGGCAAAGGTGGAGTTGAGAAACAAATGTCCCAGTGACACATCTGTCAGTGAGCCTGAGCAGATAGGCTATGAGACAGAAAGTAGAGGAGATACTGGATTAGGATAAGTGAGTGAGACTTGGTCTAGAGAGTCTCCCATGGGCACCAGATTGGGAAATTTTCAGCAGCAACTGTATTCTTATTTTGGTTCTTGAAACGTTTACTAAGAGATCCAAATCTGCTCAGATAAGAATAAGGTGACTAGCACATGACAATAGGTGAGTCTCAGAAATTCAATAAGGTCTCTTGAGTGGAGAACAAGAAGTCTTCAGGGCAGATCTCAAGAGACAAACTCCAGTCCCAAGGAAGAGCTCTAGACAGAATATTGCAGGTCTTTCCCCTTTTGAGGCTTAGAAATGGGATAAGGTATAGAAAATAATTTCCAAAATCTCAACCACAAGATCCAGGACAAGAACCATGCTATCCAAATAGAAGCACTGTAGGAAGATGAGCTATGACTCAGAGAACAACTTGAAATCTAGTAGATAGCAGTGGAGCACAGTGTCCTGGGTCAAATTTCCAGCAAATACCATGTCATTGTGTGAATAATATTTCTTAAACCATATTAACACGGAGAACTTAAGTTTAGGTCACACTACATGGGAGATAAATTAGGGTAAGTACTGTCTCTTACAACATTGTTTCTAGGGAAGATGAATACAAGTTCTACTCTGAAACAGTTTATAATGCATGCTATAATAAATCTACAGAAACAGTTACCTCCAGAATCAGAGATTTATCACTTCTATGATTCAGTACTAGTCTAGGAAAAGGCAGGAGTACCCTACAAAAGGTTACAATGAGCCTTATTTTAAGGTAATTTGGAGTCTCAGTAGCAGAGAAACAAAACTGAGCCTGATAAATCATAGTTCTACAAGCACATTTTTCTCTTTGATAAATCCATTTGATTCCCCACCCAAGTCATAACTACCCCATTTCAATAAGCTATAAGTAATTTCTTCTTAAAATTGCAATTTAAGTACTTTAAATCTCTGTGCAGAATTGAAGTGTAGTTCCAGACATTTCCTTCTTATAAATGGCATCAAATTTCTCATTTTGTTTCTCTGTGAAGTAATTCTTCCAGTCACCAACAATCCCTAGGAATAACAAACAGAAAACTTATGAAAGAATAAGGTATATCTGGTACACAGAAAAAGCTAATATATATCAAAGGAAATAAGACTTAAAGAAGATTTTGCTAATAGATGAATACTTTAAAACAATATTTTTAAAAATTGGGGTATTACTGGTTGGCAAATATGTGTTATAACTTAACACAGTGTCTATCTTTTGAAGAGTCATTCTGAGGAGGACTAATTTTCTTATTTAAATTCATTGGGAGTACAATATTCTTCTAAGAGATATCCTTTTACTTTTTCTTTTGTTTACTTTTTTTTTTTGGTGGGACTGGGGTTTGAACTCAGTGTTTTGCACTTGCAAACTAAGCACTCTAATACTTGAACCACACTTCCAGCCTTCTTTTACTTTTTCTAACTGTACTAGGTACTGGACTTATCACAGAATTGTCTAGATCAGAAATAAGGGAATAGTTTTTTTTCCTGAGTTAGTTGCAGAAACTGTACAAAGAACTGTCCATCAGCCAAAAGAACTAAAATGGAAGGCTGATAAGTACAATTTCCTGGAATTTATGAATGAAATTGCTATGGTACTTATAATATACTTGTTTTCCCTGAATTTGCTAACTTTGTACTTTATTTGCAATTTAGATGAGAAGAATAAAATTAAATTCAAATATATAAATCCTTGAACCATCTTTTTTGTCCATAATATTTTAATGCTTTAAAATATATAAAAGCATATTCATTAAACATAAGTATTTATTTTTTATATTTTAAATACTGGTTTCAATTGAGTTATTGTAACATGGAAGGTCCAACTTTATTTTAAAAATCATCAGAATCATAAAACTATTATAGTGGCACTGCACACATTCCCAGTGTACTTTAAAATGATTATGTTTTGAGTCTATAGGTGAATAATGACAATGATCCAAATACATTGTATGATCTGGACTAAATACTCATAAGGTATTTAATCAAAACAAACAGCTAATAAGTTTAAGGTAACCAGAACAGTTTCATACTAGAACCAGCTCATCCTAACTAAAACTCTTCAGCAACTGGCATTGATGTTGTACAGGTAAACAAATTAGTTGATAAACTGAACAAATGGGAAACCCATTCTCCTTTCACCATACTTTGTTTCTGGCACCTATCATAGAGACACCTTTGGTCTGACTGCCCCTGCTGCAGTGGTGCTCCTATACCTCAACACCAGGAGTCCTAAATTTCAAGGAAAACACTGCTCTCTTGTCCTGCTTGATCCATCTTATTATAAATATTTATTTTAAAAAGGAATAAACTTTTATTACCTCCAATATTTTTGTAGGAAAATATTTGCTCATTTTATAAATATTAAACCTATCCTATTTAATTACAAATAATATTAAGTTATGGTAATTTGATAAAATTTCTAAATCCTTTAAATGAAAACATTCTTGTAAACAAGACTATTTCTGTGGTTATTATTCTTGGTTCAATATTCACCAGATGGCCATAGCTCTTTGGGATGTTCATAAAGATCAACACAAATATGTTGGGGATAGTACATCTATAAAGATGTCATTAAAAATGGTAGAATGCAGATTTAAGCAATAGAGAGTTACATAAAATGTTTGATCTGTGCATGAATTATAAAGTATAAACAAACACATTTGCTCCATAAGAATTTTTCTTGATAAAATAAATGTTGACTAAAGTCCAGATTTTTCTATTTTTGTTGCAGGTTGGGGCATAGCTATAAAACTTGGACATGACCTATCCCTTCCAGATTATACTGACAATCGTGCAACAAAATGATAACATTGATTCATCCAATGAAGCCTCCTTCAAATCTGAATGTGTCTGGAACCTTTTACTACCTCACATTAAGCCCTTTTTGGCATTCACTTATGTACAAGCCTCTTGCACTATATCCTGAGTTTCTAGAGACAAATATAAGTGTCACGTATTCTTGAATGTTCTAATATCTATTGCATATATATACATAAAGAGCTTTTCTATATATAGATTAATGAATGTTTATACTTTAAACATTTATTGAATAATGAATGTTATATGACTATTGAAATAGCAAATAGTGTTTTCAAGTTATGCTTTTTAAAAAAAAACACTGCATTTGAATGAATGAATGAATGAATAGATGAATCTCCACTTATTTAGATCAATAATCTTTGTTACTTCTGTATGTATTATGATTTTAAAAATCCTAAATGCTTGCATATAATTTGCTATAATCCTCACACAAAATTTGTGCTGTAAGTGTTACTATCTTCCCCATTTTGTTAATGGATCTTTGACAGGTTAATTAATGTATTTGTTCTTAGATTTGTGCAGAAGTATAGCCTGGATAAACCTTAGTTCAACCTAACAATAAAAGTATGTCCTTTAACCACTTCTGAGGGAATGTAGATACCCCAAATACTAGTTCAGCCTTTATTCTTTCCCACTGAGGTTGTAGAAACCATAGAATTGATATATCATCTACTTGTACACCCTAATGAGATATCATGGGATGGCATTCATTTTCAAATGATTGGAGGTAAAAACCTCCAGGAAATTACATCTAGTGATCTATCACAATGAGAATTTGCTTTGTTTTAATAAAGGAGATTAAAAAATATTTTATTAGGAAATATGCACACATATGTGTATAAATGTATACTCATGTATCATATATATTAGTCTTCTTTGTTGTGATTTATAATGTAATTTTTGCAATGAAGAATTTCCTTGCTATCTTACATTAGAGATCATTTTTAGACAGTGAAATGCAGTGTTTTTTAAAAAGCATTATTTGAAAACATTATATTTATTTTTTATTTCAATAGTCATATAACTCTTTTCTAAATTGACTGTCTTGACTCACATTGTTTGGGTGCAAAACACATGCCTAGGGTAATACTTCCCAGCACATGAACTGAATTTCTATTCCTCTCTCTCTTATTCAATAAAGATTATTGAAAATAGACACTGGCGTTATTAAGTGGATAACATCTCAAATTTGTTTAAGTTCTTAATTTGTTAAATGTGTTGCTTTTATTATTAATATCTTTAGCATATATAATATGTAATAAGCCATAATATATAGGATTTGAATAAATGTAAGTAAAATTGTATTTTAGCAATGATTGCCATATTTTTAAAGTTAAATTTAGATTCTAATCTATAATTCAGACAGTAACTGTAAGGAGCAAAAACTTCCAAAGGGTAAAATATAAAGTTCTTCCTTTTGGTATAAGTTAGCAAAATGACAATTATTTTGTAAATGATGTGGGGGCTTTGAAGAAGATAATACTTTACCAAGTAAAATTAATATATCATTTAGGAAGAGAAGGGAGCCTACAGTATTTTGGGAGTAAAAATGAAAGAAAAAACTTTGAATAATTCATTAATAATTGCTCAAACTACTTTTTAAAACTATTTTTATTAGCATAAATTCATAATAAAAGAGGTTTCATTGTGATAATTCCAAGGACGTATACAGAGTACTTCGAACGAATTCACACACCGAATTATATTTCTTTAACCCCCACCTAAAAGCCACTCTTGTTTAGCACAATAGTAAATAGGAAGAGAACTATTCATCAAATATTTAAGGTATACAAGTAACAGCTGCACATGCATTATTTCATTTAATAATCTAAGTAACATTGGATGTCTTTTCTTTACAGATGAAAAATTGAAGCCTAAAGTAGTTAAATGAAGCAACAGAGACAATGGAACTAACCCTTCATAAGAAAATAACAACAGAAATTAAAATTGGCATTTACCTTTGCGCATGAAAGGATATTTGCTGTGATCCATTATGTTACTTGGAAGATGTGTATAATTCACCAGAGGGTTATCCTTCATCATTTCAAATGAAGTGTGATAGATGATTCTGTCCAAAATCTCATCATTTAAGTTCTTTCCTAGAAATCTAGTAATCTTCTTGATTTCCTCTTTTGGATGCTATCAGTATATTAAAAGATATGTCCAAGAAAATGATAAACGTGTAAATCAATAACATACTATAAAAAAATGACACATCTATAATCTGTTTTCTTATTGTTTGACTCTGAGTATGGAAGGAAATTCATATTTGTTGGGTCCATTCTCCATAAGTTTTAAATTAATTAAAAAAATTAAAAATCCACAATGAATGTTTAGCAAAAATAAAATAGCTACATATTTTTATTCTAATTGTTACATTTTTAGTTCACATTCAATGTACAGTAAGAAATACACTTGGGATAAATACCAACAACATTTGGACAAGCAAAACCATTACTGCTGGACCCCAGCGGATCACGCCTGTAATCCTAGCTACTCATGAGGCAGAGATCAGAAGGATAGTGGTTCAGAGCCAGCCTGGACAAACAGTTTGAGAGACCCTATTTTGAAAAAATCTAACACACACACAAAAAAAAGGCTGATAGAGTGGCTCAAGGTGTAGGCCCTGAGTTCAAGCCCTAGTATCACAAAAACAACAACAACAAAATTACAGTTATTTTAAGCTCAATGTGAAGTCAGATTTGAATTGTGGTTTTATGGGTCCAGTCTTTTCATTCTTCCTAATTTTATTTTTTCTGTTTTTAGTCAAACATTCTTATAGTCAACTTCAAAATTCCTTACCTAGAAAACTGATTAGACCTTGCTTGGACATAAAGTATTGAAATAGAGACTCCAGGACTAGGGCTGTAGGTTAGTAGTAGAGATCTTACATAGCATGTACAAGGCCCTGAATTTGATCCCCAGCACAGAAAGACAGAGAGAGAGAGAGAAGAGAAAAAGAATAAGAAAAAAATAAAGACTCCAAAGAAGGCACAATTTTATAAAAGCCTAAACTATTCAATAACCACTGAGAACAAAATGAAAAAAGCCTGTGAAAAATTGATCACTTTTCAGTTTCTAATAACACAAACTTAATGTTTGTAAATTTTGATGAAGCAAGTAAATTTGCATGGATATATCTAGAAAGATTTTGGAGAAGGAATATCTAATCTAAAATTGAGAACTGTGATTTAGAATTTGCCAAAAGACATTGTCTACTGAGATACTGGAAAGTGAAATTTTAGTACAGGAAATAGGTCAAGTTCTTGGAGGGATAGGAATCATAATATGTTAAGAGAGAGGAGGAAGGAAGGAAGGAAGGAAGGAAGGAAGGAAGGAAGGAAGGGAGGGAGGAAAACAAAATGGTTGAATTTAGGGTTGAATTGTTGGCAGGAGTGAGAGAAGCTATAAAAGTGGGAAATTTGAGTTGCAAAATTGAAACACCCTAAGTGTCTTGATGAAGAGTATAAACTGTATCTTTTATTGAACAGGAAGGAAACAACATTTAAAAGTAATTACTAGTAACTAAATGTATGTGAGTATATACACACATGTATGTGTGTTGAAAGAAGTTCCCTTAAAGGAAGTTTGGCAATATTTTATATACCCACACCACTGTGAGAGGAAAATGAGATGGCTACTTAAGTGGTATCAGTGGTTAGAATGAGTAAAAGGGCAGAAATGAAAATAATGGGGAAAATTCCAAAAGAAAAGTTAATAGCAACACTAGGAAAATATACAGATAGGCAAGTACAGAGAGACTGTTTTGTATGGGACATAAAAGAGATGGAAAATATCTTGCCACTGCCAAATTAACAACCATAATGTTAGTGTAGACACCAGCAGAAATTAAAGCAGAGAAAAACACTCGTGAACATGTGGTAAATTATTAGACTTTTTCCTAATCTCATTCTTGATATATATTCTGTAACTTTGGTCTACTCTTATTTTATTAAAACACTTTATAAAACATTGTCTGAAAGTAACTCTATGACAAGAGAAAAAACATTGTCTACTAAATAGGACATATGTAATAGGTTGAGGGGATTCAAAAATATCTAGCAATACCTAAAAAGATATTTCAGCTGGATCATAAATCAACATGGATATGTTAATTTGAATGATTACTTCAGCTGAACAAGGGTAGAAATGCTTTCAAGAATGATATATAAGGACAGCAAGATGTTTGACTCAGAAATTGAACAGCAGTGTAGCCCAGGACTACTCTAGGGGTTTTCTTTTCACTCTTAGGAGAAAAAATACTGTAGTCAGAACCTCATATATGAACTTTAGATCAAGGGTAAACACAACAAGGGGTCTGGACTTTGATCACATGATAAGGCGAGAGCACACAAGGGAGGTATGAGGATAGGTAAGAAACCCAAAAAACAAGAAAGCATTTGATGTCCTCAATGCAAAGGAACGAATGCAGATACTTTAAAGCAACAGAGGCCAATAGGAAAAGAGGACCACGAACAAGAGAAAAGGTTAGTTCTAGAAGAATCAAATTAGAATGTAACACATATGTACAGGAAAACAATGTGAGGAATCTCCCTGTATAGCTATCCTTATCTCAACTAGCAAAAACCCTTGGTCCTCTTTATTAATGTTTATATACTGTCTTCAACAAAATTAGATAAGGGCAAAACAGTTTCTGCTCGGAAGTGAGGAGGTGGGGGAAAGATAGGGGGTGGGGAAAGGAGGGGGCTGGAGGGGGAAGGGGGGAGAAATGACCCAAACATTGTATGCACATATGAATAAAAGAAATTTAAAAGAAAATAAACTAAATTTGTTTTTTTCCCCATAAAATTGGTAAATAGAGCTCTGGTATCTAGGAAATAAAGAGAGATACTTCTAACAGATCCAGTTTTTCTCTTATAAAGTATTTACAACTTAACTCTGGCTAACCAAGCACTCAAGGGACATCACCACTTTGGTAAGGTGGTTTCATAAAACCACATTAGGTTTTGCAGCTATGTACTGCCAGAAGATTGACATTAACTTCCACAAGCCTTGGATAAAGATTTAGATGTCAGATTCTCTTACAGGCTGTAAACAACTAAACCTGAGCAGAGTGCAAAAACTCAGAAGATTCTTTGTGATAAGATATAAGAAACACCTGGGGAGTTTCTGAGAAATACATGGTACAAAGGGATTTCACATGGGGCATAATTTGTTGTTTGCAAAGTAAAATTTTAGTTATTACTACTCAGTCATTCATTTATTCAAGCAATGAATGATTCATACAACTAACCATTGACCCTCTATTTATAGGCTAGGCACTGTATCAGGTACTAGAAATACAGCTATAACATTGACAGTTTGATATCTCCCATCGTGAATCTGAAAGGTATTCTAATTGTATGCATTTTACCTTTTTCATCTCTTCATAGAACAAGAAAAGTATTGGATGTTCTTCCCTTTTCTTCCACCAACTCTTAACATGATTAAACCATGAACCATAAGTCACTAAAATCAGAGAAAAGCTATTTACATAAATATTCATCAAGTTTGTATCTGAACAATAAGTCAAATTGTAATCAAGGAAACTAAAAATACTAATTTTTAAAGGCAAACAGCCATTTATGGATGTATAAACAATCAAATTTTAAAACATGAAATGAAAATGAAACAATTCAGATAAAAATAGATTGATTAGCAGTAAGTTATACTCAGTCTCACATGGAAAGAAACCCTTCTGTTGCAAAATACTCATATAGCTGGGTGCCAGTGGGTTACACCTGTCATCCTAGCTACTAAGAGATCAGGAGAATCGAGGTTTGAAACCAGCCCATGAAAATAGCTTGAAAGACCCTATCTCAAAAAAACCCATTACAGAAAAGTGCTGGTGGAGTGCCTCAAGGTATAGACCCTGAGTTCAAACCCAGTACCACAAAAAAGTACTCATATCCAGTATGCACTTAAATATCATGAATATAACATATGTAAAACAGATATCACTAATGGTTTGGCCTAGTAAAACAATGTCTATTTTAAACAAAGTATAGGATGGATTTCTAGGAGCTGAGTCAAGGTTTCATTATTGCAATGATTAAATTAGGTTTATAAATTGAATGTTATAGTAAAAGATTCGATATAATTCATTAAATTTTCTGAAAACATATTTTTTGGACTTAGTTAGCAGGATAAATTAGAGAGAAATAGGGGAACAGAGAGTAACACTCCTTTAGGAGAAGACTCCTAAGAATGTACTTGTACTGAGTTTGAATGTACTAGCTTAAAAATAAGTTGTGAAAGGAAGTCATAGTAATAATGTTTAATATCATGATTTAAAATAAAAAAGTTATTTTACATTTTGAAGCTAGACCCTACCTACCATTTCCACTCAGGAATTTCTCCAGATAATCTTCCCAGGTACCAGGAAAAGGCTGTAAACTATTCATGAAGTCAAAGTGGTAAAATGAGACTGCAACATCCTTGGCATTCCGAGCCAGGTAAATTATCTGCGGCAGGAGAGACAAAACCAAACGAACAGCACGTTATTTATGAAAAGCATTAGCCTATAGATAAGTAAAGTAGCAGAATATTTTTTCCTCCTAAAAATTGTAGACCACAAAGTTTCTCCTTCAGCACTTCAATTAGAAAAGCAATTTTATTTCTTTCACTAGAGCAATACCTTTTGGAGACTAGAACTTGGAAATCTAGATATTTGTAAAATATATATATATATTTTTTTTTTCTGACTCTCTTGGCCCTGTGAACAAGTAAACCACTGCATCTTTGCAGGGAACCAGAGGCCCTGCTACACAATTTATTATCAAGAAGACAACACTATAAGTAGAAAGAATACAAAGGAAATTGAAAGATTAAAAAACAGGGAGGTGTTAAGCCTCACTTCTACCAGTTAAATACCAAGAAGAAATATTGCAGGTTGAAAAAACAGAGGAAGGATAGAAGGCAAGAGAAAGCTATCAGAGGCATTAAAATAAGTTTACCGGTGCTTCTAGTTAAGAAATTCACAGACTCACTTTTTCCGTCTTCAACCCTGGAAATTATTCAACAGACAGTGATTTAAGAACTCTGAAAATACACTGACTGGGAATAACACAACTTGAATAATGCAAGTGTGGTAAATTCCCTCTGGGTTTTCTTTATATCTCCTAAATGGTCTTACACTGGTCCATAAATAGATATGCAGCATATCTGGAACCATTAACAAAATAAAACTAAAATACCCAGAAAATCCTGATCTACCTTGTCACAGGATCCAGTAAAAGATAAAGAGACATAGTTTGCTCTGCACCTTGGGCCCTTCTATGTGACCTGACCCATTGGCAGTAGTGAGATCAAAGGAAATTTTACAGCACTAAATGCTTACGTTAACAAAGAGAAAAGGAAACAAATTAATAATCTAAGTTCTTATCTACAGAAAGCAGTAAATGATGAGTAAAACAAATCCAAAGCAAGCAGGGGAGTAGTAAAAAATATAAGACTAGAAATCCAGAAAACCAAAAATAGAAAAATAATAGAAACGAAAAGCTGACTTAAAAAAAATCAATAAAACTGATAAACCCCAAATGCTAACAAAGGGAAATGAGAGAACATACAGACAACTAAGATAAGAACAAAACAGGGAACTAGACAAATCCTACAACCTTGTAAGACTAATAAAGGCGTAATATGAACAACTTCTCGACTGGAAAATTCATCTATCACAAATTAGCAAAAGTCAGGTATGATGAAATAAATAATCTAAATAGCACTGTATCTGTTGAAGAAATGGAATTTTAAATTTAAAATTTTGTCCCAAAGCAAATATGCAGGCACAAATGTTTCATTGAAGAATTTTATCAAATGTTTAGTTAAGAGTTATTCTTATGTTTCTCGTAGAAGGAAATATTATCTAGAGACAGGAAAGATATAAAAGTAACAATGTTGTGCTAATATACAGAGTGTATTACTACTCAAATTTAGAAAATTTAGGTATGTAAATTTAAATTGAAACTTTTTAAAATTGAAACACTTCTTCATGTAGCTCAACTGCCAATGCAAGTTCATTGCAAGTCAATGAAACATTTGACCATTTTCTTGCAATGTGAATGGGTAATAGTTAAGGGTCACACTGAAAAATTAGCCTGCACTCTAGAATATACCTTGCAGTTGTTTTCCCAGAAAGATTTAGGAAGAAGATCAGTTGGTAGATGTGTCTTCACAAGACGAGGTGATGGATTCTGCTCTAATTGTTCTAAACCTAGAAAATTGTAGTTGAGCATATGGAAATATTAGTCTCCAAGCACCACGCATTCCCTCATCTTCCCAACCAATGTTGCAGGACATTTTTGAGCAGCACAAAATGCAGCAAAATTTTGAACCAATCATAGGCATTTTTCAGGATTCCAAGAGGCAGTATTATAAAATAGGTAAGGGTATCTATTTTGCAGTTAGCCTCCCTAGGTTCAAATTTTGACTTTTACTCATTGTGAGGCATTTAAAAAACATCTCAGAGTCTCTGTGCTTCACATTCCTCATCTCCAAAATGAGTGATAATAATAACCATTTTAGTAACTTGGAATTTTATCATATCCTCTCCTTCAGGTATCTCATCCAGTAAATTTTGAAGTCTTATATAATTTTTCTTTTCAAAATATTACTCTTACCTAGTCTAATCTCTAAATCACCTGCAAATCCTACATAATCTTGCCATCTTGTACACAGGAAGGTGTACCCACAAAAAAATTTATCTGGTTTATCCATTCTAAACAGTCATCTCAATTGTTTACAGTAATTTCTTATGTATGTTAAGAGATTTCTTTCTTACAACATTCTTTTCACTTTTAACACTTACTTTCATATAATAGTTTATGTATTTGTTTACTGCCTGTTCCTATACTCTATTCCTGTCTCACCCTCAAACATATGCACAATAAAATGGAGATACCATTAGAGCCAAGATGAAACTTATTTTATTCATCAATGAATGTCAAGTAGAAAAGAGTGAAAAGCTTGTAGTTAGTATAAAGAAGAACTTTTATACCAATAGAAATAGGATTGGCAGAAGCACACAAAAATGCAAGATTACTAGTTAAATTGAGTAATATTGCAATATTTGGGATAGCATTATAATAATTGAAATGGCTATTAATAACAATTTTGAATTTAACGAGGTCTTGGGTATGCTGTACTTTATCTGGAAAACATTAATTATAGACCTATAAAATTTCACCAGGAATTTCATTATGCTTCCAATCTGGTAGCTACAGTCATGTTACCTAGCATAGGGAAATGAGAAAAGTCTTCTACTACTCTCTATTCCTCACTGCCCATGACATGAATTTACATCTGTTAACGTTATTCAGTCTTTCCCATTTCTGTTCTTTCTGGTCCCTCCCTCAACTTCCACAAAAGATTTCTCATCCATTTCTGTGTTATAATAATTTTGCCATGTGAGGTTATTTAAATGGCCATTTATATGTACAAATATGAATGTTATGAATATGTGATGATGTTACAAGTATCCATATTCAGGTCCTACACTGCACTAAGTACCACAGTTTGCCCTCATCACTTAGAAGAACTTCCACGGATTCCTCTAACTCCCTCTCCACCTGCAACCCAGTCTCCCTATCAGTAATCCCTGACTCCTATGCCCCTAAATTATTTTGATTCAGTCACTTTTTCATTTCATATTTTTCTGTGGCTTTGAAATCTTGCCTTATTCTTGAGCTCATTCTGGTTGCTTGCCCCAGCAAAGACTTAGCATTTGCCCTCTGACTTCGGACAACCACACTAAGGTCTCCCTCCGCCTATGGAAGCAACTAATCCAGCCTGTTTGTGGAGGGGTATCTCCACGACAGGAGAGGATTTGACATATGGGTAGGTCTACCAATGTTCTTCTATCTTCTTATCCCAGGTTTACATCTGGTATAGTTCAAGCTACCCTTGTCACTTGCCTATGATACATCATACTCCTATATTCCCTCCTAGCTCAATGACTGGTTTTTTGTAGTACCTGGGGTATGAACTCAGGACCCTGTGCTTGCTAGGCAAGTGTTCCAGCATTTGAACTACTTCCCCAGTATCTCAACAACTATTTTTCAGTATCTTTTGGTAATTCCTCTTCCTCTATCAAATCTCTACCCATTGGTGGTTTTCACAGTTCACCCTGCTCTTCTGATATTGCTCTAAAGGCTTTCCTTCATCAATAGCAGTGATTCCAATACCCAATTATGCTGACAGTTACCTAGTGAATCTTTCCAAATTCCATGACTTAAAGGATTATTTAAAGTATTCAATGGTATATCAACATTTCTATAATGAAATATTAATAGCCTACCCCCAAATGTGTTTCTTCCCAAATTTTTCCATTTAAATAAATGGGTCTATAGTCCAATTGGTTGATCAAAATAAAAATCTTGGTTTTTTCATTTCCCTCACATGTCTTATGTAGTCCATCAACAAATCCAGCATATATCTTCTCTAGCATCACAATTCTACAACAGCAACCAGTGGGATCTTTGTGTTTTAGACAAGAACAGTAAGAAAACTCTATTAACTCTTTCTTGCCTAGAATTCTTCAATGTGTTCTCACAATGTTTAGAATAAAATTAAAGAATACTTTAAATCTGGGCATGATGTTTCATACCTGTAATCTTAACAACTCAGGAGGCAGAGACTGAATCACAGTTCAGGCCACTATAGGCAAAATGTTAGAAAGACCCAATCTCAACTAGACATGTCATGTGTGGTGGTTCATATCTATAATTCCAGCTATACAGGAGACATTGGTAGGAGAATTGCAGTCTGTGGCTAGCACTAGGCAAATATATGAGACCCTATCTGAAAAATAACTACAGCAAAAAGGGGCAGAGGGTGTGGCTCAAGTGGTAGAGCACCTGCCAAGCTAGAATAGGCCCTTAGTGCAAAACCCAGTACCAACTTTAAAAAAATCCTTAACATAATCTGTCCTTGTCTAATCTCTAGTTGCTGTGTATCCTACTCTTTCTTTTGTTGATCTTTCATGGGTCCATATGCTACACCATGGACTTTTCTGCATCAAAACCTTCATACCTAATGGTTCAGCTTCTTGGTATGGGCTGTCCCCAAGCACATGGATGACTGCTGGTCTTAATTTAGAGTAGTCACCACTGAACATCCAATGTAAATGACCTCTTTTATGATTCTCTCATAGAGTCCTATTTTTTGAATATGTAAAAATAATAACTGATATATTGTCAATATATTCACTTTTTAAATGTCACAATATTGCATAAAATTCACTGGGGATAGAATACATAATTTACTAATCATTTTATATCCAGATGATAGCAATGTGAATGACTCTAGAATTACTCAGAAGATTTGTGGTTAAAAATGAAATGTATTGATAAGGAGAGTTGGTACTTCTTTACTTCTTTGTTTAACTGCCACAATTCCCTAAATTTGCATCTTATTGCTCTAATCTCTGAAATATTACAAAATAAAAGTCAGTAAGACACAAGGAGCATTATTTATATTATTAATAAAAATTTAGCTGTTTTCTACAATTAAACTCTTCCATCTTTGGAATCATACCTGGATGTGCAGTAGAAGTAAACAAGTGTTTCTTTTTATGGTTTGGTTATTGGATTACTTACAAACTTCCGTTATGTCTTACCAAATCTGCTACAGTAACTTTGAATGGGAGTCACAAATGCTGCAGTGTATATGCTGTGTAAATAATGTGACAGAATTATGATTACCAGGTGATTTAAGTTTACCTGTCATTGGTACTCCAGGAACATTCATTTCCAACATTGGAACTTTAACAGTAATAACATCTCGCTTACATTTTTCAACATTTCCATCATTTAGAATCATGTCTGCAATTTCACTAATCCAAGTGGTACCTGTGACAAAAGGCAACATCTTTGTAATCAGCACTCAATACTGGGGAGTGGGGGGGAAACTTAGTGAAAGCCTGTCATCTTAATACATTGTATTAGTAAGTTAATTCTGCAATTTCCATTTCTATTCTCCAAATGTTCATCTTAGTATACTAGAAGTATCTACTTCTAGCAGACTGCACAGAATGATGGGAACTTCAACTTTACTCAGGATGATACTGATTTTACAGAAAAGTTGGTTTTCAGAAAATAAATGTTGTGGTCATACCAACATTAATCAGGCCATGGAACTCACCTGATTTAGGGTAAGTGACTATGACAATGTCATCTGGCCTGCTCTGGAACTGCTCAATCTTTTTCCAGTTGTCTGCAAAAGCACAGACCATGGGAAAGCCATGGACCATCTTCACATCTTTTCTCAGGACATCTTCTGGAGAAGTCATTTTTGTAGCAGATTGTATGAATACTAAATAGGCTATTTACTAACAGGCAAACCACAGAAAAAGAAAGAGGATAAAAATTAGAATATTAGTAACAAATGTTATACTTCAGCTATTGCATTATAACACAAAGTGAAATTGACCTTTAGCACACTATGCATACAGAGACCAAGATACAAAGGAGGACATCCTTGTGGTCATAAATCTACAGATTGCAAGAGCAGCAGTTGGCCCAGGGCCAAGAAGAGCAAAGGTCTTTAGCAGAAGCATTGCAAAGAAAAGAGACTGAACTTCTTACTTTCAATTAAAAGCCATGTTTCACAGAAACATGCTAAAAACTGGACTTTTAGGAAAACAATTTCTGATCATTAGAGCTTAATTGTACCTCATTTTCCCTTCATGAACACCCACTATCATTCTTGTTTTTTTTAAGTTGGTGGAACTGGGGATTGAACTCAGGGCTTCATTCTTGGCAATCAGGCACTCTACTACTTGAGCCACAACTCCAGTTCATTTGCTCTGGTTATTTTGGAGATGGAGTCTCTCAAACTATTTGCCCATGCTGGCCTCAAACTGTTATCCAACCAATCTCAGCCTTCCAAGTAGCAAAGATTAGAGACCTGAGCCATTGGTACTCAGCTCACTCTGATCTTTGTTCTATAGGTAATGCTTCTGTTTTCTCTGCTTCTAAGGTTTTTTTTTTCTTTATCACTGGTACCTGAGCAAATGAATAACAATATTCCATGGTGTGGTTAAAATATAAAAACTTTTTAAACCCTACAGAAAAGTAACAATTTTTATGCTTATAAATTATAGTCTACATGACACATAAAGTCTTCATAGTCTTTCTAAGCTAAAAGTTAAAATGTCTAAAATTGGCTTTAAGGAAGAGTAATTGAATAAAAGAGAAAATTAAAAACATTTCTCTAACCAAATCATCTGAAATAAAACTGAGTGATTCTTTTAATTAAAAACACTTTTTCTATTTGCCCTAACCTAACAAAATTATACACACAGAAACTCAGCTCCTGAAACATATGTAGCAAATAACATATTGTGCACTCAGAAACATACTCTAAAATACTGTAAATGTGTGTGTTTATGCATGTGTGTGTGGTATGTGTGCGTGCATGTAGGTGGGTGGAGGGAATAGGAGAGCAGAGAAGTGAGGGCTCCCAGAGGATTCCTTAAAGCTCATGAGAGGATCCTGCAGTTCTGACATGGCTCTAAAGCATTCAATTGAACCCAGAGAAATAAAAGAAGACATTGAAAGATTTGAGATGTTCTCCACAGCATAAACACAACTCTGAGTTTCCTTTGACAAACTTGCAGGTATGCAAAAAACATTTCTAACATTTCAAGTTACAAAAGTACTCAAAATGGAAATTGTTCTAAGGAGCAGCCTGCTCCATGGAAATAGGACAAACACTTCAAGAAAAGAAATTGAAAAACAAGTTTTACCTCACAATGTAATCTTGTTGTTCAGCTTTCATTTTCCGTCAGTGGAGCTGCTGCTGAGAAGAGCTGTGGATGGCAACAGAAGGGCAAGGTACCTCACTCCAGTCTCCAGAGAAAACAAGTTCAAGGAAGGATATGAATACAGAATGAGGTGACTTTACAACAGTTAAGAATAAAAGTCTGAAATACATACACATAAGGAAGGCCCTGCTGTTTCAATATTTGGTAAACCCAGGAAGAACAGAGGAGAAAATCAGGGTGGTGACCAGAAGTCATAACAGGAAGGAATTGCTTAATGTGTCCTTCACAGGCTTCCGAGGTCTGGGAGAGGAGAAGAGGGAAAGAATGTTAAAGTGGGTGGATCAAAAAGTGTTGCTTCTCCACGTCTTATCAGAGTGTTTTCTAATAATTTTAACCATGATGAAAAGTGGTGGTGGTGTGTGTATTTGTTTTCATCATGGAAGAAACACAAGGTTCCAATACAACCGAGAAGTCAAACACACCACATGTGTAGCAAAGATGAAATAATCTATTTGGAAAACAGAAACAAGGCAGAAGTGAGGGCCTTAGAATATACTTGCTTTCTCTCATGCTAATCATTTCCACAATCATTTCCTAGTCATTTCCAGTCCCTCAGCTTTTTGGTTATTTTTTGGTTTTTATCTATAACATGCTGAGTCACCTACACTTAGAGAATTAATGAACAAAACTGTAGTGGGTGTGGAAGAGAATATATTTTGGCCCAGAAATGTATTTCTGTCCTCTATCTCTGCTGCCTTGTTCACCCCATGAGTTCCAGTTTTGGTCCAGTTGCTGAAATAAATCCTTTGGATAAGGGCATTTGTCTCAAATTTAATACCATAATGACAAACTCAAAGCCTTGCCCTGGTAGTTAGACTTATACAGACTTGAGAAATCGAGAGTCCAGAAAGAAAGTAACACATTCTTTTAGATCATCACTTCTTTTTTTTCGTGGAACTGGGGTTTGAATTCATGGCTTTGCACTTGCAAAGTTGGCACTCTACCACTCGAGCCATGCCTCCAGTTCTATTTACAGATTCTTAAGGAAAATTTTAAAGCCATATTTTGCCTTTAAAATATGTTGCCAACAGATTCGTAATCTGGGGATTTGTATTATATTTTTTCCAAAATTTCTATACACATTTTTATAACCAAAAATGATACTGTATTATACATGCATGTTATAAGCCAAATTTTGCTGTTAAGAAAAAACTTTTATTTTGGAATAAATTTTCAGAATCAACTTTATTGAAGAAAAGAGTATATACTTTGCAAAATTTGTACCAATTTAAATTCTTATCAGCAGAACACTATTATACCTTTTATCCATCCCAGCACAGTTGTCCAATATTTATGGATAAATTTCAGTCTTTTATTATTTCTCTTATAAGAAAAGCTCTCAGAAGACAGGGACAGTGTCTTATGCTTTTACAAAGTTTGCAAAGGAAATCAATGAAACCCCAAGTACATAGCTGCTTGTTGTATATGCATGAATGAGGAAAGGGGACTCCAGATGTTAGCCAGAGATGATAATGATCTTGAAGAAACAGTGCATACTATTTTCGTTCCTTGTTTTTCACAGAATTTTAACAATAATTTTGTCAGTAGGATGACTCACTGTTACCAATTCAATGTCCTAAGTATTTTGATTTATTTAGTCAGTAGGGGGGTTTGAACTTAGAACTGAAGGTTGCTAGGCAAGCAAGCCCTCTGTCATATCTCTAGCCCTTCTTGTTTTGAGTTATTTTTTAGGTAAGGGCTAGAATTTTTTGCCAGAGCCAGCCTTGAACTGCTATCCTTCTGTCTATGAATCTGCATAGTTGGGAATTACCACACTGGGCTTGTTTGTTGAGATGTGGGGGTCTCATTAACTTTTTGCCTGTGTTGTTCTCAAACCACAATCCTCCCAAACTTTGCCTGCCAACTACCTAAGAATATAGGCATAAGCTATTGTGTCTGGCACTAATAATAATTATTTTAAAGAGCATATAACAAAGAATGGAAAGTAGGAAGAAAACTTGAAACTATATATTTAACTGGAGGCAAAACTGATAGTACCTTTTCTCAAATTGTTATTTTGCTTTTAGCTTGTCTTTACATTTTGAGGATGTTTGATTCATTTTTCTGATCAATGAGCATACATGTTAATATCATAATATGTAAGTTTTGCAAGTTTTTTTCCTATGCCAACAGTTCCTGCACATACAATTTATTTATTGATACCCTTTTGAATAACTAAGTCCATGGGGAAAGTCATTCTTTTGCCACTATTTTCTTCCTTGTAATTCTTGAACATGGGCAGTATTTTTCCTCTTGTGATAGAAATTACTAAAAGGGTCACATCCTTGAAATTTTTTTGTGTCCTTGCTCATCTGCCTGACAAGGCAGGGATGAGAATGGAGAAGAATGCCCTTGCCTCTCTGAAGGCAGACCACACTGATTTGTGTCACCACAATGCTGTTCCTCACTTCCCTTTCACAACATAGAGATCCTTCACCTGAATCGTGCCATGCCATTCTCACAGGGCTCAGCCATCGTGAATAAGGAAAGAGGCTGGTAACAATGAAGGACCATCATTAGATGAGGTCATATCCAAAAACAAAAAAAATACTTTTGGACATTGGGAAATAAATACAAATATCCAAAAGCCATCAACTAACTGGCTCTCCCTTCCTTAAATATGTTCAGTCACAAAGGAACTTACTTAGTTATCAAATACTATTCATAGAGCTGTGATGGCAACACCTGTGCATTTTTTTTCATAAGCATATTGTCTTTTAAAATCCCAGTTAGGGACACAAGTTGTGTGCTGAGGTATAAAGGTATCTTTTGGAAATGTAGTGCACCCAACATGTACAATCTTACTTCCTGGTAACTATAGACTAACTTTGACACTTAGAATGGACTCAGTAAAGGTTTTGATTAATGAAAGACTTTTAGGTGTATGTTAAAAATTGTAGAGCTATTTTAAAGAAAGTTTTGTTTGGCTAAAAAAGACAAGGTTTTGGGGGCCAAGGAGATGAATTGGTATTATTTTTCTCTTTCTCCTTATTATGGTAGATGAGTTTACAGACAATAGACAATGGTCTCTGCACAAAACTCTGATGAAATTTGTTGCTACCTGACACCTTACTTTTTTTGGGGGGGGGAAGGAAGGGGAGCAGTACTGGGATTTGAACTCAGGGTTTAAGGCAGGGTCTTTTTGAGATGGTCTCACAAATAATTTGCCCAGGGTGGTTTAGAACCTTGATCCTCCTGATCTCTGCCTCCTGAGTGGCTAGGGTTAGAGGTTTGAACCACAACCAGCTTAGCTTTTTAGTTGTCAAAAAAAGAACATCTGCTTAAGGGCCATGTTTTTGGTATATTCTTGAATTATTCTTTTTGGTACATTCTTCTGGCCTCTTTCTTATTCCCAGGAAGGAAATGTTATGTTTCGGTGTCGAAGTGTTGCATGCTGGTGTTGAGGGTCCTTCCCTTCACAGGCCAGAGAACTGGTTCGTGAGGCAGCTGAATGATGAGCAAAAGTCAGTATATAAAGTAGGATTTATTAGACAGAAAGGAATGGCTACAGCTAGAGCACTGCAGTGGAGCCCAGAAGCTGATAACTCCCTGCTCAGGTGAAGGCTGGGGCTTTTTAAGGACACTTTAACTCTGGGTTAAGGTATCAGTGAGGTGAGTGTTTTTCTGTTGGCCATGTATTTGCATGGGGGCTCTCTTAGATGAGCTGGTCTGTTTACCCCTTATGGGCTGGGGGCGGGGAAAACAACCTTGAGAGCATTTTGTTTATCAGTCTTGTGGCAGATTTGTGAGACCCTGTATCTCTTCCTCAGGGTACAGGGATGCAGGTTTATATCTCCTCCTCAGGGTGCAGGAATGTAGATTTATAACTCTTTCTCAGGGTGCAGGGCTCATGGTGCTCTCCATGGGGGATGGGCTACTTACTCATCTGCCTTGGGTATCCAGACCCAACAGAAATAAAGTCTGTTATATGATGTCCAATTATATGAGTTTCTTCCCACTTTTACATACCCATCACCACCCCAATTCACTTGCACACACACACACACACACACACACACACATCCTCAATTGCAGAAAAAGAGGACAAGATAGTTGTTTTCCTGGGAACCAGAGCAATACACACATTCCGACTCACAAAAATACAAGGAAGGAAGCAGCCTTCATATTCCCTGTTAGAGTTAAAGCATTTGCATACCAGACTTCCATCTTCTTTGTACCAGGGTAAAGAAGGAAGAAAGTGGAAAGACAAGTTGGGACTGTGTTAGCAGCACTGGGAAAAGTGAACAGCTTACTCCACTGCCCATAGCAACAATTTCTACTTCCAAAAATAGAAGCAGTAATTCTCTTAAGAGGATGGGTGTTTGGTCTGAGTCATTGTATGCTGCATCAGCAAAATATAAAAATGATCATTTTTATTAACATATAACTCACACTTCAATATCCCCAGCATTTACCCTGTATTTCCTCCCTTCCAGAAGACTACAGTTTTGGAGACACCCATCCTACCTCTGGTGTCATGTAATCTTAGCCTGAAAGTATATGTGGTTGGGCAAGTGTCTATTGAATACATAGTTTGGAATAAGTTTTACGAAGTGAATATTTAATGCTTTATGTCTTAACTTAAGTGTGAGTGTACATCTATCAACAACTGAGTCAGAATATGATGTAATAGCACAATTAAAAAAATCTTTAAAATTATAATTTCATATCTGAACAAGTAAGCCTTTACAAAATTTTCCTGCTACCTTTTCTCCATTTATCTTTTAGAGTTTACCCAAATTTCTTTTACAGATGATTATAAAAATTGCTGGTTTATAAGAAATTATATTCTTAATACTTTTGGGAATTTTGAAGTTCATAACTGGATGAATAACTGAGATAAAATGGTCATTTATGATTATTTAAAAAAAGGAAGTATCAACTTGGGCCAGAGAAGTAGCTCAGAGGAAGAGAGCTTACTTAGCCTAAATGAAGTCCTGGGTTTGATCTCCAGCACCAACAGAAAGAACTACTAGTAAATGAATGAATAAATGACAACTTTTCTTTCACATGGAGAAATAAAACGCATCCTTTTTCTTTTGAAATGTATTATAATAACGATATGTTCACAAAGTCTTAGGAAGAGTAAAGTGACACTATGCATTATTGCTATTAAACTTTCCAAAGTTCATATTAACTTGAGATTCAGGAGACCCTTCAAGGGTTTTTGGAGGTATATGGAGATTATAGACCTAAAACAAATACAGCAATATTATGGGACACAGGTTACATTAAGGGGAGGCTATGCAAGAGAGGGATGAGGTAAGAGAAGGAAACCAAAAACTTGAATGAGGTTGATGTGCTCACCATACAGGAATGAATATAGAAATCTTAAACTGGCTGAGGACACCATGGGAAGTGGACTAGGGAAGAGCAAGGAGGTCTGGTAGAGATGAACCAGTTTGGGTTATAATACACATATGTATGGAAACAACATAAGGAGTCTCCCTGTATAGCTATCTTTATCTCACGCTAGCAAAAACACCATGTTTTTCTAGTTATCTTTTATGTATTTTCTTCTACAGAATCAGAGAACAGGAGGGAGGAGCAGGTTCTGTCCAGGGTGGGGCGCTGGTGGGAAGGGGAAAAGAGTAGGAGGATGAATATGATGCAAACAATGTATACACGTGTATGCAAATGAAAAATGATACCTGCTGAAACTGTTCCAGGAATGGGGAGGAAAGGGTGAATTCGAGTATGATATATTTGATACGTTGTAAGAACCTTTGTAAATACTCCAATGTACCCCCGCCTAGCACAACAATAATTTTTTAAAAAGTAAGTAAAGAGCTGGGTCTAGGGTTAATTTCATGTCACTTCCTATGCAGTGTTTTAGTAAGACATAGTTGGATTAACACACCCTATAAATAACTCATTGTACTCATAAAGTAATAAAGAACTTTAAACAGGAAATAGAAAATAAACACAGAAAAGGGATTCATGCTTCTGTCAGTATTGCTGGTTCACACATTTTCTATTTTGGTATAATTTTTAATCTTTCCAAAAGGTTGGAATTTTATGAGACAGGCTGAATATAATGAGCATCCATAAGTCTTAAAGGCCTAGAAAGAGTAGCATGGTGTAACACAACGCACCCTCCTTATACAATGTTCAGGTGTCTTTCTTCCAAGGATATGCTTAAATATGTTTTGTTTTTTTCACAATTTCATATTCAAGTCCTTTTTATTTTCTGGCTTTTACAACTTTTTGCCAATTACTTTAGCAATTTAAGATTGAGGGTTAGAAATGAATATATTTTCTAACCTATTCTTTGCTACTTTGTTGTCAGTATCAGGTAGTGAAATATCCCTTAATTTCTTCAATTCTTTAATTTCTTTTTTTGAGGGGGAACCATAATGGTGTTTGAGCTCAGGGCTTCATGCTTGTTAGGTAAGCACTCTACCACTTGAGCCACACTGCCAGCCTTTTTATGTGTTGGGCATTTTTGAGGTAGGGTCTCAGAAAGCATTTGTCTATCTGGCTTCGAACTGTGATCCTCCTGATCTCTGCCTCCTGACTAGCTAAGATTATAGGCACTAACAATACCCAGCTCTTTAATTTCTTTATAATTTTAAAATTTGAAATGCATTGGTTTGGGTCAGGAAAACATAGGGTCACACGTAATGCAGAATTGTTAGCATCAAATACCAGTTCTGTTGCACCTTAGGGAAGATATGCAATGTCTGAATTTCAGTATTATGTAAAATAGGAATAATACTATATCTGACTCACAGAGATGGTGTGCGAATTTTTAAAATTTGTAAAGTACTTGCTATCAAGTCCCACCTACTCATAGTTAGTACTATGCAAGTGTAAAATTTTTTATCATTATTATTCATCTTCTGATTCAATACCACTATAGTCTAGGACAATGGAGGGCTTACTAGCAGTGATAAGACACAAGTGTGCTAATTAATATAATTCTGTTTTTTTTGTTTTTGGTGGTACTGCAGTTTGAACTCAAAGTCTTATGCTTGCTAGTCAGGCACTTTACCATTTGAACCATGTCTCTAGATCTTTTTGCTTCAGGTATTTTTGGAATAAGGTATAATGCTTATGCTTTATGTTGTGATGACAGGCATCGCCATCACACCTAGCTTTTATTTATTTATACTTTGATTTTGTTGAAATGGGATCCCATGAACTTTTTGCCTAGGCTGGCCTCAAACCACCAACCTCATTGTCTCAGCCTTCCAAGTAGCTAAGCTTATAGACATGAGCTTCCTTGCCTGCCTGATTAATTGAATTCTTTTTTTTGTTTTGGTTTGTGGCACTTCTATGTATGTATTTTTGTGATGAGTTTTATTTTATATTTTTAATTGTTTTTACATTTATTCATATGGTATACATTGTTTAGGCCATCTCTCCCCCATACCCCCTTACTTCCAGGCAGAACTGGTTCTTCCCCCTTCAATTTTGTTGAAGAGAAAACATAAGAGATAATAAGAAAGACATAGCATTTTTGCTAGCTTGAGATAAAGATAGCTATACAGAGAAATTCCTAGCATTGCTTCCATGCACATGTGTATTACAACTTGGTTCATCTCTACCAGAGCTCTTCACTACTTCCTGGTCACCTTCCCATAGTGGCCTCTGTCAGTTTAAGATTACTTTATTAGCTCCTCTACAGTGGTCACATCAACCACTTTGAAGTTTTAGGTTTCCTTCCCTTTCCCTATTCCTCCTGCCCACAGTCTTCCTCATCTCAGCTTTCCAAGTAGCTAAGCTTATAGACATGAGCCTCCTTGTCTGTCTGATTAATTGAATTCTTAATAAATCAGATGCAATTATGGTCACCAAGAGTTTGGTTCATGACAGCAGGGACTATATGCCCATGGAACTGTCATCATGATTATAGCTGGATTCCTCTTTAAGTATGCTAAAGCTACTTTTCTTTGGAAGATAGGCCCTATAAGTCATGTTTGAGATTTCCTTTTCATTGTCATAGAAAATTCCATTAAGATGCTTAGTAAAACGATATCCTGATAAGTCCATATAAAATTTCAGTGTATGTGTGTGTTCTAAGCCTTCTCTGGTTTTCTTGGAATTCTGGTTTATCCTCCAAAATTCACACATCCTAAACATCCAACATCTCCCTACAGTGTTTACATTTGCTTCTACTAAATTTGATCTCATGAATTTTGAAGTTATCATAGTATCTCACACTATAAAGCTCTTATTATAGTCTAAGTATATCCTCTGGTAATTGGGACTTAGGTTTTATTGAAACTTTATTTGTTTTCCAAAGAAAAGTATTCCATGAATTACTGACTTTGATGTGTTGGGCTTTATGTTATAATCTTAAGCAGCTACCTAACAAGGGAATGTAAGTATGGCAAATTAACTGTTAGTAACATATGTGCACAGCTGTTATTCTCCTCTGACACACTCTTAAATGAGGAGTGTTTGTGGGCTGAGAATGAAACAGAACATGTCTTCATAATTATAAGAGCTTCCTTAATATAAAACTGTTTCTTTACTTTTTCCAACTTTATTCCAGATGAATACAAATGGACTCTGGTCTCATGGGCACATTTTTGAGAGTATCACTAGAAAGAAAAACCATCATTATCTATTGGTTAACTCCATAATGCTAAAGCAGTGTTGTTTCAAATTCCATTTCTAAAATTCTGTCTGGGCCTTGGTTTTTAATTTCTTCGTATGATATATATTGAATCTTTTATTTGGGGCAATAATTAAGTAACTCAGTCACTAGCTAGTTGTAGAAATAAAAAAAAATGAAAATGCACAATAAGGATATTTTTCGTGTGGCAAATAAAATGATAAAAACGTACACGATAAACTAGAATTTGTAGCAAAAAATATTACAGTTAATGAAACTAGTCAACCCCCCACAATAAAACCTTCCTTTCCTTGACAAGGCTGTGTGTGAGTTGATGGTAATAATAATGCTGCATTAAAATTTGTAACCATGAGCTTGCTGATAAGTGGGCTTATGATAAAGTTTGTTATATACATAGGCCTGCAATAAAATTATTACAGGCTGACAAGGCTTACTGATTCCTAATAGATGCATATATGAATGTTCTCTGAGGAAAGTTATCTTAAATATGAGTGCCTCAGGATTCTAGCATATACAGCTCACAAAACTTTTATCTCATGACAAAGTTAAGTACCACAGGAAATAATAATGTATAGTGAACCTGTCTTATTTGTAGATATATTGCCATGGTTTGACCAAGTGTGTTCAAAATAAATAGATAATTATTTTTCTTTTTTTTTCATTTTTCTTTTATTATTCATATGTGCATATAAGGCTTGGTTCATTTCTTCCCCCTGCCCCCACCCCCTCCCTTACCACCCACTCCGCCCCCTCCTCTCCCCCCCCAATACCCAGCAGAAACATCATAAATAGATAATTAAAAGCAAAAATTTTTAATTCCCACAATGCAGCTCTGTTGATAAGAGGGAAGCTCACAGTCAGTCCCACATTTGTTGCCAGTTGTGTTAAAATCATTGTGTGATCTTCTGAGTTTCCCTGCCCTAAATTTTGTGAAAATATGCCTCCCACAAAGCAAATGGTGCCCCAAAAGCAAGTTAAAAGTTAATGTGCTTAATTTAAGTGAAAACGTGAAAATGTGAGGAAAGGCAGCATGTCTTTAGCAGAGGCTGGTGGCATCAAGGTTAAAATGAACCAAGCAGCCTCAGTACAGCACTGGTCTCTATGCATCTGGAAAAAGCAAGTTTTTCCTTAACAGTGATCTTCTTGGAACCATATACAATGAATACCAAGTGTTTATTGTATTAGAAAATAGATTGCAAAAATGAATATAATAGACATAAGCCTTCTAAAACATCAACTTTACCAACTAGAAAACTTGCTAATTAAGTAGAAGACATTTTTAAATAAAATGTTAAATGAATTAAGTGATGAAAATGACTATGCAGCTATAAGAAAGTAATTTTAAAAATACAAATAAAATCATTGAAATGAGAATTTCAGTAGATGGTGCTATTATTTGAACACTGGCTATGGTCTAAAATGTTTGTGTACCCTTAAAATTCATGTATTAAGATTCTAATGCCCAACATGACAGTAGTGTGAGGTGGGGCATTTGAGACGTGATTAGGTCATGGAGGAGAACTCTCATAGAAGAGCCCTGAAAGGGAGTCATAAGCTTTTCTAAGTTGGGAGGACACAGGTAGAAGGCTCTGTGAACAACAAAGTGGACACTCATCAGATACCAAATCAGCCTTCATATTGCTCTTGGATTTCCAAGCTTATACAACGGTGAGAAATAACTTTCTGTTATTTATAAGTTACTCAGTTTATGGTATATTGATACAGCATCCCCAGAAGACAAAGACAGCTGGATAAGCACTAAAATGGTAAAAATGGGCATCACCAAAAAAAAAAAAATTAAAAGAATGCTTCAAGAGAATATTAAAAAAAAAACAGTAAATAATAAGGAGAAGGAGATAAAAGGAGACATTGTAGCACATGTATAATTGAAGTTCTGGAAGGAAAGAACTAGGGAGATAAATTATTTAAAGAAATTATATGGATGAGAATTTTTCAAAAATGATGAAATTTGTGACTCCTGGACTCGAGATACATTTTTTAAAACTTCATATACAGGTTCAGGCTGTGAAATAGTAACAGAAATGAAGAACAAGCATCTTAAAAGCAAGAGAGAAATGATCTGCACAGAAATGACAATTAGGACTTCAATAGATTTCTCTAGCAAAAATAGAAGTCAAATGTTGTAGAATGACATGTTCATAATAAGTTTAAAGTTTTGTATGAAAAACAATTTTTTCTTTTTGTATTATATCATTGTACTGGGGGTACATTGTGACATTTACAAACATTCTTACAATATATCATAGTTGAATTCACCCCTCTACCATTCTTCTTTAGTCCCCTTCTCCCACTCCTGGAATAGTCTCATTTTCCATTTTCATACATTAGTACATAATACTTCCACTATATTTACCGTCGTACACCATTTCCTTATATCCCTTATAGTTCCTTATATTCTTTATATTTCCTTGCCTTTCCCCCACACACATTGGTCCCATCTCCCAGACAGGACCCATTTTTGAATTTTGAGTATGATGGTAAATGTAACTACAATCTGATTATATAAAACTAAGCAATCTCAATTATAGGATTAAAGATTTATGACAAAACTTAAATGCAACACAAAATTAACATGCTGATGAAAGGAATGTGGGGACTGGAATCAAGGATTTGAATTCATTATTCAGAGGGAGATTTAAAAATTTTTATCAGATATAAACCATGTTACTTTTACATGGGAAATTTTGAGAGATGCTAATCAGACAGGTATGAAATAAAACGGTGGAAATAAATTCAAGTGTATCTGTAACTGCAATATATTTTAAAAGTATCAAGTTGACCACTTAAAATACAGAATGCTAGCTAAGAAAAAAACATAGTATAAGTCTTTTTATAATAAAATACCTAAAGCATAAAATCAGAGTAGGATTAGAGATAAAAGATATTAAATATATAACTGCGAAATTCTAATTGAAGAAAAACATGTTAACTATTTAAGATCAGTTAAAATAGACTACTAGAAGACCCCTTCCATTTATAAGGAAAATCAGCTCACCTGTATACCACCGAGAGTGAATCCTAATTTAAACTACAGTATGTGGATGAGAACTATGCATCAATGCACTGATATAGTTTCATCAGTGTTGATAATAGGGTGTGTTGATGGTGGGGGAGAATATGCATGTGGTAGAGAGAATGAATGAGAAATTTCTGTGCCTTCCTTTCTTTCCTTAAAACTGGTCTACCATATAGTCTATTAAAAATTATAAGTGGGTTGGACATGTAGCTCAGTAATACAGTGCTTGCCTCACATGCACAAGGCTCAGACTCAGTTTCTAGCACCACACACACATAAAAGTAGGAGTCACATACTCTGAATTTTTTGCTTTTTAACATTGACTAGAAAAGTGACAGAAACACAGATCCACATGTACATTAAATTGTTGATAAAAACAAGTGAAAACCCAGCACTCAGGAAGTTGCAGCAGGAGAATGGCAAGTTGGAAGACACCCTTGGCTACCTACATAGGAAGACACTGTTTTGAACAAACAAACAAAAAACAAGTGAAAGTGTGCCTGAGAGGAAAAGTCTTCTTTAATGATTTCTTAAGAATTCTACTTTCTTGGAGAGGAGGATGACAAAAGACAAAGGGTACAAAATTACAATCAGATAGGAGGAATAAGTTCTAGTGCATGGTAACTATAGTTAACATATTATATATTATATGTAATTATTATATATTTCAAAATGACTAAAAGAAAGATTTTGAAATGTCACCACAGAGAAATAGTAAATGTCTGAAGTGATGGATATGCTAACTACTCTGACTTTGTCATCATTCAATGTATAAATGTTTCAATACGTCAAACTTAACCTAGAAATATGTGTAATTATAAAATATAAACAAAAAGAAAATATATTATTAAATTTGAACATATGAATTGATGTGTAAGTGTATAAATGAACATGAAATAAAAGCTGAAAATTTATTTATATGACTAATTTTTTAATGGTCATTTTGGATACAACTTATGTGAATTTGTAACAAATATTTTTATTCACATTATTTTTCTCCCTTACATTTATTTTTGACTCCCTTCCTCCCTTTCTTTTCTGAGATACTGTTTTAAAGTGTACTCAGACCCCACACTAGCTAAGCAAATGCTTTACCATTTAGCGTGTCCCCAACTCTTTTGCTTCAGCTATATTTTTAGATAGAATCTCACATTTTTTCTAGGGCCAACTTGGGACTGTGATCCTTCTACCTCTGTCTCCTATGTAGCTTGGGACTGCAAGCATAATCTACCATACCTGGTTTGTTTGCTATGATGGAGTCTTGCTAACTTTTTCCTAGGTCTGCCCTCATATAACAGTCCTCCTGATCTTCACCTCAAGAGTAGATAACATTACAGGCATGGCCCACCATGCTTGGCCCTTTGCTTTTATTCTTTTGTTGAGGCAATAAATATTCCAAGATATTACTTAGGACAGGTTAGTAGAGTTACTTCATTTGTCTGTATACATATGTGTTTTCACACACACACACACACACACACACATCATTATTCATCTCTGAATTAATGAACCACATCACATCTTTTATAAAAATATGTAATCAACTAGCCTTATTTATCAGTAGATTATTAGCTTGCTGAACTAATTAATATAACAAGAAAAATGACAACATATCTATTTTTCATAATAGGAGAGCTACTGTGACCAATCCCCTGCAATCTTTAATCTTAAATATCTGTTTGTTATCTTCATTTATATTTTGCATGTGACATTATCTGAAAAACTCTTTTCTCTATTTGTCTTAAATAAATGGAGGAACTCATTGTGAAGCTGCCACACTTTCTAGTGGGGACCATGAACTTGCCTAGCTCAATTACTCAACTGCTACTTCTGCTAACTTCAGTAAATAGAGATTTCATCTCCTCAAATTATAACTTGATGATTATTATAATATTAGAAAAGTTGAGAGCTGAAAAAGATCTGATTATCAAAATCACATGAGATTACTGTATTTGTCAATAAAAAGGCCTTACTGAATCATTTGTATAGCAAACATTTGACATCAAATACATCTTTCAGATAAGTTCATTCAAGCTCTCTTATCTGGGTGCTATAAATGGACAATGTAATATTTTAATGCGTGTAGTGTAATTTTTTTACTAAGGCTAAAATTATCAGTGCAATGCTCATATTTTCTAAGCCAAAATACTGGATTCATGGTCTGAAAATTACCTGCATACATATGAGAAAAAATATAAATATCTTAAATAAGAGCTGGTACATTCATGTGTTATAACTGTAATTGTGTTAGTACATTTAAATGGGATTTAAATTTGTTCAGGGTTGCTTAATGATTATATTTTCTACAAATTTGAAAGTATTTTATATTGCACTGTTTGTATATGAAAACAAAACAAAAATATCTTAGACATAACATTTTAAGTCAAAATAATAACATATCTAATTGTATTTTGATACACTCAAAATACAATTTAAAATGTGCCATTAGACTAAAAAGGAAGATCCAACCATTTGTTGCTTACAGGAGACCCATCTCACTGACAGAAATAAGCATAGGCTTAGGATGAAAGGCTGGAAGAAGATTTACCAAGCCAATGGCCCCCGAAAACAGGCAGGAGTAGCAATACTTATCTCTGACAAAGTAGACTTCAAACCTATATTAATCAAATGAAATAAAGAAGGACATTCCATACTAATAAAAGGGGAAATAGACCAAAAGAAAATAATAATTATCAACCTATATGCACCCAATGTCAATGCACCCAATTTCATCAAACACACCCTGAAAGACATAAAAGCATATATTAATGCCAACAAAGTGGTTGTGGGAGACTTTAACACCCCACTATCATCACTAGATAGGTCATCCAAACAAAAAAATCAATAAAGAAATCCAAGATCTAAAATATACAATATATCAAATGGACCTACTTGATGTCTACAGAACATTTCATCCAACTTCTACACAATATGCATTCTTCTGAGCAGCCCATGGAACCTTCTCCAAAATAAATCATATCCTAGGGCACAAAGCAAGCCTCAGCAAATATAAGAAAATAGAAATTATACCGTGAATGCTATCTGATCACAATGCAATAAAACTAGAACTTAACAACAAAAGTAAAGACAAAAAAATGCAAACACCTGAAAACTGAATCTCATTACTTAATGAAAAATGGGTCATTGATGAAATAAAAGAGGAAATTAAAAAGTTTCTGGAAGTCAATGAAAATGAAAACACAACCTACCAGAACCTATGGAATAGAAGGAAAGTACCTCAGCATTATAAAAGCTATATATGACAAACCTACAACCAGCATTATACTTAACGGAGAAAAACTAAAACCATTCCCTGTAAAATCAGGAACCAGACAAGGATGCCCACTATCTCCACTCCTATTCAACATAGTACTGGAATTCCTAGCCAGAGCAATTAGGTAAGAAGAAGGAATAAAAGTAATACAAATAGGTAAAGAAATTGTCAAAATATCCCTATTTGCAGATGACATGATCCTATACCTTAAAGACCCAAAAAACTCTAGTCAGAAGCTTCTAGACATCATCAATAGCTACAGCAAGGTAGCAAGATATAAAATCAACATAGAAAAATTATTAGCATTTCTATACACTAATAATGAACAAACTGAAAAAGAATGTATGAAAACAATTCCATTTACAATAGCCTCAAAAAAAATCAAATACCTAGGTGTAAACTTAACAAAAGATGTGAAAGACCTCTACAAGGAAAACTATAAACTTCTGAAGAAAGAGACTGGGGAAGACTATAGAAAGTGGAGAGATCTCCCATGCTTATGGATTGGTAGAATCAACATAGTAAAAATGTCGAGACTCCCAAAAGTAATCTACATGTTTAATGCAATTCCCACCAAAATTCCAATGACATTCATTAAAGAGATTGAAAAATCTACCATTAAATTTATATGGAAACACAAGCGGCCACGAAGAGCCAAGGTAATACTCAGTCAAAAGAACAATGCGGGAGGTATCACAATACCTGACTTCAAACTATATTACAAAGCAATAACAATAAAAACAGCATGGTATTGGCACAAAAGTAGACATGAAGACCAGTGGAACAGAATAGAGGACCCAGATATGAAGCCACACAACTATAACCAACTTGCCTTTGACAAAAGCACTAAAAATATACGATGGAGAAAAAGCAGCCTCTTCCACAAAAACTGCTGGGAAAACTGGTTAGCAGTCTGCAAAAAACTGAAACTAGATCCATGTACATCACCCTATACCAATATTAACTCAAAATGGATCAAGGATCTTAATATCAGACCACAAACTTTAAAGTTGATATAGGAAAGAGTAGGAAATATTCTGGAATTAGTAGATATAGGTAAGAACTTTCTCAGTGGAACCCCAGCAGCACAGCAACTAAGAGCTAGCATAGATAAATGGGACCTCATAAAGCTAAAAAGCTTCTGCTCAACAAAAGAAATGGTCTCTAAACTGAAGGGAACACCCAGTGGGACAAGATATTTGCCAGCTACACATCAAAGGACTGATAACCAGAATATATAGGGAATTTAAAAAACTAAATTCTCCCAAAACTAATGAGCCAATAAAGAAATGGGCAAGTGAACTAAACAGAACTTTCTCAAAAGAAGAAATTCAAATGGCCAAAAAACACATGAAAAAATGCTCACCATCTCTAGCAATAAAGGAAATGCAAATTAAAACCACACTAAGATTCCACCTCACCCCTGTTAGAATAGGCATCATTAGCAACACCACCACCAACAGGTGTTGGCGAGGATGTGGGGAAAAAGGAACCCTCATACACTGTTGGTGGGAATGTAAACTAATATAACCACTCTGGAAAAAATTTGGAGGCTACTTATAAAGCTAAACATTGATCTACCATTTGATCCAGCAATACCACTCTTGGGGATATACCCAAAAGACTGTAACACAAGTTACTCCAGAGGCACTTGCACACCCATGTTTATTGCAGCACTATTCACAATAGCCAAGTTATGGAAACAGCCAAGATGCCCCACCACTGACGAATGGATTAAGAAAATGTGGTATCTATACACAATGGAATTTTATGCAGCCATGAAGAAGAACGAAATGTTATCATTTGCTGGTAAATCGATGGAATTGGAGAACATCATTCTGAGTGAGGTTAGCCTGGCCCAAAAGACCAAAAATCATTTGTTCTCTCTCATATGTGGACATAAGATCAAGGGCAAACACAACAAGGGGATTGGACTATGAGCACCCGATAAAAGCGAGAGCACACAAGGGAGGGGTGAGAATAGGTAAGACACCTAAAAAATTAGCCAGCATTTTGTTTCCCTTAACACAGAGAAACTAAAGCAGATACCTTAAAAGCAACTGAGGCCAATAGGAAAAGGGGACCAGGAACTAGAGAAAAAGTTAGATCAAATAGAATTAACCTAGAAGGTAACACACACGCACAAGAAATTAATGTGAGTCAACTCCCTCTATAGCTATCCTTATCTCAACTAGCAAAAAACCCTTGTTCCTTCCTATTATTGCTTATACTCTCTCTTCAACAAAATTAGAGATAAGGGCAAAATAATTTCTGCTGGGTATTGAGGGGGTGGAGGGGAGAGGGAGGGGGCAGAGTGGGTGGTAAGGGAGGGGGTGGGGGCAGGGAGGAGAAATAACCCAAGCATTGTATGCACATATGAATAATAAAACAATAAAAAAATTAAATTAAAAAAATAATAAAATAAAATTAAAATGTGCCATTAAATAAAAGAAGGGATGGTACATGGAGAATTTTGTAAAATATTTTGGAGTGAACACACTTATTTCAATAAGAAAGTGTCAGCTACTTATACTATAAGTAAGCTTCATTACTTTATAAATGTATGATTTAGAAAAAAATTATATAAAATCTTGTCATACATTTTCTCTATCAGTAAAACACCCATAATTATTAAGAACTCTGTAATGTGAAGAAAAACAAGGTTATCTGCAGACCTGAGGTAAGTCAAATGGGAAAGTAAATATGAAGAACAGAAGTTTGAAAATTCAGTTCATAAAATCTAACATGAATTCCTTTATTAAATCGCTACTGTGTATATGTATCATAATCAAGAAAAAACAAAACACATATTTTTACTTAAAGATTTGAAAATGAAGTAATTTTTCTTGCTGCTTAAAAAATATAGGTATTCTGCACAGAATATATTTTCTTAGTAACAAAACTATGATTCAAATGTTGTTTCTTACCTGTTATCTGGAAAACAAGCAAGGTTTAATGTATGCTAATTACACAAAAATAGCCCGATGTCAGATAAAGATCTTTCAGCCGAACAATATTTTGATATTTTCACAGTTTTAAATGTGATTTTCATTTGATCATTAAGTGAATTCTAGATTTTGTTAAATCATTGTACAATGATGTATTTTAATTTGTTTGCTAGTTAACTGTGAGATTTTCTTTTTGCTAAAACCCAGAAGGATAGCTTTCTCATTTCAAAAATCTTTTTCCTATCTTGGAAGAATAAATTTCCTATTTATATATTTCATTTGAGTGGAGGAATATAGGTAAGCAAATCTAAAATAATGAAAAGAATGATAGTCAAAAGTGGATTTGTATAAAGACATGTAGGCCACTATGTAATTTTCTAAGCTATCAACAGAGAAGTCTTAAATCAGTTTTGAAATTTCATACTTAAAATAGGCCATTTTAAAGTTTTAGAATTTTATGCAAAATTACACTTTTGAAATAGGTAAAATATCTTATTCCACACTGAAGAATGCTTTGGGTGGTTTACCTGAAAGCCATTTGTTTAGGGATAAATAAGGCTAGACAATTGAGACCAAGTAAACAATGAACTATGCCCCAAGGAAGAAGGAAAAGATTTACCCTCCTGGCTTAAAATACTCGATTTCAATTTGATAGCATGGTGTATTACTTTTCCCTTTGGAACAAACTGTATGTAGAGGTTTTTTTTGCTAGGAACTCAATCTCTTTAATCAGCTTACATTAAATCTCCTTCCTGATATTAACAGATAAATCATTCACTTACTACTTTACATATAATTGAATAATGTTCAGCCACCACCAAAATGCCAGCAGGTATTATTTTCTTGTATTTGCTGTTCTATAAATGATAACTGAAAGTTCAAACTACTGAGAAAAATCTCTCTTTTGATGCAAGGTATTAAAAAAGGAATTGTTGAGGTATAGACAAAATCACCACAGAAAACATGCACAAAGTAATTAGAGAGCAAATTCCACAAGTCCCATCATGTGACAGAAGTCATAAGCTCAGGCTTCACAACTGTGACTGTCATCATCCAAACTACATTTCATTTTTTTTAACATTTTTCATTTTTTTTGTTGTTGTTATTGTTTTTGGTGGGTCTAGTGTTTGAGTTCAGAATGTCACTCTTGCAAAGCAGGTGCTGTAGTGAGTGAGCTACACCTCTAGTCCATTTTGCTCTGGTTCTTTTGGATCTGGGGTGTCATGAACTATTTGCCTGGGATGACTGGCCTTCAACCATGATCGGCCCAATTTTGGCTTCACAACTAGCTAGGATTTCAGGCATGTGGTACCAGCACTCAACTTTTTTTTTGAGTTTTTTGAAGACAATAATTTGCTCCTATTATCTGGGATGACTTAACTCCAGACCCGCAAATATCCCTTTCTCTCCAGCTATACTTGGAAGCAACATTAATACACACAAAAGGGATCACCCTTATTCTCTTTCAGCCCTCTATGTTCCATTCTTGAAGAGGCTGTATAGTCTGTTCATTCTGGGAAAAACATCCCCAGAATATTTTTCTTCATTCTGGGAAGGCTAAGTCTTGAAGCTGGCTAGAGCTTTGTTAACATCTTTGTAGCTTTGCTTGTCTAAAGAGATAAATAAAAACAAACCAAAAAAGCATGGCTTAGTATTGAGGTTGGAAGTGGGCCCCTGGCTGCAACTGTCTCTTTCCCTGTATATTCTCTTTCTATTTGTGGACTTTTTATGCTAACTATTTTTAATGCCTCCCTGAGATATTTCAGGGAGGCAAAGCCATAGAGGCAAGACTTGCTGTACTGGAACACTTCCTTCAGCATTTGGAGATGGTCATGGTATTGCCTACTGTCATAGACCTTAGCAGTGTTGAAGTTGGGGGTCATTAGGCATGGGGATTGTGTAGGTTTTGAGCAACACAATGAATATTCTTGTACAACCAGTTCCATGATGTGAGTACCAACCAAAGTCCAGCAACCTTCAGGCATACTCAGGACAGTTGCATCTCATAAGATACCCCTCAAAATCAATCTAGCACTGAACCAGGTAAGGTGTGGTGGAAGTTTTCCACCTAATGAAATTCAGTAAGTACATGCACTTTCACTCAAACCTTTCTTAGATGTAAACAGGGTCTCCATATAAAACATTGAGAGCAACTGTGCTTCTGACTTGTGAAAGGAGGACTTGTACCACAGCAGGAACAATTGGTGTTGGCACAGTTAAGTTATATGACAGACTTCTTGAGGAGCTCATACAGCCAGAACATTGGCAGGCAGTTGCTATCAGACAGGGAAATATAGAGAGTGCTAAAGTACTTCATGGCACCTTGGGCTGGAGGTGCTCAGAGTGGATCTGGCCTTCCCTTACATGATGTGACATGGCAGACCAAATTATGGTGACTCATGAGCACCTGAGAGCCCTGAAGGTACTGTCTATATGTCTAAGAGGTAGAAGCCTAGGCTGATGGGCGCTTCTCAGTGTGCACAAATGACCTCCATCTTCTGAACATTTTCCAGAGAAAGCTGAGCAACCAGGGGGAAATCCATGTTATTTATAGCAAGCTCATAATGATAATACAAGAAGTAAAGACAGGTACAGTGGATGGGGATTTCAAGGAAGGAGTAGAACAAATTTTTTAAGACTGTCTTCCATTCTTTTTTCTCTAAATCAGCACCTAGTGCTTTGCTAGTTTCTTAAAGCAGAATTTTAGAGATGAAAAATGGTGAAATCCAAACACCTTAATTAAGCAACAAGGAAGCATGATTTCACTACTAGACTACTACTTTGATAGTTCTTAGTCCTAATAAACACAATGTCCACTTTTTAAAACAAACACTATCACTAACATTCTCTTTATTCTCCCACATTGAAAATCACAGCAAAATGTGGCTACATGCATAATTTTTAAATGAATAAAATATAAATTTAACATATGAAGCTTCAATTTCAACTATATTGGAGAAATTAATATTACCTTATTCCTCAGTTTTTAAAGAAATGACCTTAAGAATCACTGCTTCCCTGAGCAAAGGCTGTGTTAGAACAGGGTGAAAGTAGTCAGAATTGTGTGAACCTGTGTTAGAAGACATAAGGTTAGGAATACAAAACCATCTTTATGCCTCATCTAGATATAGATCTTAATTATAGAAAAAAGAACCTACTACCAATAGAATTACTTAATCTCACACACTCTGGGTAAAACTTTGCTGAAAACACGTTAGGAATGTTCTGGTTAGTTAGATCAAAAAGAATTAACCTAGAAGGTAACACACACTCACAGGAAATCAATGTGAGTCAATGCCCTGTATAGCTATCCTTATCTCAACCAGCAAAAACCCTTGTTCCTTCCTATTATTGCTTATACTCTCTCTACAACAAAATTAGAAATAAGGGCAAAATAATTTCTGCTGGGTATTGAAGGGGGGGAAAGGGAGGGGGGGAGTGGGTGGTAAGGGAGGGGGTGGGGGCAGGGGGGAGAAATGACCCAAGCCTTGTATGCACATATGAATAATAAAAGAAAAGTGAAAAAAAAAAGGAATATTCTGGTTAATGGGTAGATAAACGACTCAGAATAGCATACACTCACGGTCCCCATACACATCATGTAAAGATATGTAGATCAAGTGAATATGGATGAACACAGTTATTTAAGAAAGAACAAGGTATGCATCATGAGAAGCATGGATTGAAGTGACAGTGTCAGCTACAGTGGACCATGAGTACAATATCAAATACCTGTCTCCTGGTCTTACTTAAGCATTTCCTAAAGGCTCGAAAGTGAGCATCGAAAGCATTGAAAGGGAGCAACTTTCCAGACAGACTCCAAAAGAAACTCTAAGAGTAAAATCATAGTGACATTGTACAATGCCAAGAAAAAAGATACAAAACAACATTTGAAAAGCAACAAACTTTTTTTAATGAAACAGTGGAGCAGTATTTTCAAAGCGGTAAAGAAAAATGTGAACATGATATTTGTACACCCACATAAACTCTTCATGGTTGCAAGCAAAAAATGTGAACATATAAAAATGACAACATTCATCTCTTACTACACTTCTTAATTCAAATTATAGTAAAATTTTAACATGAACAGAACCGAACATAAAGGAGAAAGAAATTACAACATGGAACATTGAAGAAAACATTAAAAATAGTTTGTGCCATTAAAGCAGTAGTACTAATATTAATAATAATAAAAAGTTTGAATCTTATAAGCTTGGACTGTAGCTCAGTGATAGAGAATGTGAAGGGACCTCAGTTTTATAATCAGCACTGCAAAAAGAAAAAAAAAAGCTGCCATGCAAGAGTAAAAACTTGTGACTATTTGTTCATTTCAGGGCCTAACAACAACAAATACACACACATGCACATACACAAATGTATTTAATATTTGAAAACATACAGAATAATCGAACAGGTTCTGCAAAATTTAAGGGCCATCATTAAAAGTGTAGAAATATTACGTTTTTCAAATTTAAAAAGGAAATTCAAAGAAATACAAATTCTTTCCAACACAAACCGAGACAAGAAAAGGGGGTAATAGAAGATAGCATTGCACATGTGGCCCAAATGATACAGCAGCCTGTCCAACAACTAGTACCTGTCGTAGAGGCTTCTACTGTCCTAGGCTCCACTCAAAATCAGCAACTTTTGGAGTCACTGGTATATGTGCCAGAGTTACACATTCAAATGAGGAATGTGTAGCATCCACAAAACAAGATAAGCCTTCAAACATTGTGCTTCTTTTTTAGGTGTAGGAAGGACAGGTGTGTCAACTTATTCTTCACCTTAGAAGAGATATTTTGTCAACCTTACACCAGTAGACTCTTAGAAATTTTACTGAGGTAGAGGGCTTTTGAATTTCAGTTGAATTTATTTCCCTTCCTCTGGCATGCAGATGCTTTTTACCAACAACAAATATCATCAATGTAATGAACCAGTGTAACACCTTGTGGAAGAGAAAGGCAATCAAGATCCCTGGATACTGAATGGATCAAGAAAATGTGGTATTTGTACACAATGGAATTTTACTTAGCCATGAAGAAGAATGAAATCTTATCATTTGCAGGTAAATGGATGGAACTGGAGAACATCATTCTGAGTGAGGTCACTCAGGCTCAGAAGACCAAAAATTGTATGTTCTCCCTCATAGGCAGTCTTTAGATCTAGGGCAAATGCAGCAATGTGATTGGACTTGGATCACATGACAAGGGGAGAGCACATATAGGAGATATAGGAATAGGTAGAAAACCCAAAACATGAAAGCGTATGATGTCCCCATTCCAGAGGAACTAATACAGAAACCTTCAAGCAACAGAGGTTATCATGAGAAGGGGATCAGGAACCAGTGTAAAGATCAGTTAGAGATGAATCAACATGGGTTGCAACACTCATGTACATGAAAGCAATGCTAGGAATCTCTCTGTATAGCTATCCTTAACTCAACTAGCAAAAACACTTTGTCTTCCTTATTATGCTTATGTCTTTTCTTCAACAAAATTAGAGATAAGGGCAGAACAGGTTCTGCCTGGAAGTGAGGGGGGAGAGGGTGGGGGAGGGAGGCAAGAGGGGAGAAATGGCCCAAACAATGTATGCACATGTGAATAAATGAATAATTTAAAAAAAGATCCCTGGATACTAAGTTATGACACCAGGATGGAGAGGTAATATATCCCTGAGGTAAAACAGTAAAAGTGCATTGTTGGCCTTGCCAGCTGAAAGCAGATTGCTTCTGTAGGGCATTAAGGATAAGCATGGAGAAAAGGGCACTTGCTAGCACACTAATTGCATACCACAGGCCAGGAGATGTGTCAATCTGATCAAGTAAGGAAGGCACTTTTGGTATGGCATCTGCAGTTGGAATACTTGCAGAATGTATTCTGTCAGTGTGTTAAGTTTTAGGTTTCCTTAAAAAATTTTAAGGTTTTTCTTCTCTTTTTCAAAAACAAGCAAAGAAATGAGCCAATGGTAAATATTAGGTCTTCTTTTAAAGTATCACCTCACTGGGTAGCCAACCTCTTTAAATGTTACTACAAAGGATTAATGTAACTCTGGTCACAAAGAAAGAGAAACCAACACTTTTGCTTGCAAATTCCATTTGTCAAGATTCATGATGTCAGTGAAAGCATGTAATTCTAGCTACTTAGGAGGCAGAGATTGGGAGGATCATGGTTTGAGGCCAGGAAAGGAAAAAGTTCACAAGACTCCATGTATTCATATATGAAAATAGGAGAATAAAACCTGTTGAAATTGTGCCAAGAAGAGGTGAAGGAAAATGATGAAGTAAATTTAACGAGGATTTATTGTAAACACATATGAAATATGACAAATATGTATCCCCCTGTACAGATGTTGTATGCTAATTCTAAAAATTAAAAAAATACATGAACTGTTTCTACCACTTTGGCTATATCTACTTCTCTCTACAGTTCCTTCCTTAGCTATTAATTGATTCTGCATTTCAGCAATTTTATAATTTCAAGGATGCAATCATACAGTATTTTACATTTTGGGGTTCACTTTTTTCATTCAACATAATTCCCTGGAGACACATCCAAGATATTTTGCATGTCAGTAGTTCATTTATCTTTATTGTTCAAAATGGAGTCTCAGATAAAAGAGTCTATACCTCAATGAGGACTGGTTAATGCTAGAGAGAGTAATGCTAGAGCAAAAACACAGATCGTATCCAAAAGCCGAAGAAAGAGAAGAGGTCTGACTGAAATTTAAGTCACTGTACATGAGGATCCTTTCAAAGATGATATAAATCTGATTTACTGTTGTAGACAGAAGGATGGTAATTTTGGTAAGAATATTTTGAGCAAACATCAATGATGGCAGAAGCATAAATTCAAAATAACTTTGATATGTGATATGAAGAATAAAAATGATGGGATCATTTAACTTTCCTTGCTTTACATTCTATGGAATTCATAAGAAATACTGGCCTTGGCCGATTCTTTTCAAGTTTAATGCATCTGAACTAGCCATATATGTTGTACAGTATAGTACCTGGTGCACATAAATTCTCAATAAATATCAGCTATTAGTTTGTGGATGATTCATATGCTGTCATAATTATTCCTTTGTGGTTTTATTTTTTCTTTTAACAGACTATATGATTAGAGGAATTTTCAGTTCACAGAAAAATTGAACAGAAGGTACAGTTTCCCTGTGTTTTCCTTTTGTTCCCAGCTAAACTTAACGTGTTTCTTTTTTAGGGTAGGGTGGGGTGGGGGAGCCAGCACTGGGGTTTGAACTTTCAAACTCAGAGGCCTCAGGATTGATAGGCAGGCATTCTTACCACTTGAGACACTCCACTGCACTAAAGCTTTTGAATTCAAGACCCATATCTTGTTTCTTGTTTCCCAAAGACTAATTACTTATTTAATGAAGATATTTAATAAATTTAGTTTTATATAATGGTAACTATTAATTTTTCTCTCTGACAGAAGCTAATACACCACTATACAAACAACACTTGATAATATGTATTAATTGGTTACTTTCTTGGTATTATTTTAGATCATTAATATGCAAACTGTATCCGGAAGATACTATGATAAAAAAATTCAAGATTTAATTTATAGAAGTCCATTCTGGGGCAATAAATTTCAGTGAACACCTTATGCAAAACTTTTGATCTTATATCATTCTAAGCATATATAATATGAATCAAAATTTGTATTAAGAGAAACTTTAGCTATAATTCATCCATTTGTAAATTCTTATATCTTCTCCACAGGGCCAATGGTCCAGCTTTTGAATTTTTTAAGTGAAGCAAGTAACTACAAATTTTAAACTTCAATTTGTGAGGTTTAGTTTTATGTGTTTTTATTTGCGTATGTCGTTTGTACAAAGGGATTTCATCATGACATTTCCATACATGCAGATGACTTACCTCAATCATATTCACCCCTGCGTTATTCTTTTAATTTTTAGTAGTTAAAAATCATAGAAGCCATATGGTTTTCCTATGTAGACTTTAAAAATTGATTATTCTATTAGAAACATAGAATTTTAAAAATCTGCATAAAAAATCACATAGAGAATTTTTGGTCACTATACCTTTAAGGGATGGGTTTTTTGTTTGTTTTTTTTTTTAATTTTGGTTCTAACAAAGCATTTGGAAAAGGAGAAGGTATTTTTCAGATCTCTGATCGAAATGTCAGTGTACAGCCTTTCATTGTCTTTGCATAAGCTTCCTCAAATTTCTCATACTGGGCTACAGTAAATTGATTCTTCCAGTCTCCTGAGATGCCTAAAAAGAAAATATAAAGTGGAAAACTTCAGAATAACACCAAGTTTCTCTCTAATAACATTTTTTGTTTGTTAGTTTCTGTATATGTGTTTTTGTTGTCTTGGATTGGGTCTTGATAATTTTTCCTGGACCGGCCTTTGACTCCAGGTCTTCTGGTCTGCACTTCCTATGCAAGTGGAGAATGTGGATTACCATCCACATTCTAATAGCAGCTTTAATGTGAATTACTACGCTTTATATTTTTAAACTTTTAACATTAGGACATGTGCCTCAACTCAAATCCTCACCTCACATGACCATTTCAGATTTCTATGCCATCTTAGTCTTTCAAAACTACCCATAGATTTTTTTTCCCAATATGATGTGAAAAAATAATAATAATCCTCTAGGTAAATTAAAGAAATGTCCCTGAGAGACAATTCTGACATCTGAAAATCCTGATTCATTGGCTTTAAGAGCTTAGTTAACAAAAGATAGAGAGAAATTTTCAGTCATTTTAAAGATAGTTTATGAGAAAAGTTTTATGGTCAAGTAAAATTGGAAATTGAATAAATGTAGTTAACTACGTCTTTACTAAAGGATTACTGCGTCTTGAAAATATGAACAATATCAGAAATCATTAAGAAAGGATAAAAGCCAGGTAGGTGCCAGTGGTTCTCACCTATAATGCTAGCTACTCAGAAGGCAGAGATCAGGAGGATTGTAGTTCAAAGCCAGCTTGGGCAAATAGTTCTGTGGGACAGGATCTTGAAAAAATCCCATCACATAAAAGGGCTTGTGGAGTGGTTCAACAAGACATTTGCACCGAATATTTTATTAAAAGATAACCATCTTTGTGGAAACAGTTTTCAGGAAAAATAGAAATATAGAAAACATGCCAAAAATAGCTATAATCAATCCCTTGCATTTCAGAGTTCTGCATCTGTGCATCCAACAAATCACAAAAATACTTGGGGAAAAATGTTCTGGAAATGTAGATTTTTTTCATCATGATTCCCTAAATTATACAGAGAATAGGTACTTACATTGTATTAGTTCTCATAAGTCTACTAGAGATGATTTAAGTGTACAGAAGGATGAACACAGGCCACATACAATACTGTATCATTTTATGTAGGGGACTTGAGCATATGTGATTTTCAATATGTGAGAGGTTCCTAGAACCAGTCCCCTGTGGACTTTAAGGTATGTCAGTCTGGTTCAGGGTTTCTCAAAGTTCTCATTTTATTTATTCATGTATATATATATTCTATATGTATATATATATACATATATATACATATAGAATATATATATGTCTATATTTAGATCCAGACAATCTTTAGGGAAAAGGAGGCCTGTCTAGTGCATCAAAGGACATTTAGCAGCATTTTCAGCAGTTAGATGCCAATAACACTACCTAGCTGCAACGGAGAAAAGTATCTCCAGATGCTCATCTCTGGGATTAAGAATCATACTTAGTTGACATCTGAAATCCCCATGGTGTATTTCCCAACCTTCTAAAAATAAAAACCCTCTAGAATTTAAGAAAATGCAGTATAGTTAAAATTAAGTTCCTTATTAGCCTCTCAGCAAAACACCTTTCTCCCCAAACCTGTCTTAGGTTTTATTTTTGCTAATAATTATTTAGTCCCTTCTTCACTATAAGATTTTATATTCCTGCCCATAAGGTATGTATTTGATTCCTTCTTGCCTCATATTTTCAGCCTAAGTTTTTATCTACTTTGGCCAATAAAATTGGAACATGTTTGACATATACTGTATCTAAAGAGAAGCTTTAAAATGAATTACAAGTTTCTACCAGCTCTCTCAACTGTTCTCTCTACCAGGATATTAGGCATGTCACACATATGAACACCTCTTTCAGCTTGGGATACAAAAAGAGACAATACAAGGAGTTGAGACCAAGAAAAACAAACAAAAGTGGCAGGAGCCACAAGTGACCAGCCTCCATCAATCAGTATGTCACTTAACTAAAAAATTAATGTTACAGTGAAGTCACTGAGCTTCTTGGAGTTGTTTGCATTATAGAAACTTGACTAGTATATATACAACCAACATATCCTCTCATTCTCTATCTCTCTCTTTCTCTCTTTCACTCTCTCTCTCTCTCTCACAATTCAATACATGCTTATTAAAGACCTATTTTGTGCAAGATGTTGTATATTGAGTCCAATAATGAGAATGCAATTGTTTACAGAAATCATACAAACAACTTCAAAGAGTTAAACTCCAGCATAGTAAATTTTAAAAGAAAATGAATTATATCTTGATAATTCAGACAAATGAAGGGCCTCATGGTCACTGATACACAGGCTGCTGAATAAACATTTCTCATGAGAGTCCACAAGTTTCATGTTAGCTTATAGTATAGGTACAATGTCTTTGCCACAAATTGTTTTCTGTGAGGCTCTTGCTTTCTTTTCTTTTTTTTAATGCTTCTCTCACTAGCATACTCAATTGCTCTAATTTCCTACAATATCACATTTATACATCTACCTCCACTCCATGGTGAAACCAGCAAACTCTACTGAAACTAGTGTCTTATGTCCTCACCTTTTCTCATGAAGGGAGACACAGAATCGTCCAGCTCCTCTTTCTTCATAGTGGTGTAATTTGCACTAGGATTCTGCTTCATTACATTGAAAGAGCTATGGTAGAGGATTTTATTCACAGTTTTTTCTGGAAAATCTTTCTCTAGAAATGTTAATAACTTCTTAATTCCACAGTTTAGATCCTAAAAATAATGAAGGAAAAAGGATCATTTCTGTTACAAAGAAGGGAATGCATTTAACAAAGTTCTATGTTTACTATTATAGCAGAGAAGATAATTTTTCCTTTTGCAGTAAGAAGTACATATCCTTTCTTTGGCTATTCCAGGAAACCACTTGCTGAAAGGAAGATTAACATTTACTTCAAAAAAGTTAAAAGAAAATAATTGAGTTAATATTTAGTATTTCTTGTTCAAAAATATAATTAACTTGCAGAATAACAGACAGTAGTAATAAAACAAGCTACTAACTGCTTTACAATTTTCAAAGTCAGAGTTATTGGACCCTGAGCAAACTGATCCAAATAACTAGAGTCATAGTTTTACCTGCCACAGACTTCAGTTTTGAATGCCAGCATGGCTCATAGAATTCATGTGATAAATATCTTAATGATGAAAAAAGGTTAATCTAAAAATAATTGGAAAAGTTTCATGTAGACTTACTCAGTGAGAAACAGAATTATGGCATAAGAAGATGTTGGAGAAATTAACAAGGATTATATAATGTCAAACTGTAGGTCTGGTAGAATGGCTCAAGTGATAGAGCACCTGCCTAGCAAGCAGGAGGCCCTGAGTTCAAACCCCGGAACCACAAAAAAATATCAAACTCATTAATTATTTTAATGATTTCATATTTTGCTAAGGACAGGATATTTGAAGACAGGAGTGGTTTTGGGTTTCAGAAAGACCATTCACCCTAAGTGGATAATAGAAGCAAGATGAGAGAGCCCATATAAGTCAAAATGGATGCCTGAACTTAAGTGGAAAGCAGTGGTGATAGGAAAAAGTAGATGAGAACAAGATCTATTTTTAAGGCACAATGGATAAAATATCAGATTAGTCATATTTTTAGATCAATAGGAAAGGGAAACAAGATGTAAAAAAGATGAATTTTAGGTTTCTTTCCAAAAATAAAGCAGAATTGCAGTTGCCTCTTACCTGTTTCATGTCTTCATAAAATAGGTAAAGGATACAGTAATCTTTCCTTTTCTCCCACCAGTCCTTGACATGGTCCTACCAGGAACCAAAAGTCACTAAATTTAAAGATATTTGTTTAAAAAATTACAAGTATTTACACAAAGTCAAATAGTTGTTAAATATTGTTCCATATCACCATTATCAGTACATAAGCATTGATTTACTATTAGTTAAAGCAAGAGACAGTGAGAGATCACTTTTCTCACCAGATTTACAATCTATATGGAAAGGAAAAAATACTTCAATTATAAATTGAATTGTGTCATACCAAAATTCATGTTGAAATACTAACCCCAGTACCTCAGAATGTAACCGTATTTGGAAATTGGGAAAATTTTGACAGAAGTAAACTAAAATTAGGTCCTGAGGATGAACCTTAATCCCATATGACTGGTGTCTGGAAAATAAAATGAAATTAGGACAGAGATACACAGGAGAGAGGACCAAGGAAAAATACAGGAAAGAGACTGGTCACATACAAACCACAGAGAAGGACTTCAGAAGACACCAACCAATGTTGCACTTGGTCTTGAACTTGTAGCATGAAAAATAAATTATGTTGCTGCTGCTACTTTATTCTGTCAACCCCAGGTAACAAAATAAAACTACAAATGCAAGGTGGCAGAGACAGAATAACATAAACAATAAGTGGTATGGGAGTTCTTAGGAGACTGAGAAAGGGAAAGAAAATCCCATAAATGGAGAAATTGAAAAAGGCCTATGGAGGAAGCAGAGCATATTTGGTTCCAAAAAGATTTTGGATTTGGTAATGATACTGATGAAGTTGACATTCTATGTACAAAAAATTGTCCAAGAAATGGCAGTATTAAGTCTATGCAAGATACCATTGAAATATGTTTGCCCCCAAGAGAGATTGTATGGGAGAAAATTTACATAAGAATTATTAGTAGATTTGCTATCATGAGTATGAATGAGTTTTCCTGTAAAAGAGAATGTACCAGTAGAAGCATAGACTAGAAAGGGCAAAACTTTCACTAGAGAATTTTTATAGTTCATAGAATAAAATATGAAGGAATGTTGAAGAAAAGAGAATCTAAGAAATAACTATAAAATTAAAACAGTAAGATACACCAAGAGCAAGAGATGAGAGCACTTAAATAAATTGGCAGTAGCCACAGATCGCTAAAGAAATGATAAAACCAGAGACAATGAAATCTGTATGTCACAAATTCTCTCAAAATTATTAAAAGAGGAGATGGCAATGTTTTCTGCTTTCTCCATAATTTCCTAAAATATTAGTAGAGTGCTGGGTATGTATTCACTTTATAACAAGCATGAGATTCATATTTAACCTTTGTATCTCCTTAGAAAAAAAAGTCTATTCATCATAGAACTCTATAATTAAAAGACAGATTAGACACGCCATTCCCAGTCATGAATTTATCCAGAAATTCCTCCCAGGTGCCAAGCTCTGGATGCATTTTTGTCATCTGGTAGAAATAAAAGTAAGATATAGCCACATCTTTGGCATTCTGTGCTATGTAGACCATCTGTAGGGTGAAAAGGGAGTCAGCATTTTCTATGGTTTAGTAGTTTTAAACTTTTGCTTACATTGTCCAAATACTTATTTTCTTCTTTGTGCTTCCTGATCTTGGCATTTATGTCAACATCCTTACATAGTAAATTCAAAAGTGTTTACTGTTTTGATACAAAAACAACCCCCATCTTTCATCTCTCATACCACTACTTACTCTTTACTTTTAAAAAGGACATCTCTTAAAAATGGAAAACCAAGTAAAATAAGCATTAAAATAAATATTAAATTAAGAAAGTAACATCATAAATTTAGAATACTGTCTGTATTAGTGATTAAAACTACTAATAATGAAGTAAAACTTTTTAAAGCTTAAAAACTGCCCAATTTTTCACTCAAAAACCAATTACTGGGTAAATTTAGAGCAAGAAAAGATTAAAAGTCCCTTGAGGTGAAGTTCCAATACTGCTAAAAGAAGATTAAATTTTTTTATGTAAATAATCATGGGTACATAACAATATTTATGCCTGGTGTGGGATTAAAATTTATTTTATGCATGAAGCCTTTAAGTCTGTTTGAAGCAGAAATTTCAAACACATTTATGAATAGAAATACCTTTTTCACATATCTTGAGAATGTGGTTTTCAGTCAAGTCTACTGAAATCTCCTAAACCTATTTTTCCCAGCAATCCCTCTTAACACATAGATTTCAGCCATACATACAGTGACTACATTTCTAAGAGGAAATGCACACAATAAGAAACCTTCTTCAATCTAAGTACATTTAAGATGTTCCTTCTCTCCAAAGTAGGGTGTAAATGAAATGGGAACATTTGTATTCCCAAATCAGAGAGAGTAGTTTTCATAGTCTGGAACATGGATGAAGGTAGGAAAGGAGTGGTTGGAAAGGGTTTTTCAAACAATACAGCATAGAGTTCTAATGATTGTGACTCTGTATCTCAAGTAACATTTTAAGGAAAACACTAAACCTATAAACACTTCCAGTTACTTCCTATTCCAATATCAAGAGGCTATGGGAACAAAGCAACCATTTTCATTTACTTCTTGATAGAAGTAAACTATAACTATAACTATAAACTACATAAACTATAAACCATAACTTTTTTAGCTAGGTCTGTTTTGGCTTCCTTAGTATAAACTTCTGTCTGTACATCCTAATGATATCTCCCATTTCTAACAGCAAACCACACATTTCTGGGGTTTCCATAGATTTATACTACTGGGACTGAAATAGTAATTCACACATCCTTCTTCCTTATCTCTTTCTTCAATTTACTTGGAGGGAAAAAAGAAGACACTCATAAACATTATATACTTTTTGTATACAACAGAAAAAATACAATAAACTTCTCAAAGGAAAAACAACAGCCGTTTGGTTCTTTTTCTTTTTTTTCCTTTTTACTTTTGTGTGTTGGGTATTTTCTTTTTTTTTTTTTTTAATTTTTATTTTACTCATATGAGCATGCAATGTTTGGGTCATTTCTCCCCCCTTCCCCCACCCCCTCCCTTATCCCCCGCCCACTCCCTCTCCCCTCCACCCTCTCCCTACCCAGCAGAAACTATTTTGCCCTTATCTCTAATTTTGTTGAAGAGAGAGTATAAGCAATAATAGGAAGGACCAAGTGTTTTTGCTAGTTGAGATAATTCTTAATAGTGAATTCAGTCTGAAATCATCAATGGATTAACTCATTGACGAAGTTAGGGCTTTTAGTATCAATCACTTCTTAATAGTGCCACAAGTTGGAGACCAAACTTTCAATACATGGACCTTTTGGGAAAAGAGTTCATATTCAAACCTAACAGAAAGGGGATTTCTTCAATCTGAGAAGCAACATCAACAAAATCAGGCAGGACATCAACACATTTTTAATAGTGAGCTATTGTATGAATTTTCCCTAAAGTTAAGAGCAAGACAAGATGTTTTTTCTATGCGCTCTTGTTCAGCAATATACTAAGGGTTCTATCTTCTCAGCAAGTCAAGAAAAAGAAGTAAAATGTGTCCAGATTGAGAAAAAGGAAGGTGTAATATTTTTATTTGCTGTCAACATGAACAACTATATAGAAAATTGAGTGGAATTTACAAAGACAGCTTAGAGTCCTAAAGAGTATTTAGCAAGGTTTCAGGAGAAAGATAAAAGTATAAAAATAAATTTTATTTTTATATACTAGGAACAAATATTTTAAAAATAATGTGTGCCTACTCATGTATGCACAAAAGACAATATGACTATTTTACCAAAATATTTTTAAAAGAACATCGCTATTTATGTTATAGATATTTATATCTAAATGTCATAATTAAAACAGTAAAGCCTTTAGAGGTAAACAAATGGGATAATATCTGCATGACATTGGGATATTTTTTAACAAACACAATGATTCCAAACTATAAAGGAAAATACTGACACACTGACCTACTTCAAAATTAAGGACTTCTTTAAATGATATTATGAAAAAAATAAATAAGAAAGAAAAAATAGTGGGTTAAGATATAAAGAAATGCAACTATCCCATCAAAGGAATTGTGTGCAGAATACATGGAGAATTTCTATCTGAATAATGAAAAGATTAGAAATCCCTATATGAAAAGAAGTAAAAGGCAAGAATAGATAACTCAGAAAAGAATATTTTTAAATGGTCAACAAACTATATAAAAAGATTTTACCTAATTAGTCATTAGGAAAACACAATGTATACAAAGTAAAGGCACAGATGCTTCCAAATGTACAGTTGTATGGCTAAAATTAGATATTTTAGATAAAATTAGTATAAATTGGTGCATATGCTTTAAAAAACTATTTGAAAATATCTACTAAAGTTGGATGAATGCATATCCAAAGATCCAACAATTCTACCCCATGATATGTAACCAATTGAAATCAGTGTGTGTATATGCAATAAAACATATAAGAATGTATATAGTGGTAATATTTCAATTACTGACAAAAGCAACAACTCAATTGTCTGTCAATAGCACTACACATAAGTAAGTTTGGAATAGTCACATGTGCATAATGCTTTACAATATCTGTTCTCTAACTTTAACATGAACCAAATTCATGTGAGCTCATGTTAAAACTCAGATTTCCAGGCACCATTCCCATAATTTATGATGCAGTAAATCTGAGTGAAGCCTTAGAGTCTGTATGTCTAATGTGCTGTTTTTGCTGTCATTTCGTGAAACACAATCCTACATATGGAAAACATGCAATGGAAATAGCATTCACACATATTATGGTGAATGAAGTAAGAGTAATATTCAACAGTATTATCTACTTTATAGTGACAGGAAATCAGGCAACTTGACATGGTGAAAATGTTCAGGAAGGCAATCTTTGAACATGAAGACAATATTACTGACTGGAAGTGTGCATGAACTGAGTTTTGGGAATGCTGGAGTTTTAGATTTTTTGATTTGCATGCTGGTTTCAAGACTATACTCCCTATGTGAAAATTCATCAAGCTGTATGCTTAGGATTTGTGCACTTTTCTTCTTGAATGTTATTTGTATCAAAAAGTTTATTGAAACAGAAGCCTGAAGTGAATCTGTGATTATATATAATTAAAATCTGTTATATTAAAATATATTTACGTATTTAGGTATATTTAATTATATTACAATTAATTGTATTAAATTAATTATATTAAATATCTTTGAAATTTATTAATTATATATAATTGGAAATATTCATGGATTCATTCACAGAATTTTACATGATTATCAATCCAAACTTATAATTTATAATTATGGTGAAGCATGAAAATCAGCTCTGTTATTATTTAAATATCAGTTCTTTAAAAGTAGTTGAACTGTAGATGAATTAATTTAGAATGACAGAAAGCCTGATAGTGTCCTTTCTGGTACTTAGGCATGAAGTAAAAACTCTGTATACATTATTAGTGTTATCTTCTTATTTTGATCCTTGGGATATAGTGGCCATGTTATTTTTGCAATAAGTTATTCAAGAGTCATCTTTTGTTCTTCATAATTGGTAAAAAGAAGGATTATTTTTCTTTAAAATTTGTTACCTTGCAATCATTCTTCCAAAATGAAGAAGGGAGAAGTTGAACAGGTAGGTGTGTTTTCACAATGTAAGCTAAGACTTTCTAATCACTAATTCTATTTTACAGCTTAAAATAGGTATATGGCTGTATGGCTTTACAACTTTATATATTAGTGAAATCATCAATGAGATTAAGAAAAATGGAAATCCTTGTTATTTAGGCTGTTTTGTTGCTTATGAGTAGACTAAGATAATTATCTTCATAAGTGTCTATAAAGATCAACAAATATAAAACCTTGATAGAGCAAAAACAGCAGTAGTTTGAATTAGGATTTCCAGATTTTTCCTTCATTTTCTTTTTATTTCTCATTTACAATATGGAAACTTAAACCACAGAATTTCAAAATCTTTTTCCAGATCTCTCATATTCAAATTCTACAATCAAATTATGCCATAAAGATCATGGCTATTTGTGGGGAGTGGAGTATGAGAAGCCTATGAGAACTTGCAGCACAGCCAGGCCCAATAATCTGCAGGCTGAGTTTGGCATGGCCCTAGCTGCAGAAGGGCAAAACACAGCATGGCTGCTTTTCCTAAAATGTTTATGCTATGCTCAGAGAGTAGGGATCACAGGTTTCTTTTGTTACAATGTCATGCCTCCCCTCTAACTGTTGCTCCACCTCCTTGTTTGCCACTGTGTATAAGACTCCCTGAAGGAGGACATGGTTGTCTGTTTGTGAGGGATGGCTGCTGCAGGCTGCTGAGGCTGTTGCTGTTGCTGCTGCTGCTGGGTGTTGTGTGTCTGCGAGTCTAAGGACCAAGACTTTAAAGAATAGAAAAGAGAAAGGTTTTTAATAATAGAGAAAAGAATCAAAGTAAAAGAAGAGAAGTAAAAAGAAGTAATGAGGCTGTTGTGCATCTCCATCCAAGCACCCAACATACCTGACCCCAGCTTTCTGCATGTTTGTCTTCTATCTTTTCTCCTTTCTGCATCAACTTAAATATTAATTACAAAAAATAGTACTGTAAAATAGGCACAGTGTGAGTGTGTGTGAGTGTGTGTGTGTGTGTGTGTTTGTGTGTGTGTGTGTGGCGTGGTACTAGTGAAGGAAGGAGATTAAGGTAACATTATATTGTTGATGGACTTCACATACCTATATGAAGCAGAACTAAAAAACCTCTTGCAATTGCTTTGGGTGGGGTGGGGAGAGGGATGAGGGGGTGTCAGTTAGGTCAATAGGACAAGCTCGCATGGGTTGTGAGTGCTATTTTAAAATTTTAATAATATAAAACCAATAATTTTTTCTTTAAGTTTGTAAATATTAGCTCACTAGTAATATAAACAATTCTATGTTGGATCAAACATTGAATTCTCTCTGTATAATGATGGTACACTATTTAAATCTTGAAGGCTCCCATATAGTAAGAAAATTGTACTATATCAAAAATTTCCTCTTATCCAGATGTTATCTTTGGCTAGAGAAGAAGTATAATATGTTAATGACATAGCCAATTTCTGACTAGTCTATCATAAGACACTTATGATTCAGCTGTCCAGGCCCTTTCTGCATCATTTTCATCATGACTTCTTTACACATCTTAAGAACAAAGACAGATTGACTCCTATAGTGAAAAGGAACCCCAGAGGAAATATCATTTGATGGTCCAGGAATTATAAGTTTCATGAAGGGCACTCGCTTGTATATCACATCTTATTTACATTTCTCTGCATCCCCATTGTTATAGATCAAGTCTACCATTTCACTGATCCAGGTTGTCCCTAAGGGGGTAAAATGGAAGAAATGAAACTTTGCTTTGAAAAGAGTGTAAAGAGGTCAATTGAGGTAGAGAAGTTATGTAATATCTAAATAATAATGTGTTTTTAATTTCTACTTCCTTTCTCCTCTTTCCCAGGAGACAGCCTTATTTATGTGGAACAAAAACATATGTATTGTATGTATGTGTAAATTTTATTTAAAATAATGACACAAATAAGACTAGAAAAGTAAGTGAAACAAGGGTAATTAAAGGAATAATATGCAAATAATGATAGCATACCCTCCTGGATAAAATGAGTAGGCTAAGTAGCCAACTTAGATGATATTATGAGCTCATACAATTATTATTAATATCAAAAATATTGTTAGATCTTGGCATTGAGATCATATACAAATGTTCAACATTTGGTGGAAGGTGTGAAAAGTGAAACAGAGAACTTTGAGACTTCGCATGTGGTGATCAGTGTGCCGTATACAAATAAAAGACAATAGATTCTGATGTAAGGGAGTGATTTGATTCACTCTGACCTTTACAGCAATGAATCTGACCAATCCTTTGAGAAATGGATATAAAACATATGAAGATATTGTTCACTTAATTGGCACTCAATTATCAGGTTGTTGGGAAGTAGTAAAGAATTATAAGACACAGAAGAAAATTATCTTCCTAACAATTCTCACTGTTTTTCTATTTTTTGTTATTTTTAGAAATGGAAGTTAATGCAATATTTATTTTTATTTATTTATTTACTGCTATTTTTATTGTTTTTGGTTTTAATTTAATTTTATAATTGTTGTATTATTATTGTACTGAGTGTACATTTTGTCATTTACAAAAGTGCTTGCAATATACATTAGTTAAATTCATCCACTACGACATTCTCATTTATCCTTCTCTCCCCCTTTTTAGAATGGTTTTAACAAGTCTCATTTTTCCATTTTGAGTACATCATATTTCCACCAGATTTGTCCTCCTTCACCCTTTGCTTATATCCTCCCCGCCCCCCCCCACCCCGCATTGGTACCAACCCCCAGAGAGGACCTGTTTTTAAAAGACATTTCTGTTTATTGAGTTTTATTATGACATTTCCATGAACATATGTATTATGTCCCAAATTGCTTCAACACCTCCATTTTTTGCCATTCTACCTTAGTCACCTTCTTATGGTGATTTCAACAGGTTTAAGTATTCTATATTCATTCTTGCATAGAAAGTACATCAGTCCCTAAATCGAATAATAATGAGTGGAAATTAAATTTAATCAATTACTTAATTGTTACAGACATTTTTGAAGAATAGTGTATATATGTATGCACCTTTGGATTGGTTCCAGACAATAGAGTACCTTCATTTTTTGTGACCCTTTTACTCTTTCTTGTCCTTAAGTCTAGGCAATCTTCCATACCCCATCAAGACATCTATCAATACTACCTTTGGATTGTTCACTCCCTGACCTGGTTTATGCTTAAGTAATGATTCATTGAGAGACAGTTAAATCCTAAATTCCAACATATATTATAAAAACATTTCATCTCCTACCAATGAGTGGTTCAAATCATGGCCCAGAAATTTCATTGAAAAAAATACCAATTTATCTATTTTTTTATGCTTTGTATTTAAAAAGTTTTTCACTATTTTTGAAAAGGCTTCAGTTAAAGAAAGGAGATGATTAATTTGGATTGCTTATAGCAAAATTAACAAGGCATTGATATATTAATAACTTTAATACATGTTGCTAATAGTTTGTGAGGGCAACAACAGCAACACTGACAAAACCTACCAAGGATCATGCCGATGTGCTATGTGTAGCCAATTAGTTTTTACTACAGCAGAAAACTAATAGGCATTAAAAGTATCATTATAAATGAACTTTTTGTATAATTTGTACCTTGCAGAAATTATCTTAATGACTTTCTACTTCTGAATATATCACACATATCTCAAAATAGCAAAAGCAGAAGAGCCTGTACTTCTCAGTTCCTGCTTCGTTTCTCTAAAGGACAATCTCAACAAGGATTGTTTCAAACAATTTGAGTTTTAGTGAGCTTCTCAGAGAGAAATGTAAGGTAGTAAAACAAAGAAAGATGTTTTGCTCAATCAGATTTGTTGTTTGTATCTGCAATGTCTGTATTATGCATTTATTTATTTGCAGGTGGAGCCTTCTGTTGACATTTGGTGTTTGTGATTGTAGCAGATTCAAATATTTCAAGCTCAGGGTTTTCTTCCCAGGACTGTTACACATTACTGTACAATAATTTTGATAGTTGTCATCCAAAAAGAAGGTCAGGAATCAGGATATCTATTACAAACTTCTTTCTTTAAGGAATGAGTTTGGACTGTTAGGCAAAGTTGATTTTAGAGTAGGTAATAATTAGAATTGATTATTGATTAATCATTATAATTGATTAATAATTAATCAATTATATCAATTAATATAATTGATTAATTAGAAGTAATATGACTGGATAATTAACTGAAAGAGACTACTCTTGCTGCTATCTCTCTGTACATCTATGATTGGGTGAATCAGAAGACTGTCATAGAGCTAGAGAAATAAAGTTGTTGCTTCTTATTGAGCTCTCTTAAATTCCTTTCTGAGATTGTATACTGATTTAACTGTTTCATTTTATAAACAAAATATTTAGATACCAAAATGTATATATATACATATATTCCTTCTATACATATTAAGATATAATAGTATATGTGGAAATTTGACATAGTTAATACACATTTCTAATATGTATGTTCTAGACTACACAGACCCTGTGTTCTAGAATATGCAGGCCCTGTCAGGCATAGTGGCCCACATCTGTAATGCCAGCACTTGTGAGGTTGAAGTAGGAGAATCACAAGTCCCATGCCAGCTTTTTCTACATAGTGAGATTCTGCTTCAAGAAACTCATAAAAATATGCATAAAAGTCACACATATATGTATGCAATATTAATAATTTGATTTGAATTTTAAATGAAAAACAAGACAATCGCATTAATTTTTTCCCTCAGCTATTGTCGTGATTCTGTTGTAGTATTTTAGAATAGGAATCAACTATGTCTAAGTTAATACAAATGTGTTCCAGCAACCACCGCAGTGTTACTTTGACAAATATTTAAAGAACTCAGATTGGACCTGACTAGTAATCTCCAGTAGATTCATACTTAATGGATCATTCTCTAACCATCTAGGACAAATGATTGACAGGGCCTACCAGATTTGGGATAGGTGGAGAGCAGAAGGTCATCGAGTCGGGTCTCAAATGACTCTACCTGAGACCACTGCTCAGCAATGCTCCAGAAGAGACGGACACCCTGACCATCCACTCTTTCCTGAAGACAACCTGCTTGTTATCCATTTTTGAGAAACTGGATTTTAAACAAAGGGTAGCATCAATCAAATTAAAACTAAGTTACTATTTTCATAGTATTATTATTACTCTATATCAGCAACATCAAATCACAGTATATATGTTATGAGTTAGTAGAAGAAGATAAAGTATAAACACCAACCAGGTCTTACATACAATTATTTCCATAAATGTTGTTCATACATAAATAACACTTGTACATTTCATTTGTGTACTGATTACATTTACTCAGGCAAAGAATTTTGGGGATATGTGATAAAAGTTATTAGACTGGGAGTCAGGAAAATGTCAACCACAGTGATGTCAATTCACTCCAGTGGAAACTTAAAATAAGTCCCATGACAGCACAAGCCTTCTTACCTGTAAAACCAGGCATGGCCTGGTTGCAATTTTCCTTCTGTAAATCACAGCATGTACTGGTAAATCACTCTATCTAAATTTTGTGCAACAGGCCACAAGAGTCAGAGAAAATGTATTTGTGGAATAAGACAAGGTTTAGCAGAGGAAATAGATGGCAAAAGGTACAAGATAAAAGAAACAAGCCTGAGATATGGGTATCTTGCTCTAATAAACATTTTAAAAACTCTAATATGAGATGATCTGATGGCATTATACTTTCAGCAGGGCTATAAATAAGACACTTTTGGATTTTGTAGCTACCAATAGAAGCAGAAGAGTTTGCAATATACCCCAAAGTCCTCCTCTAAAACATGCCTATCCTCCACTTTAGCACAAACTAAGTGGTGATTTTTTTTCCCTGAAATTCTAGAGAAAAACAGAGTTTACCTAACAAGCTCAGTTATAAGGATTCCTGAGGCCCCGTGTCAGTCACTGCACTTCTCTCCAAGGATTAAAGTCAAAAGTGTTTTGAATGAGGAGATATAGAGTTGACTGTCATCTGTGGGTTCTGCATTAGCAGACTTAAACACTTCTGAGTAGAAATATGTACAGACATTTTTCCTTATCATTATTCCCTAACCAATATGGTATCTACACAAAATTCGCCTTATATTTGCTATTATAAGTAATCTAAATATGATTTAAAGTATACAGAAGGATATGAGTAGGTTATATGCTTAATACTAGGCCATTTCACATACGTGACTTGAGCTTCTGCAGACTTTGGAATTTTCCTGGAGTCCTAGAACCAGTCCCTTTTAGAAACCCAGAGAATTTAACACATACCATCTTTTTTGAAGTGCAATTTCTTATCTTCCTGAGTTTTCAGGTTTTCTCAATTTCACCTTTACCCTAAATCATTCAAATGCTTTTTATTTTAAAAGGTTATAGTACAAGCTGCTTAACAATTCATTTCATAACATGAGGATTTCATAAAAGATATAAAGTTATTCAAAGTAACTCAGTCTCATAACACAGAAAATATAACTCCCTGTGGTAGTCCTGAAATCCCATCATCCTCTACTGCCACTTGCAAATAACCCTTTAGACTATAGAGCAATCTTAGAGGAAAACCTAACTCAAAATTTTTAAAAATTTGATTCATCATCTAATTGCTTTCACTATAGGTTAGCTTTTCAAAGTAGCTAATGCTAATATTTTTGTAGTTTGTTAATGGCCATTTTTATAGGTTTATTAAACCAAATCTCACCTTTACAGTTGGCTTGGCTTTTCTTTCTTCTTTCCAGTTACACCCAGCTTGTCCCTTCTGTAATAAATACTCCTGCAGTAATTAATGATGGGGATAGTTCTGAGAAAGGCATTCTTAGTTAATTTTGTCACTGAGCAAACATCACACAGTATCTTACACCAACCAACACAGTTACAACACCAGTGGGCAATACAGCCTTAGGGGACCTCCATACTGTAAGTGTTCCCTCATTGACTCAAACATCACTATGCAGGACATGAATGTAATTAGCAGTCTGGTACTAAAACTCAAGACTTCTTATTCCAAATCAAGTTCCTAAATATTTTGTCCTGTTTTCTTTTTTTCCTCCAGTACATTAAAAACTATCAAAATGACAAAGGGCTTTCAGTATTTTGCAACATAATAGGTAAGGAGAACTTATTAAATCAACCATGTAAAAGTTTAGTGACTTGCTAAATGTCTCCATTCCGTCCAGCCCCTGACTCGTTAAGATTGACCTGGTTTGTAATTCATTCCATTAGTTACAAGCTTTGTGATTGGTAATTCATCTAATTAGTTACAGACTTTGTGCTCCTAAAATATCTCCTTATGTTAAACTAATCTGTTCTCTGATGGAATATAGAACAGATCTATCAAATCTTGCTGGGGTAAAAAAGGTCCAGAAGAAAACGTTTCTGAAAATCCAATAATGTTTAGGAGATTCTGACTATCCATGCCTCATTTACTATTAATAAATTCAGTCTCATCCTTGTAACTTGTGCAAAGATCAGCATTTCTAATAAAATTAAGAGTAACAGCTGTAGGAGCCACATTCTTCATTGTATCAAAATACATCAGAGAGTTAGGTGCAAAATGTATAGCAAGTCCTTGAGGGGTTTTTTGTTTGTTTGTTTTATAAAAGTGGGTTTTGCTGTTGCTTTCACTATACTCACATTATACTGTCATAAAGCACCAAGGCTTAAAAGCAAAATAAATTAATAATTTAAAATATTTAGCAAATACTATAATTTAATGTCTGGCAGACATTGGGGAATCTAATGATGAAAAAAATGAGGTCCTTATGCAGTTAATATATTGCAAGAACTTTTTTAAGTGCCACAATGCACCCCCCACTCAGCACAACAATTCAAAAAATAAATTAAAAAAAGTATATAGAGGAGCTAAGTGCTAGTGTACTATACCAATCAGCTGAAATGTTTCAGTGGCTAAAAGTACTATGAAGCAGAGGTGTATCAATAAATTGGCAAGATTGTTTTCCTCAAAAGTGAGCAAGAGTTAATTTTGTCAATAAGAGAAATTTCTAATAAGGGAACAGCATGTGTGTGAGATTGGGAAGAGAAAAGGGCCCTTGTTCTTGTGGTGCAGAAAAGTAGGAAGATCATTTGAAGACCTTGCCAAATCAGGTGAGAAGCTACAGAATCCAGGGCTAAGTCTAGGTAAGAGGGTCTGGGATATACTGAGTTTCTGTTAAGTCTCTACCAAAACAAAGGTATCTCAGTCAGCTTTCTTTTGTTATGACAAAATACTTGTGAGAAATCAACTTGAAGGAAGTGTTTACTTTTGTCTTTCTGTTTCAGAGTTTTCAAACCATGGTAGCTGATTCTGTTATTTCTGAGCCTGTGGTAAGGCAGAGCATCAAGGCAGAAAGGGCTAGTGAAGAACTGCTCACCTTATAGCAGCCAGGAAGCAGAGAGATCAAGAAAGAAAGCAGTGGGGGGAGAGAGATATAACCTTCAAAGGCATGCCCACAATGACATATGTCAAGTCTCTCTCTGACTAGTATTGTTGTTCAGCAAGTACAGAATGTTCTTCAGAGGCATTTCTCCAATTTAGTCCCACCTTTGACTAGCTCATTAATCTATGAATTCATCAATGGGACTATCCACGATGAGGTTAGAACCCTTGTGATTCACTCATCTCTTAATAGTGCCACCAGCTAAGGATGAAGCCTTCAACACATGAGACTTTTTAGGGAATAGTTTATTTGTAAACCATAATAGACGGTGTGGTGTTCACTGTCCTAGTATTATGCATAATTTCAATAGTAGTTCTATCCCAATATGAAAAGATAGTGATATTTAGCAGAGGCACAGAAAATACTATGTATTTAAAATAGTCTTTTCTCTTTTCAAGTAATTTCCAGTTCCCTAGCAGCTATATTGGGAATACATGACTGAGTTCTGACTAATGGGATGTGCATGACATAACACTTTTCCTGGATCCTCTAGTCCCCTCTTCCACTGTCATGGAGCCCCTGGGTTCTATATCATCGGAGGTAATTAATATTTAGTACATGAAAATTCTCAGGTGAAATAGCTATTCTTACAGAATTTATACTCTAAGTAGAACTAGGTAAACAAAGTGAAGATGTGGGATAAATAGCATAAAGAAAAAGCATGGCAAAGAATAAAAAGTAAAGAGATAAGTTCTCAGGGAAAAATAATAACTGAAGTTCATACAAAACAGAAAGATAAATCAGTACCACACCTACATGTGACAAACTTCACATTTAACTTCAGGCTTCTTCTAATACATTCTGTAAATTCTCCTTTATTGTATCCATGGACATCCAAGTTTTAAGCACTCTGTTTATGCTGAAAAACACATGTAAGAATCAATACCACAACCTGACAGAGGCTTACATATTTAGCTACTTTCTGACAATTTCCATGAAGGTCTCAAGAGTTCTGAAAATTTTAAATATTTAAAACTGAAGTCACTTTTCTTCCCAAATCCAACTTTGCTACTGTCTTATCTAGATTAATAACACTCACATTTGCATATTCAACCAGTCCAGGAACTTGGGAATTACTCTTGGCTCCAGTTTACCCCATTGTACATCCCATCAATCACTTTCCTACGAGATGTTTGCCCTCAATATTTTTTAGAAACACACCTGCCTCTGTGTTCTATTACCACTACCTCACTTGAAGCCCTTATTTTTTAATTTACAATACAGCAACTACCTCCTATTTGGCTTTCACTTCCAGTTACTACCTCACATTTATCCTCCATATGACCTAAAGTGACATAGCTCCTTGATTAAAACCCTTTATTAATGTCTCGAATGCCTATAGAATATAAGTTTCTTAACTCCTTTCCTGAGCTATATAGTTTAACATAAAATCAATTATTATTTTTTATAATACTGATTTACTAATACCTAGGTCTTTGCATACATTTTCTGGTTTCTGTTCAGGAGTTGGAAAGATCTTGGGGTGAATACTAGCTCTATAGCCCTATTTGAACTTATTGGAGACAATAATACTGTAAATGTAATGATTAATTGAGAGATTGTACCAAACATTGTTTTTTATACATAGATGTTATGTCAAAATGATACAAATGTAAAAATATAATACATACACAATGAAACTCTCTGTATAGATATTTTAAACAAATGTCTCCTTTTTCAAAAACAGAAGACAGGGAGGTAAAACAGGTCCTTCCTGGGGGTTGATACCAGTGGGAGGGGGGATGACATAAGGAAAGGGTGAAGGAGGGGAATATGGTGAAAATATTATGTACTCATGTATGAATAATGAGATCTGTTGAAATTTTTCTATGAAAGGGGATAAACAGAATGATGGGAGGGGTGAATCTTGCCAAGATATTTTAAGAGCACTTTTGTAATATCACAATGTATCCCCTGTACAACAATAAAATGTTAATGACATAAATAAGTAAAATAGATTAAAAACAAAAATAATAAAGATACATATATATAATATTTTATAAAATCTACCACACTTCAATTTTAGCCTGCAGTGACTGATTATTTTAAACAATAAAAAAGCAAAACTGCACACACAGCATCTCCAATCAAGACACTGCACTTGCTTGTCTCTGTTTTAGAGCTGATACCCTTATTTCTTATCTGTTGGTAAAGCTCTTATTCAGTTTTCAAAATATTGTACAAAAGTCACCTACTCTGAAAAGTATTTCTAGGAGTATATCTAGGCTAAGAATGCTCCACTTCCTGCTGCCCTGGTGAGACATGCTGTCCTCTTCTCTCTGTTTTGGTTTTGTTTGTTTTCTGTTTTTGAAACGGTCTGGCTATGTGGCTCACGTTAGCCTTGAACTCATAATCCTCATGTCGCCACCATCCAAGTACTGGGATTATAACCATGTACCACCATGCCTGGCTTTAATCTTTTCTTATATGTGAAAACTGTTTAACAAAATGTTTTCATTGTATTTTTTTAATTATTTTATTTTATGGTGTGTTGGATACAGTGTGGCATTTACAAAGCTTCTTACAATATATCAAATATATTATACTTGAATTCACCCCCTCCACCATTCTTCTTTATCCCCTCTCCCCAATTTGAGAAATAGTTTCAACAGGTATCTTTTTTCCAGTTTCATTCATGTGTACATATAGTACTTCTGAGTTATTTATGTTTTATCAATATCTGGTGATCATAAACCATGTACTAAAGGTGAACAAATCATATCAGTATGATTTAATATTTCCTGGATTTGATTCAAATGTTGGGTATAAGCTCAAGATTCTATATCAGCATTATTACTCCTTAATAACCCACAGCCAGCATATCCATGGAAGAAATGCAATCAAATTTAACTTACCTTTAAATTCCTGAGATCTTTAAATGAAAATTGTCACATGAAGAATCAGAGCCAAAAAATCGTTAAAAGGGTGGTGCCCTTGAATGGCATATAACTTAATATGTGAAAGAAGTAAAGTTGTTGTAAGCTCAGGAAATGTTGATTGTTTCCCTTGGGCCTCTTCTCTGTTGAAGTCCCTTGAAATGTAACTTCCTCTGAAGGATGATTAAAAGACACCAGAAACAATTTAATGTTCTGCACCATGATGTTAGTGTATGTTGACCTGAACAAAACTATTAACTTTCCGACCTACTAATGACTTAAAATAAGAAAACATTACACTAAAAGGTATTACATGTTGAAGTGATAATAACATATTATTTTTCCTGCAAGTGATATTTTGATGTTCAACAGATGCTTTTATTAGTTCCTGTGTGTATATATGCAAAAGCTAAAATATTTTAATGATAGTGATACAGCATTTGTGAGGCTCTAGTAAGCATAACATTGGGAGACAGAAGGGAGGCATTTGGGTCCTCTCTTCCACAAAGCAGCAATATAATTTTAAGCTACCTGTTTCATATTTCTGAGCTCTATTTTATTTGTCTAAAAATATAAGAAATATGCAAAAGTTCACTCCAGTTTGCATTATTTCTAACATTATACAATTCTAAGTAAAATTAATGTTCTTTAATTAATATACGCTTTCCTGAGTTACAGTAGCAGAAAAGAATGAGAAGTTGAACAGAATACTACTTTATTGTTAAAAAAACATCTATCAGAATGCCACCTACTAAAATGCTACTTAATGTCTATGAAAACTTAAGGTTATCATTTATAAAAATTACCTTATATACGCTTGAAAGTAATGCAAATATTATTCTGGTTTTTTAACATAGCCTTTAACAGTTCATCACTTAAACAAATGATCCAATTATATCACTCTGACTATTGTACATTATGTACCCAGGAATAGGATGAAATTCTTTTTCTATAGCTTGTAAAAGCTCTCAGTTCATATTAAGATTGCCAAATTTCTGTAAGGATAGTGCAAATCAAAAATACAATGAGCTATCTTCTCACTCCAATTATAATGGCTGCTATAAAAACACAGTAGCAAAGCGGGTAAGGATGTAGAGGAAAAAGAACTGTTATACATTGTTGGTAGGAATTTAAATTAGTACAGCCATTATGGAGAACAGTAGGGATGTTCCTTAAAAACCAAATGTACATCTCTTACATGATTCAGCTGTCCCAATTCTAGACCTATATTCCAAGGAGATGAAGTCAGAGTATCAAAGAGATACTTGCGCTCCCATGGATATTGCAGTATCATTCACAATAGCTAAGATACAGAATTATTCTAGCTGCCCGTCAATGGAAAAATTAATAAAGAAAAATGTGATATTTTTGTTTATACACATATACACAGTACAATATTATTCAGCTATAAAAAAATCTTGTTTTTTGTAGCAAAATTAATGGATCTGGAGAATATTATGTTAAGTCAGATAAGCCAGACACAGAAAGATAAATACCAAATGTTCTTATATTTATAATGTAGAACAGTGGTTACAAGGGGCTGGAAATTTGGTGGGGACAGCGAATAAAGGTAGATTAGACAGCAGATACCAAAACACAGAAGAAATAAGTTGTGATGCTCTGCAACCCAATGTGACTACAGTTCACAATAACCTATTATGTATTTCATGATGTTCTAGAAGAAAGAAACTAAAAGGCTCCAAACATAAAGAAAGGATAAGGAGAGGGAAGTGTTGATAATTCTGACTTGATCTGTGCACATGGTCCGTGTGTCAAAATATCACACTCAACTCTATTAATATGTACAATTAATACATGCTAATTATCCTGATTTTATATTTAACCCCGGTTTTAATGTAGCTGGATGTTTTTTGTCAAGATCTATGGCTATCACTTCTTTATTATGCTACCCTGGCAGATACCTTCTTTTAACTATCTCTAACCTCCGAATCTCAGTAGGATGCTTTACTTCCTGTCATGGGAACCTCAGGCCAGCTACTTTCTGGCTACTTTCAAGTGTATATGAAGCATTTGAACACAGTTTGAGAGTCAGAAATATTCTATTTGTTTTCATTTTTGTTTTTCTGCAATATTAAAGAAACATCAAGTAGCTAGAAAAAAGTTTATAACAATTGCATTAAGGTTTGATAATTAAATGACTCCTCAGAAATTATAACTTACATGTCAACACTATGTTCTTATAATAGTTGAACTGTTGTTAACTTATTATAATTATACACTTGTGAACTATCCAGATTAAATAACCTGGAAATGACTATACTCTACTCTGGAGCTATATTAATCTAGCTGTAACAATGGGAAAAAACTAACATTTGCTTATCATTTTCCATTAAACTCATATCAAAGTGTTCTCATGGAATTACTATAAGTAACCCCCTTGACAACTCTGTTGCTGGTAGATAAGAGCCTAGAAACTTTAGTCACTAAGAGAAGATAATTTCAGATATATGTTTATCTTATTTCATGGATATATTCTAGATTTAAATACACCCTGTTCTTTGGTATTCCTTCAGGCAATTAATTGTGCAATCAAGAAATAGAGTGTCATTTAATGCTAGTATATTAGAGTGATTGATTTCATTCAATCCACCACCAACTTTTAAGATACTCACTGTTGTTATTACCATTCAATACATAAGATACTGAGGACTTAAGGAATTAAATTTTGTTCCTGGTTTTCAGAAACAAGAGAGCAAAAAGAAAAGAAACACTCTGGGCTCCATACAACAGGCTTTGAACCATTGTGTTATATTGACTATGAGGATTTTTATTCATCCCCACCTTGTTCTACAGTTATTTCCATGGTTTGTCTTCCTTCTGATCTCTAATTATTTGACCACAGGATCCATTTCTGATTCACTTCCCCCTCCATTATCATATCTATCACAGAGACCTTCTGTTAATAAGAGAGATTCCGATAAGTATGTGTTGGATAATTAAAGGAAGGAGTGAAAGAATTTCCTGCAAAGTCAACGTAGAATGGAGGACAAAGTTTGCTTGACTTTTTAAAAAATAAAGTGGCTCTGGAGGCCATGCTAAGTAGATGCATAATTCATGATTGAATCATGATGTGGTATGAGTAGAAAGTAGTGGTTTTGGTGCTATAAGTTCATGTAGAGGTAAGAGTATAATTTCATATATGTAATAATTTCATTTGTATAAACATGTAGTATGCTGTTTGACAAGTAAAAAATGCCCAATGTAGCTCAACTAGTCCTAAAATTATCATATATACTGTCATAATCTAATTTGTGTCCTATTTTCATTCCAACATTGCCTAAAATCAAAGAAAAAGTGCATTTCTTTTCACCTAAAGAACTAATCTCCATATTTTATTCAGTTTCATGCAAAAAGAGCCGGTGCATTTAAGTATTTAATCTCGTCTTTCTAATCAGTCATGTGCAAAGCATTAGCCCTATTAAATGCCTAGAAACTTTAATCTCTAAGTGAAGATAATTGCAGGTATATGTTTACTTTATTTCATGGAGATATTCCAGGTTTAAATACACCCTGTTCTTTGATATTCATTCAGGCCATTAATTGTGCAAATCAAGAAATAGAGGGTCTTCTAATGTAGATATTTGATTGTAAAGAGGTAATTATACTCTTCTCCCTTGGAAATCCTTATTGTCCAGGAAACAGTCCTCTAAGCTATGTAGCAAAATATGGAAGAAATTGGTTAGATCATTGTATCAGTTCCCCAAAGCATAAATGATTCTGTGTTATAATAGAGCAGGCTTGTTTTTCAATTTAAATGAAACATACATTACAAATAAGATCTATCTTGTAAGTATATCTCTTTGTAAATATATTTCATATATAAATATCTATCATTATAAAAATATTTTGTATATATGTCTGTGTGTGCATGTTTTACTTTATTTTGTCTTTGTTTCATTAATGATATGGTTTTATTATGATGGTAAAATTATATCTGAAATTTTAAGTATGAGATTGAAAATATTCTACACGGTTGGCAGGAAGTTTCTTATTTTGTGAGGTTAAAAGTAGGTCATGGTTAGCTGGGTTCAGAAATGACCACTTGGGAGCATCTCTGATGGAACATTTACTATGGATCAAGGCTAGGTAGTCATAGATTCCTTTCAGATGTGATTTGAGATAATTTGTGTGAATTGTATAGATTTTTTTGGCATAATGTTCTCACAATAATTTTATGTCCCATCATGAGATAGATAGAATTACCGAACTTTCTATAAGGGTGTTCAGTTAAGAGTTAAGAAAATGTTAAAAATAGGCATTTATTGTAAGCACATTTTTATGTTTATTTTTCTTTCAAATAGGCTAAGCTTTTGGAGCCTGGACCAGTTTGACTCTGATTGATAGCTATTGTCTCTTTTCTTATGCCCAACAAGTAGGGAGCAGTTAATCTAACCTCTTAACAATGGCCTGAACTGTTATTATGGGAACCTTGCTGCTTTGAACCCTTCACAGTCACCTGGAGAAAACTCTCCTTCAGTTTCAAGGAACACTGCAGCCTCAGCTTCTGGCCATGACTTCTGCTTGAGGAGCCCTTGTTCTGGTCATATAACTCTTTCAACCCTTAGTGCAAGGAAACTTCACTTTAGTTATTAGAAGCTTAGGTGATCTACAAATAACCTTGTCTACTCGTAAAAGCCCTCCTCCTGAAGTCCCTACCACTAGCTGCTCTGGATCTAGTAATAGCAGTCCTCTACTAGGTCAGAAAGAGGAAGTGCACGCCACCTAGAAAGTCAACAAAAAGCTTGTGATTAATGGATAGGGGGCTATCTATCATATGCATAGCATGTGATTGGTTATAAGGGTTGTAAGATTTTAAGGGAGGCTTATGATTGGTCTTTACAAGAGTTGCAATTGGTTTGGTAAAACTGGAAGCTAGGGCTGTGATTGGTGCAAATTAGACCCCTGTTTGTTATGCCACAAACAGGTGTGCTATTCCATACCTTCTTGTGGCTTATAGTAGGCTGCTCCCTATAATTTTTAGCTTAGTCTGAGAGGATTTTCTCTTATGTAACAGCATCCCCTATGCCCACGTTGCCCTAATAAAAACTTCTTCTGAATGGTCATTTTGTCTACTTGTTGACTTTATCATGGGTACAGCAGGTTGAACTGGTTGCACAAAACATAGGCGAAGAGCCAGAACTTCCAGCTCCAGTTGTGGTACCAGTAAGAACAAAGCTGAAAAATCCCAGAGAACAACTGAAGGCAGAATTTGTAAGAAGCTGAGAGAGAAAGTGGAATTATTAGGAGAACAAGAGGTGACAGAGAAGCTGAGACTATAGAAGATCAGAGGCTGCGAAGAGCCAAGGGCAGGAGCCAAGACTACAAAGACTGCAAGCCCCCAGCGCTAGTAGAGTTTGAGAGCGAGCTCCCAAATATAAAGAGACAAGGGTCTCAAAACCCTCAGCTCAAGAGCTGACTCTGGTTGCAGATTGTTGATGCCCCAAGCACTGGGCAATGAGTCTGCCTAGAGCAATAAGCCTCCAGCTTTTATAAGCTTCTGGTTACCTAGGGCCTGAACTAAAAGCTTCTGAGATTGGAATCCCAGCCTGTGAGCTTCTGGAACTCAAGGCCATTAACACTAAGGGAGCTTCCCTTGCCTGTCTGAGATTTCTATCTGGACAGAGTAGCAGATTTCTCAGCCATCCCTTTATTACAATCCCATTGAATAGTTAGTTGTGATAATGAAATGAGTAAAGCAGTTAGAATAATGCGTGACACATATCAATTAACAGTAGCAATTATAATTAATTTTTATAATAATTTTTGAGATAGATTTACTCATATTTTACTAAAGAAAAACATCTGAAGCCTGGAGAAATGACTGTTTCCAAAAACTAAATGGCTATTAAGTAGCAACGTCAAAAATGAAAACCAGTTTTATTACACCCTGGAAAACATCTGTTTCTCTTTTCTTCAGACAAATACTTCATTTATTTCCTTTTTGTAAAATTCAATATACATTCAGTATTAAAATAGAATTTGCACTGATAACAACTTTGACCAAATCACAGAGACCATAGAATTTCTAGTTTTTTTATTTGCTAAATAATCTGTGTTCAATTACATAATGACTTTGCTGATTTAGTAAATTATTTTGAAGAAAAAGTATTTTGGCCAGATATGGTGGCTCAGGACTTTAATTCTAGCTACTTGATAGGCAGAGATAGGAGGATCACAGTTTGAGGCCAGCCCAGGCAAAAAGTTTGCAAGACCCCAACTCAACCGATGGCTGGGTATGGTGGTACATGTCTGTCATTCCAGCTATACAAAAGCACAAATAGGAAGATCATTATACTATACTGACCAGCCAGGCATAATGTGAGATGTTATCTCAAAAATAACCAACACAAAACAAGCCGGCAGAGTGACTTAAGTAGTAGAGTGTCTGCCTGGCAAGTGTAAGACAACCAAAACAAATTTCATTTTAAAACAATGTTAGTTTGCTGGTTTAGTGAATGCAAATATCACAATTTTTATGTGTGTGTGTGGTACTGTGGTTTGAACTCAGAGTCTACACCTTGAGCCACTCCACCAGCCTTTTTCGTGATGGGTTTTTTTTGAGATGAGGTCTCACAAACTATTTTCCCAGGGCTGGCTTTGAACCACGATCCTCCTGATCGATCCACTGCCACCCAGCCCACAATTTCTTAAGTTTAGATTTGATTTTGGTTTTCTTGTGCCCATAAAAGGTCATCTTGTTTCAAACTGTATTATCAGTTTGCAATATAAGGAGAAATATGTGTATACATGAATGCAAATGAATTTAACATCATTATACTTTTAAATCGTAAATTATTCTTATAATTTAAGGTGTTGGATAGATTAGTATTTTGTAAGATCTTCTAATGTTTATATTTCTATCAATTTGTCTAGAATTTTTAACATATACAATGTTTCTTATTACCATAAATTGACCTACCATTTAATACTTTTACTTATGTATCCTAACTTTCAGAAAATCATATTGGCTTCTTCATTAAGGAACTTCTATCTGTTATATATTTACAAATATATGGGTATGCACATATCTGTATATTATACACTTACACATATAATACTCAGTTTTTATTTTAAAGCAAATCTGGGAGCACTTTATATTAATAGAAGTATTTGACCTTTCTTTAAAATATGTTTCCTTCTTCTTGCCCATCTATAACTTCTAAGAGTACTACAATTTTTGCAGTTGTGGCCTCTGCCAGTTTAAGATTACTTTATTCACCTTCAACAGGGAGCACATCAACCCCATTCAAGATTTGGGTTTCCTTTCCTTTTTGTATACCGCCAGTGTGTGTTATCCCCATAGTGTATGACCCATGTCCAATAATATTACTGCATTTGTTTTGGGTCTATAATCTTCATATGAGGGAGAACATGAGATTTTTGGCCTTCTGAACCTGGCTAACTTCACTTAAGATGATATTCTCTAGTTCCATCCATTTACTTGCAAAAGACAACATTTCATTCTTATTTGTGGCTGAGTAAAATTCCATTGTGTGTAAATACCACATTTTCTTGATCCATTCATTGGTTATGAGGCATCTTGGCTGTTTCCATAGCTTGGCTACTGTAATAGTGCTACAATAAACATGGGTGTGCAGGTGCTTTTGTAATAACTTGAGTCACATTCCTTTGGGTATATTCCCTAGAAGTGGTATTGCTGGATCATATGGTAGATCCATGTTTAGTTTTTTAAGGAACTGCCATATTGTTTTCCAAAGTGGTTGTACTAGCTTACATTCCCATCAGCAGTGTACGAAGGTTCCTTTTTTCCCTCATTCTTGCAAGCATTTGTTGGTGGTGGTGTTCTTGATGCTAGCCATTCTAACAGGGATGAGGTGGAATCTTAATGTGGTTTGGATTTGCATTTCCTTTATGGCCAGGGATGGTGAGCATTTTTGATGTATTTTTTGGCCATTTGGATTTCTTCCTTAGAAAAAATTCTGTTTAGTTCAGTTGCCCACTTCTTTATTGGTTGGTGGAGTTTCTTTTTTTGAGCTCTCTGTATAATCTGGTTATCAGTCCTTTGTCTGATGTATAGCCAGCAAATATTTTCTCTCACGCTTTGGGTGGTCTTTTCAGTTTGGAGACTATTTCCTTTGTTGTGAAGAAGCTTTCTAATTTTATGAAGTCTCATTTGTCCATCCTTTCTGTTAGTTGCTGGGCTGTTGGAGTTCTACTTAGGAAGTCCTTGCCTATACCTATTGTTTCCAGGATATTCTCTGCTCTTTTGTGTACTAACTGCAAGGTTTTGGGTCTGATATTAGGGTCCTTAATCCACTGTGAGTTGATACTAGTACAGGGTGATAAACATGGATGTAGTTACAGTTTTCTGCAGACAGATAGCCACTTGTCCCAGCAATATTTGTTGATGAGCCTCTTTTCTCCATCATATATTTTTGCCCCTTTGTCAAAGATAAGGTGGGCAAAGCTGTGTGCATTCATATCTGGGTCCTCTATTCTGTTCCACTGTTCCATCTCTTTTTGTGCCAGTACCATGCTGTTTTTATTGCTACGGCTCTGTAATATAGATTGAAGTCAGTATTGTCATACCTCCAGCATTGCTCTTTTTGCTCAGTATTGCCTTGTCTCCTTGTGGTCTTTTGTGTTTCCAAATGAACTTTAGGGTAGATTTTTCAATCTCTGTGATGAATGTCATTGGAATTTTTATGGGAATTGCACGGAACATGTAGCATGCTTTTGGTAGTATAGCCATATTTACTATGTTGATTCTGCCAATCCATGAGCATAGGATATCTTTCCATCTTCTGTAGTCTTCCTCAATCTCTTCCTTCAGTGGTTTGCAGTTCACCTTGTAGAGGTCATTTATGTCCTTCATTAAGTTTAGTCCTTGGTATTTGATTTATTTGAGGCTATTGTAAATGCAATTGTTTTCCTATGTTCTTTCTCAATTTGTTCATTGTTGGTGTATAGACCGGCTACTGATTTTGTAAATTCCTTTTTTTATTATTGTTTTATTATTCATATGTGCATACAAGGATTTGGTCATTTCTCCCCCTGCCCCAACCCCCTCCCTTATCACCCACTCCGCCTCCTCCCTAACCCCCCAACCCCCTCAATACCCCGGCAGAAACTATTTTGCCCTTATCTCTAATTTTGTTGAAGAGAGAGTATAAGCAATAATAGGAAGGAACAAGTGTTTTTGCTGGTTGAGATAAGGATAGCTATACAGGAAGTTGACTCACATTAATTTCCTGTGTGTATGTGTTACCTTCTAGGTTAACTCCTTTTTTTTTAATTGTTTTAGTATTCATATGTGCATACAAGGCTTGGGTCATTTCTCCCCCCTGCCCCCACCCCCTCCCTTACCACCCACTCTGTCCCCTACCTCTCCCCCCACTCCCTCAATACCCAGCATAAACTATTTTGCCCTTATCTCTAATTTTGTTGAAGAGAGAATATAGGCAATAATAGGATGGAACAAATGTTCCTGATTGAGATAAGGATAGCTATACAGGGAGTTGACTCACATTAATTTCCTGTACGTGTGTGTTGCCTTCTAGGTTAATTCTTTTTGATCTAACCTTTTCTCTAGTTCCTGGTCCCCTTTTCCTATTGCCCTCAGTTGCTTTTAAGGTATCTGCTTTAGTTTCTCTGCGTTAAGGGCAACAAATGCTAGCTAATTTTTTAGGTGTCTTACCTATCCTCACCCCTCCCTTGTGTGCTCTCACTTTTATCATGTGCTCAAAGTCCAATCCCATTGTTGTGTTTGCCCTTGATCTAATGTCCACATATGAGGAAGAACATACGATTTCTGGTCTTTTGGGCCAGGCTAACCTCACTCAGAATGATGTTCTCCAATTCCATCCATTTACCAGCCAATAATAACATTTCGTTCTTCTTCATGGCTGCATAAAATTCCATTGTGCATGAATACCACATTTTCTTAATCAATTCGTTCTTTTCACTGAATATTGCCTTGGCTATTTGTGGCCTCTTGTGTTTCCATATAAATTTAATGGTAGATTTTTCAATCTCTTTAATGAATGTCATTGGAATTTTGGTGGGAATTGCATTAAACATGTAGAGTACTTATGGGAATATAGACATTTTTACTATGTTGATTCTACCAATCCATGAGCATGGGAGATCTCTCTACTTTCTATAGTCTTCCTCAATCTCTTTCTTCAGAAATTTATAGTTTTCCTTGTAGAGGTCATTCACATCTTTTGTTAGGTTTACACCTAGGTATTTGATTTTTTTTGAGGCTATTGTAAATGGAATTGTTTTCATACATTCTTTTTCAGTTTGCTCATTGTTAGTGTATAGAAATGCTAATGATTTTTCTATGTTGATTTTATATCCTGTTACCTTGCTGTAGCTATTGATGATGTCTAGAAGCTTCTGAGTAGAGTTTTTTGGGTCTTTAAGGTATAGGATCATGTCATCTGCAAATAGGGATATTTTGACAGTTTCTTTACCTATTTGTATTCCTTTTATTCCTTCTTCTTGCCTAATTGCTCTGGCTAGGAATTCCAGTACTATGTTGAATAGGAGTGGAGATAGTGGGCATCCTTGTCTGGTTCCTAATTTTATAGGGAATGGTTTCAGTTTTTCTCCATTAAGTATAATTTAGGTTTGTCATATATAGCTTTTATAATGTTGAGGTACTTTCCTTCTTTTCCTAGATTTCTTAGAGTTTTTATCATGAAATGGTGTTGAATCTTATTAAAGGCTTTTTCTGCATCTATTGAGATGATCAAGTGGTTTTTGTCTTTGCTTCTGTTAATGTGGTTTATTACATTTATTGATTTTCACATGTTGAACCACCTCTGCATTCCTGGGATGAAGCCTACTTGGTCGTGGTGAATAATCTTCTTAATGTGTTGTTGAAGTTGGTTTGCCATTATTTTGTTGAGGATTTTTGCATCGATGTTCATTAAGGTGATTGGCCTATTGTTTTCCTTTTTGGAGGTGTCTTTCCCTGGTTTTGGTTTTGGTTTCAGTTTTGGATGATCATATGTATCTAGAAATCTGTCCATTTCTTTAAGATTTTCAAATTTATTTGAATATAGGTTCTCAAAGTAGTCTCTGATGATTTCCTGGACTTCCATGGTGTTTGTTGTTATCTCCCTTTTTGCATTCCTGATTGTACTAATTTGGGTTTTTTCTCTCCTCATTTTAGTCAGGTTTATCACGGGTCTATCGATCTTGTTTATTTTTTTCAAAGAACCAACTTTTTGTTTCATTAATTCTTTGTATGGTATTTTTGGTTTCTATTTCATTGACTTCAGCTCTTATTTTTATTATTTCTCCTTCTATTTGTTTTAGGATTTGCTTGTTCTTGTTTTTCTAGGAGTTTGAGATGTATCATTAGGTCATAGATTTGGGATCTTTCAGTGTTTTTAATATATGCACTCATGGCTAAAAACTTTCCTCTCAGGACGGCCTTTGCTGTGTCCCATAGGTTCCGGTAGGTTGTGTTTTCATTTTCATTGACTTCCAGGAACTTTTTAATTTCCTCTTTTATTTCATCAATGATCCATTGTTTATTAGGTAATGAGTTATTCAGTATCCAGCTGTTTGCATGTTTTTTGTCTTTACTTTTGTTGTTGAGTTCTAGATTTACTGCATTGCGATCAGATAGTTTGCACAGTATAATTTCTATTTTCTTATATTTGCTGAGACTTGCTTTGTGCCCTAGAGTATGATCTATTTTGGAGAAGGTTCCATGGGCTGCTGAGAAGAATGTATGTTGTGTAGAAGTTGGATGAAATGCTCTGTAGACATCAAGTAGGTCCATTTGATCTATTGTATATTTTAGATCTTGGATTTCTTTATTGATTTTTTGTTTGGATGACCTATCTATTAATGATAATGGGGTGTTAAAATCTCCCAGAACCACTGTGTTGGAGTTAACATATGCTTTTAGGTCTTTCAGGGTATGTTTGATGAAATTGGGTCGGTTGACATTGGGTGCATACAGGTTGATGATTTTTATTTCCTTTTGGTCTATTTCCCCTTTTATTAGTATGGAATGTCCTTCTTTATCTCATTTGACCAATGTAGGCTTGAAGTCTACTTTGTCAGAGATAAGTATTGCTACTCCTGCATGTTTTCGGGGGCCATTGGCTTGGTAAATCTTCTTCCAGCCTTTCATCCTTATCCTATACTTATTTCTGTTGGTGAGATGGGTCACCTGTAAGCAACAAATTGTTTGATCTTCCTTTTTAATCCATTTCATCAAGCGGTGCCTTTTGATGCGTGAATTAGGTCTATTAACATTAAATGTTAGTACTGATAGGTATGTGGTGATTCCTGTCATTTAGTTGTCTTAGTTGTTTGAAGGTTTGATTGTGTGTACCTAAATTGAGTTTACCCTCTACTGTCTTGCTTTTTCTTTTCCTGTGGTTTGGTGCTGCCTGTCTTTTCATGATTAAGTTGGGTTTCACTTTCTGTGTGCAGAATCCCTTGAAGAATCTTTTGTAGTGGTGGCTTTGTGGTCACATATTGTTTTAGTTTCTGCTTATCATGGAAGGCTTTTATTGCTCCATCTGTTTTGAATGATACTTTTGCTGGGTAGAGTATCCTGGGGTTGAAGTTATTTTCATTCAGTGCCCAGAAGATCTCACCCCATGCTCTTCTTGCTTTTAATGTTTCTGTTAAGAAGTCTGCTGTGATTTTAATGGGTTTACCTTTGTATGTTATTTGTTTTTCCTCTGTTACTGCCTTCAATATTCTTTCCCTAGTTTCTGAACTTATTGTTTTAATGATGATATGTCATGGGGTAGTTCTATTTTGATCTGGTCTGTTTGGTGTCTGAAGGCCTCTTGCATCTGTATGGGAATATCTTTCTCTAGATTTGGGAAATTTCTGTTATTATTTTGTTGAATATATTATGCATTCCCTTCGCTTGCACCTCTTCTCCTTCTTTGATGCCCATGATTCTCAAATTTGGTCTTTTGATGGAGTCAGTGAGTTCTTGCATTTTCTTTTCACAGGTCTTGAGTTGTTTAATTAATAGTTCTTTGGTTTTTCCTTTAATTACCATTTCATCTTCAAGTTCTGAGATTCTGTCTTCTGTTTGTTCTATTCTGCTGGATTGGCCTTCTGTTTTATTTTGCAGTTCTGTTTAGTTCTTTTTTCTGACGTTTTCCATATCCTGGGTGGTTTCCTCTTTAATGTTGTCTATTTGTGTCCTGAGTTCATTTATCTGTTTATTAATTGTGTTCTCTGTTTCACTTTGGTGTTTATACAGTGCTTCTATGGTTTCATTTATTTCTTCTTTTGCTTTTTCAAATTCTCTATTTTTGTTGTCTTGGAATTTCTTGAGTGTCTCCTGTACATTTTGGTTGACCCTATCCAGTATCATCTCTATAAAATTCTCATTGAGTACCTGTAGTATGTCTTCTTTTAAATTATTCTTGTGGGCTTCATTGGGTCCTTTGGCATAGTTTATCTTCATTTTGTTGGAGTCTGGATCTGAGTATCTGTTTTCTTCATTTCCCTCTGGTTCCTGTATTAATTTTTGCTGTGGGGAAACTTGTTTCCCTGTTTTTTCTGTCTTCCCATCATTGTCCTTGGTGTTGTTACTGTCCCTGTACTGTGTGCAATTAAGTATTTTCTAGCTTGTAATACTAACAATGGTTATATTTAGAATGGAAGGGTGAGAGGAGATGGAAAGCAAGAAGTTAAAGAAAAAGGGAAAAGCAAATAAACAGACAAGTAGGTAAAAACAAAACAAGGAATCAAAAAAAGTTTCAAAGGTGTAAACAAGGAGTGTTGGTGTACTAAACGACAGTAAGCAGAACAGGCATTAGAGAGACAGAGAGAGGATTGAAAATGAAAAATAAAAATAAAGATAAGAATAAAAGTAAAAAATAAGTAAATAAAAGAATTATATATATATATAAATAAAATAAAACAAAATGAAAAATAGAAAAGAAAAAAACCTCCAAGTTCAAATGCAATGAAATTTCAGTGTTAATAATTTTGGTTTCCGTCTCAGTCTCCATTTCTGGAGATGGTGCCTCAGATGTTCTTCTGTAGTTGTCTCAACAAAGGGGACACATAAAGTAGAATAAAACTGCATTAAAAAAACCCACAAAGTGTCCCAAGTTCAAATGCAATACAGTTTCAGTAAGTTTTTCGGCATGCACGTGTAGTTTGGTTGTTTTCTCATCAAAGGTAGGGAGAGAGAAAAAAAAAAAGTGTCTGGAGACAGTTCTGTGAATGTCTGTCTGCGGCTGTGGCTTGGCCTGCCCCCTCTCAACCTTTGCTTTATGGCATATCACTGAAAGTTCAGCACTGAGAGCTCAGTTCCTTCCCCACCCTTGACAGCTGAGGAGTGAGAGATCAGCTCTCTGTCTCACCACTGTTCTGAAGGGTGGGTTCAGTGTTTCACTCCTACCACCAATGCTGATGTTAGATTACAGTTCACTGTTTATGACTTTCAGTTTTGCTGGAGGGGAGGGGTTCAGTCTGCCCAGGGGCTGCACTGGATTATTTTCCAGGGTGGAGTGGGGTCAGGGGGTGAGTAGGGGAACAATGCATGATGCATGATGCTCACCTGTTTCTTCTGCAGTTTCATGCAGGCAGCTTTGTAGCCTGCTGGCAGAGAGAAATGGCGCTGTTGTTTTCAGTATAGCACAGTGTAGAGAGGCTTTCCACAGGCTAGGGATCTAGGATGTCACAGGTTTTGATTCTGATTGATGCTTTGTCTTCTGCTTGTTGGGAGAAGAAAGAAAAGAAAAAGAGAGAGAGAGAGAGAGAAGTGGTCAGGGGCTTTTCTCCCAGGCCCAGAGGCCAGACATGCCTTGCTGGCTGTGCTGTGTGGGCATTAAGAACTTTTGAAAGCTACTTCCTATTAACTTCTTTAATTAGTTTCAAAGCCTCTTTTACAGTTATTTATGTTAAATTTCAGAACACAAGAGGAAGTTGTTCTTAGGATCAATGAACAAATTTAAAAATTTTCTAACATCCCATGAGCAATGGAGCCTCTTATTTATGTTTAAAATAGTCTCTCTACACCAGGCCATTATGAAACACCAGATAAATCATGAGACTTAAAAACAAAGAGTTTGATTTTCTTTTAAATCACATGAAATCTCTTTTAATATATCTGGAAACTTAGATATCACATGATGGTACAAAGTGACTTTAACTAAAATAATCTTATTCCATTTTAAGTGGGAGATGTGATGATTTTAAATTTCAAAGCAGCTTATACAATCCCATAGCTGACAAAACTATATTTTACTAAAAATAAAAATGCAATTTCAGAATATTTTTGGAGCATCACCTTATAAATTTCAAATATATAAATTTCCATACATCTAAGAAGAATATTTAGACCTTTAATTCATCAATCATAATTCTGAAATATTTATCCATTGAACAAACTTGTAATGACTCATCACAGGTATTAGCCAAAGTAGAATACTTTTACATGCTATACTTATGTTTATCTAAAATATTTGAACTTAAAATACATTTAGCCTTTTGTGCTTATTGTTAAAATGCAGCAGTAAACATTCACAGCACTGCAGTAAACAAGGTATCATGTAACTTTTCATTTACCAGAACTTTCTGTTCTAATGTGGATTCATTAGACTATTACTTTGCTATTAAACTGAGTTGTATATACAAAAATGTAGGTGATTCATTACAAAGACCATGGGATGTTGTGTGTGATAGAAAATAGCATAGCTCCAATCTTATTTCAAAATCATTTAGAAAATAATGAATTTCCAGAAATTTAAAGAAAACTTCACTGCAGTGGTTCTGATTTAATGTTTAAAATGTTGTGTATGGACCAAGGTGAAAAATATTCCAAACAGACACAACTGTTTAGAAGGGAAACTAAAGTAGCCTTAAATGTCAAATGCCTTTGCCAATACATACACAGCTTATTGTCTGGGGAAATCTGGAGAAGCACAGAAAAGCAAACTTGTTAAAATTCTATCCTCACTGAGATCTTGTTTCCTCATTCTCAAGCTCAAATTTTTTTAGAATTCAGTCTGTCTGCAAATTGTGCAAGAATATTTCTTTGTAATGAACAGAAATATTGAGAAGATGGAAGAACAATAAACTTTAATATACTTTGAGTATTACAAACCTAAAAATTAGTAGAGCAGGCAACCTCAACTCAATTTCACCTATGACAATTATCCTTTTCTCCTTATGATAGGAAATCTGGAATTAAGAATTCCCAAACATTTCCCTTCTATGATAAAACTTCCATATTAGGATATTTTTTCTTTTTCATTCTCCAATTTTTCAATTATTGTATTTAGTATTATTCAAAAGTCAGACTTGATAAATTACTTACCAAGTGCCTGTCTTAAACAACTGAAGGTACATATTTTGTTTCTAGAGCAACTAATTAATGGAAGCTCCACTGTGTATACTGCTTTGGAAAGCAAAATGATGAATTCTAATGAGCTATACAAAACTGTTGAGTCAGATGCCCTGTGAAGCATGAACAGCTTAAGGGAAGGCTTTATAGTTATTGGTTGTTGTGGTATGTAGAATCAATCAAAAAGCCCCTGGAAGTATGCTGATTTTAGCATCTGAGATTTCTGCTATCAAATAATTAGGTTTAGTAAGTAAAGGCCCTTTATTTTTATTGTAAGAGCTTCTAATTTCAACTGTAAAAGCTGAAAAAGCCATTGGCTATCTCCTGTGCTCTTATTAGAAAGTTCCAACTGAAAATGATTTATCTGTACCTCTATAACTGCCTGGGCAAGTTGGACAGGCAAGGGCATATTCTCTGCAAAGGAAGAAATGGAAAAGGAAATCCAAAAATGATGCTGTACCATCCAGAGACAGGACTGTCACTTAAGCCCCATAATGGTAGTAGCATCCACTTCAAAACTGAAAGAACTGGCTTGAAATTCTTTTAATTTTCCATAGGACCAAAATACTTTTTATGACATGATTCCTTTTTGCCCCTAGGTTTCAATCAGACTGCTGACAAAAGGCAAAGTTTTTAAATTTGCAAGTTTGTCAGTCTATAGAATAATGGAATTTGAAGTTGAAGCCTCCCACTCAGCAAAATATAAAGATATAACTATTTTTGTCATCATCCTTTGTGAATATCCTAAGCAAGTATTTTTCTTTGATTTCTTGATTAAGATATTTTCTTTTAGTCTGCTTCAGGGAAGAAGCAAATAAACAACCTAAATTCCATGCTGCTATGGAACTAGAGGAATGCACAGCAATTGGAGGCAATGAAATGCTTTTAAAGATCAGTCTAACGTGCAAGTAATCAAGATTCTTAGATTACTTCGCTATATGTCTTTTAGCCAGAAAAATGATCCTCAGACTTTCAACATGCCCCCACACTTGTCTGTTGCAAGAAATTGAAGATTTATGTTCTAGAAAAAGTGCAATTAGGGACTCAAATTTACAACCACCAGACATACCTGAAACAAATGTGCCATTACAAAATCAGGAGGCTTAAGAGATATGGCCCATCTGACTAATTTGACAGGGAATGCAGCACATGGATTTAATCTTACAGGAAAGAGCCAGGGAATAATCAACATGACTTTACTTTCTTCTCTTCCTTCAGATATCCTGCCAAATAGAAACTGGAGGGCCCAGGATTATGATGATGTAATCCATACACATCAGCCTCCCAGGTCAGAGAACAGGATGGAAGAAGGGAAGAGTGAGGCTTGAGCGGTAATCTAAAACTATCCAGTACAACATGCTTAAACAAATTTTTTAAGGACCTACTTTCTCAAATTCAAATTATTTTTGTTATTCTAAAGATTTTGACAATTTGATGAAAAAAGTTTTTAATGTTTTACAGGAATGAATAACTATAAAATGAATATTCTCTAGGGACAGACTTTTAAAATGTGTATAACTTGTAGGTACAATCTCTCTACATAAATATATAAATATCATTATACACAAGGTACATAGAGACATAAAATTGAATTTGACTCTGACAAGATTGAACCTGAGGGGCCAGGTATAATTGTACATGTTAAGTCGACATGGATGGAAAGGTCAAATTGGAGCCAAATAGTAATGCAAACAAGCTTAAAGCAAGCTTTATGGAGAGTGCACTCTCAGGCGAGGTTCACCATCCCCAAAGAGCAGGGCCGGAGTAGTCGCGCCTGAGAAATGGCAGCCCAATTTTTATAGTTTGGGTGAAGTCAAGAGCTTAAGGTATTATGGGGCATCGGGATAGTTGAGGCTTGGTGGGGAGGAACTTAGGGTAATATGGATCTGTAGGATAAGTCAGGACCCATTGCCTGCGAGCGGGAGCTGCCATGGTAATTATGAAGCCTCTAATTGCTGGGCGCACATAATCGCTGTGCGCCATGGTAACTATGAAGCCTCTAATTGCTGGGTGTGTGTAATCGCTGTGCGCAAGAGTTGCCATGGTAACCATGAAAGGAAGGAGGGGGTGGAGTGGAAAATCTAGCAGAGAGTCCCTGATCGCCATGGGGTGGCTGCCCACTGGCCAAACATCCCAGACTCTTAGGTATAGGGGTGCAGAATCAGTTCTGGCTACTTCCTGCTGAAAGGGGGCAAAGTTAGGGGCTAGGGATGTCTTGGGTCATTTGATCGGTGTCGCCAGACCCCATGGGGAGGAGCTGGTAGTCATGAACCTGGAACATCATCTGGTTGAAGGTGACCCGAGTTAATTGGCGTAGGCGGCTCTGGAAAAATCAAAAGAGAAAGGGTGCCAGAAGCAGAAAAAGGCAAATAATTATTAGGGGTCCAATCAGTGGGGTAAGAATGTTAAACAGGGGTGTATTCCACCAGCCAGGGGTGTCAGTCGAGGCAATACTGTAGCGGCGTATCTCGTCACTGAGCTTGTGAAGAGATTGGACACAAGTTTCTACCAGGCCTGACTCATTAATATAGTAGCAGCACTCTTCCCAAAGAAAGAAGCAAGTTCCCCCTTTATCTGCTGTGAGAAGGTCCAAAGCGTGGTGGTTCTGTAGGGTTACTTGAGCTAGGGAGGTTATCTGTCTTTGAAGAGAGGCAAGGGATGTTGCTGAGTCCTCAAAGCCTGTCAGAACCTGTTGAGAGAGACTTTGGGTTTGGATCATTGAGTGAGCCAGGGCACCAGAGCTGAAACCGGTAGCCACTATTGAGGCTGCCAAAGATATGCCCACAAGGACAGGCAGGAAGACAGCTCTCCTGGTCCTATGTGGAGGTGAGGGCTAGGTCCCTGATGTAAGGCCTATGAGTTGGAAGAATTCTCCTTTTTCATACATAGTAAGTTGGGGAACCATAGAGACAGGTAAGCAAAGCTGGGAAGTTAGGGCCTGTTGGGTAAGATTTTTTGAAAGTGTGCTGTTACACCAAAAGAAGCCTCCTGGAAGGGCCCAGAGGGAATCTGATATGGTAGAGTTAGTGGTGTTACATAGGCCAGGATCAGAGTAGCAAAAGGGCAATTGTAGGGATAGAGGATCTCTATATAAGAGGGCTCCCACGATGGGGGCAGACGGAGGTGTGGAGGCTGACCCGTTTGATGGGAATGGCCCAGATAAAGGAACAGCTATGAGTGGCGACCTGGACAATGCAGCACAAAGGAAACATTTAGTTACATTGGCCAGGCCTGACCTATTTAGCAAGCGGGCACCTTCCTGTGCCAGGGACAGCCAGGAGATAGGGTCTCTCTGGGTTTTGTTTTGAAGCCTGTTTTCTGCTTCCCTAATGGCTTTTGCCTGGTCCTTTAGTACAGTGAGAATCTGGGGGACTACTCATTCATATAGCCTCCAGATTTTGAAGGTTGTTGAGGGACGTGTGTTATACCCAGGTTGATATCCCGTGGCTGTCACCCCAGTTGTCCATCTATTATTCCATGGATCAGGAATGTACAGGCGTACCTGGGAGCCATCATAGGAAGCTTCCAACAAGTTGTGTGAGTGAGATCCAGTGTTGAACTTAATGTAATGAATTTTGCAGGACCAATATGGACATCGTCCATATTCTTCAACCCATTTGGCCCCCTTCTGACAGTATGGTTTGGTTTGATCGAATGTAAAACAGAAATAACCAAGATTTATATTTCCTGTTCCATACGTGTTCATAAAGGATTGCTGAAACTGGAGGGTGAGCAGTCTGCTACACCCCCTGGAGGGGCAATCCCCAGCATCAGTGAGGTGGGTAACCACCCTATTGTTTTTTGTATAAGTTTCTTGGATCCTAAATCTCCAACGATAAGAAGAAGATGGTTCAGATAGGGTTGGGGGAAGAGTTAGGATCAGCACTAAGAGTGTCCCCCACCCGGGAGATCCGGAGGGAGGTGGGCCCCATTGGTGTAACTTGCCAAGTTTTGGTAGGTGTGTTGGGTGGAAGCTTCTTAAGGCGGGTGAGGTGGTACCAGGTAGGGTTTCCCAGAAGTTTCGCTGCCGAGGGAGTGGTGAGGATGACAGTGTATGGTCCCATCCATCTGGCTTGGAGGGGCTTTGGATGTAGCTGCTTGAGAAGAATGCTGTCACCTGGAGACAGGGGGCCATAGTCTGGCGGAACAGTATCTGATTGGGGTAGGTAACGATCTGCGTGGGCTCAGAGCAAGGAGCGGAGGAGAGTGAGGTAAGATAAGTATCCTATTAAGGGAGGTGTGCTTGATGGAAAAGTGTGGGAAAGGAGAAAGGGGCAGCCATACAACAGCTCAAAGGGGCTTAGGCCAGTTGGCTGCCTAGGGGCCGCTCGGAGGCAAGTGAGGGCCAGGGGCAGCAAGTCAACCCAGGAGAGCCGGAGCTCTAGGGACAGCTTGGTGAGCTGTTGTTTGATCAGGCCATTGGCCTGCTCAACCTTACCTGAGGATTGGGGGTGGTATGGGGTGTGGAGTCTCCATGTGATGGCCAGGTGTTTACAGACTAGTTGAGTGACCTTGGAGATGAAGGCAGGGCTGTTGTCTGACTGGAGACTTCATGGAAGGACAAAATGGGGAATGATGTGATGGATGAGTGTGTCTGCTACGACTGTAGCCCCTTCTGTGGCCATAGGAATGGCTTCGATCCACCCTGTAAAAGTATCAATAAAAGTAAGAAGGTATCAGAGTTTTTTGTGTTTAGGCATATGAGTGAAATCAATCTGCCAATCTTTACTGGGCTGGCTACCATGGAGTTGGTGGAGGGATTGGCAGAGATGGAGTCCACCGTGGGGGTTTGCTTGAGAGCAAACAGAGCAGGCCTCCTGGACCTGACAGATGGTGGATTGGAGGCCCCTGGGGTGAAACAAGGGTTCCAGGAAGGAGAGAATGGCTTTGGGGCCTATGTGTAGTGAGTTGTGGATGGCAGTGATGACCTCTGATGTCTGGCCCAAGGGGAGGATCAGACGGTTGTCTTTGAAGATCCACCCATTGGAGGACATAATTCCCCCTTCTTTGAGGAGAGCAGTTTGTTCTTTTGGCTCATAGTTTGGAGTAAAGCTAGAAGAGAGGAAAAGGATAGATGGGGAAATTGACTGTTTGGCTGTCTTTCAGGCTGTTAGATCCACGAAGGCATTTCCTCGTGCCACTGGGTCGTTGGAGGTCTGGTGTCCCCTGCAATGGGTGATGGCAACCCCCTTTGGGAGCTTATAGTAGTTTGGCAATGAGGGGTCCATTGACCACCAGGGTGCCCCGTGTGGTCAAGAAGCCCCTCTCCTTCCAGATGGCTGCATGAGAGTGTGCTATAAGGAAAGCATATTTAGAATCAGTATAAATGTTAGCAGTTTTATCTTTGGCAATGGTGAGCACCTGGGTTAAAGCTGTGAGTTCAGCCTTTTGAGATGTTGTTCCCAAGGGGAGGGAAGTTGCTGTCAGTACCTGAGGAGGGTCGATGGTGACTACGGCATAGACAGCTCGGCGGCCTCCCTGGTCATCTAGGATGGAGCTCCCATCAACATACATAGTGAGGTCAGGAGAAGGTAAGGGAGAGTCGGTAAGATCCTGCCTGGGAGTCATGAGACTCCCCACTGTTTCAGGACAGAAATGAGTTGGGTTAGAGGCTATTGGTGGAGGGGTGGGAAGCAGTGTAGTGGGGTTGAGTGGGGAGCAAGTAGTGAGAGTTATATCAGGATTGTTGATGAATAGGAGGTGAAATGTCTGTAGGTGAGAAGCTCCAATGAGAGAGAGAGAGGAATGGGTGAGGAGGTCAGCGAGTCTGTGTGGGGAATATACAGTTATTGGTTGTAGTTGGGATAGCTTAAGAGCCTCCCTGGTGAGGGTGGCTGCCGCTGCAAGGGCTTGGAGGCACAGCTGCCAGCCCCTGACAATGGGGTCCAGCTGCCTGGAGAGGTAAGCGATTGGTTGGTGAATAGGGCCTGATAGTTGGATAAGGACCCCTTTGGCTATTCCAGAAGTTTCATCTGTAAATAAGTGGTATGGTTTGGAAGGGTTTGGGAGAGCCAAGGCTGGAGCCTGAAGGAGGGTGTCCCTGAGAGAAGAAAAATAGTGACTGACCATGGACGGAGAGGTGAGTGGACCAGTGGGAGTCTCCTTGGCAGCCTGGTACAGTGGGTGGGCCAACAAGGCAAAATTAGGAATCCAGTGTCTGAAAAACCCAATGAAGCCCAAGAAGGATAAAATTTCTTGGGCATCATTAGGAGGAGGGAAGTCCTTTAAGGTTTGGACCCAGTCCATGGTAAGTGCCTTTGAGGTGGGGATGAGACAGAAGCCCAGGAAAATAACAGCTTGTAAGCAGAGTTGGGCCTTGGCTGGGGAGACCCCGTTATTCCTTAGAGGCTAGAAAGTTAAGGAGGTCGGCTGTTCCCTTTTCCGAGTCCTGCTGGGAGGGGGAGCACAGAAGGAGGTCATCGACATATTGTAGAAGTGTACTATGTTTTGTATTACATATGACTAGGTCTCGAGCCAGAGCTTGACCAAAGAGGTGGGGGCTATCACGGAAGCCTTGGGGAAGAACTGTCCAAGTTAGCTGTTGGGTAAGGTGAGTATCTGGGTCTTCCCAGGTAAAGGCAAAGAGGAAGTAGGAGTCTGGATGGAGGGGAATAGTAAAAAAGGCATCCTTGAGATCGAGGACAGAAAAGTGAGTAGTATCGGGGGGACATTGGAGAGGATCATATATGGATTTGGTACCAATGGGTGAATGGGAATAACAGCCTCATTTATGATGCATAGGTCTTGGACTAATCTGTAGGACCCGGCAGGCTTTTTTATTGGAAGGATAGGCATGTTACATGGGGAATTTATAGGTATAAGGAGACCTTGATTTAGGAGTTTGGTAATTATTGTTTTTATGCTTTTTTGATGAGTTTTTGAAATAGGGAATTGAGGTCTACAGGGATATTGGTTAGGGTCCTTAAGAGAAATGTTGGATGGGCAGGTGGTGTGTAGCCACAACTGGGACTGAGATGTCCTAGACAATGGGATTGACTGGAAGAGGAAAAGTGGGCGGAGCGGGTTTAGGAAGCAAAGGGGCTAGATGGCTGGTTCAGGCCAGAAGGAGTGAGTGGGAAGTTAGAGGTTCTGGTAGGTGGGGAGGGATGGTTATGGAGGCCCCAAGCTTTGTTAGACTATCTCAACCTAAAAGTGGGACAGGACAGGATGGGATGATAAGAAAAGAGTGTACAAATAGTATACCTCCAGCAGAGCAAGGGAGGGGTAGAGTTTTGTATGGGCAGAAGGGAGAGCCATCAATTCCCATGACAGAGACCGATGAAGGAACTGTTAAACCCTAGTGGGCAGGCAATACAGAATAGGTAGCCCCTGTGTCCAAGATGAAGGAGATGGACTTACCCGCTACCTGGAGCATGACCCTGGGCTCAGCGAGGGTGATTGGGGTCCCCAAGTCAAGGCGTTGTCAATCTTCTGCCAGTCCGAGAAAGTCGGGGATCTGGATGTCTGGTGGGACTGGCCCTCCATGGGGAGCCGCAGGGGGTAAGACCTGTCCAGGACAATCTGATCCCCAGTGACCCAGCTGTTTGCATTTTGGGCAGGGTTTAGTTGGAGGTCTCGGGTTGGGGCACTAGCGAGCCCAGTGGCTTTCTTTGGCACATTTGAAGCAGGCCCCCGGAGGGGCTGATGGGAGGTTTCGGGTTCCTCCTTTGACTCGGGGTTGTGGTCCTGCCGGCCGCAGGGCTGCTACCAAGGCTTGGGTTTGGAGGGCCACCTTTTGTTGGAGGTATTTTTGGCAGGTTGACTCTGCTGCCTCTTCTCGGGCATTAAAAACTTTAAATGCCAGTTTCATCAGATCCTGTATAGGGGTTTGAGGGCCATCTTCAGCCTTTTTTAGTTTAGTTCTAATATCTGGTGCAGACTGGGATATAAAATGTCCGGCCAGGACTGCTGCCCCAGCAGGGGAGGTGGGATCTAGTTGGGTATATTGGGTGAGGGCCTCCTGGAGGTGGTTAAGAAAAAGGGCTGGATTTTCATCAGCCCCTTGGGTTACCTCACGAAGTTTGTCAAAATTTACAATTTTGTTGGACACCATGTCCATGCCCTGTAGGAGGCATTGGATCATTATGTCTCTCCTGCAACGACCTGGAGCTTCAAGTTGGTAGTCCCAGTTAGGGTCGTGGTCGGGAATTGTGTCTTCCCCAACTGGGACTGTGGGATCAGCCAAGTGGATTTGGTCAGCATAACGCTGGGCAGTGGCTTTGATGTGTTCTCATTCATCAGGGGTAAGGGTGGAGGCCATAATGACAAATACGTCATGCCAAGTTAAGTCACAGGCCTGAGATAGATAGCAGAATTCTTTAGCATAGAGAGAGGGGTTGGTGGAGAAGGACCCCAAGCGCTTTTCTATTTGTGATAGGTCCTGGAGGGAGAAAGGAACATGGACTCGGACTGGTCCCTCCACTCCCGCCACCTCTCAGAGAGGACAAAGGAGAGTGGGTGGGGAAGGGCAGTGTGAGCGAGTGTGGGAGGCTATTGGGGATGTAGGAGGGCAGGGAGTAGGTGGAGCAGAGGGAGTGGGAGGCAAGGCCAAAGGAGATGGCTGCTTGGGTGGGGAAGGTTTTGTGGGTGGGGGAGGGGGAGGGGAAGCCGGATGTGACAATGAGGGTGGTTGTGGTCGGTGGGGGGGAGGGTTGAGGAATTCAGTGGATTCAGATAAAGGAGAAGGGTTGGGGTATGGGGTAGGGGACCCAGAAGGATTGGGTGCTTGAGCAAGAAGGATATGGGAAGGGGAACATTGGAGGCAAAGAGAGGGGCAAGAGCACAGCTCCCAAAAGGCCTGTACATATGGGACTTCAGACCACTTGTGGGTTTGGCGACAAAAATTATCAAGATCAGTGAGGATATTAAAGTCGAAAGTGCCCTGTGGAGGCCATTTTGAATTGTTGTTTAAAGTATATTGTGGCCATGCAGTGGTACAATAGAAAATGAGCCGTTTGCAGCGGAGGTCTGGAGAGAGTCCCAAATTTTGGAAATTTGAGAGGATATAGGACAAAGGAGTCCCTGGGTCCAGCTTGGATTGGGAGGACCCCATTCCCAAATTGTCAAAGAATCTCAACTTTTAGAGAAGCGTCCCTCACTAAAAGAGGAGACCCAGTTCAGAGGAGGCAGCCTGGACAGGGGAGATGTCTCTCCAAATGTCCAAGTGCAAGGAGACATGGAGGGGCTGATCCTGGCGTGGCCGCGACTAGGACAGGGGCCCGAGGAGGAACAAAACAGGGGAGGAGACTCACCCAAGCCAGAGCTGGAGCGTCAATCCAGAGAGGAGGAAGGGCCTCAAGCCAGGGCCTGGCCCAGGGCCCTGCCTGCCTGGAGTCGGGTGAGGCTTGCTTCCTCCTGGGTTTTGGCACCAAATGTTAAGTCGATGAGGATGGAAAGGTCAAATTGGAGCCAAATAGTAATGCAAACAGGCTTAAAGCAAGCTTTACTGAGAGTGCACTCTTGGGCAAGGTTCACCATCCCCAAAGAGCAGGGCCAGAGAAGTCGTACCCGAGAAATGGCAGCCCAGTTTTTATAGTTTGGGTGAAGTCAAGAGCTTAAGGTATTATAGGGCATCAGGATAGGTTGAAGTTTGGTGGGGAGGAACTTAGGGTAATATGGATCTGTAGGATAGGTCAGGACCCATTGCCGCCAGTGGGAGCTGCCATGGTAACCATGAAGCCTCTAATTGTTGGGCGCACATAATCGCTGTGCGCCATGGTAACTATGAAGCCTCTAATTGCTGGGTGTGTGTAATCGCTGTGCGCAAGAGTTGCCATGGTAACCATGAAAGGAAGGAGGGGGTGGAGTGGAAAATCTAGCAGAGAGTCCCTGATCACCATGGGGTGGCTGCCCACCGGCCAAACAGTACAAACATATAATACCAGTTCAAGAGGCAGAGATAGAGGGTCTCAGATTGAAGGCAGCCTAGGCCACATAAAGAAAGTGAGGTCCTATCTCAAAAAATAAACCAGGCATGGTATCACACACTTGAGGTCCCAGGTACTGGGAAAGCAGAGGTAGGAGAATTGAAATTTGTGCAAAAGCACAAGACCCTATTTGAAAAATAAACAAGCCAAAAGGGCCAAGGGTGTAGCTCAAGTAGTAGAGTGCCTGTCTAGCAAGTGTGAGGCCCTGAGTTCAAAATCCACTACCACCAAAGAAAAATGACAGCTAAAAGGGAAAAAGAGCCTGAACCTAAAGACAAGGCCCAGATCCCTGGCTTCTTCTGTTAACCAAGTTTGGCAGTATGTGTGTATGATGGATGACTTTTATGAGGCAAAATTTCATTTTAGCATGGCCCAATAATTTTAAAGTTTCAGACACTTCAGACTGAACAGTGGGAATGTCACATACCTTAACATACCATTGAATGAGTTCAACCTCTCTACAAGAAGAAAATGAAGAACTGACTGAACTTTAGATGTGAAACTGGGGAGTACCTAAACACTCTGTAACCAAGTTCTCCTCAGGGAGTAAAATAGGTATCAACAGGTCTAATTTTGAACCTCTATGAAGTGTTGTAAGAGTTGATTATGTTAATGCTAGCAAACATTCACTGTCATTGATTTGGCCTGTGGGAATCATATACATCCCTCCCCGGTGACTTTGTACTTGGCCATGTCTTTGGTCAGTGAAGTGAGAGAAAAGTCTAGGACACATTAATGACTGTTTAAGAGACATTGCAGTTTAGCCTTTCTTTCTTCTATGGTGAGAGTGGGCATGTCTCACAAGGGGGCTGGTTCTTCAGTCAAGATCTAAGAATGAAAAATTTGTCACAATCTGGCTAAAGCCTAAAACCAGGTGGGAGTCACAAAGTAACATTAATAAGGAATAACCCTTTGTTATCACAGGTAATGAGTAGTTCTAGATCCTTGTATTTCTTCTGTAAGATGAATAATACAATCGGTTATCAGAATTTTCCTAAAGTAATTACCAAGGTTGAGACTATTTAAATTTATTATTTTACCTGTGAGTAGATCTTCTAAAATATGTATAATAAATCTTATCCCTTCAAGACAACTTGGTCTTGAGATTCAGAGCTTTTGAAAAAAAGTATTGGGCAATTCAGTCAAAATTAATTATCAATTTTTCAAGAGCTAATATAAATATTGGAAAAATATTTTCTTTGATAAATAATTAAGGAATTTCTAAAACTCTTTTTTTCTTTTTTTTTTGGTGGACTGGGATTTGAGCTCAGGGCCTCACACCTGCTAGGTAGGCATTCTACCACTTGAGGCACTTCACCAGCCCAAATGGAAGTTATTTTTGTTTATTTATTTTGGTGGTACTAGGGTTTGAACTCAAGGCCTCACACTTGCTAGCCAGGTGCTCTTATAGCTTGAGCCACTACACCAGTCCTAACATTCTTGCTAATAATATAGACGTATATACATGCTTTGATAGTCATTGATATAGCCATCCATTTGTTTATTAAACATTGGAGAACCAACTATATACAAGTTTTTGTTCTTCACACTTGGTTTATGAAAAAGGACAAATTCCTTGCCTTCATGGAGCTTAATTGTATTTGGGTTAAAGAGAAACAGAATATATATATGGTATCTTTAATCTCCTGGTCAAGCTAGAGTCTGATAAGGTTTTACTTCATAATGTCACCATTTCACTCTTTGTAATGAATTAGTGTTTTCTAGAGAGATACACCTAGTCTCTGCAAATACACTGTTCCACTTTTTATTCATTATAAGTTAAAGTAGAACAAATTACCCTAAAATACTTAAAGTAACACACATTTATCATCTCACAGTTGCTGAGGATTAAGAATCTGGAAATGATTTTGTAAGGTAGTGCTGGTTCAGGGTCTTTCATGAGATTGTAGGCCAGTTGTCCATTGCTGTTCCAGTCATCCAAGGCTTGACTAGGATTCAAGGATTTCTTTTCAAGATACCTTACTTGCTGGGTTATTGGCAGGAAGACTTAGAAGCTAGCTGTTGCCAGGTATCCTCATTTCTTTGAGGGCCACCAGGGCCTCCTCTACAGAGGGCTACTAAGTGTATGACAAGGCATACACTTCATTAACTCCATTTCAATGTGTGCCTTTTATTTCTTTTCAATGATTAGAATTTCATCATTCAGATATACCGAGTGATGACAACAGACACACTTTTCTTATTCTGATGTTAATGAGAAAGGGTTCACAGTCTTTCACAATTAAATATGATTTTGGCTTTGCTTTGTAGATACTCTGTATCAAGTTGATGTAGCTTCCCTGCTTCTCAAATCCTTTTTCTTTTTAATCATCAATGGCTATTGGATTTCAGAAAATCCTTTCTTTAAATCAATTAAAATTATCATGTAATTATTGTCTATTGGTGGGTAGACTACACTGATCAATTTTCAAATGTCAAAGTAACATTTCATCTGAGATTCAGTTACTCAGTGTATAATCCTTTTAATATATATTGTTAGATTCAGTTTGCTATTATTTTTGTTGAGGATTTTGTGTCTAAATTCATGACAGATATTGGTATGTGGTTTTCATTCTGTGTTTAAACTATTTTGGTTTGTTTTTTATATCAGAATAATACAGAGCATCCAACTTATAACCTTAAAAAGAAAGTTCTCTCCATTTCAGTACTCTGTAAGACACTAAAATTAATTTTTGCCCTTTTGAAATGTTTGTTAAAATTCTTTAATGAAACAATCTATGCATGGGATTTCTTTTTCAAGTATATCTTAATTAAAATCCAATTGATTTAATAGTTATAGGATTATTTAAATTATCTATTCCACTTTGCCTGAATTTCTTATTATGTGTTTTTTAGGAACTGGTCCATTGTTTTTAACTTGCCAAGTTTATGAACATAAAGTTGTTTGTAGCTTGTCCTTTCTTTTTTTTATTTTTTTATTTTTTGTAACTTGTGCTTTTTATTCTTTTATTAGGTACAGAGTTTGCATTGTGTTCTGTTTTCATTATTAATTTTCATGATTTTCATCTATTGATTTTCACCAGTTTTGCTATAGATTTATCAATATTGTTTATTTTTTGAAAACTTGTTTTGGTTCTTTTAATTTTATTTGTTGTTTTCCTAAATCCAATTACATTTGTTCTTGTTTTTATTTTTATTGTTTTCTGCTTTCTGCTTATTTTGGGTTTGGTTCACATTGGTGAACTAATGAGAATTTTTTACATATTGGTCAAAATCCAGAAGAAATGGAAATCTAGACAATAGAGCATTGCTATTTACATGGACATTTTTTGATTTCTCAAAGTTGTTTAAGAAGTGGAGCAGAGCTTTTGAGAATCTTGTAGGTTTAGGAGGAAAAAAAGGTGGATTCCAATTGCCAATAGGAATATAGTAAGAGTAGAAGGGAGACTCACGTGATTCCCTTTTTTATTATACCTAGATGACATTAGACCTATGAAGTTTAGTGCAAATTCCTCATTTTCTTTCTTTTTTTCTTCTTCATTTCTCTTACAAGAGAGGGTATGACAAGGGGCTGAGTTTCTGTGACCTAACACACAAGAGCATACCTGAGGAGTAGGTAAGTGGTAGTGACTCCAAAGGTCAAATAGGCAGCATGACAGAACAAGTGGTAAACAGGATCAGGAGACTGGTTATGTGCAAAGTAGGAATTAAGCAAACATTGACAAACAAACATTATGAAAAAGAAAAGTCTAGATAAAACCATCAAAGTTTATAATTGGATTAGATATTCATATGAATCTGTATTGCTTAGACTACATGTGCAAATTGTATGTGTGAAGAGAGACAGAAAAAGAGGTAGATGGCCTAGAAACAATGACAGTCTAGTAATAATGACCATGCAAATTACCCAGATCTTGACTTCTAAATGTTATCTTCCACTTAAGAAACTCTATTTCCTTGGAAAAATATCAGGTTCCAGAATTGTAACAAGAAAATACATGATAAATCAAGTTCCCTAAAGATGATAGGTCTATAAAGAAAAACACAGCCTTTTTGCCAGCTCTGGAATAATTTGAATATAAAACTATTTCATGTAACATCTTTCAGATTTAGGTTTGTCTAAATTTTGTATTCTTGGATAGATAATGGTTATATGTTTTGGGGGAAAAGACTGCAGAATATTTTCATTTTCATCACATGTCACCTACTTTGAACATGTCTGGTCACTGAGGAGGTAACCATTGGTAACCTGGCTGAAGTAGGGTTTGCCAAATCTCTCCACCACAAAATCACTCTTTCCTCCACACTCCACTCTTGAACCTTTCCATAGTCTTTACAAGGACTTTACCACATAAATCCCACTTAAAGGATGAGGTAGGGAATTACATGTAATTAATTAGAATTCTTTACTGGCAGTTTATCATTTTCGCCATTTAATTATTATTTAGTCATTTATTTATATTAGTGTGGACTCATGGATATTTGATTTGTACTGTGGGCTATAATCCAATACTATTTATTTGTTGTTTAAATGTATTTACAGGTAATTGTTGATTATAAACATAATATAAATGTCCTACTAAATAAAAAAAAGGAAAAAAATTACCATAAATACAGTTTGAAATGTTTGTTTTTCATAATCTCTAATAAACTGAATTAACTGTGTGTACTTATATCATTTCTACAGATAATAGCTTTATTTACTATTAGTTTAAAAGGAGCTAGGAGAAAAAAACAAAATAAAAATAGTACCAGAAAAAAACCTTATTGCTCCTTTACACAAATAGCTCAATAAAAATGTGAACTTGAACCATGATCCTTTAAGATTTCTTTTTCCCTACCAATCTAAAAGGAGAAAAAGTGAGAGGTTCCAAGATGGCAACTGGAGGGAGGAAGGAGAGAGTGTGAGCTCCGTAAAGTAAAAATCTTGCTCAGACACTGTAGACTGCAGACCTGGCAGGAGAAACCACCAAGAAGAGGCAAAACTGTGACATCCCCAAACCCCTAGCCCGCACATAGCTTCCCCACACCAGGATATACGGAGGGCTCCTGTGCCACCACATGCTGGCTCCTAATTTGCTTGGGAGACGCAAACCAACAGGTGAGCAAATAAGAGGCACACGGTTCTCCCACAGCCACCCTGGGATAAGCCAGCAAAGCCTCCTGGACAGACTGACCCCGCTCCGCAAAAAAAAAAAAATAATAATAATAATAAACAAGCAACTGAATAGGACAAGTAGAAAAGAGGGTGGGCCGCTTTGAGCTCTGGAGAAAGGAGAAGGGGCAGGCACCCACAGGAACTCTAAATATACAAGCCTGCCAGAGAGGGTGGGTTTGGTGGCTCCCCCCAGTGAGCTAAGGGTGGGCAAGGCTTGCAACAGTGGCCGATGTGTGGCACACTCTGCTGGAGACCAGGGGATGGGCAACTGTAACAGGCTGGTAGTACTCTACACCAAGGCGAGAACACACAAGGAAGATATGAAGATAAGTAAGGAACCCAAAAAAACATGATAGCATTTGATGTCCTCAATGCAGAGGAACTAATGCAGAAACTTTAAAGTGACAGAGGCCAATAGAAAAAGGGGATCAGGAACTAGAGAAAAGGTTAGTTAAAGAAGAATCAACTTAGAATGTAACACATATGTACAGGAAAACAATGCGAGGAATCTCTCTGTATAGCTATCCTTATCTCAACTAGCAAAAACCCTTGGTCGTTATTATTATTGTTTATACTTACTCTTTAACAAAATTAGAGATAAGGGCAAAACAGTTTCTGCCTGCAAGCAAAAGGGTGGGGAGGAGAGGGAGGAAGTGGCGGGGGGAGGGAAGTGGTGGGGGGAAGGGGGAAGAAATGACCCAAATATTGTATGCACATATGAATAAAAGAAATTTTAAAAATGCACACTCAGAAAAAAAAATTTTTTTAAAAGAGAAAAAGTGGAGAATAATGAGAAGAAATGTTTAATCTCGGATACATTAAGAAAAGATCTCTTAGATCCCTTTTTAGATCACTGTTCGGAACTTCAGTGTGGACTCCTTCATTTGCTGTTCATAATGCACATCGAATCTCTCATTCAAGGATACTGTGAAGTGATTCTTCCAGTCTCCTGCAATTCCTGTACGAAAGGAGAACGAAAAATATTAAGACTTTGGAGCCAAAATCATGAGATTTTCTAATGCACACCACTTTATTAAGACTTGATCATTTTTTCTTTTAATTCTAAAATTTATCAATTAAATGTAGACATTATATTATATAGAGACATATTATATTATTTGAGCTTGGATGAATGAATCTGTATTGATTGGTTTAAAAACTGGCATATTCATTCTTCGACTATTCCTTCTTATGCTTACATTATTTCACTTAATTTTCCTTCTTTAATTTCCTCTCAAATATTGGGGTTCCAGGGTGAGACCATGCTTCACCTACTCCCAAGTTTTTAAGTATCACCTTCATGAAACTTTCATGACACACTGAAAGCCAGACTTATATTCATTTCCAGTTGACTACATGTCATTGTCACCTGGATGCTATCCAAGTATTCCATATTCCATTAGTTCAAAAATAAGTTTATTTTCTTTCCCATCAAATTGTGTTTTCTGACTAGCAGTGGTGGTTCCATCCTGTAATCCTAGCTACTTGGGAAGCTGAGGTCAGGTGGATTGCAGTTTGAGGACAGCCCAGGCTAAAAATGTCATGAGACCCAACTCAAGTGAAAATGCTGGGCAAGGTGGCAAATGCCTGTCATTCTAGCTATGGTGGGAAACTTAAAATAGGAGGATCATGGTCCAGCCCAGCCTGGGCAAAAAAACACAAGACCCTGTCTCCCAAATAACCAGAACAAAAAGAGCTAGCGATATGGCTCAAACAGTATAGCATCTGCCTAGCAAGCATTAAGCCCTGAATTCATCCCCTGTACTGATTCCCCCAAAATGTTTTCTCTATATAGTTTTTCACAACCTTGTTAATAACAATACCAGGCATCTAAGACATAAGCTTGGAATCTACCTCCCCAACCATAGCATCTAATTCATTATTCATATTCAGACTTTCTTTGCATCCATTGGCTCCTCTCCACTTTTGCTGCCATTGGCAAATACAGTTCAGACGTTGCCACCTGGGTTATTTCAACAGTGTACATTCTATCATACATCCATGTTCATCTTGTGGAAGGAGGTTACCCACCTTTGTAAATTAGTAATTCACTTGTTCCCTTGATCAAGAATCCGAAACTCACCCACTAAAAAACCCCAAAGGCAGAAGACAGAAATGTGTACCCTAAAAATCAGATAGGTTCTGAGGATGGAGCAGTTAACATTCCTTTACAAGTATGACAATCATTTTAAGGATTATGTATATGTAGACATGTTTGGGAAGAAGACAATCTTGAAATAGATTCAATATGATCTTAGAATTGGCTGTCTCTCTTTTCAAGGGCTCCTTGTTTCTGCCTGTTGGCAAGTTTGTTTTTCATGTTATTTTAAAAATTCTCTGACTCTTTCACTGCTAATTTGATTTAAAGAGCAAAATTTTTCTGTTTCTACTTTCCTCACACATTAATAAAAACATATCTCAATACTCCACATCTGGTATGTGTCTTTGAACTTCTAAAATAACCATCTCATCAGGTCAAGCCTTTTCCTAAATAGAATTCCATCTCATTTTATTTTGATATTTTTGCTAAACAGAACTATAATGAATTCCTATCTTTACCACTTAGTCTTGGAAGTTTCTGTCACTCATTCAAAGAAAAGCTGACTAGTTATTCTAATTCATTTCTTTACCTCAAGATGAAATAATAATATGCCCATTTTCCTGCTGAGATCCTAAAGAAACAATAGTACTGATGCTACTGAGATTAGTAAATGACAGTTAGCAGAGTGTGGGGAAATTGCTGGTCTAAGGTAGGGATGTATACTGGTTATTCTTAATATAACATGCTGCAAAACTGACTGGCCAGCAAGTAATAGTAACTTACCAGTAGAAACAGTAGTGTTTTATGCCTCTGCAGACTGATAATTCAAAAGAGTGTTTGAAGGTGAAAGAGCCTTAAAGAAAACATGCTAGCTGGATGTGGTAGTGCATATCTATAATCCCAGTTAGCTGTGAAGCAGGCAGGAAGATCATAGTTCAGGCCCAGCTCTGGAAAAGTTAATAAGACCCTGTCTCAAAAACAAAATAAAAGCAAAGGAGGATTGGGGTTTATAGCTCAAGTGGTAGATTCTTTGTTTGGCAAGCATGAGGTCCTGGGGCTCAATACAAAATATGCTGGGCCCACAATACAAATTGCCCTCACTACATTTTTGCCTATCACTGTGGCAACTTACAACTTTCTACAGCAATAGGGATAAACCATATGACTTTCTCACCCTTTCTCATGAAGGGTGACACTTTGTGGTTCATGACTTCTTCTGGTAGGAGTGTGTAATTGGTAGATGGATTGTTCTTCATCTCCTGGAAGGATGTATGATTTATTATCTTGTCAACAAGCTTCTCTGATGGCTTTCTATCCAGGAAATTTATCAACTTTATCACCTCTTTTCTGATATCCTAGAGAGAAAAAAGATGCATTGACTATTAAGTTGATAAAACTAAATACATTTCCATAAAAATTGAAAGAGATAAAAACTTTCTCATTCTCCACTCATCTTGGAACTTGACTTCTAATGAAGAAAACCACTTCTTGTGAAAATAACTTTTTTAAAATACTATTTTTTTACAAACATAATTTTTCTCATCCATAAAATTGATATAAAATATATTTCAAAGGTTATTAGAAGAACTAAATGAGTTAATTTTGTAAAATGTTTATTACAGTTCTTAGTGTACAGTATATGTACACTATATATGAATGTTATCTATAAATATAAATGCATATTCTCAAGAATACAGTGCTCTGTGAAAGATCAGATTTGGAAATGAAAATATGCAGGAACCTCTTCTTCTAATTTGTTGAAGACAATTAATGAGAAGAAATACAACCAAAGAGATTTAGAGAAAGTGTAAAAGTCAAATGTTCAGCATAGAACACATCAGATGCATATGCATCAGAATCAAACACATTCCCATCTCTCTCTATGACTCCTGCATTGTACCTTATTTATTTATTTATTTATTTATTTGCAGTACTGGGGTTTGAACTCATGGCCTACACCTCGAGCCAAGTCCACCAGCCCCTTTTTTCTGATGCTTTTTTTATTTAGATAAGGTCTCATGAACTATTTGCCCAAGCTGGCTTCAAACCGTGATCCTGCTGATCTATGTCTCCTGAGTAGCTAGGATTACAGCAGGAGCTGCCAGGGCCCAGCTTACATTATGCCTTGTTAGTCAGCTAAATCACTTAGTGCAACTACATACATCCTCATGCACAGTTCTCACTATGGAGATTGGTGTTTACAAATTCTCTACCTGAAGAACTGTATCTTGCCTTTCAAATTTCAAGTTACTTAACCTTTCTTCCAGATGATTTGCAGGACTATTTCAGTTTTAGTTTGGTGACCCAAATTTTGCTCCCATAAATTCTCAAATAAATCTACTGTCTCATATGTATTTTTGTTATCTCTCATTCACTTATCTTACTCAAAATGTCATGTCTATAAGCAGACTGTTAATGTGTCTTTCTCTTTCTAATTGATACATTGTAGGAACAAGAAAAGTTAACTTATTTATTCTTAAGCTTCTCATTAATTCAAATAAACTGGAAACTGAAACACAGACATTATTAATCAAAATACAGAGCAAATGGATATTATGATTTGGGGCATACATTTTTAAATCTCCCCTTTTTCTTTTCCACATATTAAGTATAGTTGCTTTACAGAATTTATTTAATAAATCTAACATTTACATATTTGAAGATCAGTTGGTCAACTCTTTTCTGATGGTAATTTTGTGTGTGTGTATTATTATTTTATTAAGTCAAGCTTTTTCAAATATTTGAAAATTCTGAGATGGGTTTAAATGTGTTTATTTACAGAATACTTATATTTAAGTGTGCCAAAGTAGCTGGATTATTGTGGTCTTTTCCTTTTAAAACCTTTGCAGGTTGCTTCAATTACTTATTTAAAGGCAGGCTTTTTGTTCAGAATGCTGTCAAATGCTACTATCTTAGAAATTTCTTAATTGCTTATATAGTTTCAGTTTCTCACCTCTTTCATGTCTTCATAGAAAATAAATAGCAACTGTGGATTCTTTCTCTTTTCCCACCAAGATTTTACATGATCATACCAGGAACCATAAGGAACTAAAATTAGAGAAAAAAAGAGATAAAAAAAAATGTAAAGTATAGTATCATCTCTATATAGCTTGAAAACAAGTACTCAAATAACAGCAACAAACATTTAAATGTGTGATAATGGAGTGAGAACTAGTAGGTCAGTTGCACCTGCTAAGCAAAGTTCTCTTCCATAAGAGAGGTAAAATATGTACAGAAACACACTTCAATTTTATCATTGTGATGTGGTTTACAATGCAGAGAAAAGGTGAGGGAACTCCTTCTTCCATCACTTTGATTCAGAACTATGACATTTCTTAAACTGGTTTATGTGTGTATTTGTTGATGTATACCTGTGTGTATTTATAAAGTCTGTTTTTAATGAAGGGAGTTGAATTAGTGGAAATATAATAGATCTTGTAAGTCAGAAAAGTTCAGTTCTTGTCTCAAACCTACCACTTATATACTAGCTTTGACAACTGAAATTAGTAAGTATATGAGCATTTATTACACTATTTAGATTGTAGGAAGTGTTCTTTTAGGGACAATAAGCATCATTCTTGTTTTAGAAAATTCAGGAGATTATGTGATATGATCAAATGCTGACTCTTCCTTTTCTTTCTCTCATCTATATACGTTTTATCCCATAAAAGCTAACAAAACAAATGGTGTGAGAGTCAAAGTGTTTTACTTTGTATTGAATCATTGTGTACTTCATCTGTTCATTCACTTTAATCAGGCAATTGTTCCTTATAGAAAAAGTTCCTCAATGATATTTTTTGTAATTTTATTCATTCCTTGCATGAACATGCAACATTATTTTTCTCTGTCCTGCAATGTGAGTCTTGACAATCTTAAAGTATATATTCATGATGATTTGGTATAATTTTTTCCACAAACCAAACACATCCTACATGTATTGACTAATATTATTTTCTATAGATATGAAAAGTGAACCATGATTTGCTTTATCAATTATTGCTAAAGAATCAGCATAGCTTTCTCTTTTCTTTTCCCTCTTTTTTAAATTGTTGTGCTGGGTGTGGGTACATTGTGGTATTTACAAAACTTCTTACAATATATCAAATATGCCATACTTGAATTCATCCCCTTCACCATTCATTCTCCTTTATTCCCCCCATTCCTGGAACAGTTTCAACAGAAATGATTTTTCCATTTACATGTATGTGTGTACACTATTTGCACTATATTCACCCTCCTACATCCTTTCCCCAACTCTTCCTCCCTTCCACTGGTATTACGCCCTACCCTCAGGCAGGACCTGTTTTGCCCTCCTGTTCTCTGATTTTATAAAAGAAAAAAAATGACATTTTTGTTTGTTTAAGGTAGCTAAACAAGGAGCTTCCTTGTGACATTTGTATGTATACATGTACTATAACCTGAATTGGTTCATCTCTATTTTTCTTCTTTCTACCTTAGTCCTCTTCTTATGGTAGTTTTAATAGGTTTAAAAATTCTATGTTTGTTCTTGTATAGAGAGTAGATCAACCATATTCATCTTTTTAACTTTCTTTATCTACCCTCCCTGTCTCATACGTTACCTCCTTTAGTGTGACCTATTTTTCATAATACTGTATTTTTATTATGTCTATATTCCATATGAGGGTGCAGATGCACACACACACACACAGTGCAAAGATGTCATTTGTCTTGTATTACTTAACCTGGAAAGAATTCAGAGAAAAGAACATGTTCCTACCTTGTCCTTCCATGAATTTCTCCACAAAATCTGTAAAAGATCCTGGGTCTGGATATGCAGTTACCATCAGAAAGAAATAATAATAAGAAACAGCCACATCTTTGGCATTCCGGCAAAGATAGATCATCTAAGAGGATAAAATCATGTATGAAATCCTTTAATGGTTTTTCAACCATAGAGTCATGAAGATTTAAATATAAATGTTTTCAACTAAAAACATAATACTTTATTTATTATGGAAATAGATAAGATACCTAAAATTATAGAGAAAATGAAAACTCTTTTTTTGTTTTTCAGTAAGTCTTGCTATGTAGCCCATGCCGGTCTTGAACTTGTGATCCTCCTGCCTTATCCTCCTGAGTGTCTGGATAAGAAGTCTTTTCTTACATAACCTGTAAGTTTCTGGCATTGTATTTATTTGTTCCTTTTTTCCAAAGAACTATGTTTTCATGAAGGTAAGGATTTCCTGTGTCTTATCATGTCCCTAGCACAAGATAAGAAGTGCTTTGTATAAATATGGTTTGCACCCTCCAAAAAGCATGTTGAAATTGATTTCTCATTTTGAGCCATTAAGGGGATGAATACTTCTCACTATGAAGTTTGGAGGTGAGACATTTAGGAAGTGATTAGAATTAGAAAAAGCCACTAAAAAGGTGTCCCCATGATCAAATACCAGTGGCTGTACATGAACAAGGAGAGATCAGAACACACACTCACACAAGTGTACCTCCTGTCTCTTTCCACGTGATACTGTGTGCTGCTTTAGGACTCTGCCAGCAATAAGGCCATCACCAGAAGCAGAACCTACACCTTACACCAGAAACATGAACTAAAATAAACCTTTTCCTTTATAACTTACCCAGTTTGGGTATTATGTTATTAATGACATAAATGGACTCAAGTCACTCAATAAATATTTATATGATATTTGTCTATTTTATCCTTTTCTTATTCATTTGTATATATCACAATGCCAAGCACAATATTTTCCCAAAGGAGGATATTCAACAAATCAGTATTGACTAAATACTATTTATTGAGTATTTATAATATGCTAGGTACTCCATTAAGCACTTTTGAAGCATAATTTAATCCTTAATTCTATGAGGAAGATGCTATTAATATTATTTTTTTTTTTACAGACAAGCAAACAGACTTGCTGAGTTTAACTTAAATTTTCAAAATCACCTCCAGCAAATGAAAGAGTTGAAATAAAAACCTGGACTCTCTGACTATACTGACTATAATCCACATTTGTTAAAATATCTGTACAGTCAATGAGAATAAATAAACAAGTATATGTATATAAGACATAGTTTAGGTACTATCTGACCTGATCATTCTAATTTCTGAGTTTGGTGAAGTTCTGAGAACACTTAATTCTGATTACCTTACAGTTTTTTTCCCAAAATGAGACTGGAAGAAGTTCAGGTGGTAGATGAGTCTTCACTATTCTAGGAGAGTTCATTTCTTTTAATTGTCTTACTCCTGATTTTTAAAAAAATGACAAGTTACACTTCAAAAATGGTAATAATATAGATATCTTTAAAACAGTGGTAGCTTTTAAGATTCTGTATTGTATTCACAGTAATAATATATTTTACTGTGAAAATATAGCTAAAAGAAATTATAGAGAAAAAAAATCAATAAAATTTCCTTAAAGGTGAGAAATTGTTGTCAACATTCTGGTATGTAACCTTTCGTACAATATACTTCATATGCCCTGACTCACAGCCTTCCCAAACTTACATACAAGAGAATTTTTTATATCTTCTCATTGCCTTTTTTCTTCTATACATTATACTCAGCTGCAATGTCACAACAAATGCCAATATTTAAAATTATTTCCTAGTGTTATTATACTACAAAATTGGTTGGTTAACATTTAAGTTGTTTTTAGTTTTCCAAAATATTAAAAGAATTTGTGATAAGCATATTAAATATATTAAAATACATTTTTGAAAACTTATAAACATTTTACCAGTACTTAAAATATTATCCCATGGCAGCCCACAGAGAAATAAAGGCTCACATATTACTAGACTGCTGAATGCATATAAAAGCTGCGCTTAATTCACTCTACTTCAGACAGGTGCTACACTATAAACCTGTTAAAAGCGAGAGCACACAAGGGAGGGGTGAGGATAGGTAAGACACCTAAAAAACTAAAAAACTAGCTAGCATTTGTTGCCCTTAATGCAGAGAAACTAAAGCAGATACCTTAAAGCAACTGAGGCCAATAGGAAAAGGGGAACAGGTACTAGAGAAAAGGTTAGATCAAAAAGAATTAACCTAGAAGGTAACACCCACGCACAGGAAATCAATGTGAGTCAATGCCCTGTATAGCTATCTTTATCTCAACCAGCAAAACCCCTTGTTCCTTCCTATTATTGCTTATACTCTCTCTACAACAAAATTAGAGATAAGGGCAAAATAGTTTCTGCTGGGTAGTGAGGGGGGGAGCGGGAGGGGGTGGAGTGGGTGGTAAGGGAGGGGGTGGGGGCAGGGGGGAGAAATAAACCAAGCCTTGTATGCACATATGAATAATAAAAGAAAAATGAAAAAAAAAAAAAAGATGTGAAAAAAAAATAAATAAATAAATTTAAATTTATAAGTGCTCTTATGTAGAAGATATAATTCTAATTGACACTCTTGTTTATAACCTTTTGGTTTGCATTACTTACATCCACATCTCAAAACATACACATGTAGCTTTGAAAAATCAACTTGAACATTACCATTCAGCATCTCATCTTTTCTGCATTCCAGGTAAGGTACTCTATTAAAAATTGCATCTTTTTTGCATTTTTCCACATCACCTTCTGTGTATATCATGTATACAATTTCACTAACCCAGGTTGTGCCTAAAAAAGTAAACAAACATGAGACTCCACTGAATATTCAGGGCTGATAACAGGGTGCTGGATTTACAGATAGATAAATTAGGAGGATATCAATGTAATACTATTTGAATAGCATTTAAATAGTCATAAACTCAAACAATTCTTTTCTCTAATATTTAATCTTACAGCATTCAAAAGTGACTTCAACAAATGAGGAAATTAGTATAGTAATACTTGGTCAATGTGTCTAATTTGCCCATGATGAGCTGTGACACTGTGAAAGCTGGTAACATACTGGACTTCAAGTTTTACAACTAAGAAATAAGGATAGATGATGTATAAAAGCATACTTTCAGCCACAAATTTTACTGACATATTTTATGCCTCAAGTTGAGTTCTAGTTCAGAGAATAAAAAAAGTATAAATCTGTTCCCTGCCCTTAGGTGGGCCTTTGAAGAGTCAGAAACAATGTTCAGTAATGGCCATGCTACCCTTCCTATGACATTATAAAATGAATGTGCAGAGGGATACAAAGAACTGCAATGAGTATGTTACTCATACTATGTCTGCTAATAAGATAGCAAGAAGTGTTTCTTCTTCTTCTTCTTCTTCTTCTTCTTATTATTATTATTCATATGTGCATACAATGTTTGGGTCATTTCTCCCCCCTCCTCCACACCTTCCCTCTCCCCCTCACCCCCTCAATACCCAGCAGAAACTATTTTGCCCTTATTTCTAATTTTGTTGTAGAGAGAGTATAAGCAATAATAGGAAGGAACAAGGGTTTTTGCTATTGAGATAAGGATAGCTATACAGGGAATTGACTCACATTGATTTCCCGTGCGTGTGTGTTACCTTTTAGGTTAATTCTTCTTGAACTAACCTTTTCTCTAGTTCCTGGTCCCCTTCTCCTATTGGCCTCAGTTGCTTTTAAGGTATCTGCTTTAGTTTCTCTGCATTGAGGGCAACAAATGCTAACTAATTTTTTAGGAGTCTTACCTATCCTCATATCTCCCTATGTGCTCTCACTTTTATCTTGTGATCAAAGTTCAGTCACCTTGTTGTGTTTGCCCTTGATCTAATGTCCACATATGAGGGAGAACATACGATTTTTGGTCTTTTGGGCCAGGCTAACCTCACTCAGAATGATGTTCTCCAATTCCATCCATTTACCAGCAAATGATAACATTTCGTTCTTCTTCATGGCTGCATAAAATTCCATTGTGTATAGATACCACATTTTCTTGATCCATTCGTCAGTAGTGGGGCATCTTGGTTGTTTCCATAACTTGGCTATTGTGAATAGTGCTGCAATAAACATGGGTGTGCAGGTGCCTCTGGAGTAACCTGTGTCACAGTCTTTGGGTATATCCCCAAGAGTGGTATTGCTGGATCAAATGATAGGTCAATGTTTAGCTTTTTAAGTAGCCTCCAAATTTTTTCCAGAGTGGTTGTACTAGTTTACATTCCCACCAACAGTGTAAGAGGGTTCCTTTTTCCCCGCATCCTCGCCAACACCTGTTGTTGGTGGTGTTGCTGATGATGGCTATTCTAACAGGGGTGAGGTGGAATCTTAGTGTGGTTTTAATTCGCATTTCTTTTATTGCTAGAGATGGTGAGCATTTTTTCATGTGTTTTTTGGCCATTTGAATTTCTTCTTTTGAGAAAGTTCTGTTTGTTTCACTTGCCCATTTCTTTATTGGCTCATTAGTTTTGGGAGAATTTAGTTTTTTAAGTTCCCTATATATTCTGGTTATCAGTCCTTTGTCTGATGTGTAGCTGGCAAATATTTTCTCCCACTCTGTGGGTGTTCTCTTCAGTTTAGAGACCATTTCTTTTGTTGAGCAGAAGCTTTTTAGTTTTATGAATTCCCACTTATCTATGCTATCTCTTAGTTGCTGTGCTGCTGGGGTTCCATTGAGAAAGTTCTTACCTATACCTACTAATTCCAGAGTATTTCCTACTCTTTCCTGTATCAGCTTTAGAGTTTGTGGTCTGATATTAAGATCCTTGATCCATTTTGAGTTAATATTGGTATAGGGTGATATACATGGATCTAGTTACAAGAATTGTTTCTTAGAGACCAAGGTAATTGAGTTTAGGATTAATAAATTACTTGCATAAATTACTTATTTTTGTGAGGTAGTGAAGGGTCCTATCAGGCAGAAGCATGGACTCTATGCTTAAATCTAGGTGAGATATTAAGAACTGTAAAGTGGTGAAGAAAAGAATTTGCAGAAGACTATGCAGGCTAAATCAAAGAGTCTATCTGAAGAGATGAGTGGGAGCAAAGCTACAGAGGGAAGCAGATTGCAGGCATCAAATGCCTTGTAATTCATACTAAAGAGTCTGAGTTGTTTCATCAAAGTTATGGAAAGACATGGACATACATTATGCAAGGGAGCAAGATTATCAGGAATGTATTTTAGAAGAAATCCCATAGTAACAGAATAAACAAGGTAATGGCACAAGGGAGATGAGAGGATCTGGTAAAATGCTGACTGTGAGACATATCTATCAGACTAAATGGACAAATCATTTTTGATTTATTGCTTTAGGGAAATGAAGAAGCACAATGATTTGAATCAAGTACAGGCCTTGGATTTATTCCTCAGATGATAGGTATTATGTTCCTTTTAAGCCCAGCCAAGAAGAAAAATGGAAGAATGGTTTTAGAATCAGAGTTGCAATTCTCCTGTCTCACCCTCTCAAGTGCTGGGATTACAGGAATGCACCACCACACCAAGATGCATTTATTTTTAAGAGTTCAATAGAACATGGAAATAGAGATGTCTGGACTGTTGCAATTAGTAAAGGTCTATGATTGACTGTAAGATTGTAAAACTGTGATGATCAGTTGAGCTAATCTCATAAAAAGGCATTGCTTAAGAAATAAGTTTTGTGGACAGATTTGAAGAAGTGGAGATGGTTAGCTGAGTTTTTAAGTATCGGTGAAAAGTGCTTATACACTGTATATACAATGAAATAACAGTATAGGTAAACACTTTGTAGTTTTAAATTTTCATTATTGAATGAATATAAATTCGTCCTTGTTGCATATGTATTCGTTACCAACAATATCCATTCATCAATGTGCTGCTCAAGTTACAGGCTGTGGCCAAACAATTTGAGGTTTTGGAATAGAGATGTAATAGAGATAAATTACTGCAACTTCCCTTATTTAATGTGGAAAAAGGAATATATAGGAAGTGAACAGCTTAATATTTACTACTTAGGATGGGTTTATAATTTCTGGGTGAGAAACAACCCTGACCTGGCAACAACTTACCAGACTTAGGATAGGTGGCAATGACGAGGTCATCTGGCCTTGCTGGGAATGTTTCTACATCATCCCAATATTCAAGAAAGTCTTTATACATTAGAATTCCACTGATTTCACCAAATTTTTCATAATACTCAGCCTCTGGAGAATCCATCGTATAGTGGAACACTGAAAAAATAGATGTTTACATTTCGAATGTACTTTACAATGTTTTAGCATTAGTACTAACCATGTATATTGAGGACCTTTTCAATATCTAACACTTCTTAGCTATTACATAGGGCAAGAGAAACAAAACCACACTAAAAATGTATGTGGAAAATTCTTGGTGTTTAAATTTTCTCTACCTCTATTAGGAATGTAGGTCTGATACATACAAGCACATGGATGTAGAAATCATTACAAAGTATAATTCTTAAAACTCAATAAAAATTTGAGGTATACATAATACATTTTAAATAGTATGATGCACATGATAAAAGCGAGAGCACACAAGGGAGGGGTGAGGATAAGTAAGACACCTAAAAAATTAGCTAGCAGTTGTTGCCCTTAACGCAGAGAAACTAAAGCAGATACCTTAAAAGCAACTGAGGCCAATAGGAAAAGGGGACCAGGAACTAGAGAAAAGGTGAGATCAAAAAGAATTAACCTAGAAGGTAACACACACGCACAGGAAATCAATGTGAGTCAATGCCCTGTATAGCTATCCTTATCTCAACCAGCAAAAACCCTTGTTCCTTCCTATTATTGCTTATACTCTCTCTACAACAAAATTAGAAATAAGGGCAAAATAGTTTCTGCTGGGTATTGAGGGGGTGGGGGGGAGAGGGAGGGGGTGAAGTGGGTGGTAAGGGAGGGTGTGGGGGCAGGGGGGAGAAATGACCCAAGCCTTGTATGCACATATGAATAATAAAAGAAAAAAAAATAAATAAATAGTATGATGAATGAAAACAATGGGGTCTTCAATTTCTGTCAAAATATCAGTGCATACAAAAAGACCAAGAGGTCTTGAAATGCAATATTAAGCAAAGAGTTTAACTTTGTGTACAATAAATAACAATAAAGACTTGCAGTTACATTTGACAGTTACTACCAGATGTCTAAATCGGCTTGCTTAGTTCCCAAATATGTGTCATTTAAAGAAAAGATTTCAAATGCTTGGAAATGTATTTCAAAGAATCTAAAATTAATGACACTGTAATGATTTTACCTAAGACAGAGACTTGAACTATAGAAGATTTGTTTGTGACCTCTGACATTATCAGCACTTTTTTCTCTCAAGTTGCCCAATAAATAGTAGACATTTCCATTGAGTGATTTATCTGAAAATTTCAAGGTTCAAGGTTGAGTAAGACAATTCTTTCATCTCCGGATCCTATTACAACTTATTTCGTGTTCAGAGTTAATCATAGAATTCTAGTTAAGCAAACTTCCCTTTACTGGTTTTCAACTTTCTTTAGTGCTTATTTTCAACTGTTAGACTTGCCTCATTTTAAGTTTGTGACATAGCATCTCAACAATTTTTGTCCTTTATTAACTTTTCTGGATCCCCTGTTGTTCACTTTTATCCCAGAGATGCCTGGAACTTATTTTATACCCATACATTTGTGGCTGCTATGGCTTTTATTATCTTTTCCAGACTAGCAAGAACCTTTTATAAGAAATTCTTTTAGCTATCTAACAAGTTTCCTTTAATACAAAGACTATTAATACTTGAGATACAATAAAATTAGTAGGTATTATACCAAATGGAAGAATCCAGAAGAAGAAATTTTATAAAATTAAACTACAAATCAAACCAAGTAACCATTGACTTACACTAAATGCTTCTTCCATTAGCACTTTTGTCACTACATTTCTAAGCTATACATTAAAGATGAAAACTTACAAATGTTGACTCCTAATTCTTCCTTGTCAACACTTGGACTAACTCTCTCCATTATATAATTCCCTTTTGTAGCTATATGGTCACTGACCTAGTTCAGAATGTCTCAACTGTTGATTGGATGTAAAAATAGTCTTCCTACTGGAATTTCTGTAAAAAAGTATAGCTCTTTTCCATCAGAAAAAGTAAAATGGATGTCATTTATTAGGCAATTACTTTGTGTCAGAATTGGAAAGTTTTATTTTACAGTCTTGTTTACATAATGAAATTCTATGAAAAAATGCAGATGTTAAGTTTGAAGTGGATTTCTTAAGGTCAGATTTCTTGAGGTCAGAAACCATATTCATCTTACTTAAGAAAGGGTAAATATATACACATTTCTGCATGCATGTAAACATGTACATATATTCTTATTTTTGATCTGATAATTAAAAATTAAACAATACAAAAAAATGAAATTGTTTTATTTATTCTCTGCTCTAGAGATAACCACTCTACATGGTATTACATTTAAATTTCCAGTTGTTTAAGAATATATAAAATTTTTATATTTATTTATTTCTAATTTAATTATCTGTAATTGTACATTTATTTTGTAATCCATTTAATGCTGATTTATATAATCTGAGTGTATTTTGGTGTTGAGGCTAAAATACATTTTTGTTGTTATTAAAGTCACATAGTCCATAGTATAAATTACGATAGATGATATAACTGATAATTGATAAAACTCATCTTTTCCAATATTTTTCTTTTGAGAGTCTGGGATTTTATCTCAAGGCTCTGTGCTTGCAAAGGAGGCATTCTACTGCTTAAGCCACACCTTCAAACTTCCAAAATTTTGCTATATAATCAGTAAATCTACAATAAATACCTTCGAGCATATGTATTTGCACTTATCTTTGCATTGTCTATGGAATTGCTGGAATAAAAGATATGCATATGACATATATTTTTTAACAAGTCACTAAAAGATTTACCAATTCTTACAGTCCATGAGATTGCACATTTCTTACATCTCACTGATATTGAAAATTAGTTATTATAGTCTTTGACAACCTGAAAATATATTTAAATTTTTTAAAATCTGCATTTTATAGATATCTTATAATTTTCATTTTATATTTCATAAGCTAATAGGTTACTTTAATCACTTAGATCTGTTTTGTCTATCTGTAGCATTGCCCTTCTCTAACTTGATGTATAGTTAAAAATTTATTATTGTTTATTATGTTGAGAATAAAAATTATTTTCTGCCTTATTACAATTTTTAGCTTTTTAATTGTATTGTGTAGATGTCTATTATTCATATTATCAAATGTATTAAATTTTTCCTTTGTGCTTTGCATTTACCTACATATTTAAGTATGCTTTTATAATGAGAAACATATTTGTTAAAAGTTAATGAATTTATATTAATTCAGATGACTACTGAACACACAGCAGAGAATATAGTTATCAAGAACTTAGGCTACAGTAGACCACTTTGGTTTAAATCATAGGTGTTATTTAAAATCATATGACCTTAGCATAAGCTCCATTTTCTCATCTATAAATTGAAGATAATAATATTTATAACACTTATCTGAAACAGTTTAAATGAAATTAAATGAAAGAAGACACCTGCTCAATAAAATCAATTTTTAGTATATATCAAATCTATATGACAATATATGGGAAACCAGATACTTTAGGCACTCTAAGTTATCAGCAGTATACATGGCATGGCAATGTCTCTGTTTAAACTGGGAAAATGTATGGTTGTCAACAATTCTCAAGAATATATGTCATGAATATAAAATTTTCTGAAGACATTCACAGTCAACATTCTGTTCTCTCACATTAAATAACAAATATGACTTTTGCTGAAATCTGTTTGCTTCTCTAAATTTATTTAGGAGTACCCCAGTATGGCACTCATTTTAACTTGGTCCGAGATTGCACACCAGAAGAAAGACATGGTGTAAGAGGTTTTAATTTGTTTGTTTTTATTCAAAGAATGGAATAACATGTGTTTCAGAAATCACAAAGAAATTATTAGTCATAGATAGTCTTCCCAAAAGGGAAAAGAATCCCAGTTCCTAAAAGCAATCTAGACTATTTGAAAATCTACCTCTTGGTCATATCAGATGTAATCTCACTAAAATTGTGAGATTGCTCTTCCCAAAACAGAAATTAGTCTTGTCAATAAATCAGCTTGTTGCCAAAGCCTTCTCCTTCCTCTGTGAAATGTTTTTTCTTTTTTTTTACTAGAAGAGATGTATATGAAAAACATCACCTGCCCTGTCTATTAATTTATTTATTCATGTGAATTACTTTTTGGGAATTTAGCCAAGTTTCTAAGAATTGGCTGAAAGTGGCTATTTCATCATTAAGCAGTTAGCTGACTTCTAGCTGCCCCATTGTGGTTAATTTTGGCCTCAGAGTTAAACTGGTGACATGTAAAAAAGTGTCTTTCCTACTTTTTATTTCTTTTGATAAATTGTCTCAAATTATAGCATATGGATTCACTTTCTAGTTGACCTCTTTTTTTCTTAAAGATGAATTTCAGTTAGAAATTGTGTATTTCGTAAATGAGTATATAGGTCACAGTTGTTTACAAATGCCAACAAAAAGTGTTACAAATAGAACTCATAAATTTAATTCAAAACAATTTTCCTTCTTTTCTCTTTTTTCTTTTTCCTCCCTTCATCCCCCAATCTGCCTTTTATCCAGTAAATATTCTCTGTGTGACTGACTCCCCTTTTCCTAGGCAATATGGTAAATGCTGAGACTCTATAAAGAGTTTTCCATATACCTGTTCTCTTAGACTTATCTGGATTTATGTAAAGTGACTGAAAGCATAAACTATCTTTTTATATATCTTTCTGTCCAAAGCCCCAGCATTGTGACACAAAATAGATGCTCAGAAATATTGGTTAAATTTAATGATTATACAAACTCTCTCTGGTTCTGTTGTTCCCACTAAGAATTTCTAAATAAAATAGGCAATATCCTGCCAATGACCTGTTGATGATCTGCCAATGGCTTTAGATTTCCACTGTATTATTTGAAGTTTCTTACTGAAAAGTAAAAAGTTCCCCCAAGAATGGTTGACTGCCTCTGATAGATTACACATGAGTAAATACAAGACTAGAAGTCACTCTGCCTTTTACATGTGTCTAGTCTGCTCGCTTTGTTTTCTCATAAGTGAAATAGAAAACATGTTCACATACAGTAGCTCCAAGGTTGTAATTCTATGTTAACTTCTTTAAACTTTAAAACATTATATGAATATAAGACATTTTAAATGCAAGCAAGTTATTTTTAAAGTCTTTAAATACTTTACGTTATTAATTAACTACAATACCAATAAAGACTTAATCTTCTCTAAATTTTATTTTCAACAGCTTTGTAACATATAGCATGCATTTTATATTTTCTGTATTTAAAATCTAAGTATTAGCATCAATAATAAAAAGTACAACCTGTTCAGATGATCCTATGAGAGAAATGGAATGATCTAGCTTAGTTCTTTTCAAATACCAATGCAGGTTTTAAGCTGCAAAAAAAGGATGAGAACTACTGGTGCATTTGGAATGCTTCTAGTGAGTTTTTATTCTGAAAACCAGAGGAGGAGGCGGAGATTAATTTGTGGGGCTTGGCTTCATGATGCAATGAATTAACATAGATATGGATATATACCTGTTGATGCATTCAGCCACCGAGGGTCGTATTCATTCATACATAGATACAGAAAGCCTATGCTATTTTTTTGTTCCCTTTAGCTCATTCCTAAATTTCCCAATACCCTTCAGTCATTTGGGGAGAGAGAGTGAGACAAAGCCAATGTGAAGAAGAAAATGAAGAGGCCTGAAGCAAAACACAAAAGAAAGTGGCATGAAACAGTTCCTTACTCACTTACTGATGAATAATAACATGGCTGGTGTTGACATTCAAGAGAGAACATCTTGAGGAATGAGAAGAAAATGAGAAGGAAGTACTGGGAAGTAGTAAGGACCCTGGATCCGGAGACCTGCTAAAGAAGGCTTTGGGGTACTTGGTTGTGTCCTATCAAGTCAATTGGAAAAAGTCGTATTGAAATTTTTTGCTTTAACTCTAAAATGGCCTTGAAAATAAAAGAACCAATGATTACTAAAGAAAGAATTTAAACATCAATCATCTTTAGATTATTTAAGAAACCTCACTCCTCTCTGTTCCCAATTACAAAATTATATCATATGAAATTTCCAGATAAATATAGACATTAATATAGTTGTAACTGAGAAAGGAGAATGAGAAAAAGAAATGGCAAAGGGTTTATGAATTCATGAGTTCTTCACTTTCTTCTTTTTGTGTATCTGCACCTATTGGGGCTTCATCTAAGAAAACTCTCCTTGGTTCCATCCCTCTACTTCCATCAATACCTCCAATCCAATTAGTTTTAACTCTAGTTAACCCTCATTTCTAATCAGATTGCACTTTTTTTGAGAGATGATTCCTGACTCTTGCAAACCTAGGTATTTCTCCAAATGACCTTCAAATCTTATACTTGCTTTTAACTAACCTATTTCAGTATGTTTGTCCAGTTTCCTTGTTCACCCATGAGTAGTTTAAAAGCAGGGTCTTACTCTGTAATTAGCACATGGACTGATACTAGTAGACTAGGTATTGAATATATATTTACTGAATGAAAGTGACTGATGTGTCACTTTTATTAAGAAGTAAAGGGAATCATAGTCACTATACATGACTGTAATATCCAGTCTTACCTAAAGTAAAAAAAAGAATTAAGTAGTTTCTGATGAATGAGACTTGTCATGAAAGAAAATCAATAAAACAGTAAGCAAAGTAGACCTGAGAGATAGGTACAGAAAAAGTTACAAAATGTTTGAATTAATATCCGACCTTTCCTCTGTTGTACTTTCAATCCAGATAAGTACTTGTTTTGTAAATGTTTATTTTGAGCCTTATAATTTTGCAGATGTGATACTGCTGCTATATTCCACAACACTGAAAACAAATGTGAAGCAGGTATATCTGTATAATAATATGTTCCCAAGACAATGGTTGCTCATTATTTGTGACTACTTAGCTTTTTCTTTTCCTTCCATAACATAGAACCACTTTACTTGGGCCAAGTTTGAAGGCCCTAGAGTCTGCTTTATAAAAGTTTATAAAGGGCAAGGTTTTCATATTATGAACTGAATTTTGAAATTATAAATAGACTCTATTTTTTAGTAAGTATTTTTTGTGGCAGTATTGGGGATTGAACTCAAGGCTTAATACTTGCTAAAAAGTGCCTTATGACTTGATCCACGCCCTGTGTCTTTTTTGTTTTTAATATGTTTTTATATAAGTTCTTGCACTAATCTTGTCCAGCCTGGCCTGGGACTGGGATCCTACTACCTATGTTCCCTTAAGTAGCTGGAATTATAGACATGGGCCACTACTACTAGCTTGTTTTTGAAATAGGGTCTCATTAACTTTTGCCTGGGCTGGTCCCAAACTACAATCCTCCTGTTGGGTCTGGGGGATCAGAAGACAAAATGAGCCACTGTTCCCATCCCCCATGAGAGCATTGTAGGTCCCATATCCTGTAAAAGGACAGGCAGCTTCCTAAGTCATGGCTCTCTGGGATGCCTCAAAAATGCCACAAGGCCCATAAACAGGAGGCTTTTGCAGAACTGTGTATATTTTCCTGTAGAGAAATGGTAAGAGACCACTCCACCAGTGACTCCTGACTCCCCTCCCCAACAGAGTGTTCTTACAGAGATATGTCAAAAGGCCACTTCACCCTTGACTCCTGACTCCCCTCCCCAACAAAAAAGACCAAAAAAAAAAAAAAAAAAAACCCAAAAACCCTTTGTAAACGACAGAGAGCTATCAATTTTCCAAGCTCCCTGTCTGTCTCTGAGAGCAGCTTTTCCTTTCTCTCTAATAAATCCTACTTGTATGCTAACCTTGTCATCCCACGAGTCAATTCGCTACCTCATGAGCCAATTTTTTGGCCAGTGAAGGCAAGGACCCTCTACACCGACACTCATCACTCCTATCTGTGCCTTCTCAGTATTTGAGGTTGCAAACATGAGCCACCACACCAGGCCTTAGAACAGTTTTAAATTTACAAATAAAAATCCTTGTATAGTTTCTCCTATTATTAACATGTTTCATTAGTGTGGTACACACTAATCCTTGTAAAAGGTACACTAAATCCTTGTTTTTGCTAAATAATATCCTATGGATATACCACAGTTTTTCCATTCAACTACTGAGAGACTGCTTGGTTACTTCCAATTTTGGGCAACTATTCATAAAAGAGTTGTAAACGCTCTCATGCAGGCTTTTGTGGGGACAGATTTTTACTACATTTGTAAATACCTAGTTGCACAATTGTCAGAAGGTAAGATAAAAGAATCTTTAACTTTGTACAAAACTTACAAATCACCTTCCATAGCTGCACCATTTTACATTCCTAACAACTATACAGAAGTTCCCGTTTGTACACATTTTGGCCAGCATTTTGTATTTTTGGATTTTTGGATATTATCTGAAAAGTGTTAGCCTGTGTTTAATGTTTGCTATCTGAGAAGTGTCACAGAATTCAAGTTAATTAGGAATTTTCAAGGTAACAATTTTGACTATCTCTACAAAGAGTTCATGTGTGGACTATCAGTACTATCTTGACTACTAAAAACTGTCATTAGTATCTTTAAATCTAGTCAATTTGGAGAGCCAATTACAGAAACTTCACAAATTCAGAAAATTTATTCCTAAAATTCTGTTCCTCTAGAATCATTCCCAGTACCAAATACCATATTAGTCAAGGTTTCCTAGTATCAATACAGAATCAATACAAGCAAGAAAGTGAGAGTGAGAGCAAGTGAGAAAGAGAAAGAATATTTCTTAAGGAACTTGACTCACATGATATTGGAGGCTGAGAAGTCCCACCATCTCATATCTGCAAGCTGGAGAATCAGGAAACTAGTGGCAAAAACTTCACTTCATGTCCAAAGATCTGAAAACCTGACAGTATGGTAATATACTTCAGGTATAAGTCCAAAAGTCCAAAGACTAAATTGTACTGGTACAGCTTCACTAAGCAGACTAAGCAGAGATTTTTCGTTGATTGTTACATTGTGGGAGTTAAAAAAGGCTCCACCTGTTTGGTGTTTTTGAAGCATGAATCAAAAGATGGCTATTCAGCCCTACAGTTACAGAAGATAGGCTTTCCCTCAAGCCATGCATAAAACTTCTTTTTCACAGCAGTTGAGTTGGGAATTTAACCCCTGAGCTCATCTTTTTCTTTTACCACTTCATCTGGTGACACTGGGAGAAACAAATCAATGTCATTGAATTCTTTAGTTTTCCATTCACCATTCAGGGATTGGAAATACCCAATCTCTTTTGGTTTACATAACAAAAGGAATTCAAAGGTTTAGGGAGATTGTAATGTTAAAGTGGATTTGACATTTAAGACTGACTCCCCATATTGGGAGGGTCCAGATGACATAGCTTTCACAATACTTTGAGAAATCAATTTAAGGGAAGCCTCAGCATCCTTGAAGCATTCAATGACTGCTCTTCACTGTAGGCCAGATCTTAAAATGGGAATCATGTCCACTCAATTACAGTACATCAATGCAATGAGAGTAACTGAATCTCAAGGTGGCAGAAGCTAAGTGTTACCACAACTGCATAGTTTACCATAATGAACAGCATAAACAAACTAGCAACTGAATAGTCTGCATTACCCCTACCTACATGGTTGTCTAGAAGTGAAGTAAATGTGATGCCTACTGAATCCTTATTGTGTAAGCAGGTCTAATGAGCAAAATTCATAAAAACAGAGTTACCGGGCATGGTGGTATACTCCTGTAATACCAGCTATTCTAGAAATAGAGATTCGGAGGTTCACAGTTCCATAACATCCCAGGAAAAAAGTTTAGTGGGACCCCTATCTCAATACACAAGCCAGATATGGTGTTACACATCTGTAATCCGAGCTACTGAAAGGCTTGGGTAGGAGGATTGTGTTCAAAGTTGGTCCAGGAAAAACCAGGAGAGCCTAGTGAAAAATAATTAAAGTAAAAAATACTGGAGGAGTAGCTCAAGTGACCCTAACTAGCAAATGTAAGGTCATGAGTTCAAATCTAGTACAACCACAGAGAGAGTTGCTAGTTTTTACTGGTGCTGATTACAAGAGAAGGCTCTGAAACAGATCTATAATGCCATGAAAGCTTTTCTGCCCTCTAGGCCATAAAATCCATCAAACTCATGGTTCTCAAAGTATTAGTAGATAGAAATAGGACGTCTGTTGGGAATCCTTCATAGAATCCTACATGCGAATCACAGCAGAGGCTTTTAGAATTTTGGAGCAAAGCCTTGCTGTTATCTATAGATAACTACTTTCTTTTGAGAGAAAACTTACAGCCTGCTTACTAAAAACTGGATGCTTGACCATGGGCCACCAAGTTACCATGCAGGCAAAGCTGTTCATCATGAACTGGGTTAACGTTAGCTGCCCTACCAAAACACATTTGGGCATACAGCAACATTTTATCACCAGATGAAAGTGGTATGTATGTGATTAGGTCTGCGTGGGTTCTTATGGAACGGTCTTTTTAAAAGACTCAGTTACAGTTCCGTGTAGGTAGCAATATCTTGCATGGCTGAAGCAAGGTTCTCCAGAAAGCCGTCTATGCTCTGAATAAGTATCCAGTGTATGGTACTATTTCACTGATATTGAGGATTTGAGGATGCAAAATTCAAAGACAGAAAATCAGAGACTTTCCACTCATCATTATCCCTAATAATCCACTAGCAATTTTTTTGCTTCCTTTTCCCCCAACTTTATGATCTGCTTACTTAAAACCTATTGTACCAGACGGAGTAATGCTTCTACCAAGTGACACAATGATTCCTTGAAGTTAAGACTGCCAGTTAGCCACTTTTGGCTCTGAGTCAACAGGTCAAGAAAGGAATTATGGTGTTAGTTGGGTAATCAATCCAGATTACCAAAGGGAAACTGGACTGCTAACTCACAATGAAAGTAGAAAGAATGTATGTGGAACACAGGTGATCCCTTAGGGCCTCTCTTAATGTTACCATTCCCTCTTCAGTTAATGGAAATAGAAAACTATAACAATCTAATCCAGGCAGGAGTAAGATTGGCCCAAACATTCAAAAATGAAGGTTACAGTCATCTTGCCAAGAAAAGAACCACGACCAGTTGAAGGGCTGGCTAAAGATGAGAAGAATACAGAATAAGTAGTTATAAATAGTGATTATGACCACAGAAACAAGAACTGTAATTTCATAAGTATTTCCTCCTTAGTCTTGTTTTTGTGTGCATACACACACACTAAACAAGCATGCTTCCTTTCTTCTCTTATTCTCTAAACATATAATAGAAGATGTATTGACTTTTATCTGTATTATTAATTTTATATTATATTCTTTATATTACACAGTATCAGAAGAAAAGTAAACAGCACTCAAGGATTTTAACTCCTCTTGGAGGAAGGTATTAGTGCATTTTTTTTTGCCTGAAGAATAACTGTATTAGGCAAATTTACAGCCTTGTTATTATCTTTATTGGAAAATTAACTGTGGTTCAAAGAAATGTGTATGGGTGTCAAGTTGACAAAGGTTGGACTTGTGATAGTTAATGTTATATGTTAATTTGATTGACCTAAGGGGTGCCAAGGTAGCTGCTAAGACTATTTCTGGTTGTATCTGTGAGTGGTTTTGGAAGAGGTTAACACTGATTAATAGACTGAGTAAAAAATGATCTTCCTTCATCAGTCATCAGTGTGGGAGGGCATTATCAATCTGTTGCAGTCCTGAGTCCTGAATACAACAAAAAAATGGGAAAGAATGAATTCTTCTTCTCCTTCTTCTTCTTCTTCTTCTTCTTCTTCTTCTTCTTCTTCTTCTTCTTCTTCTTCTCCTCCTCCTCCTCCTCCTCCTCCTCCTCCTCCTCCTCCTTCCTCTTCCTCTTCTTCCTTCTTCTCCTTCTTCTCCTTCTCCTTCTTCTCCTTCTTCTTCTTCTTCTTCTCTTTCTCTCTCTGTCTCTGCCCCTCCTTTTCTCCCTCCCCTCCCTCCCTCCCTTCTTCTTTCTTCTCTCTCCCTCTCCTTGACCTGGACAACCATCTCCACCTTTTTCTGTTCTTGAACATCAGAAATCCTGGTAATCAAGCTTTCAGATTCCAAGACTTCTTACACACACTTTTCTCATGCCTTTGGATTTGACCTGGAAGTTTTACCATCAGCTTCTGGATTCTCAAGCTTCCACATTCTCTGGCTTGCAGGTAGAAGATGGTGGGATTTTTCTCATGCCTATTGGTTCTGTTTCTCTGGAGGATCTAGACTAATAGACTCTTCAAAGGGTCTAAACCTCAAACATAATACCAATATGGAAGCTCAAAATTCCTCATATATGGTAAAAACATGCACACACACACACACACACACACACACACACACACACACACACGGTTGTTATCTCCTCCAAGAGCCAGTGGGACCACTTTTAGTTTAAAAGTCAAGTAATGAGTATCCTTTATAAAGTGCTATCTCAGTCATGACCTATGAATACAGAATCCCCACATTGTCATGTTATAAAAGTAACAATTGGCACAAGTACAGAAAACAAACCATTAGAACTTCACAAATGATGTACCATCATTTTTGCCATGTACAGAATACATGGCATAGGAAATGAGGCAAGTAGTAATCTTCATAGAAGAAAAATGTTGACTAGAGTATGAAATATATAGAGCCTCTGAGATGCATATTAGCATAATTGTTAAGAATGTGGATATAAATGCAAAATGTGTAGGATTTCAATCCTAGCATTAATATTGATTAAATGCATGACTTTGGGTATATTATGCAGCCTCTTTAAGCCTGTTTTTCTGGTATAAATTGAGAACAGAAGTTGCACTTACCTTGAAGTGTTTAAAGAATGAATGAAATAAAGTAAAAATCAATGTAGCACAATGCTTTTATTATATTTATAGAGTATCATCAATAAATCAAATTTAATTATTTAGTTACCAAGAAACTAAATAATGAGAATATATTTCTATATTCCAGTATAAAGAAACAGGTCTGGTGAGTCAGTTAGTATAAAATGTTATGAACTTAAAATTGTATAAAAAGGGTGGATGATTTGAGAAGTACTAAAGTGGACTGAAATGAGAACTGAAAACAACATGTCAGACACCTAGGTAATAGCACTGGTTCATATCACTTAGTAGCACTATAGTTCTTAGGCAAATTACTGAATTATTCTGAGAATCAATTTCCTTATCTGGGAAATGATCTGATGAAGTCCTGTCCATCTCACTTCTTTTTATTCTGATACTAAGCATGAATGAATGTGAAAGTCCTTTATCAGCTATAAATTATTAAACTCTGATTTTAAGTATTAAAATTATTATACTCTGATATGTATTTGATTCTATCCCAGTTTGCTTAGCTTAGTATATCACATGATTGATAGAGAGGCTGTAAAGTACTGTCTCATTATCTCTTTCCTCAGTTTTCCCACAGTTCTCTCTCATAAGATTACCTGGTCAAATTTCAACCAATTTGGAGAGAGCAGGATAAATGAAGAGAATTATTTTAACTCATCTAAACATTTCTACCTCCATGCATTGAGACTCAGGTTAACTTCCACATTCTAGTTGTTCCAAGAATCTTTTAAGAGATAACAAGACCTGTGCCAGGGGACAGCCCTGAAGATCTATCATCACAGAAGTAGCTCACATCTATTCTAGCTCATGACAACTACAGGTTTCTGTTCTGATCTCTACTCTATAGTCAACCCAGTTTCCATTGTTTTAGCCATCTTTTAGAAGATGATTCCATCTTGAGTCTTAATTCATTTTTCTACTTCCTTTACTTCTGAGATAAATTTTACAGTCTATACCCTTGGAAGATGAGGGACAAGGGCAAAAGGAAGAAAAATTATGACAGATTCATGATTTGCCTGATAAGAGTTAAATTGTATCTCCCCCCAAAGATATGATGATGTTCTAACCCAATGGAAACAGTGTCACTGCAGATGTTATTAGTTAAAAGGAGATCATACTGGAGTAGAGTTTGACAGTTGTGGATCTTTAATCTGAATAAAATCTTTAAAAGAAGACCATAAATATATGGGATAGGAGGAGAATATCATGTGAACATATGAGGGAAAATGAATGTCATGTGAATATAGAGATAGAGCTTGAAGTAAGAATGAAGTTATGCAACCGCATTTCTAGGAATGTCAAAGATGATAGGCACTACCAGAAGCTAGGAAAAAACAAAGGATTCTACTGATGGTCTCAGAGAGCATATTGTTAGGTATTTTAGCCTCTAAAACTGTGAAAATAAATTTCCCTTGTTTTGAGTCTCCCAGTTTGTGTACTTTGTTACATTATCCCTAGATAACTGCTACACTGGCTTTGCTTCTTGTAGGTAAAGTATAATTCTGTGCTCCAATAATTTTGCATTTGGCCATGTAACTTGCTTTGTTCAATAGAATGTGAGCAGACCTGACATGAGTCATGTTTGAAAAAGGTTACAATATCTTTATGGGTTTTGGCTCTGACATTCTTGTTCCTATTCTCTTCTGTAAGAACAGAATGGTCCAGATATTAACAACTCTTTCATCTTTGGTCTCTAAGTGAGAAGACACATGAAGTCCAGCAGATTCAAACTGAGCCGTAATGGGGTGAATAAGAAATAAATGTTTCTTACTGTAATTCACAGATGTTTAGCAATTTAGCATTTTGGTAAATGCTGACTAAAAAATAATAGTGAGTTCTAGAAAACTAGACTGTACATCTGCAATTTAACTACTCAATTTCCAGATTAAAACTAGTTCAGGATCCCTTGCATAGTTCCAAGAAGCTCTATAGATGTCCTGATACAGATAATTTGTGCCTAAATTGTGCCTAAGCTTGACTAGTGGTTGGTTGTCTGTGCCATGCAATGCATGGGCATTGTTCTTCCCAGCCCAATCTGCCTTGCCCTAAGTGACTGATCGCATCAAATGTTTTTACTTCAGATTGAGAATATACAGACCTGCTCCAAGTATTTTCAGAGGACTTAATAAGAGCAAAAAGACAAAATTTAAAACTGTTTGCATCTTAATACTTTTAAAAAGAAAACATTTTATTGTAGTTATTCAAAGACAATATCATTGCCTGCAATAACATAAACATTTTAATTTTATGTATAATTAACCTCAAAATTTGCTTGAATAAAGCAACTATATTATAATGCTCTCAAATTCTTAGCATGAGTAACATATGCAAGGAACATGTCTGTTCTTCACAATGTCTGGAGCCGTTGCTGGGGTGGCTCAAATGGATTAAGAAGGGTAATGTATATATATGACCTTAATTCTTATGTCCACTAAAGCCAGAAAAAACAAGATCCTCCTTCACTTTATGTTTGGCCCTTGCTTGAAATGACTGAAACAGCAGAGAGGTAGCAACATCACTCTTTCCACCTGGTCCATCTGCATTATCCCTTTGAGCTTTCTCTAAGCAAGGTAGACTCAGGTAGCCAGATTTCTTACATTGGAAATTAATTTACCCAGGATAAAAATTTCAAGAGTTTACAATGAAGCTCCTACACTTATTATACAGCAGCCTAAGAAGATATGCAGTGTACTTTCTCAATTTTGTCAAAAAAGATTCATAGGCCAATGTAGTTACCTGGAGAGGTGGCATACTGGGTGGCTATCTCTGGAGATTAGCTACAATTCTCCCTTAGGCAGAACTTTAAACTTGATAATGTACTGTACCAAGAAGTCTCAAAAATGTAGTGTTCAGAATCCTAAGAGTTTTCAGGTACTATGTTCATGACAAATATAGGAATTTAGCATATACATAGTACATTTGTGTGTTCACCATATAATTTACTACAACAATTTTTGATTAATAAAGTATCTTCTTATCTTTTAAAAATCAGCATAGTAATGCAATTTTCCCAAAGATAGAAGTCCATTACCTTTAGTAAAGGGTATCCAAATGTTTTGACCCCTTGAGCCACCGGCCAGCAGCTGGGGTGCACCAGGTCCTCCTTCACCCTGGAGTTCCAACTCTCTGAGCAGTCTTGACCGGACTCAGACTCCAAAGAGAAGTGGACCAACTCACCTGGTTGTTTAGTCCAGACTCAGTAAGCCCCCCATTCCGGAAAAATCAGCCCTCAGTCAGGTCCTGTCCCACGGGGCAGAAGCAGAGTTTGATCCACTCCCAGGAACTTCCAAGAGGAGTTCCACAGGTCAGGAACTTCCCCAAGAAGGGGGAAGGATAACTGGTGAGGATGTGTGTGTGAATGAGCATTCTTTTTGTTGTTGTTGTTCATTTATTCACATGTGCATACATTGTTTGGGTCATTTCTCCACCCTGTCCCCTTCTTCCACCATTCCCCCCCCTCTCCCCCTCAGTTTCAGGCAGGTCCCATTCTGCCCTTATCACTGATTTTGTTGAAGAAAAGACATAAGCATAACAAGAAAGACAAAGTGTTTTTGCTAGTTGAGTTAAGGATATCTATACAGAAGGATTCCTACTATTGCTTTCATGTACCCATGTGTTATGACTCATGTTGATTCAACTCTAACTGATCTTTACATTGGTTCCTGGTCTCCTGTGATAACCTGTCATTTTAAGGTTTCTGTATTAGTTCCTCTGGAGTGGGGATTTCAAACGCTTTCATGTTTTGGATTTTCTACCTATTCCTATATCTCCAGTATGTTCTCTCCCATTTTCTTGTGATCCAAGTTCAACCACATTGCTGCATTTGCCCTAGATCTAAAGTCCACATATGAGGGAGAACATGTGATTTTTGGTCTTCTGAGCCTGGATGACCTCACTCAGAATGATGTCCAGTTCCATCCATTTACCTGCAAATGATAAAGTTTCATTTTTCTTCATGGCTGAGTAAAATTCCATTGTGTATAAATACCACATTTTCTTGATCCATTCATCAGTAGTGGGGCATCTTAGTTGTTTCCATAACTTGGCTATTGTGAATAGTGCTGCAATAAACATGGGTGTGCAGGTGCCTCTGGAGTAACCTGTGTTGCATTCCTTGGGGTATATCCCCAGGAGTGGGATTGCTGGATCATATGGCAGATCTATGTTTAGTTTTTAAGAAGCCTCCAAGTTTTTTTCCAGAGTGGTTGCACCAGCTTTCATTCCCACCAACAGTGTAAGAGGGTTCCTTTTTCCCCACATCCTCACCAACACCTGTTGTTAGTGGTGTTGCTAATGATGGCTATTCTAACTGGGGTGAGGTGGAATCTTAGTGTGGTTTTGATTTGTATTTCCTTTATGGCTAGAGATGGTGAGCATTTTTTCATGTGTTTTTTGGCCATTTGGATTTCCTCTTTTGAGAAAGTTCTGTTTAGTTCAGTTGCCCAGTGAATGAGCATTCTGATTCATCTTTGCTTCAGGCTCTAGTTTGTGGTTCCACAGTTGGAAGACTACGGAGTCTGAGTGGGTCTGTCCTCATACTGCTTAAGGAGGCATAGGAAAACTTGATGTGGAATCACAAGGCTGACCTCGCCATCAGTGCTAAAGAGGCACTGAATTTCCTTCAGGATGTGGCAAGGCAGACATCTGACTGGTCTCTTCTCTTGAAGGGGCACCCACCCTTGTTTGTCTTTGCACCACTGTTACAGTGGTGGGGGGCATGCATAGGATGGAAATAGGGGATACTTCTAATTTCCATGGGTGGAAGTTCCTCAAAACCCACAGTCCTGGAGTGCATGCTTAAAAATTTTAAGAAGGGATTCTCAGGAGATTATGGTATCAAAATGTCTCCTGGAAGGCTGCCCATGCTGTGTGAGTTAGAATGGCCCACTTTTGGAGTCAACTGGCCCCCTGAAGGTACCCTAGATTTGTCCACTGTCAGGCCCATTTATCAGATTATAATAGGAAGCCCTGGGTACCCCGGCCAGTTCCCATATATCGACTCCTGGCTCAGGTGGCTCAGACCATGCCCCCTTGGGTCCAATTCTGTGCTAACAAAAAGGGACAAAGCAGAGTTTTCGTGGACCAGACAATGAAGTCTAAAGACTAGAAGCTGATTAAGCCTGTTCTGCAAAGGATCAGATGATGAACCACCAGTGTCCCCGCCATACATTCCCAGCATGCCCCACCATCAGAGCAGCCAGTGTCACCTTTCCCAGACAGTCTGCCACCCTCAGTGTGTCCTCCTCAGTCCCAGCAACATCTGGCTGGTGTCTGAGTCCACAGCCCCTGAGTCACTACCTTTGCTCATCCCAGGCACCAGCCCCTCAAGCCAGGGCCCTGCAAATGTCGCTTTGTGAGATGCAAGGGCCACAGCAGGTTGGTGCTGATGGCATGGTCCAGCCTGGATACTCTGTCCTCTATTACCAGTCTTTAAGTGCAACTGACCTCTTAAATTAGAGGAACCATACACTGCTGCATTAAGAAAAACCTCAGAACATGTCAACCTCCTAGAATCCATATTCCAGACCCATCAACCGACTTAGGATGACTGCTAACAGATCCCCCTGATATTTCTCAACACGGAAGGGTGGCAGAGAATTCTGACAGAAACTTGCCACTGGCTCCAAAGGCAAGCCCCATCAGGGACCGTAGATGCAGAAACATGGGCAAGAGAGGGGGTCCCTGATGTATGACCTACTTGGGACTTCAATACAGCAGAAGGACAAGGAGAGCTCATTCAATATCACACCCCCTCAGATTAAGGTTCCAGAAGACATCACAACAGCATGCCATTGACTGAGAGAGCTCCAGTCTTGCTCCAGCCACCTCCTGGAAGCTGGTTTGTCAATGCACAGCAGAAACCTGAAGATTCACCCACCAAGACATAAATGTATCCCTTTTTCTGCCATCCATACTCTATCTTGCTGATAAGCATTGTTGCAATACTGTTTGCACTAGGACTAGCTGTCACTGCTCCCCAGGATTGGAATGTAGGCCAGAGCTTACTGCTGGCCTTCTTTATCTCCTCATAATAGGAAGCCTTACTGCTGTTCGATGTTATCTGTAGCCCAGACCACAGTCTAGGCATGAGGTCTCTGATGGGTTATTGCCTTCTGGCTCTACTACATTTTAAGGTTGTTCTATCTAGAGGCCAGGATGACTGCTCAGCTTGTGTAAAACTACTCTCCTTCCAGGGAAAACTGTGGTATGTCTTCACCTTTTATCAATACCTGTCACCCACATGCAGCATATCAATTTCTGAATGCACCAGAGGCAGAACAATTTACTGTAAGGGAAAATTGACAGGCCTGACAGGGTCCTGTAAGAACAAAGGCACTATAGGGCAGATGGTTTACTTGCAGAAAGATGGGGTCCCCTTAAAGGCATGGAACAATGAAATGTCAGGGGGAGGAAGTAAATCTCGTTATGTCTGGGTACCCTACTTGTCCACCCCATCCCCATATCAGTTTACTAAGGGGAGAGCCACAGATCTAGAGAGGCCATCCAGAGGTTATTTCCTAGGTGGATAAGACCCTATAAAAGACATTAATCTGCCACCACCATGACCACCCCCATAAAGGCTTCCTTCTGGGACAGGGAACCTTAACTTGGAACCCCAACTGTACAACTTGTTAAATGCAACTCTCTGCCTCCTAAATCTTATGAAACCACCATTGGTGGGTGATTGTTGGCTCTGCCTGTCCTCAGGCCTCCTCCATTTTGTAGCAACCCCCGTCAGCCTCCTCAACCAGAGCATGCATGACACTACTTCCAACTCTATCAGCACAAAACCCAAAGTAAAAAATATACAGCTATCTCAGAGGGCTCCTAATTTTATCTACAATTCAAGATGGTACTATCCAGTGGGGGAACTGACTGCTAGCCAGTGTGCCCAGATCCAAACTCTACAGCCACGACCATTAGATGTACAGTAGACAGTCCATGGTGCAGCAGCCCAGGAAGCTTCCTTGTTTGCAAGACCCTTGCTTATCAGTGCTTGCCAGCTAACTGGAAGGGCATTTGCATATTAGCATTCTTCACTCCACAAATAAATCTAGTGCCTAACAATTAGACCTTCCCCATACCTTTTGTGGTCCACATGCAGTCAAAGAGGGCTATCCAATTCATACCTTTATTAATCAGATTAGGGATAATGGCTGGGATAGGAATAGGCATAAGAGGAATTGCCTCATCAGCCTTCTACTATAATCATCTACAGACCTAACAAATGACATAGAACAAGTGGCTAGGTCCATAGTGACTATGCAGGACCAACTGGACTCCCTAGCATCAGTGGTCCTCCAAAATCAGAGAGGGTTGGACTTACTGCCTAGAAGGGAGGGTTCTGCCTTTTCCTAAATGAAGAATGTTATTTTGAATGTGAATCAGTCAGGAATAGTTAGAGATATGGCCCACCAATTGCAGGACCAAGTCACATAGGAGGAAGGAATTAGAGAATTCCTGGAACAGATGGAGCAGCATCTGGAATTGGGCCTCATGGCTACTCCCTTGTCTGGTCTCTTCTCATGCTCCTATTGGCACTGGCATTTGGTCCTTGCATTCTTAGCACCATAACTCACTTTATTAGCTCTCAAATGGAGGCAATAAAGTTGCAGCTCTTGGTAACGCAGTATAGGCCTTTGGGACAGGAGGAAATGTATTGAATTCCTGAAATTTAGTGTCGATGACTGTCCACAGTAAGGAAAGCATTGAGAGGGGAAAATGAACAAGAAGATTATCTCAGGCAAGCGCATAGGACATGAGAAATTGCCAATTAAAGCTATAAAAGAAAATTGAGTTCCAAGACAAAGGGCACCATGTAGAGATAATTGCCCATTCCCACCTTCCTTTGTCTCCTCTTGTAAATAAACTTTCCAAAGCAGATGTGCTGTGCCCTGCTGTTCTTACCTAACCAACCTTAGGTCTCTAACCCACAACACATTCCTTGTAACTTGATGTCCTGCACTGCGCTTTTAGTATCCTGTGAATCCTTTGTTCAGGGCCCCAGATTATGAGTCTAAACTCATCTGGAACCATGGGAGTAAAATAAAATCTGAGTTCTCCAATTCTCCGAGTATTGCTTGATTTCTCATCTGACAATATTTCCACAATAGTAAAAGAAGAAATCCAGAGAAATGTTGCTGGATACAATATAAGATATTAAATTGCATGCAGATTTTCATACAAATGATAACTTTTGTAACATAAGGATGTCCCAAATGCTGTATGACATGCTTGTATTTAAAAATGTGTCTGTTATTTACTTGAAATTCAAATTTCACTATATAGTCTATATTTTTCATTGCTAAATCATTAACTTTAATTTGAGGAATATAATGAACATGAATTTTAGAAACACAGGAGTATCACCTTTTACAAAGAATCTCAGACAAAGACATACAATGTTTAAAATGACTCGTTTCATGACCAACATTAAATTCTTTAAATCTGAACTTTGAGTAAAGGACTTTAGTCTTGAAACTTCAAACTGAAAGAACATCTTTAAAAGACTTCTTAAAACTTCAGTTTTAAAACACAGTGTTTTAACCATGATTCTAGCTGCTGTAAATTGATGTTTTAATATCTGTCTTGCAGGCATATGTGAGACATGCCTTGTTCTTGTGAATATCAAGTAGAAAGCAAGTAAAGAAGAAAAATAATAAAGTAATAAAGAAGATACATACAATTGGCCCTAAGTGTCCACAGGTTCCACCTTTGCAGATTCAACCAACAAGGATTCAACTAAATGTGGATTACAAATATATTTTAAAACTTCATAAAGTTCCCAAAAAAAGTGCTCTGCACTGAGCACTGTACTGAACCTATACAAATGAACATCCTACTTTTGCCTCCCACCATTTCACAGATCCTCTATGTCTCTCCAGCACCCCTTATTGAAGTACTGTTCACCTTGTATCTTGCTCATGAACTCTGTAGCTAGACCTATAGTGGCAGTGTCTATACTGAACATCTATAGACTGTTTTTCTTATCATTAGTCCATAAATAATATAGTTTAATCACTATTTACAAAACATATATATTATTTTGGGTAGAATAAGCAATACAGAGATTATTTAAAGTATGTGGAAGAACGTGCTTAGGTTTCATGCCAGCCAGTACTATCATTTTGCAGAAGGAACTTGGCCATCTGTGAATTTTGATACCTCTGGAGGTTCTGGAACAAATGTTCAATGGATACCAAGAGATGACTGTATCCATTGCCTATAAGTAGATAATTTAACTAATACCCCTTTTTATTCCTTTTAAAAAAGAAACTAAAAATCAACCAAATATTACTGAATTATCCAACAGAGAACAAATTTTGTTGTAATTTTATAATTGCCTGTCATTGGGTCAAAGAGAGACAAAACTACTAACAATGTCTTGCCTGTCAGTTTTCAAGAGCCAACACCATAGCAATTGGAAACTATCAGGCAGTTCTGGACCTGACATGTTTCAACACAGTCCCTGGGCAGAATGCTCCTGAGTTTTATTTTTATGGGATCAGAAAAGTCCAGTCAATGTATATTCCCTTCTGTTAGAAAACTACCATTTACTCCCATGCAACCACAGAAATTTACTGCCTTGGAATATTATAAAATCCTATTTTTAGAAAGGAGGGAAAATATAATTTTAATGTCACTATAGATAAAGAGGTTAAGTTTTTGTTCTCTGAGTCCCAGGCTTTATTGTCTTATGGGTTTCCTCTTCCTTTTATATTTCAAAGCACAAGATGGATTTTCTCAGCACAAGGAAGACATCACCTATCCAAGGTACTTGAGCTTCCAAGTCCACAGAGGGAATGAGCAGCATCTATGTGTATAGCTGAAGAGCTGGAATGCTAAAATGTGTGACATGTTTTCATGAGATCCTGTGCAAACCTTGTGAATGGACTAAACGTCTTTCCAAGAGATTTTTATGGATAAGCAAGATAGTCATGCTTAAGCCCTCTTGCCTCACAGTTCCTAAACTCTTTCCTTACTGGCTCATAAGCCACCACTGACCAGAAGGAATTGTGGTAGTTTCTGTCAGCAAAAGAATATGGTAACCTTCCTTCTCAAATTCTCCAGGACAAAGCGATAGGCAAATCTATAGCCACATTCCAATGAGATGTCAAGGGATTTGCACATAACTCTGAAAGCTCTAATTTTAATTAAGTATAAACTCCCTTTACTCCTCATATATGATAGGTTACAAAGTTTTATTAAAAACACTCTTGGTCTGAACCCAAATTTCTGTTTTATCATCATGCCTAATTCTCCTATTACTTTTCACCCAGTCACTTAAAAAATAACTTCCAACTACTCTACTATATCAGTTAGTCTACATTCTAACCTATTCTTCAAAATTTGCTTTTCACTTTGCAATCAAGTACATCCAGGGTTTTCCTCAAATCTTTCAAATTATGTTCAAATTGCTCAAGTAACTTTCAAGTCCCTTCAGTATCTGTTTGCTAAAACCACTAATTTATCTCCTATTTTTAATATATGCATCCCATGCTCTTGCTAAAATCTCTTTTATACCATTTCTGTTGTTCTGCTGTTCTTTCTACCTATAACATCCAGATGTCACTCTGCTGTTCTTTCTACCTATAACATCCAGATGTCACTCCCCATATTTATAAATCCAACCCATCATTCAAAGTTACCTACTAAATACACCCTGTTCTGGCCTCTTTTAGGGAATAATTTTTCCCTTTTAAGACCCAGCATACACTTCATAGATCTATTATTAGAAATTTATTTACATTTTATGGTGGTGCATTTCTGTATTCTCTCTGATTCAGTATTTATTATGTGCTAAACATGTTTCAAGTTGTATTCTACAAATAGTAGACAAGTACCCAGACTCCTACCTTGTGAATTGTTAGTCTGCTGCTAAAGATGGTCATAAAATAATAATACATGTCTTGCTATATGATATATGGATTAATATAGGCAGGAAACAGCATCTTAAGTATATTATGTGCGACATTAAAGCAATCTAGAAATTATGCAACTATACACAGATTTAAGAAAGAGGAATGGCTCCATAGGACAATAAAAGTTTCTTACTTTATCTAAGACATAGTCCATATGTAATTAAAAGTTTAGAACTGGTATTATGAGATGGAATTGATCAATGCCTAGATTTTAGAATATGGAGATATAAATATCAGATTAATATTTCAAAAGATAAAGAATATCTCTGGAAGCAATATGTAGAATGTTACTTCTAGATGGTAATATTGTAATATAAAGTAAAAAAAACAACAAATGTGGACTTTGAAAGGACTCTACTTGAAAGGATTATTTCAAGAGGCAGGAGTTAGGAAGTGGGGAGAGACTATTATAATAGGGAGGAAGCTGGACTATTGCAATAAAAGAATGTTCTAACCATAAAATCAGCAAGCATTTTAAGAATTAGGTAGAAAGAGGTGTGTGTATGTGTGAGTGTGTGTGTGTGTGTGTGTGTGTGTGTGTGTGTGTGTGTTTCCATATAAAAAAGTAAACAAGGCTAGAAAGATGCACCCATGAAGAAGTAGGCTGAAAGCTGACAGGATGGATCAGAAGAGAAGAGAATGTTTCACCTTAGGCCAGCCTTTTCCCAGGGTGGCCTGTTGAGGAAGTTTTGTTTTATGGTTCTTTAGGATCCTAGAGAAAAGAGAATCTGAACAAAAGGTTAGTTAACAGGCATTTCGTTCTTTTTGATCACTGGGGCAAACAGTTTAGGTAATCACTTGCTAGGTAACGAATGGGAATTCAGAGGGTCTGTGTCTGCCTATGCAATAGGTAAGCAAGGGGGCCATCTGAAAGTTTAGTCTAAGTTATTGGAGAAAAGATTTTTCCTTGCCTTTCTAAGTCATTTTCTGGAACACAACAGGTAGAAGGAATTTTGTAAATATTCATTGTTTTTCAGAAACACAGGGATCAGTAAGACTCAGTACTATCAATAATGTCACAATGAATATACTGAGATTAGGAATCAAATATTTGTCTTCTGTTACTCTTGAGCTTTGTGGAATCCTTCAAAGAGTACTGAACAACACAGGATAGTGAATTCGTATAGACCTGTAAATAGATTCTTCTGTCTGCTTATCAGAAACTGAGAGATGCAGAGTAAGTAGTTTAACTACTATTTCTTAATGTAAAAGACAAGAACACTTATTTCCTCCCACTAAGTAGAATAGCCCAAACACTAAGATATTTCTAAGCCTGCTTTGTAAACTGTGAAATATTGCATAACACATGTTATTTTAATGTTAATTTAAGGAACATGGGCTGAACATGAGGGAATGTAGAAGAATGAGGAGACAGGAAGTGTGCCATGTTGTCTCTTTGCTCTTTTGTTAGAACACACTGCTTTCTCTGCCTGTGCTTATCTCCAGATCTTGCTCAAGTAAGAAAGAACTTGAGAAAGTTCTTGAGCAAGAAGTTTTAATTTGCCAGAGACAGCAACTTTGAATTCTGTGCTGTCCAGTACTTATGAAAAGCCTAGTTGTGATAAGCAATATTTATGGAGAGTTGTTTGCAGGGAGTAAATTCAATCTGTTCCTCTGAATGGTATCCTTGGATTAAGCCAGGCCATCAGAGAGCTGTGTACTTAGATTGAACTACTTTATCTCCTTATAGAATAACTTCCACTGAATGGATCCTCCATGCAGAATTATGATAGAGCAGTTTAAGATCCCAATTCTAGATTTAGAGTAGACCTGAATTTGAATCCCAAGTCTGTTACTTAATCACTGTGACTTTGACAGTTTACCTAACATTCTTAAGCATTAAATGGGATTTATGTAATAGTTCCCTCACAGAGTTCCTGGAAGATCAAATGAAGTTGTACATTCAGAAATGTTATAATAATTTTGGAATAAACTTCTTTTAGGATTTCTTTTCAGCTAAAACTTGATGGTCTGAATTCACCAGTCTTAGAATCTCAACAGTCTGGTTTGTAAAAGTTTGATCCTTCTCATTATCCAGAGATAATCAAGGAGGAAGTAGACATTCCCCCAACCAGGGCTATCAAATTATAAAAGGGCAACTACTGGCAGTTTACATTTGGGATTGGTCTCTTGGACATGCAGGTCAGTCACAACACCACCATAGCCAATTTCCATTTTCACTGAACTGGGAAGTCGAGGGATTCATGCAGGGAAGAGGAAAAGAGTAGATATGAGGGAAAAACTTTCCTCCAGGCTTTTCACTTGAGTTTCCAGTTCTTCCCCAGAGTTGCACATTTACATTGAAGACAACTCTCATGGGACAACTGGATGTTTAGTTTCAGAAGCTGAACATTTCCGTGACCTAAACTTCAATCATTTTTTTATTATTTTTTGAAAAGAAAATTGAGAATTTTATCACAAGAAATTTAAAAATAAAGAAGATTGTAGACATTGACTTTTGCAAATTAGAGACTTATTAAATGAGAGTTAAACTTTCATTGATGAGCTTATAGTGGTTGAAAACAAAGCTAACTACTGAGATTATATTTTAATGTAATAATAATTGACTCTACCTTGACTTTGATTTAAGGTATTCAAATACTAAATTAGCAAAGGTTACCATTCATTCTGGTTTCATCAATAAAATATACTCCTTACATGGATACATGAAATGTAAGTGCATATATGGATGTGTGTTTATAAATACACGTATATGTGTACACACACACAGATGAGCTTAAATGCATTTTTCACTGATTCATTTTGCTGACATTATATCATTAATATCTCTAAATAAAAATAGTATGAACATTCATGTGTCCCAACAAAATATGTACACTATACAGATTTTAAAAGGATTTGCAACTGTTTTGTGGATCATCAACATCAGAGGAAATTATAATATGGGTATTAAAGTGAGACATGGAATCTAGCCTTCACTCTTAAGTGAAAGAAAGAAACAGAGAGAGGGAGAAAAAGAAGGAAGGAAGGAAGAAAGAGAGAGAAGAAAGAAAGAGAGAGAGAGAAGGAAGGAAGGAAGGAAGGGAGAAAGAGAGAAGAAAAAAGAAAGAAAGAAGGAAGGAAGGAAGGAAAGAAAAGGAAAAACAGAGTTGCAATTATTTTGTTCTCTACTTAAGATTCTTTTTAAGTGCAAAATGCTTTGCTTTAGGTAATGAAATGTATCTGACCATGTTATTGCTTTGTTTTATTTACTACATTAGGAAGAATTATCAGTATGAGTTTGTGTCTTCCTACAAAAAAAAAAAAAACAGAATCTGTCAAGTTCTCAAGTCTTACTTTTCATCTTTCTGTAAGAGCCACAATTCTTTTCATGTAAGGCTTATATGATTTCAGCTACATGGAAAAGGATATTTGATCTTTTCTGTCATTGTGTTATTATTATTGTTGCTTTTATAAATGCTTGTTTCCCCATTATCTGCTCCAAAGTATAGTTGGATGATTGATTGAAAACCATTGCAGTGGGAGTTGTATTTCAGAGCCTGCCCTTCAAGAACTCAGGCTACTGAGGGCCACCAGTGCATTCCCTATCTGTCTGTCTTCATTTCTTTGCTGTAAGATTTGTTCAGTCTCAACTAATGGAAGGAAAGTAACATTAAATGTCTTATTTCCTTTAGTTTAAGTTTTAGTTATAAAACATGTACATAGTAATTGTACAGAAAACCCTATAGAAATAAAAACTGTAAGTATTGATACATAAAATGAAAAGTAAAGATCCATTCCATTTCTAGAAATAATCCCTATCTTGTTTTATTCTTTCATTGCCTATGCATTTTCAAGAACTCCCTGAAGTATACAGTAGGAAAGTACAGCAGATGACTAAATAAAACCCCTTAACATTCTGCATATTTAGCCTCTTTTTTAAGTCTCACTATCTGGGAAGGGCTTGAACAAAACTGAGTCTCCCTTACTATAAAAAAAGAACCCAGTATGTATTAATTATGTAAATATCAGCCCCTTTAAGACAAACATATATCTGTTAGTCATTTAAATTATTTTTGTACACATATGGTACATTTTTATTCAAAGAAGTAAAATAATTTACTGTTGAAGATTTTATGTTACCTGATCAACCCCACAATTTTCTGAGGATTTAGACTGTTGGCTGAGTAGGATGATGCTGCTCTCTAGTGGCAGGTATCAGTATCTGCAGCTAGATTGGCCATGAGATACTACTTCAGCTTTTGGATTTCTGACTTGAAGTAAAGTAGAAATAGGACATAATCAGAACATTTAAAGACATTCAATTCTATTAATTTCATGGAATTTTATTATGTTCCATGAGAATGAGTGAATCTAAATTTCATTTTATTCAATTCATATGTTTATTTGAATTAATTCTGGGGGACATTTTCTTAGTAACACCTGAGTGCCAAGCATTGTGCTAAACATTGCACATAAATAACCTAATTAGAGGTAGATCTCACCTTCAAGGAACTCACTTTAACAACATTAACAACATTACCACAAGTGTACATAATGGCAAGGACAAAGAAGGTACAGAGAGGAAGAGTAAACCCTCACTGTCCTTGACCAATCCTTGACCAATTTTAGACAGAAGATATTTATCTGCAGTGTTACTATTCCCTCTAGTCCTTGAAATAAACCTAATAGAGCTTGGTAGAAGAGAAGAGGGCCTTAAATTATTTTTCTCATTTTAAGACTATTCCTCAAAAAAGTCTGTTTATTCATTGTGCTATATAGCCTTTTTCATTAACTTCAAAAGAGTGCTAATACACATTATCACATATATGGGAAAAATCACTAGTAAATTTTATAATATTTATTTGTTTCTTCCATTTTTCTTATTCTGAAATGGAATTATGTGCTTAACTTTGAACTAACTGGAGAAGATTCTGTTCTGTGCTCCACTTCTATGTCCTGTAAGACTAGATGCTTTCTCTGACCACTCTAGTTAGGGAGGAAAGCCTAATTCAGAAAAAGAAGGGATCTGGAACCCCAGCACAGATCCTTCCCCTTCCTACTCACTGGTTTACAAATATCACCATTATGGAGACTCCCACTTAAAACGTTTTCCTCCAGTGACCATAAGTACCATCCACAATCATGTTCCAGTTTGTCACAATGCCCTGGACTTGTTTCTTTAATTCACAAACACTCCTCTGGATGGCTCAGTTCCCTTTATTCTGTCATTAGGCTTCCTTTTTCCCAGCTTCTCAGCCCCTTAGGATAGAAAGCTGCTTAGCCAAGATGGCGAGAAAAGGCTTACAAAAGAGAGAACAAGTGAGCTATGTGTTAAAGGAAAAATCTTAGATTTCTCAAAAGGGAAAGAGGAAAAGAAGAAATTACATTTTATTAAGAGAGAAAAGCAGATAAAGGCACTTAACTATTCATAAGATTTATATATTGATAGGAAATTATCTCTAAGACTTTTTTTTTTGTGGTACTGGGGTTTGAACTCAGGGCCTACACCTTGACCCACTCCACCAGCCCTTTTTTGTGATAGTTTTTTTCCAAGACAGGATCTTGAGAACTATTTGTTCAAGCTGGCTTTGAACCACGATCCTCCTGATCTCTGCCTCCTGACTAGCTAAGATTACAGTCATGAGCCATCAGCACCCAGTTTCTAAGACATTCTTTAGTGACAAAAAGTGGGGAAAACAATTAATCTCCTTAATGTGAAATACATAAAACAAAATCATCTGTTTTGATATATGTATACGTACCTTAGTATTTTTACTGAAGTGCCAAAGCAGAAGTCTGACTCTGCAGGGGTCCCAATGATGGTGATGTGAAAGAAGAAAAGGAAATTTTCAGTGTGGCCACACTGGGAGGGTAAGAAATAGAGACCTTGAGGTTATATAAAGGGAAGGACAAAGGCCAGGGTTGAGGGGTTGCATAGCACAGTCTTATCGGTGGTTGGCAAGTTGCTGTATCTGGGGAAGGGGGCAAATTTCCACTTAGAGCAGAGGAAATAGTTGCTGCTCAGGGGCAATCTCCATTTGCTTCACAGGATGTTTATCTATTGGGCCTGCAATCTTGGAAAACGGTAATCTCCATTTGCTTTGCAGGATGTTTGAGATCCTGGAATTTAAGATAAACTGAGGGAAAGAGCAACTCAGGAAAGAAAAAATTAGACTGAGAATGGAGTCAACTAGGTTAACAATTGAATGCTCCTTCAGTATGTGTATACATTCAAGCTAATGCTTGAAAAATGATCTGGAAGCACTCCAGAAAGGGAATGTGAAATTGGGTGATGTCAAGAAGTAATTTTGCTTAACGTATTTATTTGTATTTATAAAACTTGAGTCCATAGAACTGTGTGTGTGTTGTGTTTTGGGAAATTCAAAACAAAGGAAGAATCTAAATATTTGACAGAAGAGGGAGGATAAAGGAGAATGATGGAGGGGGTGAATTCAACTATGGTATATTGTAAGAACTTTTGTAATGTCACATTGTGCCCCCAGTACAACAACAATAATAAAAAAAATTGATGGAAGAGAAGAGAATCAGTAAAAACATGGCTGGATGGTAGAACTACAGAAAAAATATTTTTATGTATTTTTCATGTCTGAGGCTTTCTGAACAAACAAAATTTTGTCCTAGGTTAACTAACAGACCTAGAAAGTTAAATGAATAGACAATGAGAACTGAACTTTATTTTCCCAGAGGCATAGTTTGCATTTCAAAGAAGAATAAAGCCTGTAATGGAAGAAAATGCAGAGTTTGCAAAAATAGAGACACTTGGCTTATCTTTCCCCTAGAAATACTTGTTTAAATTCCAATACAAGGAATAAGATAAACTCCCAAAATATGAATTTGGATGTCTTATACACGTGTTCTGCCTTTATAGTAGTTCACATCACATTGTTTCACAATGAGGAAGAAAGGAAAGGGGAACTGGTAAGGTGATCATTACTAGTCATAATGTCTCCACTCTCTGCTCCAGAAGGCCGTGTTTACTACCCGATAACACAAGCAAAATGCATACACTAAAAATTTACCACAGCACCAATACTCAGGATCATAGCAAAGAAATCAGCCTGTGGCAGAGTTCATAGTGGCTTCTCCCAACTGTTTTCTTTTAATCCTGTCATTTTCAGAACACAAATTTACTGACATCATTTTTACTTCATTGATTTCACGTGTGTCTTTAGAGGGCCATAGTAGACACCAACTACAGCAGTGCATAAAATCAGACCTAAGCCATCACAATTCATTGGACTTGACAGAGAATGAAGATGCAAGTAAAGCATTTGGAAAGTCAAATAATGATACTGCTAGTTTCTAAAAAAAATGTATGTGTTTGACTTGGGCTATTGGAAACTGCTCGGCCCTCCTTTTTGTTTTTTGTTTTGTTTTGTTTTGCTTTGTTTTTAATTTTAATACTTTTCCTCAAAATATCTCTAGCTCACTCGCTTGTTCAGATTTCTACTCAAATATCATCTTCTCAGACAGAGATTTTCCTGGCCTTAGTATTTAAAATAAGCTCTTTCTCACTGTAGCATCCTGCTTTATTTTCTAGAAACTAGCAGTAACCACTAGGGACAGTTAGAATGAAAAAAGAGAAATATCAAAGCATGATATTTGAGCTGGAAAAGGGGATGAATGTAATTTTTATGAGGATTTGGGGTATGGTGCACATGGGGGAAAACACCTTTTTTAAAAAAAGAAAATCAAGAACATATTTACCATATTTGCCAGACAGTAATAAAACTATTAGTTAAATGGAAACAAATGAATTTTGTTTGTTTTTCCCAAAACTATTAAGAGTTTTAGGTATGATTGGAATCATTCAACAAAAAAGCAAAATTAAATGGGCCCAAAAAAGAACTAAGCTGTTGTCTAGAATGCCCTCGTGTTACCTGATGGGTGATCGCTGAAGACTCTGGTCAGAAGAGTCCTGGGTTTACATCCCACCAGAGAAAAATTCAGACAGGGTGTGAAAATGTAGTGAACATGATACTAGTTTATTGAAAATGTAGGAAAGATACCACAAGAGAAATCAGAGGGAACCTAGAAGATGGCATAGATGGCATAGAAGCCGTGATCTCTCTTTTAAAGGGCCTTTATAAATTAAAAGGCCAAATGGGGCTGGAAAAGTCTGGGCATTCTTTGCATGTGGACTAGGGTGATTGACAGGTTTAATTGATAAGGTCTTATCATATAACCTGGGGCACTCTGCACATGCACTTATTCTAACTCTCAGGTATTTTAATTACATGTGTGAGGTATGATTAATATTTATGTTTTAACTCAGAGCTTTTACCTGAGAGGTAATCAAGAGTGGAATTCCCCCAAGGCTTCCTGTCTTTGGCAAAACCTATAACTGTGTAGAATAAGAAGACTGCTAAGATTTTACAACTGAAAAGAAATTACAACTGCAAAAGACTGCATTGGGCTAAGATAAGGAGTTTAGCACTGAGAAAAGTCTTATGACACCTGAGTCCCATGATAATTTTTCTTTTTCTGATTAGTAACCTGCCTCACTTAGAGCATTTGATACCTCAGTAGCTAAGTAAGCTGACTTTGTGCCAGATTAGATTACAACAGTGGCACAGGACTAACTCTTAAAGCTTTTTAAAAAGCTTGTGCTCATTCTACAGTACTACAAAAAGAATATCATAGCTTGAAGACAGGTCTTTTTAAAATAATCTATTCAGATAAGAAAAAAATAAAAGAAAAACGAAGAGTAAAGACAGCCTTCAAGATATTTAGGATATCATTAAACAATGAAATAGCCACATCACTGGAGTATACAAAGGTGAGAAAATAAAGGTTAAGGACACAAAAAATTTTTTCAATTAAATGATAGCATAAAAATTCCATGATCATGGGAAAAACATGGGCAACCATGTATAGTAAGCTTATATAGATCTGAAATAGACATGACCAGAAAATATCTTCACCATAACATATAGCAGTCAAACTGTCAAAAATACAGACCCAAGAAAGAAAAACCTAACACCAATTCTTCTCAGGTTATTCCATATCATTGAAAAGGAGTGAGCCCTTCCAAATTCATTCTTTGAGGCCAGCATTACCCCTGTTACAAAAAAAAAATGGTGAAAAGTATAGACCAATATCATCCATGAACATCTATGCAAAAATCTTCAATAAAACACTAATAAGTTGAATGTAATGTCATATCACAAAGATCCCATACGAAGTTCATCATACATGGAAGCAATGCTAGGAGTCTCTCTATATAGCTATCCTTATCTCAACTAGCAAAAGCGCTTTGTCTTTCTTATTATTGTACAAAATTAGAGATAAGGGCAGAACAGATTCTGCCTGGAAGTGAGGGGGAATGGGGGTGAGAGGGAGGGGTGAGGGGTAGGGTGGAGAAATGGATCAAGGACCTTAATATTGTGTCATATATATATGTATATATATATATATATATATATACATATATATATATATAAAACAGTGGATGGATCTGTATTTGGATCTATGTTCCACATATGAGAGAAAACATGCAATCTTTGTCTTTCTGAACCTGGCTAACTTCACCTGACATAAAATCTTTATTCAAGACTCTTTATGAATAATAGACATTCTTCCAAACACTGATAAGCCACAAATATTATAATTACAACACTGCTTAATTTCTTCCTTAAAGTCTTTATTCTTTCCTAAGTTTAAGATATTAGTCCAACACAAGAAATAACTATTGCCATTTTCTGAATTTCCTATATTTTTTACTTCGTTTTGGTCAACAGCACCATATCTCTCCAATTATACAAGGTTTACTTGTGTGATTGGGAACAATGACTATTGAAACAGTTTTAACAAAGTGCACAAATGTGAAGAAATGAACCAACACATAGATACTCAGCTTCCAAACTTATGTTTCTCCATACTGTTCTACAAACAAACACAGTGGAGAGGCTATGGTCTTCCTTTCTCACTGCCCTCTCATAACCATATTACATTTAAAAAAAAATCAACACATTCCCTTCACTCAATGCAAATTTAATCACAACACATTGCTCTGAAATAGAAAAAATCTTTCAGAGTACAAAATCAAGAGTTGATGAAAGCCATATGTGTCAGCAAAGCCTCTTTTAACCAAGGTAACATAAAACCTATCATTCATATCATTAAAAGAAGCATTTTCAAATAATTTCCCAATTCTGTGAAGTAATTAATGTGATCACATGTTATTTTGGTCATATTATGTTATTTTGAATATAACTTTGAGGAGTGTGAAGTATGATTCATAGAAGATTTTCCAGGATAAAAATATGTGACATTCAAATAAAATTATGTAAGGTGAACAAGAAAATAAATGAGATAGATTCTTGGAAAACTAAGGAAGACTTGTTTATAGCTTTTTATGGAAGCATCTAGCAATTTCAAATTGCAACTGTATTTCAGTTCTTTTGATTATTTTATAAGACTGAGTTTATCATTTTAAAATCAGTATCTACTATGTGCTAAAATTAGATCCTGTGCAGCTAACTAGAATTATAATGTAATATTTTTACTGACTCAAAATTTTGTGTAAGGGATTATATATATATATGTATATATACATATATATACATATATATATATATATAGTGCAGTGAAAAAAGATTTAAAATGTGGATAAATTTGAAGACTATAGTTAGAGAAACTAAAGTGGAAGTATCAGGATTTTAAAAGATGTATAGGAAAGATCTATGTGTAGAAATACAGAGCTATATGGGTCTGATTATGTGAGAAAATTAATCACAAGTACATATTCTAGGCCAATAAGTTATTTATTTGGAGTCTTCTTAACGTTTGACTTCTCTGAGATTTTAACAAAATTTAATCTTGCTCTCAATCCAGGACAATACCTACAGAAGCTCAGCAGTCTCTCAAGATCCATTTTCTGACCACCTCTTCCCATAAAGGAAATGCAAATCAAAACCACACTAAGATTCCACCTCACCCCTGTTAAAACAGCCATCATGAAAAACACCACCAACAACATGTGTTGGCGAGGATGTGGGGAAAAAGGAACCCTAATCCACTGCTTGTGGGAATGCAAGATGGTAAAACCACTCTGGAAAAAAATTTGGAGACTCCTTAAAAACCAAAACATAGACCTGCCATGTGATCCATCAATCCCACTCCTGGGGATATACCCAAAGAAATACAACACAGATTACTCTAGAGGCACCTGCACACCCATGTTTACTGCGGCACTATTCACAATAGCCAAGTTATGGAAACAACCAAGATGCCCCACTACTGATGAATGGATCAAGAAAATGTGGTACTTGTACACAATGGAATTTTACTCATCCATGAAGAAGAATGAACTCTTATCATTTGCAGGTAAATGGATGGAACTAGAGAACATCATTCTGAGTGAGGTCAGCCAAGCTCAGAAGACCAAAAATCATATGTTCTCCCTCATATGCAGTTTTTAGATCTAGGGCAAATGCAGCAATGTGGTTGGACTTGGATCACATGATAAGGGGAGAGCACATTTCAGTGATATAGAAATAGGTAGAAAACCCAAAACATGAAAGCATTTGATGTCCCCACTCCAGGAACTAATACAGAAACCTTAAAGCAACAGAGATTATCATGAGAAGGGGATCAGTAACCAGGGTAAAGATCAATTAGAGATGAATCAACATGGGTCACAACATGTGTACATGAAAGCAATGCTAGGAATATTTCTGTATAGCTATCCTCAACTCAACTAGCAAAAACATTGTCTTCCTTATTAGGCTTGTCTCTTTTCTTCAACAAAACTAGTGATAAAGGCAGAACAAGACCTGCCTAGAACTGAGGGGGGAAGGGGAAGAGGGTCGGGGAGGGGGGCGGGGGGGGGGAAAATAACCCAAATAATGTATGCACATGTGAATTAAAAAAATAATGATAATTAAAAAAAATAAATAACAAATTTTTTAAAAGATCCATTTTCTATCTTCTTAGTAGAGAAAAATTTATTCTCTTATATTTATAGTATGTATTGTATATTAAGCAGTATGGGTTGAGTAATTGGATATTCTATCGATAATTTAAATTGAATATGCAAAATAGAAAATTATTTGACTATAACACTTAGAAGACATTGCAAACTACACACTCTATTCAATTTCATAGCACCATAGTCTGAACTAAAAACACTTGAGACTATAGGCCATATACCATATCTAATACTGAGATTAGCGACCTTAATTGTGGTTGTTAATTTTAAAATAGGAAATACTGTGCAAGTGATGCTATTGCTGGAGTATTACATCTTCAGACTGCCTATAGTTCTCTTTACATAAGTAAAAGAAAGCAGGCAAGAGGAAATTGTCTGAGGAGGAAATATTATGTAAAGAAGAAATCGTGTGAAGAGAAAATTTTATGCATCTACATTTGATGCACAGTGTTCTGTTCACAGTGTTCATTGAAATGTTCATTTTGTATAGAATTAATTTTATCTACTGTAAAGATATAAGAACATGCAGGATATAGATGATTCAGAAGTAAACTGCCATGCAGCTTTTTCAAAAGATTATAATAAGCATGATGAATAAAAAGGGTCAGGCTCAGAAGAACTATAAAGAGGTTGTAGCCTAGCTATTTTTCTACTTGGATCCCTCTTCAACATTGCCTCTAAGAGGTAACTAATCTAAATTCCAGCATATTTGTGGGAGAGATCTTATCTCAATATAAAGTACTTCAAAACACCAGTAATTTGCAAAAATTCAAAAGTGTACTTATTTGAATAAAAATAAGTAAAAATCTGTATTTTTATATATTTATAATATATCACAATATTAAAGTGTGTTTAATAATTTAAAAATTGAATGCTACTGGGAATAGGATATTAAAGGAGAAAAAGTAGCTTGAGGCCTTTGGAGTAGCATTTAATAAACATACTCTCAAATTAGAGCCAAGTTCTAGTTATGTGTTAAAGATGTCTCCTTTCCTATACATTATTTTATGTTTCTTTGGAGGTGCCATTAGTTATACTTTTCCAATTATAATATGATGAAGATTATAAAGTATTTTACAGGAAACAAATTTAGTACATTGGAGCAATCATTAGAAGAAGTGATGAATGGAATTTCAAAATTTGGTCTGTTGTCATAATAGATGTCCTTCCTTTTCTCTGTGGAAAGCATTTAACATGATGCTTTAAATGTCATATTGATGATTTGTGTCTCTTATGTATTCATACAACAATTTTTACTGCCCACTCTGTTAGGAAATTTCTCCCTTTGAGAAATTTATGGCTTAGTCCTGGGAAAAAGTAAGGAAATTACAATATAAGAAAATGTTGAGCCCAGGAGAGGCTGAGGATAGACAGCTAAAGCACCCAGCTCAGCCATAGTAGTCACAGAAGGTTTCCGATTCTAGGAAGAAGAGTGACATTTTCAGATTTAAGCTTTTGATGTATGACTGAAGTTGCAGTGCAGAAAAGTCAACTCTAATAAAAAAGTTAGTATAGCAAATGGAGAAAGATGGAGATGCTGTGAAGATTATATTGAGGAGAAAAAAATCTGAAAGAAGCTGAAAGAGAAGGTTTGATAGAGCTGATGTTTGAATTTAAGGGTTACTGAGAGTTGACATGACATCTTGGGCTAGACCCTTATTACTAGGGTAATATCAAATTCTACTTGATATTCTAACTGAAAAGGTGCACTCTCTCCTCTATATATTGGTAACATTTTTGGAGATGCTAATCATTTCCTACTCTGATTACAGCTAATTTTGTGCAGATTTATCCCCCTTTCTACCATCAAGTCTCTCTAAAGACATGGCCCATAATCTAAAATATCTTGGTGTGTCTGCATCAGCTAGCACAATGGTGTGTACACACAAGGTTATTAACAATTATTGTGGAATAGATGAATACGCCACACATTAGTCATTGCAATTTTCTTGAGGCCAAGCAATTAGCAGCAAAAAAGATAAATGAAGCAGGCCAGGTGTAAGTTAGATGGGCATTGTTGGAATGTATTAAATGGTAATTGCATGCCCTATTGAAAGCAGATACAACTCACCCTTGACAGATTCCTACAGATTCCTACAGGAACCCAGGGCTAGTGCTGAAAAGACATTTACTTTATTAAAAAAAAAAAGAGGTTAGAATTGCCAAATTATATATGAATCTTTAATGTTGCAAATATTTGACTGTTTTAGGCCAAACAAAATATATAAACATTGGAATACATTTTGTTCATTTCTGGTATTATAAATTGGGCCGAGTAAGGCAGATGCTAACATGTTTTCCCTATTTGCTCTTCTCCTTCTTTACTATGTGTCTTTGACTCTTACTGCCAGTGCCCTTTGTTTCTAAACGCCTATATCCTCCCACACACTGAATTGCTCTCTTTCTCTGTCAGTCTTATTTTCAAGTTTGGCCCCATGATAGAAGTACCCTGCTTAGGAATGATGATGCCATTCAGTTACTTAGAAAATTAAACTGAAAGCAGGCAATTGTAGAAGGAAATTTGAAGATCAGGCCTCAGAGGCTGAAGGAAGGTTTCTGATCATTGATTGACTTGGCAAATAATACATAGTGCAAATGTCATTTGGGTAGCAAAGATCAAAGATAGATTTGAATCCATGACCTATAGTATGAGATAGAAATTAAAGCACATTGAAATAGAGAAGAATGAAGTCCAAAAGCAAAAATTTTGGGAAACTCATTCCTAACAGAGAATGTCGGCGCCCTCAACATGTGCTGTGATCCTGTCAGCTATTCAATGGTTATGTATGATTTATGGTTTCTACTGAGAAATTTTAACCATATTTTAAAAATCAATTAGCTTTATGAGTATTAAATTTAAATGTTACTTTTGGAATTACAGTTTTTATGAAAGTGCCTTTTTTCTGAGTATCTAAAAGCAACTGGTCCATTTCCATAATTTTATGTTGGATCATAAGAATATTATATATTATCACACTTCATCATTTTTTCTGTTTCTATTTCTCTAATAAATAAAAATAATCAAATAAAAATTGTAGCAGTAGTTAACTGCAGATACTGAGCATACACTTTTATATTTGCCAAATTATATTTATATCTATGAGAAATGGTATGTCGATATTAGCAGATTAAAAGTAGAATAGAATTTGACTATACTACACCATTTCATTAATTTCTTGCCCTATTTTGGAATTTCATATTTAAATGCTACATGTGAAAGAATTACTGTCTGCTTATCAATAATAATATAGTTAATCTAAGGTCCAAAAGTATACTTTGTCTTATTTATTTAATTGTTCTATTTATTTAACTGTAGCTGAATGAAGATACTGGCACAGGAAACTATATCATGGAAATTTTCTTGGTAAAGAATTTCCTGGTGATATTGAGTTCAGAACATTTCTAGGAAGTATATTGTGTTCATTTTAGGAATATTTTATCTGTAGTATCTTAATTGCCTAATGTGTTTAACCCTTATTATTTAAAAACATGAATAATTACATACCAAAAGCATACATATTTTAATCACCATTTCCTTACCTATGCTTCACCCTCATTTGAAAAAAATTCACATAATTATAAAAAGAATTATCCATCAATTTAATATGCTTAGACATTATAAGGTAATTAATATAGTCTTACACTTCATTGTAGCTACCACTCCCAACCACTAATTTTAAATCAGAGGTAGTGTGAGAAATAAGAAAGAGAAAAATAAGTTTGTTTTTTTAAATAAGAATACTTCTAGAAAGTATATATCAATGAAATGTGCAAAATCTTTATAGTAATTAATAATCTTTACAATGCTGTTTGTTAACTATGATTCTTTATTAATTACACTGTTGAAAACCTATTTATGACCAAATACTCTGTATAAGGCATTTTTTTTCAGTATTGAGGGTGCATCAATCAGCAACATTGGCAAAGATCCCTGTCCTTTGTAGAGAAGCACAGGTAAGATCTAAACTATTAATATTTTTAATTATTCATTAAATTAACTATTAACTATTAATATTTTTAAATTATTCACCATACTAAAATTATTTATTATATTAAAATACCAAGTAGATAATCAAGATAGAAAGATAGGAAGAAAAGTAGTGAGAGAGGGAACAAAGAAGAAAAGAAGGGAGGGAGGGAGTAAGGAAGGAAACAGCAAAAAAGAAAACAAAAACTAAAGAAGAAAAGAATGAGAAAGAAAAAATATAAAAGAAAAGGCAAACTGCAGGGGATTGATATGGTGAGGCACTCAGGTAAGACTTGGCATGATGAACAGTGATACAGCTGTGACGGTCACTATGAGATGTGCAATGTGGGTGCATTACATCTAGTAAGTGTTTGTTAGATGAAAAATATAATTAATTCTCTTGGTTATAATTTACTATTTCAGCTTTCAAAGCATTAAAATTATTTTTCTTTTAAGTATAAGAAATACTTTATAAAAGAATAACTTTATTATCTTTTTACCAAGTTTGGGAATGAAGCACATGTACTTGGAATATGTTTTGTTTGGTTTTAGATTAGTACTAAAAGACTCTTCCTGTTTATATACCTTGATATTTAGATACCACAGGAAACTGAAACCTCTCCAGAATGTTTTAAAGGATTTCTAAACATTTTTCAATCATTTGAAATGATTGCTTCTGCATCTTCCTGGTGATAACATCAAAATTTCTTATACTGAAATTTCTCTTCCTGCACTATTTTCTTCCAAGCATGAACACAGACAGGCCTTCCTCAGCAACACAAAAGATATCATTATATGAAACTATTCAGTATTTATCATTTTTTGCACTGAATCATATCAAAAAGTGAATTTTGTTGCAGGAAAAAAAACATTGAAAATAAATTATGATAGATGGTCCCCTAAAATTCATGAGCTAAACTTTTAACAATCTCTCATGGTCATTATTTCTACTTCTAGTTTGCTACCAACAGTTGGAATTTTCCACTTTTAAAACAAGAGGTCTTCTATCCTGTCACTCTTCTCTAGAACAAAGATCCCCACATCCTTGTTTCATGATGATCAGTTGAGACCAAAAATCAACTCACATATAAATTTTTCTTTACCCATAAAAGATATTCTTTTACTTTGTTTTGTGGAACAGTTCAACACCTTTAAACCTAAACTTTACTACTCAAGATTTTTCTAAATCTTTTATGAGTGACAAAGGAATGGACAACGTTTGCACTTACTGTATTTTGCAGATCACTTTAATTTTGCCCAACTATGTAAGTGTTGTGGGGGTTGATGTGAAACTATGCTGTGTTCAGTCTTTTTCCATTATACATTACATATTTCTCTTTCTCTCTCTCTTTCTCTCTCTCTCTCTCACTCACACATACATACACACATAAAAATATAGTTTAAAAAAAATTGTTCAAAGTAGGAGAAATGAGAAAACAGAGTAAGTCTCAGAAATAGCAGCTGGCCAGTTGACTGAATCACAGGCCCCATAAAAAAAAGGTATTATGAGAATTGATTAGAAGAATAATTTTGGCTTCAATCCAGATGTGAAAAATGCTGAGAATTTTAAGCACAATTCACCAGGTGTCATGAATTGAACAAAGTAGACATTTGGGAAGACAAATGGAACAAAATATAAAACTTCTATGGCCTACTGTACAAGATGAAATTGCACCAATTTTGCCCAAGTACCGACCTGAATAATGATTTGTTCACTCACAGCATCCTGTAAGTAATTGTACATTGTATTAGTTCTAATTTTTTAAATTAACTTTCTGTATAAGTTCTAGAAATGAAGGTAGTATTCTCTTTTAGGATTTAGTAACTATTCTATCTTTGTCCCAGAAAACTGAAGGAGGATTCAGACTACCTTTTCCTTTCCAATACTGACCCTGACAAGTTACCCCAGGTGCTGTGGCCAACACACACTTCACATTTTAAACTTAAACTATATTTCCCCACTGAGATATTCATCATTCTGTTTCTTAATGGCCAATATAAAATTATTCATGGACTTGGAAATGGACAGCCCAAACCACTGAAAGGCCAATAGGAAGTACTTAATAGAAAAAAAGTCAATATGAAATTTCCAGCATCAGAAAGTGAAAGCATATGTGGAATATAGAACTGATACAATTATGAAAAACAGGTCATACTAAGGGGAGGTCACATATGAGAGAGGTAGGGTAAAAGAAGGAAACTAATATGGTTTATGCACTCTTTATACAAGAATGAATAAACCGGCTGAAACTACCATAAGAAAGGGAATAAGGTAGAATGAAGAAAAATAGGAGATGAATCAATTGGGATTATAATGCATATATACAAGGAAATATCACAAGGAAACTCCCCATGTAACTACCTTTATCTTAAACAAGAAAAAATGTTTTTTTTTTAATGTCTTCTACTACAAAAATCAGAGAACAGGAAGGAAGAACAGGTCCTTCCCAGGTGGAGATGGTACCAGTGGGAGGGAGGGATGGTAGGAAAAGGGTGTAGGAGGGTGAATACAGTGTAAACACTGTGTAACGTGTGTAAATGCAAAAATGATACCTGTTGAAACTTTCAGGAATGGGGGCAGAGTAAAGGACAGCTGTGAAGGGGGTGAACTCAAGTATGACATATTTGACACACTGTAAGAACTTTTGTAAATGCCACAATGTACCCAGCATAACAGTAAAAAAACAGAAAGTAAGAAAATGTTATAGCCAAAGCATACTTAAAACTCTGAGATATGCCACTAATGCCTCTTCCTAATTATTTTTTAATGAGTTCTCAAAACATTGTAAAAAAGATACAGTTGATGCATAAAAAAAGAACTTCTTTATCAGATGTTTGGAAATAATACATTTTGTATGTTTGAAATTTGTGTGACAGATTAGTAAATGAAAGGTTATGAAAACAATGGTAATAAAAAATGCATTGATAGTGCTTAACCCAATGCTGGTTAAAGTATTGGATGAGAGTGATTTTTTTTAATCTTTCCTTGAAATGTACTTATAAAATACCGATTAAGATTATAAATTTAATACTACAGAAAAGAATATATGTAGGTTTCCCATAATTACTAACAAATTACTATTACAAATTTTTTGCAGGATTCTTAAAATGGAATAACCCTGACTGCCAAGAAAGGGGAGTTCCTTTTGTATGTCTCTCAAAGGTTATAGTTTCTCTTTCAACTTCCTTGAATTACAGGGAAAAAAACTCAACCTTATCTTAGACTCTCACCTCACAATTTGTTATAAAGATAAGAAACACTTCCATGCTGTCTGCAAAATATTCATTCTACTTTGGTGATCTGTTGTCACTGATTGGAGAAAAGGCCACGTTTTTTCCAAGTCAGAGCTTTTTGTGACCAATGTTCATCAAAGCTCAATGGTGGCACTCATTGCAGTCTTAGTACTCAGGAGGCTGAAGAAGGAGGATAATGAATTTGAGCCTAAAATGTAGACTCTGTCAGACTCTATGGAGACTCTGTCAAAATGAAAAAATAGATAAACAAACAATAGATAGGTTGATAGTATAGATGATAGATAGATGATAGATGATAGATAGATAGATAGATAGATAGATGATAGAATAAATAGAATAAAGTAAAATAAAAACTAGCAACAACAAAGCCAGTAAGGCAGAAAAGGATGTGTTATTTGGGGTACTCTAAGTTTTAAGTTAACTAAATTGTAGTGATCAGTATTATTGTGTAATAGGATAAGAATTCAGAAAAAGGAAACTTAACTCTGTCATTCATTTCTTGTCTATCTCGGGTGATAGATTTACCTCCAAACCCACATATAGACATAAACATGTACATATATATATACCTATGTCTCCAAATCTGGTATGAGGCATAACCATCAAGACAAAAAGGTTCCCACTTGCATTCTATTTCAGAAGTCAGAAAATAAACAAGCAAATAAATATTTGCTGGGCTGGTGGAGTGGCTCAAGTGGTAGAGCACATGCCTAGCAAGTGTGAGGCCCTGAGTTCAAGCACCAGTACCACCAAAAGAAAAAAGGAATAAATATATGCTCTGATTGCTAGTTAATAACTAACATATAATGTTATATAAGGTCTCCTAGAGAGTAACATTATCTTTATCATAACGCTACAGTGAACAAACTCGCCTTTCCTTTGAAAGGAGATATTACGTCTGTCTTCCGATTATGTTTACTATAAAAACATCCTTGAAATATAATCCAGAACTCAAGCACTCAATTCCTCTGCTTGCAAGACATGCAGACAAGTGAGCAATTCAGGATGAACTATTTCCTGACAGTCAGTAAAACCCAAATGCTTGAGGGGACTCTAAAGCAAACACATATGATTTTTTCCCCATTTAAAAAATGTTAGCCCTATTTTTAACTTATATTGACTCAGCAAAAGTTAAATCTAAATTTTTAAGATGGTTGGTTATAGACATTTAGAAATACTTGCTTGTAGGCACATAACACAGGCTCCCAATCATTCTACAATTTAAAAATAAATTTAAAAAGAAAATATAATGAATAATAATGTATGGTTTGTTTGTGAGAGCAAAAATGGACAGATGGAAATATCAGTGTTCTTTTCTATACGTTAGGTAAAAATTATAACAGAAATTACCCTCTCCACCAAAAGGTGATTACACCATCAAAATAAGCAGCCATTGCATAAAAGTAGTCAGTGTTTAATAGGTTGAAATTATGTATTCTGCTACAATTTACGATTATTATAGATATAGCACAGTCTATATATTATATACACACATATATATAAAACATGTAACAAGATTTATGGTGGTATACATGGTTTTAAACATATGTATAAGAATTTAGATAAAAATTGCCTCTAAATTATTTGATGTTCTTATCAAATTTAAATTTTATTAAATTTGAATTTTATTTATTGCAATGTAAAGTGTTTTGGTTATTTCTTCACTTTGTTTAAAAAATCCACTACCCTAATTTTATATTTTAAGAACAAATTGTCTAGACTTTAAAAGATTTCATTGATTTGAAAAACCCTGCTAAGACAGGGTTTTTGTAAGATACACATTGGATACATCACAGAAGAACCATTGTTTTATGGATGATGGATGCCTTTTTTTAAATCTTATTATGTCCAAGCTGACACTAGACCTTTAGGGTAAATGAAATGTATTAACTTCCATGTTAAATGAGGATAAAGAGTGCCTATGTTGACTGCCTGTTTTGTCTCAAAAGTTACTAAGAATTAGATAAAAAGGTAGAAACTAAGAAAAAGGAATAAATATTCATGCAGAAATTTCAAAATAAGAAAGCTAAGATCCAAACTAGGTAAGAGGTCAAAAGACACTGTCTCTGAAGGTTTAGATGTTTTATTCCTTGAGTTTAGAAAAAATTATTTTATTGAAGAAATATGAGTTGTTTATCACATTATTTTCTCCACTTATTGTATTAGTTCAAAAAATAAAATAATAGTAAATTATCATTAATAAGAAATTTGTTAAATTTCAAAAATAATGCAATGCACTTTACAGTAAAAGTTTGATATCTTTATATAAACATTGAAATCTCGACATCAAATCTACCATGTCACTAAAAGGGAAATGTCATTTATGAAAACATGCCTATAAAAATAATGGCTGAGAAAAGTGTATTTACTATTAAAAAAGTTACAAAAATATAAAAGTATTTTCCAACAGATAGGGCAAAGGATATGAAATATTTCAAAAGAGTTGGTGTTGGCAACAAACATTTGGAAAATGCTTAATCTTGCTTCCAATAATGGATGAAAAATAACCTAATAATAATAAAATAAAATTTTTCATTTATCAAATCAAGACATACAAAACAAATACAACCTAAAATCAGATAAAAGTATTTGGCAAAAATATTGGCCAAATAGGCACTTTCAATCATTAACTGTGCTTTTATAAGTTGAAAATGTTTGTGAAAAGTATTTTAAATATTAATCAAATGTCCTTAATTCAGCAACCTTCAATTAATCTTCTGAAAGTGCATACATGATAATAGCAAATAAAGTTATCTTTTGTTTTTATGGTTGATGTACTTTCTTTTTTAAAATTCATTTATTCACATGTGCATACATTGTTTGGGTCATTTCTTAAAGTTATCTTAAATTGGCAGAGGCTACTATGGGAAAGGGCCTAGGAAGTAGTGAAGAGGTCTGGTAGAGATGAACCAATGTGCGTTGTAATATACATGTGCATGGAAGCAACACTAAGAATCTCTGTATAGCTATCTTTATCCCAAACTAGCAACAACAATATGTCTTTCTTATTATCTCTTATGTTTTCTCTTCAACAAAATCAGAGAAGAGGGTGGAAAAAGTTCTGCCCAGAAAGGGTGGGGGGAGTGGGTGGTGGCCGAAACAATGTATACACATGAAAGTAAATGTAAAAAAGATAAAATAAAAGGAGAAAAAAAAAAGTAAAGGAGCTAAAATACAAAAAAGTAGTATAAAGTATATAGTAAAATTAATGTACATGTAAGCATGTTATCTCAATATGAATAAGAGCAGAAAACAAGCAACCAAAGACCAAACTCTGAAAAATAAATAAACCTTTTAGTGGTGGCCTAATACTGATGTATCAATAAACAAAATGTCATAGAACTTTTATAAAACTGTGGTTTTCCATTCTAGTCTATAGGACATTTGCCCTGTCCCAAGAGAATGAAAGGAACACTATTTCATCAAGAAGAAAAGTTGTCTAATTCAGTGTCCAAATTTATCATTTTTGTGTTTTGAGATTTGAAGAACAAGACCAATTGCTTACAATTTGCTGAAAATCATTAATTATAGAAATAATGGGAGAAAATTATATAACAAACTGAAAAACATAACTGAGAAAATATATAAGAAATGGGAAAAGACAGCTTTCTGAATTAAATGTAATGTACAAATCCTCATAGATGTAACCCATAAAGCTAATCATTTGTGGATGATTATTTACCTTTGCATGGTAAGATAATACATTATTATTACTTTTTGTATTATTTATTCCTAATATATATTATATATATATATGTATCTAACTAGTATCTGAACTCATATATATAATTTAATTGTCTTATCATAAGAAATAGTCTATAATATAAACCTTATACCTCACTATGTTAAATATCAGAAGCTTATAAAACTTCAATAGTTTATCCATCTACTTGATTAATAAAATTTAAATAAGACACCAAACTATTGTAAAGTCATTTAGCAGACCCTTCTTACTGCCAGTCTCTTTTTCTAGGACATGTATAAAGTCTTTTGGAGTATAAGTTACAAAATGAACCACAGACCCAAGAAGGAGTTCTGGAATAAAGAAGCCTGGTACAAATTACAGCTGAGCCATATATGCATCAAAAACCATAAACCTCAGTTTTTTTCACCTCTAAAATGTCCTAAAAGCTGCTGAATAATAGAGGAGCAGAGCAATAGAGGAGTAAGTAATAGAGGAGGTTAATCTGATTAAAGTAAGATATGCATATGTAAAATACCATGGCAAAACCCCATTTAACAATCTTACACACTTTAAAAAAATGAAGGACAGGAAGGTAAAATAGGTCCTGTCTAGGAGTTGGTACTAGTGGGAGGGGAAGGGAAAATGGAGAGGGTGAATATGGTAGATGTACTTTTACATATATGAATATAGAACAACAGAAACCTGATGAATTTGTTCTAAGGTGGAAGGAAAATGGGATGAATCAGAATGATGGAAAGGGTGAATCTGATTAAGGTACATTGTAAGTGCATATGTAAATGTCACAATGAAACCCTTTTTATCAATGCTAATAAAAATGTTTAAAAAATTAACTGAAATGATAACAATATTTACTTCCTTGGGTGTTCATTATTAAATCCTTGTAATGAGCAAAGCCCTAACTGCCTGAGTGCTTGGTTCATCACAAGTACTCAGTGAATTCATTGCTTCCTCTTACTGGAAGAATCTAATTGCATTAAATGGTTGGCATTATAATCAATACTATAGTGCTGTGAATGCCCTTCCTTGTCTCCTTGACTGAGTACTGAGAAACAGGGTAAATGAGCAAAGAATTGTGATGAGTGAATTGTTGAATCAAGGAAAAAATTCACTCCAATATCCTTCTTAGAGATGTAGGCAGAAGAAGAGGAATGTCCTGCATGTCCTTAGGCTGGAACAACCTGTGAACATAAATAAGGAAATTTGACATCCTGGAAGAACCAGGGTCAAGAGGAGTGTAGAGGAAACAAGCATCTCAGAGCTGCACCTAAAGGCCCACACAGAGAGACTGCCAACCTTTTAGTTTTCTGTCTTCCACATAAAGTAGGAGAATTTCAAATTAAGCATTTTAATGGTATTTTATATAAAAACTCTTTCCATTAGATATGGTTAAAACAGAAGATTACATATCACATTTTTCAGATTTTCTAGCCATACTACACAAAGTGTGTTGCATGAACTATCAGAAATTCTGTTATGAGAACTTGTTCAAACTGCAAAATTTCAGGATGCACCCTAATGAAATAGGAATCTAAACTTTAACAAAATATCCTAGTGATGATTCATAAGTATATTAAAGCTGAGAAAGATCATTTTAGTCATTATTCTTTGAAAATATCAGACTATAGGATTTCATCCAAAAAAATCAAAGTTTTTCTTCCCTGTCCCTTCATATCCCATCCCAGTTTTTATTAGATAATTTGTCCTTATTTTTCTATATACATGCACACAAATTGAACTCATAAATTCTCAAAAGTTTTCAAATGAGCTAGGAAGATAATCTGGACACCAAATAGGATTGTTTAATCATGTCCTAATAATGGCATATCCACTTTTTTAGGCATTATTCTAAATGTGTGATCTCATATTTTTCTCCTAATGACATAAAAAGTGAATGTTATTGATGAGAAGGGACACTGAGGCACAGTTGCTTGGTGAATGCCAAGACTTAAACTTAGAGTTGACTCCAAAGCCATGTCTCTCAACTCCTGCATTATACCATGCTATTTAAATCATTTGCTTTATTTTATATATCCAATCTAAATGAAAATATGAAATTAAGCATAAGGCCAATGTATCAATGTTAATACATATTTATACTAAACAAAAACTTCCTGAAAATAGCTCTATTTTACTTTTACTGTTTCTAGAAGTCCAAGTTCTATTTGTACAATATCAAGAACATTTATTAAGCATCAATTATGAATTAGATTCCAGGTAATATGATTTTTAGAAAAAAAGCAAAAGTATCTTTCACATTTCTTATTATTTCTCTTTTGAACGTTAGGTTTTTGTTGCATAACAAAAGCACATTTTCTTAAAAGAGTCTTCATTCTTTAACCAAATATCCTAGGTGAGTTATGACAAACCACCTTTGACATGTCTTGCTCCAAATATTAATTCGATCACACAAAATGAGTCCAGCTTTAAGTATGGAGCTGAAAACATAATATACATAATATTGCAAAGTAAAATTTACTTCTTGACATAGTACATTTTCCCAGAATCTACATCTACTAGTAATGGGATTTTTTTTTCATTCTTGTATAATGAATTTTCTAATGAGAACTAATTGAAAAAAGGAATGTCTTTGCCAGTATCAAGAACACAGACATTTTTTTCTATTTACTTATTCCTTATTAGACCTATTTACACATTCGTTTGTTTAAGGATTCTGTTGGGTTTCCAAAAGCAGTCACACAGAGTAACTAAAAGTGACTGTGTCCTGGCATGCCTGGAGTCATCCCAACTTATGTCTCTTGCTCACTTGAAATGATTAAGAAGTTACCCTTTCATAATCAGAAGTATCGCATGCTGAATGATCAATTACATGTTCAACCTACATATGACCCTATTGCATCAGGAAATTGATACTGACATTCAGGTCATAATTTCACTTTTTCTTTACTCAAGCAGCAGAAGGTTCAAGTGACTACTAATGGCCTAAATATATCTTTCAAATTTGAGCTTTACTAGTGGGTGTAATTGAACAACTTTAACAGGTAAAAGAAACAAAAAATGACAGACTGGCAAATAAACCTTAGTCAAAATCTTGCAAACTTGTATTCATTCATAACGAACATACAAAACCATGCTTTGGAAAATTGTAGTGAATAATTGGATTGGGCAATATTAAGAATGCCTTATTGTTTTTAGAAAACAACTGGTGACTCAAATTGTTTCTACAATACTCAGTTTAGACAAAGTAGAGATTAAACCTGGATAGAGAAACCTGGATTTTGAGTTCATGAGATTCCCAGAGATATATAAATTCACTAAGAGGTGGCAGTCTTTCTATGTAGGGTGGATAATTTTAAAAGTCTGATTGTTCCTCTTTGATGTCAAGAGTTATTATTATCCAAGCCATGTGAAGGACCTTTTCTGTTATGGCCTCAAGTCTCACCTGTCATGGAAACTCCAGAGGCCATGTTCAAATCTATTTTTGGACTGTGACCTATTAAAATCATTTGCTTATAATATGTTAATTACCCACTTACTCTTGACCTGCTTTTTTACTCTCTGAAAGAAAATATGAATAAAACCATGAATAAGCAAATGATACAGTAGATTTTCATATAGTATGATTAATTAATAGTAAAATAATTCAATTATCCTGGGTACACACCTGGGAAAAGACAAAGGCAAAATATTATAGTGCAGCAGATGGTGCTGGTCCTTAGCTCCTTGAATGCTTTAGAATACTTAGGAAACACTAATAAGATGATGAAATTTGATGTGAATCAGCCAGAAAGATACTATCTTTACTATGATAGAACTGTGATATGGAAAACCAGGATCTCTTTGGACCCTCCAATGTGGAAACTGAATCACTCTGAAATTTGTTTTGTCCAAGAATAAAACTCATTTCTTACAACTGTGAATAGGCTGTAATGACTGTCATAATTCTTTAAATTATTTAAAATATATCTTATGATTCCTTTTTTGTAAAGAAGTAAAGTAACAATTAGCAACAATTCTTTTAAAACCTATGTATTAATATTTTGTTCAACCTATAAAATTTTCAAAAAGATGCCATGCCAGTTAGTTAATTCTAGGAATAAAATTGGGAATTAGGGAAACAGACTGTAATTTTTTTTCCCTGAATTTAAGAGATGGAGCTATAGTTAACTTTTTAATTTATTTTGAATTATAATTCTTGAATGATTACACATTTTAGTTAATTAATGTAACAGCTAACTATATGAATACTATCACTACTGTTTGTCTAAAATAAAATATTATCTAGATTTGCTCCTATAACATTTATAGGAGACTTGTATTTCCTTCTTAGATAAAAAAATCAAGGTACATACAACTCCATGAAGCACATAATCAAAATAAGTAATGAGGACAAATTATATTTATTTTGGTTGTACTGGGGTTTGAACTCAAAGCCTCATGCTTGCCAGGCAGGTAAGCTCCACCACTTAAGCCACTCTGCCAGCCCATAAATTATATTTTAAAAAGGTGAAACATATAATGAATTCCCTTAATGGCCTGGTATGTTGTTAAAATTTTCAAAATTTTGAAGATCCCTTTTTCCCCAGGATTTCCTTTATAAGAATTAAAATTTTCAAAAGTTATAAAAGGAATTTTATTCATATATCTGCCTTTTGAATTGTCCACTCACACATAAAATCATGTTCCTATACTAACCATAAATCTGCAAATTTTGTATTTAATTCTGAATAATGCCACTCTATTTCCTGTATAATCTGTCATCATTGAATGAATTACTCCCTTGTTGAAAATCTTCCTCAGAATTTCCTGGGAAAGGAATTGGACAGCAAATTACTTTCCTGGTAGAATTCTTAGAATTTAAATAAACCTATTCTTTGAACCCAAACCACGAAATTAGCATTTTACTAATCACTAAGTTTAAATAGCTGTGAAGCAAAGACATCATCCACCACCTTGATCACCAATCCAACCTGCTTCTTCCCCGTCCTGGGTTCAAGGTATTGTGTCTATATACAGTAAAATTGCTATGATTTCATATCATTTAATCTCATTCTTTCATTCTTAATTAAGATGCATCTGTGACTTTTCTATATGTTTATAGAGTTGAATATTTTATGGCTTAAAAATGTATTTGCAGATTGATATCATCTCAGAGATTTAGCTTAAAAATACAAACAATTTCAGTTTGTTAATTTCTCAGCTAAAATATTATACGCCTGAAAAAAAGATACATAATTTCAGTAGTGTTAGGATAAGGAAATTCGAATTACTTTTGTCCAATTCTACGGAAAGTTGTCATGCAAAATGATTTTTGATGTTCATATTTATCACACAACAAAGACAATTTTGACAGGGTATTTCACGATCATTTTTGTTCCTTATCACTTGGCTGATATTGTGTATGCCAATGAGAGACAATTGTAGATGACTTCTGTTATAAAGATAATTAAATTTAGATATTTGGAAAGATACAAATGCATATATGGTAAATTAATTTGGAATTTAATAACATGCCTTCTTTCCTAAGGCATTAGATTTTGTTTGTGAACTAAAGCCATATATAGAAAAAATGCCAGTATTTGTTGACTAAGTTGTGAACAAATTACATTTTTAACCAGATTTTTTCCTAATTTCTTTGAAAACCATTTTCTCAGGATATGTAAATTTCAGTATTTCCGGCTTTTTGCAATTTGATGGAAGTTTAGAAATCAGATATAATGAGATATCTGAGTCTTATGATTCTATCCAATTCAATCATCATATAGTCATGTGAATATCCCAAGTAGGCAAAATAAGAAATGATAACTCAATTCTTTAAAAAATTAGTTAATGGAAGTCAAAAGCTTGTTCATTATAAACTACAGCATTTTCACAAAGACTCAAATAGAATGTTCTGAAATATAGTTAAAAGAGAAACACTTTCACATATATTTCAGATAAAAAACAATGCCAATTCTCTGTGTATTTTGGTTTATTGCCCACATTCACAAGTCTGATGACTTAAGTGGAAAAGCTGTTTTTAAATTATATTTAAATATTGATGCTTCTCTATTCTTCTAAGAAAATATAACCACATTAAGGATCAAATGACTAATTTTAGAGTTTTAGTAAATAAAAATGTTGGCAAGAAATTGGTAATTCTGAATAATATAAGAACTAAGAAAGATAACAAGAATGATAAGCATTGGGGTTCAGAATTTAAAATAGTAAGTATATAAAATACTACTTCTCAAATGAGAATATTTTATCATAATTCACTCCTTTGTTCAAAAGTTAAGGATTTTTTCATGAGACAAATTTCATTAGATGACCTAACTCTTTTTTAAAAAATTTTTATTATTGTTGTAGTGGGAGTGTGTTGTGACATTTACCAAAGTTCTTACAATATATCATAGTTGAAATCACCCTTCCATCATTCTCTTTTACCCCCTCCCCCCACTCCTAGAATAGTTTCAACAGGTCTCATTTTTCCATTTTCATACATGACTACATAATATTTCCATCATATTTATCCTCCTTCCCCTTTCCCTACATCTTTTCCCCCCTTCCACTGGTGCCAACTCTCAGACAGGAACTGTTTACCTTTCTGTTCTCTGTTTTTGAAAAAAAAATCGGTTACATAAGATAGCTATATAGGGAGTTTTGTGTATATATGTATTATTATTCAAATTGGTTCATCCCTCTAGTTTTCTCCTTTGTACTTTTGTCCCCTTCTTATGCTAATTTTTTAATTTTGTCATTTTTACATTTTCTCACGAGTATTCATTGTTTGCTCTCCTCCCACACACACACTTTCAGGCAAACCTGTTCTCCCTCTTGTTCTCAGATTTTGTTGAAGAGAAAACATAGAGGTAATAAGAAAAACATACCATTTTTGCTAGTTTGAAATAATGACCTAACTTTTTTCCCCCCTCTTCTCTTACACAGGCCCTGGCAATATGAAACTTCTCATTCTCATCTGCCTTGTGGCTGTTGCTTTTGCCAGGCCTGTAAGTACAGTAGAGACATAGAAGGTCCACATTCTTGTTCAAAATGACCTGACACTTCATTAAACTTGAGGTCCAGAAAATGGTCATCTTAAAGCATTGCATGATCTCCAGCTAACTATTACAGGTTAATGCATAGATATTAGAAATATGGTAACTGTTCACATTTTGATAATCCATCCAAAGCCATAGCTACAAATAAAATATCTGAACTGAAATATAAGCACCCACAATTTTTAAAAAGTCAAAATAAAAAGCAATGAAAGGAAGAAATAAGACACTGCATAACATAAAAAATGACATCACACAATGTGATTAGGCTGTTTCCCCCAGTCCACCAAAGAATGAATATATTTCTAAGCATTCAATATTTCTTTCTAATATATCCTACTTTTGAAACCAAAGTCAAACCCTCATTTAATTTGGCCTGTGTCAGCTTATGTTTGCTCAAGGAATGGAAAATCCTTATTTCAAAGAAGAAAACAGGGTGCTTATTTGTATATACCATCATTTGACTATACTTGTCTTATTTTTTATATATAATGTATTGAAGGAAAAAATAGAATCCAGGCAAAAAACTTTGCCCCCAAATTTTTATAATGGTTTAAAATAATTTTAGGTCTATCATGCACTATAAGTAGCTCAGAAACATAAATGAATTCTCTATCATACTGAATTAATCAAAATTACTTAAAATATTTATTTTTTAAAGGGTTTACATAGTTTCCTTGAGTCTTTGCTATATTCTAAAGAAAAGAAATGAACTATTTGACTTTCATGTTTGTCAATAAAATAATTATGATTTTTATCTTTTTGATTCCAGAGAAACTTAATCTCTGACAAATTTTGTTATTATTATTAAACACCTGTCTTAAGTAGCATTATAAAAATTCATAGAAGTATGTATGTGTTGTTAAACTATTGCTGTTATTTTTGCTTTTCATTCTGTTTCTTTTTTTATGAATCTTTCATTGTTTTTCACAGAAACTTCTTAGATACCCTGCACTTCTTCAGGTATGTGTTTTCTTCTACATTCCGAGAACTCGCTCTAATTCTGTCACTTAAGTGATGATTTGTGGACAACACACAGACTCCACACTTGTTCTTCCTTTCCCTGTGAGACAGATTAACTAAAGAATAGTTTGTTACATTCAAGTATTGACAGGTACAATATTATTCATGCTCACAAAACTTACATAGACACTATTTTCATAAAAATCTTGTCCTTATTCAGGAGAAACAATCAAACAATATGTTAACATGATTTTCATGTGATTTTACATATTGAATCTTGAATTAATTACCTCTTCAACACCCTTCTACAAAGAAGCATTAATCTTCCACTCAGTCTAGTCGAAACTAATGCCATTTTAAAATTTTTCATTGTTCTTCTCAGAATCAAGCAGACAGCAGTGAGGTAAGCTGACTGTATGGGGAGTCAAGGTTCTCTCTTCTCCCCTCCTCGTCTTATCTTTCACTTATCCATCACAAATATTGAATGTTTTCTTCATTCTAATTTTTACTTATCTTCAAATGTACCTAAGTACTCAGATTACTCTCTCAATTCTGTTTTGATGAAATCCCTATTCAGTTTTTTTTTTGGAAAATTTGGATAAGTACCAACTTATTAAATTTTGAGGCTTGGTGAAGAAGGAACCAGTTAACTTGTCTCCTTAGACTTAAAAAATTAGACCATAAAACTAAAACTACTGATTTTTTTCTCTACTTAATAAATCTACTGGTTTATCAAATTTAATTGAACACTTATGCTCAAACAAAAAGCATGCTTTTTTGGTGTGTTTACTTTTTTTCACATGCTAATCAGATACTATAAAATATTTCCATGCATTTATACATTATATGGCATGCATATCATTTTTATAATTCACAATTTAATTTCAATAGTTAATTATTAAAGAAAGAAAATTTCTCAGGCATGTGAACGTAAGTATTATCCACTTATTCCTAAGACACAAACTTTTCTACAAAAATAATTTAATTTTTGTTTATAAAAATGGTTTTTACTGGAGTTGATCATCACTTCCTTTTACTAAGAAGCTGCTTTAAATTTAAATTTTGCTTCTTTCCACCTTCCTTTGCATGACCTATGTAGAACTTCACAATCTCTATACTCACTTTGGTGAAATATTCCTTAAATGTAAATAATATCCCATATATGTTAAATTTTTCTATAATTTTGTGGATTAGAAGAATATCATATTTTAATTTGATTTAATTTAATTTAATATTTATTTAAAATATTTAGTTCATAAAACAATTTTGTCTCAATGGATTTTTTTTTTGTAGCCTACACAAGTAGAATTAAGTCAGGTAAGAATGACTCCACAGCACGTACTGCAGAGTTAAAATAAGGGAACAAGTACTAAGCCCAATAGGCTTTAGAACTGTTGTGCATAAAACAAAATAAAAGGCAAAGACAACAGAGTAGAACAAATTTTTAAATATTCTAAGTGTACACACAGACAGCATGTATAAAGAAAGAATAGCAAAAGAACACTTAGATTTGAAATGGTGTGAGAAGAAATATTAGGGCATTCATGAAAAATAGATTTACTTTTAAATTTACAACAGCACAAGCTGGGGTACCCTTTTTTATAGGTTTTTATTCATTTATCTCCTTCTTCACTAACTCTCATTTATCTCTTCCTTTTTTAATCCATAAGGAATTCATCAATGACCTGAACACAGTAAGAAACATCAATGGAATTTAAAATATTTTAAAACTTTGTATTCCCTAAAAAGTGTACTTTACAAGCTATGCTTTATTGATTCTAGCAGAGAGAACTTCAAAGAGAAAAACAGAGTGAAGAAATCAAGGTACCAACTGTTTTCATAAAATTGTGGGACAAAAATACGCATATATATCCTTATAGCATAGGATGCTTTCATTTGAATTATTTTCTATGTGATTTTTTTTCTGTCCTGAACTTCTCAGTTACACATTAAAATGACTAATGAATTCTGCAAGAATTCTAAGACTACAAATTTTATGGACTTAACCTATGTAGCTATAATGCAAGGTTTCTGTATGATTAAATAAATACACAAAAAATAAATGAAGTTATGGTGCAGCCAAGTGTTTGTACTAATTTAAAATCTAAATGAATGCTTTATCAAGGATATTTTATAAAGCAATACACCTAACTCATGGATGTTTTCATAGTCACATTTGATTATCCTTTCTTTAAACATAATATTTTGACCTGGATTATCTATAAGATTTTCAATAGACAATAATGAGAGACCATACATTACTAAAAATTCATGAAATTTAAAAAGTATCTTCCTAGCTATTTCATGACACCACAATTGTCTTTTCTTCACAGGAAACTAGGGATGAATCAACTGAGGTAAAACTGTTTTAAAATTATTCAACTCAATATGAGAAAAAGAAACAAGCATTTCCTTTAAATACCTTACCCTAAATGAGCAGGAAATCTTTTTGTTCTATGACAAATATCTGTAACTTAAAGAACGGAAAGATACTGTATCATACGCTGGTCAGAACTTATTAGAGAACCAAACCAACACTAGCGTTTTGAACTTAAGTTCTACAGATAACGTCACTTTGCTTTGCACTGCTTTGGTCATAAGAATGGAACCTAGCACACCAAAAGCATCCATTTTGCTGAGTTAGTTATACACCATCGAACCATGCTTTCCTTTGGTGCATTTTATTTGCCATGTGATGTTAATACAGAGTTTTTACTTAATGTCCAGAAACCAGTTTTAAAAAATCTTTACACTGGTTGAAGGAAAATGTTAACTTCTTTATAGAGTTATGCTACAATGTGGAAGAATTCAAATGTTTTTCTATTAAATACTGAAATGCAAAAGAAATATAAATGCTTCAATTAGCTCAGGACAAAGTAGGCAGTCTTTTTGCCCTTATTTCATAGATACTACCTCAAATTTTTATTTTATTTGGAATATAATTTATTTGGTAGTCATTAACTTTGCATCTGACTATTTGTCATGAAAAATAAAATGACTTCTCTGTTCTTTACCTAAGGAACAGGTTGTGGCAGACAGTGAGGTAAGACACCTTTATTCTAATGAATTCCACAATTATCATCATATGCAATATGTACAGTGTGAAGAAAGCGATTTTTTCAAATTGAGGATGATAAATTGAATTTCAGCTTTACAGAGGTGTTATACCCAACAATGTAAAATATTGTGCCAAAGTTAAAATTGGAAGTAACAATTTAAACCATTTAAATGTCAATCAATAAAAACATAGCTTATTTATTAAAATGAAGAGTAAAAATACAGAATGCGCAACAATTTAAAATGAGACTGCCACAGAACCTTCTGTTGCTATCCCAGGCCAAGAACCTGCTCCTTCAGGGTGGTCCTTGTGCAGAACAATCAAGTACAGTAGTTAACCTACAAGCTAGCCTACGATCAAGGGACTACACTATCCACCCGAAAACATGTGGGGGAAGTCTGTCGTCCTATTGTATATAATCAGCTCTTCCTAGAGATGAATAATTTATAGAATGTTAAATTTAATCTCTTAAAATGTATTCTTGGGAACAAAAATTGTAATATATGTGCCTTAAAGTAAAAGTAAATATTTCAAAGGATATATATTTAAAACAAAATATAATCTTAGTTCCATTTTGAGATTGTTATGTTTATGTTTCCAGTTCATTCATATCAAAGAAGCACCAAGGTATATGAGAATAAACATTTAATCTAATGGTCTAGGTAACCCAACTCAATGTCACTCTAGTTTTAAGATTTCATTTTCATCCTAAAATTCTGTATGTTTTGCACCCTACATAATGATATATCTGAATTTGTTTTAACAAAGAAAATACTGTTTTGAGCTTTTTAATTCCCAAGTAAGTTATTAAATTCTCCCCCAGCATTTTTCAAGTAAAATTGACATTCCAAAACAATACATACTATACCCTTAATCTTTTCAGACAATTATGGTGTTCCCAAGGATAAGCAACCTTTATGATAATATCAAACTAAGTTTCCTTCAAATTCTAAAAAAATCCCAGGAGAGTCCTAACACTAGTTTTCTTTCTCTTAGCAGAGAGAATCTAGCAGCAGCTCATCAAGTGAGGTAAATTATTAAGATGTTATTCAGAGTTCAAGTTAATTAGGAGACACTTGAGAAAATTTAAAGTATGGTCCTATCAGGTTTCATTGTACCAGACACTAAGTAAATGACATTATTCTAATTGTAGTAATTATCAACTGAAAAAGTGACACAGCAACTATTTGTCAAAAACAATTTTACAGAATTATTTCTGGGCAGAGAATCCTAACTGGCCTTGTGTGGTAGCCTGTTTTTTGTTTATGTGTGTGAGTGTAGGCGTGTGTGTGTGTGTGTGTGTGTGTTTTCCCTACTTATTTTGTCTTTTACAGATTTTGATAGAGCTCAGTCTTATCATTAAAAATTCCTACAATTGACCATACTTCTAAACCAAGGGTATCAACATTTTATATCCTGTGTAGCAATCAGTCAAATCTAGTTTAATCTGATACTGGAATCCACTACTATTCATTCCTTACTTCTTTTTAATCTAAAAAAAAAAAAGATGTCAGACACAGAGGATGTTGAGTTTCCTGCCTTAAATTTCGGAGATCTTCATCCAAATTACAAAAACTAAATCAAGCGAACCAAGATGAGGGAAGCTTATTAATTTATTAAAAGTGTTACTTCCCACCCTCCTCTAGAATCTGAGTAACATCCTGGTGAAAGCAGTCAGAAGAAGAAAAAAACAACATAATTTGTCACTCAAATTATTAATCTTATCTCATTTATCCAGGAATCCATGGATAACATCAGTTTATTACAGTTCTCAGTGTCTGGATTATTAGTACACTGACCTAAAATGTGAATTAATAAGTCATAGTATTAAAACTGGCATGTTTTTCTTTTTTAAAGGAAGATGTTCCCAATAGCACTGAGGTGAGATACAGTCACTAAATTCAAAATATACTATTGTTGTACATTATAAGTGAAACTATACTTAAACAACCTTTATGTATATTTTTAGCAGAAGATCATTTCAAAGGAAGACATGAGCTACCAACGCTATCTGGTAATTCTGGCATAAAATACATTTTAAGTCTTATTGTCTGATACTCAGATTTATATATGATTGCATTGAGATTTATTTTAAGTTAGAAATAAGTTTTAAAAGTAGTTTTTTCTTATATTTTAAAAAAGTAATAACTAAATTATTCCCATTTATTTGTGATATAAATAGAAATAAAGTAGGGCTAAAAATTCCTAGTTTTTTACCCCAGGAAAAGGACATTGTGGCATTCTTGAAAATGATAAGGTTGAACTGAGCAATGTCTGAGAAACTGAGAATATTTTTCTTTTTAAACAGGAACAGCTGCTTAGACAGATCAAATACAACCAACTCCAAATGGTAATATTTTATTTGCTATAATATAAATTCATATTCTATTGTAAAGCTAAAATGAATAAAAATCAGAATTTGGTCCACTGCTAAATATATTTTAATTTTTCTCAAGAAATTATTTACTCTAACCATGACCATTCTAATAATTGACAAATTATCTAATTTTCTGCATATGCACTGGCAATGTTTATTCTTTTTATTCATGATTAGGTTAAAGTTGTATATCACAGCCATAATTGTTAATCTTTGAGAAATTTACTTCCATTGCATTCTATGTCATATCCTCTTATTAATAATACATTATGTTTGGGAATTTGTCATGAGTTTGACTTCCCCAAATTCAGTGCTTAATGAAAACTCCACAAATGTGCTGACCTGTAGAACATGCTTATCTCTGAGATCACAGACACATCGAACAAACTTTCCATTTGAGGAAACAGTGTAGATTCTAGAGAAGAAATTAAGACTTCTCAGTGTTAGAATTGCTGCTGAAAGATTTCTCACAACTCTCTCATCACTAGTTTTGATCATTTTGAGTATATTTCACTTAGGAGGATTAAAAATCTTTCTTTTGGTTACTAAAAAAGTTTTGACTTAACTAAGATGTTAAGAGAAAAGTAATAGTGTGATATGATTTGATATAGTGCAATATAATAATATTTTCTAATATCAATGGAGAAAGAAGAAATTTAATAATGACTTTCATTTTGACCCAAATTATTACTCTAGTTCCAATTTTCAAGTAGCCTAAATTTAAAATAAAATCTAAATAAATTAAAATACTTCAATTTACTACTAGACTCTTCATTACTACTCTCAGAAATTAATTAAATAATGCATTTTAGTGTCTTAGTTATGCATACCACAGTTAAGCTCCACCTCCACAAGTCTTAGAACCATACTTGTTTCTTCTGGTTTTCATAGTATTTGATAGTTGTGTCTCCTGCACTTATCATTGTCTCTAAATGATGCAAATACATAATAAATGTTGGTAACTCATAACTGAATGAACTCAATACACTAAAAGAAGCATAATTTTTTTCTTCCTTAGCAAGCTGCTCTTGCCCAGGTGAAATTATTTATCAAATATAAAATGTTTTAATATCTCTTTTATGTGCTATATTTTTAATGATGCATGTTTTTTAATACAGAAATATATTCCAAGACAGTTCTACAATCCAAATCTGGTAATATTTTATTTAAAATTTGCCTAAGATAAAATTTAAATAATGATATTAAATAGCTTTGAACAGAAGATATGTAGTCTTATAAAACTGATAGGTACTCATTTTCCCTCAAAGATTAAACTTCATAAATTCTTTGTTTTCCCAAACAGTAGTGAGGTTAGCTTTTAGCTATTTTTCCTAGTTAGAAAAGTGTTTTGATAGTTTTCAGTAAGAATTACTGAAAATTGCTAGCATAGATAGAGTTTACTATAAATTTTATGGATTATCATATAATCCTGGTACTTTGAAAAGTGACTACTCTTATGCCAGAAGATGTCTAAATAATCTAAAGTATTTCCTTTTTAACAGGTGCCATTTCACACTTCAATGAATGAGTACAACCAAGTCCAAATGGTAATAGTTTGTTTAATGTATTATGAAATAATATATTAATGTTTAAATATGTTTACTTTTAAATGATTTCCCACTCTTGAATAGATATTTTTAGCCTCAAGCAGCTTTTATCACTCCCAAATTTCTAAAATAATTTATATTAATTAATCTGAGAGATAATAACTATTTGTCACTATTCCCTGGAATGAGAACTGCTCTGCTGTAGCTCAGCTGGAATAAAATAAAATCACAATTATAATTACATACATGATGAGGTATTCATCTCTATAGTTACAGTAATTTAATTTTTAATGTGTTCCTTAACTTAATAGCCATATCTGTAAATTTCTTTTTTTGGGGGGGCGAGTACTAAGGCTTGAACTCAGAACCTCATGCTTGTTAAGCAGGTGCTCTACCATTTGAGCCACTCTGCCAGTCCTAACCTATAAATTTCTGATTCTCAAATCGAGTTTATATTTAGGAATCTCAAATTTGGTTGAATTATGCCCCCTTAAGCAGGCATATGGAAATTTACTAGTTGTTTCACTTTTCTTTTGAAGAAACCATCTGGTTTCTCATCTGTGAAATGAGTTTGTCAGTAGTATAGAACAGATTCTGATTCCCCCTGTACTGTACATATCATTGATCTCAGGTGTTTCTGGGGCTTTGGATTTCATTTTTAGGGTAATAACTAGTTACTATTAAACATGTATTACCATAACAGTTCTGATTCCTGTGAATAGCTAGGCCAATTCCATGGAGCCCTCTAACCTGCATTCACCATTTAATGAATCTATAAGTTAGTGGATGCTTTAGGTGTCATACAAAAGAATTGTCTCTAGGTAATCAAAAAGCAATGTACAAAATCAGTGGCAGGTCCTAAATCCAACCATAAAAGTTTTCAGTTAAATGGTTTCTTTTCCCTTTAAACTTTTATTCAGTGCCAAAAAATAAGTGATTCTATTTCTTTTTCTTTCCAGAGACAGCCTATGAGGGTGGTAAATGAGGTAAATCAGTATGTATGTAAACATCTGTGTATGTGTTTTAAGACTATCTCAAACACTGTGAACAGTTTTTTTTAAGAGACTAATGTACTAGTTGCACAATTAATTAGTGCTATTCATGTATTTCTTAGCTAGTACTGGGCTCTCTGGTGCTAGTTCTAACATTGTTTTGGAAGACTAGATCTCAATTGACAAAGAATGAGACAATAATTCTTTAGCCATCCCTGAGTGAAGATAGCTTCAGTCCAAACTTAAAAAAAATGGATTTCTGGTATCCAATTTGACCTTTTATTGTAATACCAAGTAGTGAAAACAATTTAGGTTTTCCGTCTCAGCCCTGATGCCTCTTAAGCATATGACTCTGGACACATTGTATATTCTCTTGGATCTTTGGTTTCTCACTTGTGGGAGAATTAATATGCATCTCTCCATTTCTTCTCTACCCCACAAACTTCCATATTCAGATGTTTGCAGTACTTGTTATGTATCTTCACTTTTAAAGATAGTAGTTGTGTTTTGACCTCAGGGCTCTGGGCCACTGAGTGCTCAATTTATGAGTCTTACATGTGGCATGCTAGCTAAAAAAGAAGCACACAAGAAAGCAATGGAGTTTTTTTTTTTCTATATGAATATGATTAGGTGGAAACTGTTCCCCAAGATTCAGAATACTATGATAGTTAATCAATTTTATGATAATGGTTCTTTAATGTATAGCAGATTTTACCCTCAATTCCCTCTGGAATTTTCCACTTTCATTAACCAAAGAAAATGCAAAAAATAAGCAATTATTCACTTTATTTGAGCTTCAAAAAGTGCAGTGCTTCAAGTTTCCATGTTATTCTTTAAAAATACAAGTGTGCTGATATACAAGTGTTTTTCTTATTGAGGATTTTTATGTCAATAATTTAGGTTTCACATTGTTCAATTGTGATTTCACTACATTTAATTTTATTTGATCTAAATTCTTTAAAAAGTAAAGTGAATAATCCAGATGTCATATATATAAGCAATAATATCATTATAAATTACATAAATATACATTTATAATTTTTGCTCCCCAAACTCTAGCTTTTGGAAAGGCATTGTCCTAACAATTGGACAATTATTTTCTTTCTATTTCTGGCATTCCTGCAGGTCAGCTAGCTATATTGATTCTGAGTATGGAGCCTTTCTTTTGACATCAGTATTCACAAGGATGATTAAAGTATAGATATAAATCACTAAAATCATCCTTTCTGGTAAAAATGCCCATGAGTTTATAAACTAGTGAAATATATGCTACTATTGTCTTCTTAGCTTTGATAATTTGATCTGTTTGAATAATTTGGGTTCTTAGAGTTCAGTATTGAATAGTTAATTAAAAGAAGTGGTGAAATGATCTAATTTTTTATAGATTCAAAGTAGAAATTGTTCACACATGATTGATTTTTTATTGTCTTTCCTTCCAGCCTTATCAACAGTACTTCCAACTTAATACTTATCCCTATGATGCTTGGTTCTATCTTCCACAAATGATGCAGTATATTCCTTTCCAACCCATCCTTGACATCTTTAAGCTCACTGCCTCTGAGAATGTTGAAAAACTTAACATGCCACAATGGTGGTAAGTTTATTAAAATTCCTGAAATCTAGTGTTCTACCAAAGGGGGAAAAATAGATTAGAGGGCATACCAGTAGAAAAAAATTGTATAAACATGGTAAATTAATGCCCACCACATACTACTATAATTGTTGAAACAGAAAATTGACAATACTTTCTGACACCTGGAATTCATTGATGCCTCAACAATGCAAGGGACTGTATTGTCCATTCTGTAAGTTAAATTCATTCAAATGAGAGCAGAAGAAAACTTTTCAATAAAAATATGAAATTTTCTGTCATCTAATTCAGTATTACCCTCCTTTAATTTTTACTAATCTTTAAATGCCTTCCTTCTGGTTATGCATATTATAATGGTGGGAATGTTGTGGAAGGGAAAAGAAAACAGATTTGGGCACCCACTAGTCCTAAATTCAACTACTGACCTTTTTGCTTAATTGAAATAATACAATTATGTTTATGAAGGGATCAAATGTAGAAAATTTTGTTAAGTATAGAGACTGAAAAATAGGTGCTGCATACGTAGCAGCCAATTTTTTTTTGTTTAGTAATTGTTTTGTTCATAACAATATAAGATTTTAACAATTTTTTTTCAGAAGAACTAAGTAAGTTCTCAGGAACTCCACAATTAGGGGTCTTGGTAAGTTTGGAAATTACATATCTAACCATTGATCCTACTTCCATTTGATTTTTTTCATAATCATAATGTACTTTTTAAAATTTCTTTTACTCATATGTGCATACAATGTGTTTGGGTCATTTCTCCCCCAGTCCCCCCAGCCCCTTCCCTTCCCCCTCCTTCCTCTCCTCCCCCCACCCCCTAGCTTCCAGGCAGAAACTGTTTTGCCCTTATCTCTAATTTTGTTAAAAGGGAGAGTATAAACAACAATAAGAAGGACCAAGGGTTTTTGCTAGTTGAGATAAGGATAGCTATACAGGGAGATTCCTCGCATTGTTCCCATGTACAAATGTGTTACATTCTAAGTTGATTCTTCTCGAACTAATCTTTTCTCTAGTTCCTGGTCCCCTGCTCCTATTGGTCTCTGTCACTTTAAAGTTTCCGCATTAGTAATCATAACGTACTTAATAGCTACCTTTGAAATCACCTAATTTTAGCTAATGTAATGTATAGTATTGTAAACTCCTATGTATGTATCTGTGGAGTTTACTAAACCAATAGTAATATCCTGCTCTTATGATCCATGAAGAAGTATGTAGCAAGTCACATAAAGAAACTAAGCATTTGTCTGTTGAATAGGCCTACAGATTTGTTTTAATTGCCTTCATCCATTATATTGTGATTTCTAATTACTTGTGTTTGTGTGGATGGGTTGGAATGTTTTCTTTTTCTACTGGTTGAAACTTACCTTTCAATAGACTAAACTAGGGAAAATGAAAATTTCTAACTTTTATAGAAAACTTTTCTGCTAATTTCTTTGCCGTATCTTCAATGATACCACAAAAGAAATTACTAATTAGCAATAAATTGTCATTAAATCTTACAGATGAGGATATATATATGTCAATAATAGAAAAACATAATATTGTGACCTAATCTAATATGAAGAAAAATGACTAGTAAATATATGATTCTGAGAACTTTTCTTCACATGAAAATATTTAATATAACTAACAACATAATTGTATTTGCATTTACAGATATGGATGGAATGCCTGTTCTCTGAATTTCTCCTCTGTCTATTCATCCTGTGGAACCATCCCATTCAAAGGCTTTGACTGCTGTTTTAGAATGTGTTTTTAGGAAAATACCACATTGAGGTCATTTTTCTTGAGTCATCTACAATATATTAGATGCCATACCATTCTTTTCTTAGCCTAACTTTACCTACACAGTTTAACTTCCAGTTTCATCATGCCAATATGGAGGGTACCTAATCAAGATACCCTAATCAGAGGGTGTTAAAGTCTTTACTAAGTTTCTGTGATGGAAATTTTGTTTAAGTCTTTGAATTCCTTCTTCTGTAAGGACCATCATTTCAAGTAATTGTGTGAAGTGACTGAGATTTTCTGTTTCTTCTTTCCAATAAATTACATTTTGAGGCACATTCCATGTTTTCTGTCATTACTCCATTGAGTAGTATTCACATAATCCTGTTGAGTGCATGTGACATTGTGTTTATTTAATTTTTATGACTCTTTCAATCACATTTTAATGAAGATTTTTAAAAATTTTCATTTCTACCTGGTGATGGCAGATCATAAAAGGCATTTGTAGGCTAGGTCCAAGATCTAAAACTTGAAGTCAGTTATTTATAACTATGGAAATACCAGTGTGACGTTGTGGGCACACCAGGAATTTGAACAACCTGGTTTTGCAATCTACTTATGTCCTCTGAAACTATTTGAGTCAAATGTACTTGATTACACATCAGTATACAGCTGAAAAAATCAGATACTAATAAAAGGACAATTTAGGAGGGTAGTAAACTGCAATCCACAGTGAGATGTTCAGTTGTCATCCCAAACCCAAATATGAGCTGTTTCTCAAAATAGTTGCTCTTATCTCTTCAAAGCTCTAAGTTAGGTTTACCTTTCTCCAGATTCCCTACACCAGCCAGCCAGTCATGAACTATTGAGTCACTAAATTGACCAGATCATAACAGACACTGACAAAAAGTCTCTACTACTGTAGATAAGACTATCTGGAGAGCCACTTTGTGCTTAGCATCTTAATTATTTTATAAGTAAATTGCAATATCCAACTATACATTTTTGACCATAAAATAAAAGAAAGTCACTTAATAGTAGCTATCTTGATTATATTTATCTCTATTTACTCAGAATACTGGACCTGCAGAAAATTAACGGAGCCCCTGTGTCTTCATAGAATATATCTCTCAGGTTTTGATGAAATGTAGCTTCCCTGGGCTTCTAGGATATTTGATACATCTTGCTTCATGAATCCTATAGGAGTAAAGTCACCAATCTAATTGATACACGATTAGCTATATGATCAGAAGATTGCCATATTCCCTGCAAACTAAATTATAGTGCAAGATTGGAGTAGACATGTTTTTGAAGTTGTTCATTGAAGAGGAAAATTTTATTGATAGGAAAATCAAATTATTTCTGGTAGTACTTATCTTCTTTGTTTTTACTTATTTTTTAATCAGAATGGAGAAAATACACTTACAAGGTTACTATCTATAAAGTTAATACCAAGAATTTACTTAAAAAATTACCACACTTAAAAATAGGAATCACTTGCAATAGGTGTCACAACCTCATTAAATTTGCAATGATACTTTGTATTCAAGAAACAGAAATAGAATAATATTATAATATGATTCATTATTCTTACATCTTTCACTCTTTAACATTCATGTAATTTCCCTGGATATTCAGTGTGCTTTTAATTTTTTTTAATTAAGCAAGGAGACATGATAATTATTTACACCACCTTACTCTAAACAACAGAGAGCTAATATGGAAACAAATTGGTTTCTACATTCAAGCTATTTACTCCAAACTTACCACGAATGGTTTGACCTCTTGCTGGATTTAAAAGGAGGAAAATTCTGATGGCAATACCATCTATTATTTGAATCCCATTATAAACAATAGATCAGGACCTTCTCTCCACTCCAAGTAATTAGTGGTAAAACACAGCCCTGATTCAAGAATATCTAAGATTCTCTAGGTAAAACTTATAGACAGAAAGCAAGTATCCAGATTAGAAGTATGATATTATGGTAATATCCTTCCTAAAAAACTAGTAAATGCAAAATGATAAAATAAAAAAATTTTGATTTTTCCCTTCACTCAAAAAAAATGTATCTATAACTGATTATTATTTGGAAATCGGGGCTGAGGAGGATCATCACTGTCTCTAGTTGAATCCAGAAATGTGTGTTCACCACTCATATGTGTGTGTGTGTGTGTGTGTGGGTCATCCTCGTATTACTTCCATGTAATGTTTCCTGGGGATATAATGATTAGTCTCAAGCAAAGATAATTGATATCTGGCCTGACCATTTCTCACTCAATAATTATCCTACCAACACTTCAGAAGTTTGCCTATTAAGACCTTAGTTTTATGACTGCTCCTTCTACCTTCCCTGAGGTCACAAATGCAATTGTGATTGCTATGTGTTTCTTACTACAGTTCTAAGTCAACTATGGTTAGTTAGAAAAAACTTTTTGGAAAAAACAGTGTGTTCTTCATGGAAAGGTCAAAGGATAATCATATTTGTTTTGCCTGTAGACATGGAGAGGTGATAGGTCACTAGAATTAAGCATACATATTGAAGATTTTTTAATATTTTCCTTGTTATGATTAAGTAACTATTTGTAAAGCCTCATTTCAGAAATGAGTGAAATTAAATGTTACTAGCAGTGAACTAAAGAATGTGTGTTTTCTCTTTCTACTCCTTCCAATTCATTGTTTCCATTCAGTACAGAAGTAAAGTGTCACCATTAATGGGGACTAACAGGAGAAACTATAAATAGGAGTTGATATGTTAAATCCTCTGACTTTAAAATAAGGTCTTTTTTTTTTTACTATACAATGTACAACCTCCTTCTCCTCAAAAAACTAAAATTCACTGACTGTATCCAACCGCTAAGTTACCAGTTTATGTACTATAGCATACAATAAGGGAGGAACTTTCTAAGTTTCTTGTTGTTGTTGTTCCTACTTGTAATTCACATTGAAGTTGAATCTGATTATGGTGAAACAACAGTAAAGAATGGAAAATAAGATAACCATTAGAGAAGTTAAACAAAAAAATCATGTTATCATGAATAGAGGCAGAGTGGAAAAAATTACAGGAGCAGTTAGGATTTAGGGTTCTGTCATTTTCTTCCATATTCTCCAATATTATTAGACTTAACAACAGGATCCCCCTTTCCTAAATGAGGTCTACCGAGTTTGTGAATTCAATTGTCATTTTAATTGTTATGACTGAATGCTTTTGCCCTTCCTCATAATTCATATGTTGATACCTCAATTCTCAAAATGTTATTTGGAGTTAGGACTTGGGAGATAATTTATTCATGAAAGTGGCTGTGAATGGGATTAGTACCCTTAAAAAAAAGAAACAGATAATTTATTTTTCCACTATGTAAAGATACAAAAAGAAGACAATTATCTGAAAACCAGGACAGACACCACTTTCACCTGACAATGTATCTGCCTTTGCCTGGATTTTGGATTTTCTAGGCTCCAGAACTGTGAGAAATAAATGTTTGTTGTTTAAGCCACTAAGTCTCTGATTTTTTTTATGGCCACTCAAACTGCCTAAAACATTAATTATATAATTTTAAAAGTCAATATCAGATCTTTTCAAAATTATAAACCTTAAACCCAAACAAACAATAAAACAAAGTAGAAATTACATAAGGGAGGTATGGGGATAGGTAGTAAACGCAAAACATGAAAGTGTTTGATGTCCCAACTCCAGAGGAACTAATACAAAAACCTTAAAGCAACAGAGGTCAACACAAGAAGTGGATCAGGAACCAGTGTAAAGATCAGTTAGAGATGAATCAACTTGGGTTGTAACACACTTGTACATGAAAGCTATGCTAGGAATCTCTCTGCATAGCTATGGTTATCTCAACTAGCAAAAACACTTTGTCTTCCTTATTATGCTTATGTCTTCTCTTCAACAAAATTAGAGATAAAACCGGACAGGTTCTGCCTGGAAGCTAGGGGGATGGGAGTGAGATGGAGGAGGTGAGGGGTAGAAGGGAGAAATGGCCCAAACATTGTATGCACATGTGACTAAATGAATAATAATAATAATAAAAACCTATAGCTGTAAGTAATGACAGATCTACTGGTATAGAAATGTGACATACAAAGATTCGATTCTATGCTGTCAGGAATCTCAGTTCGAAGTGACAGAAAATAAGCTTCACCTCAAAATAACAAAAACAAGAAAGGAATTTCTAATTTATGTCACTAAAAATTGCAAGTATGAAGTACACTTGGTTTAGGGAACTTGAAAGTAGACTTTCAACACTTTTATTCATCTTTCACCATCACTTTTCTCTGTACTATATTAATTGAAGGTTCTGCCAGTACCACAGGAGAGATGGCATGTTAGTCATTCATAACTAACCCCAGAACATATTACTGCAGTACAGCTTCTCTGTGTGTTCATTCATCAATAGAAGAATTCTAATTGATCCTTCTCGCATCAAGAGCCATTTCCTTCGCACGAAGGATTCTGGCTTGAACATATGTCCACCTGTTTAGTCAAGGTGAGGTGGGTAATGCCTACAATCCCAGCCATTCAGGAGGTAGAGATATGGAGCATTACAGTTTGAGGTAAAAAGTTCGTGAGATCCTGTCTCAACCAACATCAGGGGTTGATGGCATGCACCTGTCATCCCAGCTACATGGGAAATAAATAGGAAGACAATAGTCCAAGCTGACCCAAACAAAAACATGAGACCTTATCTGAAAGACACTAAAGCAAAAAATGGCTAGAGGCATAGCTCAAGAGGTACAGCATCTGCCTGGCAATTTCAATATATACATATATATTGATATTTCTATATCTCTATATATTGTAATTGTAATTGTATTCCAATTAAGTTTTTCACATTGTTTGAATGCTTATAATTTCATTTAAAATTTTTAATTGGCAATAATTCATATTTATAGTAATTTTATAACTTGATACATGTATATAATGTGCGACGATGAATTCAGGGTCATGAGCACTTTCATTTTTAAATATTTAACATTTTTTTGTGCTAGGAAACTTTGAATTCCATTCTTCTAGTTCTCTATAAAGTACATAATAAATTGTTGTAATCTATAGTTACCCTACTCAGTTGTAAAAGACTAAACCTTAATTCCTCATATGAGGCATAAATTTCTATATTTTATCAGTGGCAAGCATTGTTTTCAATAATTTCAGTAAAACTCTAATTATATTTTATTTTATTGCACTGGGGCACAATGTGACATTTACAAAAGTTCTTACCATATATCATAGCTGAATTCATCCCCTCCATCATTCTCCTATATCCTCCATTCCCCCATTCCTGAATGGTTTCAATGGGTCTCATTTTTCCATGTACATAAATGTATACATGATATTTCCAACAAATTCACCCTACCATACCCTTTCCTTATATCCTCCCCCTTCCCACCAGTACCAATTCCCCAGACATGGCCTTTCCTACCTTCCTGTTCTCCGTGTTTATAAGAAACAAATGACATTTTGTTTGTTTAAGATAGCTATATAGAGTGTTTCATTATGACATTTCCATGTACATGTGCATTATAACTTGAAGTGGTTCATCCCCTCTATTTTTCTCCTTTCTACCTTAATTACCCTTTATGGTGATTTCAATAAGCCAAATCTATGGTGATTTCAAGAGATTTATGAATCATCATGCTTCACTACAAAGGGAAGGATGTTCAGTAGTTATGCTTTATCAGCATGCACAGTTTCTACAGAAGAAAAGGACATAGTCTGGTTAACCTCTTGTCTTCTGGGCTTCTGACCCTAAGCCGACATGATAGAATTCAATAACTAAAGATAAATATTCTGCAACCATATGTATGTGGTTCATTTTGGGCAGTATGTATCAGCTCATCTATGCTCAGTAATCATAATTGGATTTACAGTCTGCATCTTGTCTGAGTGAAATCAGGATTTGGGATGATATAGAATATGGCTATGTGACTACTTCATTATAAGAACACCTCAGAAGTTATTCTGAGCTTCCTGGTACCTTCACTACTGGTGAGGGTGTTGAAGAGGTCTCCTGGAAGGATGGAAAAGTAAGTTCCTTGAACTTTTGATTCTTGTCCCTAAACACTATAATAAGAATTTAAGGAAGAGTCACAAGGTAAGGAATAGAGATTTACTGAGAAGTAAAGCAAAAGGACATGAATGCCTAATCAAAAAGGCACTCATGCATAGAAGGACATGACTGGGCTGGTTCAGCAGAGGTATAAATGTTAGGAAGAATGACACAAGGAATTTCCATTACATATTTGTTAGGATAAGTGGCCCTCATTATTATAGGCACCTGGTCCATCTCAGGCATACCTACTGTCATTGTGTTTTGATGTTGTCAGCTAGGCCCAGAACATTAAGTCTGAGATAATGAATTCTGGCACTTCCAACCTGGATGTCTGCTTTTTGTAACTTCTTAATGACTGCCTTTCAAACGAAGGGAGTGAACCAGGCAGCTTTTAGGAAGGTATCCAATTTGAAGTATAGGAGGGTGTAATTATCATCTGCATCAGGTACAAAGGTGGGGATAGGAGGTCACCACTTATTACTCAGTGAAGGAGCTTGAAAAAAGAAAATGATTCCTGTGTACTTCTAATCAGGTTATTCATTAATATGATCTCAATTCCTAAGTTCCTGGTTTTACTTCTCTTGTCCCATGCCCCTGGTCTATCCTGCCTCAGTGCCAAGGTGTTTTACATACTCACGTTAACAGTGAATGCAGTTAATCCTTTTGTTGTGTGTGTGCTAGGTGTATATTGTGACATTTACAAAAATTCTTACAGTATATCAAATATATCATTCTTGAATTCCCCTCTCCATCATTCTCCTTTATTTACCCTCTCCCTATTCCTGAAATAGTTTCAACAGGTCTCATTTTTCCATTTACATACTAGTGTACACAGTATTGTTTCAACAATGAAAAACTTGAAGAGATTGTCATGTAATTTACACAGACTTCATAGAAGTACTATACCTCTAGATAACATAAACAAGGGAAGAAAAAGAAGAGGGAATTCATGCTCAAGGTCTATTCCATCTCCTGCTTCCCAATACTCAAACTTACCCTTGTGTACGCCAAACAGTGCATTCCACAGTAGCATCCCCAGCCCCAACACCATGCCTGAGGAAACCAGATTTTATGCATCAGTATGAAATTTCATTCAAGTCCAGAAGCATTGAATAGGTGATTGGCATTGGTGAGGTCCTATCCATTGAGCAAAAGAAACAGGTAGGCAAAAGGCACTGAAGAAGAAGCACATTCTTTTAAATTTAGTATACATTGAAAGATTTAAAAAATAGTGAACATACATGCAGAAAAGTGCACACACCGGTGAATTATCACGAAGTATCCATTTGCCAGCTCCTGAGAGTACCCTCTTACATCCACACAACAACTAACTTACCAAAAACTAATTTTGGATAGATTCTAATAGAGTCCACTCATGGGACTTTGCAGTCTGTTATAGCTTATGTCTAGCTACTGTCATTCAAGGATTTTTATGTAAAATTCACCCCTATTGTTTTGTGTGGCAGGAGCTCATTCATGTTAATTGTAGTGTAATATTATAATTCATTGTATACCACAATACGTTTACCCAAAGCACTGTTAACTCTTTTTTAAAATTTTGATTATTAAGAAAAGTGCTGCTAATTTTAATTGAGCATACATATGCATTTATCTTGGATACTGACAGATTCTTTTTTTGACCAAACTATAGTCAGGCTCCTGAATCTTCTAACCACATCTGTGCACTTTCATGTAAAATCCAGTTTTAGCAAAAACCTTACTACCAACCTCTGCTCTCCATATTTGATCACCCTCAATTGTGATCATGTTCCTCATCCCCCAATATCTCCCAGGTGATACCTGGCCACACTGGCATGTCTTCAGCAAGAGTCCTGTTAGATTGGTTTTACCAGAATATCCATGACCCCTGATATTTTCTTTTTGCAGGTTTCCAACCACTTCCCCCAACTCTATGCCCTTGCTATTAATTCTCACTTGCTAGTTCTATATTTGGTTTGAAACCCAGTTTCGTCCGCCATCAGCAAAAGCTCTTTGCTGTGGTCCCTGTGTCTAATCTGAGTAGTTCTGAATAGTCTTCCTTACTCTGCTTTTATCACACATCTTTGGCTATTTTTTCTTTAACACTTTAACATTGCATATCTAAAGATAGAACTATTACTCACAAGATATATAGATGTTTATCTTTAACAAAGAGTAGCTGATATCTCCAAGGTACTTACACTGGTTGACATTTTAGTGAGCAGTTGCTAAGCATTTCTTTGGGTGTTGAGAGGATGAAATGATTTTTTTTTGTTATTGGAATTCTTTTCATTTTAGCTCCATGGTTGTGTCCTGTTATGATGGCTTTAATCTTCATTTGTCTGAGAACTAAGGATGTTAAGCATCTTTTCATACATGTATTGGCCATCAGGACACAGACACAGACTTAAACTGTTTAACTTATTTCAACAGAACATAAGACTGGTTATGTAGCTAGACTATACTTACATGACTAGTTTGTACCATTGTACTAGCATACAAAATATTTTATTGGCTGTATTTCTTACTGATCTGGATTTCTTCATATTTTTTATATATAAGCAGTTATGAGTATTGCAAATGTCTTCTCTTTGTGTCTGGCTTTCCTTTTTGTTTTCCCAATGGCTTCATGTAATGGTCACATAAGTTCTTCAATAGCCCAACAAAAGTCTTAGGGATTCTATCAATGTTCCTCATCTGGCAGGTCTCAAGACTACTTTTATATGCCCTGTCCTATAGTCAGTTTCTATGCCTCTAAGTTTCTGTTCTAGTAGTTGGCAAAAGGCTAGAGTTAACAAAGACATTACTATGGACACATTCTGGGGGCTTCCTTTCCTTTAACTCTTGTTCTTGCAAATACTTTCTTTCTTGCTATCTCTCCAATGTAACTTAATAAACTATGGCTGATTCTTTTTCATCTTTTTATTTTAAAAAATTATTGTTTCTGAAGAAATTCTGAAAAGTACATTGAATTACATAGAATTATGAGGTATTACTTTATGAGATTGGCTTTCTTTACTGAGTATAATTTCCTTAAGATCCCTCCGAGTTTTGTTACAGCTCATACTTCTTATAGTAAGTAGTAATCTGTGGTAAGAATGACCCATAATTTCTTCAACAACTCATCTCTTGAAGGATATTTAGGTATTTCCCATTTTGGACTATTCTGAATAAATCTACTATGAATAATTATGTACAAATTTCTACAAAAAAGTTTTCATTTCTCTTGAATAAATGTTCAATTATGGAATTATTGAGTATGTGGTTTTAAAGGAAACTGGCAAAATACTTTCCAGAGTGGCTATATTATTTTATGTTCCCACCAGCTATGAATATATGATCTATTTTCTCTACATCACTAGCACTTTGTGTAACTTTTTCATTTTACACTTTCTAATAGGTTTGTAGTGATAGTTCCTTGTAGTTTTAATGTGCATTGTATGGCTTACTAGTGATGTTGAAAATCTCCTTACGTGTTTATTTGCCATTTGTATATACTCTCAGGTGAAAAGTCTGATTATGTCCTTTGCTCATTTCCTAGTGGGTTGTTTATGCTTTTAATATTGAATTTTTAGTTACTTTAATAGTTCTAGATACAGATTTTTTTTTGTCAGATGCGTGGCTTGCAAACATTTCTACAGAGTCTCTATTTTGATTTTTTTTATCCTCTTAGGATATGCTGGAAAAGAATGTGTTTAATTTTGATGAGTCTTATTTATCAATTTCCCCACACACATTTTTTGACATTGCTAGGGTTTGAACTCAGAGTCTTGTGCTTACTAGGCAAGTATTCTACCACTTGAGCTATGTGCCCAATCCTTTTTGCTTTTGTTAATTTTCAAATAGCATCTTGCCACTTTTCTCTCAGACCTGCTTGGACCAAGGTCCTCTTATTTATACATCTGCATAGCTGAGATGACAATCCTGTACTACCATGCTCAACTTACTGCTTGAGATGGAGTCTCATCCATTGTTGTGTAGGGCATGAAGTTTAAATTGAGCCTCATATTTTGTCTGTGGAAGTTCATTTACCCAGCACACTATTTGTTGAAAAGTATGTACCTGTTCTGTCCAACTGCGTTTTCATCTTTCCCAAAAATTTTCTGGATATAATTGTATAGTTCAATTTCTGAGTTTTCCATTCACTTCCATTGGTCTTTATGTCTATCGGTCTATGAGTACCACACTTGTATAGTAAGCCTTCACATTTTGAATACTGATTCCTCCAATTTTCCTTCTTTTTCAAAATTGATTTGGCTATTCTAGGGACTTTCCTCTCCTATGTTAGTTTTAGAATAAGTTTGTCTATGTCTACAAAAGGAAATTACATAAAAACTTGAGATCTGGAAATAATTGATATCTTCATTCCATCAAGTCTCTGAACTCATGACCACAATACATCTGACAAATTACTTAAACATTCTTTGATTTTATTCATTAGAATTTTGTATTTTCATATACATATCCTGTACTCATTTGTTATATTTATGCTTAAGTGGTTCATATACTTGGAATAATTACAAATGGTGTTATGATATTTATTTTGGTTGATGGTATTTTATCTTGAAAATTTACTAGTTCAACAGTACTTCTGTAGATTCTGTGAGATTTTCTACCTAATCATATTGTCTACAAATAGACAATTTATATCTCTTATATTTCTAATTCTTGATATTTTTTGTGATTGCTAGAACTTTTACTATTCTAATGCTAGAAGAATGATGAGAATAAATAGCCTTTCTTTCTTCTGGATTTTAAAGGATTAAAGTCTTCAGTATTTCACCATTAAGTGAGATGTTAGTTCTAAGTTTTTATGTAAATGCTCCTTACAAGGCTGAAGAAGTATTCTTCTATTCCTAGTTTGAAGTGTTTTTTATCATGCATTGGTGCTAAAATTTGCCAAATCCCTTTTCTGTATAAATTGGTATGATCATTTGGTATTTTCCTTCAGCATTTTGATAATTGTCTATATTGATTAATTTCAAAGATTACAGAAGTTATATTTCCAGACTAATCTCCATTTGGTTGTGGTGTATTTGGAAATAAAATTTTTAATTTGAATTATTAATATTTTCTTGAGAGTTCTTGCATCTAACTTCAGAGAGATACTGGTTTCTGGTTTTCTTTGAAGTGCACATGTGTGTGTGCTGTTTTTTCTGAGTTTGGCATCAGAATAATAATGGATTCATGGAATATTATAGGAATAATTTCTTCCTTTTTATTTTGGCATTAATTTTATCTACCTATCTACCAATCTATCTATCTATCTAGATACTGTATCTTCGGTTGTAAGCTGGCCTGGAACTCACTGTGTGGCTCAGGCTAGCGATGAACTCATGAGTTCTGGGATTATAGGCATGAGCCAACATGTCCAGCTTCTGGCATTAAATTCTTGAGTGTTTGGTTAAAACTCTCCCATCTACTTTTGAGTAGCTTTAAAAAATCAATTTCTTTTTTAAATTTATTATATTTTATTTTTCATTTAATTTTGAATGCTCTTACAAATTATTTTCTTTCTATGAAGACAACATATATCCTATGGGATGTTCCCATGGTTACAATTATTTATGAGTTAAGTTTATTAAAAACCATGCCACACAGGAAAGACTCAAAATTATTTTAAGTGTTAAAGAAGGTTATAGCTAAGTTTTCATTAAAAATTCATATTTTATGACTGAAAGTATTGCACCCAAAACAAGGTTGATAGGAGAATAAAAAAGAGGACACTTTTTCAATACCATAACTTTGATGTTCTACCTGGTTGTTGCCCTTTGGATAGCAGGAACTGATAAGCTGTATAATTAGATGAGTGCTCTCACCAATAAAAGAGGTGCAGTAACATTTTTCATCTTTTCCATTATTGTACACTTAACTATGAAGCATGCACTCATTGGCATTCTAAGCACTTTTGATTGATTTACTATGTTAGTGAAATCTACAAATTATACATTCCAAAAGATAAGAGAGAATTAATGTTTTAGGAAAGTTTTTAGCATAGCTTTTCTTGCCAACATTAATTTTTTAGCATTAGTGTGCCTAAGTGTCCAGAAGCAAGTAAACATGAATAAATACAACTCAAATTGCTGATAATATTATTTTCCATTTAGTTAGTTCTGGACTGGCAGGTAATAGTTATTTTCCTTTTTTTTTTTGAGGAGGAGGTAGCTTTAGTGTGTAACAGAAGTGTGTCCATGTGCCTCTTTTCCTGACACAACTATCATGATTCCATGATCTGCATCTGTCACTTGGCTGGTGACTGGTGCTCAACACATTTTTAATTGTGCTGGGGTACATTGCAGCATTTACAAAAGTTCTTATGATATATCAAAATATCATACTTGAATTCACTCCCTGCATCATTCTCCTTTATCCCTCCATCCCCCCATTCCTGGAATAGTTTCGATAGGTCTAATTTTTCCATTTAAATGCATGTGTATACAGTATTTGCGCTATATTCATCCTCTTACACCCTTTCCCCATATCTCACCTACCAGTGGTACCAACCCCCCATAGTATTATGCACGTTGTTTATTTCTTCTTTTCTAGGTTCTGGTAGCTTGTAGCTACTAGTTAATAATTACATAGCAATTTTCTTTCAGGCAAGAATTTTATTTGTTTTATACACACTGATTTTTTTTAATTATCACAACCTTAAACACCAAACATTATTAATTCCATTTTAAAAGTGAAGTAACTGAGGTAGTAAAAGACAAAGTGATATAACCTAGGGCATATCTAAGTATGTTGGAGCTCATATTTAAACCTAGCAAGTATTACCACATAGCCCATGCTCTTAATCTCTCTACCACTCTATAGTCATGCCCTTAGAGAAAAAATAAAGTTTTGTGATCAAGTACTTTCAAGAGACTCATCCATGTCATGAGGCTAAGTAAGTGAGTGTTGAGTGCAGGATAAAATACCAATGATGCAGGCCAGTGTTGGATAGTATAAAATCTTGTAGGTAACTGATTTGAGGAAATCTATGCTTATTTTAAAAGGTCACTTGACTGTGGTGTAAGAAAGATCTACAGAAGGGGAAGTAAGAAATAGGTTAGGAAGAGATAATGATGATAAGTCAGTACAATTATTAATGTTGCAGGTACTGAGCATGCAACATTATGCAAAATTATGTAATGGAGAGATACATTACATAATTTCTAGGTTGAGACACATGACAGACAACTGACAAATAATGTGAAGGATATAATGAAGTACCATATACAGGGTGGCTTACAACAGGAGAAATTTATTATTTCACAGTTCTCAAGTCTAGGAGTCCAAATGAAGGCATCAAAAAATTCATGCTTTCTCTAAAGGATGTAGGAGAATATGTGTCCTATGCATTTCTCTTAACTTCTGGTGTTGCCAACATTTGCCATTCCTTGGCTTAAGAACAAATCACTTCAATCTTTGCCTCCATTGTCACAGACATTGTCCTATTTTTTGTCCCTGAATTTCTTCTCCTTTTCTTATTAAGATAAAAGTTGCATAGAAATAAGACTCAATACACTTCAGTATGTTCTCATCTTAACTTATTGTATATGCAATGACCCCAATTTCAGATAAAGTTATATTTTGAAGTTCTAGAAGGACAGAAATTGGACATTGTACAATCCTATGTATGGGGTGAAGAGAAGAGACTAAACAACAGTGACTCTTAAGTTTTCAGTTTGTATCACAGAGTTGACTGTAGGCTATTATTGATATGGCAAAGATTGACATATGAACAAGTCGGGTACTTAAATTCAGATGAAGAGTTGTGCTTGGTCTGGCTAGGTAAAAGACAGATATTAATTAGACACATATGTGGAGGTCAACAAAGCAGTTGAGTACATGAGTTTGTAGTTTCCAAAGTAAGATTGGATAGATATAGATATAGATATATATCCAATCTTAGATATATATGGATATATTTCTGAGGAGATATATATATATATATATATATATATATATATATATATATAAAATCTCCTCAGCATAAGGATGTATATAAAGCTGGTGAACTGAACAAGATCAGCCAGAGTAAGGCTAACACCGGGGATACTTCAAACCTTAGAGGTTTAAAAAAGTAGAAAATGACACAGAAGTAAAACTGAGAAGTGGCTAGTGAATTAAGAAGGAAACCAAGGCTTTGTAAGATATAATATTCCAAATGAAGAGAAGTATAATATTTCAAACAAGGATGACCAACTCTAGCAAATACCACTGATACAGGATAAAATAAACACAAATGAATGAGATGAAATCTGTGGTAACTGTAAAAACCGGTTTCCATGGGGTACAAAAAACTTGATTGGAATGAGTTAATTAGATAATAACACAAGACTGTATAAACAGAACCTAAACAACTGGGAGGAATTTGGAGTTATAGTAAAGATAATTTTTTCCTTCAAAGTTGTGAGATATTATATCATAAATTAGACTTTGCACCACGTTTATGTTAAAATGACACAAGGAAAACATTGGAGATATAGGGAAGATTAAATAATTGTTAGAGACAAATCATTGCAAAATTCAGGTGAATGAGATGAACTGTGTATGTGAAAGAGTTTGTATAGAAAGGTAATTCATCACAACAAAACAATACTCCACAGCTAGGGACACTGGTTATCAGGGTTTCACATGAATATTGCTTTCCTGGGCATTGCTGGCTAACACCTTGTCACCCAGTTCGTTCTGATTGTGACAGAACACTTTGATGCGCTAGTGTAAGCTTTGTCAGCGGTGCAGTCTCAGGGAATACCTAGCATGTTCTATGGAGTGTGATGATTATGTTACTAGGGTATTTTCAAAGCTTCCATAAAATTCCTTTCCCAGACTATTTTATAGATATGGTAATTGAAGCTCTGAGAGATTCTGTATCCACAGTAACACTTACCTGTCATGTGACAAGGTTGTGAAACAGATTTCACATGTGAAACTCTTCCTACTGTGACCACAAAATGTATTATCCAATACTGGATCCTTTTCACCATAAAGGGCATGAGTCCAATAATTGCACAGGGAAAATAAGTGTAAACCATGATTTTCTAGAATGTACTAGGCATATATCACAGTATTTCTTCCTCTCCTTTTGACATTTATTTAATCATAAGCTCAAAATATTTTATTAAATTTCAAGACATTCTTCCATGATTTTTTGTTTTTCTGTTGACAGAATCTTAGTATGTATCCCAGGCTAGCCTCAAACTCATAATTCTCCCACCTCAGCCTGCCAAGTGTTGGGATTACAGATGTATGCCACCATGCCCAGCTTATTCCATTATTATTTTTAATATCAATAATAACCTAAGATTAACATTAAAGAGGCTATCCTGGTTTGAAAATTATAATGAAGACATGACAACTTAAATATGCCTAAATGATTAATTTATTGAAATGACTGGAGAGGAAATAGGTTCTCAAAGAATAATAATAGGTTCAATTCCAAACACTATTTTATACACATTTTTGGTAAGTATTTCCAACTCAATATTGAACTTATATGTTCTAGCTGAATTACAATTTGGAAAGAGTAAAGAATTCATAAATCAAATTTCAAATTGAATGAATGTTATATAATATATAAAATAAATATTAGAATAAGGTACAAGTTTTTTTCATGAAGATTCATTCAAAAACATGATTTTCAGTAATATGATGCAAAGATAGAAAAGATGCCACATTTCCAGTCTCAGTCAATTCTGTGGAATAAAAAACAAACATAGAATTACTTTTGTTATATGATATAACTATTCATTTCTCCCCACTTGTAATTTTGCTGTGACTACCAAAAAGAAATTGTGTTGCAAATGCTCTTTGTTGTGCCTTTCCTTGTAGAAATACAAAGTTCCTATCAGGTCAAACATCAGAATACTTGAGATTGCCATCATGAAATTTCTAGTCTATCATGATCACAAAAGGCTTTCTATCTTAAAATCTCAAAACTATTTTCTCTCTTCTTTTGAGCCCTCATATCTGGACTCATTGATTTTATTTTGGTTCAGGAATTGAAAGGCAAGTTTAACTGAATTAAATACAAAGCTTATGAATCCTAAGCTAAAAATCATAGAGCAAGTTGGTCTTTAATAAAAGCTCAGAAAAAAGTAAAATAAAACCTGTCTTCTATTTTTTCTAAAAATGATGAGTATATAAACAACTGTTGAAAGCAGCCAGCCAAACCTATCAATAGCACATAAATATATTAAAAGATCCTTGCAACACAAACTATATAACTTAAGGTTGGTGCATATTAATAAATAATTAATATATGGGTAGAATTTGTTACTATCTTGGATTTGTTTAGAATAATGAAGTATAAAAAGATATAAACTATAAAACTAATCAGTCTAATCTCCAAACTCCTAAAACTTACCAAAAAATAAGGAGGAAGCAATAACTTTGAAATCCTCTTAGACCTTAAAAGTAAACCAATACAAGATAAATAAATATACAATTCACCTCTTGGCAAGAATACTAGCTTTGTGAATGTTCTAAGTAATAAAATAATCATCTCCAATCTTTTGCCTTCATGTACAGATAGCAAAAATAGATGTGAACTAGGGCATGTGGGGATGTGCACAAGGAAAACTTTAGACCTCAAGAAAAAAATGTCTTCTTTATACCAAACCCAATGAAATAATCAAATGTAATTCTGCCTTTAAAAAGCCTTAATCCTCTTTAAATCAGAGTTCTCAACAGACCAATTAAGTCAGAATCTCTGAAACCATTTGTTCCCAACAATCAGTTTCTTCATAGAAAATTAGAACAATTAGCGCAGACTCTGTGGGTAAGCCTCAGCATTGGCATTGGAATTTGGGTTGAAGGAGAAGATATCCTAGTACTTTTATTATAAGTTACTGTTAAGAATCACTGATCTAAATTATACCTTCATTCTTGCATTCTAGAGCCCACTTATTCTCCCATCATATATGCAACATGAGTGAAAGTGCAAAGTAAATAAATGTGGACTTACCACAACTCTGCTGTAAACTGAGTCAAGTGGTTGAGTCACAGGGGGCTGGTGGGTGAGGTCAAGCAGATCATGGTGTTGTAGAAGTTGTGGGACAAGCATGGCTCTCTCTTCTGGGACAAGGAAGGGAACCACTTGCTGGAGAAGAGACAGAGCTTGGGGATGAAGAAGATGTTGTTGGAACTGAAGTTGAAGCAAGGGAGTCTGAAGAAAAGACTTAGGGGTCTGGTGCACTGAGGGCTGGAGCAGGAGCTGAAGAAGTTGTTGATATTTGAGATTAGTGAAATCGGGGATTTGAGGGTTAAAGACAGGGAGCCCTGTTGAAGACTTAAGGAAGGGCATCTCTTTGTTCTTAAGAAGGATGGTGTCTTTAGCTTTGACTATTTCAGGCTCAAAAGCAGGCAGAAGAACAGGCACCATAGCAGGCTGAGGAATGGGCAGGATGCTTTGTGGCACAGTATAAGGAATGGGCTTAATGTCAGAATAGGCTAAAGGCTGTGACTGGATAAAAGGGTGGATTTTGTCCTGGAGTTCATCCTGAAAAAGAGAAAGAATATTACAGTCTATGACTCAGCAATAATTGTCATTGTGATGAATTAATCTTCTGCCTTTTGGACAACTATTATTGAGTAAAAGGTGAAAGAAGTTTTCACTAATGTTGCTTAAGAAATTATTGTGGGCTATGTGAAGAAAAATTAGGGATTTCTCCTTAACCCACATTGGTGAATCTACAGTCCAAAGAAAAATCAATGTTCAGGAATTTTTAAGAATATTTTCACATTTTCCTGAATCACCTGGATGCCTGTAACTACACACTTGACCTTCAAAGAGGACTGAATTTTCGACCTAAGTGTGTTGATAATAGATTAAATTTCTTTCGTTTAATAATGGAAATAATTTTTAAAAAGACTTAAAGGGACACCTCAAGGTTCTTTTTCATTTTAATGAAAAATCAGTTTTAATTTGTAATTAAATTCAGGGAGTCACTTGACATTGGCCAACTTGTAGCATCACTTTCCTTGATAAAAGATAGTTTTATTAGGTCTTTCAAGAGATACCAATTTTTTAATTTTAATTTGATGTACAAAATATTTCATAATCCATTTCAATAAGCAAGTTGAAATATTACAGTTAGATAAGTAAGATCATAAATGTTGTTTAATTGTAGAATTACATGTTATTCAAAAAAATCTTTGATTTTTTTTTAAGTAAGCTCTGGCACTTAATAACTGTTTAACATTGGCACACAATTGTTTACTCAATTGTTTTGTGACTCACTTCTCTCCTTTTTATAATGGAAATACTCTTAAGAGCATTCATTCAATAAATACTAATATAAAACCCACAAAATGTGAATGTAAACTCATTGAATATACACCAAATTCCAGTTCATTAACACTATCAGGTGGATATTCTTAAGAGTATTCTCAGTTTACAGAAATAAAAGAATGAAATACAGAAACTTGAGGCTGAGGTTATACAGCTGATAAGCAATCAGTTTTGGATTTGAACCCTATTGCTGCTATTCACGTTTATGGTCATATTCATCTTGAAAATAAGAAGAACATAACTCCCAATGTAGATGTGTTTGTGCTAATGTCCATTAATTAAAAACAGAAATGCTGTTAGTAACAGCATGAGATATTCATTCTCTATTATAGAAGTGGGCTATGATTGTTTAAAACATAATTATGTTTTCAAAAATATACTGACTTACCAATGTTTAATTTCTTATGCTGGTTTGTGGGATACACGGCATTTGTTTTGTTATCATCTTAGACTGAGCATATAGGTATTTGTGTAAGTCATTGTACTTCATAAGAACTTTAGAAGTATATCTATCACTAACAAGTTACCTCTCTTTGCTGCTGTTGCACATGTTTAGCCTTCTCAAGTTTCTGCTAAGAACAAATCATGCATTAGAAGTGCTGTCATCCATAAAAATCAAACATGGGAAAATTTGGGAATGTGTATATTTGAATATGAAAAATTTACCTTGCTGATTTGGGTAATAGATTCCTTCAGAAAAGTAAATAATAAAATTAGATTTAGTTTTTATTAATAATTCTTAATTTTCAATGTATATTAGAAAATGAAGGCATGTAATAGGTTACTGTGGTCCCCTTCACTTAATAACTTAGGATAATCTCTGAAACCTGCATTTAAACTATTCTGTATAACCTGTTTTGTAATAGAAAGATAAATGTAGTAAAGTAAGAACAGAAAATTAGTGAAGATTGTACAAAAAGAGGGATCTAAAAGATGCTAATTTCTCTCTATAGCCATGCTCCCATCTCTGATCATGAATGATGTCTATAACCATACCCCATTCTTTTTAAAAAAATCCTTGAAAAAACAGTATAATTTAACAGTTGATGCATTGAAGTGATCATTCATTCTTAGTTTACCTGTTAATGTGTTAATCTTCAAATAAACTATAATAAATAACTATTTTCCCCACAGATCTTATAACCTTTGTGAAGTAGCAAAGTATATTATTAACAACATTTGCTAAACAGATAGTAGCACACCCAAAAAGTGGTACTAGGGTAAATATCTAAGTGATTCTGCCTGGTAGATTTAGGACTACACTAAATTTCACTGGTTCTTATTTACTAAAATGAAAATTGTAATAACAAAGGGTGTCCTTTGATGTCTGCCTACTCACTACATTGCAAGCTGGTTGCTATCATTCCCATTCCAATCTTCAGTTTATACCAGAGCTCCTAGCCAATGTTGGATTCATAGACACCCAGAAATTATTAAAAGGGAACAAGTTCTTATTAGGGAGAACTCAAGAAAGAAAATAGAACTGTGTGATTCATTAAAAATGGGAAGGCAAAGTAAAATAATTTCAAGTATGAGCCAACTTGACAAATTTGAGAATCCTAAATCCCCTAAACATTTATTCTGTCAAATATATGTAAAGGAAATGTGCATCAGAACATATATCTCAGAACTTAGCTGCATTAGCTTAACTGCCATGATTTAACATAATAGATAGAAAGACAGCAACATATTTTACTATTCAAAATTTGGGAAGTTGACTCTGAAAGATTGTAGTCTTACCTCACTGTTTGAAAGGCTCTCTAAAGTCTGAAAAAAATTAACACCTAGTTAGTCTTCTAGATTGCCAGAGAATGTTGTTATTTTGTGGTTGGAAAATTTTTTCAAAAAAAAAGAAAGAGACCTTACCTCAGTGGAGACACTGACATCTTCCTTCTATAAAGAAAAAAATATCACTATTTTAGTATCTATGTGTAATTCATTATTAAAAGTGTTTCCTGTTATTTTTATGCCCTTTATACAGAGCTCTCTCTTTCATAAATTTGAAAACTAAAAGCTGCTCTTGTATGCCTTATAGAAACTTGGAAAGTAATTTTATTACCTGTTGCACTTATTAATTTTAATTGATATATTTCTATATTTTCTGAATTAAGAATAGTTTTGATTAGCAACTAAAAAGGAGTTACCTTAATTTCCATTAGATACTTTTTATTATCAGTATATTCATAGTATGATCATGATTATTGCCTATGTGCCCTTCCCTGGATATCTTTGGACAGACAAAAGTAGAATTTGGCCTGCTGCTCCAAGACACATCTGTTTTATCACCAGAATAAGATACATTTATCTAAGGTAAACGTACATGCAATTCTATTGCTTTAAAAGTATATTTATTTGCTGGTTCCTGTCCCTTTCTTTTTGTTTTATTACTAACTGGTTTGTTTGTTTTTCCTTTAGAGACTGGTGGCACACTGGTGTCAATATCAACAGCATCATGCTAGAGATTCTATAGTGGAGTGTTGAGACAATGGGTGAATGGTTTTCATAGAAGCTAAAAAGAAAAAAACCTGCTGAAATTCCTCATTATTTGTACACTAGAAAAATATTGGTGATATTATTCTGTATATGTAGGGAGATTGTCCTCTATACCGTAATTATTTAGGAATTTTCTTATGTACATACCTCCTTTGCAAGAGCAAGTGCCACAAGGCAGGCAAGGATAAGTACCTTCATGTTGATCAAGTCCTGGGAATGGGAGATGAAGGAATAGTAATAGATTAGTCCATCAGATGCATTTTGTTATTTAGGAAGGATTACTTTTTCTTTAAAAGAAATAAAAAATAAAATGTAATAAAAATGAATTTTAGAAAAAAATGGGAATAGAAGTTTCATAATATAACTAAAGTCAAAATCTCCTCTGGCTCCCTACTTCTAAATATCCAGATCAAAGTTCATTGCCAGCCATTCAGATTTTTTTTAGCCCACAGCTCTCCTTTACTTTTTTTTTAAAAAATCTCAATCACAATACTACTAGCTTTTTTTTTTAAAGGGATGAAAAGTTGTAAATATTTACAGAAAGATTTATTCATTCATTTGCTAAAAAATATTTATTGAGCACATTAATTGTCAGAGACTATGAGCCCAGATGAAGCTTTATTTGTGGTAGGGGGAACTGATCAAGACAATGTATACAGGGAAATCAATTTTTATTTCTCTTTGCTAAACTAAATTGTTGCCATGAATATTTAGTTTAATCCTGTCTTCAAAGTTCCAGTAAGACTGAGATTTTCACTTTAACAGTTTTTTTAGTTGTCCAGATGTCTATTGGGACTACAGATAAGTTTGTTTCTCCTCATTTGTTCCCATTATGCAGTCCTCTACATCCTTACTGCTCTAATAACATGTCTTTTCCATGAATTTGGAGACCACACACTATCATTCTCCTTTTCCTTCTATTAGAATGTGCTTACTGATTCCTTATGATTTAAACAAAGGTCAGATACTATTATCAACTCTCTACCCTTGGGCTACCTCTTCTTGCGAAATAAACACCAACATTTCTGACCAAAATATATTAAATGCCCTTCTTTCTTGCTTTTCCTACATTTCATATAATTTATCTTTAAGAATAATATCATTTGACAATCTTCATGCTAACATTTTTAAACTAAATTTCTAAACTAAAAACTGTTAGTGGAAAAAGTTTCTAATTTATCCACAAAATTCACTTTCCAATATTTGGAGGGTGAAAATAACTCTAGTAGTGAACACAATTTTTTTTAGATTTTTCTGAGGGATGTCACATAATTACTTATTAACTTTACTTTACCTAAAATCTCCATAAGTTTCCAAATAATTTTTCAGGGTTCTAAAAAACAATGCAGTTCTCTCTTACAGATTATCACATGTAGAGAGAATCCTATAATAGCTTCCATGGTTTATCCTTAGCACTTGCTATACCAGTTCTAATCCAGAACTCCATTATTGAGTGATATGCTGTAAATTACCTTTCTTTCAAATCATGTTTCCTTTGTTTTTGTTTTTAAGACATCTCTGAGCAATATAGAATTTTCTTAAATGTGGAAAACTTTTCATTTTAACTTAATTCCCGATTTTCATGTCTCTTTTTAATATTCTTTTGAAATGTTTTAAGCTAGATAATTAACTGGAAGGTGAAGGTTCTGGACAAGTTTGATAGATACACTCTTCTTCTAAAACATTGTGTATAAACATTCAAAGTAGAGCATGTCCCCAAACCACCCCTCCCCCATTTATTGATTTAACATGCTACCTCTAAACGCTACCTGTTGGATGAAGTTTTCCCAATAAATTTTCATCTCCCCATAATATAATTCAAATGCATTTGTTTTATGGCTGTCATGTTATACTAAACTGAAAGACTTACTTAAGAAATCAGTCATCAAAATGTCCTCTTAATACAGTTAACTAACCTTGTTTTTGTTACTATATTTTCTTAGAATCATGAAGCCTGTAGAGTTAATATACATTTTCCAAATCTTTCTAGGCATTTCCATCTTTTTAAAACTAATACCTTTTTAAATAGGCTTATTTCAAAGACTATTTGAAGCAAATATGTTCTTTCTATAGCTATCTGATTTGAAATAAATAATGAGGAGGAGATATATTGAATTTATATCTGAAATTCTTACCGTTTCTCCAAAGTAGAGGAGCAGAAGTGAAGGTGAAGCTGAGTAGATGATGGTCTGTCTGCTTTTGTGCCTGTATATATACTGTGTTTAATGAAATGCTAATTTTGTGGTTTGAAATAAATTCAAATGTGTGTTTTAATTCCAAGAAGTCCACATCATTAGAAAATGATTTCTGTCTATTATCTATCCCCAGAAATTCTGGAGAAAATTGTAACAAGAGAGTGATTCACAACTGAAAAGGAAATTTGTCCAGGAAATATGATTTTCCAATAACTTTAAATAATAACTAGAAAACAGTAGCACTCTGCCCTGCTCCCCACGTTACTGTGGGCATAATTAGGTTTATTAAGTCTATTAAGATCTCAGTTATGGAACAATTCTGGGGGTACAGCAGAGATACACAGAGATTCACACAGACAACAATCTCATGCTAATCTGAGCAGTCAATGCTCTATTCTGTTTTTTCTCTCCCTAGTTTTATAGAGAAAACCAAGACATATAAAGGTTAAGCAACTTGCCATATTGTTTGTTAATGGCCAATATATCATTTAAACACAAATCTGTGTGACTACATGTGACTCTATTTAATTATTTAAGTTCAAGAGCTCATGTACAACTCTCGTCAGATTTCGTTATAGCACTTACCTCTCAATGTAGTATTTTGTCTTCAATGTGCAGACTTCAGTTGCCTATTTAAGAAATAGGACTGAGTGCTGACTGTGGATTGGGGAACTTGTCATTATGGAACAATGACTTTAATTGGATCTTAAAAAATGAATAGAATTTTAAGACCTGATTAAATGGTAATAAAATATTTTGGCTGAAGAAATGCTCAAATTTTTAAAAGAGCAATTATCAACTTTGAAGATACATGGAAAGTACTGAGTCCAAGGAAATAGGAAATAATAGAGATTTTAAGTAAAGAAATATTATAAAATATTTTGGTTGTTATGAAAATAGCCAAACCATTTAATAAGTAAGGTGATCATATAATATTATTACAGTATTCTAGGATAGACATATGGATGATCTCAACTACAGAGGAGACACTGGGCATCTTAGACAATGGAAAGAAAAACTTACTAAAATATGAGAAACATGAAATTTTAGGGAAGTGAATACATTTTTTTTGACATAAATGCAGAAGATGGTGTCAAGAAAAAAAACTAAAACCCAGAGAGAAGCATGGTCTTGGCAGAAGTACCACAGTAGAGGCAGAGGAAGGCCTCAAAGTACTTGATTTGTGAACATTTACAAAACCATGTCCCAAGGCTTTGCCTATTTAGTGATTGATGTTCATAAAAGTATTCAACTACTTGTGTTTGATGCTACTCATCCTTGTAATCTTTTCTTCTTTTATTCGCTACCTTTAAGAGACAGATACACCTCTTAAGGTAAAAATGTATAATAAAAGACTAATTAATTATTCTTTTTCATAGTAAAACTTGCACTAATATCATGCAAGATCAATGGGGAAGATGGATACTCCTAATTATCACATATGTTTTATGTCACTTGGAAAACCCAAGTCAATGTCTATTGTCTATTGGAATTGTTCAAGTGATATTTAGTCTAAGATTATGTTCATACTGAACCAGGAGGAAGCCAAGAAAACAAATGATGAAATGCCTCCATTGGCCTAAGCCAAGGAAAAGCCTTGGCTTCCCAGGGTGCCTTTGTGTGTTAGCTCTGGATTGCCAAGGCCACAGGCAGCAAAGTATGATTTCTAAGAAAATGAACACAAAAGCAAGCATGCCTTTCCCATGCACCATTTCCTTTTCATTTTTCTCATATTGTGCAATAAATATAGAATTTCCTTGGAGCTCTCTCACCAATTTTGAAATATATTAACCAGTATACTTATAGATTGAACTGACCCAGAAAAGTTGGCAAAACCATGCTCAAGGAAAGCATTAACAATACATGAGAGTATGAGACTTTCCAATGAAAAATAGAGAAGCCAGAGATTGAAGATAAAACCAAGTGCTAGGAGCCAGTTAAGCATCAACATACAATGATAAATAAGGAACAAATTGCTATGTGGAGCAACCCAGGCTTTTACAACATAAGACTGGCCATGTTTGTTTGTTTGCTTGCTTTATTTCCATTTTTTAAAAAATTTTATTCATTTATTCATATGTGCATACATTGTTTGGATCATTTCTCTCTCATGCCCCCCACCCTCTCCCTCTCCCTCCCACCCCCCTTCACTTCCAGGCAGAAACTATTCTGCCCTTATCTCTGTTTTTGTTGAAGAGAAGACATAAGCAATAATAAGAGAGACAAAGTGTTTTTGCGACTTGAGATAAGGATAGCTATACAAAGAGATTCCTAGCATTGCTTCCATGTACAAATGTGTTACAACCCAAGTTCATTTATCTCTAACTGACCTTTACACTGGTTCCTGATCCCCTTCCCATATTACACTCTGTTGCCTTAAGGTTCCTGTATTAGCTACTCTGCAGTGGGGACATCAAACACTTTCATGTTTTGGGTTTCCTACCTATTCCCATACCTCTCGTATGTTCTCTCCCCTTGTCATGTGACCCAAGTCCAACAACATTGTTGCATTTGCCCTTGATTTAAAGTCTGCACATGAGGGAGAACATATGATTTTTGGTCTTCTGAGCCTGGCTAACCTCACTCAGAATGATGTTCTCCAGTTCCATCCATTTACTTGAGAATAATAAGATTTCCATTTTTAGTTAACAAATAGTAATTGTATATATTTATGTGGTAATGTTTCAGGATATACTGTATAATAATCACAATAAAACAATAGAATAATCCTCACCTCCAATAGATTTCCTTATGGTGAGAGCATTCAAAAACCTTGTTTCTTGCTATTTTGAAATATATAATATATTGTTATTATCTATAGTCCCTCTACTGTTCAAGAGAACATCAGAATTTATTCCTCCTATCTACCAGTAACTTTGTACTCACTGACCAGGTCCTTTCCCCCAAGCCCTATTATTCCCAACCTCTAGTAACTACTATTCTCCTCACTTCATGAGATTGATTTTGTTAGACTCTGCATGTAAGTGAGATGATGTTGTTTTTGTCTTTTTTATGTTTTATTTATTTTGCTTAAAATAATGTCCTCCAGGCTCATAAATTTTGACACAAATGACAGAATTTCATCCGTTTAGTGGATAAATAGTATTCCACTATATACTACATTTTCTTTGATCATGCATTTTTGGAATATTGGGATGACTCCATACCTTAGTTACTATAAATAATGCTGCAATAAATATGGGAGATGCACAACTATTTATTTGTATCTATGGACAATATGTAATAAAGACAGAAACATTTATAGCTACATGAAGACATTAGTTTTTATTGGCCAACATTTGTGCCAAAATTATTTAATAAACTGATAATGAATGCTAAAATTTTCTTAGCAAAGTAAAAATAAAACTGGACTCATGTCAAAAATGTTAATCGATCTGCTTGTTTAGTTTGCTAAGAAAATAATTTGTAAATATGAAATCATTCTATAGCTTAGATATCTTTTGATTTGATAGTTATGGAAGACTTTATCATCTTCATCACTATCATATAAGCAATTATCAGGGATTCTTAAAAGTTCTTATATCTGTGCTAGTTATTGTAAAATTAACATTTATGTTACCCTTATGCAATATGTAATATGTAATGGTGCATAACACAAGAGTTATTCCATAATCTTAGCATAGAATTCATCAAAAATGTCAATAGTGGTATTCTGAAACATATCCCTAAACAAAGGGTCATAACAAATATTCAATCTTTCATTTGATATTTTTTTGGTTTCCTTAAGCTTTTCCATTCAGAGAGAAGCGTAGTGGTTAATTTAGAATCTCACAGTCTTTCTCAGTAGCAGTTCTCACCTGACAGAGAATGGAAAACAAGATGTGAATGAATTCTCCTGAGAATGAACTCAGCTAGAAACATTTTAGAGCTAATTAATTACACTAAATGGATGATTTAGGGGTACGGTTGAGAAAGGCTAAATGATTCAATCACAACATACAAAAACATCTAAGCACATATGGCCATACAGGAAAAAGGTGACTTAAAACAGAAATGTATTTTGGAGTATCTAGATGGTCAAGATAGGTTCTAGGAAAAATTTACTTTGGCCAAGAAAACCTTGCATTTTAATAAATCCTTATTTCAAACCAATTGCTTAGGCATTATTCTTGATATGCCATTGCTAAGTCGGTAGTATTATTCTTCATCTTATAAATGAGGAACTCACCCTTTCATCTGCCGATAAATCTGATTGTCCTAAGAAGCTCCTTTCTATCCAACCATATATCCCTTTCAATGGTAGGAAAGTGCGAAGCAGAGCCTTTAAAATCCTGTGGACATTAATCATCCATATTTTAGAGAAAAATTACTGATGAGTTACCTTACCTTTCTGCTCCCTGTTCCCCACATCTTAAGAAGGTGTAGGTTGAATAGCTTCTCCATTTTCTGTTAATTTTTTCAAAAATTGGCAAAGAAAAGGATCATATATAACAGCTACATTTGATGCATACATGTATACAACCCTAAACTTTGTATACAATTATTTAGGAAAAAAATTCTTTAAAAAACACAAATTATTTTGTTGCCTTGTTATTCATGTTAAATATGTTATAAACTGAATACATGATATTTTTGAGTGTTAAAAAAAGAAAAATATCACAATTTCCCCTCATTGCTTCTGTAATCTCTTCAGGGAATAAGGGTATGAATGAAGAGTTAATTTCTAAATTCTCTTAAGTTGAAAAAGAGATGCCGACAGAATCATTGGAGTCAGTCAGAAACACAATTTCATCTTGTCCTGTTTTCAGTATCACAATCTAAATAAGTTTGCAATGACTTTAAACTCTTAAAATGTAATGCTGCAGGAAGTTTTCCCAACACACTGCAAGCTAACACTGTCAGCAGACTGTGGGACAGTTTTTGTCAAGTTCACATCTAACACTACTTAGCAATGCTTCTTAAATACAAAGATTGGTGTTTAACTGTTTCTTATTCAATTTCTTTGGAAATAAATATAAAATAGTTCTTTTCAGCTTTCACTTTAAAACAATAACCAAGCCATCTTAAGTGTTACTTCAATTAATACACCTCATATGAAAAAAATTACATCTTCCTTGCAAAATTTCAAATATTCTGCTCTTTAGCCATGACTGTAACAAGAACTTTTTTAAAGGAAGGAAAAATTGACTTGCTTCTAGTTGTAATCAGGTTTCTACAAGACAGGGATCATCTCTACATCCTGGCCTTTCTCAATATGCAATAGCAAGCAAATACAATTTCTTTACTGACCTGTCTAAATTATACAAATTTGTGGAATACCATTGTGATGGTTCCATACATTGTGTAATGTTCAAATTAAGACAAACTTACCTATCTCCTCAATTATCATCTTTTTATGGTGAAAATTAAATAGAAAGAAGGACCCTCATGGGGACAAGAGATGATGGATTTGCATGCCTTGATCCAAAAAACTTGTTACCTACCAAGAATTCCTCATCAAAAATATGCCCTCCCTTACCTTTTTATCACAAGAGGAAAAAATCCACCAGTGGCAGGATAATTCCATGATGTCTTCAAGGATGAACTGGACACTGCTTTGTATTTTAGATGGAAAAGTTTTCTTAAACCATGAGGAAGAGATTTTTTCTAAAAAATCCATCCTTACTATAGCAGGGAGGAGAATCAAAAGAAAACAGTCTAGGCCTGAGTCCTGATAAAGTAGCAGGGAGGTAGGGATGGCATAGCACAGAGATAAAACCTGAGAAATCTGAACATGTGGAAGGTCAGAGCACCAGGGAGGGTAAAGTCACGTAGCACTAGGATAAAGTAGGCAATAAAATTAAATATAACCATACATGGATTAGACCTTGCTTTTTGCTTCTGTAATCTGCTTGCAAGGATATATAAGGTGAGACCCCTTTGTTCTTGGGGCTCAGCCTTTGGGTATGAGTCCACCGAGTCTATGTTAGCACAATAAAACATTGCTTCCTGTTAATTACTTCCAGTCCCATATCTCATCTAGCAAACTCCTGCAACATTTCTTGGAGGCTCATTATCCAGGATTGCAGAGATGGTGAGTTATCACCTCCCTTGTCACTAGGGTACATCCTTCTGGACCGCCAGGAGGAGATAGCACCAGGTGCCAATGAATAGCTTGATCCGGGGGTCGGGGGGAGAGTCATCCTCCCAGTGAGTCTGGGTGAAGGCCTCAGATGCACAGCGGAACCCAGTGGGGCACAGGAAGGGAAGGGAGCACCACTCAGAAGACTGGTAAGAACCTGGGTTCAAATTCAGGCCTGCCCCAGGAGGCAGAAGGGTAGCTTGATCACCTCCCAATGGGACATCTTAGTAGCCACCATTTTGGGGGGTGAAACAGTGTTTCTCAGGTTCAGGGAGTTGGGTGGAAGTATGGTACTGTATGAGAGTATATGAAAATGCAAGCCAAGACACAGCACAGCTGCAAAGCAAGTAAGGAGTTCCTTCCCACACTTTGTCTGGCAAACTGGCAACAGGAGGAGATATACGGAAATCAGAGTAAAAACACTCCCTTGGAGTGTATGGTTAATAACTTTTAAAAGGGATTTAATGGAAACTATGGATTTAAGTTAACTCCTAACAAGATAAAGGTCTTTTGTGAAGAAGATTGGCCTGCTTTTGGTGTAGGATGGCCCCAAGAAGGGTCACTAGATCAAACATTGGTTAATGACATTGACAGAGTAATTGCAAAAGAAAAAAAAAAAACTAACACCCAGGAGAATGGGAAAAGACTTTGTTGTTTATTTAAGTTCAGGTAGCAATTTATTAGGCAGACTGAGGAGAAATCAGAGTCTTTCAGTCTTGAAGGGTAGCTTTGGTGCCCCAGTTTGCACATCTTCACCCAAAATGGGCATCCTGAAGGAGGACTGAGGCTCAGCACTGACTGAGCTCTTACAAAATTAACACATGAAGGATGAACTTGCACTGATACATAAGATCTGGTCGAACTTGAAAGAAAAGGAATGTTGCAGAAGGGTTGTGAATGTAAAGAGGGAGAAATGTAGGAATGGAAATGAAATTGGGATGAGGTCTTCATGGATGAAGTGAGGCAGGGGGGGAGAAAGAGAGGGAGGGGAGAAAAAGAGAGAGGAAGATGAAATAGAGGAAAAAATAAAATGTCATAAAATGTTTGGAGACAGAAAAGGAAGAAATGTTTAATAAACTCCTTCAGTTGAGTTTTTATGTCTTAAAAATAACAGGAAAATAGAAAAGAACTTAGGTTTATTAAAATATGCCAGAAATACTGAATTTGGTGGCACCTTTACTTCTAGGGAGCATAAATAGGGAGAACCTACCTAAAAGTGCAAAAAGAAAAGGAGCAACTTTGACTGTTGCTGGTAAAACTAAAACAAAAGCAAAACTGTTCCAAAAGGTTGGTGCAGTAAGCTTGGTCTGTTATTGAGACAGTCATGAGATGCTTATGCTTATGCTTATGATGGCCGGTCAGAATATGCATCCATCTAATGGTATGCTCACAGTGTGTGTGTTTGTGTATATATAAACATCTTCAAACTGGTTCTTAAAATACTGCTATAAAGTTAATATGATACTCAATGTAACAAAAAAAAAGCAGGGTATTTATTTTAAAGATATCTGTTATAAACTGTTTAGGCATTTAATACATAAATACGTAAACATCTTGAGAATGAATGGTTCTTATTATAGAGTCAATGTAAAAAATATTACTCTGCTCTGCTGCTACTTTTAAGAAAGCAGGTTATCAAATTTATTTCAATTAGGTCTCACTAAGATGCAGGCATTCAGGGGTTAACACTCTGGCTTAGACCAGAGGAGGAAAAAAAATTAAAAAAAAAAAAAAAAAAAAAACAGAAGAAGAAAAGGGGAACCACAGCCTGCAGCAAAAATCTTGGAATTTGGGTAAAGAAATGACCTTCACATGTTTCATTCTGCCATAAGTACTATCTGGAATTAAATTCTCTCTCTTATAATACATGGGTCTATTAACAAATGGGCTTTCTACAAATTGCTTTTATACAAAAATAACGCCAGGGTTGTTTTCTTTCTTTTTTTTTCATACAAATATAAGGCTTTAATTATTTTCAACAAGTAACATAATATTAAAGATATGATTCTTTAAATAAAAGGATAAAAAATACTTTAAAAAAGGATAAAGACAAGCTCCTCCAGGGGATACAAAATAAGTTGTCATAAAAAATGGAGCTTATAGATGCTTATGTAAAGGATTAACTAAAGTCCAGTTACAGTAAAGGTTTCATAAGGTCAAAATTTAATGTACTGATGTCAAACTAAAACTTAATTCTCTAAGCTCATAACAATAAGGCTATCTTTAAAATATTGTATTGTTCTTGATAACATTTACAAAAAAAATTGTCTTAAAATGGTTTTTGTTTTGTCAAGATAACTGTCAGGGAATTTTTGGTGCAATAAATTAAACCACAAATTTGGTAAAACCAGAGTTTATCAAAACAGAAAAATAAGAGGCAGCTGAGCACAGGGAATACTGCTGCACTGATATGAGAGTTAAAACAAATTTACTTATGTAAAATAAAAGTGCACCCTCCAGATAGAATTTTTAAAAGTAACCTCAAAAAGGAACACTATACTGGAAGTCAAGACTCAACAGAGTGAAGGTGTTAGTCCTACTCTTTCCACACATTGGATGGAGGGAATTTTTGCCCTGGGATGGCCAGGTTGGGCCTGTTATTTTAGGGGGACTCCATTGACTACAGGTTGAGGGATCCTGCTGTATGTCATGAGCCATTTGCTAATGTTAACAATCTGGGATGTGATCCCTTATCAATATCTGAGCCATGATTCTTGGCCATTGTGATTCCTAACTCCACAGTCCCCACAAATATTTACCTGTGATCTCTGGTGATTTTTGTCAGAGTTTCAACTACTAAAGTAATTGAGTCATGTTCATTTAAGAGTTTGTTTATGTCAGGGTTAACAAGAAGGACAGCCATGTTAAGGCTACATCCCTTCTGCCTTGCAGATGGCTTACCTCTATCTCCATGGATAGATGCCAAGGCCAGTTGGGCAGACAGTGACCAACTTATCTTTCTTGTATGCCCAGCAACAATATCCCTTAGTGACCTTCATGGTACTTTTCCACTAGCCCCCTATATCTAGCCCAATCCTGTGTATGGCAATGGGCCCTATCTCTCTTGCTGACGTCCCCCTCCACAGGGTTCCTGCCTGAACAATGAACCCTGTACTGTTGTTTGAGCCATCTCTCTGCCTCCTCCATACCTCTTATTTTCTAACAGTTTATATAAAATTTTCTAGATGACCTCATGGTTAAACAACTGTTGTTTTGGGTGATTCTAATACAATTAGTACACAATATGTGACTGTGGCTAGGCTATTTGGGTTTACTAAAACTGTTCTTTCTCCCTACAACTGATAAAAATCAAAGGTTTTACTTCAAAAACAACTAAACTAATATTTATATGTAACCTCTATAGAGCTATGATGCTGTTGCTGGTTCCTGTATATTAAACATATTTATGTTTTCAAGAATATCAAGTCTTCTAAAATACAAAATTTAGTTAAACACAGTAACAGAAAGTTAGTGGTACTGATATACTGTTCTGTTAGTTGCTAAATTGTCCATCAAAATTTTAACCGTGACTCTTAAGTTTTTGTCATTACAGTTCTGATCCTTCTGGGACATTTACAATCAAGTCCATAAAAAAATGACTCTAATAACTACTTATGTGTCAATCAGATTAGCTTTTTAGATATTTGATTTTGTTAGATTTTGGTTTGCATTTTACTTATCTAGAAGCCCACTGCCTAAGAGCCACTCCTTTTAAACCTCTTTGTTGCTTAAATTTGGCCAAAAGGGTCTAGTTGGCACTGACTCCCACCTAATCTGCTTGTTATTCCCTCCTGACGTAGGACCAAGACCAACGAACCAAACAAATCCAGGAAAAACCACATCCTGACAATGACCAATCAAGAAAATCTTCAATCTAAGGTCATATCGCCCTGAATGCACCCAATCTTGTCTGATCTCAGAAGCTAAGTAGTGTCAGTCCTGGTTAGTACTTAGCTGGAAGACAGATCTTCGGAAGAGACTGCTCAGAGACAAGCAATTTGGAGACAAAGGGGGGAATGCCATTAAAGTTCCAAAGAAGTCACTGGTGTCAGACCTCTCAAAAATAACCAAGGCAGAGAGGATTAAAGAAATGGTTCTTATGCATGTGTGGCTCTCTGACATTAAAGCCCTTCTAGACACAAACTCATATTTTTAGACAGGGTCTTCTACTTAAATAGAGACAAAATAACTATTTTTGTTGTCTCTAAACATGTCCTTTAATACTTAAAGATGATAGTTTTAAACAATGAATTTTCTTGGACATATATACTAACAGTATATTGCTGCCAAGGTAATTCTATTCAGTTAAAAAAATACTGTCTGGATAAAAAAAAAAATTAAATGTCCAACCATTAAAATCCCATTGGAGGGCCCTTTTGTTGTTATCTTGTCTACTCCCACCCTTGTTAAAGTAGCAGTGATTTCTCTTTGTATCCACCACATTCGAGTCAAGCCAGATTCTCTCAAGTGAGAGTGCATCCCTGATCGAGCTTCACCCTGTAGGATCACCCTCTGGAACCTGAGCACCCTCCCTCAGCAAGACTCCATTTCCCAGGAAACAATAGGGGACCAAGAATGAAGGGACAACAGCTCTGCACTAGTCACCTTGGAAGCTGACTAGTCTACAAGCAGCAGAAGTTTGGAGTCAACTCTCCAACAGGACAAACAGGCTATGTTTTTCACCCAGTTATTTTACTGTAATGCATTGTCACCCCTTGTCTGTATCTGTTGCTGTAGTTCTCACCCTAGTCTTCGCCATAGGCTTGGCAGACACCACCCCTGCTTATTGATCTCACTGTGAAAGGTTTTTATTTGCTTTCTTCTACCTCTTTTGAGCAAGATGTGTAATTACTATTTATTACAACTGCTCTGGTTTAACAGAGGGCTAAATATGCAGTCCTCCTTCACAAGGGGACAGCCGCCCCTAACACACTGGTGGCACCTGTAACCCTGTAAATTTCACTGTACTTAAGCCATCTGATTAAACGGGAAAAAGTAATTAGTATAAAAATAGACCCTGAGAGTCTGATACACCTCAAATTAGTAACCATTACCCATGAGAGTTCCTCATACTAAGTTTTTCACTCCTTTTATAAGGAGATGAAAAATGAATTTTCCATCTCTGCCAAAGCTAAAAATTTGTTCCTCTCACTGGCTGAGTCTACAGCCCAGACACTAAATGTCACTTCATGCTATGTTTGTGGGGAGGACCAACATGAGAGACCATTGGGCTTGGGAAAAAGATGACCAATGGCCTTACATACATATAATGATGCTATGAAAATACAAACCCCTAAATTAAGATGATGCTCTTTGACCCTAAGTGGGTCCAAGCATCAAGGGGGAAATAATGTAGCAGGGAGGAAAATCAGAAGAAAACAGTCTAGGCCTAAGTCCTGATAAAGTAGCAGGGAGGTAGGGGTGGCATAGCAGAGAGGTAAAACCTGAGAAATCTGAACATGAGGAAGGTCATGTAACACCAGGAAGGGGAAAGTCACTTAACACTAGGATAAAATGGCCAATAAAGTTAAATATAACCATATATGGATTAGGCCTTGTGTTTTGCTTCTGTAACCTGCTTGCAAGGGCATATAAGGTGAGACCCGTTTGTTCTTGGGGCTCAGCCTTTGGACATGAGTCTACTGAGTCTGTGCTGGCACAATAAAATGTTGTTTCCTGCTAATTGCCTCAAGAGTCTCAGCTAGCAAACTCCTGCAACATTATGACCAACAAAGATTAGCAGATCTCAGTCCACTCCAACAACCAGATAAAATACAAGTACTCTTTCAGTGGGCAGCCTGAATCTCCCACAGTCAGTGCAGTCCCCTTTTTTTCCCTTGAAATAAAACTTTTGCCTGAAAGTTCCTGCTCTAGAGTCTAGTATTTAGTAGGGTGAAAGTGAAGATTTTGTCCCATCAAGGGATGAAGCAAAACATCATAAGTATTCAAAATTCTTTTTTTCCATGTTTTTTATATATGTAGTTAAGAGTTCTAGGCCAGAGGCCCAGCTCCAGGGATTCGCACAGGTCAGGTACCACTACTCACCCTAGTATGCCAATTAAAGAGACAAGTTGTGGTGAAGGTCAGAGAAAGGAGATTTAACATGCTGATTGCACACCAGAAGAGCAGAAGGAATCTCAGCACATCTTTGGAATACTGGCATGAGCTTTAGGTTTAAATAGAGGAATAATATGGGCAGGGGATAAAAACTACACATAATGAAGTAGTTCCAGTCAAAGTGTGGCCTGGTTGACTCTTGGCCCTTGTACTGCCAAGGGTTCCAAAGAAGTCGTTTTCACTGTCATCACTTGTGGGGAGCATTCTGGTTCCTATGAGATGATTACTCCTGTTCTTGGCTACAGCCTCATCATTACAGGTAATTGTCTTCATTTTCCAGGTGGTCTGTCCTAGGAAACTGCAGTTTCTTTCCTTAGGGGTAATTATCATCCCTTGTCAAACAGATGTTATGGATCAGTCCTGTCCTTCCCAGCATTTCAGGTGATTGTAGAAGAGAGAAAGAATCAGAGCAAAGGAGACAGAAGCAAAATGAGGCAGGTATACCATGTTTTTCTTCCACGTTTAGTTAACCTCAGTTCTTTTTATCAAATGCAGTTTCTAAGTACTTGTTATATGTATACATTTTATTATTATTATCTATAGTTACCCTACTGTGCAATAAAGCAGAATTAATTTCTCCTATCTAACATAACAATATTTAGAAATTATTTAGCAAGTAAATTCTAGAATGCAAGATAGAGTGCTTGCATTTACACAGTTTTAAGTATGGATCATAAACAGTTTAATTCTATTTAGGGAAAACAAACACAAACTGTCCTTCTAAAATAAATCATGATAAATAAATAAATAAGTGGAATGATTTCTTCATGAGCAACTCTTTAATGAAAACCACATTGGCCAAAAACCCCTCTTCATCTTAGAAAATAGTTATACTGCATTGTTGTGGTTAGGGGAATCAAACCCAGGGCCTTCTGCATACGAGGTAAGTGCTCTATCACTGAGCTACACTACAAGTCCCATATAACCGTGTTTTAGTCTATTCATCCTTAAAAAGATTTTATTATCTTCTTGGGAAAAAGTTTATATATTATATTCCATCATCCTTTGTGAATTATCTGTGATAAAATACACAAATGGAAAAATAGCTAAGTTAAAGAAAGGAATTGATCTTCTCTATTTCCACAAAACAAAATGCCATGAAGTTCCTCATCCTTGCCTGCCTCCTGTCTATTGTTTTGCAGCTGGGTCTATTTCCTGACCCAGTTCATTTTGGCTATAAACAGGGTAGCTTCAAAACAATAGAAGTATGTTTCTTGTCCTCTGGTTGCTAATGAGTGCTCTCTTCTGGTTCATAAATGGCCAATTTTTCTCAGTTGTCTACATCTGGTGAATGATGTAGATACTCTCTCTGAGGTCTCCTTTAGAAACTCACTCTCTCAGGCATGCTCTGGTATACATTTTGAGGGACTGAGGAACAGTACTGGGGTTTGAACTCAGAGCCTTATGCTCACTAGACAGGCACTCTACCACTTGAGCCACTCCACCAGCCCTTTTTGTGTTGGGTATTTTTGAGACAGGCTCTCACTTTATACCCAGGACAGCCTGGACCATGACCCTCCTATTTATGCTTCCAGCATAGCTGGGACAACAGGTGTGCTCTTATTGTTTGAGATAAGAGCTTACAAATTTTGCCTGGGCTGGCCTCTAAGGCGATGCTTTCAACCTCCATCTGTGAAGTAGTTAGGATTATAGGCTAGAGCACCATGCCTGGCTTCTCTGGGATACTTTAACTCATTCTTTTATTTACTTCTATTCCAATAGTTGGCCTCCATAATTTCTGTTCATGAAAACTTTTTACCCAGCTAGAATAAAGTGAAATCTATGATAGCTGTAAGACAATGAGAACTAAACACTGCTCTTGCCACCAGTGTCTAAGAACTTAAAAATAATATTGGATTATGTCAAATGCTCATCATATCAGGAAAATGACTTCAATCTTTGATTTTGGCTTCTGCATGAGACATGATACTTGAAAGATATTAGTTACAACATAAGTTATAAACCCAATGAAACATGTATTTCCTCTCAGAAATTCATTATTTCTAATATACTTCAGTAACTTATGACCTATTTACACATATACCATTTAAACGTGTTAAATATTGTGTTAGTCATTTTTCATCACTGTGACAAAATACCTGAGCAATTCAATGTAAAGGAGAAAAGACATATTTTAGCTCATAATTTCAATCAGTGGTTGCTGGCCCCATTGCAGAAAGAGAGAGAGAGAGAAAAGAGAGACAGAAAGAGAGAAGACAGAGAGAGAGAGAGAGAGAGAGAGAGAGAGAAGAGAGAGAGAGAGAGAGAGAGAGAGAAAGGACCTGGAACAAGATATACAAAGGCATGCCATTAGTAACCTTTGTCCTTTAGTAGGCCCCACCTCCTACTAGACCATTCAGCTATGAACTCATTGATGGGTTAATCCATGGATGAAGTTAGCACCTTCCTGATCCAGTCACCTCTTAATAGTGCCCCCACCTGGGGACCAAGTCTTCAACAAATGCTTCATTTTGGGGGACATTTCAATCCAACTCATAATAAATATATTGTTTTTGTTAAAAGCTCAAGTGCACAAACAATTACAAAGTGTTGGAAATGTAGTCATTAGAAAAGGATTTATTCCAAATGCAGAATTATTTAATATGGTGTAATGCACACAGAAGTCTGCAAATTAACATTGACTAACTTCCTTTCACAAAATTTGTGAAAGTCTTTTCACATCAAATTAAAATGAAAACAAATAGGAATTAAGCCTGGGCATATAAATGAACCCAAACTTTAAAACTTTTTCTTTTTTATTTCTATCTAGAAAAAGATACTGCTCCTCTCTTCCAGTGAAGTAAGGCACTTTGCTAACAACTTAGTAACAGATGCCACCAAATCCTCAGTGGCATGGTGTATAGCAAATTTGGGCAGGGGACTCCAGAAATGTGTACATCAAAATGTATGAGGTAAGTTTGCTTTTCTGTGCCTCACTGAATTATAGGATCAAAAGAGAAATATAGTAAGTTTGTGCTTACTTAAATTAGTCAGCTTTCCGTCACTGTAACAAAGTACATAGGACAATCAGATTATAAAGTAGAAAGGGTTCTTTAGACTTCTGGTTTCCAAGGTTTCAATCCATGGTTGCCTGGCCTTGTAGCTTTGGGGCTGTGGCAGCACAGTACATCATGAAGACATTGTGTGGCAGAAGTGGTGCTCACATCACAGCAGCTAGGACGCAAGGAGAGTAAAACAGGAAGGAGCTGTGTTCCCACTATGTCCTTGTATATGAGTGTCTTCAGTGAACTAATTTCCTGTCAATAGTGCCATCACCCGGGAGACCCAAGCTTTTGGCATATGGGCCTTTGGATGACATTTAAATCTAAACCATAGGAGTTGTCCTTTGTGATATGTGCAGAAAAATGTGTGAAAATAAGTACATAAAATATGTTATTTTTTTCATGACAAATCTTCGGGAATCTCTCAGGAAGTAAATCATAACAGTTTTACATTAAATAAAAATTTTAAAATGCTTCTTCATCTTGCCAAAGTTATTACATCAAATACAAATTATTTTGCAGAAATATGGGTTGGATCGAGTGTGTAGTCATTCTTCCTATTCAGGTAAAACATATTTTTATTTCCCCATTTATGTTTTATTTGGTGAGTTTTTCTTATTCTTAGAAATATGTTATTTTCTCACTCATTCAACATGAGTGTTTTCCTTATTCTTCAATGTGAACATGTGATATTTCCGTTGAGACCTTAGGCAGGAAAGACACATTGTCAAAGTGCAATCTTCCTAAGCCGAGTCATTAATTGTTGCTTGATTCTCTCAACTCTATACTCGTTTTGTCACAATCTTGTATTTTCTTAAATTTTATAGCAAAGAATTCTGTACTAGCTTTGCTGTGGGTTACTGGCTTTCCTATTGAATGGAGGGCTAAATTGACACTAAGTTTTTTTATTTTCTTTCTATTTTAGGAACGCTTGCTTCATTATCCCATGAGATAAAACATTTTGATACATGTCATCACAGCATTAATTTTAAATACTATTTTCATTTTGATCTGCATTGAAATTGAAGAGGTGAGAGGATGTGTTAAACTCAAAGCACATTTGTAAATCAGTAATCTCTGTCCACATTTGAATTAATGACAAAGCATTCTAATGGATTACTTCCACAAAAAATCCAGTTGAGAAAGGTTTATTTTTGCAGACCATCACTAATTATCTAACTTCTCTAATTCTCTTAACAATGGAAACTTTACCCTTAAGTGGGATGTATTATCATAAACCAGTATTGCCCAAACTTGCCACTTCAAATACTTGCCATATCCATGCCTAACTCACACTGTGTTTGATTAATATTTTAATTGACAATCTTAAAATGGTTTGTCTTAAAGAAAAGCTTTACATAATCATAACCTAAATCATATGTTTGCTATGCAATTATTCATAGTATAAAAAACAAAACTTTAAATTGTATATATTGCCTAAATCTTGTGTGTTTACTTACTGATTCATTTAACAAAAACCTATAGACATGAACTTAATTCAGATGTTATTTTAAGGCTGTGAAGATACAACAGACCAAAAACTGACATGATTTTTGTCATTAAAACAGTAATGTTGTCAGTTAAACATGTCCCCCCCAAAAGAATTTTTCTTTTTACAGTAAAGAGAGAAGATATATTCTGTAATTAAAACTATAGGAGTATAGGAATAATGAGTTAAATTCTTCTTTCCTTAAGGAAAGTCCAAAAATGTATAATAAAGCATAGTTCATTTATATTAATTTGAAAATGTTTCAGGATTTTATATATGATTTGTAGTTCCAAAGTTGTAATAAGGAGAAATTATGCAAAAGATATTAAATAGCTAATAAATTACATGGCAGTTTTAATTTATTAAAATTGGCTATTAAAGCTACAATGTATTATAAGCATGTAATACTTCTATTTTGTTTATTTTACTCCCTGCTTTTTTGTTGGTATATCGCTCAACTCTGATGCCAAGCTTGTGCCAATAAGTGACTATTACCTTCACTTGGTCCATTCCCCAATACTGAATGAAGAAGGAGGTCAATGGTGAGGTAGGGTACCCAACCAAGAAACATTTGCAGTAAGAAGTAGCCAGATGGATGAGCCCCTTATGAAAGGGTGTCCCAGGAGGGAACAAAAAACACTAGAGCATAGTCCAAGGGTATCTAATGGATAAATCAGTAAATACACTTTTATTTTCCTCTAATTTAGGGGCCTTAGTTTGAGAGGCTATGGCCATATATGGCTGGCAATTGCCACCTTAGAAATGGCAGGCAAGATACCTGCACCAGGCTTCCTTTGCTTATTCATTTAACCCTACTTGCTCCCTGTGGACATTAAGGGCTCTGATAATGAATGTTTTAATTTATTTAACTCTTTTTAAACACATATTCAGTAAATTAGGCCTTTATATCTAAGTGTGGGGGGGTTCTAATAATTAATCCAAGTGTTTTGAAAATAAAAGTATTTTCTTACAAGCACTGATGTTTAAATAATGTAAAGTTGTTCCTTATTTTCTGTCCCAAGGAATCTGAAGAAATAATGTGGGTAGATCATTGTTTTTCATCCTAATAAGTTGTTAACATCACCTAATATTTTCCTGGGTTTTTGTAACTTTGGCTGTTTATTCTAAACAGAAAATTGAGCTGACTTAAAGAAGAAAAGCACTACCCTCAACCAATTGGTAAATTTCACTTAACACACTGTACTATCAGATCAAAGATTGTACATCTTTCCAAATGGTCAGTATCTTACCCTTCTTTCTCAGGGATGTATGACTCACATTTCAGAGCAAATTATACTTCAAAAATCTGCTAAACTGGGTGCAGTCACTTATGCTTATAATCCCAACTACTTAGAAGGCAGAAATAGGAGGATCACCATTAGAAGCCTTCTCTGACAAAAATAGTAAAAGTTAGAGAGACTCTATACAAAGAACAAGCCAGGAGTGGGGGTGCATTCTATATTGCCAGTTGTGTGAGAGGCAGAGGTAAGAAGATCAAGGTCCAAGTTCATCCCCAGGATAAAAGCATAAGACTCTACTGAAATATAAGTAAAGCCAAAAGTGCTGAGTGTGTAGCTCAAGTGATAGAGCTTGGAATGCACAAGGTCCTGACTTCTAACCCCAGGGTCACAAAAAAAAAAGAAAGAAAGAAAGGAAGGAAGGAAGGAAGGAAGGAAGGAAGGAAGAACAAGAAAGTGCTTAATTTCTCTGACATAGTGATGTTACCTTAACAAATAGGTCTGCATCTACCTTACAAGAATAATGGTGTCTGCTAATTAAATATTATTGAATTCTAAACCTAAAATAATCTTGTTCAAGCTTCAGTGATCTAATTTAAACCCAAATATTGCCCACATCTATCTCTCAAGTTCTTTTCAATTTATCTTTTTCTTAACAACATGTGTAAAGACTACGGCAACTCTACTTTCAAGGCTATGAGGTGATCTAACTCAGCCCCAGTGAAATGAAGTCTTCTGACCATTGTGAAATTGAGAGGCTGTAGTCTTGAAACTTGTTTTCTAACAATCCCAGACCTACCATGCAGCATCTACTTGCCATAGTTAACACTCATGCTCTGAGTGAAAATTTCTTTCCTAGTATTTCTGCACCTGCAGGTGTTCTGTGAAAATTAAATGTGGCAATATAATGTAAAGAAAATAAGAAATTCTGAGGACACAGAAGATGCCACAGTGGCAGCTATTATTATCTTGTTTTACAAACAACAAACTCTCTCTAAAACCTGTGTCATAGAACAAGTGACTGCTTGAACACTATCAAAATCCCATTCAACTAAAAACCTACATGAACGCAGAACTTTGTCTTTTGTTTAATTTTAATAATAGTATGATTTAAATTCTACTTTTGCCCAGTTCTATAGTCCTGCCTAATATTTGACCAAACTGATGCACCATGGTTAAAAAAGATTTGCCATAGACATTTCTATCTAGCTCATAAATATTCCCAGGTAATTCTAAATATCACATTGCTTTTTAATGACTTATTAGATTTCCCTTTGTGTGACTTGGAGATCTTACTGAACCTCTACATCTGATTTCTGGAAATCCTCAAGTTTATAGAACCATAAGACTAGCATTAAAGTAAGAACCAACCCAGGGATAGCAGGCATACATGATAGCTACTACCCCAAGTGATTTACATGTATTAATTTCTGTAATCCTAAACAGTAAGTGACATTTGGAAAAGCTAAGCATCCTGGACAGGATCTAAGGCTCCACAGCATCAGGGGAGTTTAAGTTTATTCTATTTGACAATATATGGAAAAAAGTGTAATAATTGGTATACTTATCTGGTAATTAAAAAGTTCTTTCCATCTTATCTGAACATATGTATTCTTGCTGTTTAAACAATTTTAGATTGAAATGTGAATTATCAATATAACTTCTTCAATTCTACAGTATACTTTCTGAATGGAGACACAATTTTAGTGAGTTTCCCATGATGAATTTTTCTTTGGTTAAGTCTACTTACTATCAAGTTGGCCTAATCTGATCCACAACAATTGTTTAATATGTAATCATTACAGCAAATTTACTTTTCTTCTAGTACAAAATCAACCAGTATTACTGACAATAGTCACTCCTGCTACATTTCTATATGTACATCACTATTGCCTGGATATGAATCCATTGAATCACATTAAGACAACCTTCTACTTCTGGGGAGGGGGTTTTGGCAATTTTTTTTATTATGAGTATTATTCTTATCATCAGAATGATTCTACATTTAATATAAATTTATATTTCAGTTGTTTTACTATTCTGTTGTGCTGAATTTAGAGATTTTTCTCTTTCCTTCTAATAAATAAATTTATAATTAACATCCAGTAACTCATGCTTTGCTGAGTTTTGACTACTGCTGTTTTTTAGCTTTTTTAAAAAAGAGAAAACTTTAAGACAAGCTGACAAGTTTCTTCATTAAAACTTTAAGTCAAGAAATTATAAGCTAATATAGTTAGGTTAAAAATAGAGAAGAAGAAAGTCTTATTGAAACAACTTAATCCTATTTTTTTCTTTTTAAAGTTATAGCTGAATCATGAATGAAATCCACACAATATGCAACTATGTAATTTAAGCATTCTTTTAAAAATAAATTATAGGTTTTTCTTCCTTTCAAGGTGCAAGAAATACTCAATTTAGCCAGCAGAATATTTTTTTGTGTAGTGTACTGAGGACTGTCTTTATTTATTTTTATATTCAAGTGCATACATTGTTTGAGCCATTTCTCTCCCCTGCCTCCTGCCACTTCCTCTCCTCCAACTCCCCTCGCTACCAGGCAGAACCTGTGCTGCCCTTTTCTCTAATTTTGTTGAAGAGTAGACATAAGCAATATTAAGAAAGACATAGTATTTTTTCTAGTTGAGATAAGGATAGCTATACAGAGAGATTCCTGGCATTGCTTCCATGCACAAGTGTATTGCAACCTGAATTGATTCATCTCTACCCAACCTCTTCACCACTACTTCCCAGTCATCTTCCCATATTGACCTCTGTTGCTTTAAGGTTATTATATTAGCTTCTCTGCAGTGGGGACATCAAACACTTTCAAGTTTTGGGTTTCCTACCTATCCCCATACCTGCCATATGTGCTCTCCCCTTAGAGTGTGACCCAAGTCCAACCACATTGCTGCATTTGTCCTCAATCTAAAGTCCACATGAGGGAGAATATATGATTTTTGGTCTTCTGAGCCTGGCTAACCTCACTCAGGATGATATTCTCCAGTTCCATACATTTACTTGCAAATGATAAGATTTCATTCTTCTTCATGGCTGAGTAAAACTCCATTGTGTATAAATACACATTTTCTTAATCTATTCATCAGTAGTGGGGTATATTGGCTGTTTCTATAACTTGGCTATTGTAAACAGTGTTGCAATAAACATTGGTATCCCTGTGTCTCTAGGGTAACCTGAGTTGCATTCCTTTGGGTATATCCCTAGGACAGGATTGCTGGATCATATAGCAGATCTATGTTTAGATTTTTAAGAAGCCTCCATATTTTTTTTCCAGAGTGGTTGTACTAGTTTGCATTCCCACCAGCAGTGGATTAGGGTTCCTTTTTCCCCACATCCTTGCTAACACCTGTTGTTGGTGGTGTTTTTGATGATAGCTATTCTAACAGGGGTGAGGTGGAATCTTAGTGTGGTTTTGATTTGTATTTCCTTTATTAGCCAGCAGAATTTTCTTTAAAACTTAGTGATTTCTTGAGAGCTTATCTGGAGATTCTAGAAGGGGAGAAGCTAACTCGTATATCCTTGGGCAAAAAACGACCCTCTTCTATCAGGAATGATTGTCCACTGAGTGCAGCAGCTTCTGGGAAGGAAGTGCATGGGAGGTTGGAACACTTGCCTAGCCAGCCAGATCAGCTGAATCAACCTTGGCTATCAACAGGGTGCCAGAACACCCTCACATCCTCAATGATTTCTCTGTGTGACATTTAAGGGAAGGATACTTGTGGAAACAATCTTCTGTGAAAAAAATGACTAAATTTTGTTGTTATTTGAACAGGAGAGGCTGTACTTATACTCTCCATAGTAGAAACACCTGCTGTGTAGCATTGTTTTTCATTCACATGTTCATTTACTGATTACTCCTTATGTACTGTATAATAAACAAGAGGTGTAATAGGTACAGCACGTGATATGCATCTGTCCGCATCAATGTCAGTTTCAGAAAAGAGTATTAGTAAGATTCTGTGATGACACAAATAATAAACTCAAGTGACTGGTGATTCTGGTGAAACAAGTCTTGTAGGATCATTATTAATGCAAGATGATATTTAATTGGAAAAACTGATAAATCGTGTGGCAATTATGAAGAAAACTAGATGTTATAGGATGGTATCAACATGACTTTAAAAAATTTAGTTTTAAAGTTAATTTAAAGGAAACGCATTCTTTATTGCCTGAAAGTATTTTGCTTAAAAAAACCAGTAAATCTGGATTTAAATTAGATAAAACAATTCCAGTTGTACAAAGTAGTAGCTTCTTCTGATGACTACAGACTTACTGAGGTAAATAAAAATATTTGTAAATATTTTGTAAGCATTTGTTGAAATGAAGACATAATTCTGGAGTTGAATAAAGATAGATGTCCTCTTTGTGTCATAAACTACAGAAGTCTGATGACAATTTATATTTATTCAGATACTTATTTAGTAGGTATTTAATTGCCTACTCTGTGTGACATACTCTTTTAGGCACTGAATTGATTATATTCACAGAAATTTTCTGCAAATATCTTCTCCACATTAGGTCAGAATGTACATGTACTTACAAGATTATAAATTTTATAAATAATCTATTATTTTTCTTTTCTGTATTAAGATTATCTAACTGGAAAATCTAACTTCTGTTTGCATTTTCTCTTGCATCATAAAACATCACACTACCAGGAAATTTTGGTATAAGTGCCAACAATAAAAGACCATGAATTAGTGTTCTCTCTGTATTTCACAACACTTGGCTTCTGAGTTGATGTGTTTCATTTAACAGTCCAAACTATCAAGCTGCTCTCATTGTTGTTTCAAGTAACAAACATCCTTTTTCTGAAAGCACTAAATATTAAGCATATTTTTGTGTGTGTATTAATTAATTCTATTTTTATATTTATAGTGCAAATTGATATGAGCATTGTTAGTCTTTTCCTTTCCCAGTTCATGAGACTGAATCATCTTTATATAGGGATTAGTTTGAAGTGAATTATTTTTCATCATTGATACATTTAAATTACACATTTGTAAGATACAGTGTTATGTTCTGATGTAAGTATGAATTGTGTAATGTTCAAATCAGGATACACATACCAATTTTCCAAAACATTTATCATTTCTTTATAGCTAAAATAACCAAAGTATTTTCTTCTACTTTTAAAAAATATAGAGTATATTATTATTACACAATAGAACACCAGATCTAATTTCTCGTGTTCAGTATAATTAATATTCATTGATTAAAGTTTCACCACTTTTTCCCTACTCTTCCCCAAAGTCAAGTAATTCTAAGTTAACCTGTCATATTTCATACCCCACACATCTCCAAACACCTGACATTTCCTAGCTGACCCCAATGTCACTTCCCAGCAGTGGGCTCACACTGAGAACACCATGCCTCTAATGTCCTTCATGAGTGATGTCAAGACAGACTTCTGCTTCACAAGTACATGTTGAGAGACACTAGCTGTCAGACACCATTCAAGATGCTGAAGATATATCAAGGAATTAAAAAAGAAAAGCCTTTCTTTGAGGAATTTACCTTGTGGTTAAGAGAAGTAGACAAGTAGTAAACAATAATCCAGGAAATGACAATCATGCTTGACAAATAGAAGACAGGACAAAGGAATAGAAGCTGTTTTAAACAACATGGCCAAGATAGACTCTCTGGTACAGTGGCACTTTAGAAAAGACTTGAATTTAGGTTGCAAATGAGCATGGAGAAAAAAAATACCAAGCAGGTGAAAGTACAGGTTAATTTTGCTAGAAATATGTTGGCTGCATGCAGAGAAACTTTCAGGAAGACAGCATGGATAAAGTAGGAAATAAACTAGGTCACAGAAAAAGGGTTATACATATTATTAAGGTTATGTAGATCAAATCTATATTTTAGGTTGAGAAGTACACAATTTAATTTATATTTTGGAAGGAAGGGGAAGTTTGAAGAAAAGATCATTTTGGCCTTATAGAAACCACTAGGCTTTTTTTATTTCCACATACTTTTATGCTACCTAATTATTTCTTATTTTATTGCATTTTCTTCTAACCCTGAACTTCATTTTTACAATTAAATACATGCTTGCAATCAGTACAACAAATCTAGTTAACCTTGAGATGTAAGTAACTCAGTTTGCTGATCTCTCAATCATTAAATCCATAAATTCTTACACTGCTCCTTTCCCAAGAAAACTTCAGTGTACAGGGAAAATTAGCTATGTTTTCTGAATATAGAGTAGACTATTGTTTTCCTTATATTTTCTCTCATATATTTTAGGCTTTGCATCCATAAAATAACCTAATATACTATTAAGTTTATGAAATATCCAACTCTACTTACCCAACAGGTAATTTGACAAAACATTGCAGCTAGTTTGAACAAGAAAAAAATTAGTCTGTTTTGTCTGCCTAACTTTCCACTCTCACTCTTTCGTACAGGAACTTCTGTCTAATCTAATTTCTAACTCTATTCTCTAGTCTTTTAAAACATTTTATATTATTGTTGTACTAGGAGTACATTGTGACATTTGCAAAAGTGCTTATAATATATCTTAGTTAAATTCACCATTCTTCTTTATCCTTCCTCCCCATTCTTAGAATAGTTTCAGCACAACTCATTTTTCCATTTTCATACATGAGTACATAATATTTCTGCCATACTCACCTTCCCACAACTTTTCCATACATCCTGCCCCTCCCACTGGTACCAACCCCCCCAGACAGGAACTGATTTACATTCCTGTCCTTCATTTTTGAGAAAAAAAAGACATTTTTGTTTAAAAATATGCATACAGAGAGTTTCATTACGACATTTCCACATATATATGTATTGTATCCTAAATTGTTTCATCTCCTCCATTTTTTTCCTTTCTACCTTAGTCTTCTTTTTTTGGTGAACTCAACAGATTTAAAAATTCTAATATTTATTCTTATAAAAAAAGTACATCAATCACATTTATCTTCTTCACTTCTCCTCTAGCCTTAAGAGTTGAGATGCCAGTGCTTGCCTCAGCAGCATATATACTGGAACAATACAGAGAAGAATAGCACGGCCGCTACACAAGAATGACATGCAATCTCATAAAGTGTTCCATATTTTAAAAAGAAGAATTGAGATACTACACAGGTTGTCCAAAAGTATGTTCCCCCTGGTCCTTGTTTTGTATTTCTTCTATCATTTATGTAGAATATTTTCAACAAAAATGTTCTTTCTAATAAAGTTTATGATGATAAAAATAATTCAAAAGTTTATATTTGAGAAATTTCTATTTGCAATGTGATTTATGTCCATTCACATTTAATCCAGCTCCAACCATTATGCCAACCTTTCCAGGTGAAAAAACTACAGTTTCATAAGGGAAACTTATAATCACTGCAAAATTTGTTTATCAGTATTAAGCTTTTCTTCTTCAAATGTTATTCCCTTGGCTTCCACAAGATACAACTTGCCTAGAATTTTTTTTTCCATTCTGCTATTTGCATTCCTTTATTTTATCTCACAGAATTACATTTATGTGTTCTGTTGGATATACTTCACTTCTGACTCCACAGGATTCTTTTATGATCTCTTCTGCTTTCATAGTCTTAATTACAATCAATGAACTCATAAATCCCCAAACTACATCTCCAGTATGAAGTTTCTTCTCCCAATTTAAATTCATGTGCATAACTCTTGGATTTCTCTAAACATGGTGTCCTTTAATCTCATCTGTTTGACAAATCTCAAATAGAGTTTGTCAAAACCACCTATTTAATTCCACACCTGTGATGTATCAATGTCTCTTTACTCCTGTTTCTCTTGCTAAAGATCTTGGCAATTATGAAAAGCATTGTGTTCAGTGATACATCTTTTACTTAATTATAAAATGTCAAGACATGATCTCAGCTGTCAGTCTTCTAAAATGTCCTTTTATTTTGGAGAATGAGACTAATTAAAAAAAGAAAGTTTCTTCTGCTTTTATAGTCCACTTTTCCTGTTCCCACTGTCAATTATAATGCCTGAATGTCCTAGCTTTTTGAAACAGAAAATGAGTGAAAGAGTACATTTTGGTGTTTCAACCAAACCATAATTGGATTATATTTAATTGTGCAAATTACAATAACAAATTTTCTTATCTGGTAGGATGTTTTTGCTCAATAATGCCTTTAGATGATTATCTTCCTTATTGTTCATTTGGCACAAACATAGATATGTTATCAGAGTGCCTAATTAAATTGGCTAAATTAAAAAATGAAGAAATAAATGTAGTAAAACAGTAAAGGAGAAGAGAAGGAATAAAAAAAACAGGGACATCATTTGATATTTTCCACATAGAACCTAATTTTAAAAATTGGATATTTTTCAATAGGTACTAAGCCTTGTATGTTTTTTCCATTGAGAATATTCTGGAAATTATTTAAGAAGAGAGTACATATCTTTAATGCTTAGAAATAACACAAGAAAATATCAAGAATAATTAAATCAAATGACTAGAATTGTATATTTGTCTTAACAAAAACATTTATATTGTATTGCATATCAGTCAGACTTACCATGATTTGCAGTGGGGTTCCTACAACATACCATAAAAGGCATCTTGTTGTTCTAAACATTTGACACAAAATTTTGCCATAGGATTATTTATGACACCAGTTTCAAAGGTACAAAATATGTTTAAAAATCTAATATGTGATTGCTCTAATCATCTAAAAATATTGTTAAAATACAGGTTTCTAGTGTAATCTCAGGATTATATTTAGAAAGTTAGGAAAAAGAGGACTAGAATTTGCATTTCACACAGGCTCCCAGGTGGTGCTGATTCTGATAGTCCCATGTATCACCCTCTTGAGGAAACATGCACTAAAGTTTACCTAAAGGTTAAAAAATTATCAGATATTCAGTTCTGAAAATAATGAATTATCCAACCAGTAAGAATTCAGGTGGACTTGTTTTTTCAAATTTTTCTAGGATTGTAGTGACAATTATTTTGGAACATAACTCCATAAAGATTCAAAACAAGTAATTTGAATTCCAGTAGTAGTTGCCCTGTGAGATACGTAATATAAGGCTCCTATGGTCATTTTACCTTAAATATGAGAACTGTTTTATCATAGAATACCCAAAAGATTGCTAAACTTTGGTAAATGTTATCACCTACATTTCTAAATATAAAGAAATATTCTAAAGTCAAAGAAATGAGGTAAAAGTCAATTTTAAATAAAAACCTCTAGGAAATACATCTAAAGAAATGGTTCTAATTTTACCATATTAAAATTGCTTATTAGTGAATAGGTAAAATTTTGGAAAAATGTTAACATCATTGACATAGAGTCACACTATCTTTGCAGTGCATTTGCAGAGGTAGAAGAGATGGTATTCTGCAGAAAGATTTTTATCATTTCTATCATTTCTGCACTAGTTTACTCCAGCATGCATTTCCATTTGTTTTCTTTAACCATGCCTCAACAAGCAGAGAAATTAATGTTTGGTGGATACATTTGTTTCCAGGCTACTTCATCTCTACAATCTTGTTATTATATCATCACCTTATGAAGCTTGTTTATAGTTATAAAGACAGATTTGGGGAATTGTTTTCAGTTTCTATTACATGGTCTGATAATAGGCATCATTTAGAAAAATAAATGTGGTGTTTCAGTGTGTTTAAAAACCCCAGCCCTTTACAGAAGCTCACCATCTCTGCAGGCTTCAGCTCAGCTGCTCTGAGGCTTCAGTCTCATCTTGGGAAAAGGTAACATATTTACATACAATCTAATCTGATGTCTCAGTTGAATGTTTTACTTGCCAATAAAATTAGAAATCATTCATGAAAATGTGTATGACCTAGTGATAATTTTAGCAAAGCATTAAAATATGTGAAGTCCCCATGGTAGTTTCTTTTAAAAATATTTTAACTTTAATTTTAATTTGTAAATTATCATACATTGATAACATGAAGGAGTTTCATTGTGATAATCCCTTTGATGCATGTAGTTTACTTTGATCAAGTCCACCCTTCCATTATAGTCCCTTAAACTATTTGTCTCTTTTCGCCTTTTAAACAGTGCTTGATGGGATTCATTACACTGTCTTTATGTAAGTATGTATTATATACATGTTACATATATTATATATGTTATATATGTCACATATAACATATATTGTATATAATGTACTTCAATCCTCTTCACCTCTCAATACACTTTCCTTCCCCCCACTCTCTCCTGCTCCTGCTGAACCCCCAAAAATTCCCCTTTTACACTAATTTCCCACTGTTATTTTTCTTATTGTCATTTTTGTTGTTGTTATTGTTATCATAATCATCATTATCATCACTTTTGGTCTAGATTCCACAAATGAGTGAAAACATGTGATACTTGGTTTTGGACTTTGCCTTATCTTGATCAACATGATGATCTCTAGTTCCATCCATTTTCCTGCAAAGGACATGATTTCATTTTTTCTTATGGTTAAATAATACTCCATGGTGTGTATAATATTTTCTTTATCCATTCATCAGTTATTGGGCACATAGGCTGATTGCACAGCTTAACTGTAGTTTCTGTAGGTGAGTTCAGGATCTTGATTCCTTTGAGTTGATCTCAGTAAGCACTACACAAAGCAAATGATATGGAATAGGAAGAGATATGTTCCTTTTCTTCTGTTTGGTAAGAATTCCCAGAGTCCTTTTACCTCCTCACTATATCTCTTGTGAATTGTCTTAATAATCATATTATATTTAACTTAAATTACAAGTTCAACACTGGTTGGAAATAGCAAAAGCTTTCATTTTGCAACTGTATGAATTATGTTAAAAGTTGAAGTAAGTTTTTCAAACTTACTTTATTCCCTTCACTAAACATTTTCCTACCTCCTTTTGCCTTTTGCCATCTTGAAGACTGTTCTTATCCTGCAGAATTAACACAATGTAACACTTTTCTCTGATTCACCTATTTATTCTATTTGCCTTTTTGTTTCTTTTGTCATCTGCCATAAAAAGAACTTTTTATCATTTGATTTAGTATTGTGTTCTTTCAGAAATACTTTCTCACTCCCCTAAATATATGCATTTATGTCTATAACCATTTGTCTACCTAGTTACTAATCTTACTGCTTATATCTGACTCTAAGTCATCTATGTCCATTGTATATTAATAGAAGTTCAATTCAATAAAATCAATTTCTCAATGTAGCTACAAATATTTTTCCTGCCACATCTTTTCTACTTGACTTTTCTCTATATGATACCATTAACATTCTACTTCTCAAGAAAGAAACCTAGTTCATTTTATCTGACTATACAAAGCCAATCCCTTTGACTTGTCATTTTTAATTTCTAAGTATTTCTTCACACTCTGCCTTCATAACCATTCCTAATGGCATTCTCTAGATCCCTTTAATCTCAAATACAGGTTCATATTCCAGTGTCGTCATCACAGGCTGAACTATGTGCACTTCAGCATAGAATCGATTCTAAGTTTTGTTTCTTTGCATCCTATCAAAGTGTCTCACTCATCCTGCATAAACCAACTGAAATGCTGCCTCCTTCTTTCACTTCATCCATTAAAGATGACTTTTTTATTGTACTCTAGTACTTTATATTAGAGTACTTCTTGATTCATCAATATTCCCAGTCTCTAAATTCTGTGGTATTCTCTGGCAATGTATTTAAGTTATCATAGAGTCTGCAGTATGTTTGATAATGCTTTGGAGCACAAGGTGACCTTTTTTGAGTGAAGGCAGAAATGAAGAGTGTCAGTGATATTTCACTTCTGCTTTCACAGGACTCAGCCAAATATGAAGTTCCTGTCTTTACCTTTATCATGGCTTTCAGGATTCCCATGACTTTAAGTCCATCAAGAAATTATGAGGAACGTGTTCTCAAAAATTATCCAACAATTCTGTCATGTTCCTTATGTTCTGGCCTATATGTGCATTTAAATTAGGGGTGTCAACATATTACCTTCCAGCTAGAGGTTAAGCAAGAGAATCCAATGTGGTCTGGCTCTTTCTTTGGACAATATGCAGTTGTAACCTGATAGCAACCTAGTTTGGGTGTTGGGTTTATGAGAGCCACAGACTTCTGCAGCAGTGAAGGCCTCAAGTTTCTCTGGCTAGAGTGGGGAATGCTACAGGCCTTCTGCATTCTTATTACCTGAGTGAATCTTCTTCTTCAGGATTAATCTCAAGGGACAAGAAGAGAGAAGCTATGTTCATACTTCCCTTTATAAGGCCATCATCTAGCTACTTGCCTTCAAATAGTCATCATATTTCCACTGCACTTGATGCTCTGCCTCCAACATTCCATTGAAATAAGTGTTATTTTCTAGTTCGTTGTTATGGAGTGTTATACACCAGACATATCTAGTCATTGTTGATGTCACTCAGTGTCTCTCATTACTTAGTGTGTCCTATTGATGTGATATCTGAAAATTTTCCTTTCTATCACAAAAGGTAGAAAAATAAAAATGGCCCCAAATATAAAATTACAGAAGGAAGGAAATATGATATAGGATTAACAGGTAATAGAGAACACAGGAGTTACATAAGATGATGAGCTTATCATAGAGTGACATGGAGAGATTCCATCTAAGTTGGAAGGAAGAATTTTCTCTTCCTAGTAGTACTGCAGGGGTTGGCCACATAGCATCATGGAGGAAATATAAAAGTCATTTCAGTGACTAGCTGTAATCAGTGGTCCCACATGAATTACTGAACCATAAAATTGTTAGTATACAATATAGAAATGCTTTATCATTTTTACCATCTTTTAATATTTTTACACAGTGAATATCTATTTAAAACTAATTAAACATTCTATAATTCACACACAAAGCCCTGCCCATTTTAGTTGATTGAAGTCTTTTAATGACAATTATTGTGAAACACTTGAACAAACCTTGTCTCAAATCTGTAAAATTTTCACTTTCTTTTGTATATATATACAGAAGGGATCACAGATATCTACCATTTCAAATCCCAATTCATACCTTTACCTGTTCTGACTAACCAGGAGACATGATTAAAGAGATAAGCTATCTGTGTCTAGTGATATATTTACTTTCCAAACATATCATTGCTGAAGTGAAAGGAGAAAAACAAAAATAAGCCATAAAAACAAAACAAAAAATGCCAGTTTAAGAACTGAATGCTGTTGTATCTCCTCTGACATATTTTTATTTATCTAAATGCCTCTAAGAGAAAGATTTTCTCTGACCTGATTAAGAGACTGCATTCTGGGGAGAAGAATATGTGTGCTTTCATCCTGGCCCTAACAAATAATAAACTTGAAGGATTCCAAATATTTCTAATTTTCAATTCTTTCATCAATAATATAGCTATTACAACATATCTAACCACTTTACAGAGTTGGTGACACTACTAGAAGATACATCACACAGAAGCTCTTGGTCAAAATAGTTAATGATTACAACATACTGCCCTCCCAATAGAGCTGCCTTTACTGATGTTTAAAAGATTTCCTCTTAAAATATAACCTTTTGAATTGCTGCACAAGCACTGTTTGGGGACTTAGGAGAAATTGGGAGCATAAAACTACATGCAAACCTATGGAGTCAGAACCTGTATTTTAATATTTATAAAAGGTTCATAACAGTTCAAAAAGGAATTCTAATGAGCAATTTAGATTCAAATCAATAAAATACTTCTAACAAGGAGATATAGAAATAGTATTAATTTACTTTGTTGAAAAACTTATTATTCTTTTTTACATTATTTTTTTACTGGGAGTACATTGTGACATTTACAAAAGTTCTTACAAAATGTCATAGTTGAATTCACCCCCTCTATCCTTTTCTTTTGGCTCCCTCTCCCCACATTCCTGAAATAGTTTAAATATGTCTCATTTTTCCATTTTAATACATGAGTACATAATATTTCCACTTCATTTAGCCTCCTTCACCCCTTCCGTATATCCTCCTCCATCTCAGTGGTACCACTGCCAGACAAGATCTGTTTTACCTTTTTAGTCTCCATTTCTTAAAAGGGGCATTTTGTTTGTTTAAGATAGTTCTATAAAGAGTTTCCTTGTGACATTTCCATACTAATTTCACCAGTTTAGACACATTACATATTTCAAATTCTTTGATGGGTTCAATATTTATTTACTACAATATGTAGGGTTTTTTTCAGAGACAAAAGAACAATGTCCCACAACTTAAAGGTAAAAGGAGAAACAAGTATGGTATATGTTAAATGCATTTGATGATTTTATTACAGTTGATTCCTATAACATTAATGAAGTATAGAGTCTGGACATGATCCTGTAGGCACTAGATTACAGCTGAAGATATTCAATCAAAGAAGCAATTATTAGAATGTTAATTGGGGGAGATAAATATGAATGGAATGGGTACTCTATAATTGATGAGACAAATTAGATAGATTATTGTTAAATTTAAAATAAATTTAAATTGCATATGATAATTAAAACTTATTCAGATATTTATCATGCATTTGTCTACACTGTTTGAAATACATTTTTAATTATTAGATTTTATTTATTAAAATTATCTATAAATAGCTACTTTGTACCAGGCCATAATATACAGATATTTGTAGGCTTCTAATTTTAGAGGTGATATGTTTGATTTGGGGAGTGGGCATAGGTTAGAGTGAAAAATCTAACAGCTCCATATGTTTTCTCGTGCTTTATCAACATCAACCTGCCACAGTGTGTTGACAGGATTACCCAAAATATAATGTGGTTAAATAGAGTCCAAGCGTTAATGTACTCTCTATGCTCTTGATACAGTGTTTGGTTTTTTTTTTTTTTGCACTGCTTGGTTTGAACTCAGGGCCTACATTTTGAGTCACTTTACTAGCCCTTTTTTGTGATGGGTTTTTTTGAGATAAGCTCTTGCAAACTGTTTGCCTGAGCTGGCCTCAAAACCATGATCCTCCTGATCTCTGCCTCCTGAGTAGTTGAGATTGCAGGCATGAGCCACCAGTGCCCAGTTTAATACAGCATTTGTAATTAACATTTGACTTGCTGGTTTGTAACTTCAAAATGTTAAGCTGATTTCACTGATGATTATGAGTAATAGAAATTCATTCTTTTCACAATGCAATAAATTTCAGGCATATACCTATGTGGACTGTCTTTTCTTTATTTTTCAAATTTACATTTTAAATTGATATAACCATTCCTTAATTTTTTTGGTCATGATTGATTATTTTGTCTTTATTGCTATCTTAATGTTATAATTCTTCAATCTGTTTTTATTGGCAATTCTGGTGTTTCAACTCAGGGCCTCACACTTGCTAGGCAGGTGCTCTACCACTTTAACTACTCCACCAGTCATTTTTTTGGCTGGATTTTTCTTTTTTATTTATTTTTGTTTTTTTTAAATAGCCTTTATTTTTTGTGATGATTGGTATAGTAATTGCTCATTATAGAAAATTTAGAAAATAACCAAAATGCATAGAGAAAAATTATATTCTCATGTAGTCATGGTATCCAGAGAGCTTTTCTGAGCACATGTACACATATGTATTTGATTATTGGTAATGTCTCAAATTTGGAGTTAGTTTTTTATTTTTATTTTTTTTTAATAATTTTTATTGTTTTATTATTCATATGTGCATACAATGCTTGGGTCATTTCTCCCCCCTGCCCCCACCCTCTCCCCTACCACCCACTCCACCCCCTCCCTCTACCCCCCACCCCCTGGATACCCAGCAGAAACTATTTTGCCCTTATCTCTAATTTTCTTGAAGAGAGAGTATAAGCAATAATAAGAAGGAACAAGGGTTTTTGCTAGTTGAGGTAAGGTTAGCTATACACGGAGTTGACTAACATTCATTTCCTGTGCATGTGTGTTACCTTCTAGGTTAATTCTTTTTGATCTACCCTTTTCTCTAGTTCCTGGTCCCCTTCTCCTATTGGCCTCAGTTGCTTTTAAGGTATCTGCTTTAGTTTCTCTGCGTTGAAGGCAACAAATGTTAGCTAATTTTTTAGGTGTCTTACCTATCCTCACACCTCCGTTTTGTGCTCTCGCTTTTATCATGTGCTCAAAGTCAAATCCCCTTGTTGTGTTTGCCCTTGATCTAATGTCCGCATTTGAGGGAGAACATATGATTAGTGGTCTTTTGGGCCAGGTTAACCTCACTCAGAATGATGTTCTCCAATTCCATCCATTTACCAGCGAATGATAACATTTTGTTCTTCTTCATGGCTGCATAAAATTCCATTGTGTATAGATACCACATTTTCTTGATCCATTCGTCAGTAATGGGGCATCTTGGCTGTTTCCATAACTTGGCTATTGTGAATAGTGCTGCAATAAACATGGGTGTGCAGGTGCCTCTGGAGTAACCTGTGTCACAGTCTTTTGGGTATATTCCCAAGAGTGGTATTGCTGGATCAAATGGTAGATCAATGTCTAGCTTTTTAAGTAGCCTCCAAATTTTTTTCCAGAGTGGTTGTACTAGTTTACATTCCCACCAACAGTGTAAGAGGGTTCCTTTTTCCCCTCATCCTCACCAACACCTGTTGTTGGTGGTGTTGCTAATGATGGCTATTCTAACAGGGGTGAGGTGGAATCTTAGTGTGGTTTTAATTTGCATTTCCTTTATTGCTAGAGATGGTGAGCATTTTTTCATGTGTTTTTTGGCCATTTGAATTTCTTCTTTTGAGAAAGTTCTGTTTAGTTCACATGTCCATTTCTTTATTGGTTCATTAGTTTTAGGAGAATTTAGTTTTCTAAGTTCCCTATATATTCTTGTTATCAATTCTTTGTTTGATATGTAGCTGGAAAATATTTTCTCCCACTCTGTGGGTGTTCTCTTCAGTTTAGAGACCATTTATTTTGATGAACAAAAGCTTTTTAGTTTTATGAAGTCCCATTTATCTATGCTATCTCTTAGTTGCTGTGCTGCTGGGGTTCCATTGAGAAAGTTCTTACCTATACCTACTAACTGCAGATTATTTCCTACTCTTTCCTGTATCAACTTTAGAGTTTGGGGTCTCATATTAAGATCCTTGATCCATTTTGAGTTAATATTGGTATAGGGTGATATACATGGATCTAGTTTCAGTTTTTTGCAGACTGCTAACCAGTTTTCCCAGCAGTTTTTGTTGAAGAGGCTGTCTTTTCTCCATCGTATATTTTTAGCACCTTTGTCAAAGACAAGTTGGTTATAGTTGTGTGGCTTCATATCTGGGTCCTCTTTTCTGTTCCACTGGGCTTCATGTCTGCATTTGTGCCAGTACCATGCTGTTTTTATTGTTATTGCTTTGTAATATAGTTTGAAGTCAGGTATCGTGATATCTCCAGCATTGTTCTTTTGACTGAATATTGCCTTGGCTATTCGTGGCCTCTTGTGTTTCCATATAAATTTAATGGTAGATTTGTTTCTTGGATTTCTTTATTGATTTTTGTTTGGATGACCTATGTATTAAGGGTAATGGGGGGTTAAAGTCTCCCACAACCACTGTGTTGGAGTTAATATATGCTTTTAGGTCTTTCAGGGTATGTTTGATGAAATTGGGTGCGTTGACATTGGGTGCACATAGGTTGATAATTATTATTTACTTTTGGTCTATTTCCCCTTTTATTAGTATGGAATGTCCTTCTTTATCTCATTTGATCAATGTAGGTTTGAAGTCTACTTTGTCAGAGATAAGTATTGCTACTCCTACTTGTTTTTGGGGGCCATTGGCTTGGTAAATCTTCTTCCAGCCTTTCATCCTAAGCCTATGCTTATTTCTGTCAATGAAATGGGTCTCCTGTAAGCAACAAATTGTTGGATCTTCCATTTCGTCAAGCGGTGCCTTTTGATGGGTGAATTAAGTCTGTTAACATTAAGCGTTAGTACTGATAGGTATGTGGTGATTCCTGTCATTTAGTTGTCTTAGTTGTTTGAAGGTTTGATTGTGTGTACCTAAGTTGAGGTTACTCTCTAATTTCTTGCTTTTTCTTTTCCTGTGGTTTGGTGCTGCCTGTCTTTCATGGTTAAGTTGGGTTTCATTTTCTGTGTGCAGAATCCAATGAAGAATCTTTTGTAGCAGTGGCTTTGTGGTCACACATTGTTTTAATTTCTGCTTATCATTGAAGACTTTTATTGCTCCATCTATTTTGAATGATAGTTTTGGTGGGTAGAGTATCCTGGGGTTGAAGTTATTTTCATTCAGTGCCCGGAAGATCTCACCCACACTCTTCTTGCTTTTAATGTTTCTGTTGAGAAGTCTGCTGTGATTTTGATGGGCTTACCTTTGATTGTTATTTGTTTTTTCTCTCTTACAGCCTTCAATATTCTTTCCCTATTTTCTGTACTTGTTGTTTTAATGATGATATGTCATGGGGTAGTTCTATTTTGATCTGGTCTGTTTGGTGTCCTGGAGGCCTCTTGCATCTGTATGGGAATATCTTTCTCTAGATTTGTGAAATTTTCTGTTATTATTTTGTTGAATATATTATGCATTCCCTTTGCTTGCACCTCTTCTCCTTCTTCAATGCCCATGATTCTCAAGTGTGGTCTTTTGATGGAGTCAAGATCTTGCACTTTCTTTTCACAGGTCTTGAGTTGTTTAATTAATAGTTCTTTGGTTTTTCCTTTAATTATCATTTCATTTTCAAGTTCTGAGATTCTGTCTTCTGTTTGTTCTATTCTGCTGGATTGGCTTTCCATTTTGTTTTGCAATTCTGTTTGGTTCTTTTTTCTGAGGTTTTCCATATCCTGGGTCATTTCCTCTTTAATGTTGTCTATTTTTGTCCTGAGTTCATTTATCTGTTTATTAATTGTGTTCTCTGTTTCACTTTGGTGTTTATATAGTGCTTCTATTGTTTCCTTTATTTCTTCTTTTGCTTTTTCAAATTCTCTATTTTTGTTGTCTTGGAATTACTTGAGTGTCTCCTGTACATTTTGGTTGGCCATATCCAGTATCATCTCTATAAAATTCTCATTGAGTACCTGTAGTATGTCTTCTTTTAAATTATTCTTGTGGACTTCATTGGGTTCTTTGGCATAGTTTATCTTCATTTTGTTGGAGTCTGGATCTGAGTATCTGTTTTCTTCATTCCCCTCTGGTTCCTATACTAATTTTTTGCTGTGGGGAAACTGGTTTCCCTTTTTTTTGTGTCTTCCCATCATTGCTCTTGATACTGTTATTGTCCCTGTACTGTGTGCAATTAAGTATTTTCTGGCTTGTAATAATACCACTAGTGATATTTAGAATGAAAGGGTGAGAGGGGATGGAAAACAAAGAAGTTAAAGGAAAAGGGAAAAACAAATAATCAAGTAGAAAAAAAACAAAACAAAGCAACAAACAAAAAAAGTTTCAAAGATATAAACAGGGAGAGACAGTGTACTAATCAACCATAAGCTGAAAAGGCATTAGAGAGACAGAGAAAGGATTGAAAATAAAAAATGAAAAGAGTAAAGATAAGAATAAAAATAAAAAATAAGTAAATGAAAGAAAAAAATGTATATATATAAAATAAAACAAAATAGAAAATAAAAACCTCCAAGTTCAAATGCAATAAAGTTTCAGTCTTAAGAATTTTGGTGTTTGTCCCTCAGGCTACAGTCTTGCAGATGATGCCTCAGATGTTGCTCTGTAGTTGTCTCATCAAAGGGAAGACATAAAGTAGAATAAAACTGCACCAAAAAAAAAAAAGCCCACCAAGTGTCCCAAGTTCAAATGCAATACAGTTTCAGTAAGTTTTTCAGCATGCAGGTGTAGTTCGGTTGTTTTCTCATCAAAGGTAGAGAGAGAAAAAAGTCTGGAGACAGGTCTGTGAATGGCTATCTGCAGCTGTGGCTTGCCTGCCCACTGCTGTCAGCCTGCTGTTGCTGGTGGCTTTATTTATAAAGATCTCAGGAGTGAGCTTAACACTCCCCTGGCCCAGCAGGCTTGTTTACTCAGAGTCCTGTGCATGAGCCACTGCTACAAGCTTTACCCTTTCCAAGCACACTGGAGGAGGTGACACTGCACCCGCTTTCTCAGGCCTCTGTGTTTATTTACAGTTCACGTGGGAAGTGGGTCTTCCCCCCTCTTCTGTGGAGTTTTCCTACCACCACCACTTTTACAAGCTTTCCCACTCCTGATTGCTGGGCATGTGCTGCTGCTCCTGCCGGCTGGTGTGTTTGTTTACAGCTCACATGAGTATATCAAGAAATTGGGAAGAATTTCTGCTCATCATTTACTCACATATTCTTTCTGTGTTCTAGCCTATTATTGCATTTATCTGCAAGAGACTTTATAACTCTTAGTGTTTTCATTCTCACATTCCTTGACTTGACCTACGTAAGTTTACTAAGGACTTAGAATAAATCATCAGTACCCACTCTCATTCAAGTATAATTAGCTGTATATAAAGAAAAAATAAATGTCCACAACAACGAAACTGAGAGTTGAAAAACATATTTAAATTTATAATATAAATCCCTAGACTATGAAGTTAGAAATCTGAGTACAGGAAAAAGTCCATTAAAATTGAATCCAGAGTTTAAGAATATGTGAAAAGTGGAATTGAATCATTGCTTTTGCTGCTTATTTTCTTCTTAGCAAACACTTATTTCTGCCTTGTTAATACACAGGTGCTATTTTTCAACCTCTCACAAAAGCTGTAGAGCTAACAAATGTAAAACTCCCAGCATGTTTTTTCATTTACTACTGTATGTCAGTAAGAGTGCCTCATCTCTCAAATACATTTTATTGTTCTTCTTCCTCTTCCTCCTCTTCCTATTTCTCTTTTTCTTTAAATTTAGTTACTGCAAAACTTGTTGCAAAAATATAACATAATAATACTTCTAATACTTTTTCATTCTGTGGATGTATCAGACAGAAATTGTTTATAAAATTGTTATACTTTATTACAAAATGATAGATGAGAAAAAAGATAAAATCTAGCAAGAATAGAAAAAACTATATTGGAACACTATCAGCTAATCAAATATTTGATTGACTTTTGACTTACTTACAACATACCTTCATAAAAACAAATCCAAAGTTTTTTACTCAATATTGATTGTCTAAACTATGCTAATGTAGGTTCCCTTCATATCACTCAAAAATGAGAGAAAGCAGATAGATATTTAAAGCCAGTAGAGTATTTATTGGAAAAGCCTGCTTTTCACTCCTTTTAGAAATCCCATTAAACAACTTCAGTATATCATCTACCCAATATTTTGTCTGAATTCTGCTTAACTGTAATTGTGGCAATTAGTGCAATTTTGCACTCATTTTCAAATTAAACAATTAGAGTGTTAACTAACTTCTCATTTTCTTTTTTATTTTCCAGATTCCTGATTCACATTGACAGGTAATATTCTTTCATTCACTGGATAACTTCATAGTCACATAGGCACTGAATTTTTAATATACATTTTTTTATTTTTGCATAAACATTCTAGCCATAGAAACTGAAGCCATGAAAGTATTTCACTGATTGTCTTGTATAGTTAAAATGTTTTGTATCTGATTATTTTGTAAGAAAAATTAATACTTCTCTCTGAAGGGCATATATATACATAGATACGTATATACATACATACATACATACATACACACATACATATATGCATGTAAATGACTAATATGCACATAGATTTCATTACTTTAAAATTCATTGGAAAAAGATATTAAATATATTGTGAAAGCAAATTAGGTGAAATTTATAATGCCACACTAAGGAAGCCAATTACTCTCAGAACTAAAGTCTATTTGTAGGATAAATAATTACCTGACCTAAGAAACAGTTCCAGTTCTAATTCTATTAAGTATAATATATTCCTAAAGAAGGACAAAACTGATAATTACACATAGAATATGGCAAGTTTCCACCCTTGGATGTTTTGAGATTTACAAAGTAATTGCATTCAAATGACCATGTTCAATGAGATACAAAATCTCATTTGTCATTTTTAAATAATACACATTATTGTGTCCTACATTGCTTTCATATATTTTGATTTTAATGGACACATAAAAATCATACTTATTAATAGGATATAATGTAACTTTTCAGCATGCATACAATATGTAACAATCTGGTCAGGGTAATTGCTACACCTATCAACTCATACATTTACCAATCTCATATGGAGCATATGGAGGGAATATCCAAATTTTGTTGTATTAGCTAGTGTGAAGTACTTCATAATTTGTTGTCAGCTATGTTATCTTAAAGTGCTGTATAACGTAAGAACTTATTCCACCAATTCCACTGCACACTTGAACCCATTAACCAGCTTTTTCCATCCCTCCTTCCATTTCTGTCTCTGGTAACCACTATTCCAGTCATTACTTCTTTGAGATCAACTTTTTACCTACCCCATAAAAGTCAGTATTCCAAATATATCTACAGTCAAATAAGATGCATTCTTCAAGATAGCCAAGATTCAGAATCAATCTAGATATTCACTGATTGGTAAATGAATTAAAAATGTTGAATATCAATGAAATAATTTCCAGTCATAAATAATGAATGAAATTCTGTCATTTGTATTGACATGGATGATCTGGAGGCTATTACGTGAAGTGAATTGAGTCAGAAATGCAGAACCATATACCACAAATTCTAATTTATATGTGACAGTTTCTTTGGAACATTTAGAGGTTGTATTTCTATTTCTGTTTTGTTGAAAAACCTCCTACTGCTTTCTACTAAGTTACATTCCTGCCAGCAGTGTATAGGGAGTCTCCTATTTACCACATCCTCACCAGCATTTGTTCATTGTGGTATTTTTGAGGAAAGTCAATCAAACTGGAGTGAGATAACATCTCATTTTGATTTTGGCTTAAATGACCCTGGCTATTAGTAATTTGGAGGGAATTTTCACATTTGCAGGACACCTGTATATCCTCTTTTGAGAAATGTTTATTCAGGTCATTGGTCCTTTTTCAAATTGTATAATTTCCCTTAGGCTTTTGCTTCATTTCCATATAGATTCTGAAAATTAATCACTTGTCATTTATATATTTTGTAAACATTTTTTCTATTCTGTAAGTTGCCCCTTCTCTCTGCAGGTTATTCCCTTATCTATGCAGAAGGGATTTTTTGCACTGATATAATCCTATTTGTAAACTTTTTTTGTTTTTAAACAAGGTCACATGTGCAGCCCAGACTACTTTTGTACACACAGTCCTCCTGATTCAACCTTCAAAGTGCTTTTCAACTTTAATTTTATAGACAGTGATTAGAGGTCATATCCACAAAATATTTAACCATACCCATGTACTAAAACATTTTCTCTATGCTTTATTCTGGTAATTTCATAGCTTTGAGACCTGCATTTAAGGCACTGATCCATTGAGCTGATTTTTTGCATATAGTGAGATGAGTTTATCTCCTGTCCTCTGCATATGTGTACCGAAGTTTTCCAGACAGTGTTTATTGAAGTTTCTTTGTCCAATACATGCTCTTGCTATTGTCAAAAATCAGTTCCCATGTGAATACAAGGATTTATTTTTGGGTTCTCTATTCTTTTCTATTGTTCTATATATCTGTTTTTATACCAATACCATACTTTTTTGGTCAAATCAGCGTTTCTTTTACCTTAGTTATTGTAATGCATCCAGGTTTGTACTTTCTGCTCAGGATTGATTCAGTGTTGGGGTCTTTTCTGGTTACATTTAAATTTGTGATGAATTTGTAATTGAAGATTGTCCTAATATTTTGAATTTACAATTTAAAACTGTCCTAATATTTTAATAAGAATTACAAGGAATCTGTGTATCACTAGACATTATGAAAATTTTAATAATTTTAATTCTTTGAATCCTTGATAAAGTGATGTTCTTCCAATTTCTATGTGTTCCTAAATTTCTTTCATTTTGCCTTGTGATTTTCTTTCTACATGTCATTCACATTGATTAAATTTATTCTTATGTATTTTTTGTTATCTATTATCAATTGGATTACCCCTCTTTGCTTTTTTTTTTTTTTTTTTTTTTTTGGTGTTACTGGAGTTTGAACTTAGGGCACTGCTGCAGCAATTTTGCTGTGGCTATTTATCAGATAGGGACTCATGCTTTTTACCAAGGCTGGCCTGGGTCTACAATTCTCCTACCTATACCTCCCATATACAGCCATGACAGACTTGTTCTTTGACATAGGGACTCTCTTAACACTTTTGCCTGGGATGGATTCAAACCGCCGTGCTCATATCTCTGACTCCCAATTAGCTGGAATTATAGTCACATACCACCATGCCCTACCCTGTTTCTGATAGTTTTGAATATCCTTTGCTCCTTTTCCCTTCCCTTTTTCATCTAGTTCAATTAATCTGCTTCCTTTTCTTTGGAGTCTATTACTAGATAGTTATTGTGTCCTTTGGAAGCATCTTTGTCCTTTGCTTTCTCCTGCTTCTCATATCCCTTTGTTTGTATTGAGGCTTCTGGAAGGTCAGGTTCCTCTACCAGTCTGACAGATAGGGAGACTTTTGTAGATAGGATTTTCTGGTGCTAGGGGTCTTAGGGTGTTGGATGCTATGTGCTGGCTTTGATTCCAGGTGAGTATTTTAGGGTAGTATCTATATTGCTTATTCCCTGTAATTGATAATTGCACCAACTCTGTGTGTCTCAATGGCCTAGACAGTTAAGCCAGTGGTAGCTGAGAAAAAGCTTGATGTAACAGGGTTCACTGGAGTTCTGATCACAGTGTACCCAGCTATGGGTATGAAGTTCCCATCATTTTAATTGGTTGCTAAGTGTAGCATTCAGGGACCCATAACAAAGTTAGGTACCTTTCAGTTCTGAGGGTTGAATGGAAGCCATGCCTCACCAAAGGGTGTAGTATAGATACCTGTCAATGTCTGAGAATTTCATGGTTGATTCATAGGTGTAAGAGTCCACCCCACTCTGTGGCTTCTCCACAGCCACATACTGGTTATTAGGGTAGTTGAGTATGTCTGTGAGTCTGCTTCTTAGTGTTTATTGAGACTAGCTTTTGAGAATAGGCTATCCAACTGCTTCTTGGGCACACTAAAGGTACACCAAGGGATGACTCTGGCTACCTACAGGCCTATGTGCCATTCTCTGAGGAAACCTATCCAAGGGCTTCCATGGTCAAAAATTTTCTGGTTATTTCAAGGGTTGAAGGTTGGTTGGTACTATGTCCTTCATACTTACTGGAAAAGAAAGAAAGTGAGCATAGTCACTTGTTTCTCAAGGTCAGTAGTGATGTGGGCAGGGCTGCCCTATTCTTTTCTGAGATCCTCTACAGACAAGCTGCTCAAGGTAGACTACCCAAGAATTTCACTGCTCCGCAGGAGGATAGGCAGTGCTTCTTGTCTGTTTAGGAAGAGTAAGAGAACAGAACTGTTAGTGGTTGCTACCTAGTTGTTTGTTTCATAAGTATCTGCATGGCAGAGGTCTTAACATGGCATCCTCGGTGGGAGGCTGTGCAAAGGTGTGTAATGTCTCCAGACTCTTTTCTGAGTTATAGCAAGGATATAATAACCTGGGTTTAGGTTATTATAATTAGATTTCAATTGAGCAGAAACCTGTGACCAGGTTTCTGGTCACTATCTCCTGATAGTGGAGAACTATCAGGAGTCATAACACTGTTGTGCTTCGGGAGTCCTGCTGGTTCTTTCTCATACCTGTCCAGCTGCTGAAGCTTGAGCAAACACTAAGCAGCTCTGGCCCTAGTTTGTATATTCCTCTAATGAGAGATGGTTATATTTCTAAAATCCCTTCCATATTAAACAGTAAGCATTTCCAAGTCTGGGGACCTTAAGGAAGATAGCATTTCCCCAGATCAAATAATATTTTGTTACGACCACTCAACTTCCATTTAACAGTTTATTGCCAAAAGATTGTAAAAGTAAAAGTCAAAATATCTCAACCTTAATGCTGGAGCCTTAAGAAATGCTGTGCTAGAGGGTTTGTGGAACATAAGCACAATGAGATCGTATATTTTCTTTTCAAATTAATGCCAATTATAAGACTATATAATGGAAATTAAAGATAATACTTAAAACTGTCTTGAAATGTACAAAGAATAAACTCAACAGGGTGATTTTTATAATAACAAGACTGCACGGATCAGGTAAACTGGGAAAAATAGACCCATAAAATGGGCACTTATGTTTGCAAATTTATTTATTTGTCTAACTTTTGGTAGTACATGGGTTTGAACTCAGGGCCTTATACTCTAGGCAGATACTGTACTGTATGAGCCATTCTGCCATCCCTACTTGAGACTTTAGGATCTTCTGTTCCTTAATGAAAATAATGTTTTAACATGATTACAGTACACATAAGGAAAAAAAATAGTTTTTACTGCTTTCTTAAGCATAATTTTCAAAATGAAATCTACTTACCTGATACAGTCAATGTTCTCTGAACTGAGTGTCCTATAATCATTTGTAACTTTGAATAAGTTATATAGCCTAGTTCATGACTGTCCACAGTGTGGAACATAGGGCCATCAGAATCAGCACTATGTGGGAGTAGTGGGAAATGCAAATTTTGAGTTCCCCTTTTCCAAACTTGTTAATTCAGAACCTGGGGGTGCACAAGGAATCTTCGTTTTGTTTAATGTGATCCTTTGAGTATTTTAAATATCTTAAGTTGTTAAGATAAATTTTTAAATGCAAATGCATATCTTTGAACTGATATTATGAAAAAAAATGGTTTTAGTTCTCATGAAGTGTTTTAAGAATATAAGTAATTAAGTTAATCTTCTATGCTAAATTGTACATGCCCCAAGAAAATTATGGTTACTCTATGGATAACATACCATAAAAACATTTTCATTAGGCAAATATATAAGTGTCATCAAATTACATTTAGTTATTCTTGTCCTTATGACATGTGCGTTTTAAACTTCATAAATAACTGCCTCTTCTCACATGCAAAAGCAACCCAATCTTTAGTACATTCTCAATGGAGAAACCACAGATTGTATTCCGTAACTGCTGACATAGTCTGGAATTTACAATGAACCCTGTACTAATTGCTTGTGCACCTGTGTAATTCTAGCACTAAAGAAACAGAGGCAGTAGAATTTCTAGTTGAGGACTAGCCTTAGCTACATAGTGAGACCCTCAAAAACATCAAAATTTAAACCAGAACCAAAAGCAAAAATCAAATGCTTTTCTTCTTTCTTTTCTTCTTTTCTCTCTCCTACACTTTCACCCCAGGTTTTTGGATCAATAATTCATTTAATCAACCTTTTTGGGCACTCATCAATAGATCTATAATATTCATGGCCCAGTGAACTACAGGCAAATAAATGTTTCTAAGACACTAGGGAGTAACAGCATCCTACCACCTAGACACTGTCACTAACCCACACACTCTTTGAAAATGCCGTAAGCATTCATTTGCAAAAGAAGCATCACAGAAGAACTGCTGTTATCACAGTTATGTCATTTCATTGGTGACTTAAGAATGCAATCCCTGACTGCATATCTTTCCTGGAATTTCCTTTCCTTCCTCCTGTCATCTTCCTCCTCTATTACTTCTTCAGTCCTCTGATTAAATCATGGTACACTTTTAGAAAAATTCATGATGTCTATTTATTTAAATAAATCTTATTTTTGAGGTAGAATTTAAAAAATGAAAAATCCCTCAACCTGGGCAATGCGGTGTGTATGCCTATAGTTCCAGCTACGTAGAGTGCTAGGAGAGCAAAAGGATCATGTTTTGAGGTCAGTCTAGGCAATAACTTAGTGAGATCCCTGCTCAACCAACATTCTGAGAATGGTGGCATGCACACGAGGCATAGCTAATGGGATCACAGTTCAATGTCACCCCCAGGCAAAGAACACAAGACATGGCCTGAAAAATAACTCAGACAAAAAAGGGCTAGGGCGTCATTCAAGTGGTAGAGTTCCTGCCTAGCAAGCATGAGACCCTGAGTTCAAACTCTAGTACAATATCCCCCAAAATAAAAAATATTGCAACTGAAAAATACGGAACAATATGTGATTATTTATGAAATGATGGAAAGTCTTGACACTGGAGATACTATGTGGCAAGCTCTATTTCTGCTCTTAAAGGATTTACTATATAATTAAAGAAGCAGTAAAAGTTAAAGGCAACCATAGTTTGAGAAATCCAAGAGAGTTAATTACGTTCGTTTTTATGGGACGACTACTGTACTGGAGATACAAATTGTGAAATTCATCAGCTTATTGATTTTTATTGAAACTATTAAAATAGAACAGATCATGCAAGAATCATATAGAATCAGAAGTGAAGTAGCCTGAGGACAGACTCCACAGATAGCACCAAAGTAGATTTTGAGAATATAGAGAAGCACATGAATACTTAGAAGGTTAAGAAGAGAATTACAGGCAACGCATATATTGAATATTGAAACCAAGGGATGATATTTCCAGCATGAAAGCTTAATCCTCATGAATAAATGTTACAGTGACTTCCTCGTGTGGAAGTTGTTAGCATAATATATGGTGTTTATGCATCACATTGAAGATGGAAATTGCTCAAAGATAAATATTAGATATTATTACCATTTTGCCATAATATATTCATTATAACAAACAACACAAAGGATAAAGTTTCTATACTATTAAAAGCAAAATAAAACCAAAAGCAGTGAGACAATATATTTGAATGAAAAGAGGGTCATCTTGAAGCAAGCTAAAATTAGGGAAAGTTAGGGACTCATAGAAACTTCAAATTACATTTCAGATTGACCACACTCTGACCCTCACCTGGCCTGGGAACCACCCATACCCTTCCCCACTCATTGATTATTGGATGGAAATCACCAGTTCTGCCCTTCCCATAGATTGGGGTAGGTTTTAAAAGCACATGGGAAAGAGAAGCATGTTCTCTTGGCCTCCAAATTCCACCTGGGTCCCATAATGCTCCCCTTTGTTTTTCCCTTTCCTAACATTAACATTCATTTGTCCTTCCTTGGATTCTTCCCCACAGGCCACAAAGAATTTGGAAGTCTTCTGATCACGGAATGCACTAGCACCGTTAATAATCTCAAGTCTTAAATAAGAGGGAGACAGTTAAAAATTAGGCTAGACATAAATTCCTTTATAGACGAGTGAGTGTTGGAAGCAAATAGTCACTCCAAATAAGCTTAATTTTCTTTCTCCAAAACAAAAAAGATTATTTTCTGTGATTGACTAATGGGTGAGTACAATTGTATGTTTAGAATTTTAATGATGTGTTTTTAATTGATTATTAGGTAAGTACGTTTGAATGTTCAGTAAATTCCATGATGTGTTTTAAAGTCTCTTGCTGGGAATCTGTCAGTTATAGGATCAAATACAAGCAAACATTTCAAAAGCAATTTAATGTTGCTTGTATAGAAAACATAAACTGAACATTTCCCAGCACTTTTGATTTGTTTTTCTTTCACAGAAGAGCATTGTAAGAATATGTAAAGATTGCTAGCCTTATGAATTTACTTATAAAGTTATTAAAATTGTGACAATCAGTGAATATGTCATTATTATTCAAAGTATGTATTGAGTGAAGTAAAACCATCTGTGTTAGAAAAAAGTAAGAAATGAAATATAATTATAAAAGGATATGAAAATGATACAGACTAGGGGTTTATGTGAGGCTAGAGTGTAATCTTTCTTCAAATTTTTCTTCCTTTATAAAATATAAAACAAATCATGTCTCTCACCAATGGTCTCCACCTCAATCCAAAATCTAAACTTGTCCTAGAAAGCTTAAATAATCTCCATACTCCTGTTTTTTGTGACCTTGCATATTAAGCCAATTTTTATCTTTTCTATTTAACTTTGCCACCTTGACAATTCCCCAAACACCACAAACATTTATATCACAATGACGTCCTTTCAGCACGGAATTTTCATTCACCCTGCTCATTCATATCCTTTCTAAAATGTCACTATGCCTGAGACGCTATTCTTCTTATTCTTGTTTATTTCTTTAATATTTTTTGCTTTTGTGCTGGATGAGGATAGATTGTAGTATTTATAAGAGTTCTTACAATATATCAAATACAACATACTTGAATTCCCCCCATCAGGTTGAACAAAAGAAAGCCATGATAGATCTGGTCCCCCTCCCTCTTGAAGGTGACTTATTGAAAACTCTTGGCCCTAGAGAAAAATAGACATCCACCTTTATCCATTTACTAGAAACTCCCCGCCTGGCCTAGAAGGAATGACCCATCCCTAAGCCATTATTTCGAGAGGGTCAGATGGACACTGAGGATTATCCAGCCCAGTGACATTCCTGGGACTTCTCCACCCACCTCCTTTATCTACCCAAGTCTGTAAGCAGCTGTGGTCTCCAGCTCTCTTGCTGGGAATTCTCTCTATAGGACTACCATTCCACAAAAAACCCTGTACTAGCATTTGAGCTGTCTCCCCATGTATCCATTCTCCACCACTTTCAGTCTAACACCCCCTCCACCATTCTTCTTTATTCCCCTGACCCCATTCTTGCAATAGCTTCAACAGATATTGTTTATCCATTTACACACATGTATACTCAGTATTTACAGTGTATTTGCCTTCCCACACAATTTACTCACTTCCTATCCCCTCCCACTGGTACCAACCCCTCAGGCAGGTCCTATTCCACCTTCCTGTTCTCTGATTTTGTAAAGAAAAACAATATGACATTTTTGTTTGTTTAAGATAGCTACACAGGGAGTTTCCTTGTGACATTTCCATGTATATATGTATTATAACTTGAATTGGTTTATCTCCTCTTATTTTTTTTCTTTTTACCACAGTTCCTTTCTTATGGTGGTTTCAACAGGTTTAAAAATCCTGTATTCATTCTTGTACAGAGAGTACATCAACCATATTCACCTTTGCTATTCTCAAACATCTCATGTAAAGTTGTCTCTATAGCCTTTGTCCTGTCCTTTATTTGTAAAGCACAATTATCACTGCCTGAGATATTGCATATTATTTCTTGACTACTCTCAAATACTATGCAAGCTCTACCTAGGCAGACTTTTGCATTTTATTCCTGCTGTGTCTACAGCAGTTAGAACCGTGTCTGACAGTTAGTGTCATTCAGTAAATACTTGCTGATGGAAACTCACTGGTGACACCAGTGCTGTAAGACATTAGAGGTCTTGTGTGAGTTCCTGACTGCTGCCTGAAGAGATATTGGAGGTTACCTTCTTACATTAGGGACTCAAAGAGAAAATGGAAGGACATTTTAAGTTTAGGACATGTGGTGTGACAAATAATATTAGGAGCACATGAAATATTGAAAATAAATACATCAAAAATTTGGTTCATATTGGGGACCAAAAATTAGGAGGATATGTAATATACAGCCTAAACTGGAATTAGTTGATTTCTGAGAATTAATTGACTTCCAAATTCATAGGAACTTGCTTTTGTGCTACCCAAACTAGGAAAGAAGTGATCAAAGGAAAGGGTATGCCAATTTACTCTGAATGAATGAAAAATTGAAATAAAGACCATGCACAGAAGAATGTGCTGCAGATTTGTTGCTTTGAAAAACAAAGTGGATTTCTGTTAAAATCGTTAATGAAGGACTCAAGGTAAAGAGTTTAAAATTAACAATGTCTGATCACACAAGAATTGGAAAGTCAAGTATCATATGGTGCAGAGAACACACTGAATCATGGTCTCCTTTATTCTATATAATGTTTTTGATTATTTTATTGAAACATGGTGGAAGCATGATATAACATGATAAGTTGGAAAACAAATATCATAACTGGATTATTGAGACTTACCTTTAAAGAATTAGAAAATAGCAGGTTGTCTCCAAATTTTAGAAATATTTATAAAGACATGAATACCCTAGTTTGGTTCATATATAGATACTGTTAGTGAATACTAGTGCTAAAAAGAATTATGTCAGACAGAGCAGACAAATTAAATGTGTTAAATAAATATCTGAGTAAATTTAAATTATTATGCAGCTTCTACTATTTAAATTTCTTTTCAGCTTTTCAGTAATGTATATCACATCCCCATTTAATATAGTTTAGGTATTCCATTCATAGTTATCATTCTCACATAATATAATAATATGTCCTTCCTTTATTAAATATCTTCAGCTGCTACCCATTAGCAATAAGAGCACGCTAAAACACTTCCATTTCAGTCATGATAACAAGGAAATCAATTAGAACAACAACATTACATGTAAAAACAATTGAAATTTTTCCCCATTCAACTATGAATTGCAAGATATTACTCATTTATATTTAAAAATGTTCATGTATTTTGAAGTGAATAAATATGTAATCTTTCACAGAATTTGGAGTACTGAACACTGTGTCTAAATAGGTAAAAATGATTTTCTAAAAAATAAGTTGATAATATTTCTATATCTTCATGTCAGAATTATTTTGGTGTTTTTAAATCTATGCTTCTCATTAAAATTCCTTTAGACAATTTCTCCAAATTATTGTGCTATGACCAATAATGGGATATTATTAAAATACAGATTCTGACTCCATAGTTATGCACATGTCTTCATGCTCCCATTTTCTCACAAGTCTCCAGACGGTGTTTGTGCAGCTCCACAAAGACTACACTTCAGAAGGAAAGCTTTAATCAACATCCAGGACAGCTTCAATGGCAAGCCAACCTGTAGTCATAAATTTCATAATTTTTAACACGGACTTTTGTGTGACATATCTCCCAAACTCTGTGAAGTGGTTCAGTATCATTATAGTAACTATTTGAAATTACAGCGTTGGAGTTTAGAGATGATGAGGATTTTTCATGAGGTCAGGACATAATCATAGTTATCCCTTGCCCCAGAATCCAGCCTCAACCAGAACTGAGCTAATTCCTTCTCTTCTTTTAGAAGCATTTCAATAAATAAATGCATTCAAAAGAGGTACCTCAAGGTTTATTTCTTAACCTGTGCTATTGTTTTTGGTTTGATGGCTTTCTGTTTTGCCTTGTTTTCTCCCTTTGTCAGCATTGGTAATTTTGGAAAGTAAATGCTTGTCACTAGACCCGTCTTACCACTTCAGCAGTGTCCTGTGGTTAGGATTCAGCAGGGAAAGAATATTCACTGGGATACTGAAATGGATTCATGGATATGATTAATATGGTTGCAGTTCCTCAAATGGTACATCTCGGCAATCCCTGCTCTGATTATACACAAAAGTAGGAGAAATTAGAGAGATTTGAAGAAATGTTAGTGCAGTTGGTTCACAAAAAATGTTATTAAAAGATTCAGTTGGTTAAACTTGGATTAGTTTTGCATGTGATTTATATGATTGTGTTTAGAAAGTTTAAATTAGTTTTTCACTTTTATTAAGAAAATGTCTAAAAGACAGTAAAATGATAAAAACATTTATGTATTTACCATTTACTGACATTTTGTGGTTCGGTATTGCTTGTGGGACCATGTGTTAACGTCAACCTCAGAAAGAAACTTTAAATCACCTTTAAAATATACCCCCAACTTGTTACCTTACAAATCCCTGAATATTACTGGACAGAGAAATTTCTTCCTTCCAACATAGATGGAGTCCCTCCATGTCACTCTTGACCTTCAATAATGTTACAGCCTCTCAAAACTCCTCTTTTCTTTCATATTTTGTTAATCCAAAAATTCTACATCTTTCCTTATATAATTTTTTATTTTTATGCCTTTTATGACTATATTTTCTAAGATATGACATTGATATGACTAACATATCAAATTATGTGAGACACTGAGTGACAAGAACAAAATAAAAATCCCAACCCACGTGTCTGGTACACTTTTCTTCATAACAAAGGCCTTAAAAAATAGAAAATAACAACTATTTCAATGGAATATTTGAGGTAGAGCATCAAGTTAGTAGGACTATGATAGAGTTGTTTGATATCATAGAGATGCATCACCTTGCACAGAGCTTCTCCCCTGTTATCTCTTTAGATCAACCCTGAACAAAGAAAATTCACTCCACAGGGAAGTAGTAATTAGAAGGCTCTGGCAGTCCACACTCTAGCCAGAGACACCTGAGACATTTACTGCTAGGAAGCCTGTGGCCTTTGCACTTCCTAAACTAAGGTTTTGCCATCCTTGGTATGGCCAAGAGAAAGAGCCTATAGACATTACACCATTTTGCACAGCCTCCCACACAGGGTAACACTTAAGAACTCTACCATAACATCTACTTATGAAGTGAGGTAGCTACCACCAGCAATTCTGTTCTCTTACTGCCTATTTTCCCTTGGAACAGTGAAATTCTTTGGTGGCCAAGCCTGAGCAGCTTGCCGATTGAGGACCCCAGAAAACAGTGGGACAGCCCTGCCTATATTCCCACTGACCTTGAACAAACATGTGACCTGGCATGCTTTCTTTATTCCCCATTGAGAATCAAGACCTTCCTACTAACCTACTTTAACTGTCTAACCACCAGGAAGTCTTTGACCATGGATGCACTAGGACATGTTTTTTGATAGGCTTGGTGCAGGAGGCTTCCTGGTAGCAAATACTCATCCCAGGTACACCTTCAGTAGACTCAAGGAGCAGTCTGGCCTATTCTCAAAAGCTAGTCTCACGGAAACCCGTGAAGCAGACCTGTAGCATTGTTCAATCACCCTCGATGTGAGGAAGTGACTGGAAAATTCACACAGAGGAGTGGATACTTGGGTACTGTGAAATCAACCATGAAGTCCACAGACACCGGGAAATACCAATACTGAGCCTAGTGGTGTGACATGGTCTCTGTCCAGAACTCAGTCACTGAAAGGTACCCCACCTTGCTCTGAGCACCTTACATCCTCTATTCACCAGCAAATGAAAACTTATGGACACTGCCCACACCATAAGCACAAAGAAAGAAATGAAAGATAACACAAAAATTGGAAGGAAATTCTTTCCCATTGATTCACAGAATTAAAATGGTATAAATGTCCACACTATCCAATGATACACAGATTTCTTGCAATTCTTATTAAAATATTGGGACTCTTCATAGAAGTAATACACTAAAACACAATTATAAATTCATATGAACCACAAAACACAGCAATGTCAGTGAGCAAAAGAACAAAGCTGAAGGCATTATAATACCTGAGCTCAAAACATGCTGATAGGAATAAAACAGTGTGGTACTGCCATAAGAACAGATATGTAGACCAATGGATAAGAATAGAGAACCCAGAAATAAATTAATGTATTCCATAGGAGTGATTTTTGACAAAATCAAGGAGAACATGTGCTGGACAAAGGAAAGTCTCACCAATAAACACTATCTGGAAAACTTCAATATGCATATGCAGATAATAGCAAATAGACCCCCTCTTACTGTAATCAAAAACAGCTCAATGGACAAATGACTTAAATGCAGGTCTCAAAGCTTTGAAACTACCAAAAGAAAACATAGAGAAAATGTTTTAGGATGTTGGTCAGGTCAAACATTTTTAGGCATATGGCCATAAAGAGCAATAGAAGTAAAATGAATGTTGATGAGGACTTTGGAGGTTGAAGTAGGAGGACAGTGAGTTCAAGGCCAGCTTAGGCTGCAAAGTGAGACCAAGATTCAAAACAAAAAATATGTTAACAAGCAGGATTTTATCAATCCAAAATATCATCTGCACAGCTAAGGGAATAATCAGCAGAGTGAAGAGGCAACCTACAAATTGGGAGAAAATATTTGCAAAATATTCATCTGACAAGGGATTCATTTGCAGATTATATAAGGAACTCAAACCAAAGCCTATAGAAACCATGTAATTTGAAAGAGGACCAATCACTTGGATAAATATTTCACAAAGAAAGATCTACAAATGTCCTGAGACTATGAAAATTTCCTCAACATTACTAACCAAAGGGACATTCAAATCAAAATCCAAATGAGATCTCATCTCATTCCAATTGAAATGACTTTTCTCAAAAATACAAAAATGAGCAAATGCTGTTGATAATGTGGCCAAAGGAAGACTTTGGACCACTTCTGTCAAGAATGTAACAGTGTAACCACTATGGAAGCTATCTCACTACTTGGTATACATTAAACCGAATTGAACTCAGTATGCCAAAACGACATCTATAATCAAATAGAGTGCAGCATTCTTCACTATAGACCAAGATATAGTATCAATGTAGGTATTCATTGATGAGGACAAATGGATAAAGAAATTTTGTATGCATATACACTGGGATATTTTCCAGCCACAAATAATGAAATTCTATCATTTATAGCAACCTGGATGGAACTGGACATTAGATGAAGTGAAATAAGTCAGGTACAGAGAGTCAAATACCATATATTCAGACTTATATGTGGCAGCAAAAAAAATTGATCTCAAAGAAGCAGATATTAGGATATTGGTAACCAGAAGGAGAAATGGGGTTGGGGGATGGAGGTATGGAAAGAAGATATCTGAGGGATTCAGTTGTGAAATTGAATTGGTGTTATTAATTCTTATGTTCTGTAGCACATTAAGAAAATTATGATTAACAATAAATAATGAAGTAACTCACAATAAATATGAGAGCAAATTTTGAATATTTCCTACATGAAGGAACGATAGGTGACTGAGGTGGTAGACATGGCAGTTACCCTGATCTGACCAGTACACACTGGGCACATGTGTTGCAGGGTCACATTGTGTACCATAAACAAGTGTGATTTTTACATATCAGTTAAACTCAAAATATATGAAAATAATATAGTCCACTAATAATATGAAATACTAAGAAAATTTTCCTGTGAAATTTTGAAACGTATTGAATATGGTTGCTTTAATTACTTTGTAAATCCCAAAACATCTGAGGGCGAAAACTTACCATACCCTATGTGTAATTAGCAACCTTTATTTTTCATTAGGTATGTATCAAACTTAATAGAATTAGAACTGGAAATATCCTTAAGGAAAAGTAATTGTTTATCCCAATATAGTTTAAGTCTGAGAATAATTGGATTCAATAATTTGGCATTAAAAGTTTCCACCTTAATTATTAATATAGTTAGTAATTTTATAATGCATCTTAAAATAAGAATATTATGTGCATATTAATTATTTACAATATATATGCATTTTAGAAAGAAGAATTGTTTTTCTTTATAGGCTAAATACTCAGGTACAAAATATTTTAATTGTAAAACATAATCAGGGAAGTACTTCCATGACTTTTGCCTATATAGTTAGAATATTTCTTCAAAAGTAAAAAATATTAAAACTTCAGTACATGTGTGATTATGAAGTTATCCAGTAAATGAAAGAATCTTACCTCTCCAAATGAGTCAGCAATCTGGAAATAAAAGGAAAATGAGAAATTAGTTTATACTCTAATTGTATGTATTTAAATTCAGTGTAAATTTGCACTAATTGCCACAATTATACTCAGCAAAATGCAGGCAAAATATTATTATTTTTGTTTAATGGTATTTTTAAAGGAATGAAAAGTAAGCTTTTCCTAGAAATAATCAACCATATTCAAATATGTATTTGCATTTTTCCATATTTTTTTAAATATGTGAAATTTCATAAACATAGTTGGGAAAAATAAATATTGAGTGTAACTCTTTGGATTGGTTTTTATAAGGGTACTTTGTAATTAGCCAATTGGCTTACAAAGTTTACTATTGTAGTTTTCTCTATCCTTTTCACATTTTTCTTTTTTCCTCTTCTATTATTTTATAACAAACTGTGACAAACTGTGGACTTATATATAATTTATTTTCTAGACATCCATACATTAAGGGTCTTATTTGAAATATTAATTATGATTTTACAGTGTTTACAGTAATCTATGTTTAAAAAAAGAGAGAGAAATAGGAAGAGTAGGATGAGGAGAAAGAAGAATGATATAACAGAGTACCAGAGAGATGAGGCACTCCCCTCATGCCAAACATAACACATGTGGGAGACTTACATTTGGTACACCTACAGCTTTTGTGCAAGGCTGAAAAATAGCAGCTGTATATTAACAAGCTGAAATGTTTGCTAATGAGAAAATAGGCTGTAAAAGCCAAGGTGCTTCACTACTCACGATGGATTTAGAAAATGTAATATTTATATACAATGGAATTTTACTTAACCACAAAAAAGAATGAAATTTTGTCATTTGCAGGTAAATGTATGAAACTGGAGAACATCATCTTATGTGAAGTTAGACAGATTCAGAAGGCCAGAAGCCGTATGTTCTCTCTCATATGTGGAATAAGGACCAAATACAAATGCAGCAATTTTATGAAACACTGGTCAAATTAAGGGGAGGTCATGCACAGGAGAAGTAAGGAAGCTAAGAACTTGAATATGGTTGATACACTCTCTATACAAGAATGAATATAGAAATCTTAAACGGCTGAAATCACAAGAAAGGGACTATGGTAGAATGAAGAAAATTACAGGAGATAAACCAGTTCAGGTTATAATACTTACATACATGAAAATAGCATGAGGAAACTCCTTGTGTAGCTACTTTTATCTCAATAAGCTAAAATGCCATGTTTATCTTTTTATTTTTTCTCTTTTTTCTTCTACAAAATTGGAGAGCAGGAGGATTTTGCAGGTCCTGCTGAGGGGAAAGAGCTGACACCAGTGAGAGGGGAGGTGACAGAGAAGGGGATGGAAGGGTGAATATGAAGCAAAAAATGTGTACACATACATGTAAATGCAAAAATGATACCTGTTGAAACCATTCCAGGAATGGGGGTTGGATAAGGGGATGAATTCAAGTATAATATATTTGATACATTGTAAGAACCTTTGTAAATGTCACAATGTACCCCCACCCAGCACAACAATAAAAGGGAAAAAAAGAAAAGGGATTCCACTTTTGACATACTCTAAGACTTGGATTGAATTTTAACAGGTATTTTTCTGTAGTCAGACTTCTAGCTTCATATAGCCTAAGAATTTATATTGTAATTTCAATATATTTTCTCATCTCTCAGCTTCACTATTCTGGACTTTATATACAACTAATTATACCTGAATGTCTGGAAGTGGGTACTGAAGATTTATTCTAGTCCATAATGAATTTGCACAGGTTAATTTTAAAAACATGAACTTATGAAAAAAATAAAATTTATACAGTCACATGAAGATAAAATACAACAGTAGGTCAGCACACAATAATAAAACAGATTCTTTGGATAACTACTGCAAACTAATTCTTCATAATTTCTAGATGTACTTACAGTCATAGAAACCATGAGAGCCGTGATAAAAGCAAAGACAATGAACTTTACATTTGGCTAAGTCCTGTGAAAATACAGGTGAAAATCAGTAGCAATCTTCATTGTTGCATTCTCACAAAGAACGTATAGTAACCACAATATGCTCCAAGTCAGGTGAGACATAACACAGATTCAAAGATGATTGAAGCACATTGACTGACATTATAGAATTTAGGGATTGGTTGGTGATGTTGATGAGTAATGAGCGGTGCTATGATATGAGAATATTAAAGTGCTATAAAAACACTAATGAACATCTGAATTAGATGAAGTGAATGGGAACATTGAGGTAAAGAAGAAGTTAAACTTGGAGGATGAGTAAAGTGACATTTTCAGAGAGTTCCAAGAAACAAAATGAGAGCAAGCATATCTTGTTAAAGTGCAATTAGGTCAGCATGTGAGGAGGACTAAACTGAAGGAAGAATAATTTAGATTGGTGGAGATCATAGGGAAGTTGATAACTTCATTAGGAATTGTATAAGATAGTATAAAAATATTTTCAAAGAAAAATGATGGCCATTAGGATAATTTTATAATACAGTCAGGAAAAAGGAGCCAAGTTTCTTTCTCGAGAATTAAAACATTAATGATATTGTATAGAGAAAAGTCAAATCAAAAGAAGTGATAGAAAAAAATTTGAACATACACCAAGAAATTAAATTTTACCTATTTATTTATTAGAAATAGGGTATCTTGGAAAGATGAATAGTAAGTGGTCTTCATTTTTTAATGTATGTATAAATGGATAATGTATTTGTATAAATGGATGGATGGATGGACTTAGATATAAAAATATAAATGGACATAGATACATATATTAATAGTTCAGGGGTAGGAAAATATTTCCCATTGAACAATATGATAAAATTTTGAAATGGTATAAATTTTTTATTATAAAAAAATCACAAATGAAATTGAAAGCACTTAAGGAAAATGAATGGGTAATACATGTAAGTCTGCCATGCAGTGTTAATTGCAAAGAACAACAGATGTGTTTTCTTTTTTTTTTTTTTTTTTTATTCATATGTACATACAATGTTTGGGTCATTTCTCCCCCCTTCCCTCACCCCTCCCTTACCCCTCCACCCCCTCCCTCTCCCCCACCACCCGGCAGAAACTATTTTGCCCTTATCTGTAATTTTGTTGTAGAGAGAGTATAAGCAATAATAGGAAGGACCAAGGGTCTTTGCTAGTTGAGATAAGGATAGCTATACAGGGAGTTGACTCACATTGATTTCCTGTGCATGTGTGTTACCTTCTAGGTTAATTCCTCTTGATCTAACCTTTTCTCTAGTTTCATTGCAGAAAAGGGTGATGGAAATGTTTACTGCTGGAATAAATTCATTTGAAAGGTGTCTTACACCATGACATTTACAAACCCCATACATTTGCAAAGTGAGAACTTATGGAATTTTCTTGTTTTGGATTGAAATTTAAGTTAGATGTACAAGAAAATACAAAGGCTATGTGAATTCCCACCACACGAGAAGAAGGAAGATATTCTACAAATACATCATCCTTTATTTGTGCAATAAGTGAAATCTGTTCCCAGTCATCGAAGCTCTGAACCAAGCTTTGTGGTATTGACATGGTGTTATAATGTCAAAAATTGATGCTTTATAAAATCATCAGTACATAATAAACATTATCATGAGGCATTTACTATCAATTTTAGCACAAAGATTGACCTGAGATGTCACTGTAGACTGAGCTTGCACGTGTTACCTTTACCTAAGATGAGACTGAAGTGCGGCTGAGCAGGAGCCCACACAGGTGATGAGCTTCCCTAGAGGCCTGGGGGTTTTTTGTTTTTGTTTCTTGTTTTTTGTTTTTTATTCATATGTACATATAATGTTTGGGTCATTTCTCTCCCCTATCTCCCCCACCCAGCCCTGTCCCTTCTCCCCCTCCCCCTCACCTCCTCTTTCTTCCCCCCTACCCCTGCGATTCCAGGCAGAAACTGTTCTGCCCTTCTCTCTAATTTTGTTGAAGAGAGAGTATAAACAATAATACTCTCAAAAATAAAGGGTTTTTGCTAGTTGAGATAAGGATAGCTATACAGGGGGATTCCTCGCACTGCTTTCATGTACATACTTATTACATTCTAAGTTGATTCTTCTAGAACTAACCTTTTCTCTAGTTCCTGATCCCCTTCTCCTATTGGCCTCTGTTGCTTTAAAGTTTCTGCATTAGTTCCTTTGCACTGAGAACATCAAATTCTATCATGTTTTTTGGGTTTCATACCTATCCTCATACCTCCCTTGTGTGTTCTCACCTTACCATGTGACCAAAGTCTAATCACCTTGCTGCATTTGCCCTTGATCTAATGTCTGCATATGGGGGAAAACATACGATTATTGATCTTCTGGGCCTGGCTAACCTCACTCAGAATGATGTTCTCCAGTTCCATCTATCTACTTGTGAATGATAACATTCTTCTTCATGGCTGCATAAAATTCCATTGTGTATAGATACCACATTTTCTTAATCCGTTCATCAGTAGTAGGGCATCTTGGCTATTTCCATAACTTGGGTATTGTGAACAGTGCTGCTATAAACATGGGTGTGCAGGTGCCTCTGGAATAACTTGTGTCACATTCCTTTGGGTATATCGCCTGGGGTTTTTAATCACACTGAAACACCACCTTTGTTTATCTAAATAATATCAGTTATGAGATCATAACAAGGAAACTGAATGTAATGCTCCAAATCTGTCTCTTCAAATACTAAGAATCAACTTTAAAAGGCAATTTTACAATAGAAGTTTGTGAATACCAAGTAACCAGGAGACAAATAGACCCATCACATGTCAACCCCTCTGTTAATCTAAGTATGTGTGAATAAGAAAAAGAGAAATGCATACTTCAGTAAGCTAAACCCAGAAAAGATTGAAATAATAAAGATGTGTTTATTTAGAACACCATCTTCTCTGTTGCACAAATGCACTTTCAAAATGGTAAGACCCAATTCCAAAATTGTCAGTTACTGTCTCACCAAAATTTTACTTGTTCTGTAATAAATAATGAAAAGGGTAGGACAAAATTGGATAGTTGTTCATTTCAATTGTGTTTCATATAGCTTACTATTTAAGTTCTCCTTTTATCTTATTCTGTTGATTTGAGAATATTTTAAATCTTCAGGTAGATGCACATATTAGGAACAATAAGAATAAGTAATATTTTCTATTATATGATGAGACATTTCTCCTATTTAAAGTGAAATGACCATGGGAATTTAGTACTATATAACTCACACAATAACTGGGTACTTATGATTGGGATTTAATTTATTTCCTTTGAATCATTAGAGATTCATGTTCCTCACTGGAAGGCTTGTGTTGACAAGTTTATAGCAAATAAAAGGAAAAAATTTCACTGTGTTTATAGGAAAATTTGTAAGAATTCACTTTGTTCTTAGTGTTTGATAATTCCTTGCTTAGTCCTGAACTTCAGAAAACCCTTGGTAGCATTTAGAATTGACCAGTGCATGCTTAGTAAGAGTGTGGCTCATGGGACCTTCTGTATCAGCAAAACCTTGGAGACTTTATGAAATGCAAATACTTTTCTCTTTTCTTCATTCCTTTTTTTGGTGGTACTGGACTTTGAACTCAAAGCTTCATACTTGCTAGATGAGTGTTCCACAATTTGATCCACATACAAACCCTGTTCTGCTTTAGTTATTTTTTGGATAGGGTTTCACGTTTTTTCCTGGGACTGGACTAACAACATAATCCTACTTTTGCCTGCTGTGTAGCTATGGCTATAAGCTTGTGCCACCATTCTCAGCTTATTCCTTTGAGGTACGGCCCTGCTGACATATGTCCTGGCTGACTTTGAACCACAGTCCCACAGATCTCCATCTCTAGAGTATCTGAGACTTCAGGAGTGAGCCACCAAACTAGTCTATGAAATGGAAATACTTGATCCCCAGTTTAGTTCCAAAGATGATAAATCATCCTCCAGGGAATTTATTAGGAACCTGCATTTTAACAACATGTCTAGGTGATTTTTGTAAACTACAAAGTGGGAGAAACCACATAAACTGAGGTCAGGTGTCAGCTAGGGAGTACTGACCACCCTCCTGTGAACTTGTGTCCACTGGCCCACAATAAGAATAAAAACCAGGACCAGTATTGCTGATAACTACAGATTGAAAACTTCTCAACAAAATACTAGCAAATTGAATCTAATATTACTCAAAAAAGATCATAGACTATGATTAAGTAGAATTTATCCTTGGAATTCAAGATGTTTCACATATAAATATCTATAAATTTAATACCTCACAAGAGATTTAAAGATAAAAAATATGATCTCATCAACAGATACCAAAAAACATTTAATAAATTTGAATATCTTTCAGATATAAAAGCCCTCAAAACCACCAGAGATAAGATAAACATATATCAGTATCATAAAGACTTTAAATAATAAACCTAATCATTTAAGGTAATGAACGGTGAAAAGCTGAAATTCTTTTGTATAAGGTAGGGAACAAGGCAATAATGTGTGATTTCCCGTTCTTATTTAAAGTAATATTGGAAATCTTATCCAGAGCCAAAAGTTAAGAGAATAGGAAAGTTACATGCAGATAAGGAAAGAGGAGGCACATTTATCACAGGACATGATTTTATACATAGAAAAATCTAAAGCATGCAACAAAACCCTGTTAGAAGTAATAAACAAATTGAGTAAGGTTTTAGGATATCAGAGAAACATACAAATATCAGTATCATTTATCAAATTGCAAAGATAGATATAGACAGATAGATAGAATTATGATAGCTAGATAGATAAATAGATGTAGTTATATACACTTATAGGTAAGGAGGTGGGAGAATTTTTCTGAAAGAACACAATGATAAATCAAATAATAAAAAGTTCTTTTGTGGAAAATGAAAAATGTAATGAAAAGGAGATAAATAAAACAAATAGCTGAATCAGAGAAGTCTGTTAACTGTGCATAATACAAAACTCTTCCAAAGTGGAAAAAAGATAATAGAAATAGTTGGAAAATGTTTATTGAAGGCAATAAACTCTTTGAAAAAGTTATTCAAACTATGAGCATAATTCATACATTTGCAAAAGGAGTTTCTGCTACTTAACTACCAACATTGAACTTGAAAACAAATATAATGCTGATTATTAAAACAATGCATAACAGATACATGGTCGAGAAAAGAAATATGCTTTGGGAGTTCCTACCAAACAGGGAAGAAGGACCATACCCCTTCATATTCTATTCCATTTACTTTGCACAGAGATTGCTGAGATCAGCTCAATCTCACAGGAATTGAGACTGTAATCTAACCTTCAAAAACTCACATAGGGTCAAAATCTTTAAACTCTTTACAAAAATCATCACTAAGTCATATGCATTTTCATGAAAGATTTTCAATTGTATTGGCAAGAGAAACATGCAAATGAGTGTGATTTGAGATTAGATTGTACACGAATATGTTACCTTTATCCAAGATAAGGCTGAAGTGTTGGAGAAGCTGACCTGAAGCCTTAGGAGATGATTTTCTCCCCTAGAGGGCTAGGTATTTAAAGACACTGAAAGACCACTTTTGTTTTTCTAAATAATGCCTGTTACAGGAACTACAATGGAAAATGAAAATAATATCCCAAACCAATCATTACATAAACTATGAACAAACATTATAAGGTGATTGTATAATAACTAGATTGGAAAGATGAAATAACCTGGAAACAAATGTACTCATCAGATATTAATCTCTCTGTTAATCAAGGCATGTCTAAAGATTACAGTAAGTGAATGCTGGAGTAAACCAAGCACAAAAATGATTGAAATGATAGAAATCTTTCCACACAACACCATCTACTCCATCTCAATAAATGCATTATAAAGACCCAATGCCAAAAAGTTACTGTCTTAACAAAATTTTATCTGTTCTCCAAAATAACAATTGCAGGTCCAATAGAATTGAAGTCATTATTTCAAATGTGTTTTCTAGGGGTGATTATTTCAATTTTAACATAAATTTATTCCATTGACTTTAGGATATTTTAGATTATAAGGCAGATAACAATATTTGCCAAAAATAAATGATTTGGGGATACTGGTGTTATTTGATAAAATGGTTCTCATATTTAAAGTGAAATGATGATAGAATCTTTGCATTGTGTGTCTCAAAAAGCAACTGGGTGCTTATTACTGGGAAATTAATTTATTTCTTTTGAGTTTAGGAACTGATGTTTCTAAATGAAAGCTCTAGGTTTACATAATTATAGCAGACAATGGTGGAAAATAATTTTCACTGTATTCATAGGAATATTTATTTAAAATATATTTGCTTTCTACTTGTTGCATAATTTATTGATCATAGTGCTGAATATCAAATAAGCATTTCTAACCTTTAGGTAAACTTTATGGTTAGTGCATGTTATGGCAGATTGGACCAGCAGAATCAGCACTTACTTGTAGACTCTGTGAAATGCAAATTCTAGTCTCCCTTTCCTAACTAGCTGAATAGAATACCAAGAGTACACTTGGATCCTGCATTTAACAACATCTTCAGGTGATTTTTTGAACTATAAATTTAAAACTTTGCAGACATAAATGCATTGTATGTCTTTGGAAAGGCTGCCCAAATAAATTTATGGTTTAATTTCAATAAATAATTATTAGGTGAATCCTTTATGCTATGTTGTAGGAGCCCCATTGAAAATCACAGTGAGATGATAAAGCGAGAATGCACAAGGAAGATATCAGGATAGGTAAGACACCCAAAAAACTAGATAACATTTGCTGCCCTCAAAGCAGAGAAACTAAAGCAGATACTTTAAAGTAACTGAGGCCAATAGGAGAAGGGGACCAGGAACTAGAGAAAAGGTTAGTTCTAGAAGAACTAACTTAGAAGATAACACACATGTACAGGAAATCAAAGCATGTCAACTCCCTGTATAGCTATCTTTATCTCAACTAGCAAAAACCCTTGGTCCTTCCTATTATTGCCCATACTCTCTCTTCAACAAAATTAGAGATAAGAGCAGAATAGTTTCTGCCTGGTAGCGAGGGGTAAGGGAGGCAAGGGAGGGAGCAGAGGCCAGGGGAGGAAGGGGGTGGGGGGAAGGGGGGAGAAATGACCCAAACATTGTATGCACATATGAATAAAATAAAAATTAAAGAACAAAAAAAGAAAATCACAGTGAGTCTGGCTAATATGCAATCCAATATAAGTTATTTATTGAGGTAAGTAAATAATTATTGTCAAGTTTGACTTCACTAATCATGTTATTTTTTCCTGTGATTTCTAAGGTAGTAGAAAAAATAGTCTATTTTCAATGCAAAACCAACCCAATATTTAGATTATTTTAAAAGGAGAAAAGCTACCTAGATTCAGTAAATGTATGTAATTTTTAAAATTAAGCCCTATGTTAGTTATTTTGAAAATGTCAAATGCTGTCCTTCATTCCTTCTTCTTTAGCTTTTCATCTTACTTATTTCTTCACTGTTTTATATAACCAACATAAAGATCCACTTTTGTAATAGATCTATATTTATGACTAGTGAACAGTTAGCTAACTACTGCTCCAAGAGCATTACCAAGCAGCAATATCCTAGTATATAAAAAAAATTGTTAATGTCAATACACACAGTTAAACAGTACAATTAAGCTTAGTGTGTCAATATTTAGTTTGGACATCAAAATGCTTGCACTCTTACACTCATTTTCTGCTTCAAAAAGCTAAGAATGTCAGGGATTATTCATGACAATGGGAACAGGAATAATGGACTCTAAACTTTCTTTTGTTAATTATAGTCTTATACTCCAGAATAAAAGGTCATTTTAGATTGATGCCTGAGATTATATCTTGTCTTTCTATAGTCAAGAAAAATATTTTTTATTTTTTATCACTAAACACTATGCTTTTTGTAAATGCCATTGTCTTAATTACAAGGGAGACATCAATAAGAAAACATGGGTATGTCATGGGGTGGTATTACATTGGTGGGTTAATGATAAAAGTCATTAATAGATATTGATAATGATATATAAACAAGGCTTGTCTCTTCCTCTTTCTTCTGTTTCTCTTCTGTTTGTACTAATAAGCAAGTATGCTACACTGTATAGTGAAATGATATGATGCCTACTTAATTAAAATACATTATTTTTCAATTAGAATTAATGAAAAGAAAAATGGGAGAACTGCCAGATACACAACTACATGAGCCTGTCTGCAAGAAGTCATAGAACCTTTTAGGCACTGGAAATACCAAATGACAAGTTCTGTTCCTGGTTTTGGGGTCTTACTGAATAATTTGTGAAGCAGACAAGGTTAAAGGCAACCATCTTTAAGGAAATCCAACAGACAGTTACGCACATAGTTGTAAATTTAAAGAAGAGAGTTCATACTAGAGATGCATTCTTGAAATTTATGAGTTTACTGATAGTAATCAAAACTATGCAAATAGAAGAGATCACACAGGAATGGTGTAGAGTTTGAAGTAGGATGAAGAGAGAGCCAATACACTTGTGCATGGAAGCAATGCTAGGAATCTCTCTGTATAGCTACCTTATCTCAACTAGCAACAAATGGTATGTCTTTCTTATTATTGCTTATATTTACTCTTCAACAAAATTGGAGTAAAGGGCAGAACAGTTTCTGCCTGGAAGCAAGGTGGGTTGGGGGGAGAGGGAGGGGACCAGAGGGCAGAGAGGAGAAATGGCACAAACAATGTATGCACATATGAATAAATGAATAAAGAAAAAAATGTTAAAAATATAGACTGTCTATAATCATTATTATTTGCAATGGACACACGGAAAAAAAAGAGAGAGAGCCAATAGATAATGCCAATAGAATGTGAGACATAAATCAAGACAACCCAGAATATCTCTAAAAAGGAAAAGAACAGCATCATATAAGGTAATTTGTACCTTATTGAAACCAAGGAAATGAAATTATAGACAAGAAATGCTGTAAATGTTTACTGAGAATTTGCAGGTTACTTGATGTCATGAAAGTACAATTTTCTCATATGAAATGTACTACATACTACTTAGGGCTGGATTAAATGAGAATGAGAATAAATTACATTGCAAAAAGATATTTCTCAAATATAAAGAGTTTGTAGCATGGTCATTTTCATTAGAAAGAACATGGTCACGAAAACAATTCTTGATAAAGATGAAGGAAATTAAAGAAAAAAGAACACTGAGAAATTGTATTTACACAATATGTGGGCTTCTGCTTTAATACTTAAAATATCCTCAGGCCAATGAAATAAGTTAAAGGTAAAATTTTTTGTCAGTACTGAGATTTCAATCTAAGGCTTGTGTTTGCAAGCCCGGCACTTTACACTTCAGTCACACCACCAACCCTAATGGTACAATCTAAATAATAAACTCTAAGAAACATAAATAAAATGAATAACACCAACTTTGTAATACACTATCATTATTTGCTAGTGAACAGGTAAAAGTTTGGTAAGATGGTAAATGACATTTTTGGCACCAGATCTTGCTATTTTGGAAGTCCATTTGTTTCATCAGAGAAGATAGTGTTCTAAAGAATCACATCTTCACAATTTCAATCATTTCTGGGTTTAGATTACTGCAGCAGACATTTCTCTTTTGTCTTATTCATACATGTCTCATTTAACAAAGAAGTTGGCATTTGATGGACCCACTTGTTTCCTGATCACTTGCTCTCCACAAACTCCTATTGTACAATAACCTTTTAAAATTGATTCTTAGTATATGAAGAGACAGATTTTGGGCATTATTTTCAGTTTCCTTATTATGATCTCATAACTGACATTATTTAGACAAACAAAGGTGGTATTTCAGTGTGTTTAAAAACCCCAGGCCTCTAGGGAAGTTTATCGTCTGCAGACTTCATCCTCCGACTTCAGTCTCATCTTAGGAAAAGGTAACAAGCAATCTCCTGTGATGGCTGAGTCAAATATCTTGCCTGCTAAAATCAATTGAAAATGTACTATGGTAATGATTACATTATATTATATATATATATATAACTTTGATTTCTATGGTATACTTTCATGTAAACAACAATAAGAATGTAAAACGCAACTTTTCCTTCCAAACTTAATCTTTGAAGAAGATGTACAAGGACCACCTAAGGAATTGTGAGAAATTGGAAGCATGACACTAAATACAGACTTATGCAATCAGGATCTGCATTTTTCCAATATTCCTTTATGATTCATAGCACAATAATTTTGAGAAGATTCCTTAAGGAATTCTAATGCAATAATTAGATTTGAACCAGTGAAATAATCTGACATGAAGCTACAAATTTACTTTTCAGAAAATCAATTTTGTCTGTTTAGACATAGCATTTGATGTTCAACATTCTGTGAAAGATTAAAAATTTATTCATCTAAATTATTTTTCACTCTGGAATATTTTCAGAGATAGAAGAGGAACTTCTACAATTCATAGTTGCAGGGAAACAATTTCAATTGTTTTTAAATACATGTGGTGATGTTATTCTTATTTATTTCCCCGTTAATCATGAATGAAATGGAAAAGTCTAAACATAGTTCTCCAGTTCTTAGGTTACAGCAGAAGATATTTAATCAAGGAAGGGTATATTGGAAAGTTATATTGATAAAATAAAAATAATGGATATCTAAGCTACATGAAATGGGGGAATAATATATATTATTAGAAAACTTAAAAGGAATTTAAACTGCAGAAGTTGTGATCAAGCAATACCATCCTAGGATATACCCAAAGGAATGTAAGTCAGGTTACAGTAAAGGTACCTGCACACCCATGTTTATTGTAGTATTATTCATAAAAGCTAAGCTATGCAAATAGCCAAGATGGCCCACTACTGATGAGTGGGTTAAGAAAATGTGATATTTATATAAAATGGAATTTTATTCAGCCATAAAGAAGAATGAAATTTTGTAATTTGCAGGTAAATGGATGGAACTATAGAACATCATCTGTTTTTTTTACTCATATGTGCACACAATGCTTGGGTCATTTCTCCCTCCTGCCCCCACCCCCTCCCTTACCACCCACTCCGCCCCCTCCTTCTACCCCTCACCACCTCGATACCCAGCAGAAACTATTTTGCCCTTATCTCTAATTTTGTTGTAGAGAGAGTATAAGCAATAATAGGAAGGAACAAGGGTTTTTGCTAGTTGAGATAAGGATAGCTATACAGGGAGTTGACTCACATTAATTTCCTGTGCATGTGTGTTACCTTCTAGGTTAATTCTTTTTCATCTACCCTTTTCTCTAGTTCCTGGTCCCCTTCTCCTATAGGCCTCAGTTGCTTTTAAGGTATCTGCTTTAGTTTCTCTGTGTTGAAGGCAACAAATGCTAGCTAACTTTTTAGGTGTCTTACCTATCCTCATATCTCCCTTGTGTGCTCTCGCTTTTATCTTGTGATCAAAGTTCAATCCCCTTGTTGTATTTGTCCTTTATCTAATGTCCACATATGAGGGAGAACATAGGATTTGTGGTCTTTTGGGCCAGGCTAACCTCACTCAGAATGATGTTCTCCAATTCCATCTATTTACCAGAGAATGATAAATTTCGTTCTTCTCCGTGGCTGCATAAAATTCCATTGTGTATAGATACCACATTTTCTTGATCCATTCATCAGTAGTGGGGCATCTTGGCTGTTTCCATAACTTGGCTATTGTGAATAGTGCTGCAATAAACATGGGTGTGCAGGTGCCTCTGGAGTAACCTGTGTCACAGTCTTTTGGGTATATCCCCAAGAGTGGTATTGCTGGATCAAATGGTAGATCAATGTTTAGCTTTTTAAGTAGCCTCCAAAAAAGTAGTACAAGCCAGAGTGGTTGTACTAGTTTACATTCCCACCAGCAGTGTAACAGGGTTCCTTTTTCCCTGCATCCTTGCCAACACCTGTTGTTGGTGGTGTTGCTAATGATGGCTATTCTAACAGGGGTGAGGTGGAATCTTAGTGTGGTTTTAATTTGCATTTCCTTTATTGCTAGAAATGGTGAGCATTTTTTCATGTGTTTTTTGGCCATTTGAATTTCTTCTTTTGACAAAGTTCTGTTTAGTTCACTTGCCCATTTCTTTATTGGTTCATTAATTTTAGGAGAATTTAGTTTTTTTAAGTTCCCTATATATTCTGGTTATCAGTCCTTTGTCTGATGTGTATGTAGCTGGCAAATATTTTCTCCCACTCTGTGGGTTAGAACATCATCTTAAATGAAGTTAGCCAGAATCAGAAAGCTAAAGGCCACATATTTTCTCTCATATATGGAATATATACCCAATACAAACACAGAAATATTATGAAAAATAGGTCACACTAAGGGGAGGTCACATATGAGAGAGGGAGGCTAAAAGAAGGAAGTTAAGAAGGTGAATATGGTTGCTGAACTCTCTATACAAGAATGAATATAGTATTTTTAAACATGTTGAAATCACAAGAAGGGGACTAAGGTAGAAAGGAGAAAAATAGAGGTTATAAAACAATTTGGATTATAATACATATATACATGGAAATGTCACAATGAAACACCCTGTATAGCTATCTTAAACAAACAAAAATATCATTTTTTCACAAAAACAGAGAACAGGAAGGCAAAACAGATCCTGTCTGGGGGATTGGTGCCAGTGTGTGGTGGGGGGAAGATATAAGGAAAGGGTATAAGACAGTTAATATGGTAGTACTATTATGTACACCTGTCAATGGATAAATGAGACCTTTTGAAACTATTCCAGGAATGGGGGGAGGGAAGATAAAGAAGAATGATGGAGGGATTGAATTCAACTATGACATATTGTAAGAACTTTTTTAAAGGTACAACAATAACAAAAAATAAAGAAAATACATAAAAAAGAAGCTGGATAGTAATTTAAATTTATTCAAATATTTAACAATTATTTAATTTGTCTACTTTGTGTGAGATATTCTTTTGAACACTGTTATTAACTATCATTACTTATAAATAGGTACTCTGCACCCAAGTACAGTATACATGTCTTTATAAATATCTCTATAATTCAGAGAAAATCTTCTATTTTCTATTTCTTTATATGCATGACACAATAACCCAGTTATGTCACATTTCCAAAACAATCATACCCCAGCATACTTCAATCATTTTTCAAAAGCATACTCAAAAACACTATGTAGAATAAAGAAGACAATGGTTTAGTGTATTCACTAAACTTTGTGATACTTTCTTTTCTATTTGTTTAATTAGACATGGTCAATTTCAAACTGTTCACCTTGATTCCTGCATTCATTATTCTATGAGTACTTCATTTCATTTCTCAAAGCAATAAATTTGAAGCACAATTTTTTCCATGTGGTGTTTATTTCTATTTTTCATACTTGCAGGATAAATTGACATAAACTTTCTTTTATTCACTTCCTTTCCCAGTTTGGATAGCACTGAAGCAACTTGCAATGATAGGGTTACAGAAGTCAATTAATTTCTTTTTAGACTGTATATTACATATCCCCTAAATATGTAGTCCCCCATCAGCCAGACTGTTTGACATTATTTATTTCAATATTTCATATGCTCCTGATATATTTGCCACAGCACATATCCTAAACTTAAATCTCCATTTTCTATTTGAGTCCCCACAGGGGAAAAGAAAAGTCCCTGTACGATTTCACAGCTGCAAGCAGGTATTAGAATGCAAACCCTGTAATGTCCTCCATACTGGTGATAGCAGTGATTTTGAATCAGTGAGTATTTACTGAGTGACACTAGCTGTCAGAAACCATTGTACCTGCTGCAGACACACTGTACTTACTGCAAGGAATAAAACACAATAGTTCTGCCTATAGGAAATTTACATAGCATTTGAAAGAAGTGGACAGTAAATTCATAAAAATGTTTACTACCTCAATCAGTGATAACTGCACTTAATGAATCCAAGACAGGCAAGGACACAAGGACAATTTTATATGAGATGTTTAAAAATAACCTCTCAGGGATAATGACATTTAGAAAGGATATAAACTTACAATGTGAGTAAGGAAGGAGAATCAAAATTTCATGCTAAAGGAAGAGCAAACTATAAATTCATTGTGGTGTAAATATGTTTGCTGAGTTTTGGAAACTTCAAAGAGGCAAAATGAGAAAAAATATAAAGTGGACACAATGTATAAGGTCACAAAAACAGGGCTGTGCAGATTATTAAAACTTTATAGGACAAGTTTAGATTGTTGGATTGTTGGATCAGAGAAAGATATGATTTGATTTATATCTTGTAAGGGATGAAAGATTTGATGAAATGGTACCTATATTCTAGCCTACATAAACCTCTAGCTTTTAGTATTTCCATATCTTTTTATAATTACATTTTATCTAATTTTAATTTCTTCTAACCCTATCATTGTTACTTCACTCAATACATACTTAGAATAACTGCAACAGATCTATTGATCATCAAGATGTAATTAACTCTATCAGTAAACTCCCAACGCTAGAAATCCTTACATATTCTTACAATACTCCTCTATGAAAGAAACATATATCTACTGGAAAATGTGCATTTTGTATTTTCTAAGCAGTTCTTTCTAAATTGCTTATGAAATTTTTGTTTGTATTTGGCCCTATCACTCTCACAGTTTCCCCCCAAGAAACTTTAAAAATACGTCATTAAATTTACCAAACATTCAATAGTCAATTAGAAATACATCATTAAAGTTTGCAAGCATTCAAATGCACTTACCAATTAGTCAATTTCAGAAAACAATCTACTTTTTGAGAAAGAAAATTGAGTACACTTGATATGACTACATTTTGCTTCCAATACTCACTCTTCTAAGAAGGAATTTATGTCAGATTTATTTTTTTAACTCCCTCCAGTCTAAAGAGTTGAGATGACCCTCTTGTCATCCAAATATATTTTCTTGCTGCCCTTGGTTTTAATTTTGTTTTAATATTATAATTGTTTTAATGAAATATGTGCTGGTAAAATAATATTAAACATTTATCCTTGAAAATTTTCCATTTGAAATGTGATGCATACATGGTCTCATTTAATCCAATCCCATATATGAGGCTAATAGTTTCCAGATGAGAAAACTTTAGTATGATGACATTAAGCAACCTTCAAGTCCACTGAGGACTTAAGGATTAAGTTTTCATGCTGGAAATGTTATCTCTTGGTTTCTATAATTATTACCTGTAAATTCTCTTCTATTCTGTTCTTAACCTTCTAAAGTTTTCATTGCCTTCTCTATACTCTCAAAAACCACATTGGTGTTATCTGTGGAATCAGTCTTGGGCTACATCACTTTTATATGATCTCTTCTATTTATGTTATTATGATTACAGTCTATAAACTGATAAATCCCACAATCTGCATCTCCAGCTTGGTACTCCTCTCAAATTAAACCCAGGTAATTAACTCTGTCTTGGATTTTTGAAAGTCTGGTTGCCTTTAACCTGTACTGTTTCACCAATTACACAGTAAATCATTTAAAAATAGAAATAGAGATTGCTACATTGTATCTCCAGTGCCAAAATTTTTCTATGGAATCTAATAGATAATCTCATACTGTTCTGTATTGGTCAGTTGCAATATTATATTTTTATATTTGAAGTGATAAGATACTAAAGCTTGAACTCAGGGGCTCACACTTGCTAGGAAGGACCTCTACCTCTTCAGTCACATCCCAACCCTTTCTGTCTCGGTTATTTTTCAGGCTGGGTTCCATGGGTTTTTTGTTTTGTTTTGCTTTGCTTTGCTTTGTTTTGTTTTGTTTTTGCCTGGGGATGGCATTGGACTTTGATCTTCCTAGCTATGCTTCCTATGTAGCATAGCTGGGATGACAGACACACACCAACATGCCAGGATTATTGGTTGAGATAGGATCTCCATAACTTTTTGCCCAGGCTGTTCTCAAAGCTTGATCCCCAACCCATCTCCACCCCCTGAGTAGCTGGGAGTAAAGACTCAACTTGCAGTATTTTTCATTTTAATGTATCTACCATGCAAATAAGATTGTTTTGCTTAAATAAATTAATACGAATTTTTCTAAAAATGTACTATGATTTAATCAGAGGATTGAAGAAGCATAGAAGGAGGATTATTACAGGGCAGAAGAAGAAATTCCAGCACAAATTTCAGGATACATAGATAGTCATGATTGCATCCTTAAGCTGCTAATTTAATGGCACACGTGTGATGTAGCAGCAATTCTTTTTGATAGTTCCTTGCAAAGAGGACAGTTTATGGCATTTTTCAAAGAGCATGTGGTTTAGTAATAGTGTATTGGTGGTAAGACGCTGTTGTTTGCTAGTGTCTTTAGAGCATTTATTTGCCTGTAGCTCACCAGGCAATGAACACCATCTATTGCAAAAGTGCTCAGAAATGTTGGTTAAATGAATCAATGAGCCAACAGCCTGGGATGAAAGTGAAGAAGAGAGAAAACAAAAAAGACAGGGGAAAGTTACAAATGATTGCTGGATACTCAGTTCTGAGGCAAGTGATTTTTTTTTAATTTTGCCTAGGAAAATAGTGAAAGCTAGTCTTTTCTTCAATGTTCTGAAATGATTTTCATTGAGAAATTGGAGTACCTAAAGTCTCAAAGAAGCATAATAAATATACAAACATAAGTACCCATTTTTGCTACTATTTTTTCCAGTTTACTTGATCTATGCAATCTTGTTATTATAAAAGCACCCTTTTAAGTCTATTCTTAGACAGATTTTAGGTATTATCTTCATTTTCCATTATATAGTCTCATAACTGCACTATTTAGAAAAGCAGATATGATATTTCAGTGTGCTTACCTATACAAGTTATCTAGGGAAGCACATCATTTATTAAGCCTTGAGCATTAAAGTTGAGACATTTTGATTTTTAACTTTACAATCTCTAGGCAATAAGATGTTAAATCGAAGTTCAGTGGTGGTGACAAAATATTATTTGACTTGGGGAACCTCTGATCTTCTATAATGTCCAGGATTTAGTAATGTTTACTGTTTAATATGAAAGGTGCTTTAGAAATATAATCATCTTTCATTAGATACATGTTTGAAATGGGGTGGGGGTGATGCTCAACGCTTGCTCAGACTTCAGAAGTGGGCTGATGTGAGAAGGAGCCAGCAGGACTCCTGAAGCCCAACAGAGTGTTATAATTCCTACTACTCCTCCATATAAGAAACCAGACCACAGGTTTCTACTCACTTGAAATCTGATTTAAAAAGGAATCCTTTTTCTTTCTTTCCATTCTTTAGAGTTACTGATGTGAAAGTTTATTATATAAATAAAAGTTTTTAAATACTATTTAAAAACTAACTTAGCAAATATGTTCATCATTTTCTGCCTTGAATACTGTTAGGTATTTAGTGGTTAAAGTATAAAAACAAATAAATGAAAAAACACTTTTAACGGTTTCCTGAGAAATGGACAAAAAAAAACCCCTCATAATCTTAGAAACCAGGAACTTAGCACAAGGCTTTTCTGTTGTTGATGATGTTCTTTTTTATTCTTTCTTTATTTATTCATATGTGCATACATTGTTTGGACCATCTCTTCTTCTGCCCCCCCACCCCTACCTTCTCCCTCCCACTCCCCTGGCTTCCAGGCAGAACCTGTTCTGCCCTCTGCAATTATGTTGAAGAGAAAGCATAAGAGATAATAATAAAGACATAGCAATTTTGCTAGCTTGAGATAAAGATAACTATACAGACAGATTCCTAGCATGGCTTCCATGCACTTGAGTATTGCAATCCACATTGGTTCATCTCTACCAGACCTCTTCACTACTTCCTGGTCACCTTCTCATAGTGGCCTCTGTCAGTTTAAGATTACTTATTCTCTCCTCTACAGTGGGCACATCAAAAACTTTCAAGTTTTGGGTTTCCTACTTTTCCCTATTCCTCGTGTATGGATTCTCCACTTAGTGTGACCCATTTCCAATAATATTACTGCATTTGTTTTGGGTCTAAATTCTGCATATGAGGGAGAACATATGATTTTTGGCTTCACTTAAGATGATGTTCTCTATTTCCATCCATTTACTTGTGAATGATGAAATTTCAGTCTTCTTTGTGGCTGAGTTAAATTCCATGGTGTACGAATACCACATTTTCTTAATCCATTTGTCAGTAGTGGGGCATCTTGGCTGTTTCCATAACTTGGCTATTGTGAACAGTGCTGCAATAATCATGGATATGCAGGTGCCATTGGAAAAACCTGAATCATATTCCTTTGAGTACATTCTTAGGAGTGGTATTGCTGTATCATATGGCAGATCTATGCTTTGTTTTTTAAGAAGCCTCCAAATTGTTTTCCAAAGTGGTTGTACAAGCTTACATTCCCACCAGAGATGTACAAGGAAGGGCTCCTTTTCCCCCCACATCCTCACCAACATTTGTTGTTTGTGGTGTTTTTGATGATAGCTATTCTAACAGGAAAGAGGTGGAATCTTAGTATGGTTTGACTTGTATTTCCTTTATGGCCAGGGATGGTAAGCATTTTTTTCATGTGTTTTTTTGCCATTTGAATTTCTTTGTTTTTTTTTAATTAATTCACTTTCACTATTTTATTACATTCCACAGTATGAATATTCTACAGTTGGTATATCCATTTTGGTTTTTTTAATTTCTTTTTTATTCATTTATTGCATTGTTTGGGTCATTTTTCTACCCTGCCCCGCTCCCTCACCCTCTCCCTCCCTCCCCCTCTCAGTTCCAAGCAGATCCTGTTCTGCCCTTATCACTAATTATGTTGAAGAGAAGACATAAGCATAATAAGGAAGACAAAGCATTTTTGCTAGTTGAGTTAAGGATAACTATACAGAGAGATTCCTAACATTGCTTTCATGTACCCATGTGTTACAACCCATGTTGATTCATCTTTAACTGATCTTTACACTGGTTCCTGATTCCCTTCTCAGGTTAACCTCTGTCACTTTAATGTTTCTGTATTAGTTCCTCTGGAGTGGGGACATCAAACGCTTTCATGTTTTGGGTTTTCTACCCATTCCTATATCTCCCGTATGTGCTCTCCCCTTGTCATGTGATTCAAGTCCAACCACATTGCTGTATTTGCCCTAGGTCTAAAGTCCGCATATGAGGGAGGACATACACTCTTTGGTCTTCTGAGCCTGGCTGACCTCTCTCAAATTGATGCTCTCCAGTTCCATCCTTTTACCTGCAAATGATAAGATTTCATTCTTCTTCATGGCTGAGTAAAATTCCATTGTGTACAAGTACCACATTTTCTTGATCTGTTTAGTTCTATTGTCCACTTCTTTATTGGTTCATTGATTTGGGGGGAATTTAGTTTTTTGAGCTCCCTGTATATTCTGGTTAACAGTCATTTGTCTGATGTATAGCCAGCGAATATTTTTCTCCCACTCTGTGGGTGGTTTCTTCAGTTTAGGGACCATTTCTTTTATTGTGCAGAAGCTTTTTTATTTCATTTAGTCCCATTTATCCATCTTTTCTCTTAGTTGCTGGGCTCCTGGACTTCTATTGAGGACATCCTTGCCTATACCTATAGCTTCCAGAGTATTCTCTGCGCTTTCCTGTACTAACTTCAGAGTTTTGGGTCTGATATTAAGGTCCTTAATCCACTTTGAGTTGATACTAGTACAAGGTGATCGATATGGATCTGTTTTCAGTTTTCTGCAGACAGATAACTTTTTCTCAGCAACATGTGTTAAAGAGGCTGTCTATTCTCCATTATATATTTTTAGTGCCTTTGTCAAAAATAAGGTGAGCATAGCTGTGTGGATTCATATCTGGATCCTCTATTCTGTTCCACTGGTCTTCATATCTGTTTTTGTGCCAGTACCATGCTGTTTTTATTGCTATGCCTCTACAATATAGTTTAAAGTCAGGTATTGTGATACCTCCAGCATGCTCTTTTTGATGAGTATTGCCTTGGCTATATGCAGTCTCTTGTTCTTCCAAATGAACTTTAGGGTAGATTTTTAAATCTCTGTGATGTCATTGGATTTTGAAGGGAATTGCATTGAACATGTAGATTGCTTTTGGTAGTATAGCATTTTTTACTATGTTGATTCTGCCAATCCCAGCATGGGAGATCTTTCCACCTTCCACAGTCTTCCTCAATCTCTTTCTTCAAAGGTTTGTAGTTCTTCTTATAGAGGTCATTCATATCCTTTGTTAAGTTTACTCCTAGATATTTGATTTTTTGAGGCTATTATAAATGGAATTGTTTTCATATATTCTTTCTCAATTTGTTCATTGTTGGCATATAGAAAAACTACTGATTTTTGTAAGTTGATTTTTGTATCCTGTCAATTTGCTGAAGCTGTTTATGGTGTCTAGGAGTTTTTGCCATAGAGTTTTTGGGTCTTTGAGGTACAGGATCATGTTGTCTGCAAGTAGGGATACTTTGACAGTTTCTTTACCTATTTGTATTCTTGTTATTTCTTCTTGCTGTATTGCTCTGGCTAAGAATTCCAAGACTGTGTTGAATAGGAATGAGGAGGGTGGACACCCTTGACTCACTCCTGATTTTAGGGGAAATGGTTTCAGTTTTTCTCCGCTAAGTATGATGTTGGCTATAGGTTTGTCATGTATATAGCCATTATAATATTGAGGTACATTCCTTCTATTCCTAGTTTTCTTAGAGTTTTTATCATGAAGTGGTGTTGAATCTTACCAAAGGCTTTTTCTGCATCTATTGAGATAATCAAGTGGTTTTTGTCTTTGTTTCTATTATGTGTTGTGTTACATTTATTGATCTGCATATGTTGAACCACGTCTGCATTCCTCGGATGAAGCTCACTTGGTCAACAACATATCTTTCTGATATGTTTTGGATTTTGTTTGCTATTATTGTATTGAAGATTTTTGCATTGATGTCATGAAGGAGATTAGCCTATAGTTCTACTTTTTTGGAGGTGTCTTTGTCTGGTTTTAGGATGAGTGTAATACTGACTTCATAGAATGAGTTAGGCAATATTCCTTCCCTTTCTATTTTTAGAAAAGATTAAGGAGAGTTGGTATTAATTCTTCTTTAAGGGTCTGATAGAATTCAGCAGAGAATCTTTCAAGTCCTAAACGTGTCTTTTTTGGGAAACTGTTGCTGCTTCAATTTCATTTTGTGTTACAGATCTGTTTAGGTGGTTAATATCCTTTTGGTTCACTTTTGGATGGTCATATGTATCTAGAAATTTGCCCATTTCTTCAAGATTTTCAAATTTATTGGAATATAAGTTCTCAAAGCACTCTGATGATTCCCTGGATTTACTTGGTGCTTGTTGTTATCTCCCCCCTTTTGTGTTTCTGATTTTACTGATTTGGGTCTTTTCCCTCCTCATTTTAGTCAGATTTGCCAAGGGTCTGTCAATCTTATTTATTTTTTCAAAACCAGACTTTTTTCATTGATTCTTTGTATGTTTTTTTATTCCTATTTCACCTATATCAGCCCTTATTTTTATTATTTGTCTCCTTCTGCTTGTTTTGGGATTTGCTTGTTCTGCTTTTTCTAGGATTTTGAGATGTAGCATTAGGTCATTGATTTGAGATTTTTTTTCCTTTTAATATATGCTCTCATGACTATTAACCTTCCTGTTAGGACTGCCTTAGCTGTGTCCCATAGGTTCAGGTAGTTTGTGTTTTTATTTTCATTGACTTCAAGGAACCTTTTAATTTCCTCTTTTATTTCATCAGTGACCCACTGATTATTAAGCAATGTGTTGTACAGCTTCCAATTGTTTGCATGTTTTTTTCCTGTTGTTTTTGTTGTTGATTTCTAGTTTTAACGCATTGTGATCAGATAGAATGCATGGGATTATTTCTATTTTCTTATATTTGCTGAGGCTTGCTTTGTACACTAAGATATGATCAATTTTAGAGAAGGTTCTGTGAGCTGCTGAGAAATGTGTATTGTGCAGAAGTTGGGCGAAATATTCTGTAACCATCAGCTAAGTCAGTTTGATCTATGGTGTGATTTAGTTCTAGAATTTCTTTATTGATTTTTTGTTTGGATGACCTATCTATAGGTGATAGGGGAGTATTAAGGTCTCCCACTACCACTGTGCTGTAGTCTATATGGTTTTAGGTCCTTCAGAGTATGTTTAATGAAATTGGGTGCATTGACGTTGGATGCATATAGATTGATAATTGTTATTTCCTTTTGGTGTATTTCCCCTTTTGTTTGTATAGAGTATCCTTCTTTATCTCATTTGATCAATGTAAAGTTTGAAGTCTACTTTGTCCAAGATAAATATTGCTACTCCTGCCTGTTTTCAGGGGCCATTGGCTTGGTAAATCTTCTTCCAGCCTTTCACCCTAAGCCAGTGCTTTTTCTCTCAATTAGATGGGTCTCCTGTAGGCAGCAAATTGTTGGAGTTTCCTTTTTAATCCAATTTGACAAGCGATTTCTTTTGGTAGAGGAATTAAGTCAGTTAACATTTAGTGTTAGTATTGATAGGTTTGTGGTGATCCCTGTCATTTAGTTGTTTTTGTTGTTTAAGGGTTTGATTGTGTGCAGCTGAATCAATGTTACTCTCTGATTCCTTATTCTTTCTTCTCCTGTAGTTTGGTACTGTCCATCCTTTCATGGTTTTGTTTGCTTTCATTTTCTTTGTGCAGAATTCCTTGAAGAATCTTTTGTAGTAGTGGCTAGGTGGTCATATATTGTTTTAGTTTCTGCTTATCATGAAAGACTTTTATTGCTCCATCTATTTTGAATGATAGTTTTGCTGGTTAGAGTATCCTAGGGTTCAAGTTATTTTTATTCAGTGCCCAGAATACCTCACTCCATTACCTTCTTGCTTTTAAGGTTTCCATTGAGAAATCTGCTGTGCTTTTCATGGATGCACCTTGGTATGTTATTTGTTTTTTCTCTCTTACAGACTTCAATATTCTTTCTCTATTCTCTGTGCTTGTTGTTTTAATGATAGTATGTGGTGTGGTAGTTCTATTTTGGTCAAGTCTGTTTGGTGTCCTTGAGGCTCCCTGTACCTGAATAGGCATAGCTTTCTCTAGATTTGGGAAATTTTCTGTTATTATTTTGTTGAATATATTATGAATTCCTTTTGCTTGCACTTCTTCTTCTTCTTCAATGCCCTGATTCTCAGGTTTGGTCTTCAAAACCTGATTCTCAAGTTTGGTCTTCTGATAGAGTTGGTGAGTTCTTGCATATTCCTTTCACTGGTCTTGAGTTGTTTTACTTATAGTGCTGCAGTTTTTCCTTTAATTTTTATTTCATCTAAAGTTCTGAGATTCTGTCTTCTGCTTGTTCTAGTCTGCTGGAGTGGCCTTCCATTGTGTTCTATATTTCTGTTTCATTCTTTTTCTGAGGTTTTCCATATCATGGGTCAGTTCCTCTTTAATATTGTCCTTAATTCATTTATCTCTCTATTTATGGTGTTCTCTGTTTCACTTTGGTGTTTTTCTAGGGCTCCTATGAGTTCATTTATTTGTTTTTGTGTTTTCTCATATTCTTTATTTTTGTTGCTTGGACTTTCTTGAGTGCGTCCTGTACGTTTTAGTAGACTATGAGAGATAATAACATCTCTATGAAATTCTCATCAATTACTTGCAGGATTTCTTCTTTCAGATTGTTCTTGTGGGCTTTGTTGGTTTCCTTGGTATAGTTTATCTTTGTTTTATTAGAGTCTGGATCTGGATATCCATTTTCTTCATTTCCCTCTAAATCCTGCACTAATTTATTTTGGGTGGGGAGAATGGTTTCCATCCCTTTTTTGTCTTCTCATCATTCCACTTGATACTGTTTCTGTCCCTGGTCTATGTGTAATTTAGTAGTAATTTATTGTAATTTAGTAGTAATTTATTGTAATTAGCTAACTTACAATAGTAAAACTAACAAAACCAAGAAAGAAATAGGAGAAAGAAAAAGAAAAGAAAGAAAAAAAATTGAGAACCAAAGATATCAGCAGAGAGAGATGGTGGACAATCAAACAGCAAATGAGACAAACAAATACTTAAAGAAAAAAAAATTCCCAGTTCAGGAACATTAGAATTTCAGTCTTAGTAGTTCTGATGTTACTCCTTTACCTCCAGTCCTGTTTGTCTGTGCCTCCTAGGCAAGTTTGGAGCTGGTGTCTGACAGCGCTGAAGCCCTCCTATTTTCTCAGTGTAACATGGCATGGAGAAGCTTTTTATAGGCTGGGGATTCAGGATTTCAGAGTTTTGTTTCTTTATTTTGGTTTTTTTTTTTTCTTTGCCAAGTGTGGCTCCAGCCGGAAAGTATTCTGTTTGGTCAGCTGTAGGTCTCCCACGCATGTTTGGAGATGGTGAGCAGTTGGCAGGGAAGTGGGCTGTGGTAACATGGGGGTGGTATCCTGTTCTTTCAGTGTATCGTGGCATGGAGAAGACTTCCATGGGCTAAGGGTTCTGGGTGCCAAAGTTTCAGCTCTCCCTTGTGCTTTACCTCATCCAAGTTTGTCTCCCACATCTCAACAAGGTCCCTGATTCATGGGGTTCATGCCATCTACATCTAAGTCCCAGTCACCATTTTTCTTAATCTGAAGTCTACTTTGTCTGAGGTAAGTATTGCTACTCCTGCCTGTTTTGGGGGACCATTGGCTTGGTAAATCTTCTTCCAGCCTTTCACCCTAAGCCAGTGTTTGTTTCTGTCAATGAGATGGGTCTCCTGTAGGAAGCAAAATGTTGGATCTTCCTTTTTTATCCAGTTTGCCAAATGGTGTCTTTTGATGGGGGAGTTGAGTCCGTTGACATTCAGTGTTAATGTTGATAGGTATGTGGTGATTCCTGACATTTAGTTGTTTTTATTGTTGAAGGATTTGGTTGTGTACAGCTGAATCAATGCTACTTTCTAATTTCTTTTCTTTTCTTCTCCTGTATTTTGATACTGCCCATCCTCTCATGGTTTTGTTTGCTTTCATCTTCTGTGTGCAGAATTCCTTGGAAAATCTTTTGTAGTGGTGGCTTGGTGTTCATATATTGTTTTAGTTTCTGCTCATCATTGAATTTTTATTGCTCCATAAATTTTGAATGATAGTTTTGCTGGATAGAGTATCCTAGGATTGAAGTTATTTTCATCCAATGCCTGGAATACCACATATATGCCCTTTTTGCTTTTTAGGTTTCTTTTGAGAAATGTTCTGTGATTTTGATGTGGTTACCTTTATATTCTATTTGTTTTTCTCTTACAACCTTTGATATTCTTTCTCTATTCTCTGTGCTTGTTGTTTTAATAATATGCCATGGGGAAGTTCTATTTTGATCACATCTGTTTGGTATCCTGGAGGCTTCCTGTACTTGAATGGGCAAAACTTTCTTGAGATTTGGGAAATTTTCTGTTATTATTTTATTTAATATGTTACAAATCCCTTTTGCTTGGACTTCTTCTCCTTCTTCAATACCCATGATTCTCAGGTTTGGTCTTTTGATGAAGTTGGTGAGTTCTTACATATTCCCTTCACAGGTCTTGAGTTGTTTGACTAACAGTTCTTAAGTTTTTTCTTTAATTTCTATTTTGTGTTTGAGTTCTGAGATTCTGTCCTCTACTTTTTCTTGTTTGCTGAAATGGCCTTCCACTGTGTTTTGTGTTTCTCTTTCATTCTTTTTTCTGAGGTTTTCCATATCATGGGTCATTTCCTCTTTAATTTTTTTTTATTTTCATCTTTAATTCATTTACCTCTCTATAGTGTTCTCTGTTTCACTTTGGTGTTTATTCAAAGCTCCTCTGAGTTCATTTGTTTCTCTGTCTTCTCATATTTTTTATTTTTTGGTGTCTTAAAATTTCTTGTGTGCATCTTGTACATTTTGATTATAATTACATATAGCAATTCTCAGTGATTTCTTGCAAGAAAGTGAGTGGGGGAAGTGGTGCAGGGACTGCTAGGTTTTGTGACCCTTTGTGTGTTTGGGTGTATTTTTGTTTTTGTAGTATAGGGTGCTTGTGTCAGGGATTTCACAAGGTGGGAGTTGTGTAAAGGTACAGTAGGTTTGTCAGCAAGTGGTCAGTGTGTAGGGGGAAGAGTAGTCTGGTGACAGTTTGGGGGAGATTGAGAGGGGAAGGTGTGGTCAGGGGGAGAGAGTAGATGAGAGGAGGCAGAAAGAGTAGTAGGGAAGGAGAGCAATGGATTTTGGTACAGAAGAAGGAGGGAGAGTGAAGGGGGTGAGAGTAGGGATGAGCACATGATGATAATTGTAAAGTTGATATTATAGAAAGAAAGTAGGAATAAAAATAGAAATCAAAAACCCATAATAACAAAATAAACAAAAAATAACAGGAAAAACTAATTAAAATACAACAAACAAAAAAACACCAGGAACAATAGAATTTCAGTCTTAGTTTTAGTTCCAGAGTTACTCCTCTGGCATCCAGTCCTGAAACTGACATATAAGCAGAAGCTTTGATGTGATTTCACCAGGTGATTGGCTTGTGAATAGTGTTTTGTTCTTCCATCTACCAGTTTAATTGAAATTGTGAGGTGAGGTAGGTTTTCCAGATCATGCGGGATGGTCAGAGCTATTGATTTCCCTAGCTGATAGCTGTGTTACCCTTCAGCTGCAGCTGTTTGGTCAGCAACACCACCCCCCCCCATAAGGTGGAGCAGTTCAGTTTTCAATGCTGCCCTCTGGTTTGGGAGATCAGCTCTGCAATCCACTACCTGCTCTGCTTTGGAAGTGGCTGTTACTGTGTTTGTTTACTGGGATTTCTGATTTGGAGGTTTATTTCTTTGCTTCATCCCCTTTCTCTGGAGCAGGTTGTGTTCCACCTGCCCTCTCCACTGACCATGTTTTATTTCAGTTTGCTGTTTGTTTTTCAGTTTTGCAGGGCAGTTCAGTTTTGGATGCTCCTCACTGGCTCAGGAGATGAGTTCTGTGATCCACTACCTTCCCTGCTTCGGGGAGTGGCTTATTGTCCACCTGCTCTCAGTCTTCACTGCCTTTCCTGTGTTTGTTTACTGATTGCTTGGTGCTGAGACCAGCTCCTTGACCCTCCCCCTTTCTCTGGTTCACTTTCAGCACTCTACTCCACTGTCCATGCTAGATTACAGTTCACTATTTGTTACTCAGTTTTGTTGGGTGGGATCAGTCTGTCCAGGGGATGTGCTGGTTTGTGTTCCTGGGAGTGGATATGGGAGTTCCATGTGGTGTGTGGTGCTCACCTGTTTGTTCTGTCAATTGGCAAGTTTGGACCCAGCACTGGTGGTGGAGGCAGCTGCAACAGCAATGGCAAGAAATGGTGCCAAAGTTTCTCAGTATAATGTGGTGTGGGGAGCCTTTCCATTGGCTAGGGATTCAGGATGTCAAAAGTTTGATTCTGGTTGGTGCTTTATTTCTGCTTGATGGAGGAAGGAGAAGAGGAGGAATTATAAAAAATAAAAAAGAAGAAGAAAAAATCTCAGTGGGGAAAGAGGGTTTCCCCAGTACTAGACCCACCTTGCTGGCTGTGCAGCAGGTTACAGCTGTTAGGAGCAATTGAAGGCTGATTTGTGGGTCAGACTTTCAATTTTTTTCATGCACCTACTTTGACGGCAGTTATTATTTTGTCTAGAAGCAGTCAGAATTAATGATGCTCTTTTATGCAGTAATGGCTTTTGAATGTAGGACCTTCTGCCAACTACTCAAGTGCACCATCACTGAGCTATATACCCCTAGACAAATAAAATTTTTTCTCATCTTTACTCTTTCTTAAGTAGATTTATTACATTCATTGGTAAGAGTTTTCATTATGTAGTTTAGTTGCCCAAGGCACATTCTCTATGATAAAAAAGTAAGAACAAAGTATAAGTTAAAGAAATGAAATGTGTTACTAATTGTCTCTACTCCACAAATGGAAATAAACATAAACTTCTTTATCTTTGCCTTTCTTCTATATGTTGCCCTTCCAAAGTATGTGAGTAGAAGAAAATTTTCAGCATCTCCATTCTGATTTAAAGAAAGAGGATATCAGGAATTTTAACTATGTAGATAATAACTGCCTATATGAGCAACACTGGCTATATTCTCACTCTGCAACTCTGATATATTATCCAGTAATTAAAACAACATTAACCATTTCCTTTACAGATGTCACAGTGTTCTATTGTCACTGTATTTTTGGAAAATCTTCCTTGTTGTGCTAGAATTGTAGTTCTAGCTTCATATAGAAAAGTATACACTGTACTTTACTCTGTATTTATTTGCTTGACAACTTACATATCATTGGCAGTGTAGATGTAGCATGGTTTGTCAAAACAATGTCAGACTTTTATCAGGCTTAAAAACAAGATTGTGCATTCTATTTATGACAGCAAGACAGAAATATGTGACCTTGTTTATAGAAACTCTGGCTTTGAGTTGAACCTAGCCATATAATCCAATGAAAAATGCTACAATTTGTCAGGGCTTCATTTTCTGCTAAGATGTGAATTAATGTCATTTATAAAAAATATTGAACATTTAAATAGGTAACAGATTTGAAAGTGTTTTGTTCATAAGAACTATATAAATGTAATAAGTAGTCATACTTATTATCAACGCCAAAGAGAATAAGAGACCTCAGCCCTCAGCCCTAGGAGCAGTCCCAGCTCCCATCTCAAATCCATTCTCTGTTTCCTCACAAGGTGTAATGAGGTGCAAAACCTTAGATATCTCATGCAATGTGTATTCAGTCATGCATTTTGAGGGACTGGCATTTCCTTAAAATTTTAGCCAATTGAAAATTAAAATTTAGAGTTGTATTCCTTCTATTTAAAATTGAAGTAAAAAGGAAAAGAAATCAGTAATTGACATCCACATCAATTAATCTGTTTTCTTCTTGTTCCAAGTTATTTCATTTCTAATAAAACACTACAAACAAAAGATATGCATTTATCACCCTTCTGGATGCTACTGAGGGCCCTCTTCCTGGTTCATAAATGGCCAATTTTTCTCTCTGTTCTCACATGGCTGAAGATGCAGAGTCTCTCTGTGGTCTTTTACAAGTCCACTAATCTTAGGTATGAGGGTTCTACCTCGTGATCTAATCACCTCCAAAGGTCTCATTTGGGGGAATTATATTACAGCACATGAATTTGTGAGAGGCATTATATTCAGTTCACAGCATCTCGCTTTTGCTCAGGTCTCTTAACAATTCTTGGCCTCTGACTTTTCTATTCATGAATTCTTTTTAAAGCAAACAGAATGAAAAGACTATTAATGGCTATAAGATTTTGGAACCCCAACCCTACTTTTGCCATCATTTTCTGAGAACTTAAATAACATTGGATAGTGTAAAATGCTATGATCAGAAAAATCACTTCACCTTTCATTTGGACTTCTTCCTAAGAGAACATACTGGTTGAATATAGTATTAATTGCAACATCAATTATAAAGCTAAATGAAACATGTTTCCTATCAGAAACTTCATTATATGAAAATACTTCAGAAACTTGTGACACATTTGCATGTATGTCAGTTCATATTTGTATATGTGAAAAGTATGTTGTTCTTATTTAAAAGCCCAAGTGCACAAACAATTGCATAATGTTGGCACACTATACATGAGAGGATATTCTTGAACATCTATGTAAAATTGTTCCTATGCCCTTGTTTTGTCTTTTGTTTGTATCTCACTGACTGAGATATTACACATTATTTGTGAACTTCATTCCTGTGCCTGACAACTAGCACCACTCAGTAAATATTTGCTGATTGAAAGTCACTGATACCAGAGATAAAGGACCGATTTGTGTTCTCAGTATCTGCCTGCTCTGGTGAAATTCCATAGGGGTTTCTTTCTCACCTTAGGGAATCAGATAGAAAATGTAATGACCTTTATATTTAGGATATGTGCTACAGTAAATAATATTAGGATCACATTAAATGTTTTAATAAGTACATCAAACAATCTGACTGATGCTGGGGATTATATATTTAGAGGATATGTAATAGGACAGACTACCCTGGAACTAATTGACTTCTAGGACCTATCATGGGAACTTATTTCAGTGTTTTCCAAACTAGGAAAGGCAGTGGTTAAATGAAATGGTATGTCAGTTCACTCTGTAAGTACAAATAATAGAAATAAACACCATATGCAAAAGAATGTACTTCAAATTTATTACTTTGAGAAATGAAATAGAGTTCTGTTAGTCAGAATCATAAACGCAGGACTCAGGCTGAAAAGCTTGAAATTGAAGATGTCTAATCTAACAAGTATTAGACAGGTATCACAAAATACAAAGAACACACTGAATACTGATCTTCTTTACATAGTATTTTGATTATTCTGTTGAAACATGATGGAAGTGTGATATGATATGAGCAATTGGAAAACACATCTTGTAACTGGGTTATTGTGTCATACCTGGAAAGAAACAGAAAACAGAGATTGTCTCTAAATCATAGAGACATTTACAATGACATGTATAAAATACATAGAAGAGAGTATGTGATATATATACACACACACACACATATATATACACATATAATATATTAGTGCTTAAAGTAGTACCTCAGAGTAGACATTTTAAATGTCTTAAATATCAGAATAAATTTGAATTATCATCCAATTTCTGTAATTTAAATTTATTTTAATTTTTTCAATAACATATATTACCCCATTTGATATAGGCTAGACATTCCATTCACATTTATCATCCTTACATTATTCTAATATGCCTTTCTTTGGTTAAATGTCTTCACTATTACCTAATGACTAGCAGACCATGTTTAGACTCTTCTATCTCATTCATGATTCAGGGAAATCAACTGGCATAATATCACAACATGCATTTAATAACAATTAAAACTCTTCCACCATTCAACTATGAATTGTGAGACATACCTGTAAATGAAAATATTTCTGTGTATGGTGGATAAATATTTAAGCTTTCACAGAACCTGGAATACTGAATGTTGTTTCTAAATACGTAAAATTTATTTCTAAAAAGTAAATTCATGATATTTTTATATTTTCATGTTGGAATTATTTTGTTAATGAGAAATCTATATGTCTCATTAGAATAGCTTGGAGTATATAATTAAAATACGAATTCTAACTCCATAATTCTGCATGTGGCTTCATGGTCTCTTTTTCTCACAAGTCCCCAGGTGGTGCTTATTCAGCTGCTTCAAAGATTAAATTTTAGAAGGAAAAGTTTTAGCCAAACTCCAGAACAACTTCAATGGCAGTCCAGCCTAAACTCATAATTATTCATAATTGTGATAAGGGACATTTTGTAACACATCCTTCTAATATATCAGAAACTGTATAAAACAGTTAAGTATTATAATACTTACTTTGAGATGATAGAATTGATGTTTAGAGAAGAAGAAGATTTTCAACAAAGGTACACCAAAGTCTATTTCTTAACCTAATTTTTGTTGCTTTGATTTTTTAAATTTTCTATCTTTAATTATTAACATCAATATTCTTTTAAAGTAAATATATCTCCTAGACCTAGCTTACCTCTTTAATCATGTCTTATGGTCAGTAAAGTACAGGGTAAGGATATTCATTGAGATACACAAATGGATTGCCTGGATATGATGTGTATGATGACTGTTCTTCAACTGACACATCTCGGTGATCCCTTCTTTGGTTATATTCAAATGTAAGAGAAATTAGAAAGATTTGAGAAAATGTTAGTGCAACCATTTCACAAAATTTTTTCTAAAAAGATTCAGTTGATTGATTTTTTAATGGTTTTATCTGTGAATTACATGACTGGGTTGACAAAGTTTGGGCTAGGCTTTCACTTCTTTTCAAGAAAAATGTTCAAAAGAACGTATGACAATAAGTCAAATACATATTTACTATTTACTGACAATTTTGTTGTTCAGTATTACCCATGGGACCATGTATTATAGCTAACCTCTGAAACAGAACTTCAAATTACCTTTATCATATGTCTCTAAACTGTAACCTTGTAAATTATTGAAGATTACTGGAAGGAGAAATTTACTCCTTCTACTTAGATGGAGATTCTTCATGCAACTCTTGAATTATAATAAAATTACTGTCTCTTAAAACTCCTCTTTTTTTCATATTTTGTAATGCCAAAGTCCTTTATCCTTCTTTTGGCAGCTTTTTAAATAGGTTCACTTATGTTCTAAATTTTCTATGTTAGCAAGTAGACTTTTAGAAATACCTCATTGATATTACATGTCTTATAATATATTAATTGACATGAGGTAAATGCCTGAATGCATGTGTCTAGTGCACACCCACAACAAAGATTAAATGAAGAAATAATTCCACTTTAATGGAATTTTGGAGGCAGATTATCAAGTGAGTGGGAAAATAGTAAAATTATTTGAGATCAGGGAGAGGCATCATCATGCACACAGCTTCTACCCTGCTTGTTCTTGAGATCAACCCAAAAACAAGAGTCACTTAGCAAGGAAGAAGTAATTAAAAGACCCTTGATAGTCCCCACTCTATCCAGAGACACCTGAGGCATTTACTGCTAGAAAGCCTGTGTCCCTTGCATTTCCTAAACCCAGGTTATCACACCCTTGCTATGATTCAGAGAAAGAGCCTGACAACATTGCACACCTTTTCACACTCTCCCACCCACTGTACCACTTTGGGTCACCCCAGGTTCTCATGAAACAACTAGGTAGTTACCACCACCAGTTCCAACCTCTTAGTCTTGTTAAACAGTCAAGAAGCTCTGCATATACTCCCTTGGACCAGTGAAAGTCTTAGGTGGTCCTCCCTGAGTAGCTTGCCAGTAGGGGACCTCAGAAAGGAATGAGGCAGCCCTGACTACCAAGATGTGGCTCTGGAGAAGTCCTAAAGTGAAGTGGACCCATAGGTCATGTGAAGTCAACCATGAAGTCCTCAGATATTTACAAGTTTGCATTCTAAACGCAGGGGTGAGGAATGGGTTTCATTCAGCCCTCAGACACTGAAAGGTAACTAACCTTTCTGTGGGTTCCTGCATCCTGCACTTACCAACCTATGAAAATGATGGAAACTTCATACTCACAGCTGGGTACACTGTGACCAGAGCGCCAGTGAACCCTGTCACATCAAGTGAGTTTCATCTCAGCTACACTAAACTGGTCTAGCTGTCTAGGCCATTGAGACACACTGAGACACATATCAATTAAAGGGAAGAAGCAATATAGATACTGCCCTAAAGCATCCAACTGGAACCAAAGCCAACAAAGAACATCCAACAAACATCCTAGGACCTTCACAGAAGGAAATCCTTCATGCAAAAGGCTCCGAACATGTCAGACTGATAGAGACACCTGACCCTCCAATTATATCAATGCAAAGGTATATAACAGGAAAAGGCAAAGGACCATGATGCTTCCCAAGGACACAATAACTATCTAGTAACAGACTCCAAAGAACAGGAAACAGATTAGTTGAACTAGATGAACAAGAGAGGGGAAAAGGAACATGGGTTATACAAAACTATCAGAAACAGGTCAGGGCATGGTGGCTAATGCCTGTAATTCCAGCCATTCGGGAGACAGAGATACGAGGACAACAGTTTGAGCATCCCAGGTAAAAAAAAATTTAAAGATACACTATCTCAAAGAACAAGCCTGTCACGGTTGCTGACGTTTATGAAACCAGTTATGTGGATAGCATAGATAAGAGAATTGCACTCCCAGGTCAGTCTTGGACCAAAAACGCATGAATTCCTGTCTAAAAAATAACTTAAGCAAGAGGTGCTCCAGGGGTAGCTCAAATGGTATAATGCTTGCCTAGCAAAGCTGTGGTCCTGAATTCAAACCCCAGTACTGCTGCTCCATAAAAAAAAGAAAGATAGCAATCCAATTCACAACAGGCACACAAAAAATATAAGAATAAGTTTAACCAAAAAGTGAATGATATATAGAAAAAAATCACAAAAAACAAATGCAAGAAATTTAAGAGCAAAAAGTGGAAGGACTTCACTTTATAGTGAATTCAAAGAATTAATATCCTTACAATGTCCATACTGTCTAGTGATATGCACAGATTCCTTGTAATTCTTATCAAAATATTAGTACATTCTTCACAGAAGTAAACAACACTTTACATAACAAAAAAACCATAATTTTAAGTTGAAATGGAACCACAAAAGACCCCCAAGCCCAACTCAATCTTAAGCAGAAAGTATAAGGATGACACGTTACAATATCTGAGTTTAAAACATGTTGAAAGGAACAAAAACAGTGCGATACTGGCATAAGAACAGATGTATAGAGCAATGGAAAATAATGGATCACCAAGAAATAAATCCATGTATTCACATAGGTGCTTGTTTTCAACATGTGTTGGACAAAGAAAGTCTCTTCAATAAGCATTATCTGGAAAACCTCAATATGCATATACAGAGGATAGCAAATAGACTCTTTTCTCACTATATATGCAAAAATCAACTCAAGAGACCAATGATTATGCAGCTCTCAAAGCTATAAAACTACCAGAAGAAAGCTTAGACAAATTGTTTTAGGACATTGGTTCTGGCAAATATTTTATGATTATGATCCCAAAAGCACTGATTGTAAAACCAGAGTTGACAAGCATATGGGAAGCTGAAGCTGGAGTATTGTGAGTTCAAAAGCATCCTGGGCTGCAGAATGTGCCCTTGATTCAAAACAAAGCAATCCAATTGAATGGATAAGATGATATCAGTCTAAACAAAATTCTGCACAACTAAGAGAGTGATCAGCAGAGTGAAGGGGTAACCTACAGAACAGGAGAAAATATTTGCAAAATCTTCATTTAACAAGGGATTCATTTTCAGAATAGGTAAGGAACCCAAGAAGAAGCCTAAATTAAACCATCCAATTTGAAAAAGGGCCAATGTCCTGAATAAACACTTCTCAAAAGTGGATATGCAAATGTCCTAAAAGAATGAAAACATCCTCCATATTACTAACAAAAAGGTACAATCGACTCAAAACCAAAATGTGATGCCATCTCATTACAGCTGGACTTTTCTCAAAAATACCAAAATGAACAAATCCTAGTGAGGATGTGGCAAAAGGGAGACTCCTGTAACTGCTGGCAGAAATGTAACTCAGTATAGCCATATTGGAAAACAATATGGAGGTTCTTCAAAAACGTAGAGATAGAACTCCTATATGTTTCAAAGAAACTGCCACACGTACATCAAAATATGTGGTAATTAATTGATTTATTTATTTCACATCACATAATGTCCTCCAGTTCCATCCATGTTTCTACAAATAAAAGAACTGCATTCGTTGTTTTTGAGTGGAATTATCCTACTGATATGCATACAACATTTTCTTTATTCCTTCACCCTTGGTTGATTCTTTATCTTGGCTATGGTAAAGAATGCTGCATTCTATTTGATTGTAGATGTAATTTTTACTTAGTGATGTTTATGTGGCAGAAAAAAAGTTGATCTTAAGGAAGTAGAGACTAAGATACTGGTGACCAAAGCCAGAGCTATTATGGGGTAGAGAGGAATAGAAAACATTGTTTAATGGGTACAAGGGTGCAGTGGATTGGTGGAATAAATTCTTTGTCATATAGCACTTTAAAATAACCGTGGTTGACAACAAATAATTAAGTTCTTCACAAGTTACTAAAGCAAAATTTGACTATTCCTACACAGAGGAATGAAAAATGTCTGAAGTGATAGATATGACAATTACCCTGATATGATCATTACACATATTTGTGCACATGTTGAAAAAGACATATTATATCCCTTAACAACTATGACTTCTATGTGCCAATTAAAATCAAAATACATGAAAATAATATAGGACATTGAGAATATGTATTATTAAAATGACAATTAAATGAGATTTTGTGTCTATTGAATATGGTCACTTTAACCTAATTACTTTGTCAATCTCAATACATCTAAAGACTGAAACTTGCCATATTCTATGAGAATCTAGAAGTTCTTTTAAGTTTTTGTGAGTAACTGGAGAGTTTATTGAGATAGAAAATTAACAAAGTAGAGCTCCCAAGCTTGGAACCTCTCTTGGAGGGGTTCCAAGAGAGGGTACCCTAGATTTCTTTATTCTTTGTTAAGTATATAGTATACTTAATAGAATTAGAACCAGAACTATTCCTCATGTAATTTTATTATTTATCTGACAAATATAGCTTAGTTCTGAGAATGAATGGCTGCATTATGGAGGTATTACATAACTTTCCAGATAATTTCTTACATGTTATATTTGCTCTTGTTCAATGAATCTTAAAATAATGAAACCAATGTGCACATTAGTCATTTAGGATACATAAACATTCTTTTCCTACAGAAAAAGTACTCAGATAAAATGCATTTGGGTTGCACAACATAATTAGGGAAATACTTAATGTGGCTTCTCTCTCTATGCTTTTTATGCAAAAAATATTAAAACTTCAGTGCCTGGTGATTATGAAGCCATCTATTGAATGAGCAAGTCCTACTTCTCTATGTGAATTGGAAATTTGGAAAAAAAAGAGAAAATAAGAAATTAGTTAGCACCCTACTTGTATAACTTGAAAGTAAGTGTAAAATTGCCACTTGTTGACACAACTATAGCCAACCAGAATGAAGGCAAAATATTGCATAGATGATAAACTGAACTTGCTATTGCTCTTTACTGACATACCTAAAAGGAGTGAAAAGCAGGCTTTTCCTGAGTATAAAAGTTCGTATTTGTTTTTATAGAGTTATTTTGTAAGTAACTCAAAAGCCAATCAAATCCTTGATTGGCTGATAGAGTATACAAGTATGATTTTCTCTATTCTTGTTAAATTTTTTCCTTTTGTCCTCTTCCATCATTTTATAATAAACTGGTCTAATTTTATAAACATTTTTTGTCTAAAACAGCCATAGAATGAGGGGATTGCTTGAAGTATTATTATATTATATTTTTTGAAAGTTCTGTAGTAACTAGATTTAAAGAAAAAGAGATAGAGGAAGAAGAGAGACTTTGAGGAAGTGAAGCATTCTTAGTGATATACAGTGGCCACTAAGGTGTGGAAGCAGACAGCATGAGCTCCTTGACTCCAAACCCTTACTGAGATGCTGGAGTCACACTTGGCAGAAATAAAACACCAACAAGAATCAAAACTTCAATACCCAGCCCGTGGAAGCCTACTCCATGCCACATAACACTGAGAAAACTTGTGAGTTGCCACTGCCACCACAGCTGTTGTCACCACAGCTGCCACTGCCACAGCCACTGCCATGGGCAACTCCAAACCTGCCTGTGAGATTCATCACACTGAATAGGTGAGTGCCACACATCATGCAGAATTCCCCCAGCTACCCCCAGGATAAATCAACACAGCCCCCTGGGCAGACTGACCCCCCCAAAAAAAAACTGAACAGTGAACCGTAATCTAGCACACAGCAGAAGGGGCAAGATCACTGAAAGTGCACTGGAGAAAGGGGAAAGAGCAAGGAGCTAATCTCAACAGAACTATCAGTAAACAAATACTGAAAAGGCAGGAAGCCGACAGCAGGCGGGTGATAAGCCACTGCCTGAAACAGGGCAGGTGCAGATCACAAAACTCATCTTCTGAGCAAGTGAGCAGCACCCAAAGTCAAACTGCCCTGCAAAATTGAAAAACAAATAGCAAACCATCATAACACACTGACAGCAGGGAGATGCTGATGGAACACTGACCTTGCCCCAGAGAAAAGGGGCGGGGCAAAGAAATAAAGCCCCAGAACTGAAACACCAGTAAACAAGCACAGCGAAAACCCACCTTCAAAGCAGGACAACTACTGGACTACAGAGCTGATGTCCTGAGGACAGCATGGAAACTTTAACTGTCACACCTCACTGGGGGAGGAGCTGACCAAGCAGCTGCAGCTGAAAGGCAGAAGAACAAAACACTACTCACAATCCAATCACCAAGTGAGACTATGACAGATCTGATTATATGCCAACACCAGGACTAGATGCTGGAGGAGTAACTCCAGAACTTAGACTGAAATTCTATTGTTCCTGACCCTGGATTTTTTTTTTTATTTGTTTGTTCTTTTCTTCCCATTGATTTCTCTGGGTTTTTGTTGTTGTTGTTAGTTTTTGTTATTGTGGGTTTTCTATTTTTATTTTTATTCTTATTATCTTTTTTTCTCTCTTTCTATACTATCAACTTTACCATCATCATCCTCTCATCCTTACTCTCTCTCCCTTCAGTTTCCCTCCCTCCCTTGTGCTAAAACTCATTGCTCCCCTCTCCAACAACTCATTCTGCCCATTCTCACCTACTCTCTTCCCCCAGCCCTCACTTTCCCCTCCCATTCTCCCCCAACCTGTTACCAGACTACCCCTTCCTCCTCACACTCATCACCCACTGACCAACCCACTATACCAAATTTATACAACCCCAAACCCCGGTAATCCCTAACACAAACACCCTCTTTGTCAAAGAAATATACCCAATTACACACAAGAACCACAAAAACAGCAGCTCCCACACTGCTTTCCCCACTCACCCACCACATTTCCCATCTCTCTCTTTAGTGTCACTCTTTCCAACTCCCCAAATTTCTATACCTAGCATTACAAATGGTAACCTCCCAACTCCCACTGCCTATAGATATTACCACCAAGGGGTCTTCTATATAACACATAAACTACTGGTCGGGCATTAAACCTGTGAATTAGTTAACACTAAATTACACCCAGACCAAGGACAGAAATAGCATACCAACTTAGCTAAAAACCCAAGACAGCCACAAAACAAAAATTAAATCAAGGGAAAGAAAACAGGTTACTGAAAAAACCAACTAGACTATCAAAAACATAATTGCATAGTACCAAGTGGAGTGATGGGAAGAAGAAAAAGGGATGGAAACCATTCTGCCCCCGCCCAAAGTAATTTAATACAGGATTCAGAGGGAAATGAAGAAAATGGATACCCAGTTCCGGACTCCAACAAAATAAAGATAAATGACACCAAGGAACACAATGATGCCCACAAAAACATTCTCAAAGAAGAAATCCTAGAAATCCTGCAAGCAATCACTGAGGATTTCATGGAGATGATACTAGACAGTGTTAACCAAACCATACAAGATGCATTCAAGAAATTTCAAGACACTAAAAATAAAGAATATAAGAAGACACGGAAACAAATACATGAACTCACAGGAGCCCTAAATGAACATGAAAGTGAAACAGAGAATACTATAAAGAGAGAGATAAATAAATTAAAGATGAAAATTAAAAATATTAAAGAGAAAGTGACCTATGATATGGAAAACCTCAGAAAAAAGAATGAAAGAGAAACACAAAACACAATGGAAGGCCATTCCAGCAGACTAAAACAAGCAGAAGACAGAATCTCAGAACTTGAAGATAAAATGGAAATTAAAGGAAAAATTGGAGAACTGTTAGACAAACAACGCAAGACCTGTGAAGGAAATATGCAAGAACTCACTGACTCCATCAAAAGACCAAACCTGAGAATCATGGATATTGAAGAAGGAGAAGAGGTCCAAGCAAAAGGGATTTGTAATATATTCAATAAAAAAATAACAGAAAATTTCCCAAATCTTAAGAAAGCTTTGCCCAATGAAGTACGGGAAGCCTCCAGGATACCAAACAGACTTGACCAAAATAGAACCTCCCCTGTCAAATCTAACTAAAATGAGGAGGGAAAAGACTGAAATTAGTAAAATCAGAAATGAAAAAGGGGAGATAACAACAAATACTAAGGAAATCCAAGGAATCATCAGAGAGTATTTGAGAACATATATTCCAATAAATTTGTAAATCTTGAAGAAATGGACAAATTTCTAGATACATATGATCATCCATAACTGAACCAAGAGGATATTAACCATCTAAACAGATCTATAACACAAAATGAAGTTGAAACACCAATAAAGAGTCTCCCAAGGAAGAAAAGGCCAGGACCTGAGGATTCTCTGCTAAATTCAATCAGAACCTTAAAGAACTAGTATCAACTCTCCTTAATCTTTTCCATGAAACAGAAAGGGAAGGAATACTGCCTAACTCATTTTATGAAGCCAGTATTACACTCATCCCAAAACCAGACAAAGACACATCCAAAAAGGAGAACTACAAGAACATCAATGAAAAAATCTCAATAAAATAATGGCAAACCAAATTCAACAACATATTAGAAAAATCACTCACCACGACCAAGTCAGCCTAATCCCAGGGATGCAGGAGTGGTTCAACATACCCAAATCTATAAATGTAATACAGCACATTAGTAGAAGCAAAGACAAAAACCACTTGATCGTCTCAATAGATGCAGAAAAAGCCTTTGGTAAGACTCAACACCACTTCATGAATCTAAAAGCTAAGAAAACTAGGAATAGAAGGAATGTATCTCAACATTATAAAGGTTATGCCAAACCTTTAGTCAACATCATACTTAATGGAGAAAAACTGAAACCATTACCCCTAAAATCAGCAACAAGTCAAGGGTGCCCACTCTCCCCACTCCTATTCAACACAGTCCTGGAATTCCTAGCCAGAGCAATAAGGCAAGAAGAAGAAATAAAAGAATACAAATAGGTTAAAAAATTGTCAAAGTATCCTTATTTGCCAAAAATCATATGTTCTCCCTCATATGCAGACTTTAGATCTAAAACAAATGCAGTATTATTAGTATTATCAAATGCAGTATTATTAGTATTATCACAACCTAAGGGGAGGACACACAGAAGTGTTTGATGTGCCCACTGCAGAGGAGCTAATACAGTAAATTTAAAACAACAAAGGTCAATATGGAAAGGTAACCTGGAAGTTGTGAAGAGGCCTGGTAGAGATGAATCAATTTGGGTGTAATACACATGTGCATGGAAACAATGCTAGGAATCTCTCTGTATAGCTATCCTTATCTCAAACTAGCAAAAACGCTATGCCTTTGTTATTATTGCTTATGTCTTCTCTTCAACAAAATTAGAGAAGAGGGCAGAAGCCGTTCTGCCCAGAAATGAGGGGAGTGGCAGGGAGAGGGAGAGGGGTAGGGGCAGGGGAGAGAAATGGACCAAACAATGTATGCATATATGAATAAATGAATTTAATAAAAGAAAAAAATAAGAAAACACATGCTGGGAGGTTTACATTTGGTAAATCCAGCTTTTGTGAAAAGTTATATTAATTTTTATGTATTAATAAGGCTGAAATATATTATTATATTAATATTATATATATTAATAAGGCTGCTATGTATTAATAATGCTGAAATGAGTGTGCTAACAAGTAAAAAGGCTGTGAAAGAAATAGAGTTCCACTTTTGATGTCGTTTTTTGACTTAGATTTTTGACTTTTTTTAACTTGGATTCAGTTTTAATGGGCTTTGTTGTGTACTTGGAGTTTTAAGTTCAAACAGTCTAGGGGAGGTCTATAGTTCAAATTTAAATGTGTTTTTTCATCTCTTTGCTTCACTGTTCTGGACTTTTTAATTCTTTTATCTTCATGTACAACTAACTATACTTGGGTGTCTGGGAATGAGTACTGAAGATTTATTCCAAGTCCTTAGCAAAGTTGCGTAAGTGAATTCAAACAATGTGAACATATGTAAAGTATTAAAAGTTATAAGATCAGATACTGATAAATACAATGATTTTCCAGAACACAGGAATAAAAAAGAATCTTTGGATAACTGCTGAGAACAATTTCTTCACAATTCCTTGATAGAAACCATAGAGCCATGATAAAGGCAAAGAAAAAGAACTTCATATTTGGCTGAGTCCTGTGACAATACAGGTGAAATCCAGTAACAATCTTCATGGCTGCATTCACACAAAGAACATTTAATGACCACAATGTGCTTCATAACAGTATGAAACAAAACATAGATTCAACAATAATGCAACACATTGTCTGACATCACAGAACTTTGGGATTGGTTGGTGACACATATGATCAGAGAGAAGCATGTAATATAAGAACATGAAAGTGTTATGAAAACACAAATGAGCATCTAAATTAGATAAAGTGAATGGGAGCATTGCAGTAAAGAAGATGGTTTATTCTGGACGAATAAACAGTTTCAGAGATTTCAAAGAAAAAGAACAGAGATCACAACTTGTTAAAGTGCAAATAATTAAGCTTAAGTGTATACACTTAAGGGATACAATGCGATGTTTTGATATAAGTATATACTGTGTATTGGTCAAACTATGGTGAGCCTATCTCCCTCAAACACTTATCATTTCTTAGCAGTTGCAATGTTCAAAATAGTCTTCTATATTTTGATAACAAAATATAGTATGTTATCATTCTCTATAGCCAACCTACTATGCAAAGGACACCAGAACTAATTTCTCTGCTTGAGCATAATTTAATATTCATTAATCAAACTTTCACTATTCCTTTTTCACTCCTACTCACCCCAGAAAGTGAAATAATTCTAAGTTAGCCTTTCACATTTCATATCTCACACATTTCCAAATACCTTACATTTCTTAAAAAGTGACCCAAAGTCACTTCCCAACAGTAGGCAGACATTGAGAACACCAACTCTCTAATGTCTTCCATGAGGGGTATAAGGAGAGACTTCCATTCAACAAATACTTGTTGAGTGACTCTAGTGTCAGACACTATTCAAGATGCTGCACAGACAACAATGAATAAATGATACAAAAGCCCTTCTTTGAGCAATTTACATTGCAGTTGAGAGGACTAGACAGAAAGCAACAAATCATAGCTAGTATTCTAGGCAATTATAAGTGTGCTTGATAAAGATGTAGAGATTATTTTAAATAATATGGTCCAAAATACCTTCTCTGCTATAGAGACATTTTAGAAAAGATATGAGTTTAGTGTATAAATGAGCATGAGGAAAAAATTTACCACTGAAGAGGAAGAGGAAGTGCACGTTCATTGTAGTAGAAATATGATTACTGCATATAGGTAAACTTCCAGGAGACCAGCATAGAGTAGGAAAGAAGTGGATACAATAAAGTACATCACAAAAAAAGTGATGAGAAGGTTATTAAAGCCTGGTTGTTCAGGCTTATATTTTGGACTGAGATGGACACCCTTAGAGAAGTCTGATTTCTTCAGTTTTGGAAGGGAGGAAAAGGTTTAAAAAGATTGCTTTGGCCTTATCAGAAACCCCTATGCTCTTAATATTTCAACATGCCTTTATGCCATGAATTAGTTTCTTATTTTATTTCATTTTCTTCTAGCCTAGAACTTTGTATTTATCATTCAGTACATACTTGCAATGCCTGCAAAAAAGCCAGTGAAACTTGGGATTTAAGTTAACACTGTTTGCTAAACTCCCATCCTAGAAAACCCTGCACATTCTCACACTGCTGCTTTAGCAATGAAATTCAAATCTACAGGAAAAATGATTTTATGTTTTGTAAGTGAAAGGTACAGCATTGTTTACCAAACCTTTTCCATATATTTGGATTTATATATCTCACAGATTACCTCAAATAAACTTTCTTAATACATGATTAAATTATGAAATATCAAAGCTACTCATAGACAGTCAACTTGAGAAAAACACGTACCTGTTTTGAACTAAAAAGAATTTGTCTTGCCTAACTACATTATACTTCCCACTCTCGTTCTTCCTGCCTACAATCTAACTTCTGAGTCTCTCCCTCCAGTCTTAGGAGTAGAGGTGCCCACGAGTTGTTGTAATGCAGATTTTCAGTGCTCCTTGTTTTTTATTTCCTCCATCATTCCTCATGAATTGTTTTCAAGAGCATGCACTTTCTGTGGAAGACTATTATGGTACAAAAATAATACAGAATATTTACATTTTATAAATTTCTATTTGCAATGTGGTTTACATTCATTCTCATTTAATGCAAGCCCAAATAATAAGCAACACATTCCTTATAAGAAAACTGTAGTTTCAAGCAAACTTCAAGTTCACTCCATTATTTATTTGTTCACGGGCGTTAAGCTTTCCTTTCTTAATTTCATTTCCTTGGCTTCAACAAGGGATAAGTGACCTTATATTCTGCTATCATTTTCCTTCTCAGAGATATTCATGAGCTTCTTTATTTTGCCTTAAATATTCATTGGTATTATCTATTGAATCTTTCTTCCACCTGCCTCAGACTCTACATGATCCCTGTATCATCTCTTCTATTTGCATAGTTTTGATTGCAATGAATACGTTCAGACATCTCGAAACCATATCTCCAATATGAACATTCTTCTTCCAATTTAAACACATGTTTAAATCTCTCTTGAATTTCTCTACAGGTGGTGGTCTATAAACCTGTCTGTTTTGCAAATTATTCTGTAAGACCCAAAAATCAGAAATAGAGCTTGTCATTGGTATCTCCAGTGCCAAAACAATTCTATGATATCTAGTAGATAGGCACATGGAGCTCTTTTGTTGTCAGTTTCAGCATTTTTCTTTTCATTAATTCTAATAGGAAAATAATGTATGTTAATTAGGTAAGTAAATATCATGTGTTTTTGCCATATGCTTTGGCTTGCATGCCTTGGTTATTAATACAAATGAAAGAGAAAAAGAAAAAGGAAGAGAATGCAAGCCTTATTTGTACATCACTATTAATAGTCATTCACAGGTTTTATCATAATCCACTGATGTATGCCAGCCTTTGACATACCCATGTTTCTTGATTGATGTTTCCCTCATGGTGAAGACCATGGCATTTTTAAAAAGCATGGTGTTTGGTGAAAAAGAATACAATACCTGTTATACTTAATTATAAAATGTCAAGATATGATCTCAGCCATTGATCTAAAAAATGACCTTTTATTCAAGACTATGAGATTGCAACTAACAAAAGAAGGTTACTTCTGGGTTTATAATCCACTATTCGCATTCCAACTGTTATGAATAGTCCCTGACCTTCCAAACATTTTGAAGCAAACAAATGAATGAAAGAGTACATGCATTTCAGTGTCCAACCTAAATATAGATGAATTGAGTTTAATTGTAGTGCTTAGCTGTGCTAAACATTAACAATGTCTCTTACCTGATAAGATATTGTTGCTTGGCAATGCCTTTGGAACATTAATTAGCTTATGTATTAGTAGCCATAAATACCATATCTATTTCAAAAGTGGAATATGTTGATTATGTGAAATAATGAAGAAATAAATGAGGTGAAAGAAGAAAGAAAGGACATCATTTGACATTTTGAAAATAACTAACAGAGAGTTTAATTTTTTTAATTGAATGTATTTCAGTAGTCACCATGTATCTTTTATACATGGAAAATGGTCTAACTATTAGCTCGGTTTGCATTGAGAACAGACCATTTTTCTACAACCTAAGAAATCACATGAGAAAATAATGTAAATAATGAAAACAAATTTGACAAGAATTATTTATTAACCTTAATAAATAACTTACTTTGTATTGCATATTAGTCAGACCACTCTGATTTTCAATGGGACTCTTATAACATACCACAGAACACTTACAAAGTAAATATTTCCTTAAATCACTTGACACAAAAATAAACCCTAGACTTATTTGTGCCATAAATTACAAAAACACATAATGCAGTTAAGAGTTTGTTATGTAGTTTTCTAATTTATAGTTCAAAAACATCACCTGGAGATATAGTTAAAATGCAGGATCCAAGTACACTCTTGGAATTCCATTCAGTCATTTAGGAAAGGGAGACTAGAATCTGTATTTCCCACAGGCTTCCAGGTAGTGTTGATGCCACTGGTCCCATGTGCCACACTCTGAGATAACGTGCACTAAACATAATGTTTGCCTAAATGTTAGAAAAGATTATCTGAGATCAACAAATTATGCAAACAGTGAAAAGCAAGTCACTTTTTTTTTTTTTTACAAGTGTTCCTAGTGAGGTAGGTTAGCAGACAGGGAAAATAACTCACCAGTGATCTTCTCTTGAGCAAACAGGCACCCCAACACAACCCTGAGCAATTTCTAGAGCAATAAATCCCCTCTAAGTTGTAAATACACTATCACTGCAAGATAGCAGCCAGAAGAGGTGCCTTTGGGTCTACCCTACTTGTAAAAATGGCCTTCCCCAATTTGGCCTCCCAGGCCAAAGTCCTCTTACTTAGGCTCTCATGAATATTAGTCACATCTCATACATAGAATTAAAAACCAAAATTAACATAAGCACATGCTCAGAATACCCTTTGTTATGTGATAAGGCTGTGTTAGGTAAATCTGCCAACCACCCTACTCCCTCCCTAAGGGCTGCCCAGATTTTTCCTACCTTAAAACTTACCTATTGGTCTTTAAACAAAGTGATCAATGCTTCTGTGCCATCTGACAGGGGCCCACTGCTTTTACTATTGTGCTGCTTCCTTTTACTTTTTCTTTCTTTTCTTTCAATAAAGTTTTGCTACCGTTTTGCAATTTGTGTCTCTATTCAGTTCTCTGTTCAGGTGACACAGAGTTCTCTGTTCAGGAGTCTTCTGGAGAAGTGTCTTCTCAGACTACTCAGCCCTAACACGAGAAATACAGTAAAAATTGTGTGCTCCTTATTGTCTACTATAGTTATGTCAACTGAGGGCTTCCATTGAGGAACATGAGTTCCTAACCTCAAAGGAAGTAAATTAAACTCCAAGTAATAAATGCCCATTTACTATGTGAGATACATGATGCAAAGCTCCTATTATAATTTCACTTTTAATATGAGGACCATTTTATCATACAATATCAATAATTCTCAAATTACTGAATTTTGGAAAATATTGTCATCTACTTTATGACCTAAAAAACTCTGAAGTCAATGGAATAAATTGAAAGTAAAATATAGATAATAGAATCCATGAAATAGATTTGAAATAAATAATTCCAATTTTATCATACCTGCTATAATTACTTATTGCAGAACAGGTAAAATATCGGTTAGGTTATAATACTTGGCATAGAGATTTGCAATGCATTTATTGAGATGGAGTAGATGGTGTTGTGCATAAAGATTTCTGTCATCTCAATCATTTATGCACTTGGTTTACTCCAGGATGCATTTCTCATTGTCTTCTTTAACCAGTCTTGATTAACAGAAGGATTAACATTTGATGGGTACAATCTTGCTTCTATACCATCATGCTGTGAGATTTGCTCATAGTTTATCTAAAGACAGGAAAGTTATAGAACTATTTTCAATATGTTCCCATATCTGGCATTATAAGACAAAAAAAGATGATGTTTCAGTTTACTTTAATACTTCAGTGAAGAACAAAAAGGGTGAAGACTGAAAAATTAAGGAGAAAAGACTGGCAACATAAGAGAGATAGACAATTTAAAACCTTAACAAAATGGAGGAGGGAAAAGACTGTATTCTCTTTCAGCTCATTTAGTTGTTTATTCATATCCTCTTTGAGATCAGACACTAGCTTTTGTGTCTCTTTTTTGAGTTCATAAATAATTCTGTTTTGTATTCAATATTTGATATTTCCTACTCTTTGCTATTGTGTTGATCCTTAGTGGTGCAGTTGGCTTTTGAGGGAGAGCTGTCGCCTTGCTGCTTCATGTTTCTACATTGAGATTTACACATCTGGAGTTGTTTTGTGTTTGGGATTCTAATCCCTCATGCCCATGGTTGGGGTTTTATGAAGGATTGTACAGGTCTGGATGGTGCTTGAGCTCTTATGTGTTTTCTTGCCTCAGGTCTGGATGGTGCTTGAGCTCTTACGTGTTTTCTTGCCTCTTGATGGTGGGGCTCGATAGTACTCCCTTCTACTTCTTATTCTCAGGTGCTGGATTCTACCCCATGTTCCACTTAGGGCAAAGAGGCTTAGCTACTAAAGCTGCTGAAGTTGTTAAACTGCGGCCTGTAATTACATTAATCCCTCATAAAGATCAGTTATCCCCCATAAAGATCAGTTATTACTACTGCTCCAGCATCTTCATTGTCTATTGGAGCGAGGATGTATCTTCGTGGTCCTGAAAGGCTAAGGGAAGTAAGGGTTGTGATGAGAGACAGAGGAAAAACTCTGTTGGGTTATATGAGGTGACAAGTTAAGAAGCAGACTGGGCTGTGGTGAAGAAAGTCAGTAGATGTTGAAATGGGTGGCAGGGAGAGAATAATAGAGAAAATTGAACAGAGGAACAAAACAAAACAGAAAAATTGATCTGAGAATCAGTTTAACCACTACTAGCATTAATAATGAAGGAAGATTTTGGGTGGGTGAACAGTAAAAGGAGAAAGTAAGAGCTAGGGAGAGGCTCTGGTTGTTGTTAGATGGAAAGAGTGAGTTGGGGAGGGTGATAGAAAGGGAGAGAAGTAGTTTAAGGTTAACTACTGAAATGCAGGTTACAGAGCTCTCCTGTGATTATGGCCCAGAGCGGGAAAGATGGAGGGTAGGACTTGTGAAAAAATTGAGGGTCGACAATGCAAAGTTGTAGGAGTACACACCAGAAGAAGATATAGGAAGACAAATACAAAATCTACATCAAAAACACAAATTTTACATTAAAAAGATTACACATTTTCTAGTGCTCTTGAAAGCAATTTATCACAATCCCCCTTCCTATTGACTCAGTCCACTAAATGGCAGTCTAATTGGATACTTGGCTCTGGGATGTTGTCTGATAATGGAGAGGTGGGGGTGTTTGAAGATCTAAGTTGGCTCTCTTATCAATTTGCCACTCTCCTGCCATCACCTGTTGCAGCTTTCCCCTCTTTCTGCTCCCCAGTACTTACAGTCTATATCCAAGGCAGACTTTTGCCAGATGACCTCACTGACAAAAGACTCCAGTGCCTGCAGTTCCTTGGAGGACTTCACTGCCAAGGTCCCTGTGTTCACTCAGCGCAGGAAAGATTCTTGTTCAAAGGCAGTTACCCAGAGCACATCAGCTTTTTCTTGTGGAGTTCCAGCAATTTTCCTCAGGAAGAAGCATGCCTGAAACCTTACACCACGTGTAACACAATGTCCTTGTGGTGTAGATTACTGCTTTCCTTCCCTTAGTAGAAGAGCTGGGCTTCTGTTCTGTGAAAAAGAAGCAGAGACTCTGGGACTTGCTGGGGAGCACTGGGCCTCTGTACATAGTGAAGAATCAGTCCTCCTGGTACCTACACAATAGTAGAGCGTGGAGCATGGATTGTGCCTTCTGGTGCCTGGGAGCAATGGGGGCCCTGAGCCTACTTGTTGAGGGGAGCGGGCTTACCAGGGCTGAGAAGCATTGTAGGGAATCTGCAAAGCTGGCCTTGGGTGTGCTTTATAACACTCATAGAAGAGCAGGGTCCTGAACCTGCTTGTGCAGGGGAGCAGTTTCCCCGGCATTTCAGGGCGTGGGGTAGTAGGTCATGGAGCAGGGGGGGAATGTGGAGTTGCTGATCCTCTGTGTGTGCAGAAAGTGGAATTTACCCACAGAGCCTTTAAGGGCGGCGGTGGGAGGAGGGATGAGGGGGAGTGCTGACCTGCCAGGCATTTTTTCACGTAGTTAGCTGCTTCTCTCTTTGTGGGTTTTAAGACAGCTCTGCTTCTCCCTAGTTATGGGACCTTGTGGATGTCCTTTGGTGTCACCAGTGTCTTCCTTCTTCAGAGTTGTTAAATGCTGGGATTTAGGGGATGTCAATAATCTGTCATCTTGCCCCAGTCTCTATGAGCTTTTCTTGATTACTATTAGATTCTATTTACTAATATTTTGTTGGGACTATTTCCATCTATGCTCATTGTAAATATTGGTCCTTGTTTTTACTTTTATTGTGGGACAGACTACAGGTGCTTAACTGCTTCTTGGGTGGCCAGTGCTGCCTAGTTGATACTTGGTCACCAAAGTGATCTCAGTCGTGGAAGGAAGGCTAATAAACTCCTTCCCACAACCATAAGTGGGTGGGTGGAGGTACTGTTCTGCTTCCCTGGGGCCTCTCTAACTCTAAGTGACTTCACTCGGAGCAGGCTGACTGGCTATGATTCAGGGAAAAGCATCTTGTTTGTGTCCTAGGGAAATATGAAAATTGGCTTCAAGTAAAATTGGTCATTTCCCCATTATTTTGGGGATCCTTAAAGACCAAGTTGCAAAGTGTGATCTATCCCTGTATTTCTTTTATTCAAGGGGGAAATATCTGGGTAGAAGGGTGGATGGGTCTCTTGATTAAATGGAGGGAAGGTAGGAGGTGAGTGGGGTGTTGTCTCTGTTCAGCAAAGCCAAGTCAGCAAAGCTTCTGGGGTTAGCTATCTGACTGCTTCCTAGGTCTTTGGGAATGCAAAGGGCTCAAAACATCACCCTTTTGTAGAAGGCTAATCTTGGATTGTCTGGCTCTTTCTGTTGGACAGTAAAGCACTTACAACCTTTTAGTTCCCTAATTTCAATTTAGGGCCCATGAGAACTACAGGTGGCTTCTCTAACAGTAAATGCTTTAGGTGTCTCTAACTAGAATGGGAACTGCCAGAGGCCATCTTCTGTCTCTTTCCCTGAGTGAATCTCCTTGGTTCAAGTTTGATCTTGAGAGACAAGGGGGCAGAAGCTGTGTGTGTACTTTTCTTTATAAGCCCATCCTACAGCTTAAACCAGTGCATTTTATTTCCAAGGCATACGATGATCTGCCTGTAGCATGCCATTGAATTAGTTGTTAATTTCTCCTTTTTCAGGCTTTTGTTGTGGAGTGCATGTACCAGACACATCTAGTCAGTCATCTTATAAATGTCACTCAATTATTTGAAGTGTCATACCAATGTGATATCCCCCAAATATTCCTTCTAAAACAGAAAGTAGAGAATTAAAATGACCTCAGAAAAAGTTACAGAAGGAGGTATGAAAGATATATGATTAGCAAAATATTAAAGAACTCAGTAATTTTAAGAGACAGATAGCTTATTAAATATCAAGGGTAACATGGAGTGACTACCTCTAAATTGAAAGTAAATTTCTTCTAGTAATATTCAAATATTGGCAAAGTAGCAGTTTGGAGATAATATTGTAAAGGAAATATAAAGCTCATTTATAGTGATCGGTTGTTATCAGTTGTTACAAATGAATTAATCAACTACAAACTTATAAGTAACAGTGAATATGTAAATGTTTATCATTTTACCTTCTTTTGGATATTTTTCTTATAAAAAAAGTGACAGCCTAACTAAAACTTTGTTAATAGAATCATGTAATTCACACACTCTTCTATTTTAGTCAACTAAAGTCTTCCCCCTCACTGTCCCCGCTGAAGTAATGGGACTTGATCTTAGGGCCTACGCCTTGAGCCACTCCACTGGACCTTTTTTTTGTAATGGGTTTTTCTGAGATAGGGTCTCATGAACTATTTGTCCAGGCTGGTTTTGAACCATGATTCTCCTGATCTCTGCTGCCTTAGTAGCAAGGATTATAGGTGTGAGCCACCAGTACCCAGCCAACTGAAGTTTATTAATGACAATTACTACAAAACACTTGCATTAATGATGTCTCAATTCTAATTTTTACTTTATTTTGTGTATATAAAGAGAGAAAATAGCTGATACCTGCCATCTGAAGAAGTATTATACTTATTTTATCCAGAGAATCCATTTCCATAAGAAAGTGAAAATCCTTACCCTGTTCCTTACTAACTACGGGACATGATAGAGTTGAGCTGTGTTTAGAGACTTTTATTTCCTTTCCTGAAGTATCAATGCCGACAAGTAATAGAACAAGATATCAAACCAAGAAAACAGCCCTGTTTAAGAGCTGAATCTTAGTATAGTTCTTCCAAAGTGTGTTTTTCAAATAGTTCTTAAAAAAGAATCTCTTATAGAGAGTATATCAACCATATTCACCTTCTTAACTTCACCCTCCATACAAGAATGAATATAGAATTTTTAAACTTGTTGAAATCACTATAAGAAGGGGACTAAGGTAGAAAGAAGAAAAATAGAGGGGATGAAACTATTCGGGTTATAATACATATATACATGGAAATGTCACAAGGAAACTCCCTGTGTGGCTATCTTAAAGAAAGAATTTTTTTTTCTTTTACAAAGTAAGAGAACAGGAAGGAGGAAGAGGACCTGTCTGGGGGGATTGGTACCAATGGAAGAGGGGGAAGATGTGGGAAAAGGGTGTAAAAAGGTGAACATAGTGCAAATACTGTGTACACATGTATATAAATGGAAAAATGAGTGCTGTTGAAACCATTTCAGGAATGAGGGAAGGGGAGAACAAAGGAGAATGATGGAGAGGTGAATTCAAGTATGACATATTTGATGTAAGAACTTTTGTAAATGCCACAATGTACCCCAGCACAACAAAAGAAAGGAAGGAAGGAAGGAAGGGAGGGAGGGAGGGAGGGAGAGAAGGAGGGAGGGAGGGACAGACACAGTTTGCTCTACCCTGGTCAAGAAGCTAGGTTTTGGAAAAGGAAATATGTGTGTTGGTATCCTGGCCCTGACAAATACTAGATCCTGATCTTGAAGTGTTCAAAATCCTTTCTAAACCTCAAGTCTATCATTGATAAACTGGGTATTATAATAATACTTAACCACTTTATAGAGTTGTGAGACTATTAGAAGACATACCACAAAAACTCTTGATCAGAATAGTGAGTAAACATGAGTACATCTGCCTTGCCACCAGATCTGTCCTTGATGATATTTAAAACTTTTCCTCCTAAAATACACTATTTGGAAGAGCTGCAGAAGCACCTCTGGGGATTTATGAGAAACTGGGTGTATGAGGCCACCTGCAGACCTGTGGAGTCAGAACCTGTATTTTAATAATATCACCATATGATTCATAATACAGTAATTTTCAAAATGTGTACTTTAAGGAATTCCAATGAGTAATTTAGATTCAAACCAGTAAGATAATTCTAACCTTAATATATGCAGATATTATCAGTTTACTTTACCTATTTAGGCACAACATTCAATATTCCAAGTTCTGTGAAACATTAAGAATGTCTCACAATTCAGAGGTGAAGGGGGAAAGAATTCCAGTTATTTAAAAGTATTTGTTAGTTTTATTGCAATTGATTACCCTGTTATCATTAAAGAAGTGAAGAGTCTGAACATAGTCCTGCATTCATTAGGTAACAGCTGAAGATATTTAATAAAGAAAGGGAATATTACAATAATATTCATAAGAGATAAATGTGAATGAAATGTTTAACTATATTAAGTGAAGAATGAAACATATTAATGATAAATGTACATGAAATTTAAATTGTACTAACTGGTGATAATTTAAATTTATTCAGATGTTTATTTGAGATTTATTTGTCTACTCTTTGTGAGATAACTTTTCTGAATATTGGATTACTTTCATTAAAATTATTTATAAATAGCTACTCTTCATCAGTCCACAACACTCTTGTATTTATTTATGGGCTTATAAACTTTAGGAATGATCTGCTACTTTTTCCTATACAACTTTGAGTGGAAAATCCAGTGGCTAACTTTCTATTCTCATGTTTTATCTGCATTACCCTGACATCATCCTTTGACAGAATTATCCAACAGATAATATCCAATAAAGGTAGACTCTGAATTAGTTTATTGTCTATGCTTCAATTACATATCTTTCTAATAAATTTTGGATTGATAGTTATAATTTCAAAGGGCTGGGCAGGGATCAGTGAGTGAGGGAATTGGATAGAATGCTATGAGATGTGTGCTCTCTCCTGAATTGTCTTGCCAGCCTTTATTTAGAAACTTTGTTATGAAAAGGAGTGCTAAAATTCAACAAATCCAAAATAGACTCTTCATTGTACCCCTCCCTTAGTCTTAGCTAATTTTACCCTTGTCTTCCTCAGAATAAATAACTATGGATATACTGAGTTTTTTCATTCCATTGAGAAGCATGAGTCCCTAAATCCTCAAAGGAAGTAAATTGAATTCCCAAACAAGTACCCAGCTTCTGTGTAAAATATATAATACTGAATTCCTGGAAGCATTTCACATTAAAGGTGAGAAATATTCTGTCATAAAGGAAATCAAGTATATGGTTGCTCTAAAACATATACACATTTATGATAGCAAAAGATGGTATGGACATTCTACCAATTAAGTATTGCTAATAAATTGCACAATAAGAAATATCATTCTTTTATGGACTTACTGAACTCATGTTTCAGCTTTTGAATGTCTAAATTTTGCATGCTCTTTGAGTAGGCATTCTTACACCTTTATTTTTAAGAGTTATAATTATGGCCCTTTTGGTGACATGTTTATGGCCCAGTCAATTAGACTGTATGAATCCCAGTTTTTGTTTGAGCATGGACTTCCTAAAGTAGTTGCAGTAAGATTTAATGTGAAAACAAAGGATGAACATCGGATTTATCCAATTGAATTGAGTAATACTTAAAAATGGCAACAAAGATATTTATCACCAGTTAGCTAAGTGCTTTCCTACAAGCTATTTTAGTAAATCTGTACACAATTTTGTTGATGCCAATATTACCACATTCAAAGAAACAAAAACTGAACAGAATTAAGTTGCTAGATCAAACAGTTCATTTGGAAAAACTTCTATATTCAGAACAATTATGTTCCAAATCAATGCTGAGTATAACACTACCTACATCAGGTACACTGCCTATGCTACTGTCCTATGGCTATTGTCATGAATTAATAGATACAACATAAACTCATTATTTATAATTATGAAGGTCCAATGTTCAAAATGATCCAAAAAGGATGAAATTATGGTTTCACATGCTGCATTCCTATCTGGAAGTCATAGACAAGAATCAATTTTCCCTTTTTACTAGCTTCAAAGGCATTCCTGCATTCTTCAGCTTGTAGTGTCCTTTTTTTATCTTCAAACCAGCAATGGCTAATTGTATCTTATTTCTGTCTTTTCATTGTGATCTTTCTGCCTCCCCAATACATCATTATGAACTATTGTGAATACATTAAGTTTTCCTATACAATCTCAGTCCAATATTTTCACACATAATTCCATCTGAAAGCTTAATTTCTTCTGTCTTATAATTTAACATATTGACAGATTCCAAGGATAGGAAGTAAACAATATTGGGAGATGGGAAATAATTAGTCTCATAGTAATACTACTGGAATGTGATATTACTGATAGCTTGCACCAAAAGAGAATGACTTTCAGAATGTGAATTGCTAATTCCAGTGGAGATAAAATGACTACAAATGTAACAAGGTAAGAGATTCATGCCACAGAAAACTCATTTATGAGTTGAGTCCAACTTCCATTCTAATATTTTATGATTCTTTAAATAAATTTGAATGGGACAAAAATTCAGTCAAAACTAAATATAAACTGAAGTCATAATAATTGTTCAGTATTAATGGTTCATATGTAATTTTCTATTTTGTGACTTTTTAACTTTCTGGAGCATAGGTTATACATGTAATTGCACTCATGAGAGGATAATCATACAGAAGGAGGAATCAAACATTTCCAAAAGAAATGGTCAAGTTGCATCCCAGTTCCTGAAATGCCTCTGGCTTGATTTAGCAGAGCATATATCTTATACTACTGAGATCCTCATATTTCCTCTTATTTTCCTTCCAGGAAAGAAGATAACCCCAATGATATTTCCAAGCAGTAGGCAGATACTGAAAACACAAACTTTCTAATGTCCTCCTTCAGTGGTTTCCACAATGATTTTCATTCAACGTGCTTGTATTGAGTAACTCTAGGTCTTAGAAACCATTGTACAGGCTGAAGACATTTAGCATGGAATCCAGCAGGCAAAAGCCATCCTTTGTGGAGTTTGCAGTACATATGGGCAAAGTAGATGGGTCGGAAACAAATTATACCTACTACCTAGGCCAAGGATAAGTGTCTTAATAAGGCAGGGCAAAGGCATGCAGAGTCTTCAATAAGATGGTGGATAATAGCCATATGGGATAGTGACATTTTAGAAAGTAAATGAATTTAGAATATGGATGGAGAAAGAAAATTTCAAGCAGAAGAAAGAAGAAGTACAAATTCCTTGTTGTAGAAATACTTTTGTTGTGCTTGGACCAACTTCCAGGAGATAAGTAAATAGTAAGGCAATAAGAGGATAAAATTAAATTAGGTCACAGAAAACAGGGTGCAGAAAATTTTAAATCTACTCAGTTTAAGTTTAGGTTTTGAATTAAGATGGACATTGGTAGAGAAAACAAGATTCTAGTTATATTTTCAGAAATGAACAAGGGTTAAAGCAAAGATACCATTACTATGTGATTACAGAAACATCAAGACCCTTCATTTTTTCATACCTTTTATGCTATCTGTTTGTTTGTCATTTTATGTCATTATCTTATAATTCATGACTTCATATTCATTGATCAATGCGTACTTGCAAATAACTAAAGTAAATCCAGCACACCTCTGGATTTTAGTAAACCTATTCCTAAACTCAATAATGGAAATCCTAAATTTTCCCTAACAAGGAAATCTAAAGCTCCTGTGAAAATCTCTTCATTTTCTTTTTTTTTTTCCATTTCTTTGTTTTTTATTGTTGTACTGGGGGTACAATGTAACATTTACAAAAGTTCTTACAATATATGTAAGTTGAATTCACCCTGTGGGTCATTCTCCTATATCCCACCTCCCGCCATGCCTGGAATCATTTCAACAGGTCTTATTTTTCCATTTACATATGAGTACATAATAATATTCCCAACAGAGTCATGCTCCTAAATCATTTCTTTACATTTCCCCCCACACACACTGTTACCAAGCCACCAGACAGGACCCATACTGCCTTTCTGTTCTCCATTTTTGTTTTATATATATATATATATATATATATATATATATATATATATATATATATACTTATTTGCTTAAAATAACAATACAGGATGTTTCATTGTGGCATTTCCATGCATACATGTATTACAACCCAAATTGGTTCATCCCCTCTATTTTTCTCCTTTTTACCTTAGTCCCCTTCTATGGTGATTTCAACAGGTTTAAAAATTCTATATCCATTCTTGTATATGAATACATCAAGCATATTCACCTTCTTAACTTCCTTATTTCACCCTCCCTCTCTTGGTAGTGACCAATATTTGGTGTGACCTGGTTTCATAATATTGCTTGTATTTGTACTGAGTCTATATTCCACATATGAGAGAAAATATGTGGCCTTTGGCTTTATGACAGTGGCTAACTAAAGATGATGTTCTCCAGTTCCATCCATTTATATGCAAAAGACAAGATGTCATTCTTCTTTATGGGTGAAAAAAATTCCATTGTATATAAATACCATATTCTTTGAATCCATTCATTTGTAGTGGGACATCTTAGATGTTTCTATACTTTTTCTAGTGTGAATGATGCTGTGATGAATATGGGTGTGCAGGTGCCTTTACTTTAACCTGACTCACATTCCTTTGAGTATATTCCTAGGAGTGGAATTGCTAGATTTGGCAGCTCTAATTTTAGTTTTTGTTTATTTAGAGTGCAGCATTGCTTATGAAATCTTTCTTGTTGTTGGTGGTTCTGCACCTCTCACCCTTTCCCTCCAAAAACCTGTGCTCAGGTACCATTAATTTCATAGACCATTCAATTCTCCTCATGCAGTACACAATCCTGAAAACAAATGAGTTCTTTCAGTATAATTACCTTAAGCTTCCCACTCTCTGTCTTCTTAAAGGACTTTATGTCTTACATAATTTCTAATTCTCTCCCTTTAGTCTTAAGAGTTGAGATGACCCTCATATTGATCAAAAATGTTTCTTACTGCTCTTTGTATTTCACTTCCTCCAATATTCTCATGGAAATTTTTTCATTAACATATTCTTTCTGGTGCTAAGGATATAGGTAAGTGGTGGAAATCTTATTCGTGGGAATTACACTTTCTGTCATGAAATTTCATCTCCTTGGCTCCCATAATTTGCACATTATTTGGAACTACTTTTCACATCTGTTATTCCTTTGCTCCTCAGAGTTTTTCATGGGCTTCTCCATTACTCTTACATATTTTTATTGGAGTTAATTATGTGCTGCCTTAACCCTACTTGCTTCTAACTTTACATGTCTTTCCTGTGCACTATCTTCTATTTTCAGTTTTGAAAATAATTAACGTGTTGATGAATTTCAAATCTGCAACTGTAGGTTGAAACTTCTGTGCCTTTTTAAACTCCTGCACTTCACTATGGTCTTTTTCATTATACAGTAAGCTCCTGAAGAGCAGGAGTGCACCTGATCACTTTGTATCTCCTGTGTACAGAGGTTCTATGTTATCTAGTAGATGGTCATGTATTGTTCCATATTGTCGACTGCTTTATTTCTCTTTTCACTAATTTAAACAGTAATATAACATTACTTCTTTTTTAATTTTTAAAAAGGAAATCTGATGAATAGTTGTCACAAACTACACCATGTTTTCATCATAAACTAAACACAGAAGAAGGAAAAAAAGAAGGTGCAGGAGGGAGAGGAGAAAGAGGAAGATGAAAGTCCTGAACAAACATCACTATTAATACATATTTTGGGGATACAACTTTTATGTGCTAATGTAATGACATACAATTGTCATACACTTGTCATATATTTGTGTTCCTTTATTGATGTTTCCCTGGTCAATCAATACTATGGCTTTTCCAAAGCCATGGTGTTGGTTACAGACAATAAGATATCTATTTTACTTAAATATCAGACATGTTCTGGTCCATCAATCTTCTAAAATAAGCAACTACTCTTCCTGAGAATGACAATATAACTAAGACAGGAGCTTACTTCTGTGTGATTGTCCACTACTCCTGTTTCCTACTGCCATCTCTGCACTTACTTAATTGTTCTGACAGAAAATGAATGAAATAATACCTACATTTTGGTGTTCACACCTAAATATAGCTAGTTTAAGTTTAATTATAGTTTTCAAATGGCTACAAACTACTATTTGTTACCTGGTAGCATGCTGTTGTATTTGTGCCTTTGGAGAATTATCTTACTTGTTCATTGTACCATGATAATCACAAATCTAGTTACAACAGTGGCTAACAATTTTGGTTAAATGAATTAGTGAAGAATTAAATGAAGGAAGAAAGTAAAGGAGGGAAAGTAAGAAGGAAGGAAAGAAATCATTTGACAAATTCAAAATAAATACATCATGCTTCATTTTTTAAAATTAGAACGATTTCACTAGTTACTAAACCCTAAATATCCTTTTATCTACTGAAAATATTGTAGAAATTGGATTGGTTCTACATGTGAGAGGTGGCTATGTGTATAGGATGCTTAGATCACATAACAACAACAAAAACTAGAACAATTTTCAATAATTTTTTTCTGAATTAATTTATTTAAAAAATGTTTATATTTTATTATATATTGCATAGAGAATAGCTTCAATTTTCAAATTCATGTAATTAAAATTTGTTTAAAAAGCTAACTTAGTACTAAAAATCTAATTTTTACTATATATACTATTCATAAAATCACATCTAAAAACACAAAACCCATTAATTTTGTGGTTTCCCCAACTTTAGAGTTCACAAAATTCACCTAGAAATATGGCTAAAATGCAAGTTCCTCAGGATACTTCTTCAAGTTTGGGAAGAGTAATTAAGTGATATACATTACAAAGTATCCCAGCTGTGCTGATTCAGAGGGTCCATGTGCCACTCTCTGTGTAAACATGCACTAGGCTATACAAATTACTGAAATGTTGCCAGTGATTTTCTGATATTCCATACTGAGAACAAATAATTACCCAAACAGCAGAAAACTAGTTGATTTTTAAAGCTATCTACATTAACACTTAAAATATAAAATGTCAATGGTATAAGGTAAAAGTGTAGGTTAAATAGTAGCCTACAAGAAACACATCTGAAATAAATAATGACTCCAATTTTGTCATATCCACTATCATTACTTACTACAGAACAGGCAACATTTTGGTAAGATTGTAACTAACACTATTAAAATAGTCCTGCCATTTTGCTAGTGCATTTGTCAAACTAGAAATAAGGGTGTCTCAGAAACATATTTTTACTATTTCAATCATTTCTATGGTTATTGTAACGAGCATGCATTTCTTTTTTACTTTAATTTGTATTCATATATATATATGATTTAGTCATACCAGGGTTTGAACTCAGGGCCTCGTGCTTGCTAGGCAACCATTCCTCCAGCTTCTTATGCTTTAGTTGTTTTTCAGATAGGGTCTCAAATTTTTGCCCACTGCCACATGTGGATTGCTATCCTCCTATCTATGCCTCATATAGCTGGGATCCCAGATAAATACCACTGTGTCCAGTTTATTGGCTGAACTGGGGTCTTGTTTACTTTTTGCCCAGGTTGGCCTCAAACTGAGATCCTCCAAGTCTCCATTTTCTGAATGGGCATAACCCACCACAATTGGACCATTTTCCTTTTTTTAACTCACACATGCCTAGATCAAAAGATCAAAAGAAGGATTGACATTTGTCGGGTCCATTTACTTCCTGGTTTACTTGGTTTTCACAAACTTCTATTGTAAAATCACCTTTTAAAATTGAGTCTTAGTTTTTCCAGAGACAGATTTGGGGCATTGTTGTCAGTGACCTTAATATGATCTCAGAACTGGCATTATTTAGACAAACAAAGATGGTGCTTCAGTATGTATAAAAACTCCAGGCCTCTAGGGAAGAGCATCATCTCTGCAGGCTTCAGCTCAGCTGTTCTGACTCTTCAGTTTCACCTTGAGTAAAGGTAACGAAGGTAATGTGTGCATGTGCAATCTACTGTGATGCCTCTGTCAAAACTTTTGCTTGCTAAGATTGATTGAAAATACCTTATGATAATGAATATTATCTATTGATAATTCTCTTAAAGAAATATTTTTAGAACATGATAACCCCATGTCAAGACCCAAGGTTAAGTTCAGGGTCTCAAGTCCTCTGAGCTGATTTTAACAATTTCATACATATAAGTGGTGAGGAATATGGAGGGATATGTTCCCCCTGTCTTAGTTGTTGGAAATTCCCAAAGCCTTGATTACATATGTGGTATTCAATTTCTCAGTAATGGCTTTTACATTTGATTTAAGTGTTACTCCAAACTTGGTAGGAAGATAATGTAAATTCTCTTTTTGCAATTTGAGTTTGGAAAAACCTTTCAGAAATTAATTCCCCAAAATTCAGAAATTTTTATTCCCCAAAATAAACATTTTTATCTCCTTTCATCAACCATTTCAACATTGATAATTCATCTGTTCATCTTCAAAGTTAATACTGCATCACAATTATACTTGTCTGCATTACCTAATGGAAACTTTTTCCATTTCATTTGTAACATGTTATAATAGAAAATTTTTTGTTCTTTGGGAAATATTTCTCAAACCTTTCAATTATTCATGTATGTGTCTACATTCATCCACTTATATCTTTATCTATCCATCCATCCATTTGTTTATCAATATCTGCCTGTCTGTTTTATAATCACTATAATAGAAGAACCACACACTTTTCAGCTTCTCTTTATATCTTGTTTTCAATGAACAAGTGAGCAAAGTCAAATTTCTCAATGTAGCTACAAACACTTTTCCTGTGACTTCTTTCCATTTCACTTTTCTCTATGCAATATCATTAATGCTGTAATTCTCAAAAAAGAAACTTGGCTCATTTTCACATATCCAATGCTTGTTATTTTTAAAATTATTTTTCTACTGTGCTTTATAACAATCCTAACTGCATTGTGTAAGTCCCTATGATCTCCACCAATCTAAGTGGTTATCTTACCCAATTGTTTCCTTCTCACTTGCTGACTTAATTGCACTTTAACAAGGTATGTTCTCTCTCTTTGCCTTTTTGAAATATTGGAAATGTTCCTCTGTTCATCCTGAATAAACTACCTCCAAGTTTAGTGTCTTCTTTACTTAAATGCTCCCATTCACTTCATCTAATTTAGATGTTCATTTGTGTGTTTATATCACTGTAGTGTTCTCATGTCTCAGCACTCCTCTTTACTCATCAATGTCACCAAGCAATCCCTGAATTCTGTGATGACAGTAATGTGGTACAATTGTCTTTGATCTGCAGTATGTATCTTAATGTTTTGGAAAAAAGGATGATCAATAAATGCTTTTCATGTCAATGCAGCGATGAAGAGTGTTACTGATTTTTCACCTGTATTTTCACAGGACTCAGCCAAATATGAAGTTCTTTGCCTTTGCCTTTATCTTGGCTCTTTTGGTTTCTATGACTGTAAGTACATAAGGAAACTCTTAAGAACATGTTTTCAGCAGTTATCCAAAGATTCTTATTTCCTGTGTTCTCTACCATGTTGCATTTATTTGAATTTGACTTAATAGCTTTTAGTGTTTTAATGCTTCTGGAATTAACCTACATAGTTTATTAGAACTTAGAATTAATTTTTTGTTTTTACTCCCAGAAGCTCAGGTATAGATAGTTTTTTTAAGTTTTACATATAAACAAAAAGAATGAAAGTGTCTACAAGTTGTAAAACTAATAGCTGATCCAAATCCTTTAATATAAAATAGAAACATATAGGCCATATAAAGTTAGAACTCTGTCCATTGAAATGAAATTCAACATGGAGTATGTCAAAAGTAGAAATGAATTATGTCTTTTACAGCCTATTTGTTCAAGTTAGCAAACTCTTATTTCAGCATTGTTAATATAAAGTTTCTGTTTTTAAACTTCTCAGAATAGCTATAGATGTACTTCCCAGCATGTGTTTTCATTTCCTATGGGTGTCACTGAGAGTACCTCACATCTATGGAATTCTTTTGCATTATTCTTTATTGTTCTCAGGTTACTCTTACTACTTCTCTTTTTGTTTATACCTAGTAATTATGAAACCTGCCAAAAAACATAATGATACTTCAAATAAGTCATGCATTGAACAGATCACTGAGACATTAAATTGCTTATCAAACCACCATTATCACATTTTGTTATAAATTGACAGAAAAGAAAAAAAACCTAACAGGCATATAAAAATGTGTAATGGTAGACTTTATCAGCCAAGCAAATCTTTGAAGGTAAGTAGCTTTTGAGCTACTTATCACAAAATCATATAAAAATAAATTCAGTTTTACTTTCAATATTCATTCTCCCAACTAAGTTGATGAAATTCTCTTCCATTTTATACGTTTAAGAAATATGGACAGAAGTGAATAAATATTTGAAGAAAGTACATTATTAATGGAAAAGCCTACTTTTCACTTCTGTTAAAATGTCAGTAAATACAATAAAAAGTTTAGTGTATCATCTATTCAAGATTTTGCCTGCATTCTCCCTGACCTAATTATGGCAGTTAGTAAAATTTTACACTCATTTTTAGTTATATAATTTGAGTGTTCACTAATTTCTTATTTTCTTTTTTCCCAGTTTGCTGATTCATCTGAAGAGGTAAGGTACTTTCATTCACCAGAAAATGCCACAGTCTCTGACCTGACTTGAATTTTAATTACCCCTTTTTTTTTTAATTTTCATAGAAACATTCCAAACATGGAGGCAGACACCATGTAAGTATTACCTGAATATCTTGTAAAGTATAGATGTGTTTGCTTTCTGTCTCAGCATCTATTCTGTAGAAACAAAGACTACTTCTCTCTGAAGTGCATATATATCATAAGTCAGTAGTGTACAAGTTGATTTCGCTAATTTATGATTCACTGAAAATGACACAGTGCCTTGTATAATAATTTAGGTGAAAACTTAATACCACTATAATGAAGACAGTTGTTCCCAGAATGATACCCTCTTTGTGTGATAAGTAACTACCTCTACCTAAGGAAAAGTTGAATTTTTAATTCTATTCAGTACATGATATGACTAATGAGGAATAAAGGCTGTTAAATATGGAGATGACATGGTAAGTTTCTACTTTCTGATATTTTGAGGTTTATCAAGTCATTAGGTTGAATTGATCATTCACAAAAAGTTAGGAAATCTCACTTATTTGTCATTTTCTTCATAACATGAATTCTCAATATCTCATATTCTCTTACTATAGTTTTTTGTTTAATTGACACAGAGAATCATATATATTAATGGAGTACAGTTGGATTGCTGGAATAAATTATTATGTTCTATAGCACATTAAGATAACTATGATGACAACAAATGATTTAAGGACTTCAAAATAGATACTAATGCAAATTTTGAATATTCACTACACAATGAAATGCTAAATCTTTGGCTAGCTAGATATGGCAATTACTCTGACATGATCATTACACATTGTACATGTGTATCAAAAAGTTATGTTCCTTTTCTTCTCCTTCATCAATCTAATTCAAGTAATGTATTTACTTTTATTTGCACTCTGTTACTAGAGAGTTATTCTGTTCGTTTGGAAGCATCATGTTAATTTGTCTTTTCATGTTTTTTGTTTCCCTAAGCTAGTATTTCTGCATCCAAATGATCAGTTGGTTCTACTAGTCTTATATGTAACATGCATGTTCTAAGGGATGCAAATTTGACTGGGTTCTTTCTCTGGGTCATAGCAAGAGAGGCATAACCTTGTAACTCCCCACAGGCTTCTTGAGCAGTAAGTGCCTTAGGTATTCCTGGCTAGAATTGGGACTATGAAGGACCTTCTGCTTTCTCTTCCCCATTAGAATTAAGTCATACTGGACTGGTGGAGTAGCTTAAGTGGTAGAGTGTCTGCCTAGGTAGTGTGAAGCCCTGAGTTCAAGCCACAGTACTGCCCCCCAAAAAAGAAATTATTTCCTACTAATTCTGAAGAAAGGTAAGTTAGCACCTTGGAGATATGTTTTAAAGGTAACTTAAAACTCCTTTCCAGTGGTTTGCTGTAGTCGGTAGTCCTACACATATCTTTGAACCACAAATTGTCAATAAACAATAAAAATATAAGACTTTTACCCTTTTCCTTTCTGTAGACATTCTGTCTGAAACAAAAGTGAAAGCATAACTAATCTTTGTAAACACTCATGTAATTCACACATAAGATCCTACCCACTTTAGTCAACTGAAGATTTTCAATGACAATTATTGTCGCAACCACTTGTACTAACAGTTTCTTAGCATTCGCTCAGTTTCTCTCTTTTGTGTATATTCAGAGAAGGGATCGCCGATATGAAGAATATCAATTTCAAGGTGAACCAGATCCATATGACCATGGCTATCCTTACCCTCCTGGTTTTCATCTAAAAGATGATTAACTAGGTAAGCCAGGCTTAATGACTTATATTTACTATCCAAAGGGATCAGTGCTGATAATTAAAAGAAGAAAACGGAAACAGCCATCAACCTAAAAATAAAGATATCCAAGTTTTAGAAATGATTACTGTACTGGTGTAACTCTTCTGAATGTATTTATTGAAATGCTTCTAAGAGAAACAATCTTCTCTAGTCTGGTTTATGAGACTGGGTTCAGGGGAAGGAAATACCTGTCTTTGTGTCCTGGCCTGATAACTAGTAGTCTCCAACCTTCAGCAATCCCATCTCTAAATCTCAATTATGTTATTGACAAAATAGGTGTTATAATATTTAACCACTTGATAGAGTTGGTGAGACTATTTGAAGATGTTTCACACAAAATCCTCGATCTGAATTGTGAACAGTTATCGCTACATGCTGCTCTGGCACTGGAACTGTCATGGATATTGTGTAAAATTTTTCCTCCCAACATGCAGTCCTCAGAGGAGCTGCAAAAAAGGGAGCATGAAGTCACATGCAAACCTATGGAGTCAGAACCTGTATTTTAACAATAACCCATTATATTCTGACACAAGTATGAGAAGTCAGGCCTTAAGGAATTCTAATGAACAATTGAGATACAAAACAAATTCAAGAATATTTTCAGAGACGAAAGGGGACTATGCCACAATTCATGAGTGAAAGTGGAGTCACTTCAATTATTTTTAAATGCAATTGGTGATTTTATTCCAATTGATTTCCCCTTTACCATTAATGAAGTGAGGATGTCTTAACATGATCCTCTAGATGTTATGAAATAGCTGAAGTTATTTATTCAAGGAAGAGTAGATTAGAATTCTATTTGGGGGACATAAAAATAAATGTAATATCTAGACTGTATTAAAAGGGATAATGAAATAGTTCAATAAACCTAAAAGAAATTTAAATATCAAAGCTGGATGACATATGAAATTTATTCAGATATTTATGCACAATTATTTAATTGTCTATGCAGTGTGATGTACTCTTTGGAGCACTGTGTTACATTTACCAAATTTATCTATGTTTAAGTACTCTATACCAAACCAGTGTATAAATGTCTTTATAAACCATAATAAAGCTTATAAATAATCTTTATTTTCTTTTATTGTACAGGTTTGACTGAATAATCCAGTAACTACCTGTTTGTTCTCATGGCTAAGATCATACCATTTTTCCGTCATATTTCAAAAAAATAATCAAAAACACAATGTGGAACAAAGAAAGATCATGTCTTCATGTTTTTCTGTTCACTTTGTGATACTTGCCTTTCTAATTCATGCATGACTAGATGTCTTCAATTTCAAACTGTTCAACCCGATTTCACTAATGCTTTACGCTTTTCATTTCACAAAACAATAAATTTCAAGCATATTGTTCTGTGTATGGTATTTATTTCTATTCAGGGTAAATTGACATAGCATTTCCTTTTGTGACTTCTTTTTCCCTCTTTGGGTAGCACTGAAACAATTTTCTATGATGGAACCCAGAAGTTGGATAATTACAGTTTAGTTTGTCATATTTTATATCCTCCAAGTATATTGTCTCCAGCATTAGTAAAGTCATTTGACCTATATCTTCCGCCATTTCATATGCTCCCCATACTATTTGCTACAGAACACGTACCACATAAATCTACAAGTTCCTCCCATTTCCTATCTGAGTCTCTACAGAAGGGAGAAGGTAACCTCTAATATAACTTCACAGAAGAAAGCAGGCACTGAGAACACACACTCTATTATGTCCTCTATTTCTAGTGTCAGCAGTAATTTTCAATCAGCAAATAATTATTGAATGACTAGCTGGAAGACATCACTCAACCCACTGCAGACACAAAAAGGAATAAATCACAAAAGCTCTGTCTGTGGAAAGCTTACATGGTATTTGAGAGAAGTGGACAGGAAGTATAGAAATAATATGTAATATAGCAGGCAGTGATAATTGTACTTAATGAATAAAGCAAGGACAAGGGCACAGAGCCAATTTTACTAGGATGTTCAAGAAAAATATGAATTTACAATGTGAGGGAGATGGAGAGTAAAATTTTCAAGTCAAAGAAAGAACAAATTGCAAGTTCATTGAGGTATAAATATGTTTGCTGCATTTAGGGAAACTTCAAGGAGACCTCTAGGTCTGTATTATTTCCATACCCTTTCATAACACCATTTGATTTCTTTTTTATTGTTTATTCAATTATTCATATATGTATACATTGTTTGGGCCATCACCATTTGATTTCTTTACCCATTTTCTTTTCCTACCCCACACTTTGTTATTTTTTCAATACATATTCAGAGTAATTGCATCATATCTATTGACTGTCAGGATTTAATTAACCCTATAAGTGAAACTTCCAATACTAGAAATCCTTATACATTCTTATACTCTCCTCCTATGAAGGAAACACAAATCTACTGGGGAAAAAATGTCCACTTCTAAATGAATAATACAATATTTTTTACAAATGTTTCTTTACATTTAGTCCTATACCTCTCACACTCTCTCTACATTTAACTTTCCAAACACATGACTAATTTTACAAAACATCTAAATCTGCTCACCCCATTAGTTAATTGCAAAACATTATCTTCTTATTTTGCACCAAAAATTTGACCCCATCTGGTTTACTTTAAGCTTCCCACTTTCACTCTTCTATAAAGGAATCTGTTTCTGGTAAACTTCTCTTTCCATAATCTTTAACAATTCTGATGACTTTCATACTGTCCAAAGACATTTTCTCACCATTGGTTTTCATTTTGTTTTTAATATTAGAGAACAGCTTTTCTTGGAGATTGTATTGTATTCTTCTTTTGTAATAAAACAGCATTATTATACTTCATATTATATTTTTCGGTTATCATTCATTAATAATGCCAGGGATTTTCATTGTAATAATTCCATGCGTGTATACTTTGAACAAATTCACCCCCTTCATTACATTCCAATCCCCATTTTCTCTTCCTCTGCTTTTCAAACAGTGTTTGGCAGGGTTCCTTATGCTGTCTTTATACATATATATACATAAATCTACATGTTGTGTACTTCGATGCTCTTCACCACTCAGTATCCTTTCTTTTCACCTTTCCCTCTCTTAATGATCCCATTTCACGTTCATGTTCCATTATTATTATTAGCCTCATCATTATTTCAGGTCCAGATTCCACAAATGAGTAAGAACATGTGATATTTGGCTTTTGGGACTTGGCTTATTTCACTCAGCATGATTTCCAGTTATACTCATTTTCTTGCAAATAAAATCATTTCATTTTTCTTTATGACTAATATGCCATGATGTGTGTGTATAATATTTTCTTTATCCATTCATTAGTTGTGAGTACCTACTCACTCTTGCTGCCCAGCCTCCCCCTCCTTCCCTCCTAACACCCCTTCGGGAGGTAGCCAGATCTGAGGGCATTGTTAGAGTTCATGTCCCCTTTTCTATGCTCGATCTCTCCCAAATCGAAGCCTGCCTAGGCTCCTACACAACTAACCCCTCTGCCTATGTCAAACAATTTCAATATTTACTCCAGTCTTACAGCCTAACCTACCACGATATCGGTCTCATTCTCTCTAACACCCTCTTGCCTGAGGAACATAGAAGGGTTTGGGAACAGGCTCGCACATACGCAGATGAGTTCCATCAAATCAGTCCTGCTCACCCTACTGGCACTCTGGCGGTGCCTGATCACAATCCCAATTGGGACTACAACACTGAGGCTGGACTTACTCTCCAAGACCAATTTGCCACCTGTCTCCTGGCAGGACTAAAACAGGCATCACAAAAGGCCATTAATTTTGAGAAACTCCAAGAAATCATCCAGGACAAAACAGAGAACCCTTCTACGTTCCTAGATAGATTGACCAGGGCCCTCCAACAATACACCAACATTGACCCAGATTCCACAGATGGTAGACAGCTCCTTATGACTTATTTTTTCTCCCAAAGTTGCCCTGACATTAGGGCAAAACTAAAAAAAACTCGATAGAGGCCCCCTGACTCCTCAGACTGAAGTGCTGGCAACTGCCTTCAAGGTGTTCCACTCCCAGGATGAAAAGGCAAAATGCCAAAAATACCAGATGCTGGCTCAGGCTATGAAAGGCCCACACCCTCAAACTAAACGGGGGAGTCAACGCCCACCAAACAGGAGCTCATTAGGCCCTTGTTTCAAACAAGAGGGACACTGGGCCAATGCCTTGTCCTAAATGCCATGCCCCTGGACATTGGGCGATTGATTGCCCCGCTCCCAGTGGGGGGCCGGGTCAGCTTCTTGCTCCAGTCCCGACCTCATAGGGCTGGCAATTGATGATTGAAGGGGCCTTGGGACTCCCCTCCCAGCAACTACCATCTCGTTTCTGGAGCCCAAGGTAAGCCTTCTGGTTGATGGGTGCCCCATCTGCCTCCTCCTGGACACCAGCGCCACTTTTTTGGTTCTGACAGAGTTTTGGTGGGCCACCAGCCCATCACAAACCCCTATTGTCGGGGTAGGGGGACAGACTATTTTTCCCAGAAAGACCCCCAGGCTTTCCTGCTCCTTTTCCGGTCATCCTTTTGCCCATCAGTTTCTAGTCATGCCCCAATGTCCCACCCCTTTACTGGGAAGAGATATTTTGACCAAATTTCGGGCCTCCATCTCATTTAACTTCTATCCCATTCCCCTTCTCGCCCTTATGGCTATGGCCGGCCCTTCTGATTCCACTAGCCAGACTTTTCCCTCAGGGGTGGACCCCAAGGTATGGGACACTAATACTCCCTCCCTGGCCACTTGTCCTCCCATTAAGATTCTCTTACAGGATCCTCATCACTTTCCATGCCAGCCTCAGTACCTCCTCCCTACTTCCAGCCTGCTGGGACTACAAGCAATCATTAACAATTTACTTCAAAAGGGGTTCCTCAGACCTACCCACTCCCTATACAACTCCCCCATCCTAGCTGTAAAAAAATCAAATGGCGCCTACTGCCTCGTCCAGGATCTTAGACTCATTAATAACGCTGTTAAACCCATACACCCCCTTGTCCCTAACCCTTACACCATTCTCTCCTCTATTCTTGCCTCCTCCACTTACTTCTCAGTCCTTGACCTCAAGAATGATTTTTTTACCATTCCCCTCTCCCCCTACTCACAGGACATTTTCGCATTTTCGCTTTTACCTGGACGGACCCACACACACACCACTCACAACAGCTCACTTGGACAGTCCTCCCTCAGGGTTTTAGGGAAAGCCCTCATCTATTTGGCCAGGTGCTTGCTAACGATCTCAAAAACCTCCATCTCCCTAGGTCCACTCTCCTCCAATACGAAGATGATTTACTCTTATGTAGCCCTTCTCTAGACATCTCTAAAACCGACACCACTTTACTCTTAAACTTTCTGGTGGACAAGGGATATCGGGCCTCTCTCCACAAAGCCCAACTTTCTCAATTAACAGTTACATACCTGGGAGTTCAATTGTCCCCCGACTCTAAGGCAATTACTCTGGACAGAAAACAGCTCATTTGGGAAATGCCGGATCCCAAAATGAAGGAAGAAATTCTTTCCTTTTTGGGACTGGCTGGATACTTCCAGGTCTGGATCCCCAACTATTCCCTCCTGGCAGCCCCCTTATACAATGCCACTAAGGGAGACTCCTCTGAACCTTTACTTACCTCTATTGATACCCCTTTCTGACGCCTTCAGCAGGCACTTCTCCAGGCCCCGGCCCTCCACCTGCCAGACACCCAGAAAACATTCACCCTCTATGTCCATGAAAATAAAGGCCTAGCTTTGGGAGTTCTGGGTCAAGACAAGGGTACCACATTTGCCCCAGTAGCATATTTATCCAAAAAACTAGACCCCACAGTCTGGGAATGAGCCCCCTGTCTACGAGCCTTATCAGTGGCCTATGTTTTAGTTCAGGAATCAAAGAAACTCACTTTCAGGGGGGCAATCACAGTCATTTCCCCCCACCACCTGGCAGAACTTCTCACGTATAAGGGCTTAAGAACCCTTCCCCCTTGCTGGATCTTGTCGCTTCTTGTTTCCTTCCTCCATGACTCCTCCATTACCCTCCATGCTTGCTCCTCCTTAAACCCTGCCACCCTCCTGCCCACCTCTATCACCATGCCTACCCACTACTGAGTAGAGACCCTGGAGGCCCTTCTCCCCTGCCCTTCACACATCCAGGAAGGGCCCCTGCAGGGCTCCACCTACACCTGGTTCACTGATGGCCGCTCATATGTAGAGGGGGGTGTATGGAGAGCAGGTTATGCTACAGTATCCTTAACCCAAACCATAGAGGCACAGCCCCTCCCTCCCAGTACCACCAATCAGCAGGCTGAACTGTTCGCAGTTACAAGGGCTTTTGAGCTGGCGGCCAACCATTCTCCCACTCTATACACTGATTCTAAATATGTCTTCCACATCCTCCTCTGTCACTCAGCTATCTGGAAAAAAAGGGGATTATTAACCATGAGAGGGACCTCTGTCACCAACTCCACTTTCATAACCAACCTACTCCGGGCCTCTCTCCTTCCTTCTAAGATTGGAATCACTCACTGCCGGTCCCACCAAGCAGATTCATCACCCATTACTAGGGGCAATTCTGAGGCAGATCAGGCTGCCTGACAGGTGCCAGGGGAGAACTATTCCACTCTGGCTCTCGCACAACCTCAGGACCAGACTCCTGAACCGGCCCATGAGTCACTCCCTAGACACGTTCTCCTTTCGTATCTACACTCCATCTTCCACACTAGCACTCAAAATCTCAAACTTTTCTTAAACTCATTCTTCCCCCTTACCCCAGAAGACTCCCAATATCTACACCACCTCACCTCCACATGTCCCACTTGTCAGAGGACTAACCCACACACCCCTTTGAGACCCAGCCCATTCCCTACTCATCAGGCCAGGGGACACATCCCAGGGGCAGATTGGCAGGTAGACTTTACAAATATGCCCAGAGTAAAGAGACACAAGTACCTTCTGGTTCTGGTAGACACTTTCTTGGGATGGGTGGAGGCCTTCCCAACCTCCAATAAGAGGGCTACAACTGTGGCATCTACTATTGTAACCCATATCATTCCTCGGTTTGGGATGCCTACCTCCTTCCAATCAGATAATGGCCCAGAGTTCACATCCCAGGTGACCCAAACAATTATCAAGGCCCTTAATATCCCATGGCAGTTCCACATCCCTTACCACCCCTCCTCATCAGGGAAGGTAGAATGCTCCAACCTCACACTAAAGGAGGCTCTCACCAAACTCACCTTAGAACTACACCTAGACTGGGTTCAACTCCTTCCAATAGCCCTCTTCCGCCTACGGGTGCTCCCACGGAAACCCACGCAAATATCCCCTTTTGAGTTAATGTTCAGTCGCCCAGCTCTGCCTCCGGGAATCACCACCTCCCTGGGCCCCTCCCAGGGCACCTCGCCTTTCCTTTTCTCTCCTTCATTCGAACCCAATTATGGCGACACCATGATACCTTATCTCCAGACCCTTCACGCACTCATCTCTCTTTCCCTTTAAACCCAGGGGAACTGGGCCTGTTTTTCTCCCCCTTTCCCCGAGAAGAAACCCCTCACCCTAAAATGGAAGGGGCCCCTTAAAATCATCCTCTGTACTCCTACCTCAGCCCAATTAGAAGAGACTCTAGGGAAACTATCACCTTGGATTCATATTTCCAGGCTAAAGCCAGCCCGGCCCCCCGGAGACATCTGGCAGAGCAATCCCTTCGCCTTCATCCCCCGCCTTCATTTGCACTCCTTCCCCTGGAGACCCCTTGAAACTTCACATCTCTCGGGTCCATGTTTGCTCCCTGGCCCCCAAGGATGTTCCTTGACTCTCTTTTTTTATTCTTGGTCCTCACCCTCCTCTCCATGAGTGGGCAGGCTAACACCGGAGGGTACTTTTGGAAGTTTAAGATATGGGAGACCTACACTGTCTCACAAACCTCTCTCAACAGTCTGGTGGGCACCGGAGACTGCTCTCCTAAGGGGAGCCAGACCCCTCTCTCAGTCCCCTTCAAACCCAGGAGTGATAGTGACTTTGAATGCCATTGCCCTTTCTTCTCCCAGACTAAGGACTACTGCAAGAAGGGGGCACCATATACCCAGGAATATGGGGGATGTCCCTCTTAGTCCTGCAATATCTACCAGGTACTGAATTTAAGGGGCCCAGACAATGAATTCTCCCTTTATAGGGGACAAAATGGGACCATTGTGGCCCACATCCCCAACCCATGGGACAACAGATGGGTTCAGGATGAAATGATAGCCCTCTATGCTGGGTGCACAGCCTCAAAACCCTCAGCTCACATTATGATTTCCAGGGAGCTCACCCTTCCAATCCCTACTCAAAAGGAGGTGACTTTGGAGGTCCTCCAGTCGGAACAAAGCCTACAACAGGCCCTTCAAAAATCCTCCACTCCTACCTGGCTCCAACTGTTCCAGGCTTCACTCCAACTCATGAACCTCACCACATCCATTAGTGTCATTGACTGCTTTCTTTGTGCCTCCCTCCAGCATCCTCTGCTGGCTGCAGTTCCCATTAACACTTCGTCTTCTATCAAGGCTTCCCCTGCCTTATGGAACTCCTCATGCACTCCTCCCTTGTCATTGGTACCTCTATGGGCACCTGACTCTACACAAGTTCCCCTTCCTACACACACCTGCTATACCTCACTCTCGACATCTCGGTCCAACTTTTCTCTCTCCTGTCATATCAACGTCACAGTTACAGCACAACTGGCATCCCCCTCAGGGCTATATTTCTGGTGCCACAACACCCTACACTCCTGCATAACTCAAACTACTCCTGGGCCCTGCATACTGGTAATCATAGTTCCCCAACTTACTCTTTATGGGGAAGCTGAATTCTCCCTCCTATTCGGTGCTCAACCAAAGCGCGCTGCCTTCTTGCCCATTATGGTGGATAAAAGTTTGGCAACCTCCTTTGCTGCTGCAGGCTTTGTGGGGGGAGCTCTTGGCCATAGTGTTATTTCAGCAAGAGACTTTGAGGAGCTCTTACAGATCACTCTTGAGTCCACCTCGGCCTCACTGGCCTCCCTTCAGTGTCAGCTCACCTCTCTAGCTCAGGTGGCCCTCCAAAATCGTAGGGCCCTGGACCTCTTAACAGCAGAAAAAGGGGGTACCTGTTTCTTCCTCCAGGAGGAATGTTGCTATTATGTCAATGAGTCCAGAATTGTGGAACAAAATGTCAACAGGTTAACAGACCTGGCCGAGGACCTCCTAAGGAAACCCAGTAAAAACACCTTAACCAACCTGCTGAGCTCTCCTCTCGTCACCTGGCTCCCGTCTTTCTTGGGTCCTTTGCTTATGCTCATTACTCTCTGCACCCTCCTACCCTGTTTACTCCAGTTTCTCAGATCTCAGGTGAGCAGAATCTCTAACCAAACTTTCAACCAGCTTCTCCTTCAGGGATATCACCCCCTCATAGCTCAGCCAGAGGACACCCATGATGAATCCTACCGGAACACCGGACTATAAACCACTTTAATCCCATACAAGGCGCCTACTGCAGTTCCTTGATTCCCTACGTGAGGACAGCTGGCTAATACCTGCCATACGAGACCCAGAGGAGTGGCTGGAGACCATTTATTATCTATGGCTACAGGGAACCTTAATCGAATTCAGGGAAGAGGAAATTTTCACCTTTGGAGCCTGGGTGTATGCTATTATGAGATTCACTACTCTGACACCATCTGCCAACTAACCCTCCCTTCCCCTATGCCGCCCCTTGCCAGCTCGAAGAAGCCAGAGTGAACACAACGCCCTCCTTCCTTAACAAACAAAAAAGGGAGGAATGTTGGCAATAATGGCGCTGATAGGTTTCAGTTCTTACTGCACCCTTAAGCTTCTTTTTCCAGGGTCACGGTCCTGCCTCCCAGGGTCACAGTCCTGCCTCAAGTCTAGCTTGAACTCTCCTTCTGCCCCAACCTCAAATCAGCATGAACCATAAGATCCTAACCAATCAGATCATGCTGAGCCCCACTGAGGGGTATTTAAGCCCCTGCCTCTCTCTCTCTCTCTCTCTCTCTCTCTCTCTCTCTCTCTCTCTCTCTCTCTCTCGGCTCTCTGCTCTCTCCCTCTCCCACCCAGCAATAAAGAATCTCTTGGCCAGATCACTCCTCTCCACGTGGTCATTTTGGGGCCTATATTTCCTTACACTAGCTTTCTTGCATTTTCCCTGAGGATCCTACACAACCTTCCTTCTTATTGCTCCTCTGTTTACATGTCATTGCAAAAGGAGGGAAGTAAAAAAAGTACTTCATAATTGGCAAAATTTACCAGGTACTTTTCTTAAATGTAGGGACTACAAAAGAATTTCTCCCACAGGGTGATGTGGCCTGATCTTGGGCCCCTTCATGTAGCTTGGAAATTAATAGATTGGACCTCTAAGGTGTTATTTTTCCCTGTGGCACAAGCCCCTGAAGGAACACTGAAACTTCTGACTCAGTCTCTGGGTATACCTAACCCAAAGGGGGATCCCTGCCATCTGGGACAGATACCAATGTCAATAGACATTTTTCAGTATTTCCTCTTGATGCAAGGGGCTCATTTACTGGCCCTAACAAGAATTTTAAAAAGCCACCCATTTCCTATAGAAATGCTCCAGGAGAAAGAATATTTCTGCCCAGACCCACAGCTTGACTTTTCTGGCAAATGCGACTCTTTTAGGACTCTGGGGTGCATGACTAATGACTCCCACCAGGAACAAATGGGAGCAGGATTTTCCTCCCTTTAAGTTGAAATTCTAGCCTTTTGGTTAAGAGGAAGGAGAAATCCTCAAGAAGCCTCGATTAAAAAATGAAAAAGGACATAGTGACACAGTGGGCACTATGTCCAGCACTTGGCAGAACATGTTCCTGTGGTTTCCCCCTTAGGGAAATGACATATACTCCAGAGACATAATGCTGCCAAGGAATGCATAGCTCACACTGTTTATGGGTTTTATCACAGGTTTCAAATTTTGTCCATCTCTCTACCCTGACAAGCTATGCACTCCCATTCCACAATGTCCTGGTGTTATAGGGAACTCAAACAGAGACACGGGACTCTGAGGTGAGGAAGCAATGCTTTATTGTGCCAGCACAGACTCGGCAGACTTGTGTCCAAAGGCTGAACCCCAAGAACAAAGGGGTCTCACCTTATGTCTCCTTGCAAGCAAGTTACAAAGGCAATAAAATAAAAATCAAGGTTTAAGCTTGCATATATGGTTATATTCAATTCTATTTTTATAATTTTTATTTTATTCATATGTGTATACATTGTTTGGGTCATTTCTCCCCCCTTCTCACCACCCTCTCCCTTACCCCCCCTTATCCCTCACTACCAGGCAGAAACTATTCTGCCCTTATCTCTAATTTTGTTGAAGAGAGAGTATGAGCGATAATAGGAAGGACCAAGGGTTTTTGCTAGTTGAGATAAGGACAGCTATACAGGGAGTTGACTCGCATTGATTTCCTGTGCATGTGTTACCTTCTAAGTTAATTCTTCTCAAACTAACCTTTTCTCTAGTTCCTGGTCCCCTTCTCCTATTGGCCTCAGTTGCTTTAAAGTATCTGCTTTAGTTTCTGTGCATTGAGGGCAACAAATGCTACCTAGTTTTTTAGGTGTCTTACCTACCCTCATACCTCCCTTGTGTGCTCTCGCTTTGTCATGTGACAAAAGTCCAATTCCCTTGTTGTGTTTGCCCTTGAGCTAATGTCTGCATTTGAGGGAGAACATATGATTTTTGGTCTTCTGGGCCAGGCTAACCTCACTCAGAATGATGTTCTCCAATTCCATCCATTTACCAACGAATGATAACATTTCGTTCTTCTTCATGGCTGCATAAAATGCCATTGTGTATAGATACCACATTTTCTTAATCCATTCATCGGTGGTGGGGCATCTTGGCTGTTTCCATAACTTGGCTATTGTGAATAGTGCCACAATAAACATGGGTGTGCAGGTGCCTCTGGAGTAACCTGTGTCACAGTCTTTTGGGTATATCCCCAAGAGTGGTATTGCTGGATCATATGGTAGAACAATGTTTAGATTCTATAGGCTACTTCACCGTAGTGATAGTGCCCTTCTATACATAGTGCTATGTGACCTTCTTCACGTTTGGATTCTTTAGGTTTTATCTGTCTGCTGTGCCATCCATTTCCCCCTGTTGCTTTATCAGAACACAGGCTTGTCTGTTTCTCTTCTGGTCCTCCTCCCTGCTACACTGGGATCCTTGTTACATGGGCCTTTCAAGGAAAATTCTTCCCCTATCTATGCAAACCCTCCTGGCTGTCTTGGGACCCCTTTTCAATAGAATCTTGTTGCACTAGAGGCTCTTAATAATTGAAAAATGTGTAGATATACAGGTCATAAAATGTTAAGGGCACCCCAGTAAGGCAGCTTCTAACCCAGACAGGCCTGAATTTGCACCTTCTCCTGGCTATGGCTGCTGGAGCAGGAGGAAGGGAATGAGGGAGGGACTCCTCCTTTGGGAGGGAGAATTAATGTCCCAGGGATGCCTGGAAGTCTAGTCCTCCAGATAACCAAGTCTCACTCACCTTTATTTTGTGGGGAGCACAGTATTCCTGCATTCTCAAGGGATTACCCCCTCACTTGCTTATTAAAGCATTGAAAAAAATCTTGACCCTGAGAACCTAAGGCTTGGCTTAAATAGCTTTTGGGAGATCAGAATCCTAGCCAGAAGGGGAAAGCATTAACTGTAATACCATCTAACAACTAGACATATTCTGCAGAAAGGAGGGAAAAACCTAAATTTTGTAGAAAATGTTATACAGATGTGATATTGTTAGCTACTTTGTAGGCTTCAGCTCCTGAAAAACAACAGCAACAACAACAAAAACTTAGTGTGGTTTTGATTTGGATTTCCTTTATGGCCAGAGATGGTGAGCATTTTTTTATGTGTGTTTTGGCAATTTGAATTTCTTCTTTTGAAAAAGTTCTGTTTAGTTCAGTTGCTCATTTCTTTATTGGTTCATTGATTTTTGGGAGAGTTTAGTTTTTTGAGCTCCCTGTATATTCTGCTTATCAGTCCTTTGTCTGATATTTAGCTGGCAAATGTTTTCTCCCATTCTGTGTGTGGTCTCTTCAGTTTAGAGAGAATTTCTTTTCTTGTGCAGAAGCTTTTTAATTTTATGAAGTCCCATTTGTCCCTCCTTTCTCTTAGTTGCTGAGATATTGAGGAAGTCCTTGTCTATTCACCCCTGTTAGAATAGCTATCATCAAAAACACCACCAACAACGGGTGTTGCTGGTGAAGAGATGGAGAAAAAGGAACCCTCATACACTGTTGGTGGGAATGCAAGCTAGTGCAACCATTCTGGAAAACAATATGGAGGCTTCTTAAAAAATTAAACATATATCTGCCATATGATCCATCAATCCCACTTCTAGGTATATTCTCAAAGGAATGCAACTCAGGTTACTCCAGAGGCACTTGCACACCCATGTTTATTGCAGTGCTATTCACAATAGCCAAGTTATGGAAATAGCCAAGATGCTCCACCACTGATGAATGGATTAAGAAAATGTGGCATTTATACACAATGGAATTTCACTCAGCCATGAAGAAGAATGAAATCTTATCATTCTCAAGTAAATGGATGAAACTGAAGAACATCATCCTGAGTGAGGTTAGCCAGGTTCAGAAGATCAAAAAGGGTATGAGAAGTAGTAAAGAGGTCAGTTAGAGATGAATCAATTTGGTTTGTAATACACTGTGCATGGAAACAATGCTAGGAATCTCTCTGTACAGCTATCCTTATTTCAACTAGCTAAAACACTTTGTCTTTCTTATTATTGCTTATGTCTTCTCTTCAACAAAATTGGAGAAAAGGGCAGAACAGGTTCTGCCTAGAAGAGGGGGGTGGAGGGGAGAGGGAGAGGTTGGGGGGCATGGGAGAGAAATGACCCAAATAATGTATGCATATATGAATATATGAATAAAGAAAAAAATAATAAAAGCAGTCCAGAAAAAAAACTTTAGGAAAAAAATGGGAAAGAGGGAAATGGCAGTTATAAGGTTAACAAAGATTTTTGACTAAGCATATTCTTCCTCCTGTCTATAGTTTTTTTCTTGCTTGTGCTGAAAGTTTTGCTGTTCAAGATCATTTTAAAGTCTTGTTTTCTTACCCAGCCTTAGTTGGAAAATAACAGTCTGTAAGTCTTAGTAAAATATCCAAACAACAAGTTCACCAAAAGCAGAGAACCTCATGGGATGAGAGTAGCTCCCCAGTTGCTCCTCAGAGAAAATGGCAGGATGGCTGATAGATACTGTAGCCTGACAGTGACATAGGAAATGCTATTCTTACTGGACATAACTCACCTAGAGCATGCTGGTCCTAGATGAGGGAGCCAAGAAAAATAACATTCATTTTGGGCTTTTCCCTTTCTTTACCATTTGGGCTTAGAGCAGCTGCTTCTTATCAAGCCATGTTTTATTTAACAGAGAATTTGGATTCTGTAAGTTTAAGATACAAGTCAACCAGGAGATTAAAAAAAAAAGGATATAGAAGGGTATTGAGAAAGAAAGGTTAAAAAAACAGAATACTTTAGGATGAGAAGGAATTTTGAAAAAAAAATAGGTTTTTGTTCTATCAAGATAACTGTCAGGGATTTGTGGTGCTACAGGTTGATTCAAGAATTTACCAAGACAAGTAGGAAAACAAAAGTTTATTAGGACACAGACAGACAATAGGCAGCTAAACACAGGGAGTGCCACAGCACTGACATAGATTGAGACAAATTTACTTATGTAAAGCAAAGTAAAAACAAAATCAGAGTACACCCTCCAAATAGGATTTTTTAAAAGCCTCAAAAAGGAGCACTACACTGGAGGTCTTGAGACCTCAAGTTTTTATTGGAGTCAACAGAGTGGAGGAGGTTAGTTCTAAAAAAACTATGTTGTGTGTCATTAATGTTCTAACACTGGGCTATGCATCATAACTCCTTCCACATGTCAGGCAGAGGGAATTCAGGTTGAGCCTGTTAGTTTTGGGGGGTTCCACTGACTACAAGTCAGCAGAACCCTCCTGTCAGTCATGAGCCATCTGTTAATGTGAGCCATCAGGTTTCCTCACTCCATACTTAGTCCTCATGAATATTTACCTGTGTTCTCTGCTAAATTTTGTCAGGGTTTTTGACAACTGAGATAACTGTGTCATAAATAAATAAAAGTTTATTAAAGAGTCAGTTTATGTCAGTCTTCTAGATGATCTCATAATTATGGTGAAACAACTATTTTCTTAGGTGATTCTAATGTAGTTAGTACACTGTATGTACCTGTGATTAGGCTACTTGTGGTCACTGACCCTGCCACCTCAACTGATGGGAAATCTAAAGTTTTACTCCAAGGGTAACAACTAATATATATGTATAACCTCTAGAGAGATGTAATACTGTTGCTGGCTCCTGTATATTAAATATATTTGTGTTTTTGAAGTATATCAGGCCTTTTAAAATACAAAGTTTTTACAAACACTGAAACAAGTTGGTGTCCTTCTTTAATGCTAGCCTTTCACAGGTTTTTATACATATGTTCCTAACTATAACAAAAAAATTAATGGTGATATTATAATGCTGCTAATCATAATTGTTCTGTAAACAATAAAAATACCTAGACTGTTCTATTAGCTCCTAAATTGTCCATCAAACTTTTAACCATTGCTATTTTAAGTTTTTGTCATAATAATCTGATCCTTATGGAGAATTTACAATTGAGTAAATTGAATTTACATTTTTATTTACAAAAAAAATGACTCTATACTTGTCTGTCAACCAAGTTAATTTTTTAAATATTTACTTTTGTTATACTTTGTATTGTTATTGTCTAGAAGCTCACTGCCTAACAGCAACTCCTTCCAAGCCTCTTTGTTGCTTAAATTTGGCCAAAAGGGTCTAGTTGACAGTGACTCCCACTTGACCTGCTTTTTGCTTTCCCCCCTAACATGGGCACTTAAGAGAGCAATCAAAAAAATCCTCAGAGGAGACTGCTCAGAGACAGTTTGGAGACAAGGGGGAATGCCATCAAAGTTTAAATGGAGTCACTCATGTCAGACCACTCAAAAATATAATCAAAGCCAAGAGGGTTAAACAAATGATTCTTACGCATGTGTGACTATCTGGCATTAAAGCCCTTCTACAACAAACTCATATTTTTGGTCAGGACCTTCCACATTAATAGAGACAAACTGACTATTTCTTCTTGCTCCAGACATGTCCTGTAGTACTTAAAGGTGGTGTTTTTAGTTTTGGACTTAAACAATGGGTTTTTCTTGGACTCAAGGACCACCACAGTGTCTTCTTAGTGAAGTAGGCAGTGTGTCAGTCTCACAACCTGAAGGACCACCACCTAGCCTCAGATTTTCTTTTAGCTAAACAAGGAGGGTTATGTGCCAGTGTCAATACTTCCTGTTGCACATATATAAACACTTCAGGCATTGTAGAGGAATGTGCAGACTACATTCTCCAACAGGCTAAGTGGCTCTGGGAACAGTTCCTCGAAACTCAGATATCCTCACAGGTATAGGACCAAATAAAATTCTGACTCCCCTCCAGGACATAGTTATTACCCTTTCTGGGTCCTATAGTTGCCATCATACTCTTATTTATCTTTGGGACTCGCATTCATAACTTGTTGGTAAAATTTGTTTCCCCTCACCTAGAAAACTTCAAATTATAGATGCAGATGGAAATAAAAACCCTCTATGACTGACTGCAGCCTCCTGGATGGTTCCTCTCATGGCCGACCTTAATGCCTTGGAAGGCATTCCTGTAGGAAGCAGCTAGAGTCCAGATTGCATTACCCCATTTCCCTAAAGGCAATTACAATGGCCATTGAGATGGGGAATTTGAAGGGAGAGCTAAAATGACAGCTTTAAGACAGAGACAGCCTTAAAACTGGGGCCAACAAAACCTTAGGAGAACTGCTTCTGATATCTACTAAAAACAGTGAGACCCAGCCCAAAAACAGCTGCCCTGGGGAGATAAAGAGCCCTGGTACAGGGCACAGGAGAATAAAAGGAGTCTGTCAAAACTTGGGGGATTGGATTCCAGTCCACGCTGCTTGAAGCACTTCTCATCTTATTTTTTTCTTTTATTCATATGTGCATACAATGTTTGGGTCATTTCTCCCCCCTTCCCCCTAATCCCTCTCTTACCCCATTACCTCCACCCTCTCCCCCCTAACCCACTTGCTACCAGGCAGAAACTACTTTGCCCTTGTCTCTAATTTTGTTGAAGAGAGAGTATAAGCAATAATAGGAAGGACCAAGAGTTTTGCTAGTTGAGATAAAGATAGCTATCAGGGAGTTGACTCGCATGCTTTCCTGTACATGTGTGTTACCTTCTAAATTAATTCTCTTTGAGCTAATCTTTTCTCTAGTTCCTGGTTCCCTTCTCCTATTGGCCTCTGTTGCTTTAAAATATTTGCATTAGTATCTCTGCATTGAGGGCAACAAATGCTAGCTAGTGTTTTGGGTGTCTTTCCTATCCTCATAACTCCCAAGTGTGCTCTCACTTTACCATGTGATCAAAGTCCAATCCACTTGTTGTGTTTGCCCTTGATCTAATGTATGCATATGAGGGAGAACATAAAATTTTCGGTCTTTTGGGCCAGGCTAACCTCACTCAGATGTTCTCCAGTACATCCATGTACTTGCGAATGATAAAATTTCATTCTTCTTCTAGGCTGCATAAAATTCATTTGTGTATAAATACCACATTTTCTTAATCCATTCATCAGTAGTGGGGCATCTTGGCTGTTTCCATAACTTGGCTTTTGTGAATAGTGCTGCAATAAGCATGGGTGTGCAAATGCCTCTGGAGTAACCTGTGTCACAGTCTTTTGGGTATATCCCCAAGAGTGGTATTGCTGGATCATATGGTAGATCTATGTTTAGATTTTAAAGAAGCCTCCAAATTTTTTTCCAGAGTGGTTGTACTAGTTTACATTCCCACCAGCAGTGTAGGAAGGTTCCTTTTTCCCCGCATCCTCGCCAACACCTGTTGTTAGTGGTGCTGCTAATGATGGTTATTCTAACAGGAATAAGGTGGAATCTTAGTGTGGTTTTGGTTTGCATTTCATTTATTGCTAGAGATGGTGAGCATTTTTTCATGTTTTTTTGGCCATTTGAATTTCTTCTTTTGAGAAAGTTCTGTTTAGTTCACTTGCCCATTTTTTATTGGTTCATTAATTTTGGGAGAATTTAGTTTTTTAAGTTCCCTATATATTCTGTTTATCAGTCCTTTGTCTGATGTGTAGCTGGCAAATATTTTCTCCCACTCTGTGGGTGGTCTTTTCAGTTTAGAGACCATTTCTTTTGTTGAGCAGAAGCTTTTTAGTTTTATGAAGTCCCAATTATCTATGCTATCTCTTAGTTGCTGAGCTGCTGGGGTTCCATTGAGAAAGTCCTTGCCTATACCTATTAGTTCCAAAGTATTTCTTACTCTTTTCTGTACCAACTTTAGAGTTTGGAGTCTGATATTAAGATCCTTGATCCATTTTGAGTTAATATTGGTATAGGGTGATAAACATGGATCCAGTTTCAGTTTTTTGCAGACTGCTAACCAGTTTTCCCAGCAGTTTTTGTTGAAGAGGCTATCTTTTCTCCATCGTATATTTTTAGCACCTTTGTCAAAGACAAGTTGGTTATAATTGTGTGGCTTCATATCTGGGTCCTCTATTCTGTTCCACTGGTCTTCATGTCTGTTTTTGTGCCAATACCATGCTGTTTTTATAGCTATTGCTTTGTAATATAGTTTGAAATCGGGTATTGTGATACCTCCAGCATTGTTCTTTTTACTGAGTATTGCCTTGGCTATTCGTGGCCTCTTGTGTTTCCATATAAATTTAATGGTAGATTTTTCAATCTCTTTAATAAATGTCATTGGGATTTTGATGGGAATTGCATTAAACATGTAGATTGTTTTTGGGAGTATCGACATTTTTACTATGTTGATTCTACCAATCCATGAGCATGGGAGAGCTCTCCACTTTCTATAATCTTCCTCAATCTCTTTCTTCAGAAGTTTATAGTTTTCTTTGTAGAGGTCATTCACATTTTTTGTTAAGTTTACACCTAGGTATTTGATTTTTTTTTTTGAGACTATTATAAATGGTATTGCTTTCATATATTCCTTTTCAGTTTGTTCATTATTAGTGTATAGAAATGCTAATGATTTTTCTATGTTGATTTTATATCCTGCTTCCTTGCTATAGCTGTTGATGGTGTCTAGGAGCTTTTGAGTAGAGTCTTTTGGGTCTTTAAGGTATAGGATCATGTCATTTGCAAATAGGGATATTTTGACAGGTTCTTTACCTATTTGTATTCCTTTTATTCCTTCTTCTTGCCTAATTGCTCTGGCTAGGAATTCCAGTACTATGTTGAATAGGAGTGGAGATAGTGGGCATCCTTGTCTAGTTCCTGATTTTAGAGGGAATGGTTTCAGTTTTTCACCATTAGGTATAATGCTGGCTGTAGGTTTTATAATGTTGAGGTACTTTCCTTCTATTCCTAGTATTCTTAGAGCTTAAATCATGAAGTGATGTTGGATCTTGTCAAAGGCTTTCTCTGCATCTATTGAGATGCTCAAGTGGTTTTTGTCTTTGCTTCTGTTAATGTGGTTTAATACATTTATTGATATTTGAATGTTGAATCCCTCCTTCATTCCTGGGATGAAGGCTAGTTGGTCGTGGTGAATAATCTTTTTGATTTGTCATTGAATTTGGTTTACCATTATTTTATTGAGGATTTTTGAATTGATATTCATTAAGGAGATTGGCCTCTAGTTCTCCTTTTTGAAGGTGTCTTTGCCTGGTTTTGGGATAAGTGTAATACTGGCTTTGTAAAATATGTTAGACAGTTTTCCTTCCCTTTCTATTTAGTGGAACAGTTTAAGGAGGGTTGGTATTATTTCTTCTTTAAAGGTCTGATACAATTCAGCAGAGAATCCATCAGGTCCTGGACTTTTCTTTTTTGGGAGACTCTTGATTGCTGCTTCAATATCATTTTGTGTGTTAGCTCTTTTCAGCTGTTTAGTGTCCTCTTGGTTCAGTTTTGGATGATCATAAGTATCTAGAAATCTGTCCATTTCTTCAAGATTTTCAAATTTATTTGAATATAGGTTCTCAAAGTAGTCTCTGATGATTTTCTGGACTTCAATGGTGTTTGTTGTTATCTCTCCTTTTGCAATCCTGATTTTACCAATTTGGGTTTTTTCTCTCCTCATTTTTGTCAGGTTTGCCAGGGGTCTATCAATCTTGTTTATTTTTTCAAAGAACCAACATTTTGTTTCACTAATTCTTTGTATGTTTTTTTTTTTTTTGGTTTCTATTTCATTGATTTCAGCTCTTATTTTTATTATTTCTCTCCTTTTGTTTGTTTTGGGATTTGCTTATCCTTGTTTTTCTAGGAGTTTGAGATGTATCATTAGGTCATTGATTTGAGATCTTTCAGTCTATTTAATATATGCATTCATGGCTATAAACTTTCCTCTCAGGACTGCCTATGCTGTGTCCCATAGGTTCCGGTAGGTTGTGTTTTCATTTTCATTGACTTCCAGGAACCTTTTAATTTCCTCTTTTGTTTCATCAATGACCCATTGTTCATTTAGCAATGAGTTATTCAGTTTCCAGCTGTTGGCATGTTTTTTGTCTTTATTTTTGATATGGAGTTCTAGTTTTAATGCATTCTGATCAAATAGAATGCATAGTATAATTTCTACTTTCTCATATTTGCTGAGGCTTACTTTGTGCCCTAGGATATGATCTATTTTTGAGAAGGTTATCTGAGCTGCTGAGAAGAATGTATATTGTGTAGAAGTTGGATGATCTATGGCATGTTTTAGATCTTGGATTTCTTTATTGATTTTTTGTTTGGTTGACCTATCTATTGATGATAGTGGGTTATTAAAATCTTCCACTACCACTGTGTTGGAGTTAATATATGCTTTTAAGTCCTTCAGGGTATGTTAGATGAAATTGGGTGCATTGACATTGGGTGCGTATAGGCTGAGAATTGTTATTTCCTTTTGGTCTTTTTCCCCTTTTATTAGTATGGAATGTCCTTCTTTATCTTGTTTGATCAATGTAGGTTTGAAGTCTACTTTGTCAGAGATAAGTATTGCTACTCCTGCCTGTTTTGGGGGGCCATTGGCTTGGTAAATCTTCTTCCAGCCTTTCATCCTAAGCCTATGCTTATTTCTGTTGGTGAGATGGGTCTCCTGTAAGCAACAAATTGTTTGATCTTCCTTTTTAATCCAGTTTGTCAAATGGTGCCTTTTGATGGGGGAGTTAAGTCCATTATGTGTTAGTACTGATAGGTATGTGGTGATTCCTGTCATTTACTTGTCTTAGTTGTTTGAAGGTTTGATTGTGTGTACCTAAAATCAAGGTTACTCTCTACTTTCTTGCTTTTTCTTTTCCTGTAGTTTGGTGCTGCCTGCCCTTTCATGGTTATGTTGGGTTTCATTTTCCGTGTACAGAATTGCTTGAAGGATCTTTTGCAGTGGTTGCTTTGTGGTCACATATTGTTTTAGTTTGTTCCGTCTGTTTTGAATGATAGTTTTGCTGGGTAGAGTACCCTAGGGTTGAAGTTATTTTCATTCAGTGCCCACAAGACTTCACCCCAATCTCTTCTTTCTTTTAACGTTTCTCTGAGCAGTCTGCTGTGATTTGGTTGGGTTTACCTTTGTATGTTATTTGTTTTTTCTCTCTTATAGCCTTCAATATTCTTTCTCTAGTCTCTGTACTTGTTTTAATGATAATATGTCTTGGGGTAGTTCTATTTTGTTCAGGTCTGTTTGGAGTTCTAGAGATTTCCTGTACCTGTATGGGCATAGTTTTCGCTAGATTTAGGAAAATTTCTGTAATTATTTTGTTGAATATGTTATGCATTCCTTTTTCTTGCACCTCTTTTCCTTCTTCAATGCCCATGATTCTCAGGTTTGGTCTTTTTGGTGTCAGTAAGTTCTTGCATTTTCTTTTCACAGGTCTTGAGCACTTCTCATCTTAAGGGCAACCTTTCACATTCAGTTTTTGGCAAATAAATCTTCTTGCTTTTACCTTGCTGGAGTTTTCTATCATTGATTCATTAATGCTGTAGAAAACAAGAACATGCATTGGCCAAGCACAGTGCACCCATGTATCACATCCATCACCACACAGTCCAGCATACCAACCCTGAAGGGGGACAGGGACAGTGAGAAAGCCTCTGTCAAAATCTCCAGCTCCTGGATTTGATGCCAAAGGAATAAGTCCAAAGCTTTCAGTGAACTGATTTTCTTTTTCCTCCTTTTTTATTTAGTACTTTTAATTTTATTACTATTATTTTCTTATCTTTATTTTTACTCTCTTCATTTTTTCCCTTTTTCTTGCACTATAATCCATTGTTACCTATCTCCTTCTTCCTTTCTGTCCAAATATCAACCTGCTAAGCCTTCTCCTGCCCCATTTTCCTTTCTCTCCTCAACTATTTTTTCTGCCCTTTACTGCCATTCTCTCTTCCTGTCTCCACCTTCTCTTCCTTGCCTTCCCTTATCTTTACCCACTACCCCTATCTCATCCACACTCACCACTCACTTAGTAGTCCACTGTACCAACTCTATACATTACCATCTGTCCTATCCCTCTGCAATCCCTGGCATAAACAACCTCCCCCACAACAACTGAACTATACCTTAACACATACTAGGGTGCTATTACCCAATAGTCCCCACACTCACACCCCTCCACCCTAACCCCAACCTAACCCCTTTTTTCCTGCCCCCCCAGTACCATCATTTCAATTACCTAAGTATCTATCTCTAGCCAAACAACCTTATCCCCACAATCCCCATGGTCTATAGATAACATCATCAATAGGTCCTCTAAATATTATGTAAATAACTGGTCTGGCATGGAATCTGTGAAATTGTTATTGCTAAATTATACCTCTAGGTCAGGGAACAGAAATAGCACACAAACCCAGCAAACCACTAAGCCAGTCACAGCACAGTAATTACATCTAGGGAAAGATAACAGGTGATTAAAACTGACAACTAGCCAAATGATAACACAGGAGCAAGGCACAAAATAGAAACGTGGGGAAAAGTAGAAGGCAGGGGAATACAACCCTTCAAAACACTAACAATAATTCAATAGAAGATTTAGTGGAAAATGAAGGAAATGAATACTCAGTTGCTGACCCCAGTAAAATGATGATAAATATGTCCAATGAGCTTAATGAGGGCTTTAAAGAGAGTCTCAAAGGGGAGCTCAAAAACGAGTTCAAAGAGGAACTCATAGAAGAACTTCAAGAGACACTTAAAGAGAACATACAAAAACAACTCAAAGAATATCAAGACAACACAAAAAACTTGTGAAGTAACAGGCACAACTAAATGAATTCAGAATGGGCTTAACAAGTTCCAAAACAAAGCTAAGGCAATTATGAAAAAGAAGATATACAAAATGAAGAAGAGACCACAAGACATGAAAAAGAAGTTTAACAAAAATATGGAAAACCTCAGAAAAACAGAATCAAACAGAAATCCTAGAAATATAAAGTTCCTTAAATCAAATAAAAATACAGTCAAATGCCTTAAATCAAATAAAAAATACAGGTGAAAGGTTATCTTCAGGGCTCAAAGATAAAATAGATATTGAAGAAAAAAACAAATGGCTAAAAATAACAAATGAAAAAATGCTCACCATCACTGTCCATAAAGAAAATGCAGATTAAAACCACATTAAGATTCTACCTCACTCCTGTTAGAATAACTACCACCAAGAACACAAACAACAGCAAATGTTGGTAAGGAAGTAGGGAAAAAGGAACTTTCATACACTGCTGGTGGGAACATAAATTAATACAGCTACTATGTAAAACAGTGTAGAAGCTCCTTAAAAACTAAAAATAGATTTGCCATATAATCCAGCAATACCACTCCTAGGATAATACCAGAAAGAATGTGAGTCAGGTAACAACAAAGGCACCTGTACACCCATGTTTATTGCAGTGTTATTCACAACAGCCAAGCTATGGAAACAGCCAAGATGCCCCACTACTAATGAATGGCTTAAGAAAATGTGGAATTTATATGTGATGGAATTTTATTCAGCTATAAAGAAGAATGAAATTTTGTCATTCACAAGTAAATGTATGGAACTGGAGAATATCATCTTAAGTGAAGTTAGCCAGGCTCAGACAGCAAAAAGCCGTATGCTCTCTCTCACATGTGGAATATAGACCTAATACAAACATAGCAACATTAAAGAACACTGCTCACATTATGGGGAGGTCATGTATGTGAGGAGAAGGGTAAAAGAAGGAAACTAAGAAGTTGAATGTGGTTGATATACTGCCCATTCAAGAATGAATGTAGAAATCTAAACCTGGCTGAAACCACCATCAGAAAGGTACTAAGGTAGAATGAAGAAAATTAGAGGAGATGAACCAATTTTGGGTTACAATACATATACACATGGAAATATCATAAGGAAACTCCTTTGTAGCTACCTTTATCTCAAATAAGCAAAAATGTCGTTGTTTTTCCTTTTTTCTTTCTTTCTTCTACAAAACCAGAGAACAGGAGGACAGAACAGATCCTGCCCAGGGAGGGAGTTGTTACCAGTGGGAGGGGGTGGTGGTGAGGAAAGGGGAAAGGAAAGCAAATATAGTACAAAAAAAATGGGTACACATGAGAGTAAATGCAAAAATGATACTTGTTAAAACTGTTCCATGAATTGGGGGAAGGGAGTAGAGGGGAGCAGTGGAAGAGGTGAGTTCAAGTATGATATGGTTGATACATTGTAAGAACATTTTTAAATGCTACAATGTAGCCCAACCCAGCACAATAATAAAGGAAGAAAATGAAATGTGACACACTAAATTAAAGTTACTTATTTTAAAAGAACCTTGCCATACTGGGGAAAATGAATTGAATAAAGGAATAGCTATACCACGTTAGCATGTAAATATGAAAACTGAAATAAAGAGCATACACATAAGAATATGCTTTAATTTATTGAATTGAAGAAAATAAGGATTTTTGTTACTCGGTCATCAGTGAAATAAGCTAAATAGTTTGGAATTATACCTATTAAATACAAAGTTAATTAGAAAGGTAAGTATCATGAAGCATAGAAAATACAATAAATCATGGTCTTTATTTCACTACACTGCATTATCTTTCAGATAATATTGCCAAAAAACTGTAGCAGGGCACTATGAATGATGCATGAGAAAACATTTGTAGCAGTTGGATTTTTCAATCAAGTCTATACAGGAAATAAACGACCGATTGCTAAAATTTATAGACCTATAAATGCATTGATATTCTGACTTGGCCTAGAATAGCTGCTTCAAGATAATTTTAATAAATATAATCCAATGTTCCAAAGGGTATGTCACATAAAGTAGACAAATAAATATTTTTTGAATTGCAGATATTGTTTTTTCTTTATTGTTTACTGTGTGGTGGTGCATTGTGGCATTTACAAAATTTCTTATGTGTCCAATATATCATACTCGAATTCATTCCTTCCATGCTGTCCTTTATCCTTCCCTCCCCCTGCTATTCCTGGGGTAGTTTCAACAGGTCTCATTTTTGCTTTTACATACATGTGAACATTTTTTGTACATATGTCTACATTACACGTATGAAAGAGAACATGTGGTACATCTCTTACAAATAGATGATCACAAACTCAGCTATATTGTTTGGACTGTGAATTCCAATATTTGATATTCTCCTGGTTTTATTTGCTACAGAATATATCCTAAACTTCCAACATCCTCTCATTTCTTATTTAAGTCCCTGCAGGATGAAAAATAACCATCACGATCAGTACAGTAGTACAGTGATGTCCACAATGACCTTCATTCAGTATTTATTGAATTATCCTCACTGTCAAGACATTGTTCTAGATACTGTAAAGACAAACCCTACCTTAAGGGAGTTTACATTGTAGTGGGGAGAGGCAGGAAGAAAGCAAACAGTACTGAATATCTCAGGCAGGGATGAGTGCAATAAATAACCATGAGACAGGGAAAGATATAAAGGTAATTTTAGACAGAATGGTCAAAAACAGCCTCTCTAATATGGTAACTCTTTAAAAAGGATGCGCATTTAGTATGCAAGTATAGACAAAGAAAAATTCAAAGAGAAGAAATACCAAGGGATTACTCATGGTGACAAAAATAAATTTTAAATAATATTTTTATAAAAATAATTTGAAATAAACAATGATTCAAGTTTTTAAGGCCAGTTATCACTATTAGAGAAATTATAATTTTTCATTTTAATCATAATTGTAAGGAAAACTGGTTCATTTTTGTTATGTAGTTGAATAATTACACCAGCTATTTAAAAGATGCAAATGTTAGGAATTTCAAATGTACAGAGTATGCTATATGACAATTTTGATGAGATCAAAATTTTTACTGACCAAAATTTTAGAGAAAAGACTTCTTTTCTTATGAAAAGTCATCAATACTAAAGAGAAGTAAGTCTCCAATCCCTAAAGGGCTGCATGCAGCAACAGGTCATTGGTGTATAGAAGCAGAAGAGAGTGCTAAGGCTGTATTCCTTTCTGGAAGGTATGGAGGGGCTGCCTTCTCCCTCCTTTCCTAGCCTCTACAATTTTCTTGTATTCCTTAGCTCTTCCCTCATCTTCAAATCAACAGCAACTGAATCTTTCTCACATCACCTTGCTGCGACCCTTCTGCCTCCCTCTCCCACTGTTAAGGACTGTTGTGATTACACTGAACTTGAAGAGGAAGATAGCCTTGAAACAGGGTCGTAAAGCATGGTAAACTGTCAATTAAAAGCTGTAACCTTGGACAGAGCTGTAAAGCATGAGGAATTGCCCATTAGAGCCATGCAAAACTTCAAGACCGAGATGAAAGGCACCATGCAGAGATAAGCACCCATTCCCGCCTTTCTTTGTCTCTACTTGTAAATAAACTTTCCAAAGCAGGCCTCCCCTGCTGTTCTTATCTAAACAACATTAGGTCTCTAGCTCACTACCAGCCCAATTAACCTAAACAATCTAACTCACTGGTTAGGACACTATAACCTGAGCACATTTTTGTAACCTGATTCCCTGCACTGCTTTTTAAATATCTTGTGAATCCTTTGTTCAGTGCTCAGACACAGGTACACATCTGAGCCCGCTGGCATAAAAATAAAATCTGAGTTCTCCACTCCTCCGAGTGTCACTTGGTTTCTTGTCTGACCATACTTCCACAACAAACTCACCAGTGTAATCTCAAGTTAGGGGAATTCCAAACATAAGTCCATCAGCACTTTAAATTTCCTCTGCTTTTTAATATAACATATTCGTAGATTCCAGGGATTAGAATGTGTACATCTTTGAGGAAATTATTAGTGAGCCTAAAACACTCACTTAGGAGTAACATATCAGTGACCACTGTACATTAGTGCCAACCTGTACTGAAAAGAAATCCCTTGCAAAATAGTGAATTGCTAATTCAAGTAGAAATAAAATGACTAATTTCAATAACTATTAACTTGTTAGTAGATACAGTCCACAGAAAACCTATCTATTGAATTATTGTCACTTGCCATTGTAATATTTTATGATTCCTTAAATAAATGTGGCAAGAATCAAAGGAAATTAAAAAAGAAACATTCTGAAGTTGAAATAATTGTTCAGTTTTAATGATAGATATGTAATGCCTCTATCTGGTATCTATTTAATTTTATGAAATTTAATTTTGTTCTCTATTGAATTTATGAAAAAGATAATTATACATATTTCCTACCTCAGTCCTTATAGGCAAAAAGATAACATTGAGTCACTTCACAGCAACAGGCAGATACTAAAAACACAAACCATTTAATGCCCTCCATCACTACATCCAGAACAATTTCCACTCAATAAGTATTTATTGAGTAATAGCACCATTCTACATATTGCAGACATTTAGCAAGGAATGAAGTGGAGAAAAGCCTGCCTTCCTGGAGTTCACATGTAAAAAGCAGAGCAAGGACATAGACAATTTGAAATAGGGAAGTAAAGAGTAGCCTCTCTGAGCCAAGCATGATGGTTCACACCTATAATCCCAGCCTTCAAGAGGCAAAAGCAGAAGGATGCAGAGTTCAAGGCCAGCCTGTGCAACATAGTGAGACTCAAAAACTGAAAACAACCACCACCACCACAACAAAAGAGAATAGCTTCTCTGGTTTAGTGACATTTTAGAAAGAATATGTATTTAGAATGTGAGTGATCATGGAGAAAGTAAATTTTAAACAGAAGGAAGAAAATCTGCAAATTTCTTGTTGTAAAAATATGTTTACTACATTTGAGGAAACCTCCAGTAGATTGGTTTAGACCCAGAAGACAAGAGGTGGGTAAAAATAAATTAGCACACAGAAAAACAAGTGCACAGTTTTTCAAAGCAATGCAGCTTGTGTTGAATATGCTAAAAGTTCATGACTTGGTTTATATTTTAGAAGAGAGGCAAAGTTCAAAGCCACCATACCTTACATTGGCCTTAAAAAACTTCCACGTTCTTCTTATTTCCTTACCCTGTTATGCCAACTATTAATTTCTCATTTCATTTTATTTTCCTCTAACACAAGATTTCATATTTACTATTCAGTACATACTTGCAATAACAGTATCAAATTCTGAATTTGAGTAACCTGTGTGCTAAACTCTTAATCCTGGAAATCCTCACTAGTTAGTAGTAGTTCTCACTAGTTCTTGGTAGAAGGAACTAGTAAAAAGGACAAAAATCACTTTATATTTTCTTAATTCTAAATGTAGATAATTGCTTACAAAATATTTTCCTTGTATTTGGTCCTATATAGCTTATCCTTTCCCTCCAATAAATCATTGCAATACCTGTTTGATTTTCTTCTACCCACCAAGTAGTCAATTACAGAAAACAATCTATGTCTTTTGAACAAAATATTGAACTGATTTGATCTAACTACTTTACACTTCCTACCCTTAGTCTTCTATAATGAAATCTATGCCCTACTTAATTTCTAACTCTCTCCCCCCAAGCATTAAAATTAAGATGACCATCAAATTATTCAAAGATATTTCTCCCAATCCTTGGTTTCCATACTTCCAGAATATTTTTCATTAAGATTTTTTCTAATGAATATTATGATGATAAAATAATGATAATACCTAATGTCTATATTTGAGCAATTTATTATATTATATATATACATTCTCATTTAATTTATCCCAAATTATTATGATAACACTTTACAGATGAAAAAACTGTCGTTTCATGACATTAAGCATCTCCAAGTTCACTGCTATGTTTATTTATGGATATTAAGAATTCCTTCATGAAATTTCATCCCTTTGGCTTCTACAACACAAAATGTCCTGGAAATTCTCTTCCCTTCATCTAACCTTTACCTTCTCAAATTAACATGGATTTCTTTTTTTCCTCTCACATATTGCACTGGTGTTATTGGAGGGAATCAGTCCTCAGAGTCTTCAGACCCTCTACAACTTTCCTGTACAATCTCTTCCATTTTGGAACTTCTTCTCCCAAATTTAAACTCATGTAATTAACCCACTCTTGGATTTCTGAACCTGCAGTTGCCTTAACTTTGTGTGTTTCATCAATTACACAGACCCCTCTCCAGAAGAGTAAGAGCACAAATTGTTATTTTGCATCTCCATTGCCAAAGGGTTCTATGATAGCCCTAAATAGTCACATGTTGCTCAATATTGCCGGTTACAGTATTTTTCTTTTCAACAGCTCAAACAGGTTAAAAATTAAAATTAGTTCAAAAAATAAAATTTTAAGTTAAAAAATAAAAATGATGGGTTTTGTCACAGACTACATCATGCTTTCATCAGAGGAGAGATACAGGATGCAGAGGAGGGGAAGGAAAATCAAACACAGACAATGCTATAAATATCCATTCTTGTATGTCCTTAAGGCACCAATATAATAAATCAATGTAAGGCCTGTAATACAGTCATAGCTTTCTGTTGATGTTTCCCTTGTGAATGAATGCCATGGCATTTTCAAAGACATGGTGTTGATTATAGATAATAACATATCTGTTTTAATAAATTATAAAGTATCAGACATGTCCTGGTCCACCAATTTTCTAAAATAACCTGCCACTGTTCCTGACTATGAGACTATAATTAACACAGGAAGGTTACTTCTGTGTTGATAGTCCTCAATTCCTATTTCTCCTGTCATCCATAATCCCTGTGGTTCCTAAATTGTTGAAGCAGAAAATGAGTGAAGTAAGAACTACACTTTGGTGCTCCAATAAAAATATTGGATGAAATAAGTTTAATTAACATTTTCAAATGCACATTAACCTCTCCTTCTTACTAAGGATGCTTTGTTTGGAAATGCCTTTGCAGTACATTTTTCCCATTCACTAACCATGAACAACACAGATCTATTACAACAGTGGTTGATAATGTTCATTAAATGGATTAGTGAAGAAACAAGTGAGGGAGAAAGACAGGAAGGAGAGAAGAAGAGAGAATCATTTAACACTTTCCGAATAATTAACAAAGAGTTGATCTTTTTACAATCATATACATTCCAATAGTTACCTAACCTTATATTTATTTTTTCCATTGAGAATGCACTGGAGATTGCTTTGTTTCTATATATTACAAGAGTTTGTATCTAGTATCATGTAACAAAAGTCAAGAATATTTTAATTAAATTTGTTCTGAAATAATGTAAAAATATATTCATTGTTCATTGTATATTGCACAGAGACTAGCCATAATTTCACAGGGGATGTTCCAATATGGCATACACTATTGACCAATAAACATTTCTTTTAAAATAACCTTGTATAAAGTTAAACATAGGTTCTATTTATGTAACTAATTCTAAAGACACATAATGCATTTAAGAATCTATTGTGCAGTTGCTCTAATTTTACAGTGCACAAAGTGTTGTCAAAAAGGCAGGTTTTTGTTGCCCTTCCAGGATTCTATTCAGCAATCCTGAATAGAAAATAGAATAGAATAGGAAGGAATACTAAAGGAGTTTGCATTTTATTCAGGCTTGCAGGTGGAGCTGATTCTGATGATCCCACGTGTCAAGTCTCAGAAAAACTGCCCTAGGCTCTAAAATGTCCAAAAGAATACAAAATATTATCTGATGCTAGGTTCTCAGAACAATGACTTATTCAATCAGTAGAAGCAATTAGATTTTTTTGTTTTACAAATTTGCCTAGAAATACTGTGAATCTAATTGTTTTCCGTTATTATAGTAATCGTGTCAACATATGGTTTCCATTGTGGAGTATAAGAACGTAAAGACCCAAAGGAAGAAAATTAAATTCCCAAACATAAGTGCCCAGTAACTATGTTAGATATATAGCACTAAATCGTTTCCTTTTAAATATGAAAATTATTTTATCATAGAATACCTGCAAATTACTAAATTTTGGCTAATGTTTGCATATACTGTAAGACTTAAAATATTCTAAAGTTAATGCAATAAAGTAAAAATACAATTCAACTAATAAAGTGAAGAAAAGCATTTAAAATTAATAATAATTCCAATTTTGTCATACTCTTTATCATTATTTATTAGACAACAAGTAAGATGGTAAGCACCGTTTTTGGCATAGTGTCATACCTTCTTGGATTTGCATTGATTGAGATACTGTTCTATAGAACTGTTTTTATTGTTGCAATCATTTTTGATCTTGGTTTACTTCAGCATATATTTCCAGTTTTCTTGTTCACACATGCCTATACTGATAGAAAAATTAACAATGTGATGTGGCCATTTGTTTCCTGGTTACTTTGTCTTCACAAACTCCTAATGTTAAATCACTGATACCTTAGTAGAGGCAAATTTTGGGCATTATTTTCTGTTTCCTCAAAGTGATCTCATATCTGGCATTACTTGAAAAAACAAAAGTGATATTCTAGGTGTTAAAAACCCCAGGCCGCTAGGGAAGCACATGGTTCCCACAGGCTTCAGCTCAGCGGCTCTGACCCCTCAGCCTCACCTGAGTAAAGGTAACCTGTGCATATGCAATCTACCGTGCGTGATGTCTCAGTTGAATATTTTGCTTGCTAAAATCAATAAAAAACAATTAATCACAATGTATATTATGTAATGAAATTTTTTTTCTTAAAAATTTTAGAGTAATGATGACCCTATATCTGAAGGTAAGTTCGGGGTCTCAGTTTTTCTGAGCCAGTCTCAGCAATTGTACAACACAAATGATGTGGAATATGAAGGGGTGTGTTCCTTCCTCCCTGTTTGGTTGGAATTCCCAGAGCCTTCTTATTTTTTTAACTAGATGTTTGATGTTCACTTTCTCAATAAAATATAAATGCATTTAATTTGTGTTAAATTTAAATTCAGGAAGAAAAATATTATGCATTCTCTGAAAATGTATAATTTGAAGGGTTTAAGTATCTTTTTCAAAGTAAACTTATTCCCATCAGTAAACATTTTTCATCGCCTTAATTTTCACAGATTTTATTATAAAGCCAGTATCTATGGCTTATCATTCTACTTTTTAAACATTTCTTTAAATCATGCCTTTATAATCGTATCTGTGACATTACCTAAATCACTATAACCTCATAGTAATCTAGATAGCCATTCTACTTACAATTCTGTCTTCCTTACATACTAAACTATTTGAACTGTGCATAGTACCCCTCAGCTTTGTTTTTTTAACACTCTTAAAATGACTCTACTCATTCTGAATAAACCAACTCAAACTTTACTTTCTTTTTTACTTTAGTTCTCCCACTATTTCAGATGCTCATTTGAGTGTGTTTTCCTGTTGGAGCATTTCTCTTTACTCATCAATATCCCCAATCAATCTCTAAATTCTATGATGTCAGGCAATGTGTTTCAAATATGCTTGAATCTAGTAAATTTCATAGTACTTTGGACCACAGTGCTATTGAAGAATGTTTTTTGCTTAGAGACGGGAATGAAGAAGAGTACTACTGATTTTTCATAGAATTCAGTCAACTATGAAGTTTCTTGTCTTTGCCTTTATTGTGGCTCTCATAATTCCCATTATGGTAAGTATATCTGGAAACTGAAGAATATGTCCTCAGTAACTATTCAAAAATTCTGTCCTATTTCCTATGTTCTGGCCTGTGTATGTATTTATGTTACTATGACTTTATAACTTTTAACATTTTTATATGTTCATATTCCTAAAATTAACATGCATAATTCTAATAAGAACACAGAATAGGGCTTCAGTATGTACTCTCAGAAAGTCAGATATAATTTTGTTTCACATATAAATTAAAAACTTAAAGATTCTATACATAGGGGAAACTAGCAGCTGGTAAAACACATTTAAATGTGATATCTAAAGCATAAGATATTAGATCTCTAAATAATGAATAAAGAGCATTAAAAAATAGGTAACGAATTTAATAGTATGTCATAAAAGGAATGTTCAAGTCATTTCAGGAGTTAGCAAACACTCACTTCAATCTTTCTGAAATAAAGCTGCTGTTTCACAAACTTTAAAAAAAACAGCTGTATACCTACCAAATATTGTGTTTTCAAAAGTTACTCTTTGTCACCATGAAATGCCCTTCACCTCTCTAGAAATCATTTTCTCTATAATTCCACCTCTCCTACTCTTCTTTTTTTGTTTCTTTTATCTAGATACTGGAAAACTTGTCAAAAGTAATATTTAAATTTACCCACTAATTTCTATGCATATTTGATAAAACAAATTCCTTATTAGACCTCTGTTTATCAATTTTGTTACAAAGTGATGGAAGAGGAAAGAATAAAAATCTAAGAAGAATAGACAAAAGGATAATCATAGACGAGCTACTTAAAATATATCAGTATCAAGTATAAATTCAAAAATTTAGTTCCAGTTTTCATTCTTTAAATATAGTGATACAATTTTTCTTCATTCACACATTTGAGAAATGTGGGCCAAAGGGCATTGACAGTTGAATACAGATAATTATAGAAAAAGACTGACATATACTGCTTTATAAAACATCATTAGCCGAACATAACAATTTCAGTGTATCATCCACCAAAGACTTTGCCTTCATCCTGTTTAATTATAATTGTGGTAGATCAATCTTGAATTATAAAATTAAGATGTTAACTAATTTCCAATTTTCATTCTTTCCAAGAGAGCTGATTCATCTGAAAAAGTATATTTTTTATTCACTGGAACATTTGATACTTAATCATGTATTGAATTTATAATATGTTGTTTACGTTTTTACAGAAATATTTTAAAGCATTTAGTGAAATATGTAAGTAATACATTAATAATGTAAGCCCTAAGTATATTTTCTGTATATCTATTCTGTAGGAAGAAGCAATACTTCTCTCCGAAATACCATATATCACAAATGGCTAATGTCACAGTGATTTCATTAATTTATGATGCATTGCAAAATGACCCAAATATCTTTCATAATGGTTTAAAGGGAAACTCACATTGTGACCCTGAAGTTGTCTATTATTCCCCCAGAACTAAGCCATCTCTTTTTGGCAAATAATTTTCTTGACCTACTGAATTCTTAAAATTCTAATTGGATGAACTATAACACATGGCTAAGTGCAGAGGCAGCCAATTAAGTATGTGATGTGGTAAGTTTTGCCTTCCGATGTTTTGAGAGTTAGATTAAACATAACATGTTAAATAAGACAAAAAATATCACTTATTTCACATTTTGTCAATAAAATATGTTCTCAAGTTCTCATATTATTTATCACCTTGCTTTGCTTTGTATCTGACTTAGTAATTATTTATGAGCTGTAAGGTGATTTTCAAAGCAGATATACAATGAGATCAAATAAGAGTGTCTGGCATATCTATGACTTCAAACATTTATGATTTCTTTAAGTAGGGAACATTCAACATTTGCTCTGGTACCATTTTGAAATAAGTATTAGTTGTTGACCGTAGTTATCCTAATGTGCTACGGGCCATAAGAATATATTCCACCATTGCAACTGCATCTCTGTACCGATTAACTATCTCCTTTACATCCCTCTATCCTCAACATGATTTCCAGGCTCTAGTAATCACCATTCCATTCTCTAATTCTTTAAGATCAACTTGTTAGCCTCCATATGCAAGTGAGAGCCTGAAATACTTGTCTCTCTGCTTCTGACTTATTTTGCTTAACATTTTGTCTTCCAGTTCCATCCATATTGCTACAAAGGACAGAATTCGATTATTTGTGACTGGAAAATATCCTATTGTGTATATATACCATATTTTCTTTATCTGTTTATCCATCAATGAATACATACGTTGATTTTATTAACTGGCTATTATGAATACTGCTGCACTAAATACTCAAATGTATATACCTCTTTGGCATACTGATTTCAATTCTATTGGATATATACCCAGTAGTCGTAGTAGTAGTTGGAATAATGAGAGTTCTAAATCTAGTTTCTGGGGGAACCTCCATTCTGTTTTCCATAATGGCTGTACTAAGTTACATTTCTGCCAGCACATATAGGAGTCCATCTTTTGCCATACTCTCACTGGCATTTGTTGTTTTTTGTGTTTTTGAATAGTTAGTCTAACTAGAGTGAGATGGTAGTATGACCTACATTTTTATTAATGATATTGAGCATTTTTCACACCTTTTAAAGGTCATTTGTATATCCTCTTTTGAGACATTTCATTCAGGTCATTTGCCTATTCCTTAATCCAATCACTTGGTTTTTCCTTACAAATTCTGGAAATTAATCCCTTCTCAGATGAGCACTTTGAAAATATTTTCTCCCATTTTGTATGTTGCTGTTTTGCTGTGTTGATTACTTAGCTGTGCAGAAGTTTTTAGATGGATGTAACCTAATTTGTCAATTTGGCTTTTATTTCCTGTGTTTTAGAGGTCACATCTACACATTTTTTTCCAGACCATTGTCCTGAAGAATTTTCCCTATTATTTCATATGCTGTTTTCATAGTTTTCCAACTTACATTAAGTTTTTTTAAAATTTTTCTATTATTCATATGTGCATACAATGTTTGGGTCATTTTTCCCCCTTTCTCCCTGCACCCTCCCTTACTCCTCCACCACTCCCTCCCTTACCCCCCCTTAACCCTTGCTACAAGGCAGAAACTATTCTGCCCTTATCTCTAATTTTGTTGAAGAGAGAGTATAAGCGATAATAGGAAGAACCAAGGGTTTTTGCTAATTGAGATAAGGATAGCTATACAAGCAGTTGACTCACATTACTTTCCTATACATGTGAGTTACCTTCTAAGTTAATTCTTCTCTAAATAACTTTTCTCTAGTTCCTGGTCCCCTTCTCCTATTGACCTCAGTTGCTTTAAAGTATCTGCTTTAGTTTCTCTGCACTAAGGGCAACAAATGCTATCTAGTTTTTTGGCTGTCTTAACTATCTTCATACCTTCCTTGGTGCTCCCCCTTTATCATGTGATCAAAGTCCAATCCCCTTGTTGTCTTTGCCCTGGATCTAATGTCCACATATGAGGAAGAACATATGATTTTTGGTCCTTTGGGCCAGGCTAACCTCACTCAGAATGATGTTCTCCAATTCCATCTATTAACCTGCGAATGATAACATTTCGTTCTTCTTCATGGCTGCATAAAATTCCATTGTGTATAAAAACCACATTTTCTTAATCCATTTGTCAGCAGCGGTGCATCTACACTGACTCCATAACCTGGCTATTGTGAATAGTGCTGCAATAAACATGGGTGTGCAGGTGCACCTGGAGTAACCTGTGTCACAGTCTTTTGGGTATATCCCCAAGAGTGGTATTGTTGGATCATATGGTAGATCAATGTTTAGCTTTTTAAGTAGCCTCCAAATTTTACTTCAGAGTGGTTGTACTAGTTTTCATTCCCACCAGCAGTGTAAGAGGGTTCCTTTTTCCCTGCATCCTCGCCAACACCTGCTGTTGGTGGTGTTGCTAATGATGGCTGTTCTAACAGGGGTGAGGTGGAATCCTAATGTGGTTTTAATTTGCATTTCCTTTATTGCTAGAGATGGTGAGCATTTTTTCATGTGTTTTTTGGCCATTTGAATTTCTTCTTTTGAAAAGTTCTGTTTAGTTCACTTGCCCATTTTTTATTGGTTTATTAATTTTGGGAGAATTTATTTTTTTTGAGTTCCCTATATATTCTGGTTATCAGTCCTTTGATGTGTAGCTGGCAAATATTTTCTCCCACTACATGGGTGTTCTCTTCAGTTTAGAGACCATTTCTTTTGTTGAGCAGAACCTTTTTAGTTTTATGAAGTCCTATTTTTCTATGCTATCTCTTAGTTGCTGAACTGCTGGGGTTCCATTGAGAAAGTCCTTGCCTATACCTATTAATTCCAGAGTATTTCCTACTCTTTCCGGTACCAACTTTAGAGCTTGGGGTCTGATATTAAGATCCTTGATCCATTTTGAGTTAATATTGGTACAGGGTGATAAACATGGATCTAGATTCAGTTTTTTGCAAACTGCTAGTTTTCCCAGCAGTTTTTGTTGAAGAGGCTGTCTTTTCTCCATCATTATGTTTTTAGCACCTTTGTCAAAGACAAGTTGGTTATAGTTGTGTGGCTTCATATCCGGGTCCTCTATTCTGTTCCACTGGTCTTCCTATCAGTTTTTGTGCCAGTACAATGCTGTTTTAATTGTTATTGCTTTCTAATTTAGTTTGAAGTTGGGTATTGTGAAACCTCCAGCGATGTTCTTTTTACTGAGTATTGCCTTGGCTATTCATGGCCTCTTGTGTTTCCATATAAATTTAAAAGTAGATTTTTCAATCTCTTTAATGAATGTCATTGGGATTTGATGAGAATTGCATTAAACATGTAGCTTACTTTGGGAGTATAGCCATTTTTACTATGTTGATTCTTCCATTCCATGTGCATGGGAGATCTCTCCACTTTTATTGTCTTCCTCAATCTCTTTCTTCAGAAGTTTATAGTTTTCCTTGTAGATGTCATTCACATCCTTTGTTAAGTTTACATCTAGGTATTTGATTTTTTTTGAGGCTATTGTAAATGGAATTGTTTTCATATATTCTTTCTGAGTTTGTTCATTATTAGTGAAATGCTAGTGATTTTTCTATGTTGATTTTATAACCTGCTATCTTACTATAGCTGTTGATGGTGTCTAGGAGCTTTTGAGTAGAGTTTTTTGGGTCTTTAAGGTACAGGATCATATCATCAGCAAATAGGGATATTTTGACAGTTTCTTTACCTATTTGTATTCCTTTTATTCCTTCTTCTTGACAAATTCGTCTGGCTAGGAATTCCAATACTATGTTGAATAGGAGTGGAGGTAGTGGGCATCCTTGTCTAGCTCCTGATTTTAGAGGCAATGGTTTCAGTTTTTCACCATTAAGTATAATGCTGGCTGTAGGTTTGTCATATATAGCTTTTATAATGTTGAGGTAATATCCTTCTATTCCTAGTTTTCTTAGAGCTTTTATCTTGAAATAGTGTTGGATCTTATCAAATGCTTTTTCTGCATCTATTGAGATGATCTAGTGTTTTTTGTCTTTGCTTCTGTTAATGTGGTTTATTACGTTTATTGATTTTCATATGTTGAACCACTCCTGCATTCTTGGGATGAAGCCTACTTGGTTGTGGTGAACAATCTTTTTGATGTGTTGCTGAATTCGATTTCCCACTATTTTATTGAGGATTTTTGCATCAATGTTCATTAAGGAGACTAGCCTATTGTTCTCCTTTTTGAAGGTGTTTTTGCCTGGTTTGGGGATAAGTATAATACTGGCTTCATAAAATGTGTTAGGTAGTTTTCCTTCCCTTTCTATTTAGTGGAACAGTTTAAGGAGGGTTGGTGTCAGTTCTTCTTTAAAAGTCTGACAGAATTCAGTAGAGAATCCACCAGGTCCTAGAATTTTCTTTTTAGGGAGACTCTTGACTGCTGCTTCAATTTCCATTTGTGTTATAGATCTATTCAGGTGATTAATATCCTCTTGGTTCAGTTTTGGATAATCATATGTATCTAGAAATCTGTCCATTTCTTTAAGATTTTTGAACTTATTTGAATATAGGATCTCGAAGTAGTCTCTCATGATTTCCTGGACTTCCATGGTGTTTGTTGTTATCTCCCCTTTTGCATCCCTGATTTTACTAATTTGGGTTTTTTCTCTCTGCATTTTAGTCAGGTTTGCCAAGGGTCTGTTGACCTTGCTTATTTTTTCAAAGAACCAACTTTTTTTTCATTAATTATTTGTATGGTTTTTTTCATTTCTATTTCATTGATTTCAGCTCTTATTTTTATTATTTCTCTCCTTCTGTATGTTTTGGGATTTGCTTGTTCTTGTTTTTCTAGGAGTTTGAGATGTATCATTAGGTCATTGATTTGGGATCTTTCAGTCTTTTTGATATATGCAGTCATGGCTATAAACTTTCCTCTCAGGACTGCCTTAGCTGAGTCCCATAGGTTCCAGTAGGTTGTGTTTTCATTTTCATTGACTTCCAGGGACTTTTTAATTTCCTCTGTTATTTCATCAATGACCCATTGTTCATTAAGCAATGAGTTATTGAGTTTCCAGCTGTTTGCATGTTTTTTGTCTTTATTTTTGTTGTTGAGTTCTACTTTTATTGCATTGTGATCAGATAGAATGCATGGTATAATTTCTATTTTCTTATACTTGCTGAGGCTTGCTTTGTGCCCTAGGATATGATCTATTTTGGAGAAGGTTCCATGGGCTGCTGAGAAGAATGTATATTGTGTAGAAGTTGGATGAAATGTTCTGTAGACATCAACTAGGTCCATTTGAGCTATGGTATATTTTAGATCTAGGATTTCTTTATTGATTTTTTGTTTGGATGTTCTATCTATTGATGATAGTGGGGTGTTAAAGTCTCCCATGACCACTGTATTGGAGTTAATATATGCTTTTAGGTCCTTCAGGGTATGTTTGATGAAATTGGGTGCATTGACATTGGGTACATATAGGTTGATAATTCTTATTTCCTTTTGGTCTATTTCCCCTTTTATTAGTATGCAATGTCCTTCTTTATCTTGTTTGATCAATGTAGGTTTGATGTCTGCTTTGTCAGAGATAAGTATTGCTACTCCTGCCTGTTTTCAGGGGCCATTGGCTTGGTAAATCTTCCTCCAGGCTTTCATGCTAAGCCTCTGCTTATTTCTATCAGTGAGATGAGTCTCCTGTAAGCAACAAATTGTTGGACCTTCCTTTTTAATCCAGTTTATCAAATGGTGCCTTTTGATAGGAGAATTAAGTCCATTAATGTTGTGTTAGTACTGATAGGTATGTGGTGATTCCTGTCATTTAGTTGTCTTAGTTGTTTGAGGTTTTGTTTGTGTGTACCTAAATTGATGTTACTCTCTACTTTCTTGCCTTTTCTTTTCTGGTAGTTTGGTGCTGCCTGCCCTTCCAAGTTTATGTTGGGTTTCACTTTCTCTGTGCAGAATCCCTTGAAGAATCTTTTATAGTGGTGGCTTTGTGGTCACAGATTGTTTTAGTTTCTGCTTATCATGGAAGACTTTTATTGCTCCATCTATTTTGAATGATAGTTTTGCTGGGTAGAGTATCCTGGGGGGAAGTTATTTTCATTCAGTGACTGGAAGATCTCACCCCAAGCTCTTCTTTCTTTTAATGTTTCTGTTGAGAAATCTGCTGTGATTTTGATGGGTTTACCTTTGTATGTTATTTGTTTTTTCACTCTTACAGCCTTCAATATTCTTTCTTGAGTCTCTGTACTTGTTGTTTTAATGATAATATGCTATGGGGTAATTCTATTTTGGTCGGGTCTGTTTGGTGTCCTGGAGGCTTCTTGCATTTGTATGGGCATATATTTCTCTAGATTTGGGAAATTTTCTGTAATTATTTTGTTGAATATATTATACATTCCCTTTGCTTGCACCTTTTCTCCTTCTTCAATGCTCTTGATTCTCAGGTTTGGTCTTTTGATGGAGTCAGTGAGTTCTTGCATTTTCTTTTCACAGGTCTTGAGTTGTTTAACTAATAGTTCTTTGGTTTTTCCTTTTATTACCATTTCATCTTCGAGTTCTCTGATTCTGTCTACTGCTTGTTCTATTCTGCTGGATTGGCCTTCCATTTTGTTTTGCATTTCTATTTTGTTCTTTTTTCTGAGGTGTTCCGTATCTTGAGTTCCTTCCTCTTTAATGTTGTCTATTTTCACCCTTAGTTCATTTATCTCTTTTTTATTCGTGTTCTTTGTTACACTTTGGTGTTTATACAGTGCTTCTATAGTTTCTTTTATTGCTTCTTTTGCTTTCTCAAATTCTCTATTTTTGTTTTTTTGGAATTTCTTGAGTGTCTCCTGTACATTTTGGTTGACCATATCCAGTATCATCTCTGTAAAATTCTCTTTGATTGCTTGCAGGATTTCTTCTTTCAGATTATTCTTTTGGGCTTCATTGGGTTCTTTGGCATAATTTATCTTTATTTTGTTGGAGTCTGGATGTGAGTATCTGTTTTCTTCATTTCTCTCTTGTTCCTGTACTAATTTTTTGCTGTGGGGAAACTGGTTTCCCTGTTTTCTCTGTCTTCCCATCATTGCCCTGGGTATTGTTACTGTCACTGTACTGTGTGCAATTAAGTATTTTCTAGCTTGTGATAATAACAATGGTGATATTTAGAATGGAAGGGTGAGAGGAGACTAAAAACAAAGAAGGTAAAGAAAAAGGGAAAAACAAATAAACAAACAAGTAAACAAAAACAGTGTCAAAGAAATAAACAGGGAAAGATAGCTTACTAATCAACAGTAAGGTAAACAGGCATTAGAGAGACAGAAAGAAGATTAAAAAAAAATCTCCAAGTTCAAAATCAATGAAGTTTCAGTCTTCATAATTTTCGTGTTAGTCCCTCAGCCTCCAATCCTGGAGATGGTGTCTCAGAAGTAGTTCTGTTGTTGTCTCATCAAGGGGAGAAAAACCAAAAACACCAAAAAAACAACACAACAAAGTATTCCAAGTTCAAATGCAATGCAGTTTCAGTAAGTCTTTCAGTTTGCAGGTGTAGTTTTGTTGTTGTCTCATCAAAGGAAGAGAAAGAAAAAAAAAAAGGGTCTGGAGACAGTTCTGTGAATGTCCATCTGAGGCTGAGGCTTATCTGCCTGCTGCGGTAAGCCAGCTGTTGTTGGAGGCTTTATTGATTGCACATCTCAAAGATGAGCTTAACACTCAGCCCCACAGGCTTTGTTTATTTAGAGTTCTTCTGGGCACAACCACCACTGTTACAACCTTTTCCCTTCCACACACACTAGGGAAGGTGGCACTACACCCATGTAGTCTCTGGCTGGCATGTTTAGTTACAGTTCATGTGGGTAGTGTCTCTTCCCCCCTCTGCAGTGGGGCTTTCCTCACACCACGACTTTTACAAGCTTTCCCACTCCTGGTTGCTGGGCAGGTGCAGCCACTCCTGCCCTCTCTGGCCTACTTGTTCATTTACAGTTCCATAAGGGACTGCCCTCCTCCTCCTTTGGCACTCAGGGTGCCCTGCCCTCCTTGCTATATGTCTTTTGTTGCTGGTGTTATTGTTGTTTATTCAGTTTGTTTTCTTTCTCTTTTTTCCCTGGGTGGGGGTCAGTCTGTCTAGGGGGCTATGCTGATCTGGCCCAAGGTTGTCTGTGGGAGTACCATGTGCAGCTTAGCTCACCTAGTAGTCTGTGTCTCTCGAGCCAGTAGGAAATGGCGTCTGGTGGTGCGGGAGCCCTCCTGGTTTCTCTGTTTACCATGGGGAGGGGATGCTATGCACAGGCTGGAGGTGTGGAGGAGTCAGAGTTTTGCCTCTTCTCAGCGGTTTTTTCTGTTAGGTGTGTCTCCAGCATCTCTCCAAGATTTTACTTTAGGAGGCACACTTTCTGCTTCCTCCCTCTAGTCACCATCTTGGAATCCCAAAGTCTTACATCAAGTTTTGATTTAATTTTCATATGCAGTTAGCATCAAGGATCTAGTTTCTTTCTTCTGCAATATGTGATCCAGTTTTCCCAGCACCATTTACTGATGAGCCTTTCTTTTCTCTAATACATGTTCTTCCTTCAAAACAAATCAGCACCCCCAAAAATGTGGGTTTACTTCTGAGTACTCTGTTCTTTTCCATTGGTCAGTGCAACTGTTCTTTTGCCTATATCACACCTTCTTTGAACCTGTAAATTTAGATGTCTTTCTACTTTTTTGTGTTCTCTTTGGTTTCTTTTATTAGTGTATTATAATTTTCATTGCATAGGTCTTTCACTTCCTTACTTAACTTATTTCTAAATAGTTTTTGTTGTGGTTGTTGTTATGTGTAGCTATTACAAATACTGATATTTATAAGTTGATTTTGGATCCTGAAACCTTACTGAATTTGTTTATACATTAATACTTTTTGTTGTTGTTGCAGTCTTTAGGTTTTTCTCTACATAGAAACTCTGTCATCCATAAACAGGAATATGTCAACCTATTTCTTTTCTATTTGCTTACCTCTTTCATTTTCTTTCTTCTTTTTCTTTTCTTTTATCTTTTTTTGTCTTCTTTCTCTGGCTAAAACTTCAAACACTATTTTAAGTAACAATGGTGAAATTAGATATTATTGTCTTATTACTAACTTATAGGAAACAACTTCAGCTTTTGCCATTCAATAATCTACAGACATGGGCTTCTCACATATGGCCTTTATCGTGTTCTACTTCTGCATATATCTAAGATTTGTAGAGTTTATTTTGTTTTGTTGTGGTTCGTGTTTTGCTTTGTTTTGTTTCCTTTGAGACAGAGTCTTGCTATGTAACCTAGGCTGGCCTCTAGCTCACAATCCTCCCACCACATAGTGGTGTATGCTACTATGCCTGCTTTAGGGTTTATTATTATTAAAAGTAGTTTGATTTTATGAAGTGCTTTTTCAGCATCTATTGAAGTGATCATATGGTTTACATCCTTTGTTCTCTTCATGTGATGTGTTAAATTCATTGATTTGTATAGTTTGAAATATTCTTGATCTCTGAGACAAATCTGACTCTATTATGGTACTTAACCTTGTGTGCATTAGATTCTATTTGCCAGAATTTTGTTCAGCATTTTTCAACTCTGTTAAGGGATATTGGTTCCCATTGTTTACTTTTTTTGTTGTTGTTGTAAGTTTGTCTGTTTTGTTATCATGGTAATGTTGGCCTCATAGAATGAATTGGAAGGATTCCCTCCTTTCAATGTACTGGAATAGTTGGAGAAGAATTGGTAAAGGAAGCTATCCAGTCCTGGACTTTTCTTTGTTGGGGACTTTTTATTACTGATTCCTTTGCATTGCTTGTTTATAAGATCTGTTCTTGTTTTCAAGTCCTTATCATTCCATTTTGCAGAGATCTATGTGTTCAAATAAACATTTTTCTAGGTTTTCATATTCATTAAAGCTATTTTAATTGTCCTTAATAATCATTTGTGTTCCTGTGGTAGCCATTGTGGTTTCTCTTTTTCATCCCTGATTTTATTTATTTGGATCTTCCCTCCTTTTTTCTTGTTTGGACTAGCTAAAGATGTGTTCATTTTATTTATCTGTTTTAAAAAGTCAATTCTTCTTTCATCATTCTTTTGTGTTATTTTTAGTTTATTTCAATTTAGTTTATTTAATTTTTATTACTTCTTTGCTTCTGTTATTTTTGCATTTGGATTATTTTGCATTCTGCTTCCTTCTGTTGCATTGTTAGTTTTCTTTTATTTTTTAATCTTGCTCTAGTTTTGATGTACATACTTATTGTTGTAAACTTGCATCTTAGTGCTGGTTTTTCACCATCCCTTGTTTTTTCATTTTCATTTGTTTTCAGAAGTCTTATGTCCTTTTTGGATTTCTCCATTGAACCATTGGTTATTGAAAAGAATGTTATTTAATTTTCATGTATTTCTACAGTTTCTAAAGTTCCTCTTGTTATTAATTTCTAGATTTTTTTTTCTGCAGAGAAATAAATACTATGACTTAACGGTTTTGTTTGTGTGTTTGCTTATTTTTTTGTGGTACTGGGGATTGAACCTGGCGTTTTCCACTTGCTAGGAAAGCACTCTTCCACTTGAGCTAGGCCACAGTCATACTTTTCAGATTTTTTAAATGTTTTGAGACTTATTTTCTGCCTTAGCATATCTCCTGTTCTGAAAAATATTCCATGAGCAATGAGATGAATGTGTAGTCTGTAGCTGCTGGGCAGAATGGTGTGCAATGTCTTAGGACTATTTAGTCTATAGGATAGTTTTTAGTTGATTTTTAAAATTTTTATTGTATCATTTTTACATTTACTTACACGTGTATACATTGTTTTGCCCCCCATCTCCAGCCTCCAGGCAGAAACTATTCTGCCCTCTTGTTCTCTGATTTTGTTGAAGAAAAAATATATAAGATAAAAAAGAAAAACAGCATTTTTGCTAGTTTGAGATGAAGATAGCTATATAGCAAGATTCCTTGTGTCGTTTCCATAAAGATGTGTATTACAACCCAAACTGGTTCATCTATACCAGACCTCTTCACTACTTCCTAGTCCCCTTCCCATAGTGGCTTCTGCCTGTTTAAGATTACTATACTCACTCCTATACAGTAAGCATATCAACTACATTCAAGTTTTTGGGTTCCTTCCCTTTCTCTATCCCCCCTGTGTGTAGTCTCCCCTTAGTGTGTGACCCATGTTCAATGATCCAGCAATACCACTCCTAGGGATATACTGAAAGGAATGTGACTCAGGTTACTACATAGTTGCAGCTGTAGGGTAATGCAGCCACTGCCTAGAAATAACATCTCTAACCACCTTGCATGAACTGCCAAGCCTTACCTCAGGCCCCAATGGAAACCTGCCATCTGGACAGAAGGAACAAAATACTGCTCACAAGCCAATCACCTCTACTTCAAGCTGTCCAACAAGAAGGGCAACACTTTTCCCCATAAATCCCAGAATACCAAGCACCAATACCAGGATTGGACACCAAAGGAATAACCCCAGAACTTTCACCAAGCAGACTGAAATTTTTGTTGTTGTACCTGTTTTTTTTTTTTTTTTGTATTATTCACTTCACCATCACTACTTTCTTATTCCTATTCTTACCCCTTTCACTTTCCCTCCTTTTGTTGTGCTACAACCCATTGTTCTCCCTCCCAACTACTCTTTCTGCCCCTTCTCATCTGCTCTTTCCCCCTGTCTTTGGCCCCTTATCCTTCTTCAACCTGTCACCACCCTACCCCTCCCTCCTACACAATCACCACCCACTGACTAACCTACTGTTCACACCGCCAGCCCCTTGCAATTCCTGACACAAGCACCCTCCACAACAACAGTGGAAATACACCCTAATACATACAAGGCTACAAAAGACAGGAGCCCCCATACATCTTCACACCCTCCCTTTCCACCACCCCTTAGTGCCATCTTTATCAATTACCCAAGTTTCTATCTCTAGCCAAATAACCATAACCTCCCCCAACTCCCACTTTTTATAGATATCACCAAAGGGTTTTCTATATAATATGTAAATGACTAGTCTAGCATTAAACCTTTGAATTTGTTATTGCTAATTTACATCTCCAGGCCAAGGCCAGAAATAGTACATCAACCTAGCTAATGACCAAGTCAGCCACAACACAAAAATTAAATCAAGGGAAAGAAAACAGGTAATTAAAACCACCAACTAGCCTATCAAACTAAACATAGATCTGCCATATGATCTAGCAATACCACTCCTAGGGATATGCCTAAAGGAATGTGACTCAGGTTATTATAAAAGCACCTGCACACCCAAGTTTATTGCAGCACTATTCACAATAATCAAGCTATGAAAACAGCCAAGATGCCCCTCTACCAATGAATAGATTAAGAAAATGTGGTATTTATACACAATGGAATTTTACTCAGCCACAAAGATGAATGAAATTTTGTCATTAACAGGAAAATGAACGGAACTGGAGAACATCATCTTAAGTGAAGTTAGCCAGGCTCAGCAAGCCAAAACTCACATGTTTTCCCTCATATGCGGATTATAGACCTAAAACAAATGCAGTAATATTATTGGTTGATTTTATTATTTTGGTCTTCATGATCTCTTCATGAAAATGGGGTGTTGAAATTCCCCACTATTGTTTCATTGGAGTCTATCTTTCATCAGATACTTAATAATATTTGGTTTATATAATTGTATGCCTCTGGGTAGGATGCAAAGATATTTATAATTTTCATTTCCTTTGTTGAATTGATTCCAGTATCATTATATAGTGGCCATTTGGTCTCTTTTACAGTTCTTGAATTAAGCCTACTTTAATATAAGTATTACTATTCCATTGGACAATTGATTTCCATTTATATGGCATATCTATTCCCACCTTTTCCCATTCAATCTATGTATGTCTTTGTGATGTTTTTTATATGCAACATGTCATTCACTCCAGTTATTTTTCATATATTTAACCAGTTAAAAATTTAATTTTGGAATTTATTCTGTTTATATTCAAGGCTTTTATAGATAAGTAAAGACATACTCTGTCATTCTTTTATTTCTTTTATTTCATGCATCTCTTTCCCCTTTCTCTTTTCTCATTCATTTTGTTCAATTAATTCATTCCTTATCTTTGGGATCTGTTACCACAAATTTATTGTTTTCTATTGGAAGCAACATACTATCTTGCTTTTTCAGTTTCTTGTGTCCCTGTGTTAGCATTTCTGCATTGGGTGGGTCAGTGCCTCTATCAATTTTATAGAAAGCTTATTACAGTAAAAGACTTTCTGCTACTGATGTATCCTAAGGTGTTAATTGGATATATTGGTTTGTTTCTTAGTGGGATCTTTAGTGTCTGTATAGCTTCTTCACTTGAGATCCACATTGGCAGTTTCTATGGTGCATCAATAACCTAGACTGCAGGTGGTTGTGGAATTGTACTACTTGTCTGATACAAGTCTCAGGTGGAACAGAGTTTATGGGCTTCTATGTGTACATTGTACCCATTGGTGAATGTGAGTTTCCATCAGTTGTTGTTTTGTGCACAGTGTGCACAAAACAAGGTGAAGTGCCTTTCAGTGTTGGAGGACTGCAAAGACATTGTGCTATATCATTGGGCCCAGTATGGGCACCTATCAGTATCCAAGGCCTTCCCAGTTGACATCATAATGCCCCAGGGACCAACCTGCTCAGGGAGGTCTGCCCAGCTTCTTTCTGAGATCCACTGTGGGTGGGCCTGGATGATGGCCTGATTCTCAGAGCCTTTGTGGTTCTAGCTTCTGGGAACAGGCTGTTCAATTGCTTCTTTGGGACACAGGTAGCAGATCACTACCTGTGCAACCTAATGGGCCAAGCTACTAAGGTAACCAGGATCATGAGCATGTGTTAAAGTAATCTAAGGCAGAGCAGCACAGTAATCTCAAGACATGGAAGCTCACCAAATAGAGCTTAGGACCTATGAAAGCCACATACTTCTCTACCAGTTAATACCACAGGTGTCTCTAATGTAAAGAGGGCCAGCCAGGGAGGGTTTGTTTGCTGTTTTTTTTTTTTTTTGAGCAGTGAAGTTTTTATTTTAGGATTGTTCTCAGAAGGCAAGCGGGTAGAAGGTGTATGTGTACTTCTCTTTATAAGGCCATCATGTATCTCTGAGATATGAAATAATTCTACATATTGGCACAGTACTTTATTCTCTCCCTCAAACACACCATGGAAGTAGGTGTTTTCTCTTTATTCCATTCTTTGTGGAAATGCACCAGTCATCTTGTCGATGTCACTCAGTGTCTCACATTATGATATTTCATATCAAAGTGATATCTCAAAATATCTCCTCACTAACATATAAAACAGGATAAATCTTGCCTCAAATAAAAATTTTTCTGAAGTAGGAATGAATGATATTGAATTAAAAGAATATTAGAAATCATAGGCAATTTAAGGGATTGTAAACTCATTATTAAGTCATGACCAGGATAGAGTGACTTCTCCAAAGTTGGAAGTAAAAAACATCTCCTCCTTAATTAGTTAAGTGTAATAAGTGGATGTACTCTTATTATAGTGAACTAATACAGTATAACTGAACCAAAAAATTACCAATAACAATAAGTATATAAATGCTTTATCATTTTGCTTTCTTTTAAGCATTTTTCTTATAAAATGAATTTTCTTATAAAAAGTGAAAAGCAAACTAAGAGTTTAAAAACACAGTAATATAATTCATATGTAAGGTCTTACTGATGTGAATCATCAAATCTTTCAATGTAAATATTTGTGAAACATTTGAACTAACATTGCCTCTAAATTTCTCTTTTTTGGGGGTTTGTATATGCAGGGATGGTATTGGCAATATCCACAATTTGCACAGTATCCAGCACTTTACCCATCTTACCCACTAAATAATCCTTATCCATATCCTAATGGATTTGGTTACCCTGCTGCTCCATAAACAAAAAACATAATTAATCAGGTAAGTTGGGTATAATAACATTATTTCCAGAAGTATCAATATTGTTAAAAACAGAAGACAAAAAAGCCATAAAACTAAAACAGTTTTAGAAATGTAAGGACCCAAGCATGGTACACATATCTGTAATTCCACCAACTGGGAAGCTGACGCAGGAGCATCCAGAGTTCAATTGGGCTATGTAATGACTTTCAGGCCAGCCTGAGCCTTGTCTCAAAAAATGAAAAGAGAAAAGGGGAAGGGAAGAGAAGGGAAGTGGAAGGGAAGAGAATGAAAGGGAAGGGGAGGAGAGAGGAGGAGAGAGGAGGGGAGGGGATGGGGAAAAGAGGGGAAGGAAAGGTGCTATAGCTGAAGATATTTAGTCATGGAAGGATATATTAGACTATCATTTTGGGGAGACAAATATGAATGAAATGTCTAGGCTATATTCAAGAGGACACTGAAATAAGTAATAGATTTCAAAAGTCATGTAAATTTCTATTACAGAGGTCAGATGATAATTTAAACTCAATCAAATATATATTTAACCAATTATTTGTGTACTGTCTGTAAGGTACTTTTTTGGTAGTGGATTATATTGATTCAATAATTTATAAAATTATTTATGAATAGCCCCTCTGTACAAGGTCATACTATGCATGTATTTATAGACTTACAAATTTTAGAGATGATGTTTTTTTCTTTTTCTGTACAGGCTTAACTGGAAAATCTAACTGTTGCATATGTTTTTCCATACTTCATCCACACTCTGCAACCATGTTTCGACAGAATTATCCAAAAGACAATGTGGGCTATGGAAAGACCATGATCTAGTGTGTTTTCTGTTTCAAGATACATGCCTTTCTAATTAATATTTGATTTGACAGAAGTTGATTTTTTCTTCTTCCAATGCAATAAATTTCAAGCAAGCATATTATACATATGGTCTTTATTTCTATTTTTCAAATTTTACTCTAAATTGATATGAACATTCCTTTAATCACTTCTTTCTTCCTGTTTGGGTAGCACTGAAAAAACTTTAATGAGAAGTCCTCAAAGTCAATTAATTCCAATTAGTGTATCCTATTTCATGTCATATGTTTTCTTTACCTTGGCTATATTGCTTGACCTTTTTATTACAAAATTTGATATGTTCCTGATTTTATTTGCTACTGCACATATCCTACACCTACTGTGTCCTCACATTTCCTACCTGAGTCCACACAGAACAGAAAATAACCACCAATGACATTGCAGCAATATCCCAGTGACTTTCATTCAACAACATTTATTGAATGATATTTACTTTCATGTTTCTAAATGCCACATAAACAAAGTCAAAAACCACAAAAGCTTGCCTTCATGGAGTTTACACTGTAGTTTAGAGATGCAGGCAGGAGGCAAAAAATAATACTGAATAATACCTTAGGCAGTGATAAGTGGTAAGGATAAGGCAAGGCAAGGCATAGAGACAAGATTAAACATGATCGTCAAGAATAGCCTCTCTGATACAGAGACATTTTAGAAAGGATCTACATTTAATATGCAAGTGAATGTTGACAAATATAATAATTTGAAGGAAAATAATGTGAAATAGTGGCTCAATTTTGGTTCTTCCAGTTATAACAATTTATTAGTGAAGCTATATTTTTATTTTATCTTAAGCTAGTTCACTTGACTATACAAGGTAAAGAATATGTAGGCTGTATTATAAATCTACATGATGATTTTGCTGAAATCAAAATTTTTATCCACCAATTTTAGGGAATATAGGCCAATCTCCAATCCCTAGAGGATGGCATATAGCAGAGAGGTCCCTGCTGGGATCATGGACATTTGTGGGAAAACAGAAGCAGAGCATTGAGACTCAGATGCTGAGCCAGGGATCAGTGAAGGAGGAGAGGTTGGTAGAAGGTTGTAAGATGTGTGTTTTCTCCTGAATTGCTTTTTGACCTCCACTATGTACACTTTTTGTTAAAGAGACTGCTGGACTTAACAAAATCAAAACACTTTTTTGCACTCCTCTCCCAGTCTCAGTTAATTTGACTCTGCTGTTTCTCAAGATTAAACAGGTAAGGATATAATTGAGTTTTTTCTTTCTCTGCCTTCCAATGTGTATATGTCACCAGTATATATATCTGATAGACTCTACATTATTAATCTATTTATATATATTGCTGAATAAAATCTAAATTCACTAATTGTGACCCCAGTGTAATTCCATCCATGAAGGAGTTCAAATTCAGGGTAGTTCCAAAAATAAACATCTTTATGTGGCAACAGGTAGTATGAACATCTATCAATTAGGCACTGATAATAATTATGAGATGAGTTAATTAATCTTCCCTAATGGCATGTTATTAGAGGTTAAAAATTGTTAAATAATGTTGACAATTTTAATTTGGTGATAGGTCTTTATTGCAAACACCCTTTTATTTTTTGTAAGTGAGCAACACTTACAGGAGTAGGCTGTTTGTTCCCTTGTATGACAGCTGATAGACCTTCCCTTTTGCCTGTATGTCCTGAGCAGGGAGCTGTCAGCCAAACAGTGCCTTGTCAACTCTTTGGAGTTTTGAACACTCCACAATCACTTTGAGAAAACTCTACTCCAGCTACAAGGACCACTGCAATCACAGCTGCTACTGAATCCACGATACCTGCTTTAGGAAGCCTTAATCAAGCTAAGATTGCTGCAAACACTTTCCATTTGCTTTGGAAGACTCCACTCTGAGCAATGTCAGCATCTGTGAACTTCAGGTAATTCTGTACTCTTTGCAGTTATTCTCACTCAGGACAGGAGAAGGAAAACTCCCCTCTGACTCAGTGAAAGCCTATTATTAGTGCAATGCAAGGTTTGAGATTGGTTCATAAGCAAGGATTGTGCTTGGCACATATGTAAAGCTAGTGACTAGTGGATCGGGAAGCCATGCACATTCAAAGCTGTGATTGGTGGAATTACAATCTAAGCACAAACTTGTAACATCCATTTTCTAGCTATATAAACAGGCTATTTCTGTCTTGTTAGGTTAGTCTAGGCTCCTCCTGTGTACTTTCCCCAGTGTTGCAACATTATGTACAAAAAAGGCTTCTCCTTAATTTTTTTATTGCCTACTTAACTTGTGGTATTCTTCAAGTGTAGAGCAGGATGAGATGGTAATACTAAGAGCAGATGAAACCTCAGGCTTCTATCCCCAGGCACTTTGCAGGAGCAGCCAGAAGGTAATTGAAGAATTCCAGAGAGTACTAAAGTCCAGAGGCTACTGAAACTACAAAGGACTATGAAAGTATTAATAAGAGAGAGGTACTAGAGAGCTAAGATTATGCAAGGCAAGAGGCTATGAAGAACTGAGACAGTGAGACCTGGTCGCTGGAGGAGTCCCAAGAGTTGCCAAGAGTTTGGGACCAGACACCCAAAACTCAAGAGTTGTAACACTAGTCATTGTTAAGAGGCAAGGTTCCCCCCAAATTTCATCTAGTGCATCACTGGCTGCTGGATGTGGGGCCATTAGGTTTGATTGTCATGAGCCAACTCTGATGTGAGCACCTGAAGATGAAGTCTTTAGCTATGAAACTTTGGAGCCATAAGTCTGTAATTCTCAGTGCTTAGAATTTTAAGTTTCTGAGGTTTGAAGGTCTGGCCTGTAAGCCTCTGGCATTCACAGACCAAGGTTACCTTCCAGAGGAAAATGGCACTGCCTATTCATAATTTCCACGCAAATAAAGCAAAAAGACCCCAGCCAGCTATTTGTAACAGTTAGACATTGAAAATAACACTGCCTTGTGTCTTTCTTTTGAAAAGGCTAAGCTGAAGTTTTAACTCTCAAAGTTTGGTCAATGGCTTGGCACATGTTTATTTAGGTATTCTTACACATTTATTTTTCCTTCAAATGTTTTAAAGATGGCTCTGACTTTTTATTGACATGATTTTGACCCAGTCACTTAGAATGTCTGAATCCAAGTTTTCCTTAAACAATAACATCCTAAAGGAGTTACTGGATGTATTAATGTGGTAATAAATAATAGACACCCTATTCAGTAATGTGAGGCATGAAGCAACTACTTTTAAATGGCAAGCTAAACTAAATCTTTACACAATCAACAATCAACATTGAAGAGGATTAAATTTCTTGCCCAAAATCTCAAAATAAGTAAATTATTAGAGAAAGAAATCTATACTCAGATCTATTACATTTCAAATTCCATGTCAGGCACATTGTCTATCTAACTTTCCTATTGCTATTGTAATCAATACCAGAAATAACACACATTATATCTTACAATTCTGGAGATCAGGTGTTCAAAATGAGTCCTGAAGAATAAAATCAAGCTGTTCACTGGACTGCATTCCTTTCTGGAAGCTACAGAGGAGGAATCCTTCACCTTCCTTTTCCAGCTTCTACTGTTTTCTTGTAGTCCTTAATTAATCCCTCCCTTCTTTATCTTCAAACCAGCATTGGCTGGTTGAATTTTTTTCACATTACATCACTGTGACCCTTCTGAGTCCCTCTCTCACTGATAAAAATTGTTGTGATTATAGAGTTCACCTGTATGATGTCAAAGTCAGATTATTAGCAAATTTATTTCCATTTAAATCTTAAATTTATTTTGCATTGTAATTTATCATATTCATATCTTTAAAGGATTGAAAATAATTAGGCTCCCTAAAATACTTCTTTAAAATGCAATATATTTGCAACCACTAGCCATTGGAGCTAGTCTGCATTAAAAGCAAAAGCTCTCTTTCCAAAAGAGTGAGTTGCTAATTCATTTTGTACTCCCTCCTTTAGCCCCTTCTGTTTACTTTGAGCTGATAAAAATATGAAAAAATGGATATAACCAGAATAAAAGCACTCCTTTTTATAGCTTTATTTATGTAGAATTGATATTTGACCTATGTATACATTTATTAAGCATTCACCACAATCAGAATATGAAAGTATTTCTTGTCTTCTACAGCTTTTATTTTTATTTCATTTTATTTTTTTTATTGATATGTGCATACAATGTTTGGGTCATTTCTCCCCCCTTCCTCCACCCCTTCCCTCTCCCCGCTACCTTCTCGATACCCAGCAGAAACTATTTTGCCCTTATCTCTAATTCTGTTGAAGAGAGAGTATAAGCAATAATAGGAAGGACCAAAGGTTTTTGCTAGTTGAGATAAGGATAGCTACACAATGAGTTTACTTACATTGATTTCCTGTGCATGTGTGTTACCTTCTAGGTTAATTCTTCTTGATCTAACCTTTTCTCTAGTTCCTGGTCCCCTTCTCCTATTGGCCTCAGTTGCTTTTAAGGTATCTGTTTTAGTTTCTCTGCGTTGAGGGCAACAAATGCTATCTAGTTTTTTAGGTGTCTTACCTATCCTCCTACCTCCCTTGTGTGCTCTTGCTTTATCATGAGAGCAAAGTCCAATCCCCTCATTGTGTTTGCCCTTGATCTAATGTCCGCATGTGAGGGACAACATATGATTTTTGGTCTTTTGGGCCAGGCTAACCTCACTCAGAATGATGTTCTCCAATTCCATCCATTTACCAGTGAATGATAACACTTCGTTCTTCTTAATGACTGCATAAAATGCCATTCTGTATAAATACCACATTTTCTTGATCCATTCCTCAGTACTGAGGCATCTTGGCTGTTTCCATAACTTGACTATTCTAAATAGTGCTGCAATAAACATGGGTGTGCAGGTACCTCTGGAGTAACCTATGTCACAGTCTTTTGGGTATATCCTCAAGAGTGGTATTGCTGGATCAAATGGTAGATCAATGTTTAGCTTTTTAAGTAGCCTCCAAATTTTTTTCCAGAGTGGTTGTACTAGTTTACATTCCCACCAGCAGTGTAAGAAGGTTCCTTTTTCCCTGCATCCTCACCAACACCTGTTGTTAGTGGTGTTGCTAATGATGGCTATTCTAACAGGGTGAGGTGGAATCTTAGTGTGGTTTTAATTTGCATTTCCTTTATTGCTAGAGATGGTGAGCATTTTTTCATGTGTTTTTTGGCCATTTGAATTTCTTCTTTTGAGAAAGTTCTGTTTAGTTCATTTGCCCATTTCTTTATTGGTTCGTTAATTTTGGGAGAATTTAGTTTTTTGAGTTCCCTATATATCCTGGTTATCAGTCCTTTGTCTGATGTGTAACTGGCAAATATTTTCTCCCATTATGTGGGTGGTCTCTTCAGTTTAGAGACCATTTCTTTTGTTGAGCAGAAGCTTTTTAGTTCTATGAAATCCCATTTATCTATGCTATCTCTTAGTTGTTATGCTGCTGGGGTTCCGTTGAGAAAGTTCTTGCCTATACCTATTAATTCCAGAGTATTTCCTACTCTTTCCTGTACCAACTTTAGAGTTTGGGGTCTGATATTAAGATCCTTGATCCATTTTGAGTTAATATGCTATAGGGTGATATACATGGATCTAGTTTCAGTTTTTTGCAGACTGCTAACCAGTTTTCCCAGCAGTTTTTGTTGAAGAGCTGCCTTTTCTCCATTGTATATTTTTAGCGCCTTTGTCAAAAACAAGTTGGTTATAGTTGTGTGGCTTCATATCCGGGTCCTCTGTTCTGTTCCACTGGTCTTCATGACTGTTTTTGTGCCAGTAAAATGCTTTTTTATTGTTATTGTTTTGTAATATAGTTTGAAGTCGGGTATCGTGATACCTCCTGCATTGTTCTTTTGACTGAGTATTGCCTTGGCTGTTCGTGGCCTCTTGTGTTTCCATATAAATTTAACAGTAGATTTTTCAATCTCTTTAATGAATGTCATTGGAATTTTGATGGGAATTGCATTAAACATGTAGATTACTTTTGGGAGTATAGACATTTTTACTATGTTGATTCTACCAATCCATGAGCATGGGAGAGCTCTCCACTTTCTACAGTCTTCCTCAATCTCTTTCTTCAGAAGTTTATAGTTTTCCTTATAGAGGTCATTCACATCCTTTGTTAGGTTTATACCTAGGTATTTGATTTTTTTTTTGAGGCTACAGTAAATGGAATTGTTTTCATATATTCTTTCTCAGTTAGTGTATAGAAATGCTAATGATTTTTCTATGTTGAGTTTATATCCTGCCACCTTGCTATAGCTATTGATGGTGTCTAGGAGCTTTTGAGTAGAGTTTTTTGGGTCTTTAAGGTATAGGATCATGTCATCTGCAAATAGGGATATTTTGACAGTTTCTTTACCTATTTGTATTCCTTTTATTCCTTCTTCTTGACTAATTACTCTGGCTAGGAATTCCAGTACTATGTTGAATAGGATTGGAGATAGTGGGCATCCTTGTCTAGTTCCTGATTTTAGAGGGAATGGTGTCAGTTTTTCTCCATTGACTATAATGCTGGTTGTAGGTTTGTCATATGTAGCTTTTATAATGTTTGGGTACTTCCTTCTATTCCTAGTTTTCTTAGAGCTTTTATCATGAAATGGTGTTGGATCTTATCAAAGGCCTTTTCTGCATCTATTGAGATGATCAAGTGGTTTTTGTCTTTGCTTCTGTTAATGTGGTTTATTATGTTTATTGATTTTCGTATTTTGAACCACTCCTGCATTCCTGGGATGAAACCTACTTGGTAGTGGTAAATGATCATTTTGATCTGTTGTTGAATTCGACCTGCCATTATTTTATTGAGGGTTTTTGCATCAATGTTCATTAAGGAGATTGGCCCATAGTTCTTCTTTTTGAAGGTGTCTTTGCCTGGTTTTGGGATAAGTGTAATACTGGCTTCATAAAATGTATTAGGCAGTTTTCCTTCCCTTTCTATTTCATGGAACAGTTTAGGGAAGGTTGGTGTCAGTTCTTCTTTAAAGGTCTGATAGAATTCAGCAGAGAATCCATCAGGTCCTGGACTTTTCTTTTTGGGGAGACTCTTGATTGCTGCTTCAATTTCATTTTGTGTTATAGATCTATTCAGTTTATTAATAGCCTCTTGGGTGAGTTTTGGATGATCATATATATCTAGAAAAGTGTCCATTTCTTTAAGATTTTTGAATTTATTTGAATATAGGTTCACAAAGTAGTCTCTGATGGTTTCCTGAATTTGATGGTGTTTGTTGATATCTCCCCTTTTGCATTACTGTTTTTACTAATTTGAGTTTTTTCTCTCCTCATTTTAGTCAGGTTTGCTAGGGGTCTATTGATCTTCTTTATTTTTTCAAAGAACCAACATTTTGTTTCATTAATTCTTTGTATGGTTTTTTTTTTTTTTGGTTTCTATTTCATTGATTTCAGCTCTTATTTTTATTATTTCTCTCCTTCTGTTTGTTTTGGTATTTGCTTGCTCTTGTTTTTCTAGGAGTTTGAGATGTATCATTAAGTTATTGATTTGAGATCTTACAGTCTTTTTAATATACATACTCATGGCTATAAACTTTCCTCTCAGGACTGCCTTTGCTGTGTCCCATAGGTTCCAGTAGGTTGTGTTTTCATTTTCATTGACGTCCAGGAACTTTTAATTTCCTCTTTTATTTCATCAGTGACCCATTGGTCATTAAGCAATCAGTTATTCAGTTTCCAGCTCTTTGCATGTTTTTGTCTTTACTTTTGTTGTTGAGTTCTAGTTTTATTGCATTGTGATCAGATAGAATGCATGGTATAATTTCTTTTTTCTTATATTTGCTGAGGCATGCTTTGTGTCCTAAGATACGATCTATTTTGGAGAAGGTTCCATGAGCTGCTGAGAAGAATGTATAGTGTGTAGAAGTTGGAAAAAATCTTCTGTAGACATCAACTAGGTCCATTTGATCTATTGTATATTTTAGATCTAGGATTTCTTTACTTATTTTTGTTTGGATGACCTATCTATTGATGGTAATGGGTGTTAAAGTCTCCCATAACCACTGTGTTGGAGTTAATATATGCTTTTAGGTCCTTCAGGGTATGTTTGATGAAATTGGGTGCATGGACATTGGGTACATATAGGTTGATAATTATTATCTTCTTTTGGTCTATTTCCCCTTTTATTAGTATAGAATGTCCTTCTTTATCTCATTATATCAGTGTACGTTTGAAGTCTACTTTGTCAGAGATAAGTATTGCTACTCCTGCCTGTTTTCAGGGGCCATTGGCTTGGTAAATCTTCTTCCAGGCTTTCATGTTAAGCCTCTGCTTATTTCTATCAGTGAGATCATTCTCCTGTAAGCAACAAATTGTTGGATCTTCCTTTTTAATCCATTTCATCAAACACTGCCTTTTGATGAGGTAATTAAGTCCATTAACATTAAGTGTTAGTACTGATAGGTATGTGGTGATTCCTGTCATTTAGTTGTCTTAGTGGTTTTAAGGTTTGATTGTGTGTACCCAAGTTGAGGTTACTCTCTACTTTCTTGCTTTTTCTTTTCTTGTAGTTTGGTGTTGCCTGCCCTTTCATGGTTATGTTGGGTTTCACTTTCTGTGTGCAGAACCCCTTGAAGAATCTTTTGTAGTGTTGGCTTTGTGGCCACATATTGTTTTAGTCTGCTTATCATGGAAGACTTTTATTGCTCCATCTATTTTGAATGATAGTTTTGCTGGGTAGAGTATCCTGGGATGGAAGTTATTTTCATTCAGTGCCCGGAAGTTCTCACCCCAAGCTCTTCTTGCTTTTAATGTTTCTGTTGAGAAGTCTGCTGTGATTTTGATGGGTTTACCTTTGTATGTTATTTGTTTTTCCTCTGTTACAGCCTTCAATATCTTTCTCTAATTTCTGTACTTGTTTTAATGATGATTTGCCATGGGGTAGTTCTACTTTGATCTGGTCTGTTTTGTGTTCTGGAGGCCTCTTGCATCTGTATGGGAATATCTTTCTCTAGATTTGGGAAACTTTCTGTAATTATTTTGTTGAATATATTATGCATTCCCTTTCCTTGCACCTCTTCTCCTTCTTCAATGCCCATGATTCTCAGGTTTGGTGTTTTGATGGAGTCAGTGAGTTCTTGCATTTTCTTTTCACAAGTCTTGAGTTGTTTAACTAATAGTTCTTCAGTTTTTCCTTTAATTTCCATTTCATCTTCAAGTTCTGAGATTCTGTCTTCTGCTTGTTCTATTCTGCTGGATTGGCCTTCTGTTTTGTTTTGCAATTCTGTTTCATTCTTTTTTCTGAGGTTTTCCATATCCTGAGTTCCTTCCTCTTTAATGTTGTCTATTTTTGTCCCAAGTTCATTTATCTCTTTATTATTCATGTTCTTTGTTTCACTTTGGTGTTTATACAGTGCTTCTATGGTTTCTTTTATTTCTTTTTGTGCTTTTTCAAATTCTTTATTTTTATTTTTTTGGAATTTCTTGAGTGTCTCCTGTACATTTTGGTTGACCGTATCCAGTATCATCTCAATAAAATTCTCATTGATTACTTGCAGGATTTCTTCTTTCAGATTATTCTTTTGGGCTTCATTGCGTTCTTTGGCATAGTTTATCTTTGTTTTGTTGGAGTCTGGATCTGAGTATCTGTTTTCTTCATTTCCCTCTGGTTCCTGTACTAATTTTTTACTGTGGGGAAACTGGTTTCCCTTTTTTTTCTCTCTTCATGTCACTGCCCTTGGTGTTGTTATTGCCCCTGTACTGTGTGCAATTAAGTATTTTCTAGCTTGTAATAATAACAATGGTGATATTTAGAATGGAAGGGTGAGAGGAGATGAAAAGCAAAGAAGTTAAAGATTAAGGGAAAAACAAACAAGTAGAAAAAGCAAAACAAACAAAAGTTTCAAAGAAATAAACAGGGAGAGATAGTATACTAATCAACAGTAAGCTGAACAGGCATTAGAGAGACAGAGAGAGGATTGAAAATAAAAAAAAATTCCAAGTTCAAATGCAACAAAGTTTCAGTCTTAATAATTTTAGTGTTAGTTCCTCAGCCTCTAATCCTGGAGATGGTGTCTCAGAAGTAGTTTTGTCATTGTCTCATCACAGGGGAAAAAACAAAAACAAAACAACACAGAACAACAACAAAAAAACCCCACAAAGTGTCCCAAGTTCAAATGCAGTACAGTTTCAGTAAGTTTTTCAGCATGCAGGTGTAGTTCGATTGTTGTCTCTTCAAAGGTAGGGAGAGAAAGAAAATGTCTGGAGACAGTTCTGTGAATGGCTATCTGAGGCTGTGGCTCACATGCCCACTGCTGTAAGCCTGCTGTTGCTGGAGGCTTTATTTGTGCAGATCTCAGGAGTGAGCTTAACACTCACCTAGCTCCTCAGGTTTTGTTTACTTAGGCGTTCTCCTGGGCACGACTGCCACTTCTACAAGCTTTCCCCTTTCCAAGCACAGTGGGGTAGGTGACACTACACAGGGGGAGTGGAACTCCCCCTCTCCTGTGGAGTTTTCCTTCCACCGCCACTTTTACAAGCTTTCCCACTCCTGGTTGCTGGGCATGTACTGCCACTCCTGCCTTCTCCAGCTGGCTTGTTGTGAGGGATTTCCCCTCCCCCTCTTTGGCACTTAGGGCACCCCGCCCTCTTTGTCTTTTTTGTTGTTATTGCTTATTTTTCAGTTTTTTTTTTTCCCTGGGTGGGAGGTTGGTCTGTCCAGGGGTATGCTGATCTGGCCCAGGGTTGTCTGTGGGAGTACCGAGTGCCACTTAGCTCACCTTGTGGTCTGCATCTTCCCAAGCCATCTGGGCACTGCTGTTTGGCAGAGGCACAGGAGCCCTCTTGGTTTCTCTGTTTAACGTGAAGTGGAGATGCTATGTGCAGGCTGGGGTTGTGGAGGAGTCAAAGTTTTGCCTCTTCTTGGTGGTTTTTCCTGTAAGGTGTATCTCCAGGGTCTCTCCAAGATTTTACTTTAGGAGGCACACTTTCTGCTTCCTCCCTCTAGCCGCCATCTTGGAATCATCTGTACTACTTTTAATATACCTTTCCTAAGCTTATCTCTAGGCAGCCAGGTGATCTATTTTTATTATCATATATTAGTTTGCTTTTCATAAATTATAAGAATGGAATCATTCCATTCTTGTAATAGTACAATGGAATAGAACCATTCCATAGTATACATATATTCTATATATAATCATTTTTTCCTGCCTTCTTTTACTCAGAAAAATCATTTTGAAATTCATCCATATTTTAGCATGTGTAATTATGATAGTTTATTTCTGTTTTTGAGTAAAATATCACTGGAAGGAGACACCATATTTTTTACTGTTATTAACAAAGATGCTATGAACATATGTATACATATATTTGTGTGAATATGATTTCACTCCCAAAGAATTAGGAGTCAAATGTGGCTGTTGAATAGTAGGCATATATTTACCTTTTAAAAAGTCCCCAACTGTTTTCTAAGTCATTGTACTATAATATAATTTCCAGTTCCATATAGTAGTTCTAAGTTCTCCAAATCATCACTATAACTTGGTATTATTAGTTTTTCATTTTGGCAATTTTAAAGTGTGGAAAGTTGTGTTTCCTTGTGGTTTTAATTTTCATTTTACTAAAGACTAGTGAGAATGAATTTTCTTTTGCCTGATTACTTGTCTTTTTTTTGTTTTGCTGAATCTTTTTTGTGGAAGTGGGCTAATTTTTAAAAATTTGCCTATTTTCACTGGGCTGTTTATCTTATTACTAAGTTAGGAAAGCTCTTTATATATTTTATTTATTGGATATTTTGAAAATTTTCTTTCTCAAACTATGACTTAAATTTTTAATTTTATTGGAGTGTTTTTTGAAGAACAAAGGTTTTAAGTTTAAAGATGGCTAGTCTAGATGGTTCTTTTCTTCTGCATGTGAATTTTTTGTAGTCTATTTATGAAAACATGGCCAAACATAAACTTGCAAAGACTTTCTTTACTCTTTACTTCTATAAGCTGTACAGTTTTTGTTAATGCATTCGATTTTATAATTCAGTTTGAGTAAAATTTATGATTTCAAGTAAAGTCAAGGTTTTGTTTTTGGTTTTTTTGTTTTGTTTTTTAATTTAGGAGTTTTTGCAGATAACTACTTGATTTCTCCATTTCCACTCACCTGTACAAGATAACTGAGATAGTTTTCACATCTTGGCTACTGTGAGCATTCTGCAAAGAATAAGGGAGTACAAATATCTCTTCAAGATTCAGGGCTGAAGGAGTGGCTCAAGAAGTAGAGCCTAGCAAACATGAGGCCCTGAGTTCAAACCCCAGAACAACCAAAAAGAAAAAAGTGGAAAAAAGGTACTGATTTCCAGACTTTAGACAGATACCAATAAGAAGAATTGGCAGATTATATGACAATTCTATTTTTAGTCTTTATGAGACACCTCCATACTGTTTTCCATAGCAGCTATGCCACTTTCACATAAAATGCCAGGGTTACAATTTCTCTAAATTCTTGCCAACAGTTGTAGGTTATTTTATTTTTAGCTTAGAACATGCATCTTTTTTAAAGAGGTTATTTTATTTTATTTTTTTTTATAATTGTACTGGATGGGGATACATTGTAGCATTTACAAGGGTTCTATTATTTTGTAATGGCCATCCTAATAGTTGTGAAGGGACATCTTATTGTAGTTTTGATTTGATTTTCCCTGATGGTCACTAATGTTGACCATTTGTTCATACCCCTATTTGCCATTTGTATATCTCCTTTGCAGAAATGTCTATGTTAGTACTGAGCTCATTTTAATCAAATTATTTGGGTTATTTGCTACTGAGTGGTAGGTGTTTCTTATGTATTTTGAGTAGCAATCCCATAGTAGATATATGATGTACAAATATTTTCTCCCATTCTATTGTTCATCTTTTTATTTTGTTGATTATTTCCTTTGCTGTGTAGAAGTTTTTAGTTTGCTGTAGTGCTGTTTGTTTATTTGTTTGGTTTTTTTTTTGTCACATTCAAGATATTATTAACAAGAATAATATGTGGAAGGTCTTCCTCTGTTTTTCTTCTGAAAATTTAAGTTACTCATTTTAAGTATTTAACTCATTTTAAGTTGATTTTTGTACAATTGAGAGTAATATTCAAATAATTCTTTTGCATGGGGATATGCAGTTTTCCTAATGTCATTTGTTGAAAAAAATATCCTTTTCCTATTTTTGTATTCCTGGCACTATTGCCAAAGATTATCTAACATGTGGGTGTGTTTCATGATTCTCTATCTTGTTCTGTTAGTCCATATGTCTTTCTTTGGGCCAGTACTATTCTGGTTGGATCACTGTAATATGTTTTGAAGTTAAAAACAGCATTATTTATTTATAAGATCTTTTGGTCTATTCAGGGTTGTTTGAAGTTCTTTATGAATATTGGAATTGTTTTCTCTATTGGCATAGAAAAGATCACTTTTTGTACTACAGAAAGTTTAATGATACTAAGTTTTCCAATCCAACAACACAAATGTCTTCTAACCTATTTGTGTCTGCTTTACCTTTAGCAATGTTTTGCAATTTTCACTGTACAAGTATTTTGCCTTATTGGTTAAGTTTATTCCTAAGTGTTTTATTTCATTTCATTTTTGATGTTATTGCAAATGAGATTATTTTCTTAATTTCATTTTTAGATTGCTCATTATCAATGTATAGAAATACAACCAATTTTTCTTTATTGATTTCATATCTATCAACTTTGCTAAAATTTATTAGTTTTTGCAGACTTTTTAGGGTTTTTACATATAAAATAATGTCATCTCTAAATAGAAATGATTTTACTTTTAACTTTCTGATTCATGTGTCTTTTATTTATTTTTCCTGCCTAATTGCTCTAGCTAGTACCTCCAGTGCTACTGAATAGAAGTGGACAAAATAGACAAAAGTGGGCATTCTTGGCTTCTTCCTGGTCTTAAAAAAAGCTTTATGTTCATTATTAAACATGATGGCAACTGTAGCCCTTTCATATGTGACCTTATTTTGTTGAAGTAATTTCCTTCTCTTCTTACTTTGTTGATAATTTTTATCTTGAAATGGTGCTGTATTATACTCAATGCTTTTTGTTTACCTGTTGAGATGATCTCATGATTTTATCTTTCATTCTGTTGTTATATATCATATCATATTCATCAATATGCATATAGGTTGAGCTATCCTTGTTTCTTCAGGATAAATCCCATTTGTGTTACACAAAAGTGTATAACACTTTTAATGTATTATGTTAAAGTCAGTTTGCTAGTATTTTATTGGAAAATTATGCATCAATATTCATGTACAAGTTTTCTTGTATTATTGTTTCTGGCTTTAGTATTATGGTAGTTCTAGCTCTTAAAATGACTTTAAAATATTCACACCTATTCAGTTATTCAAAAAATTTGAAAAGAATTTGTGTTAATTCTTCTTTAAATGCCAGGTATAATTCACCACTGGATTCTTTTGGATCTAAGATATTTGGAAATTTGGGGATTATTTGTTCAATTTGCATACCAGTTATGGGTCTGTTTAGACTTTCTATTTCTTCACAGGTCAGTCTCAATAAGTTTTTTGTGTTTGTACAAATGTTTCCATTTCTTTTAAGTTATCATATTTGTTGGTACATAAAAATTTATCATTGTCTATAAACCTTTTTTAAACTCTGGTATCAATTATAATGTCTCCTCTTTTTTATGATTAATTTGAGTTTTTTTTCTTTCCTAACCTAGTTAAAGTTTATTAATTTTGTTGATCTTTTCTAAACTCTAACTCTTAATTTCATTTATTTTTTCCTGTTCTTTTACTACTTAATATTTCATTCATTTCTGCTTTAACCTTTATTAATTTCTTTCCTCCACTAATTTAGAGCTTAGTTCCTTCCTTTCCTGTCTTTCTAGTTCTTTGATGTATAAAGTTGTGTTTATTTTGGAATTTTTGCTCTTTTTAAATGCAGATATTTAGCACTACAACCATCACTCACAGTATACTTTTCTTTCATCCTATAAGTCTCAATATATTGCCAGTTCTCATCTATCCCTAAGTATTTTCTAATTTCTATTTTTGTTTCTTCTTTGACCCATTTGTTGTTTGAAAATGTATTAATTATTTTTCATATGTTTGTGAATTTACTATTTTTTTTACTATTGATTTCTAGTTTCATTCCATTGTGATCAGAAAAAAACATTTGGTATGATTTCAATCTTCTTAGATTTAAGACTTGTTTTCTTACTTAAAATATGATCTATTCTGGTGAATTTTGGGTTCACTTCAGAATAGTGTGTACTTTGTTGCTGTTCAAGAGATAGTCTGTATAGTAGGACTACTGGCCTATACGGACATTCAAGTCTTTTGTTCCACTGTTTAAAGATTATTGTGTCTAGGTGTTCTATTTATTATTGAAAGGCTAGTATTAAAATCTCCTCTCATCTGTGGCCATTTATTTTCCTTGGTTCAGTGAATCTTTGTTTTATATTTTAAGTTCTCTAATATTAGATGTACACATTTACCATTATTAAACCTTTCTGGTGAATTGGCCCATTTGTCATTACATAGTGTTCTTTTCTCTTTTAACAGTTTTTAACATAGTCTGTTTTGTCTTAAGTATAGCCATCTTTGCTCACATTTGTTTACCATTCATATGGAATATATTTGTTCCATCTTTTCATTTTCAGGTTCTGTATGTTCCTCCATCTAAAACAAGTCTCTTGTAGAAAGCATACAGTTGTTAACTCTTTCAGTCACTCCATGTCTTCTGATTGAGGCATATAATCGACTAACATTTAAATCAATGCTGATGGGGAAGGATTTACTATTGCCATTTTTATAATTGTTTATCTTTCAAGTAATTCTTTTTCTCTCCATTCTTATTTTTCTTTTAATTTTACTTTTATTTTTCTACTAGCATTTAATTTCTTTTTTATTTTTATACCCTCTGTAGAAAATTTCTTTGTGGTTATCATGTTTTTAACTATAAAAATATTTTATAGTTATAAATATTCATTTTAAGCTCATAACAACTTAATTTCAATCACATTCAAAAAAATCTACACATTTTTCCCTTCCCCACACACATACACCTTATGTCACAAATTATATCTATTTATACTGTATATCTTCTAACATATATTATAGTCTTAGTTATTAATTATACTTCTTATCTTCTATACCATAGTTTAAAGGGATTTATTCATCAATTTGCAGTATTTTAATATCCTTTATTTGCCTATTTACTTACTTTTACCAGGGAGCTTTGTACTTTCACATGGTTTTATTTAGCTACTTAGCATTCTTCTCTTTTAACTTAAAGGATTACCTTCAGTATTTCTTTTAAGGCAAGTCTAGTGGTTATGAATTCATTCAGATTTTATCTTGAAATAACATATTTTATATATTTTTAACTTAATTGTTTGTTTACGTGCTGAAGATTGAACTCAGGGCTTCACACTTGCTAGACAAGCACTCTTCTTGAGTCACACTCTCAGTTCTTTTGCTTTTTGTTTGTTTTTCAGATAAAATCTTGTGCTGTCTTTGCCCTTGAACTACATGACCATACTGTCTGTGCTTCCCAAGGAACTAGAATTACAAGTATATGCCACCATGCCTGACAATTTTGTATTTTTGAATGAGAGTTTTGTTATTTAATTCTCTCTCTCTCCCTCTCTCTCTCTCTCTCTCTCTCTCTCTCAAAATATTTCCCTTCTTCTTGCATGGTATCTACTGAGTAATCTGCTTATATAGTCTTATGGGAGTTACCTTATATGGGACAGATTGCTTTTCTCTTGATGCTTTCAAAATTATTTCTGGTTTTTATTTTTGGTAATTTGATTATAATATATTCCAGTATGGGCTTCTTTGGGTTCTTCAGGGTGTTATTGGGCTTCTTGAATCTAATATTTATTTCCTCCCTCAGATTTTGAAAGTTGTCAAACATTGCATCTTTAAATAAGCTTCTTTCTCTCTCTTCTCCTTTGGTGATTTACATTATGTGTGTATTTGTCCCATGAGTCCCTTAGGCTTTCTTCTTCCATTTTCATGCTTTTTCCTGTTTGATTCACTGATAAGATTATTTCAAATTTGTTCTCTTTGAGTTCACTGATACTTTCCAATGAAACACAAACCAATCTTTCAGGAAGTACTCTGAAAAACCCAAACATTAGACATATACTCCACTCTCCTCCCCTGACTCCCACAGAGAAATTGCAGGATTGAAAGTTTTCTCTCAGCAGCAAGCCTGGCTTAAGGTAAGGCTAACATAGGCAGAGTGAAATTTCTTCTCCTACACATTTCAATGTGGGCATCCTTGGATATGTGCTAATTTTGAGTACTGCAACCTCTAAGTTGGATTCTGGAAATCCCACAAAGTTATTTTTGAGCATATACATTTTTAGTTCTTTTTAGTACTGGGGTTTGAACACAGTGTTCTACCATTTGAGCCTTGTCCCCAACCCTTTTTTCTTTATTTATCAGATAGGGTCTTGTCTTTTTGCTTGAGGCTGACCTCAGACCATTATCCTACTACTTTTACCTCTTGTCTTGCTGGGACCACAGATTGTGTACCACCATACCTGATTTGTTATTTGAGATAGTATCTTGTTAACTTTTTGCAGGGGCTGGCTTCAAACTATCATCCTCCCAACCTCACCTTCCAAGCAGCTGGGATTACAGATGTGAGCCACCATACCAGGATATGCCATAGTTAAACTAGTTTTGCTGTGAGACAATAAATACTAGAATATCTTTTTCAATTATCTTGCTAATATCTCTGCCTCTTCTGTATTTATTTCTGCTCTTATTTTTATATTCCTTTGCTTCTTTGGAGGGAGTTTACTTTTGTCTTTTAATTTTTAAATTTTTGGCTTATATTTTTCTGGTGTTGTAAGGTAGAAACTTAGGTCACTGATTTAAAACCCTTTGCTTTTCCAATACAGTCATTTGCATTATATATTTTCTTCTCACCACTGGTGTTAGCTAAATCCTACAAAAAATTTATGACATATCTTGCTTTCATTCTCACTGGATTCAAAATAAATAATAATTCAGATAGTGCTTTTCATTTTGGCTTTGGTTATTTCAAACTATAAGAGTTAGATTATAATTTTGTATGACTTTCTGATATTTTTTCTATTGATTTCTTATTTACTGTCAAAAAGGATAAGGTATACATATAATTTAAATATGTTATTTTATGTATGAAAATGTAATGAATTTTGATTAGTGTGCCAGGTGTACTTTATAAAATGAGAGTTATTTTGTTGTGGAGTAGAGAATAATATGCAGGTCAGTTGGTCAAGTTGACAGATAGTGTTATTCTACTCTTCTATTTTGACTAATACTCTACCTAATTAATATATTTAAAAAAGAATACTATTAAAAATCTCTTTATGATTAGAGGTTTTTATTTATCCCTTTCAGTTTAATCAGTTTTTGCATACTGTTCTTTGAAACCCTGTTAAAATTATTTTGTGCTGTGCTAAAATAATACATATTTTTCAGTACTTTTACATTTATCTAATTGATGTATTTCTGCTTTTAAAGTGCTTTTCTTAAGGAAAACATTTAACTTGATCTTGATTTTAAATTTTATTGGATTATTTCAACTATCTTCATTTCAATGTGTTCATTTTTATGTTTTGGATTTTTTTTTGCTTTATTTCGCATTAGTTATTTTTATGATTTCATGCTGTCCTCTTTTTGCCTGATAAATTCTACTTCTTTTTTCATGGGCCTTTTTCTTGTGTTTTAAGTGATTTAGGGTTGATAACACATACTTCTAATTTTTTCTGGTCAACCTTCAGGTAATAGTTTACCATTACATGTGGGATGTGTGAATCTTAACAATAGTAGCTTTCAATATTCCCCACATTTCCAATGCTTATGTTATTTCTCTATATTTTAATTGCACATACATTAAAAACGCACATTGCAACTATCTTTTTTAAAAAAATAATTCATCTTCTGTTTGTAGGATTCCTTTGAGTATCTTCTAGATTGCTGGTTTGGGAGCTCAAAAAACTGAACTCTCCTAAAATTAATAACCAAATAAAGAAATGGGCAAATGAACTGAACAGAACTTTTTCAAAGGAAGACTAAAGAACATAGGAAAAAATTCTCAACACCCCTGGCAATAAAAGAAAAGCAAATTAAAATCACATTAAGATTTCACTTCACTCCTCTTAGAATGGCAATCATCCAGAACACAAACAAATGATGGCAAGGATGTGGGGGAAAAGGAACCCTTATATACTGCTGGTGGGAATGTATATTAGTACAACCACTATGGAAAAAAGTATGGAGGCTCCTCAAAAACTAAAAACAATCCATCAATACCACTTCGAAGGATATACCTGGAGGAATGTAAGTCAGGTTATAATAAAGGTATTTGCACACCCATGTTTATTGCAGCATTATTCACAATAGCTAAGCTATGGAAACAGTCAAGATGCCCCACTACTGATGAATGGATTAATAAAGTGTGGTATTTATATACAATTGAATTTTATTCAGTCACAAAGAACAATGAAATTTTGTTGTTTGCAGGTAAATGGATGGAACTGGAGCACATCATCTTAAGTAAAGTTAGCCAGGCTTAGAAAGTCAAAGGCTACATGTTTACCCTCAAATGTGGAATATAGGGCCAATGCATGTATAAGCAATATTATATATGTATAAAGAGAACATATATTCAGAAGTGGGACTCATAATGGGGAACAAAGGAGGAGGAAAAGAAGGAAATAAAGAGCAATTATAATGAAGTACATCACATTTGTGTAGAAACAAGATGCAAAGAAACATGTTGATAACTGCCATACAACACACAATTGGGAAAAAGCATGAGGAAGTACAGTAGAGGGGGTTATATTGACTTAAATGCAGTACACATACAGGCATAATACCAAAGTAAAAATCTCCCTGAACAATGAACAGACACCTGAACAACAAAGAGTAAGAACAAAAAACAAGTCATCCTAAGGGGAAGTTACTAACAAAGAAGATGAATATGGTTGTTGTACTTTCTATACAGCAATGATCATAGAATTTTTAAACTTGTTGAAATCCCATAAGACAGGGACTAAGGTAGAAAGGGCAAAGATGGAAAGGATGAACCAATCCAGGTTATAATACAGATATACATGGAAACATCCTAATGAAACTCCTTATAAAGCTATCTTAACTGAAGATGTCTTTTTTTTGTTTTTCTAAACAGTACAGAAAGGTTAAACAGGTACTGCCTGGGCATTGTTAACAATGGAACTGGGGAGGATATAGGGAAAGAGTGTAGGAGGTTGAATATGGTAGAAATATTATGTATTCATATATGATCATGGAAAATGAGATCTGTTGAAAGTATTCTAAGAATGAGGGGAGCTGGGATAAAGGAAAATGATGAAGGGGGTGAATTTAACTAGGATATATTTTAAGCACTTTCATAAATGTCAAAATGTACTCCCAGTACAATATGATAATAAATAAAAGATGAATTCAATGTTTAAAGAGTTTCTAATGTAAGGAAATAAAGTGGTTTTTTCTTTTATTTTATTGTTTATACATTTACTTACATGTGTATACATTGCTTTGACCACCTCCCCTTTCCCCCCTCCCACTTCCTGGTAGCACCTGTTCCACCCTCTTGTTCTCCAATTTTGTTGAAGGAAGAGAAAACGTAAGAGATAATGAAAAAGACATAGCATTTGAGGTAAAGATAGCTATACAGATACATTCCTAGTGTTGCTTCCATGCACTTACATGCACTTATGTACTGTAACCCACATCATCTCTGCCAGACCTTTTCACTACTTCCTGGTCCTCTTCTCATAGTGAGCTCTGCCAGTTTAAGATTACTATATTCACTCCTCTACACTGAGCACATGAACCACATTCAAGTTTTAGGTTTCCTTTCCTTTCTCTATTCCTTCCATGCATGTTCTCCCCTCAGTATGCAAACCATGTCCAATATATTACTGCATTTGTTTTAGGTCTATAATCTGCATATGAGGGAGAATGTGATTTTTGGCCTTCTGAGCCTGGCTAACTTCCCTTAAGGTGATGTTCTCCGGTTCCATTCATTCTTATTTGTGGCTGATTAAAATTCCATACTGTTTCCCAAAGTGTTGCACTAGCTTGCATTCCCACCAGCAGTGTAGGAGTGTTCCCTTTCCCCCCACATCCTCACCAACATTTGCTGGTGGTGGTGTTCTTGATGATGGCCATTCCAATAGGAGTGAGGTGGAATCTTAGTGTGGTTTTGATTTGCATTTCCTTTATGGCCAGAGATGGTGAGCATGGAAGAGTTTTTTGGTCTTTGAGCAATAGGATCATGTCATCTGCAAATAGAGATACTTTGACTATTTCTTTATCTATTTGTATTCTTTTTATTTCTTCTTCTTGGGTTTTTCTCTGGCTAGGAATTCCAGGACTATGTTGAATAGGAGTGGGGAGAGTGAACATCCTTGTCTCTTGAGTTTAGAGGAAATGGTTTCAGTTTTTTCCCATTAAGTGTGATGTTGGCTATAAGTTTTTCAATATATAGCCTTTATAATGTTGACGTACATTCCATCTATTCCTAGTTTTCTTTGAGCTTTTATCATGAAGTGGTGTTGAATCTTATCAAAGCTTAGAAATAGGATGTTCTATATTTATTCCCATATATGTCATTTCCAATTTGCTTCTTCTTAGCAGATACTTTTTCAAGTGGTATAATTTTCTTTCTGCCTGCAGGACTTTGTTAAGTACTTCTTGGAGGGAAATTCTATTGATATTAACTATTTCCGGTTTTTTAAGTCTAGTGATAAAGTTATTTTCCTTTAGTTTTAGGAATGTACTTTCAATGGTTATAAAATTTGTTTGACAATTGATTCTTCCTTAATTAATTTTTTTACTTTCTAAAATTGACATATGGTGATTGTATATATTAATGAGACTAAGTGTGAAATTTGAAAACATGCATACATGCACTGACCAAAGAAAGGTAATTATCATTTCTCTTCCTTGTCATTTCTTAATGTTTGGAGACACTGAGCTCCTCACTTCTAGATTTTCACAAAATATAGAATAGGTTATTGTGAATTGTAATCATCCTCCCAGGGTGTAGAATGTGAGTACTTATTACTTCTATCTTATGTGTATTTGATATCCATTATCAAACCTCCCTTTAGATTCCCTCCTGATAGCTCTACACACCCTTACCAGCCTCTGGTAATCACTATTTAAGTTTACCAAATTGTTAGCTTTTACATATGAGAGAGAACGTGTGGTATTTGTGTTTCTGTGTCTGGTTTCTTTCATTAATTGTAATGACCTCCAATTCTAACTATTTTACTGTAAATGACAGCAGTTCATTCTTCTTTGTGGCTGAATAATATCCTACTTTGTATATAGGATATATGTGTATGTACCACATTTTCTTTATTCATTCAACAATTCATACACTCCTAGGTTAATTCCATATCTTTGCTATTGTTAATAGTACCACAATAACGTGAGCATAAAGGTATCTCTTTGGTGTGTTGCCAATCTCCTTTGGCTGTATATCCAGAAGACAGACAGCTGGATCAAATTGTAGATCCATTTTCATTTTTTGAGGAATTATCATACAATCTCTATAACAGCTATACTAATTTAATTTCTGCCAACAGTGTGTAAGAGTTGCTGTTTCTCCACATTCTCTCCAGCATTATTATTTTTTATTTTTTGATAATAACCATTCTAGTTGTGCTGAGACAATTTTGATTTGCACTTCCCTGATGGCTAGTGATACGAAACATTTTTTTATGCACTTGTTGGTCATTTGTATTTCTTCTTTTGAGATGTGTTGATTCAGATAATTGGCCCATTTTTTAATGGGATTTCTTGCTGGTTTGTATTTTGAGTTCCTTATGTGTTCTTAATATTAATCCTTTGTCAGATGAATATTTGATAAGTATTTTCCCAGATTTTGTAGGTTGCCTCCTCAGTCTGCCAGTTGTTTCCTTTGCTGTGCCCTCCTATTTTGGAATAATACTGCTTGTCTATATTTGTTTTGTTTCCTGTGTTTTGGGAATCATATACAAAAATTCATGGCCTATACTGATGTCTTAAAGTATTGCCCTATGTTTTCTTCTAGTAGAAGAAATATAAGACTTTATATTTAGGTCTTTGATCCATTTAAGGGGCTTTTGTACAGTGTGAGACAGAGGAGTCTCACATTTTTTTCTTCTGCATGTGAATATTCAATTTTCCCAGCACCATTTATTGAAAAGGTTGTCCTTCCTTGAATGTATATTTTGACACCTATATTGCCACTCGTTTTTTGGCTTACATTTTTTTGTAATGTTAAGTTAGCTGTCATTCACACATTTGCTATATATTATGTTTTTTTCCTATAGATGCTTATAAATATTCTCTTTCTCACTGCTCACAAGCAATTTGCTCATGATGTGTTTGATACAGTTTTAGTCATGCTCTTGTCAGTTGTTGAGCTTCTTAATCTGTAATGCACTTTTCTTAATGTTTGAACATTTTTCAACCTTTTTACCATTAGTAAAATTACCTATGTTGTATGTTTGATATTGTCCCATGGCTCATTACCTTGTTTTACCTTGTTTTCAGTATCTTTCTCCTTGTTATTTTTTTATTATTTTGATCAAGCTCCCTAATTTCTTCTTTCCCATTATCTAATGTTTTGTTAATTACATTCAGTATAATTTCATCTCAGGTATTCTATTTTTCATATATGCTATTATTTTTCTCTATTTAAACTATGAAAAACAGTTAAGACAGAGTTTGGCTGGTTTGTGTTTTGCTTTGTTTTTTTGTGCTCAGAAAGATAGATATGTTGATGCCTATATTTATTTTTACTATTATTTGTGTCATCTTTGGGTCTATTCGTGTTCACTAACTTTTGTCTTCATTGTGATCATATTTTCTTTTTCAGTTCTATACCTACTAATTTTTATTGTATGGAAGATATTGTGATTTTACCTTTTGTCAGGTGCCGGATCTTTTTAATTGCTTTTAATATTATTGAGTTAAGCTCATGGTTACAATGAAGATCTTGCACTTTATAGGCTACCTTTTAAACTTCATTAGGCAATCCAGAGCAGAGGAACAGAGAACCCTTTCATTTAGAGCTAAATTGCAGCTACTAAACCAATACTTTTCTAACTATTCTAACAATGTCACATGTGTTACATATGTATGCCACTCTGGCTGGTGGCAACATGGTCTGTTCTAAGTCATCTTCATGTTCTAAGCATTACACAACCTGCTCCTTTCTGATTTTTTTTATCCCCAATCCTCATGGAATTTATTCACATTAACTTATGTTAATGAAAACTCAGCAGATTACCACAATTTTTTGTAGATCTAAAGAATTCTTTCTCTTCCAAGTTCTCTCCTCTCATTGAAATTTTTGTGTTTTCAATATTCTGTGTTAATTTTGGATCATTACTTCTACTAATCTCAGCTATATCTCCCCAAGGAAATCACCTACTGTATATATCTAATATTGAATCTATGCATATAATACAGAAAACTCCACACATACCAAAATTTCTCATCTACTCTTTCTAACTCAGTTTTCTCCTTACAACTTATCACTACCAGAGAGGATCCAAAATGGTGGTTAAGGTAGAGAATCAGAACTCCTAAGCTCTGTTACACCATCAAGTTCCATCCTTGAGATGTTGGAACTTCCCTTGGGTAATTCTGATCTCTCCTAGACAAAATAATAACCACCATCACATTAGGCATAGATAAAATTCAAAGACTGACCCGTAAATCAGCCTTTAATTGCACCTAATAGCCATGAAAATCCCACTTGGCACAGCCAGCAAGGTAGGCCTATGCCTGGCCTCCAGCCCTGGGAAAAAATCCTGGCCAAGCATCAATCAGAATCAAACTCTGCAACATCCTGGACCCCTACTCCATGGAAAGCCTCCCTATGGCACACCACCATTTTTCCCCACCAGCTGGCACCAAAGCTGCCTGCATAAAACTGCAGAAGGAACTGCAGAAGGAGCATCACTCACTACACATGACTCTCCTACCCACCTCCACCCTGGGGAACATAATCCAGCACAGCCCCTGGGCAGGCTGAAACCTCCCCCCCAGCAAAACTGAAAAACATAAACAGTGAACTGTAATCTAACACTGACAGCAGAGATGGGGGTGGAATGCTGAACCTGCCCCAGAGAAGAGGGGTGGGTCAAGGAACCAAACTTGTAGTGCCAAACTCTCAGTGATTCATGCATAAACCAGCAAGGTTGAAAGTGGGGACAGGGCTACAAGTCAACCTCCCGGAGGAGCTGCCTGAACTCAGCAGAGATTGGGAGAAGGATAAAGGATGACAGAGGGAGTGGGGTGACAAACCAACCTCCCAGAGGAGCCTCCAGCATTAAGCAGAGATCAGGAAAAGCACAAAAGCTGAGAGCAGAGGTGGGGCAACAGGCCAACCTCCCAAAGCAGGGCAGGAGGTAGATCCCAGGGCAGAGAGCAGCATTCAAAACTGAATTGTCCCACCTTGCTGAGGGAGGAGCTGACCAAACAGAACTGCAGCTGAAGGGCAACACAGCTGCTGCCTGGTGAAAAACAACAGCTCTGATCACCCTGCATGAGCTGGAAGTCTTATCTCACCTCAAAATTCCAACTAAACTTGTGTACAGATGGACCAAATACTACTCACATGCCAGTCACCTGGTGAGACCACATCAGAACTTCCACTTGTATTCCAATACCAGGATTGGATGTCTAAGAAATAACTACAAAACCTTTACCAATAGACTGAACTTTTTGTGGTTCCTGATCTTGGTATTTTTTATTGTGCTTGTTTTTTCTTTTTCTTTTACTTTTTTATTCCTGTATTATTAACTTTATCATCACTATTCTCTTATCCCTATTCTTACCCTTTTCACTTTCCCTCCTTGTCCTGTACTACAATCCATTGTTCTCCCTCCCAACTACTCCTTCTGCCCATTCTAATACACTCTTTCCCCTGTTTTCATCTCCCTCCTCCTATCCTCCCCCAACCTGCCACCATATTGCCCTTCTCTCCTACACACTTACCACCTGCTCACTAGCCTACTGTACCAACTGTACACAACCCCAGTCCCCTGCAATCCCTGACACAAACACCTTCCACTACAACAGAAATAGACCCAAACACACACAAAGACCAAAAAACCCAGCAGTGCCCCCATACTATTTCCCCACTCACCCACCCCTTTGCCAACCTTCCTTGTTAGTGCCACCTTTACCAATTCTCCAAAATCTATAACTAGCTTAATAATCATTACCCCTTAACTCTGACTATTTATAGATATTATCATCAAGATGTTTCCTATATAATATGTGAACAACTGGTATGGAATTGAACCTGTAAATTTGTTATTACTAAATTACACCTCCAGACCAGGGAGAGAAAGAGCAACCTAGCTAACAACAAAATCAATCACAGAGGAGATCCAAGATGGTGACTGGGACACAGCCACAGACCTCCTGACCTCCGTGATCCAAGGACTTTGCTGAAAGGCTGGGGACACACTTAACTGAGGTAAAGCACCAGAGAGAGCTGAAACATCAGCACCCTGAACCCCTAGCTCATGGAAGGCTTCTCCATGCCATGATATACTAAAAGAATAGCCAGGGCTGCACGCCAAGCCCCACTCCATAGGCCCGTGGAGCTGCTGCTCTGCATGCTGTGGGATCTCCAATCCTCCAGCCCTGCACCTTAGCCCCACCAGGGCAGTGCTACCCCAAACTCCCACCCCTCAGACCTGCATGATTTCCCCTGAATGAACCCTTAAAGCCTGCCAAGCCAGGGATCCGCAGACATTCATGATCTGCACTGAGCCATGCAGAGGCCTGGCTCAGTCCTGCACAGGCCCGCACAATCTCTGGCCTGCAGGGACACACCCCCCAGGCCTGCACAGGCCTTCATGATATTCACTCCATTGAGCCATGCCCCTCAGGCCTGCACAAGCATGCATAATCCCTGCTGTGCTGGGCCAGGCCCTCAAGGCCTTCCAAGCCACGAGCCACACACAGACATTCACAATCTCAGCTGGGCCACACACTCAGGTCTGCACAGGCCTCCACGATCTCTGCTGAGCTGTGCCCCTCATGCTTGCACAGGCCTGCATGATCTCCGGGACCATGCCCCTAAAGCCTGCCAAGCCAGCAATCCACAGACATGCAGGATCTCCATTCCTCTAGCCCACACCCATCAGGCACACCAGGCCCACACTCCAAAGGCCAGATTGTTCGCCTCAAAAGGTCTCCACCTGAAGGCCTGTGGGACCACACTCACTTTCCACCTGCCACAAGAGGGCTCCCAACCTGCCTAAGAGACACACACAGACAGGTTTGGATGCTTCAGGAGTAACATCACAACAACTAAGACTGCAATTCTACTGTTCCAGAACTGGTGATTTTTTTTCCCCTTCTTTAAGGGATTTGCTGCCTGGTTTGCTGTAGGATCACCCACCATCTCTCCCTTTTTTTTTTCTCTTTTCCTCTCTTCACTCTTCCTTTTATCTTTCCATCTCTTTCTCTTTTTTATCCTTCTCTCTTTGTTTTATTAGTATTAATATTGTTACTCAGCTAATACTAAATTATGCATAGTCCATGAATAGAAATGATAACTAGTGGAAACATGAGAAGAAGAAAAACGGAGGGAAACCATTCTCCCCCCAAAAATAAAGTAGTAGAGAATTTAGAGTGAAATGAAGAAAATGGATGCCCACATCAGACTCCAACAAAACAAAGATAAACTACACCAAGGAACCCAATGAAGCCCACAAGAATATTCTGAAAGAAGAAATCCTACAAGTAATCAATGAGAATTTCTTAGAGATGTTACTAGACATGGTCAACCAAAATGTACAGGAGGTACTCAAGAAGTTCCAAGACAACAAAAACAAAGAATATGAGAAAACCTAGAAACAAATAAGTGAAATCATAGAAGCCCTAAATAAATGATAAACTGTAACTGAGACCACCATAAACAAAGAGATACACAACTTAAGAGCAAAAATTGACAATATTAAAGATGAAGTAACCCACGATATGGAAAACCTCAGAAAAAAAGAACATAATGGAAATACAAAACATAATGGAAGGCCATTCAAGCAAAACAGAACAAACAGAAGACAAAATCTCAGAACTTGAAGATGAAATGGAAATTAAGGGAAAAACTGAAGAACTATTAGTTAAACAACTCAAGACCTGTGAAAAGAAAATACAAGAACTCACTGTCTAAATCAAAAGAACAAACCTGAGAATCATGGGCATTGAAGAAGAAGAGGTGCAAGCAAAAGAAATGGTTAATATATTCAACAAAATAATAACAGAAAATTTCCCAAATCTAGAGAATACTATGCCCATTCAGGTATAGGAAGCCTCCAAATCACTGAACAGACCAGATGAAAATAGAACTACTCCACAACATGTTATCATTAAAACAAAAAGTACAGAGACAAGAGAAAGAATATCGAAGGCTGTAAGAGAGAAAAAGCCAATAACATACAAAGGTAAATCCATCAAAATCACAGAAGACTTCTCAACAGAATCATTAAAAGCAAGAATACTATGGAGTGAGGTCTTCCAAGCATTGAATGAAAATAACTTCAATCCTAGGATACTCCACCTAGCAAAACTATCATTCAAAATAGATGGAACAATAAAAGTCTTCCATTATAAGCAAAACTAAAACAATATATGACCACCAAGCCACCACTACAAAAGATTCTCCAAGTAACTTTGCACACAGAAAATGAAAGCAAACAAAACCACAAAAGGGCAGGCAATATGAAATCACAGTAGAAGAAAAGACAAGAAAGCAAAGAGTAACACTGATTCAGCTACATGCAATCAAACCCTTAATCAACAAAGACAACTACATGACAGGGATCACCATGTACCTATCAATACTAATACTGAATGTTAATGGACTAAATTCCCCCATCAAAAGACACCAGTTAGAATATTGGATTAAAAAGGAAGATCCATCAAGCTGCTGCCTACAGGAGACCCATCTCATCGATAGAAATAAGCACTGGCTGAGAGTGAAAGGCTGGAAGAAGATTCACCAAGCCAATGGTCTCCGAAAACAGGCAGGGGTAGCAATATTTTCTCCCAGACAAAGTAGACTTCAAATCTACATTGATCAAATAAGATAAAGAAGGACACTCCATACTAATCAAATGAGAAATAGACCAAAAGGAAATAACAATTATCAACCTATATGGACCCAATGTCAATGCACCCAGTTTCATCAATCATACTCTGAAGGATCTAAAAACATATATAAACTCCAACACAATGGTAGTGGGAGAACTTAATACTCCTCTATCACCAAAAGACAGATCATCCAAACAAAAAATCAATAAAGAAATCCTAGAATTAAATCACACTATACATCAAATGGACCTAGTTGATGTCTACAGAACATTTCATCAAAATTCTTTACAATACACATTCTTCTCAGTAGCCCATGGAACCTTCTCCAAAATTGATCATATCTCAGGGCACAAAGCAAACCTTGGCAAATAAAAGAAAATAGAAAGAACTCCATGCATTCTGTCTGGCCACAATGCATTAAAACTGGAAATCAACAACAAAAATATCAGTAAAAAGCATGTAAACAATTGGAAGCTGAAGAACTCATTGCTCAATGATGAATGGGTAATCAATGAAATAAAAGAGGAAATCAAAAGGTACCTGGAAGTTAATGAAAATGAAAACACAACCTACCAGAATCTATAGGACAAAGCAAAGGCAGTCCTAAGAGGAAAGATTATAGCCATGAGTGCATATATTAAATGGATAGAAAGATAAATCAACAACAACACTACAGCTCAAACTCCTAGAAAAACAAGAACAAGCAAATCCCAAAACAAGCAGAAGGAAAGAAATAATTGAGATAAGGGCTGAAATCAATGAAATAGAAACAAAAAAAATAAAGAATCAATGAAACAAAAAGCTGCTTTTTTGAAAAAATAAATAAGATTGACAGACCCCTGGCAAACCCGACTAAACTGAGGAGAAAAAAAATCCAAATCAGTAAAATCAGAAATGCAAAAGGAGAGATAACAACAAACACCACAGAAATCCAGAAAATCATCAGAGACTCTTTGAGAGCCTATATTCTAGTAAATTTGAAAATCTCAAAGAAATGGACAGATTTCTAGAAACTTACAACCACCCAAAACTGCACCAAGAGGATATTAATCACTTGAATAGATCTATAACACAAAAAGAAATTGAAGCTGCCATCAAGAGCCTCCCAAAAAAGAAAACTCCAGTACCTGATGGATTCACTGCTGAATTCTATCAGACATTTAAACAACAACTAATACCAACTCTCCTTAAACTGTTCCACGAAATAGAAAAGGAAGGAATACTGCCTATCTCATTTTAAGAAGCCAATATTATTTTCTTCCCAAAAGCAATCAAAAACACCTACAAAAAGGAGAACTACAGGCCAATTTCCTTAATGAATATTGAAGCAAAAATCCTCAATAAAATAATGGAAAATCGAATCCAAGAACACATCAGAAAGATCACTCACCACCACCAACTCAGCTTCATCCCAGGGATGCAGGGGTTCAACATATGTAAATCTATAAATATAATACAGCACATTAATAGAAGCAAAGAGAAAAACCACTTGATCATCTCAATAGATGCAGAAAAAGCCTTTGACAAGATTCAACACCACTTCATGATAAAGGCTCTAAGAAAACTAGGAATAGAAGGAATGTACCTTAACATTGTAAAGGCTATATATGACAAACCTACAGCCAACATTATACTTAAAGGTGAAAACTGAAACCACTCCCCCTAAAATCAGGAACAAGATGAGGGTGCCCATTATCCCCACTCCTATTCAACAGAGTAGTGGAATTTCTAGCCAGAGCAATTAGGTAAGAAGAAGAAATAAAAGGTATACAAATAGGTAAAGAAACTGTCAAAATATTCTTATTTGCAGGTGATATGATCCTATACCTCAAAGACCCAAAAAACTCTACCCAAAAACTATAAAACTATAAGACAACATAAACAGTTACAGTAAGGTGGCAGGATACAAAATCAACTTACAAAATCATTAGCTTTTCTATACACCAATAACGAACAAACTGAGAAGAAATACATGAAAACAATTCCATTCCCAATAGCCTCAAAAAAAAATCAAATACCTAGGAGTAAATTTACAAAGGATATGAATGACCTCTGCAAAGAGAATTACAAACTCCTGAATAAAGAGATCAAGGAAGACTACAGAAGATGGAAAGACCTCCTGTTCTCATGGATTGGTAGAATCAGCATAGTAAAAATGGCTATACTACTGAAAACAATCTACATATTTAATTCAATTCCCATCAAAGTCCCAATGGCTTTCTCACAGAGATTGAAAAATGTACCCTAAAGTTCATTTGGAAACACAAGAGATTGTGAATAGCCAAGGCAATACTCAGGAAAAAGAGCAATGCTGGAGGTATCACAACACCTGACTTCAAACTATATTACAAAGCATTAGCAATAAAAACAGCACAGTACTGGCACAAAAACAGACATGAAGACCAGTGAAACAGAATAAAGGACCCGGATATGAAGCCACACAACTATACCAATTTATCTTTGACAAAGTCACTAAAAATACATGATGGTGAAAAGACAGCCTCTTCAACAAATGTAGCTGGGAAACATAGTTACCCATCTGCAAGAAACTGAAACTAGACCCATGTCTATCATCCTGTACTAGTATTAACTCAAAATGGATCAATGACCCAAATATCAGACCTGAAACTCTGAAGTTACTACAGGAGGGATCAGAAAACACTCTGGAACAAATAGGTATAAGCAAAGACTTCCTCAATAGAACTCCAGCAGCATAGCAACTAAGAGAAAGGATGAATAAATGGGACTTCACAAAATTAAAAATGTTCTGCACAACAAAAGAAATAGTCTCTAAACTGAAAAGACTACCCACAAAGTGGGAGAAAATATTTGCCAGCTATACATCAGACAATGGACTGATAAACAGAATATACAGGGAACTTAAAAAACTAAACTCTCCTAAAATCAATGAACCAATTAAGAAATGGGCAACTGAACTAAATAGAACTTTTTCAAATGAAGAAATTCAAATGTCCAAAAAAACACATGAAAAAATGCTCACCATCTCTGGCCATAAAGGAAATGCAAATCAAAACCTCACTAACATTCCACCTCACCCCTGTTAAAATAGCCATCATCAAGAACACCACTAACAACTGATGTTGGCAAGGATGTGGGGAAAAAGGAACCCTAATCCACTGCTGGTGGGAATGCAAGCTGGTGCAACCACTCTGGAAAAAAATTTTGGAGGCTTCTTAAAAATCTAAACATAGATCTGCCATATGATCCAGTAATCCCACTCCTGGGGATATACCCAAAGGAATGCAACACAGGCAACTGCACACCCATGTTTATTGCACTGCTATTCACAATAGCCAAGTTATGGAAACAACCAAGATGCCCGATTATTGATGAATGGATCAAGAAAATGTGGTACTTGTACACAATGGAATTTTACTCAGCCACAAAGAAGAATGAAATCTTATCCTTTGCAGGTAAATGGAAGGAACTAGAGCAACATCATTCTGAGTAAGGTCAGCCAGGCTTAGGAAGAGAAAAATTGTATGTTCTCCCTCATATATGGACTTTAGATCTAGGGAAAATGCAGCAATGTGGTTGGATTTGGAGCACAGGACAAGGGGAGAGCACATACCAAATGTATAGGAATAGGTCAAAAACCAGAAACATGAAAGCATTTGATATCCCCCCTCCAGAGGAACTAATACAGAAACCTTAAAATGACAGAGGTTATCATGACCAAGGGATCAGGAACCAATGTAAAGATCATTTAGAGTTGAATCAACATGGGTTGTAACACATGGGTACATGAAAGCAATAGGAAGAATCTCTCAACTTAACTCAACTAGCCGAAATGCTTTGTCTTTCTTATTATGCTTATGTCATTTCTCAACAAAATTAGTGATAAGTGCAGAAAAGGACCTGCCTGGAACTGAGGGGGGGAGGGAGGGAAGAGTGAGGGATGGAGGCAGAAGGGAGAAATGACCCAAACAATGTATGTACATGTGAATAAATGAACAAAAAATCAGTCACAAAACAAAAATTAAATCAAGGAAAGAAATAAGGCAATCAAATCCACCAACTATCCTACCAAAGACATAGTTGTACAGCACCAAGTGGAGTGATGGGAAGAAGGGATGGAAACCACTCTTCAAAAATATAATTCAGTACAGGAATTAGTGGGAAATGAAGAAAATAGATACTTAGTTCCTGACCTCAAAAAAAAAATATTGATAAATGTCACAAAATAGCCCAGTGGCACCCACATAAAAACCCTCAAAGAGGAAACTTGGAAGAATCTTTGAAAAATTCATGGAGAAGACACTAGAGATGGTTAACCAGAATGTACAAGACCTACACAAGAAATTTCCAGACACCAAAGATAAAGAACATGAGAAAACACAGAAACAAATAAAGGAACTCAGAGAGGACTTCAACAAACATCAAAGTGAAACAAAGGACACTATAAAAAGAGAGATACATGAATTAAAGAGGACAGCACAAATTATAAAAGAAGAGTTGAATAAGGATATGGAAAACCTCTGAAGAAATACATAGAAATCCTGAAAATAAAAAGTCCCTTTAGTAAAACAAAAAGCACAATGGAAGGCCACTCCAGCAGACTAGGACAAGTGGAACACAGAATCTCAGAGCTCCCTGACAAAATATAAATTAAAGAAAAAACAAGACATTTTAGTCAAACAATTCAAGAGCTGTGAAAGGAATATGCAAGGGCTCAGCAATTCCATCAAAAGACCAAATCTGAGAATCATAAGCATTGAAGAAGAAGTGCAAGCCAAAGGGATACATAACATATTCAATAACATTTCCCAAATCTCGAAAAAGTTTTGCCCATTGATGTACAGGAAGCCTCCAGGATGCCAAATAGACTTGAACAAAATAGAACCTCCCCACAGCATTTTATCATTAAAACAACAAGCCCAGAGAAAGAATATTGAAGGCTGTAAGATGAAAAAACAAATAACATAAAAAGGTAAACCCATCAAAATAACAGCAGATTTCTCAATGGAAACCTTAAAATCAGCAAGGGCATGTAGTGAGGTATTTTGGGCACTGAATGAAAATAACTTCAACCCTTTATACTCTACTCAGAAAAATGATAATTCAAAATTGATGGAGCAATAAAAATCTTCCACAATAAAGAAACTAAAACAGTATATGACCACCAAGCCACCACTACAGAAGATTCTACAAGGAATTTTGTACACAGATGAAAGCAAAAAAAACCAAGACAGGACAGGAAGCATCAAAACACAGGAGAAGAAAAGACAAATAATCAAGAGCAGCACTGATTTAATTGCACACAATCAAATCCTTAAACAGCAAAAACAAATGAATCACCAAACCTATCGATATTAACATTGAATGTCAATAGACTCAACTCCCTCATCAAAATACACTGTTTGACAAACTGGATTAAAAAGGAAGATACAACAATTTGTTGCTTACAGGAGACTCATCTCATCAACAGAAATAAGCATAGCCTTAGGATGAAAGGTTGGAAGAAGATTTACCAAGCCAATGGCCCCCGAAAACAGGCAGGAATAGCAATACTTATCTCAGACAAAGTAGACTTCAAACCTACATTGATCAAATGAGAGAAAGAAGGACAGTCCATACTAATAAAAGGGGAAATAGACCAAAAGGAAATAACAATTGTCAACCTATATGCACCCAATGTCAATGCACCCAATTTCATCACACATACCCTGAAGGACCTAAAAGCATATATTAACTCCAACACAGTGGTTGTGGGAGACTTTAACACCTCACTATCATCAATAGATAGATCATCCAAACAAAAAATCAATAAAGAAATCCTAGATCTAAAACATACCATAGATCACATGGACCTAGTTGGTGTCTACAGAACATTTCATCCAACTTCTGCACAATATACATCTTTCTCAACAGCCCACAGAACCTTCTCTTAAATAGATCATATCCTAGGGCACAAAGCAAGACTCAGCAAATATAAGAAAATAGAAATTATACCATGCATTCTATCTGATCACAATGCATTAAAAGTAGAACTCAACAACAAAAATAAAAACAAAAAACATGCAAACAGCTGGAAACTGAACAACTCATTGCTAAATGAACAATGGGTCATTGATGAAATAAAAGAGGAAATTAAAGAGTTCCTGGAAGTCAATGAAAATGAAAACATAACCTACTGGAACCTATGGGACACAGCAAAGGGAGTCCTGAGAAGAAAGTTTATAGCCATGAGTGCATATATTAAAAACACTGAAAGATCTTAAATCAATGACCTAATGATACATCTCAAACTCCTAGAAAAACAAGAACAAGCAAATACCAAAACAAACAGAAGAAGAGAAATAATAAAAATAAGAGCTGAAATCAATGAAATAGAAGCAAAAAAAAAAAAAAAACATACAAAGAATTAATGAAACAAAAAGTTGGTTCTTTGAAAAAATAAACAAGACCAATAGACCCCTAGCAAACCTGACTAAAATGAGGAGACAAAAAACTCAAAATAGTAAAATCAGGAATGCAAAAGAGGAGATAACAACAAAGACCATTGAAGTCCAGGCAACCATCAGAGACCACTTTGAGAACCCATATTCAAATAAATTTGAAAATCTTAAAGAAATGGACAGATTTCTAGATACATATGATCATCCAAAACTGAACCAAGAGGAAATTAATCACCTGAATAGACCTATCACACAAAATGAAATTTAAGCAGCAATCAAGAGTCTCCCAAAAAAGAAAAGTCTAGGACCTGATGGATTCTGCTGAATTCTATCGGACCTTAAAGAAGAACTGATACCAACCCTCCTTAAACTGTTCCACAAAATGGAAAGGGAAGGAAAACTGTCTAACACATTTTATGAAGCCAGCATTACACTTATCCCAAAACCAGGCAAAGACACCTCCAAAAAGGAGAACTATAGGCCAATCTCCTTAATGAACATTGATGCAAAAATCTCTAAATAGAATAATGGAAAACCAAGTTCAACAACACATCAAAAAGATCATTCACCATGACAAAATCGGCTTCATCCCAGGAATGCAGGGGTGGTTCAACATACGAAAATCAATAAATGTATTACACCACATTAACAGAAGCAAAGACAAAAACCACTTGATCATCTCAATAAATGCAGAAAAATCCTTTGATAAGATCCAACACCACTTCATGATAAGAGTTCTAAGAAAACTGGGAATAGAAGGAATGTACCTCAATATTGTAAAGGCTATAAATGACAAACTTACAGCCAACATCATATTTAATGGTGAAAAATGAAACCATTTTCCCTAAAATCAGGAACGAGACAAGGGTGCCCACTATCCCCACTCATATTCAACATAGTACTGGAATTCCTAGCCAGAGTAATTAGTCAAGAAGAAGGAATAAAAGGAATACAAATAGGTAAAGAAACTGTCAAAGTATCCCTATTTGCAGACAATATGATCCTATACCTTAAAGACTCAAAAAACTACTCAAAAGCTTCTAGACACCATCACCAGCTATAGCAAGGTAGCAGGATATAAAATCAACATAGAAAAATCATTAGCATTTCTATACACTAATAATGAGCAAACTGAGAAAGAATACATGAAAACAATACATTTACAATAGCCTAAAAAAATTAAATACCTTGGAGTACACTTAACAAAGGATATGAATAACCTCCACAAGGAAAACTATAAACTCCTGAAGAAAGAGATTGAGGAATACTACAGAAAGTGGAGAGATTGCCCACACTCATGGGTTGGTAGAATCAACATAGTAAAAATGGCTATACTCCCAAAAGCAATCTACATGTTTAATGCAATTCCCATCAAAATCCCAAAGACATTCATCAAAGAGATTTAAAAATCTACCATTAAATTTATTTGGAACACAAGAGACCACAAATAGCCAAGGCAATACTCAGCAAAAAGAGCAATACTGGTGGTATCACAATACCTGATTTCAAACTATATTACAAACCAGTAGCAATAAAAACAGCATGGTACTGGCACAAAAAAAGACATGAAGATCAGTGGAATAGAACAGAGGATCCAGATATGAAGCCACACAACTATAACCAACTTGTCTTTGACAAAAGCGCTAAAAATATACGATGGAGAAAAGACAACCTCTTCAACAAAAAGTGCTGGGAAAACTGGTTAGCAGCCTGCAAAAAACTGATACTAGATCCATGTTTATCACCCTAAACCAGTATTAATCTAAATGGATCAAGGACCTTAATATCAGACCCTAAACTCTAAAGTTGGTACAGGAAAGAGTAGGAAATACTTTGGAAATAATAGGGATAGGCAAAGACTCTCAATGGAGAAACTAAGAAATAGCATAGACAAATGGGACTTCATAAAACTAAAAAGCTTCTGCTCAACAAAAGAAATGGTCTCTAAACTGAAGAGACCACCCACAGAGTGGGAGAAAATATTTGCCAGCTACACATCAGACAAAGGACTGATAACCAAAATATATAGGGAACTCAAAAAACTAAACTCTCCCAAAATTAATGAACCAATAAAGAAATGGGCAAGTGAACTAAACAGAACTTTCTCAAAAGAAGAAATTCAAATGGCCAGAAAACACATGAAAAAATGCTCACCATCTCTAGCCATTAAGGAACTACAAATCAAAGCCATACTAAGATTTCACCTCACCCATTCAAGTAGCCATCATTAGAAACACCACCAACATGTGTTGGTGAGGCTGTGGGGAAAAAGGAACCCTTATACACTGCTGGTGGGAATGCAAACTAGTACAACCACTCTGGAAAAAAATTTGGAGGCTTCTTAAAAATCTAAACATAGATCTGCCATATGATCCAGCAATACCACTCTTGGGGATATACCCAAAGGAATGCGACACAGGTTACTCCAAAGATACTTGCACACCCATGTTTATTGCAGCACTATTCACAATAGCCAAGTTATGGAAATAGCCAAGATGCCCCACTATCAATGAATGGATTAAGAAAATGTTGTATTTATACACAATGGAATACTACTCATCCATGAAGAAAAATGAAATCTTATCATTTGCAGGTAAATGGATGGAACTGGAGAACATCATTCTGAGCAAGGTCAGCCAGGCTCAGAAGACCAAAAATCATATGTTCTCACTCATGTGCAGACTTCAGATCAAGGGCAAACACAACAAGGGGCTTGGACTTTGATCACATGATGAGGTGAGAACACACAAGGGAGGTATGAGTATAGGCAAGAACCACCCCCCCAAAAAAACAAGATAGCATTTGATGTCCTCAATGCAAAGGAACTAATGCAGAAACTTTAAAAAGACAGAGGCCAATAGGAGAAGGAGACCAGGAACTAGAGAAAAGGTTAGTTTGAGAAGAATTAATTTAGAAGGTAACACACATGTGCAGAAAAGCAATGCGAGTCAACTCCCTGTATAGCTATTCTTATCTCAACTAGCAAAAACCCTTGGTCCTTCCTATTATTGCTTATACTCTCTCTTCAACAAAATTAGAGATAAGGGCAAAATAGTTTCTGCCTGGTAGCAAGTGGGTAGGAGGGGAGAAGGATAGGGCTGGGGGATGGGTGGGTATGGGGGGAAGGGGGTAAAATGACCCAAAAATTGTATGCACATATGAATAAAAGAAATTTAAAAAAAAGAAAAGTTAAAAATGTGACCCATGGATTTTTTTCAGTGCATTCTTAAAATAAAATCAAGACTCCTTCCTAAAAAAAAAAAAAAATCAGGACTCCTTCCTAAAAAAAAAAAAAAAAAGACATCTCAAATACCTAGAAAGGCAAGAGCAAGCAAAACCCAAAACAAGTGAAGGAGAGAAATAATAAAAATAAGGGCCAAAATTAATGAAATAGAGACCAAAGAAACCATACAAAGAAGCAAAAAAACAAAAAGCTGGTTCTTTGAAAAAATAAATAAGATCAATAAGCCCCAGGCAAATCTGACTAAAATGAGGAGGGAAAAGACCAAAATTATTAAAATCAGAAACAAAAAAAGGGAGATAACAATAAACACCAAGGAACATCCAGGGAATCATCAGCAAGTACTTTGAGAACCTATATTCTAATAAATTTGAAAATCTTGAAGAAATGGACAAATTTCTAGATGCTTATGACCATCCAAAACTGAACCAAGAGGATATTAACCACTAAACAGATCTATTACATGTAATGAAATTGAAGCAGCATAAAGAGTCTCCCAAAAAAGTTTATTCTCAGCAGAATTCTACCAGACCTTCAAAGAACTAATACTATCACTGCTTCACCTTAAAAAGGGAAGGAACACTGCCTAATTCACTCTATGAAGCTAATATTACACTCATCCCAAAACCAGACAAGAACATATCAAAAAGGAGAACTACAGGCCAATCTCCTTAATGAACATCAATGCAAAAATCCTCAATAAAATAATGGCAAACCAAACCCAACAACATATCAGAAAGATTATTCACCATGACCAAGTTGGCTTCATTCCAAGGATGCCAGCATCCCAGGGATGGTTCAACATACGCAAATCAATGAATATAATACAGCACATTAATAGAAGCAAAGACAAAAACCACATGATAATCTCAATAGATGCAGAAAAAGCCTTTGATAAGATTCAACACCACTTCTCCTAAACTCAGGAACAAGACTAGGATGCCTACTCTCCCCACTCCTATTCAACATAGTTCTGGAATTCCTAGACAGAGAAATAAGGCAAGAAGAAGAAACAGAAGGAATACAAATAGGTAAAGAAATAGTAAAAGTATCCCTATTTGTAGACAACATTATCCAAAGACCCAAAAATTCCACCCAAAAACTTCTAGACACCATGAACAGCTCAGCAATGTAGCGGGATACAAAGTCAACATACAAAAAGCAGTAGCCTTTCTATACACTAAAAGTGAACAAATTGAGAAAGCATATAAGAAAACAATTCCATTTACAATAGCCTCCAAAAATCAAATACCTAGGAGTAAGCTTAATAAAGGATGCAAATGGCCTCTACAAGGAGAACTACAAACCACTGAAGAGAGAGATCAAGGAAGACTACAGAAGATGGAAAAATCTCCCATGTGCATGGATTGGCAGAATCAACACAGTAAAAATTGCTATACTACCAAAAGCAATCTGCATGTTCAATGAAATTCCTATCAAAATCCCAATGATGTTCATCACAGAGATTGAAAAATCTACCCTAAAGTTCATTTGGAAACACAGAAGACTGCAAATAGCCAAGGCAATACTAAGCAAAAAGAGCAATGCTGGAGGTATCACAATACCCAACTTCAAACAATGCTGCAGAGCCATAGCAATAAAAACAGCATGATTCTGGCACAAAAACAGATATATAGACCAGTGGAACAGAACGGAGGAGCCAGATATGAATCCACACAGCTATGCCCACCTTATTTTTTACAAAGCTGCCCAAAACATACAATGGAGAAAAGATAGCCTCTTCAACAAATTGTGCTGGGAAAAGTGTCTATCTACCTGCAGAAAACTGAAATTAGATCCATGCCTGTCACCCTGTACTAGTATCAACTCAAAGTGGATTAAGGACCTTAATATCAGACCCAAACTTCGCAGTTAATACACGAAAGAGCAAGGAATACCCTAGAAACAATAGGTATAGATAAGGACATCCTCAGTAGAACTCTAGCAGCCCAGGAACTAAGAGACAGGATGGAAAAATAGGACTACAGGAAATTAAAAAGCTCTGCATAACAAAATAAATGGTCTCTAAATTGAAGAGACCACCCACAGAATGGGAGAAATATTTGCTAGCTATAAATCAAAGGACTCATAACCAGAATATATAGGGAGATCAAAAAACTAAACTCCCCCAAAATCAGTGAATCAATAAAGAAGTGGGCAACTGAACCAAGCAGAACATTTTCTAAGGAAGAAATCCAAATGGCCAAAACACACATGAAAAAATGCTCATGATCCCTGGCCTTAAAGGAAATGCAAATCAAAACCACACTAAGATTCCACCTCACTCCTTTTAGATTCAAGAACACTATCAACAACAAATGTTGGCAAGAATGTGAGGAAAAAGGAACCTTCATACACTGCTGGTGGGAATATAAGCTAGTAAACCACTTTGGAAAACAATATAGCAGCTCCTTAAAAAATTAAACATAGATCTGCCATATGATTCAGCAATACCACTCCTAGGGATATTCCCAAAGGAATGTGACTCACATTACTACAAAAGCACCTGCACACCCATGTTTATTGCAGCATTATTCACAATAACCAAGTTATGGAAGCAACTAAGATGCCCCACTACCCACAAAAGGGTTAAGAAATTGTAGCACTTATACACATGGAATTTTACTCAGCCACAAAGAAGAATGAAATTTTATCATTTGCAAGTAAATGTATGGAACTGACAACATCTTAAGTGAAGTCAGTCAGGCTCAGAAAGACAAAATCGCATGTTCTCCTCATATGCAGATTATAGATCTAAAACAAAGCACTAATATTACTAGAGATGGGTCACACACTAAAGAACACACACGGGAGAAATATGGAAAGGAAAGGAAACCTTAAACTTGAATGTGGTTGATACTGTAGAGGAGTGAATAAAGTAATCTTAAAGTGGCAGAGGCCACTATGGGAATGTGACCAGGAAGTAGTGAAGAGGTCTGATAGAGATGATCCAATGTGGGTTACAATACACAAGTGCATGGAAGCAATGCTAGGAATCTCTCTGTATAGCTATCTTTACCTCAAACTAGCAAAAAATGATATATCTTTCTTATATCTCTTATGATTTCTCTCCAACAAAATCAGAAAACAACAGGGCAGAACAGATTCTCACTGGAAGTGGCGGGGGGATAGAGGGAGAGTGAAGAAGTGGCACAAACAATGTATACACATTTAAGTACATGTAAAAATAATAAAAGGAGAAAAAGAACTTATCACTATCAAACCAACTACATTTACACTTAATTATCATGTTTGTTATATCTGCCTTCCAATCAGAATATAAATACTATGAAGTATGGAATTTTCTTTTGTCCATGGCTTTATTTAAACTGTGTAGAATTCCTAGTATATACTAGGTTTTTAGTAATTATTTGTTAAACCAAATATGATTATATGTGAACACATACCTACATATAATTTTATAACTTCTTGTACTCTAAATAATTTGACAAAGCAATATAATTGTGTTTGTAGAAAATTTGCAGGATATCTTACGGCTGTATTCAAATTTTAAACTGAACTTACGAAAGACATAGGAATTCATTAAGTTTGAAAATTCCGTATTCAGTCTTATATAGACAGTACATCACCCATACTCACCTTCTTCACTTCCTTCTTTTACTCTCCTTCTCCTATGTGACCTCCCCTTGGCGTGATCTGTTTTTCATAATGTTGTTGTATTAGTATGAGGTCTGTATTCCTCAAATGGGAGAAAACATGTAGCTTTTGGTCTTCTGAACCTGACTGACTTCACTTAATGTAATGTTCTTCAACACCATCTATCTTCATGCAAATAACAAAATTTCACTCTTCTTTGTGTGTGGCTGAATAAAATTCCTTTGTATATAGAATTTTTAAACCTGTTGAAACCACCATAAGAAAGAGATTAGGGTGGAAAGAAGAAAAACAGATGACCCAATTTGGGCTATAATACATATATACATAGCTATTTTTATACATATATACATAGCTATTTTTAACAACATCTGAAAAGAGTAGTGTGGAACTAGTCCTGCCTGTGGGGGTGGCGAGGGGGTTGATACCAATGGGAGGAATCACAGACATAAAATTTCATGTTGCACTCAGGAAAGAGTGTGACTGAGGCAAAGAGAGTATCTGTTGTACAAGATCTGATAAGAGAAAGGAAATATAAAAAAATCTTATCTTGAATCAAAAAACTAGTTCATGGAATAGGTACTCGAAATACAGATAGCCATTTTATATTATAATCTTATTCTCATGTTATCAATCAAGCTTTGTTAAAGCACTCCTTGGAATCTATGGAACAAAAATAGGAAAAAAAATTTCTAATCATAGAGACTTCTTAGAATTCAATGAACTTTTTAGGTATTTGAAACCACAGAATTATCATATCATGGAGGGACAAGGTTTAAATAGTATTAAGATGACCCATGGAACATCATCTGCTGCCTACCCCTTTGGTCTTCCATTTGGGAAACAAGGTAACATTTCACATATTCTTTCTGCTATAGCATGCACCTGTGAAAAAATATTTCAAAATCTATTAATACTATCCTGCACAAAGAGAGTTAGATTACTTAATGCAAGTGCTAATGCAAGTATACTATAAATTGCTTGAAAATTTTTATTTTATTAACATAGATATGATTTATTTTCTATTTTTAATACAGTTAATATCTAGATACTGGAAACTTTATTGCTATACTGTCTCATGAAGTGCCAAGTTTTATTCTGAAGTCAGGATCAAAATAATCTGGTTTCTAGAAATCTGGCAACTTCTTACTTTGTGGCACTTGGATCACTTTCTTTATCTGGAAATCAGAGAAAAAATACATAGTCATATCATATACTTATTCTGAATATTATAGATAATACTATAAAATGTCTATCAGAGTGATTGTCATATAGCAATTTCTTGGTAAATTTCTTTTCCAATCATGTTAAGAGCATGTCTCATTAAGAACAAAAATTTTTCCTTGTTTCAACTTGTTACACATATGTAAGATACTATGTCTAAGTAAAATTGATTGGAAAACAGTCATGTAAAACGTATTTACATCAAATATTTAACAAAAGGCAATGAAATATTCCTTACAATTTTTAACAAAGCTTTACCTATGTGAAATAGGTCCTATGTATATTATATGTATGAAAATATAATTTTCATCTGAGCAGGTTTTCATTTACTGATGAACATATTCTCAGCTATATGTTATTATTATTATTTAATGCCTCTGTATACATATCCTTTATAATCACATAGATGTGATTCACAAACATGTTTGGTATCATTCAGGTAAAAATTAAAAATATACCTTAAAAGTTCATTTTAAGTATGTAAAATATATCAAAATATATTATGTTAACTTTACTTCCATTTTAACTTAAAGCATAGGGAAAAGAGGTAGTCAGAAAATCTTATGGGCTTGCTTATAGCTTCAGAAGTAGAGGTTGGTTTGACTGAGTGATTCCAGGAACTATATACTCATGTCACATTGGTTATGCATACTGCATGAGGTATAGTGGCACTCAGTGACTTGCTTATAATTCAGCCATCAATTTGGTGTAGAGATGGAAGTAGCAGGGCTCTTGACTCCCAGCCTGGTATTGTTTCCACCAGCTACTTCTTTTTGTAAAGGATCCAAGCTGCATGTTTTTGCCTACCTGAACTCTGACTTAAAAAGGAATTCCTGTTATATTTTGTCATTCCAATAATTATTCTTACAAAATATCCACTAATAGGGATTAATCCTAGGAAATGACTATATCTGAATGAACCTTCCACATTTAACAAGGAAGTCTTTAATTTATGCCCTGTTGGAAAAATATCTCTTAAAATTCATTGTGATATGTATATTTATATTAATGAAATTCTCAAAAGTACCTGCTCTTATTCATTGTCATTTCCTTTTTCTCATCATGTGATATAAAATAATAATAGGAAAATAAATGACAGAATATGAAACTTTTAGAAGATGAAATCTATTATTGATGTTCTGAATGTGCTTTTACAGGATAAGTAACTATGAAGTTCTTTATCTTCACCTGCCTTTTGGCTGTTGCTCTGGCAAAGCATGTAAGTACACAGGGCACACAATGGTATTGATTCTTACTTAAATATATGAAAATAGTGAACCTTTTACTACATGCAAAAGATGCAGGCATTGGCAGTAATGACTAGAGACTAAAGATGTGACCTGACAATCGATGATCAATAAGAATATTGTCTCCACCTTACCAAGAATATGAAGGTGAACAAACATTCTACAAATGTGGTATTGCAGAGGCTATAGATAAAGGGGAAAGGGGAAATTCATCCTTCATGATATGGTGCAATAAAAGTTGGCACTGCCCAGTGTACTATGGAAATGTAAGAAAGCTCATCATTATAGTTTGGGATTCCAAAGCCAGCTGTGACCAAAGTTACAGAATTTTACCATTGTTGATAAAAATAGTTCAGAAATAATGATAACAAAATGCAAAATAAGTTCATGTGATAGAGGATTGAATCAGTAGGTCTAGGTATGATTTAACTTATTTGTCAAAAAACCTAGTGAGGATGTAATAATAATATTTATAATAGATGATATAGATCAAGATATTCAAAGGTACTATGTCACAGTTTTCCTGGGAACTTCAGAGCAGTGAAATCATTGTTTACTGATTATATGTGAATCTGAGATAATTTTTCAAAGGAAGCTCTATTCTGCTAAGTTTGCTCAAGAAGCAGTCAATTTTTAAAAAAATTTACCTGTCATTAAGCAGTAGCAACAGAGATTCACCTTAGCATTTTATTTTATTTTTTATTATTTTACAGATCTTTTCATTATAAATTTTTATTAGGATATATTCATTATGCAGGGCGGATTCATAGTGACAATTCCAATTAGACTTATATTGTACATTATTTTCATTTTAAATAAGCCATGAAAGTTTAATTTGTGTGTGTTTTAATATTTATACAGGAGATAAAGCAGTTTTCTTCCAGTGAGGTAAGGTACTTCACTATGAAGACAAATTCTGGTACCTAACTGAACATAATTTGTTCTCTGTTAGTCTCATTTTTTGGGATCAGTAATGCTAACAATAAAGAATCAAATTAAAATTGAAGTGCAAGCATTGCGAAAAATAATACAAGGAGAATAACAAAAACATACATGTCAAAATGTATAAGGAGTAGATTTGTGTACTTTTCTACTTGCTGATTCACTGGCCATCCAATAATTGTGATATTGGTACAAGAGTAATGGCAAGCACCCCACATGTTGCATGGATGGGACTCCCTTATACCTACTTCTGAAGCTGGGAGTATATGTACATCTGTATCTATATTGGGTTCCAAATTTTGAATGTCTTCTTGTCATGTGTTAATAACAGATACACAAATTTCCAAAGAATTGTGCCATTCTCCAGCTATGTGTTTTATTTAAAAATTAAAGAACAAAAAGACAACTATGCAGAGAACAAAGATAATGCTTCTTTTTTGCTATTGGCATTTACAAAACTTTTGAAATAGGATTATCACATCAGTAAATTTAGAGTGCAGAATAAATTACTTAACTAAAATATAATGGTATAATTATCTATGGAAAGTAAAAATTTTGGTGAAATTTACTCTATAATATAGGCAAAGGTTAAGTATTTTATCTTGAATTATTATATAAAGACTATGTATTGATACTTCTTTGAGTGTTATGAATAAAGACTTCATAAATAAATAATCAAAACACATTATTGTTTCCTTTTCTAAGGAATCTGTCAACATCAGCCAAGAAGTAAGTCATAACTTCCTTTATTAAATATATTTTAAAATAATTTTTCATTTTATATACCTACAAAATGAGTGTAATTTATTTTTTAGAAATATAAACAGGACAATAACGTGGTCTTCCAAACAAGTCAGGTAAAATTCCTTTATTAATGTCTTTATACTGATTCTTGAGATGTATTTTCTGTCACTCATAAGTTACTTTCCCATTTATGCACATGATTACTATTTTTTCATCTCTCAGTTCAAATAGCTGATGTTTTCCTTTTCTTAACTGCTGTGCAATAATGTGAGAATATCCCAGGAAAATATGTTCGTGGATCATTTGTGAGCCATGTTTTTACAGTATCATCTTTCTGAAAAAGTTATTTATGGTCTGTCACCTTCTCTTCACCTTTCCAATTCTGGATTTCTTAGACTCTCATTTTAGATATTCTAAGGATTACTTACTGCCAAAAATTCAAATAGTCCTTCTTGAATCAAAACTTGAACAAACCTCAATTTTGTTTTTGAAATGATTCTAGTTCCAAAATTCATTAGGTTATAATACTTTGACTTCAAATCTCATCATAATGTGTGGTATAAGTTTGAGTAAACTTGAAATTAGCATTGATGAAAAATATATTCAATGTGAAGAAAAGTTGAAAACAGGCATTTGTCCTAATTCAATGAATAATTTAGTTGAGGAATATTAATTTGTATATGATCCAATTACCCAACTAAATACTTCCCTATTTAGTTCCCACAAAGAATAGAAATCTAGTAACTTTGTGACTTTAATTACTTAGGTTAATATTTGATATTTTTTTCAAAGTTTCTTCTTTTAAGCTTAAGTATATTTGTCTTAATAGAAACTTTGCATAATCCCTATAAAAATTACAGTTTTGGTTGTCTATGTGCTTTCCAATATACTTTAAAATATGAACTTAGTTTTTTAATTGCACTGGTACTGCTTAAGTTAACTTTTTATTCATTCATTTAACAAACACTGATTGAAAAAGAACTAATCTAATGACAGTATTCCAGGCCCTGGGATACCACAGTGAGTATTGCTGGAAAGATCTCTCCCTCAAGTGCTAACATTTCAATACACCACTGCCAACATGTTTAACCATTTGGGAAATTAAGATATAATTCATACAAATTCATAGAGTGAAAATAAGTTCACTCTTATGCGTCTCTCTATGGATGATGAGTTTTCTGTTTATGTTCAGTAGACTAATTTATAAACAATGCTTCAGGGATAATATGTCTAATTTTTTTTTAATTTGGAAACTACAAGTAAAATAGAAGAAATGATGAGACATTTTTTGTTCACCTGAACTATATTTGATTGACAGTATTTATACATAATATTAAATATTAGCAGTAGCCTATGGAAATCTAGAACATTCTTTTTTTATTTTTTAAACATGTTAATTAGCTTATGTTAGTTGTATAGGGGGATTTGTTGTGACATTTCTGCATATGCTTACAATATACCTTGGTTGGGTTTGCCCCCACCATCTCTCTCCCTCATCCTGCCTCCCTGCTCTACTTAAAACAATTCCAACATATTTCATTGTTTCGGTTCATACAAGTATATAAACTACATAGAGCATTTTTCACCTTCCTTTATCCTCTCCATTTACCTCCCCTTTCTAACTAATACCCACCTCTTAACAGGACGTGTTTTACAATACTGTCCTCATTTTTAAGTGTATATTCATTTTAAAAGGTTTCATTATGGTATTTCACCTTTGAGCATACTATACTTTAATCAGATTAACCTTGTTATTACTTTCCCTTATGCTTTACCGCCTTACTCCCTGTTATTCAATCACTCTCAGTGTGTTTCCTTATGTCATTTTCCTATACAGATGCAATATATTTTGCTATTGCTCACTCTCTCTTCTCGTCTTCCATCTCTGCCTAGTCTCACTGAACAGTCCAGTATTAAAAACATATTATATGACCACATTATGTATTTGTGGATACATTTATCTTTTGGGTCTATCTTCCACAAATGAGAGAAAATATGCAACCTTTGCCTTTCTGAACCTGGCTTACTTAAATAAATATTATAATCTCCAGTTGCATTCATTTACCTGCAAATAACATAATTTCATTAATGTTTATGGCTGAATAATAAGCCATTGTGTATATTAACCACATTGTCTTAATCCATTCATCAGTTGTAGAACATCTGGGCTGTTTCTACAGCTTGGCCATTGTGAATAGTGTTGCTCAGTGTTATCACTAGATTGTATGGCAGTTCCTTTTTTAGTTTTAAGGACTGCTTCCCATAATGAAGTATAATTTATATTCCCATCAACAGTGTATAAGGATTCCTGTTTCATTACATCCTCACCAACATTTGTCGTTGTGTGTGTTCTTGATGATAGCCATTCTAACTGGGGTGATATGAAATCTGGTTGTAATTTTGATTTGCATTTCTTTTATGGTCAGGGATATTGAGTATGTTATTGAATATAGTGGGTCAATTGTGTGTCTTCCTTTGTAAACTGTCTATTGAGTTCATGTGCCCATTGCTTCATTGTGTTGCTGATTCTTTGGGAATTTAAATAAACCAGAAGATAATATCCTTAAAATTATAACTTTACTCTGCCTACATTAATTTTATCCCCCTAAGTCTGTCATTCTCACAATGGACACACTTGTTTTTAAATAACAGATAATGTTGAGCCCTCCCAGTTGTTGTCCAAAGTACCAATGAAACCTGATTTTAATATGATTTTTCATACTAATGATTAAGTAGGTAGTTAATATGCAACATACATACCTAAAGCAACTACTGATAGTCAAGGAATAGCACTGAGGATTCCATTCCCATCTTTTCACCAAATATTTTTCTCTCATTTTTATTTCTATTTATCAAGGAGTCTTCTAGCAGATCATCTAGTGAGGTAAGATTGTTCCTTTTGTAGTCAGATAATTATTACTTTCAAGGAATAGTGGCTTTCCGGTGTTCTAAAATAATTTGATAATTCCTAGGAAATAAACATGTAAATATTCAAAGGAGGAAGCAGGAAAACTATATATTTGATCAAAATCATTTGGGGAATGGCTATAGTTGACTCTGATTATGAGAAGCATTATTTATTCTATTCTACCCCGTTCACTATCGCATATGTGAATACATAGGAAATTGAGTTTTGAGTCAAGCTTGTGCCAAGTCAGGAGGTTTTTAACTGCCTTAATCACACATTCATTTTGGAAACCCTCTTAGTATTGTCTGGAGGCACCATTCTTAAATAGGGGTGGCTTGGATTCTCAAATAAGTAGCACCAGAGCATCTGGAAAATTATTAGAAATACAAAAATGTTGGCTATGCAGCAGACCTACTGAATCAGAAACTCTGGGCTGGGCCTGAGTAACCTACATTTTGCAAGACCTGGAGATGATACTAACATTCATTAACTTTGAGAACCCCTTTTTTTCCCTCTCTTTTTCTTTCTTTTATTTGGTGGGAATTGAACTCTGGGCTTCACTCTTGCTAGGCAAGTGCTCTACCATTTAAGGCACTTCCCCAGGTCTTGTTGTTTTAGAGGTTTTTAAATATAGGTCTCCCATTTTTGCCAGGCCAGCCTCAGACCACAATCCTCTTACCTATGACTCCTGCTTAGCTGGGATTCCAAGCTTACAAACCTGAGCCACATGCCCAGCTTATTTTCTGAGATAGAATCTTGCTAACATTTTTTCACAGTTGGCCTCAAAACATGATCCTCCTATCTCTGTCTCCCAAGTAGTTAAGACTGCAAGTATGGGCCCCCATCCCCAGTCCAAGACCTGTTTTTAAGGGAGTCAAAAGAGTGTTTGAGTTAGAAATTATATAGGTCACTAATACCTGAAGCACCTTCTGTTGTTTGGAAAAGCCAGGCTGTAAGAACATGTTGAAAGAACAAACAATGTCACCATGGTTCATGGTCCAGAGCCTTGTAACTTTGGGTGACACCTAAATTCTTCATTGCCCATGTCTTTGGAAATGGGCCCCAGCATTTCTCTAATTGTGAGTCTCAGTCTGAAACTGAGAGCTTAGGCCATGTCTGCCACTTCAACAAAGACTATATGACTTTTAGTTTACCTCATCCCTCACCAGACCCTTCTTGCTTTTATTGTATTTTCATTTATTTATTTCTGTCACTTACCTGTATTCCATGGAACAAATTGTCTGAATAAAATAAAATGAATAGTGTTCAAAATGAAACATATTCTAGTCATGCTATTATGTTGGCAGGGAGTTAGAAAGAGTTCTAATAAATATCTTAATGTATTTAATTCTTAAATGACTTAGTACCTTAGTGCATGGCTTGGACTCTGAATATTTGAATAATAGCCTCTACATTTGTGCTAAAATTATTTAATGATAACCATTGCTGTACCATTCAAGTAAAACAACTAACTACTTCTTTTTTTTTTTTTTTAAGGAATCTGCTGAAGTAGTTGAGGAAGTAAGTAATTGCAATTGGATTTTGTTTTATTTCATTGGCAATGCTGACGTTGCCACTGAAGTCAGGGCCTTAGGCTTGCTAGGCAGGTGCTTTACTACTTGAGCCACACTTCCAGCCCTTTTTGTGCTTTAGCTATTTTTTTTTCCCAAACTGGATTTTATTTATTTATTTTTTATTTTATTTTATCATTTTTGCATTTACTTACATGTGTATACATTATTTGGGTCACCTCCCCCCACGCTCCCCACCCCTGCCTCCAGGCAGAACATGTTCCTCCCTCTTGTTCTTTACTTTTGTTGAAGAAAAAACATAAAAGATAATAAGAAACACATGGTGTTTTTGCTACTTTGAGATGAAGATTTGCCTTAGTTATTTTTCTGATAAGGTCTCTTGGTTTTGACCGTGGATAATCTTGAACCATGGTACTCCTACCTATGGCCTCCTCCCTATCTGGGACCACAGGCTCACCTGCCACACCCAGCTTGTTAGTTGAGATGGGGTTCTTGTTAACTTTTCGCCCAATCCTAATCTCTCACTCCTGAGTACCTGGGATTAAAGACTTGAAGCACAAGGCCTGACCTATAATTCAATTAGTTAACATCATTAGTAACATTTTCATTTTGTATTTCTCTGACATACTTTGTTTTTAAACAGAAAAATAAGCAGACTGAAGAAGAAAAGGTCAATGTAAAAGAGCTGGTAAGTTTTTCACACTGTTTATTACTTCATTTAAAAGTTGGAAAATTACATTTTCTAATTCTTTCTCTTCCAAATGATCACTTCATTTCTTCTCAGTAAAATATTTAACATCAAATTTATGATATTACTTTTTCCTATAGTTACCATAATATGTAAATATTAATAAATAGATATAGAGTTACCTTTCAGAAAAACAATCAAGTTAAAATTAAAAGAGTTTACAAACCTAAGAAAAAAATTAATGTGATTGATTTACTCAAGACATCACTGTAATATCACATAATCAGTAATTAATTAGTCATTCAGCTAGTCCTTGAATTAACAACGGGGGTTGATAAGCTAAGGCCAAAGCCTTTGTGAACCACATATGGTCATGCAACCTATGCACTGCAAGGAAAGATGGCAAGATTTGGAGTCAGGCAGATTTGTTTTCAACTTCAGTTCCCCAAGTTGTTACTTGACCAAGTTCTGTTTCCCTTAACTGAAAATGAAGTTAATATCATTACTTCTGCAGCCTTTTTGTGAACATGATGTTAAGGAATGCATGTAAATTATATAATAGAAATCTTGAAAGACAAAAATGAATGAAAAGATACCAATCATTACTAACTTTATACATACAGGAGAATCCATTCCAAATTTTTTGTAATAGAACAGCTTCATATTGCTCAATTCCAAACAAGATCTCTACAATAAACCTTTTTACAAAAAGAAAATTAATGGCCCAATAGTTTTCTTACACATTGCCTTAAATGCTTCTAATAGAATTCACCTCTTGTCCCACTCTTGCTATGATCATGCAAACCACTATGCATGTGTCAATTCACACAAGACTCCCAAGTGCTGCTCTGAGACACCCAGCAACACCCAGGGTAAAGGGAATATAAACAGAACTACCTCTGACTCCAAGTCCGAGCTTTTTCAACCAGATATGAAAAAGAAATGACAAAATGAGACGGATTTCTCGATAGCCCTCAACTTCCCTTTTAACACAATTTTGCTTTTCACACTCAATAAAAACTTCACTTCCCCTGGAATCCTAGATTTTTTCTAAGATTGATTTCTTCAATTCTAAAGTTCATTTTATTCACTTTTTCAGTGAATTTTACATAAAAATATCTTTTGCTTGGTCAATTTGGCATAATTTAGAAGTGATCTAAACAACATGTAATTCATTTCATTTTGTCCAGATATGCTCTGATCCATGCAGAGTATTCAGTACTCATGTAAACATTGATTCATTTCTCTCCTTCCAGAACAAAATCAAACAATTTTACCAGGATTTTTACTTCCCCCTGTATCGTCAGGCCTATCAGCCACTGCAGATAGTTATGAACCCATGGAATAACAATAAGGAAAATGCTTATCATGATAGTCCAGTTCTGGTAAGTTCTGCATTTTTTTAAAACTGTTCTTTTGAAAAAAATTATAGGTAAAATATACCAACAATTTTGCATATAGAAAGTTAAACAAATTTCAGTAACATTTTCTAGAACAGAAATGAAATCAAATCATGTAAATAAATTACTATCACTATTACTACTAAAATCACTATTGATACTTACAAGAAAAGTTAAATTGTATGTAACTGTCCCAGTATTCAATTATATGTCACTTGACTTGATTCTGGCAGCAAGTCTTTGAGAAATAATCTGAAATTTAAAGAAATGAGTTCACTTGTCCTAGTAAGTATCTCCACTTCATTTCACAGACCTAAATGACTTAGGGTTTCTCTCAAACATGAGGAGCAAGTGTTAGAACAAGAAAGTGAGCGTAAGAAGCAGAAATTTGAAGTCAGAAGTCCATGGCCCAAATTCCAGACCTATCAAAAGACCTATGTGGCTCTGTGACCATGAGCACATGACCTCTTCTCTGTGCTTCCTATTTTTGGTTGTGAATTTTCTAGGTGGTCCTTAGAAACTAAAGATATCATCACTACCATTAGAATAAATAAACTTTCATACTGTTGGTTTGAATATTAGATGATGAGAGAACATCCTAAATGTCAAAATCTATTTTCATCACAAATAAGAAAGTTTTGACATTTTCATTATGTCCAGAAGATGGCAGAGTTGGAAAACAAAGACAGTAGGTTAACCTAACTCAGCCATTAACCAACAACCAATAAAGCAGCGACCCTGTCATAAACAGGATGTGCAAGTCAACCAACTCTCCTTCATGTCTCGTGAATCATGTTCTCTGTAGTTATGCAGAGGTGATACGTAGAAAACATACATTTTACTTTACGTAGATTTGAATTTGTTGGGCATTCATTCTACTGCCTGGAAAATCCTGCAAGAGCATGAGAAGGGTTCACAGCTATAGTTGTGGATTCCAAAGTCAGCCTTTAAACCTGAATATGATTTTGCCATTCTTGATAATAATAGTTTGGAATAGCTAATTACTAAATATGAACCAAGAATGCATGACAGAAATGAAGCTACTAAGCAAAAATCTGGACTGGATGGTAACTAGTCAGTAACTTGAAAACAATCTCTTAGCATCTTGTATCATTTTCTTGTATGTGAGGATCTAATTATAATATTCTTCTTGAAAAATAATTGGAACTTTACTAGATAATATATGTGAAAGTTATTCAGTGATTTCTTTTGATAAACAAATCTATAAAGTCATATGTCAACAAGAAGATTTTATTAGGTTATATATGTGAAAAAGCTTAAGTGATTTTAGTATAAATTAAAAGGACTATATACATGTGGTGTATCAGTAATATATCCCCATAATTTTAAAGAGTAATTTATAATTACTTCCTTATTCTTCAGAGTAAGAAACCCTATACCAGCCCCAACCCTAACCCAAAATATATATCTTTTTACGAGATCAACATTTACTTACCTCATTGTTCTCTGTATTGTAGAAATAAGTCATGGCAGATTTGAGTGTCTCCTTCACTTTAATGCCAATTCAATGGTAACGTTAAGGCAGAGAATTGCAAATGCTATATATACACAACTTAGAAAAAGAAAAGATACTTGAGTGATTAGATAGCACATTAATTTCTTTTCTCTTAGACTCTACTAGACTTAATCACTCTCTTCCTTATCTTTTTGTTCTGTAGTTGGCCTCAATCACTTCTTTAATAAAATATTTTTGCTCAGCTACAAGTAAATTGTAGATACTAGCAGGTGGCTAATATGCTATTATTTTGTTATGCTTGGATTTTGACATGATTATATTAATAATATGCTTTGTTCAAATCTCTTTAATAAAGGACGCCTGCTTGACTTTTTTTCCAATATTTATTATAAAACTAAATACACATTTCCTTTCCTAAGGAATAATTAAAATATTATAGTAGTCTTTAGCACATTTCCACATACAGTATTCTATATTTTTTGATATGACAACTTGAATATATACAGTTTAGCCCTGAATCAACTCATAAATATAGGAACTACGTTAAAGTAAAACAATACTTTTTCAAGTATTTGTGTATTGCTATTATAGGAAGTCACAGGATTTTGCAGTGAAAGCCCAAATTTAAATAAGTTATTACAAGAAAGGGATAGATATTCCAGTTGGCTATTTGATCAGGCTGTAAAATTGAAACTTGTTTTGTTTTTCTACAGAAAAGAGAAAAGCAGTCCTTCAATGAGGTAAGGTATTTTCCCATGAAAACAAAATCTTGACATCCGGTATCAAATATTAAAGTCAATACAAGGCTGTCTTTATTCAAGTTTTATTATTTTTTCATAAAGTTAAAGTTACAGAATCAGATAAAATGAAAATGCAACAATGATAAAAAATAATTCTTGGGAGGAGAATAAAGCCATAACATTTAAAATTGGTTGGACATATTTGTGCAGTACCAGACCATAGCAAAAATGGTCAATACCACCTCCACTGGAAGTCGTTGAATAATGACAGCATTACTACAGGACAGTGTCTGCCCTCAATTTCATAAACTAAGTAAGACGAATCCATTGCATGCTCCCCAAGTAGGACTCAAGTTCATACATTTAGGGCTAATTTCCAAACATCTTCTTACCAATGTTACATAACATATGCCTTGAGGCACCATGATTGTAGAGTTTTATTCCCTTGTATTTCACTTGTTAAAAAATTGAGAAATACAAAGTAACATGGTGCTTGAGAACTTTTGGGTTTAGGAATAGTTCAGATTTTATCCCTAATTTCTTGATTAGGGATGCTTAGTTAGCAAAATCTATGCAAATGTTCCAAAGTCAAAAACTACACCCATTGGCTGTTCTGAAAAGCCATCTTTGCAAGGCCACAGCCACCTCTGCAGCACCTCCTCCTCCACAACATACTCCAGCAGCTTTCTCACCAAAGTCCCTAAACTCTAGCTTTCTTTTTCATCTGTTACATTGGATCACCAGTGTGTCCCACCATGTCAGATGTAGCTGGGGACACCAGCTCTGAGATAACCAAGGACTTTTTTTTTTTTGTACAGATTGTTTTTTTTTTCATTATTATTCATATGTGCATACAAGGCTTGGGTCATTTCTCCCCCCTGCCCCCACCCCCTCCCTTACCACCCACTCCGCCCCCTCCCTCTCCCCCCCACCCCCTCGCTACCTGGCAGAAACTATTCTGCCCTTATCTCTAATTTTGTTGAAGAGAGAGTATAAGCAATAATAGGAAGGAACAAGGGTTTTTGCTGGTTGAGATAAGGATAGCCATACAGGGAGTTGACTCGCATTGATTTCCTGTGCATGTGTGTTACCTTCTAGGTTAATTCTTCTTGATCTCACCTTTTCTCTAGTTCCTGGTCCCCTTCTCCTATTGGCCTCAGTTGCTTTAAGGTATCTGCTTTAGTTTCTCTGCGTTGAGGGCAACAAATGCTAGCTAATTTTTTAGGTGTCTTACCTATCCTCATATCTCCCTTGTGTGCACTCGCTTTTATCTTGGATCACCAAGGACTTAAAGGAGAAGGAAGTTGTGGAGGCAGAAAACAGAAGAGACAATTCAGCCAATGGGAATGCTAATGAGGAAGATGGAGAGCAGGAGGCTGACAATGAGATAGATAAAGGGGAGAAAGGTGGTGAGGAAGAAGGTGATGGTGAGGAAGAAGATAGAGATGAAAGCAGCCACAGGCAAATGGGCAGCTGAAGGTGATGAGGATGATGATGTTGATACAAGAAGCAGAAAACTGATGAGGATAACTAAACAGCAAAAAAGGAGAAGTTAAACTACAAAAAAGACCTCCTTGACCTATCCACCCTACACTTCCTGCCCCAGAATCTAAATGTGGTCACCTTTGAGTAGAGAGGCCCATCTGTCCGCTGCAGGCAGCCCACTCAAGCTCTCCACCACCCACAAAACCACAACATGAATCTGCAACAGGGGAGGAAAAAACAAAGCTTCCAAGGCCCTGCTTTTTTTTCTTAAAAGTACTTAAAAAGGAAATTTGTTTTTCTACTTACAGTTTGTATTTTTGTACATATTGTTAGCAGTCAGCCATTTTTAATGATCTCACATGACCAAACCACCCTTCAGAGTGTTCTGCGTCCTACTCTGACTTTACTTGTGGTGTGACCATGTTCATTATAATCTCAAAGGAGATTAAAAAAAAAACCTTGCAAGAAAAGGCAAAAACAAACAAAACCAATCTTATTCCAAGCATTCCAATAACTTTTTTGTGTGTATGTACTTAGCTGTACTATAAGTAGTTGGTTTCTACGAGATGTTTTTAAAGGCCAAAGATAAAATATTCCTTTTTTTTTCCCTTTTTGCCTATGAAGTTACTATTTATTTATTTATTTATTTTTGCCTGCTTGATGTGTGAAATGATGTTGTCCACTGATAAATCAGAATTTTATTAGGCTGAGTTCTAACAACAACAACAACAAAAAAACTTACAAAATTTGAAACACTTCTAGTTCCAAGCATCTTTTGGGTAAGAGATACTCATGTGTTATAACAAAATAATTCTAAACCTCCTCCTGTTCCTTGTATCACTGTGTCATTCCTATCTCATACATAAGTTATAATCATCAAATATATTGTCATTATTATTATACTGACCAGTTGTTTTCTTTTGGAGTAATTAAGGATAAGAAGAAAATTATTCTTCTTTATTCCCTCCCAATGCTTTCCCTTTGTGCAGCTCCTCAGGAAAATCTTTATCACTTTCCTTCTCTCTGAAGAACTGTTTTTGCAGTGCTGATGATCAAACCCAGAGCCTCACACATTAAGCAGGTGATCTACCAATGAGTTACACCCCAGTTCTGAAAAATTTTTTAAAACATTTCTTGCTGTTTATTCTATTTGGTAGAATTCACCAATCAAGCCACCTAGTCCTGGAATTTTCTTTGTTGGGAGATTTTTAATTATTGATTCAATATTCTTATTAGTTATTAATCTATTCAGATTTTGAATTTTTATCACTTAGTTTTAATAAGTTGTTTCTGGATTTTTTGTACTTCACTCATTTTGATGACTTACGTATTTGCAATATACCTTTAGTACTTTTTTCATTGTATTTAGCCACTGTGTTGGCATAGTATTCGCTTATGTTATTTGTGTAAAATCATTAGTACAATCTGCTCTTTCATGTCTGATTTTAGTAATTTGAATATCTCTTTTTTAGTCAATGTAACTAACAAGTTGCCCATTTTGTTGATATAAAAAAATAAACTTTGTTTCATTTGTTACAAAAAATAAAAAAAATAAAAAATTGAGAAATAGCACAGTGGAAAAGAACATTTGAATACACACATAATTAAAACATACTATTTATTTCTTTTATTGAGGAATCTACCAACATCTTCCAGGAGGTAAGTCATAAAGTACTATAATTAAACAAACTTTTAAAGTTGGTTTTTAAATTTCTTAATGGTTTTGTGATGACCAGTACATGAATATATGCAGGACTCAATAGAAGAACTAAATCCCTTATTTTCCATGAGAAATAGAGATCTTATTACTTAGTGGTTTCAACTCATAAATCATAGCATTTTTGTTTACTGTTATTATAGTTACTTAACTAAGCAAATACCAAGTACTTTAATGAAATTTTTTCTAGTAGAAAATTTACATAAAGATTTCCCAAAATATAGATACAAATAAATACATTGTACACAACTATCTGTGTAAGTGTAATCACAGTAAACACAGTATTATATTAAATGTTTCTTAATATGCTAACTAAATCAAACTTATGGACTTATTCATTTATTTAAGAAGCATGTGTTTAACAAGTAATATATCCCTTATAAGATCCTACATCCTAAAATGAATCACAGTCCCACTCCATGAGTAGCTTACATTCCATTAAAATGTTGAAAATGTTTTTCTACTATTTGGGGAACTCAGACTTAATTCAAACAATGAAAATTAACTAATTATACTTCTCTTTGTGGAAGATGAATTTTTCTTTCTATGCCCATGAATAAATTTTGTGTAATAAATCAAGTAGTAACAATATGTTTAATCCTTCTTTTCTTTTTTTTCCTTAAGGAAATCTTTAAGAAGATTGTTGATATGGTAAGGGCTTTTTATTTGTAATAGAATTGTGTTTGATTTAAAACATTAATGGAAGAAGTAGCAAGTTTCAAAATTTCCAAACTAGGGTTTAAACTCAGGGCTTTGTGCTTGCTAAGCAGACACTCTACTACTTAGGACAACCCCTGGCTCTTTTTGCTTTTTAAATTTTTCTTTTCAAACAGGGTCTCATATTTTTGTCTGGGCTAGCCTGGACCTTGACTGTCCTACTTATGCTCCCACTTAGGTGGGGTGACAGGCATGTGCCACAGCTTATTGGTTGAGATGGGGTCTCTCTAACTTTTTGCCTAGACTAGCTTTGAACTGTGATCCTCCCCAGCTGCTGGTATCAAAGGCATGAGCCACTGTAGCTGGCCTCCCTTAATTGTTCTTAATTCTCTCAATTACACATTTCTGTTTATATCCAATTATATCCACTTGTATTTTCTCTATGTTTTGCACTATTTTTTAAAAAGTTGGTTTTTTTTCTTCTTACTTTTGAGACATGGTACCACTACGTAACCAAGCTGGCCTTGAAGTCACCACTCTCTTGGCTCAGCCAGGAGATTACTGTCCTTGCCACCACACCCAGCTGATTTTTAAATTTTTGAAGAAATAAATTATTTTTGACAGTCAAATTCTTTTATTTGAATTTATAGAGGTGGAGTATTGATTATTAGACAGCAGCCCTCCTAGAAACATAGGAGTTTTGACTACCAAGTAGAGTTGAGGCATTTTTTAGACAGCTGTTGTGAAGTTCCAGGTCCTATAACCCAGGGCAAGAAAATGTTCAATTCTGCTTTGCTAGTAATGGCTAGCTCTCACATTTCAAAAAGCAGTATGGCATGAAAAATAATAAAATTTCAGTTGAAACATGTTCTGCAGATCGAAAGGCTACATACAAATTTGAGAAGCCCTCTTAAAGTTATACAGAAAAAGGACTCCTTATAGAGCAATATTTCAATACTGATGAGATTTTTTTTTCTTAACAACACTGCAAATGAACCTAAGTAACATAAATGGCAAGTTGGTTGACAGGAACGGTAAGACTAGAGGCTGACAGAAACCTAACAATGTGTCCTATATTTACTAATTCAATGTTTGCGCACTATATAAAAAGATCATCAAGTACATACTCAAGTCAATATGTGATTTCTGAATAGTGAGTTTTCTTCTGTAATGTGCTTCTCATAATTATGACTGTATTGGTGACATGAAATGTTCTATTACACTGCTGCCATTTCTACTGCTATTTTTTAAAATGTTACTGATTCAATTACTTTCTTGTCTTCAGATTTTTTTTACTATTTTTATTATTTTTTACATTTTCTTAGGACACTTCTAGTCCTTCATCTAGTGAGGTGAAAGACACTTCCTTTTAAGTCAAATAAACAACCAATCCATCTAAAAATAGCACATTTTTCTGCTACTACAATTTTTAGCAAATTGGTAGCTGCCAGTTTTTAACAGTCACATTAAAATATACAAGCACAGAAAACTATTTAATGATAAATATTGATAAACATGATATTCAAGTAACATAATATATATCATCATAAAACTCTTCCCCCAAATTATAACATCATTCAGTCCCCAGGAAATATTTAAAATGAAATTTGAAATAAATATTTATATTATTGCTATATGAACTTATCTTTAAAGATAAATATAGATCTATCTTTTAACAAACATTACTTTGAGCAATGATCTGATTGATTCTGGAGTGGTTGCAAATCACACAAAAATATGTTTTTATTTCAAATGATTTAGATGAGGTATGCAAATAGCACAACTGCATTCCAACTTCTCTTTGGCAGCATGACATGACCTCATTTCTCAAAATTAAGGTGTCTCAGCAATTATTTTCAAACTATAGACTATCTTATACCCAATTACTGTGCCTAAAGCTGCATGTATCTTTGGTAAAGGACAGAGGTTTTGTAGGCAGACAATTTATATTCCAGCTCCAGCTCCACCACTTTTCACAAAAAGTGGTGTGACATTTTGTAATTCTCAACTCCCATTAGCTACAGAATCTTCAACTGAAAAATGAATAGGAATATGCTATTGATTTCAAAGGCTTTTTGTGAGAATCATTTCAGATAATATATGCAAACTATGCAATACAATGTGAGGGATACAATAAATGCACCGGTAGTATTTAGGTATTGTCATAATCCTATTACTATAGAAATTTCTTTTAAAACTTTTAATGGAAGCAGTATTTGCTTTAGTGCACTCACACTGTAATCTTCCTAAGTAAAGACCTACCTGGTTTTAGTAAATTCTAGTTTCTATAAAAACCTTGCTTACATTTTGTCAATAGCATTCTACCATTATATCAGTTGTATGTCATAGCCAGGGATCCACTCTACTCTCATTCCCTGACAATTAAAAAAATTACTTTCCCTTCATAAGAACTGGAAATTACCGCATGAGAAGTTGTTGGTTTAATTCTATACTTTTCCCCTACAATAATCCATGATAAGCCTAATGAAGCAGGCTTAAAAAAATAAAACTTGGATATGTGGATCATGCCTTGTGCATAAAATCCATGGTGAGAACTACTCAGAGTGCTCTGTATATTAACCAACACAATTCTCCAGTGTAAGCCATGCTCAGAAAGATTAAGCTTCTGGATCAAAGTAATAGGTTCCAGAGAAAAAAGTCATGAGCAATTAAGCTGATGGTAAAGATCAGACATGGAAAATAAATAATAAATGGAGAAAATTATCCTTGCTACTCAAACAATTCTCCTCTTGCTTTCTTATATATAAATTTGCATTTTTTTCTCTTAGACAATTTTGGAGAGTAACAGACTTCAATTCTATAGTTCCTTGTATAAGATAGAAATGCTTTTGGTGATTTTTATATTAAGCTCTTTTTTGCTGGGTGTACTTATAATAATTTAGAAATTAAATATAGTTCTAAATAATTTGGCTCTCTCTAGTTCTCTTTGGAACCTTGGAGATTAAATGTGAGGTGATTATTAATAATTTTATTTCTTTCTAGATCAAAAGCAACCAATTTCACCAGCTCACCATCCCCCAATATTTCCAGGCTATTTATCCACAGCAGAGAGCTGTAAACCCTTGGGATCCCTTCAGAGAGTACACCTACTCATACGTTCCCTTTGTGGTATGTTCGCTTTTATGAAATTATATTGTCTGTGGAGAGATAGGATATAATGAGATTTTCAATGAAGAATTAAAGAAATTAATCCAAAGTTTTCATATATAAATTAAGTCAAATTTAAATAAAAAGTCAAAGCCAGTAGTGAAAAAAATATGATTTCAATATAACAATGTGCAATCTAGCAGGAATGACAGACTTTCATTTTATATTCATTTCATATTTTTTTTCAATTTCCTAAAGACAGTACTTCTCAAAAAGAGAAAATGAGTGGATCATATTCATCACTGCTTGAGAATTTCTATTTCTCTTGATTTCTACAACAACTATTTTGAGGTAGAAAGATACAGAAAATGCTAATTTTATTTTACAACAGACTCTGAAACTTGAAGGAGTGTAATAGATTTCCTAGCTATACTTAATAGTTCTGAATTTTCATTTAATAAAAGTCCTTTGACTTGGGATGTTTTTTTCTAGCAAGAAGAGATAATGGTAGAGTATGAACTTGAACCCAGATAACTGACAATTTTAGTGTAAGTATTAATGATACAGCATCAGAAGTCCTTAGCATTGAATCCCAGATCTGGCTATTTACGGCATGATATTTTCTACTTTTATTTTTTGGCATACACCATTAGGAGAATCTTGTCATTACAGTAAATGAAGCTAGTACCTTACACTTCAATGTTAGATGCCTAGAAAATATCCTAGATGGTTCAAATGAAATGTAAACGTCTTTAGTGAATTAAATGCATCATTTCTTTTATTTTTTTAAGAGAAACTTCTAAGATTCTTGAATTAACTGCTATTTCTTGAGCTTAGGTAAATGCCTTTAGGTCTGGACACTGACTATCAATTTAAGTAGGATCTTCAGTTGAGAATACAGCACTGAAGAAAAATCGCACTTAAACTATTCAGTTAAATTTTATTTAAGGCATAGTCTGTGAAATAGTTTAACTTTTGCTATAAGTTTTTGATTAATAATTGAGAGTTATCTGTGTAATTTGCATGTAAAGACACTTTGCAAATACTTAAAAATAAATTATAGGAAACTTCCTTTGTGGACAAGGGGGCATTCAGCCAGAAGTAATGTCTCTGATTAGAAATCTTCAGAAGCACAAGTGACCACACTCTTTCACCCTTACATTTTTCTTTCACCTTTTACCTAACATTTCTGCCCCAGAAAAAATATGTATTTTTAGAAGATTTATTTTTATAAAATTTGGGCTAGTTTATAATAAGGCTTCTTGCAGCAATCCCTCTTGAAAAACTCATCTATTATCCTCCAGAGTCAAACTAAGGGTAAGGAGCAGTGGAGGTGCACTGTACATGATTTCCTCGTTTTTTTCTCTTGTTTTCATTGTCACATTAAAGTTTCCTCCCTTCTAAAGTTTCATCTCCCTCAGTTTATCTCCTTTCAGTCTATCTACATCTCCTGCATTGAATTGTTTCTCAAAATCTCTACGTGTAGGCACGTGTAATAAAAAAATAAGTATGCCTGACCAATGTTAAGTAGTATACAAAAGCAAACCCAGTACTATCAGCTGATATTATGTACGTAAAATATACCAGCCACATTTCCAAGACCTTTGGCAACATTAACTAGTTTTGCATTCACAGAAATTTATAGGTTGTTAACATTGCCAATTAGTGTATAGATGAGTAGCAATCCACAAGGAGTTCACATAAATTGTCCATGATTGCTGGGCTTATGGTAAGCCAGGATTCCAGCCCAGATGTCAACCCCAGGTTCCTTTCTCAGGAAAACTCCACTGCTGAGATGACCATATATATGCCCTTTTAAGGGCATTGATCCCCCAATTTTATTATATTTGTGTCTACTGATACTAGAAGTAGAAAAGCAACATTTCCAAATTACCTGAGAAAAATACTAATATAATTGTTATGAATGAGATCTTGATTGAAGTTTTAATTTCTAAATAATAATATTTAATGTCATTTATTTTTTCAATATTTTGCATTGGCTTGTCATGAGCCCACAGTATAAACGACTTGGTAGATAGGATGAGATACTCCTTAACCTCATCTCTAAAAGGAGTAAGAATTAACAAAGACATTAGTGAATGAATTAGAATTATGAGCATGATTTTGTGATAGGATGAAAAAACTCAAGATTTGACCTTTAGAAGGTCAAAGAAATAACAAGAATTATTTTTAGGCAGAAGTCAGTGAAATTGACCAAATACTTATAAATAAAGCTATAAATTAAAAAGTTTCTACTAAAATAAACCTAAAGAATTTAGCTTAAAAGTTGTTTTTCCAAAAGTACATTTTTGATAAATATAGTTAGTAGACAAATTTATAATACAAATAAGTTAAAAAATAGTTATTTTAGGAAGTAATGTATAGTTCAGTAAACTACTTGAAAATTTCAAACATTTCTCAATTTATGAGAGCACCAAATAGAACCCTTTTGTATAATACTGTGCAGAAGTTACTATTAGCAATCATTTAGTTGTTTATAAAACAAATACTAACAGCCACTATGTCAGCATTAGAAAATATTAGTGTAACTATAAACAATTTTATTAGACCATTTTACATGTTTGAATTTTATATGCATTACATGCATATATATGACTACATATTATGTATATATTCTAGAATATACATTTTGATAATCCAATATTTTCTCCTTATTTATAGGTTTGACTGAAAAAATATTTCTATATATTTTCTTCATCTATCACACCATCTTCTGCTATCAACATTCCTTAACATACTTAAAGAAAAGACAGCAATAATGAGCCAAAAGAAGATTGTGTGGAATATATTCTATATTGTTTATATTCTTTTTGCTTTATGTGGGATATGTAAGACCAGGATTATGGTATCATATTAACTGTATTGATTAATCAGCATCTTCTCATCATTATTTCTGTGATAAGAACCACAGTATTTCTTGCCAAAACATTAAAATTTGAAATGCATTATTAGCTGTGCAGTCTTTTTTTCCATTTCTCATATTTAGAGACCAGGCCACAATTACTACATTAATCAGTTCTAAAAGCTAAATTTAACCCAGTTTAGACAGGACTGAAATAATTTCGTATACATTTGGGTCCCTAATCTAACTGTGCTTCTCATACCTGATACCTTTGAATACCACAAATGTACGGGCCTCCACCATAACTATATTCTCTGCACTATTGAGCACTCATACCAATATCTCAAGACAAAAAAAAAGCAACAGGAGCATTTTTTACTTTTAACATTGCTTATGTATCAAGAAGTATAAGAACAATATACTACCCATACTTTAACATTTGACTACAGTTTTTCACAGCTTTTATTAAAAATTTTTATTAGAGTATATTAGTTGTACAAAATAATGGTTTTCTGCTTTGTCCTTATTATTGTTTATACTCTGTCTTCAACAAAATTAGAGATAAGGGCAGAACAGTTTCTGCCTGGAAGCAAGGGGGGTTGGGGTAAAGGGTGGGGGCAGGGGGTAGAGGGGAGAAATGACCCAAACATTGTATGCACATATGAATAAACAACAACAAAAATAATGGTTTTCATTATGACATTTTCATATGTATATATAATATACTTTGATCATTTTCACCACCTCTTTGCCCTGTCTTCTCCTCCAACCCTACTCCTACTATTCTACTATATTTTCAATCAGTATCAGTTCCACTTCATGTCTTATTTACTTTTATTTATTTTAGATTTTGAATATGAGAGAAAACATGTAACATTTGTCTTTCTGAGTCTACTACATTCTACCACAATATCATGTTATTCTTCTTTATATTTGACTAACACACCTTTGTGGATATATACTCACATTTTGTTGTTTATCCATTCATCTGTTGATTGGCATATAGGCTGGTTCTCTAATTCAACAAGTTTGAATATGTACCATGACAAACATAGATATGCAGGGGTCTCCATTGTATGCTAACTTTGATTCTTTCCGGTATATAACCAAGAGTGGTATACCTGGATCATATGGTAGTTCTTTTTTTAGTTTTTTGAGGAACATGCATAATTTCCACAGTGGCTGCACTAATTTACACTCTCACCACCAGACTTAGTCCCCTTTTGTCTTTATTCTTACCAAAATTTGTTGTTGTTGTTGTGTGTGTGTTCTTAGCCATTCTGACTAGGATGAGAGGGAATTTCAATGTAGTTTTTATTTGCATTTCCCCTGAGGGCTAAAAACATTGACCATTTTTATGTATGTATTGGCTATCTATACTACCTCTTTCTAAGTGAGTCTGACAGTTCATTCTCCCATTTGTTATTTGGATTACTTGCTCATTTGGTATCTTATTTTTGAGTTCTTTATATATAGTGGATCCCCTAACAGATGAATAGCTGACAAAATTTTCTCCCATGATAGAGACTGTCTCTTCACTCTGCTAATTGTTTCCTTTGCTGTACAGAAGCTTTTTAAATTGATGCAACCCCATTTGACAATTCTTGCTATTAGTCCCTGAACCATTGAAGTTTTATTCAGAAATTTATTATCTATTTCTTAATCTTGAAGTTTCCCTAGGTTTTTTTCTAGTACTTTGAATGTGTCAGGTCTTACATTAAGATTGTTGATCTTCAGTAGAACACAAGCTGCCCAACAACTAAGAGAAAGGATGGACAAATAGGACTACATGAAATTAAAAACTTCTGTACAACAAAAGAAATAGTCTCTAAATTAAAGAAACCACCTAGATAGTGGGAAAAAATCTTTACTAGGGACAAGGGACTGATAACCAGAATATACAGGAAGCTCAAAAATCAATGAACCTATAAAGAAGAAGGCAACTGAACTAAACAGAACTTTTTCAAAAGAAGTCCAAATAGCCAAAAACACATGAAAAAAATGCTTGTAAAGGAAATGCAAATCAAAACCACAGTAAGATTCCACCTCACCCCTGTTAGAATAGCTATCATCAAGAACATTGGTGAGGATGCAGGGGAAAAAGGAACCATCCTACACTGTTGGTGGGAATATAAGTTAGTACAACCACTTTGGAAAATAATATGGAAAATAATATAATTTGGAAAATAATAATATTTGGTGGGAATATAAGTTAGTACAACCACTTTTGGAAAATAATAATAATATGTTTAGTTTTTCTTTAAAAAACTAAACACAGATCTGCCATATGATCCAGCAATCCCACTCCTAGGGATATACCCAAAGGAATGTGACTCAATTTATTACAAAGGCACCTGCACACCCACGTTTATTGAAGAACTATTCACAATAGCCAAGCTATGGAAACAGTCAAGATGCCCCACAACCAACAAATGGATTAAGAAAATGTGGTAATTATACACAATGGAATTTTATTAGCCACAAAGAAGAATGAAATTTTGCCATTTACAAGTAAATGGATGCAACTGGAGAACATCATGTTAAGTGAAGTTAGGCAGGCTCAGAAGGCCAGTATCACATGTTCTGCCTCATATGCGGATTATAGACCTAAAACAAATGAAGGAATATTATTGGACATGGGTCACTTACTAAGGGGAGAACGTGCACAGGAGAAATAGGGAAAGGGAAGGAAACCAAAAACTTGAATGTGGTTGATGTGCTTACTATAAAGGGGCGAATATAGTAATGTTAAACTGGCCGAGGCCACTATGAGAAGGGACTAGAAAGTAGTGAAGAGGTCTGGTAGAGATGAACTAATGTGGGTTGTAATACACAAGTGCATGGAAGCAACACTAGGAATCTCTCTGTATAGCTATCTTATCCCAAACCAGCAAAAACGCTGTCTTTGTTATTATCTCTTATGTTTTCTCTTCAACAAAATTAGAGAACAAGAGGGCGGAATGGGCCCATACAATGTATACACATGTGAGTAAATGTAAAAACGATAAAATAAAAAATAAGTTCCCAGATGGTATTGATGTTTCTAGGTTCTGATGCTGCTATTTCAGGGACCTCATTTTGAGAACTACTTGCTATAGTGTGGATATGAAGTGTCCCCCAAAACCCTATGGAACTATTGAGACGTGATGGAACCTTTAAGAGGTAGGGCCTAGAGGAAGTTAGGTCACTCGAGGCATGCCCTTGTAGAGGATACTGAACCCTGGACCTTTTGGGTCTCTTTTTGCTTCTCAATCACCATGAAGTGATCAGGCCTCCTCTGTCACACACTCCTTCCAAGATGTACTGCACCACCACAAGCCCAAAGTATAGGGTCAAGTAACCATGAAATGAAATTCTGAAATGGTGGGCCCAAATAAAACTTTCTCCTTATTAGGTTGCTGATGTCAGGTGTTTTGTTACAATGACGCAAAGGTGACTACTCTTTTTAAAGAATATTCAGAAGAATCGTAAGAATGTGGTTCCCCTAAAAAGGGAGAAAAGTTAGTATCAGCTATGCTAGACTTCGAAATCACATCTTACTCTCATTTATCTGCTCATTTTAATCTCTTGCCTTCTCTTGTTCTGTTTATTACATATGATTCAGACCTGCCAATTCTAGCCTAGGAAAATGATCATTACTGAACTCAGTAAATATCAGAACCTCAACAACAAAGATTAAAAATATTCCAATCCTTACCTTAGAGAGACTGATTTACTGGTGAATATAATTTTAGCAGCAAACTTTGAAATTTAGTTTCCTTGTATTATAGGCCAATAAAATAAAAATTTAAAAAATGGAACTGGTGTAGTGGCTCAAAGTGTAGGCCCTGAGCCAAGCCCCAATACCACACACACAAAAAAAGATCGTTGATCTATTTTGAATTTATTTTTGTATATGGTGGTATACAGTAATCTAGTTAATGTGGATATCCTATTTGCCCACATTACTTTCTAAAGACTGTCTTTTCTCCAATGTGTTTCTGGCAGCCCTGCTGAAAAGCAAATGTCTGTAGTTGCCTGGGCTAATTTCTAGGTTCTCTGTTCTATTCCAATGGTGTATCTACTTTGTGCCAGTACCATGCTGTTTTTCTTACTTTGATTGTAGCATAATTTGAAATTAATATTGTGGTATCTCCAAAATTGCTCTTCTTGCTTAGGATTGCTTTGGCTGTTCAGGATCTTTCATGTTTTCATATGACTTTTTCTTTTTCCATATGAATTTTTGGAACTTTTTTCTAAGTGTGTGTTGGGGGAGGGTGTTGGGATTGTAACCCAGAATCTTGCACATGGTAGGCAAAGAGTCTACTAACTCAGCTACAACCCTAGCCAAGGATTGTTTTTCCTAGTTGTGAGAATACCAATATTCTCACAATAATTCTGCCAATCCATGAAGATAGGTCTTCCACTTTTTAGTGTCTTCTTCAGTTTCTTTCTTCCATGTTTTATAGTTTTAATTATAGAGGCTTTTTTTAGCTCCTTGGTTAGGTTTATTCCTAGCTAATTTGGGAGGTATGAGGCTATTGTGAGTTGGGTTGTTTTGCTGATTTCATTTTCTGTATGTTTGAATAGAAAAGCTGAATTTTTAGCCAGGTGCAGTGGCTCAAGCCTGTAATTCTAGCTACTTGGGAGGTGTATTTCAGGAGGATCACAGTTCCAAGCAAAAAGTTTCCAAGACCACATTTCAACCAATGGCTGGGTACAGTGGTGCACCTATCCACTCCAGCTACACAGCAAAGCATAAATAAGAAAGTTATAGTCCAGGTCATCCTTGGCATAGAGACCCTATCTCAAAAATAACCAAAGCAAAAGAGCTGGCAATGTGGCTCAAATTGTAGAGCCACAATGTCTATCCACTGTAAGTTCCTGAGTTCAAATATCAGCACCACAAAAAGGAAGGGAGGAAGGAAGGGAAGGAGAGAGAGAGGGACAGAGAGAGGGACAGAGAGAGGAAGAGAGAGAGAAAGAAAAGAAGGAATGAAGGAAGGAAGGTGAGAGAGAGAGAGAAGAAAGAAAGAAAAAAGAAAGAAAAGCTAATAATTTTTGTGTGCTTATTTTATAACCTGCTACTTTGCTGAAAGTATTGATCAGGTCTAAGAGTTTTCTGGTGGAGTCTTTAGGTCTTTTAAAGTACCATATCATGTCCTGTACAAATAGTAATAATTTGACTTCTTCCTTTCCTATTCATATTCCTTTCATTTCTTCCTGTTGCTTTAAGGCTCTGGCTAAGGATTCAAACTCTGTTTTGAATAAGAGTAGTGAAAGTTGACACTCTTCCTGATGATAGAGGAAATGGTTTTACTTTTTTCCCCATTCAGTACAATGGCCACAGGTTTTTATTAATTATACAATTGCAGCCTGAATTATGTCAAGGTATAATTCTTCTATTCCTAATTTATTGAGGGCTTTTATTATGAAGGAATATTAAATTTTATCAAAAGCTTTTCTTGCATCTATTGTGAAGATCTTATGATTTTTATCCTAGATTATATTTACATGCTACATTTGGTTTGTTTTGTATATAGTGAACCGTTCTTGGATCTCTAGAATACAATCAACTTGACAATGGTGTATTAACTTTTTAATGTGTTGCTGAATTCTGTTTAAGCATTTTAATGAGGACTTTTGCAACTATGTTCATCACAAAATTGGTCTCTAATTTTATGTTTTTGTTGTGTCTTTATTGGGTTTGGGTATCAGGGTGATACTGGCTTCACAGAATGAATTTGGAAGCATTTCTTTTTTTTTTTTTCATTTTTCTTTTATTATTCATATGTGCATACAAGGCTTGGTTCACTTCTCCCCCTGCCCCCACCCCCTCCCTTACCACCCACTCCGCCCCCTCTCTCTCCCCCCCTCAATACCCAGCAGAAACTATTTTGCCCTTATTTCTAATTTTGTTGTAGAGAGAGTATAAGCAATAATAGGAAGGAACAAGGGTTTTTGCTGGTTGAGATAAGGATAGCTATACAGGGCATTGACTCACATTGATTTCCTGTGCGTGAGTGTTACCTTCTAGGTTAATTCTTTTTGATCTAACCTTTTCTCTAGTACCTGTTCCCCTTTTCCTATTGGCCTCAGTTGCTTTAAGGTATCTGCTTTAGTTTCTCTGCGTTGAGGGCAACAAATGCTAGCTAGTTTTTTAGGTGTCTTACCTATCCTCACCCCTCCCTTGTGTGCTCTAGCTTTTATCATGTGCTCATAGTCCAATCCCCTTGTTGTGTTTGCCCTTGATCTAATGTCCACATATGAGGGAGAACATACGATTTTTGGTCTTTTGGGCCAGGCTAACCTCACTCAGTCTTCCCTTTGTATTATATGGAATAGTTTAAAGGAACTTGGTGTTAGTTCTTCTTCAAAGATTTAACAGAATTCAGCAGTGAATCCACCTGGGGCTTGGGATTTCTGTTCTGGCAGACTATTACTGCTTCTTTCTCATGGCTTATTATAGACCTATTTCAACTCTTTATATCATCTTGGTTCAATTCTGGTAGATCATCTGTGTTTAGAAATGTATACATTTCATCTAGATTTTCCAAGGATGATCTGGATTTCAGTGACATCTGTTAAAGCATCCTCTTTTCATCTCTATTTTTTTTAAATTTAGGTCTTCTGTTTCTTTTGATTAGTTTGTTTAAGAGTTTATCAATCTCATTTATCCTTTCAAAGAACCAAATCTTTTTTCACTGATCCTTTGTATTGTTCTTTTAGTCTCCATTTAATTAATTTTCAATCTAATCTTCATTATTTCATTTTATCTACTAACTATGTTTTTGGCTTATTCTTGTTTTTCTAAGACCTTGAGGTATATCATCAGGTTATTTGGGATCTCTCTGATTTTTAATGTAGGCACTCATAGATATAAACTTCTCTCTTTTCTAAGAGAGTGTTTGCTGTATCTGAAAGGTTCTAGTAAATTGTGTTTTCACAATTCTAGGAATTTTTTAATTTTCCTCTTATTTCTTCAATGACCTACTCATCAATGTGTTTTGTTCAATATCACTTTGTTTGCATAGTTTTTATAGTTGCTCTTGCTTTTAATTTTTAGTTTTATTTCATTTTAACATTTTTATTAGTATTACAATAGTGAAATTGGACTTTTGGACATAAGGCCCAAACTCCTGAGATTTCTTATGCCAGGTTTAGCCACCTGCTCCTAAACGCCAGTTTAAGAGGCATGGTGAAGGCAGAGAAAGATTTATTGCATGGCTCAGGACATGCCATAAGAAAAGGCACTCAGCTCATCTTCAGCCATCTTCATGGTACAGACATGAGTTATAGGTTTAAATAGACAAAATAACTGGGGGCATGGGACAAAGGTATGCATAGTTAAACAGTCCCAGTCATACGTGTAGTTGTGACTGGTGGAACAGTCTCGGTCAAGCAGGTTGTGTGGTCCAGTTTTAAAAAGTTATCACCCGGAGGAAGTAATCTGCTCCCTGTTTGAGAAGACTCTTAGGATAATTGTCCTCACTGGGAGAGTGGCAGCTCCAGGTAGTTCCAGTTCATTGTCATAAAGATATTATCAGTTTTGTCCTTTTTTGGAATCCAAGGTGATTGTAAAGTGACTGTAAAGAGAATGGCTTAGAGCAAAGACAGATACAAAATGGAGACAAAGATGCTAAGCTTTTCCTGGTTTTATTAATTTTGGGTCTCAAGTAAGGAGTCAGTGCTTTTCAACAAAAGCAACTTGAGTGCCTCTTAAAATAGTTACACAGGGGGTTTCATTGTGACATTTCCATATATACATATATTATATCCCAGTCTGGCTCATCCCCTCTATTATTCACACTTCTACTCCATTTCCCTTTTTAAAATAACTTTATGTTTCAATGTTCCATATTTATACACTTATAGATATCAACCATATTCATCCTGCTTTAACCTCTTCATTTACCCTCCCCCTTTTATTACATTATTGTGTGATAAAATACAAGCAATTGTTTCAATTTTTGTGTTTGTTAAGACTTGCTTTATGACCTAACATTTTGGAGAAAGTTCCAAGGGCTGCAGAGAAAATATACATTCCACAGCTGTTGGATGAAATATTTTGTAGATGTCTGTTAAATCCATTGATCTAAGGTGCAGACTCTGTGTGTCTTTGCCTATGAAGTGAGTTTCTTTCAGGCAGAAAGTAGGTGAATCTTGTTTTCTTAATCCATTTGGCATCTTTTAATTGGTTAGTTAAAACCATTTATATTTATGGTTATCACTGAAAGGTTTGTATCAATTTCTCCCTTCTTCACCTTAAAGATTTGTGGGTTTACTGAGTTAATGTTTGATCCCTTGCTATCCTCATTAGTTTATCTATTCTGTTAGTGAAATTTATTCTTTTCTGAGCTCATGTGGTTATGAATATCATTCCTCTTTCCTCTTCTGTGTAGTGTTCCTTTAAGCATCTTCTAAAATGTTGGCTTAGTGGTCATGAATTGCTTTATTTTATGCTTATCATGAAAGGTCTTTTATTTCCTTCAGTTTTAAAGGATATGGTAAATGTGGTTGGCAGTTATTTTATTTTAAACTTGAACTACTTCAGCTCATGCTCTCTTCTAGGTGTCTGCTGAGAGGTCTGCTGTTATTCTGCTTTTGTAAGTAACTTGCCATTTCTCTCTTGCAGCCTTCAGTACTCTTTCTTTGTTCTATACTCTATGTGTTTTAGCTATAACATGGAGATGATCTTTTCTGGCCATATCTATTTAGGGTTCTAAATGTTTCCTGTACTTGGTTATCCATTTCTTTTCCTAGATTTGGGAATTTTCTACCATAATTTCATTGAATATGTTTCTTATACTTTTAGCCTGTATTTCAGTTCCCTCGTCTATACCACAGATTCACAAATTTTTGTCTCTTAATCCTTAATCATGTCCCAGTATTCTTCAATGTTGTGATCATGATTACTTTTTTCTTTATTGCTATCTGAATGTAGTAATACTTCAACCTTGTTTTCAATCCCTGATAATGTTTCTTCCCTCTGGTCTCATTTCTTAATGATGCTTTCCATTTAGTTTTTCATTTAATTTATTGAGATTTTTATTTATAAGATTACTGTGGGATTTTTATCTCTATCTTTGTAGAATTTCTCATTCAGGTCTTAAATTGATCTCTTTACTTCATTAATCTGTTTATTTAAATCCTCTCTGATGTCACTGATTATTTTTTAAACTAGGCTTTTTAATGCTGCATGTGGTATTTAATCCATTTCCATATTTTGGATTCAGGTAATGAGTTATGAGGGATTTTTTTAGAGAAGTTATATCGCCTTGCCTTTTCATATTTGTGATTCTATGATGTGATTTGTGCATCTGTTGGGATAGAAGGTCTTTTTAGTGAATAATTTTTTCTTGATGGATTAATCCCCAGTACTGCTAAAGAGAAGAGAAAACAAAGCACCATAACAGAAATAACACTGAAACAAAGCAGATATAGAAATACAAGAAAAATCAATTAAAAACAACTACCATATGAAATAACCATATGAAAGAAAGTGGCAAAAATAATGTAAACTAATAATGTAAACTGTGGAGATAAAAGTAATAAATGCAAATTGAATAATGTAAAAGATAATGTAAACTGTGGAGGTAAAAGTAATAAATGCAAATTGAATAGTATAAAGGAAGGTGTAGGGAAAGAAGAATGAAGAAGCAAGGTTAAGTAAAAGAAATGAGAAGAAAAGAGAAAAAGAATGTGAGGAAGAGAAAAGAGCAAAAATTAAAAATTCCAATTACAAAATAAAGGGAAAAAATACCTAAAATGAGAAAAAGAAGAAAAGTAAAAGATTTTTAAGGGAAAAGTAGAATGAATACAATATTAGAATATAGTTTTAAAAAGTAAAAAATTTAGCACAGTTTCTTTCTGGGTACTCTAATATTATAATATGCCATGTTTGGGGGGGGGGCAGTATTGAGTTGTAGCTGTAGCCTATTGTATTCTTCTCCATTCCCACCACACTGATTGCTGCTTTACATAAGCTGAGGAGTGGGCTTGTCCAGACCATTAACAGTGTCTTGGCTACATTCGCTTTTTTTTTTCCACACTGTTGTGTACTTTTTAAAAAATTTTTTGATTATCCATTTATTCACATGTGCATACATTGTTTGGGTCATTTCTTCCCCCATACCCCCCCTCCTTCCCTTACTTACAGGCAGAACCTGTTCTGGCCTTATCTCTAATTTTGTTGAAGAAAAGACATAAGCATAATAAGGAAGACAAAGTTATGCTAGTTAAGGATATCTATACAGAAATATTCTTAGCATTGCTTTCATGTACATGCGTTACAACCCATGTTGATTCATCTCTAACTGATCTTTAAACTGGTTACTGATCCCCTTCTCATGCTAATCTCTGTCACTTTAAGGTTTCTGTATTAGTTCCTCTGGAGTGTAGACATCAAATGCATTCATGTTTTGGGTTTTCTACCTATTCCTATATCTCCCGTATGTACTGTCACCTTGTCCTGTGATCCAAGTCCAACCACATTGCTGCATTTGCCCTAGATCTAAAGTCCGCATATGAGGTAGAACATACGATTTTTGGTCTTCTGAGCCTGGCTGACCTTGCTCAGAATGATGTTCTCCAGTTCCATCCATTTACCTGCAAATAATAAGATTTCATTCTACTTCATGGCTGAGTAAAATTCCATGTGTACAAGTACCACATTTTCTTGATCCATTCATCAGTAGTGGGGCATCTTGATTGTTTCCATAACTTGGCTATTGTGAATAGCGCTGCAATAAACATGGGTGTGCAGGTGCCTCTGGAGTAACCTGTGTTGCATTCTTTTGGGTATATCCCCAGGATGGGATTGCTGGATCATATGGCAGGTCTATGTTTAGATTTTTAAGAAGCCTCCAAATTTTTTTTCAGAGTGCTTGCACCAGCTTGCGTTCCCACCAGCAGTGTACCAGGGTTCCTTTTTCCCCACATCCTCATCAACACATGTTGTTGGTGTTTTGGATGATGGCTATTCTAACAGGGGTAAGGTGGAATCTTAGTGTGGTTTTGGTTTTCATTTCCTTTATGGCTGGAGATAGTGAGCATTTTTTCATGTGCTTTTTGGCCATTTCTTCTTTTAAGAAAGTTCTGTTTAGTTTAGTTGCCCATTTCTTTATTGGTTCATTGATTTTGGAAGATTTTAGTTTCTTAAGTTCCCTGTATATTGTGGCTATCAGTCCTTTGTCTGATGTATAGCTGGCAAATGTTTTCTCCCACTCTGTGGGTAGTCTCTTCAGTTTAGAGACCATTTCTTTTGTTGTGCAGAAGCTTTTTAATTTTATGAAGTCCCATTCATCCATCCTTTCTCTTAGTTGCTGGGCTGCTGGCGTTCTATTGAGGAAGTCCTTGCCTATACCTATTAGTTCCAGAGGGTTTTCTGCTCCTTCCTGTAGTAACTTCAGAGTTTCAGGTCTGATGTTAAGGTCATTGATCCATTTTGAGTTGATACTAGTACAGGGTGACAGACATGGATCTAGTTTCAGTTTCTTGCAGATGGGTAACCACATTTCCCAGCAATATTTGTTGAAGAGGCTGTCTTTTCTCCATTGTATGTTTGTGGCAACTTTTTCAAAAATGAGTTGGGTATAGTTGTGTGGATTCATAACCGGTTCCTCTGTTCTGTTCCACTGGTCTTCAAGTCTGTTTTTGTGCCAGTACCATGCTGTTTTTATTGCTATTGCTTTGTAATATAGTTTGAAGTCATGTTAACAGACTAAATTTCCCCATTGAAAGACACTGATTGGCCAACTGGATTAAAAAGGAAGATCCAACAATCTGCTGCCTACAGGAGACCCACCTCATTGACAGAAATAAGCACTGGCTGAGAGTGAAAGGCTGGATGAAGGTTTACCAAGCTAATGGTCCCAAAAACAGGCAGGGGTAGCAATACTTATCTCAGACAAAGTAGACTTCAACCTTACATTGATCAAACAAGATAAAGAAGAGCACTCCATACTAATAAAAGGGGAAAAACACCAAAAGGAAATAACAATTTTCAACCTATATGCACCAACGTCAATACACCTAATTTCATCAAACATACTGTGAAGGACCTAAAAACATATATAAACTCCAACACAGTGGTAGTAGGACACATTAATACACCCTATCACCAATAGATAGGTCATCCAAACAAAATATCAATAAAGAAATCTTTGACCTAAATCACACCAGACCTAGCTGATGTCTACAGAATATTTCATCCAACTTCTGCACAATATACATTTTTCTCATCAGTCCATGGAATTTTCTCCAAAATTGATCATTTGTTAAGGCACAAAGCAAACCTCAGGAAATATAAGAAAATAGAAATAATCCCACACATTCTATCTGACCACAATGCATTAAAACTAGAATTCAACAAAAAAAACAACAGTAAAAAACATGCAAACAACTGGAAGCTGAACAACACATTTCTCAATGATCAATGGGTCATTGATGAAATAAAAGAGGAAATTAAAAGGTTCCTGGAAGTTAATGAAAATGACAACATGGCCTACAGGAACCTATGGGACACAGCAAAGGCAGTCCTAAGAGGAAAGTTTATAGCCATGAGTGCATATATTAAAAGAACAGAAAGATCTCAAATCAATGACCTAATACTACAACTCAAACTACGTTCACTTTTGAAGCCTTCTTTTTTTGCATACTAGGAGTCTTTTTTGTCCCCAATGAGCTTTGCAGCCCGTGAACAGGTTCTCACTTGCTTCAGTGACTCCTCATCTCCAGCCAGTTTGTGCATCTAGTGGTGGCTCACTTCCAAGCCAAGAGGCATCTTCAAAGTGCATTGGAAGGTGGGAGACACAGAGTACTGATTTCTGGCCTGGAGGGAAGACTTGAGGGAACCATGCACTTTAGTTGTCAGTTTAAGCTCTTTCAGATCTTTCTCAACAGTAAACTGCACTGTAGTAGGAGAGAAGAAACTTAGGAAAGCCAGCAATTAACCAGATTTGGGCTAAACTATCAGTCCCACAAAGCACAAATCATGCATGATAATAAGGCAGCTCCAGAGGCCCAGCAACCACAGACCACAGGTGATGGGGCTCGCTCCTGGCCAGAGATTGACCATTGCACCTCCTACAGTCCCAGCTCCCTGCTGCTTAAATTTCTCAGTGAGTATACGTGCAGTCTTCCCCCTCCACAACTGCCTCTATGGCTGTCCCCCATCAAAACCCATGTCAGAGTCTCCGAGGCACCTTAATTGTGACTATTCCTTATTTAGCTGTCTCAAAAAATAGGCCTCCTCTCCAGAGGGTTCCTGGCTATACCACTCTGAGATGTAGTTAGCTATACAATTGATTTCTTCTCTAATGCTGGCCTGCTATGTAGGAGGAGTGACTGTCAGACCAACTCCACACTCTGGGTTGAAGGCTCGTGAGAACTGTGGGTTTTGCTGCCTCCAGGACTGCCAATCTGTTGTCAGCAGGGCTTCCTGGCTTACCTAAGATTGTAGCTTCAAATTCCCCACCCAATGGGGAACTGGAGTTGGAGCTGTGGCTTGCTTCCTTCTTTTCCCTGTGTTGCCTTTCTGTTTCTGTTGCTTTTAAGCTGTTTTTTTCAGTCTTTTCATTATTCCTATGTCCTTCCTTTCTTTCTGTCCCCAGAGAGTCTTGTCTTTCCTTTGCTTCTTATTCATGGAGTTGCATGGAAGAAACTTCTAGCCCAATGTCTTAGCCAAGAAGTCTGGTCTATTTGTCTGCCTTGAAAGAATCCTCCAGTTCTTTAAGGTTTCACCCATTATATTCAATTGTCTCTATTCCCTCTTGACCTCATCTGGACTTTATTGGCATATTTAATGTTTCCTTAATAGTTCACAAGGCCTGTCTATACTTTGATCATTGGACCTGGAAAATTCCTACCACTGAAAAATCCAGTCCCAGTCTAAGTTCTGAAAAAAACTAGTCTTCCAACCATAAAATTGTCCTCTGTATAAATTTGTGCTTCCTTACCTTCATAAGACACTCAAAATTGCTTATGAAATATTTTCTTATTGGATCTAGAACTAGTCATTGTGCCTTTTTTCAAAAACAATTGATAACTTCATTGTTCTCCTCAAAGTTGCAATAATCTTCCCTCTACTCATTATCAGGAAAAAAATCTCCCTTTCTCTGTCAAACAATATCAAATCATCAGCATAAACAACATTCATCTTCCAATCTAAACCTTGTATAACTTTAGCTAAACAGCATTGACTCTCACCCTCTATCTGAAAGACTTGCCAATTTATAGACCCACAGCCAATTTCTTTTCTCACTTTTCACTCCATAACACAGTTATTCCTTTTTAATAAGAATGACTGTCATGAAATAGTAATAATGATTATGATACCTAAAATTTACTGAGCAATTGTCATGGGTGGTGTTTTTAATATGCATTGTCTCAGCTCTCACAATCACTATATACAGTGAGGAAATTATAGCTTGCCTCCAAAGGCTCTACTGTATTTGGCACTTTAATTAAGTCTTACATCTTAGTAATTCTCCTTGTAATTCTCTTCCTTTGACTATCTCCTCTATACATGTTACATTGATTCTCCCTGTTCTTATAATATAGATGTTCAGCATCCTTCTTTTCTGTGTATAAACATTTTTTCTATTATCTTTCCAATTTAAGATTTAAATCATCACCTATAGTTTGATTATGCCAAACTCTAGCAATATAATCCTGCATTTCTATAAGTTTTGACTAATGTAGAAATAGACATCTTTATTTTTATATTTATAAATTAAAGTATAATCAACTAGAGTAACTTTTCACTTAAATCTTTTTACAAAGAATGAATCCACATGAACTCACATTTCATTAAAAACTTGCATGTCTATATTTTATCATAATAGAATGAAGCAGGAATATAATATTTAACATATATGCTCTAGCAGATAATGAAATAGGCTTCTAGAATAAGGGATTTCATCTAGAACTCTCTACAGTCCACTTTTTCTCACTAGTGTTGGCAGTGAAAGATTTTTTTCCCACTGATTAGAGGAATTTTTCAAAAACTGGAGCAACAAAAGTTACAATCTTGGCAAGTATTGAATCTTATGGTATCATCTTTGTAAAACTGCAATAGCTTATTATTGAGTATTTGTCTCTAAATGAAACAATTCTTCAATTTCCAAGACATGGAACTGTGTCATCAAGAAAAAAGTGCCTTTTTTCCTTTATTACAAAATAGCAAGGCATGTTCTTTCCCATCAGTCTTCTAAAACCATCTGTTCATGGAAGATGAGATTACAAACAATACAAAAATGACCCTTTTGTTTTTGTCTGACCTTGTTTCTGTCAAGTATAATCCTCACTCTTCCTGTAGCACTGAATTAAAAAGAAGGAATAATGTCTCTGTTTTGATGTTACAAACAAAATAGGAACCTAGCAGCATTTAAAACTTGTTGCTAAAAGTCTTCCTTTATGGAATAATTATTACTTTAGAGCTCCAATTTCCACATGCTTTTTAATCTGTTCACATTTATTTTACTTTCTATCTAAAGAGTCACATAACCTATATAACTCCAGGGCCTTCAATAATGTTTATTTACTATTCTTTGAATGAATAAGTGACTTTAGAAAGGAAAAACAAAATGAAAAAAACAAATGTTTTTTGGTTTGGGGTTTTTTGTTTGACAGTTCTGGGGTTTGAAAGCAGGCACTCTACATCATGAGCCACACTAGCCCTTTCTGCTCGGGTTAGTTTGGACACAGGGTCTCATTTTTTGCCCAGGCCTGCCTGAACTACGATCTTATTTTAAGTTTCCTGCCCTTCCTAGAATGACAGACACACTCACCATCCCTAGTGTTTTTCCATTAGTATGGGGTTTTGCAAACTTTCCCCCACCCCAGGCTAGCCTGGAACTGTGTGATCCTTCTGGTCTCAACTTCACAAGTAACTAGGATTACAGGTGTGAGTTACTGTGGTCCAGCTTCATTAAAAGTTTTTAATTAGAGGAGTGGGATACTTATTAAAAAGTCATATACTTCATTCCTTATTAACTTTAATTATATAAACTTTCAGCATCAATTCTTATAAAAGAACTATAGAGCTGTCATAAAGAACTTTGCTACATCACTGTGCTACTGTCTTCCATTATGTAGTCACAGAAAGATTATCTACCAAACCTAAAAATTCTTCCAGTCTCCATCAACAGCACAGGACATGATTGTAGAGTAAAACTGAGTTTAATGATAGCAGCATTAAATGTCTATGCCAGAGAAGTAAGAATGGTGGCAGTATAAGGGCAAATGCAAATTAAAAATAAAAACATGAATTGCCACCTCAAATGAGGAAACAAAACTTTTCCCTTTTTCTTAGATCATTTACTTTAGAAAACTTGCACTTGTAAGCTCCTTTTTGTTTCTTGGAAACACATGTGATTTGGGGACGAGGGTGGATGCTGGGAATTGAACCCAAGGCCTTTTACATATTGAGTATGAACTTTACCACTGAGCTATGCCCCCAGCCTCTTTAAAAGAAAAAAAAACTTCTTGCAAGCTTTATATCTAGAGAACAGCTCTCTCAAGGACCTGGGGTCCTTACTTTGAAATTAAGACATCAAGGAAGATGGTGCTCGTATTGCTTAGTTTCTGTGGGACGAGGGGATTTTGTCCAGCCCTCTCCTCCCAAGTTGTGAAACCACCTCTGATAATGAAGATATAAAAAGTTTATTTTTCCTTTGATAAAGCCATGCAGCTAACAAAGGTAGTTACTCCAGCTACTAAATGAATATAGGATGAAATATGTTTGACAAATATGTTGTCAACTATTCTTACTTGAGGACTAATAAGTGCTTTTCATGAAAACCTGGATGTACAGGGTTGCATCTGCCTAGAAATATAAAAAGGTGAGATTTCTTTTTATCTTATTAATCTCCTTAGTCACTTGTCTGTGATGTGCATCTTTCTGGTTTAATGCTCATTCAATAATGAAACTGTTTTCTTTCTCTTACCTTTGTGACAAGATTTTCTGGAATAGCAGGAGATTTTGTTTTTAATTATATTTTCCCATCAATAGACGGCTTTCTAACAGGGTGGAAGAAGTAAGGACAGTAAGCAACCATACAAACAGAATGCATTCTTATGAAAAGAAAACATGGTCTGTTATTTCTGTGTCCAAGAAAAAGCTGGTGAATTCCTAGACTGACTAGTTTGGATTCCAGAAGAAAAAAGATCCAAGTTTATATCCTGGCTTTGACAACTACTAGCTTGAACAATACCCTATTCTATATTTTATATAAGACCTAATTTGCTCATTGAGAAAATGGGTATAATAATAATCATAAGGTTGGAAAGAATATTTAAAATCATATTACATATAAAGTCTTATTCAGAATTGTGTATAACCTTGGGCTGTCCTACTTCTGTCTGCCCCTGGATATTGTTTAAAACCATTCTATCTAGAAGGTAGTCCTTAGAACTGCAGCACAAACTGGGGACATTTAGAGATGTAAAGTCTGAACTTTTGAACTATTGAAGCAGAATTTGCATTTAGCAGTCACCATATGGTTCAAGCACAATAAAGGTAGAGAAGCTTTGTCCTAAGGGATTCTATACAGTTATCAAGAATAGGACCATTGACAGAATACTGAGAAAATTTTCTCAAAAGGGAATAATTTTGCTCCCTAAGAAAGACTTAGTAAGGTCTTGAGACAGTTTGGCTGTCACTACTAAAACTGCTACTGAAACCACATATACATAGTCCAGGGGTGCTGTTACACACCCTTCAAGGCACAGGGCAGCTCCACAACAATTATCCAGAAAATGTCAATCATTAGTGTTATGGTTGGAAAACCTTTTTTAATGTGTAGAAACTACATACTACCCATTTGTGTAATCTTTCCTAAATATATGAAAAACTCAATCTGTTAAATCTTTTTGTGGTTTTTCTTCAATTTTTGTTTTTGTTTCATTTTGTTTTATTATTATAGAAAATCTTGACTTGAGTCAAGCTTAAAATGATTCTAGGGAATTATAATTATTTCCAGATATATTCTGGAAAGTCTATTCTAGTTCAAATGCACTGCATAACAGATTCCTTGACATGACATGACAGCATGAGTAGTCAAACATAACTCAATCCACTCTCAGAAATTGCTAAAGATACTTGAGAAAGGTCAAATTGAAAATGGCAATTTTAAAGAAGTAAATGAGAAGGGAGTGTGTAGCTTATATTAGAAAGGGAATAAATTAGTCACTAGCTGTAAGAATTAAAAGAAATATGGACAGAGGTTTTAAAAGGTGTGGGATTGGGAGACCATCTGATTGACTGACTATGAGAAACCACTGAATAATTAAAAGAGGATAAGAAGCTAAAAGACTTCTTAGAAAATAGTAATTGTTACCTATTATTTATCTATTTTGTTTATTGGTTTTCTTAAGGTCTAAAATGTGGAACCCAATTGTATTTTCTTTAGCATTATAGCAGAAAGATAATCAAATGTACGTGCCAAATAGGCTGAGATGCAGAACTGAAACTTCACTGAGAGGTGAAGAGTGGAAATAAAATATCTGGTATTTGTTCATTAAATATTTATGAAATATTTAAAAGTACCAGAAAGAGTTCAAAGAACTTCTTTATATTTCAGATGAGCTATGGTGCTGAAAACACAGAACAGAAGGAATCTTTGCATGAATTAAAGAAAAGTAGATCTTATTCATACAACATTTTTAGGAATGGACTTAATTATAATGTGTAATAATTCAGTTATTCATCAGATGTTTACAGAGGACAGACCACAAGTCATTCAAATTGATGGGCACTGGGGCTAAAAATACAATTAAGTTAAAGATTCCACTCTTGAGGGTGTTATTGTCCAACTTTTGAGATGGGTACAGAAACAGACTGTCATCTAATCATTGTCATGTATCTTGTTAAGTTGACTAGTAATTTGTTTAGAATATTATATAGGAATAGGACACAGCAGAGCTGTGAAGAAGAATGAAAAGGGAGGTAGATGGGTAAAGAGGAGTGCCAACAGGAAATTGGTGAATAATTTAGATGCTCAATGACAAACATTTTAAATAGTGGAAGTAGGGATACAGATGGCAGCAGAATTACGTTTTATGTTCTTATTATTTATCTTCTGAATCCTTAGTTACTTTTGAATAATTGTCTAATGTTTTTCTATGAAATAGATTTTTACCAATTAAGCAAGATTCTTTCTTTCTTCTTTCATTTTTTGGCAGTAGTGGAGTTTGAACTGTTGGCCTCAGTCTTGGTAGGCATGTGCTCGACCACTTAGGCATGCCCCCAGATAAGCAGGATTCTTTGTACAGATGTTTGGTTATAAAGGAATATAACAGCTACATAAATTTAACTCAAAATCCTCAAAATTTAAGATTATTAATAAAGATTTTGCACATATTTCATGTACAACACATATACAACTATTTTTCCATGTGCTGTATCATGATGAATCTTCCTATTCAAAAAACATCTGTGCAGTTAGAAACATTTATTACTATATTCTATTCCAATGTGGTTTTGAAAAATGTTTTTCATGATTTTTAAAAATAGTAGTTGTGCTATATTTATTTTGTTGATGGTAGGTTTTTGAGACAGGGTCTTGCTATGTAGCCCAGGCTAGCCTCGAATTTACAATCCTCCTACCTCAACCCCTCAAATGCTAGGATTATAGTGACACTTAAAAACAAATTGACCCATGAACTTTGTATTTAAATTCCAATGTAATTCATTGGGTTACTTTAGCACTATAAGTCTGTAATTGTGACCACTATTTAAAAGTGCATGGATTCTATGCTTTGGACTATTTAATTTTCTTTTAAATTTTGTTCTCTCTTGATAAGAATTAACTTCCCATGCATAACAAATTATCACACAAATACTGGCTGACCTATCTTAATTTCACTCCTTCAATAGTGTGATGTCAGTCCATCCATCTTTACACCAGAATTTATAAAGGAGTACTCTTCCAGGCCATCTCATAATCTTCTGAATCAGTTTATTGAGGAAAGAACAGCATGGGATTTGAGAGTGCTAAATAAAATTGTGTACACACACAAAAAAATCACATTTTTTAACATTTTGAAATTATTTTTTAATCATATATATTCTAATTTATGCAACTTGGAAGACACTATAAAACTTTAAACAAAACTTTTGTTTCAACTTTATTCGTAATGGACACTGATTCACTCATAGATTATATCTGCATAGTAAAACCTCCATTATAAATGGCCATACATAGTTGCAGATAAAACTTCCACAGTTTATATCACATTATAATGGCAATGTGAGTGAAAATTTTATTCACCAGAATTTCAGAGAAGCAGACCACCTCTCTTTGAAAAAAGCTGTCAAAGACAGAAATAAAACTCTAGTTCCAGGAAGGTCAGTGCTGGGATTGCAAACGAAAAGCAAGAGATGTGCTGAGTCTCAAACGAAAAGAGTCAAAAGGTGGCAGAAAGCAGTACACTGAAAGACACAGTGCCATATGCTTTCACAGAGTCTGGCCATTAGGACCCCCACCGCCCCACACACTCCCATGGAGCTGAATGAACTCCCAGAAACATACAACCTACCAAGATTGAATGATGAAGGCATAGAACATCTGAACAGAACAACAATGAATAAAAGAGGAAGGAATTTGTAACAAAAAGTCTCCTATCAAAGAAAAGCCAAGACCTGATGGTTTCACTGCTGAATTCTATCAAACATTTAAAGAAGAATAAATTCCAATCCTTCTTAAACTGTTCCAATTAAAGAGAAGGAAGGATTTACAAAGCCATTTTTCAAGGTCAACATTACCTTGATGCCAAAGCCACTACAAGAAAAGAAAATACAGGTCAATATTCATCTCTTGTATTATGCACCTCTCCACTTGATTATTTCTTTCAGGTATTGTATGGGTTTCTTCTTTCCTGAGTGTACTAACAACATTAATTTTCTATGGGGCTCTAACTTCAAAGTATTTCTTATCTAACTGCATTTGTCCTGTATCATCTTACCCACATTGTTTTAATTTGTCTATATTCCATGACTCCTAAATATTCTCATTTATCTCCTAGACATCTCTGTATTACAGTCAAAGTCTGTTTCAAACATATCAAGTGTCATATTTCTATATTACAGTAAAATGAAACAGTAATACAACATATACCTAAGCTACTTGGGAGTTTAAAAATGACATTTTCAAGAGAATTTGACAGAAAGAATTTGTTAAAATAATTTGTTAATAACTCTCCAGCTTTGAGTTTCTCTCAATACAAATTAATGGTTAAAGATTTCCCTGTCATTGGAAGAGATTAAAAACACAGAAAACAAGGAAATTCATGACAAAAGTTGGACATGAGTTATTATCTTTATAACACTGACATCAATATTTCTTTGTTGTGTTATATCTTACAAGTGAAATACTTTGACATTTTCCAGGGCTAGCATTTGGTCTGGGAGGAAAATAAATGGTTTTCCTTTATTGAAAGGTAGCAGTACATGTCCTGGTACATTGGTTTTCTAAAGTCACCCAATGGTCATGGGATAAAAGATTACAGATAAAATAAGAATACCAGTTTTGTATTTAGAGTTGGCTGACCTTATTTCTGAATATCTAATTCAATCCACATACTTCCTACTTTGTCGAATCTTGAACCAATGAAGTGAATAATAAAATTGGTTTCCTCAAATAAATTATAGGATGTGTTAAGTTTTAGTGAAGTTTGTTAACATCTTCATTTATACAAGAGCAGCGTCACTTGAATTTTACTTGTATTTATATACACAGTAAATTCATGTGTAAGATTGTGTATATTTATGCAGTATTTAAGTTTTTTTATATGCATACTTTCTGGAATAGCTAAATTTAGCTAAATGACATATGCACTATCTCCAGTGCTTACTGTGTTTTGGAATAATATTTAAAATATCTCAATATGGAATTACCACCATGAAATCCCCTTGTATTATTAATGTATGCTAATTTAAAAATAAAAAAAATTTTAAAATAAATAAAATCAGTAATTTTCAATTAAATAATAAGTTGTTATCAACTGTAATCACCAGGTTGTACAACAGATCTCCTGAACATCATTGCTTTTTCTTTTCTTTTTCCTTATTTTGTGTTGGTATTGAGCTTCATGCTTGCTAGGCAAGTGCTCTACAGCTTGAGCCACACCTCTAACCCTTTTGCTCTGGTTATTTTGGAGGTAGGGTCCCACTTCTTGCCCCAGGCCAGCATGGACCATGATCCTCCTATTTATGTTTTCTGCTGTTGCTGGCATGACAGGTACCATGCCCAGCTACTGACTGAGAGGGAATCTTGCAAATTTTTTGCTTGAGCTGGCCTTGAACCATGATGATCCTCCCATTCTCTGCCTTCCAAATAGCTATGATTACAAATGTAAGCTACCATGCCGTGCTATTCCCTTTAATTAACTAAAATTTTCTATACTTTAACCAACATCTCCCCAACCCACCACCCTGCACCCCAGTCCCTAGTAACCATCATTCTATTCTCTGTTTCTACAAGTTTGATTTCTTTAGATTCTGTATAGAGATGAGATCATGATATTTATCTTGCTGTGCCTGGCTTATGCTGCTTAGCTTAACATCCTCCACAGATTCATCCACGTTATCACAAGTAACAGGAATTCTTTATTAAGGTGAATGATACTCTCTTTTTTTTCTTTTTTGAACTCAGGGTCTTATCCTTGCTAGGCAAACACTCTACTACTCAAGTCACACCAGCCTTTCTTGCTTTAGTTATTTTTTAGATAGGGTCTCACAATTTTTCCCTTTTCCCTGGAGCCAGCCTCCAACCTAGATCTTTTCTATCTCCATCTCCTAAGTAGCTAGGATTACAGGCATAATCCATCATTCCCAGCCTGAATGATATTCTCTATGTATTTATACAACATTTTCTTTATCCATTCATGCACTGATAAGACACTTAGTTTGTTGTAAATATTACTTCAATAAGAGCAGGATGTATATATTACTTTGAAATAGTAATTTTGTTTACTTGGTTATATACCCATAAGTGAGAATTCTGGATCATATGATAGTTCTAATTTTAATTTTTTGAGGAATTGTCAGTTTATCAAAATGGCTGCACTAATTTCCATGAATAGTCTTTCAACATTCCCTTTTCTCCACATCCTTCCAATGTTTATCTCTTGTCTCTTGTAAAATAATAGCTATCCATACTACCAGGTGTGAGTTTTTTTCTTCTTTTGTATAAAACCATCACATTTGAATTTTAATTCTAAACTCCTTACATTCACCATACCTATATATTGCTCTTTATCTACTTAGCAATGTGACCTCAGTGCCTATGATACTGCTTAATATCTGCTGTTTGAAAGAATGTGGGAAGAAATATGAGAAAGAATCTTACCTCCTTTCTATAGCACCTTCAGATTATAGGACCTAGCACTAGCATGATGTTTACTTCTATTTTTATAGTAAGTCTCCACTAATTTAGTCTGGGTGATACGTACATTTTAGGTGTTCTTCTAACATTTTGACTTTTGAATATATTTCCTTTACAGAACTTTTATTCATATATTTATATAAGTTCATCAGAAAATAAGCTCCTTAAAAGCAGGGAGTATAGCTTAGTGCTCCTTGTAGCACTAGTACCACAGTGCTTTCAGGTTTAGAGTGATCTCTACATGCTTGAAAAGTATGACAACTCAAATAGAACCACATTTCTATTCATTATCTTTATCCTTGGTCTAGTGGCTGCTGTCTACGAGTATATGAGGAAATTGAGGGGAATCTTTATTCATTACACTAACACTATCTAATATAGTTCTTCTTGGATTATATTTGTACTTTCCTGTGTGTTGTTTATTAAATTATATTTGTTCCACATAAATAATTTCCTCAAATAGGCTTCAAATTTTCTTTAAGGTAATCAAATGTATTTTTGCACATTCATATACACATATACATCCTCAGCTGTATTTGGCTCATGTTCAAAATTAAAAAGGATTGCTCAATAAAGAAGTGTGTGACAAGCTAACAGAGTGCCTTTAAATGCAAAATTACTGGAACAAAAGTCAGTGTTTACTGATTTGAATCCAGCTGTACCCACAGACCCATCCCATGACTTCTCTGGACCTCTTTTCTGCTTCTGGTGAAATTAGAAGAGCTTCTTCCTCTGATATTCTTGGGATCTAGTTACTGGGAAAGTCATGTGTGGTTAATGGCAATGTACCAAATATCTAAGTTTTAAAATGACAAATGGGTTATGAAACCATATTTTCCTACCTTATAATGATATGGAAAGAAAGGAAATATCAGAAAGGAAAATAGTAGCAGAAACATGGGCTATATAAGCATAGTGAATATTTAATTTTTCTTTCATTTTAATACATTTTATTTGACCCAAAATATCCAAAATATTACCTCTTAACATGTAATCTACATAATAATTGCTGATGAAAACTTTACATTTTTTTTCATACTATGTCTTCAAAAGTCCACATTGTAGGCACTGGCCACATTTCTAGTGCTCAATAGCCACATGTGGTTAGCAACAGTCCTGGATGGCAGAGATCTAATCCCTACCCCAGAACTTGAGACAAGCCTTATCTTTTGCTTGACATGAATGCCACTCAAACCATTACCCATGGGAATGCTGCCATTCAAAGACCCAGATTCATAGCCCATGTTCTCTACAAAATCTTCCCAGGTTTTCTCAACTAAACTTCATCTTTCTCTTCTCTCATATTACCATAACCATTATTCTATTATATATTTTTTAATGTTTTGAACAGATAATATATTCATTTGTTTCAAACTTGGAAAGGTACCAATACCTAAGCACACAACATTTCCACTCTGCCAATCTTGGCCATCCTAATAATTTTCTGTAGAGGCAACCAAGGTTGTTAGATTTTTTTGTGTGTATCCATGTAGATAAATCTTACATACATATACAAATACATATGTAAACACATTTCTCTTCCCTATTCTTTTCAAAGAAATGTCAGCGTACTAAACATATTGTTTGTATCTTACATTTTTGATTTAATAATCTGCCTTAGAGATCATTTCATATGAAACAAAATAAAAGTGTTCCATTGAACTTTCTACTAGGACTTTGGAAACCTCCTCTTTTAAATCTCTGTTCAATATTAGGAATATGGGTACAATTATCTCAGAAATGGAAGACGAACTGGTGGAGAAGCAATGGGTAGGGGCAAGATGTCACAAGTATGACATCATCTGAGATATTTGTTATGAATGTAAAACAAGTGGATTTGTAGTTAGTAGAGGACACAGAATGATGAGACAGTATCTACAGAATGATGGTGGCTTTAGAATATTATAAGCTAAGCAAAATTACTGGTACAAATGAAATAAGCAGAGTTGTAATAGAAAAGAAGGATAAGCATGTAAGTATGTTTTTAGAGAAGAGGAAAGAGCAAATTGCTCCATACCTTACAGAGAAGTAATTCAGAGCGACTATTGGAGAGTCACAGAAATAAACAGACATTGTTGTTGGATTCTCACACTCTCAGAAGTAAAAACACAGCAAGAAAAAACTGAAACAGTTCCTGCTAAAGACAAGAAATCCTGGTTGTTAAGGAAAATGAAAGAATTTACTAAAATTCGAACAAGTGCCAGGCCAATCTGAGAAGCAGATAGGAAAATGGGAAAAGCATAATTTCTTCATAGCAGTGAAACATCTCAAGTAATGAGATGTTAAAAATATAGTCACATGTGTAGTAAATGTTTCAAAGATTTCTACCTGAAATTATAAGGAGTTTTAATATCTTGAAACTTAAACATTAACTCCTCAGCTAACCAGCGTATTTGGGTTGCCAAAATAATCCATCTTCAGTAATTACAGATGCCTAGAAATTAGCATCTAGTTCAAAGATCTCAAATTTGTAACATTTGGGCAAAAATCAGATATGCTTGGGTTTTGTTAGCTGACACAATGTTTTCAAACAGTTTAAATTTGTTGTAAATACATAAAAAAATTTTCAAAAAGTATAAGTAAATACATACTTTACATGCCAAATTAGATTGGAGTTGAGTATTAACTTTTCCCTTCAGACCAGGCTTTACTTTGAGGAAAGTCACAGTTCTCATGATACTTATTTTCCTTAAACCTGAATCTACTTTAGGCACTGATATTACCTGCACAGTCTCTATAGTTATTTCATCTTGTGACTTTTGAAAACATAGATACCATATAAATACAAATTCACTTTCCAAATTATTGCTGACTTTATAAGTTGGAATAAATATGGCTATTATTATTTTATGGATGTAGAAAACTTTGAAAGAAGAAATTAAATGCTTATGAAAGTTACCATTATTAAACGGAAAAACTGAGCTTCCCATTATGTCACATACTCTTACATATGATTAAACTCATTTTTACTGTCAACAAATTGTAAAGAATGGGTATAATAAACATGATTGTTTCTTATATCAAATTTTAATTAGCATACAAAATTTTCATTTTAGATACTTACTCAAGATATTTTAAACTAGAAAGGACATTGAAGTGTCCCTAAGAGAAATAAAACCTACTTTGAACCATGAGCTACACAAACACATAACATAGATAAGTTTATAACATCCTTATTTCATGTTATCATGTTCTAAATCAACCCAAGTGGAAGTTCCCCAGGAATACATGACATAAAAATGGATGATTTCTAATCATTGTGACTTCTTAGAATTCAAATCCCTTTTAGGTATTTTAAACCACAGAATTACCATATAATGGAGGAACAAGGTTTAAATAGTGCTGCAATAACTTGTTTCAAGTCTCCCACTACTACCTGGACTCCTTATTTTCCTCCTAGAAACAGGTAATATTTTCATTTCATTGTATATACCAAAAAATATTGTAAACCTAAAAAAATTTTAAAGCAATCAATACCACTGTACCATAATTTGCTTTGAGAAATTATTTTATAACTAACATAAATTAATTATGTATCTCATTTTGGTGCTACAGAATAGAACTAACATATAGACACTGGAAACTTTACTCCTCCATCTTATTTTCAGAAATCCAAAGTACTGAGTATTTGGTGAGGGCTCACTGTTCTTTGTTCTGGAACCAGACATCAAATTATTTACCTAACAGCTTTCTGTGAAGTCTAGGAATAGTACTTGTACCTAGCACAATGTCCGAGATAGAGCAGAAGCTTAGCAGTTGTGCCTATTTCTGTATTTCTCATTTACCAACATAATAAAAGCATTTCTTTAACTCTCAGTTAACATTTGTCCATGTTCCAGTTTCTTTCATTCATGGAATATACAATGTCTGACAAAAATTGACTTAAAGATCCATAAATAATATATTCATTTCAGATATTAAAAATAAATAATACAATTATCTTTATTATTTTTAAACATTTCCATGAAATACTTATAAAATGAATATCATATGCATAAAGATAATTTTGTTATATGAAAGTAAATATGTCTGAGATATTTTAATAAAGTGAGAGAATAACAGTAAATTTAGTCAATGCAAATCTTTTTCTTGAGATAGAAAATAATGCTGTTGAATGCACAATATCTAGATATATATATTTATGTGTCATTTGACATATTTAATGCTGTTTGAGAAAAATATGATTTAAAATAATACTTGTAGACTGTAAAGAGGAAGAAACTATTACACAGCAAAAAGTGTTTACCATAACTTTGTTTTCAGTATTTTTGTTTACCTATATTAAAAGTTCAATTGATATGTGATCAAAACCCTTATGGAACTGTATGTAGTGTTAGTGACTTATTGAGCTGGACAGGAATCTTAGTAATCAAAGAAAGTTTCTCACTACCTGTTTGTGTAACATGAATATACAGCGGCTTGCTTGAGCTCCACCTCCCATTTCTAGGTTGATCTGCCACTGGAGGGAATCCTGATGTCCAACATGAATCACAAATGAGTTCATGCTTTTCCTGTTGTTTTATATTTCTTTCTTTTTCCCTTTTTCTTTCTTGCAGTACTAGGGTTTGGACTGAGGGTTTGGCATTTACTAAGTAGGTGCTCTATCCCTTGAGCCATACCCCCAGCCCTTTCTGCTTTAATTATTTTTCAAGTTGAGTCTCACAGCATTTTTTTTTTTACCCAGGCCAGCCTTGAACTCCTATTTATGCCTATGATGACAGGTGCACGCCACTGCACTCAGCTTTATTGGTTTAGTTTACATGGGGTCTTGGTAACTTTTGGCTCGGGCTGGCCTCAAACCACAGTTATCCTGATCTCTGCCTCCTGAGTAGCTTGGCTTGCAGGTGTGAACCACCACACCCTACCTGTACTTTGTATTTTTGGTCATTGTTCTCCCCAAGATTGAAGAATTGATATAAATCATATGGCCTAATAGATTATACCTGTTAGATATATCTTTGTATATCTCTAGATCTAAAATAGTATGTGGTAGAAAATATTTACTGAATAAGTTAGTAAAAAAAACGAATTATATATGAACCAACAGTCTTACTAATTTATTATGACTAGAAGGACTGTCCACATTTTAGAAGTCAAGATTTTCTATTATGTACTGTTAATAAAGTTTCTCCTTATAAAGAACTTGCCATATTCATGCCCCCATATTTATCAAATTGATCAGCTTTTGTCAGCCTTGTTTTCTATTTACCTAGTATCTGAGACAAAGATAAATTAATGCACAATTAAGTTCAAAGACTTATGACTTTAAAGAATAAGAATATTATTCACATGTCTATTTTACAGGTCACAGTAACCATGAAGTTCTTCATTGTTACTTTCAGCCTTTTGGCTATTGCTTTTGCAAATCATGTAAGTATTATGGGACATTTATAAGAATGTTTTTATTTAAATATAAGAAGAGTAAACCTGTCATACAGATGGTGGCAGGAATGGGTCACAAGAAATACAGATTAAATGTGTTGACTTTTAAGCCTTAACCAAAGACAGTACTGGTTATACAAGATATGCTTCTTATGAGATGTCCTACTTGTCACATTAGGGAGATTTTTAATTATAGGTTAACATGTATAACTATCCTTCTACATCTGACTTAAGAATTTGCCTGGGAACTATTTTCACTCCCCTGTCTTATTACTCTGCAGGCGCAACAAAACCACTGATAAAAACGCAGATTTCAAAACCATTTCTAAAACAAATGACAAATCACCATTCTTGATTATAATAGTTCAGAATCTAAAATGATTAGACAGGAAACAAAAGTAACTGTAAATTACTTGCCAAATAACCAAAGCAATCCCTTAACTTCTCAAAGTATAGTATTCTTCCAGTGAAAATATTATAATAATCTTATAATTAAATGACAAAAGATGGAGCATTTTTTAAAACACACATGTAATAAACTATTCTCTTCCTTGAAAGTAACTCATATATTATTTTTTCCATATTCCTTCCCACTACCCAATATCTCACCCCTCAAAAGTAATACCATTTTGTTAGAGTGATCAGAATTCTTTGCTTCCTTCGTGTCTCCAACACCTCACACAAAAAGTACAAGTGTTTGTTATTTCTAAAATTTAGAGCCAATTCAAGGACAAATATTGGATAAGAATTCTAGTTAGGTGACTAGAAAAACAATATTTCAGTGATCATTCTCATACCAAGCTTCATTGTGCTGTCTTGACCACCCTCTTCCTTTTTCTCTATTCAGTAATTGTTCTGTCTTTCCTCTAAATAGAAGTTTTATTTAACTAAAACTAGAGGTTTCACTAGCACGTGACAGATCACATATAATGTATAACAACATACATGATATGTTAGATTTTGTCCCTGTTTACTTCTATTGGGATTTGAAGTATAAAGTTGAGTTTTTATGAAATTGTCTAGATCAAAACAATTAATTTAATCTTCACCTTTTCCACTACTTGACAGATCACCCACCTTGTGTTCTTCATTCTAACTAATAGCATAAAATAAATGAGATCAATAAGACATTAAAATCTTTTAAGATTCTGTGGTATATCTATACATGTATCATATTAAACTGTGATACAATTAACACTTAGAAACCAACAATTGTGATAGTATTAACACTTAGAAACCAAGAACTGAACTACTTCGTAAAACTAAGAATTATCTTAAGCCACAACAAAATTTATGTGAAGCAGAAATCACTTGCTTATTAATGTTGCATTAAGAATGTTGTTAAAGGGGGCTGAGAGTGGCTCAATGGTAGAGTGCCCACCTAGCCAGAACTGGTGTTCAAACCCCAGTATCACACACAAGAAAAGAATGGTGTTTAGGAACTTCATTAAACTAAAGGTTTCTGGAAACATATGTGTAAAATTCCCTTACCACCAAAAAAACAAAACAAAACAGGGTGATAGCCTCACATTTTAAATAAGCCATAAAAGTGAAATTTTTAATTTTGTTTTTTATTTAGATGGAGCAACAATCCTCCAGTGAGGTAAGACACCTTAATTTGAATACAAAATCCTTTCATCTCATAAACACACAATATGCCCTAAAATGAGAAGTGTGTGTGTATGTGTGTGATTGTGTGTGTGTGTGTGTGTGTGTGTGCGCGCGCGTGTGTATGCACACTTACCATTCTACATTTCTGGAATAAAGACTCATGCTCCTCTGAATCCAGGGCATGAGTGAGTAACACATGCCCAAAGTAACCTTCAGTGTCAACTAAGTGCTGTCTTGTTTTTCTATGATATGTTTCATGTCTTTTTTTAAAAAAGAAGAAAGTCAGAAAAGGAAAAAAAAGAAATTGGAAATGATGCAGAGGAAATACAAAATCTTTTCTCTCTTTTTTGTGTTTGATGTTTGAACAATTTTTGTTTCAGTTATTTGTAACCCAAAATAAGGTACAGAATAAGTTAGTTATATGGAATATGAAAAGTTAATTACATAAAGAGTGAAACTTCAATAAAGTTTATTCTGCAATTACAGCAAATATCACTGGGTGATGGGTATAGATTGAAACTTTATAGCTAGAAACACACAATTGAGGTAAACAAGTAACTTTTTTCCCTCCTTCTCTAAGGAATCTGTCAACATCTCCCAGGAAGTAAGTCCTAACTTGTTAAATTAAACATATTTTAACTTTTTTATTTAAACAAAATTGTAAAATAAACTTTTGCTTTATAGAAGTTTAAGCAAGAGAAGAATGTGGTCATTCTTCCCAGTGAGGTAAAATTTGATTACTTTAATCTATTAATTTTTGAAGAGATGTGTTTCCATCAAACTATGTCATATTCTCACTTCACAAAAAGTAACTATTTTTAACTGTAACTGTGAAAATAATGATCTTTTCATTTCTCTATTAAACTTTTATGGAGACGTCTAATATGAAGGGGTCCAAAGAAAAAATATTTTACCTATGCTAATAAAGTAAAGCAGAAAGTATTTGAAATTCTTCTGAATAGCACATTGTCTTTCCTTTTCCTCTCCTATTCTGCATTCTTTGTTCACAAAATAGTGTTTTCTTTGTTATCACAGTATGCCAAAAGTATTATATTGCAATTCATTAAATAATATGTCACTCTTCATTTTTTTCTTTTCAGGAGAACATTTGCTCCACACTCTGCCAGGTATAGATTGATTTGTCATCTATAGCACAGCATAAAGCAAAAACACTGTCTTACTTTGAGTCTAATTGAAATCAATCTGGATTTGTGAAATATACTTCAAGTCAATCAAATTTATAAAGACAGATTATTTATAAAGAAAAAGGCGCAAATTACATCCTGATATATTTTGCATAAATCAACTAATACACTTTATTCCCAGATTCCATCTGGACTGGAGAATTTGTCATTTAGTGGTCTTCATTCTTAAAAGACTCCATTTTTTTACATTTTCTTTCTCTCTCTCTCTCATTTTCCTATTTAGGTAAATGTGCAATGTTTCTCTTAAAATTGCTCATATACATTTAGCTCAATATGTTCAGAACAGTATATATTACCAAAACCAAACATGTGGGCTGGCATAGTGGCTCAAGTGATAGAGTATCTGCCTAACAAGTATGAGGCTCTGAGTTCAAATCCCAGTACCACCAAAAATTAAATAAATAAAACCACATTAGTTGTCTTAGTGATATATTTTTCCTAGTAGAGAATGAAACAAATAGAATGAAATTTACCCATGCAATGCCTAAATTAATCTTTTGTTGTCATTCACTCATTTGACAAACACATATTGAAGAAAACTTGTCTCTGGCTCTGAGGTACAATGAATACACAGGCAAAATCGCACCTCTGATGTTCACATTCCAGTTTAATACTGGTTATACGTTTTATTAACAAATGGGAAATTGTAACGTAATTCAACAAAACTCAGTAAATGTATTCTTATGCTTCACTTCATGGAAGATTTTTTTCCCTTTATGTTTTGAAGAAAATACTTTGTAAAAATGCTGCAGAGAAAATTAATCTAATTACTTTTTTCTTTATTTAAGGAAACCACAAAGAATGCACCAGAAATGGTAAGAACTTTTTATTTATTTGAACAATGTTGATTCTCATTTTCATATGAGAAATAGTGGCATATGGGGACATCTATAAATTTCCTCTTTAAATAAAGTAGAACATCATTTGTATGTTTCTCTAAAAAGTGACAATTTCTCCCTTCTCACTTTAATATCCACCTAAGTTAGTCCATATTTTCTTGATATACTCTATTTGATAAGTTGCTTTTTATCTTTTACTTCTTTAGCAAAGATGATTAATAATTAAGTAAAAAAAGTTTTTTATTTCAATCTATTACCATGCAGATAATATGGTACCTATCTAAAATAACCTTCAACATTAAAGAAATAATGGTGGGGATTTCATGTTAACAGATTTTGATTATTAATTATTATTTTTCAAGGAGTCTTCTAGCATCTCATCTAGTGAGGTAAGAGATTACTTTCTTTTAACATCAAAAAGTAAGTTCATCCAGAAAGAGCATATCTCTAGCAATTAGATTGTACAAGAAGTTCCTACCCAAACTTAATGCTATTTTAGAGAAATTAAAATTGGCTATCTGCACAGTGTACATTGGTTTCCGGTGTGTAGTGCTCATTGACAGTGTGTATCAGATATCTGAATGCAACGTCAATTGCATTCTAAATCAAGCCAGGGTCGGGAGTTTGCCATTTGCCTGCAGCACTGTTTTATCCTAAGAAAGCTCAAACTATTGCATAGATTAGCAGTGCATCTCAACCAACAGCATCGACATTAGCTGGGTGGGCTGATCCATGTTTAAATCTGGAAATTTAGGTATAATGGGTGAATGAGAGCTTGGATTAGGCGTTGTGTAGGTCACTTGTACAAGAAACATCTACTGTGGTAGAAATATCCAAGCAATAAGCATGACAAGAAAAGGTACCCGGGAAAGGAGGAAGCATAGTGACATAGCCCTGAGCCTGGCAGCTCTAAGACAGCTTGAAGTTCTCTTACTTAGTGCCTGCGAGCCATACTTCACCTTCTCTCCAAATTGCAAGAGCCAGTTTCAAATGGAGAGTCAGCGACCACTTAAAAGTAACATTTTTGTCCCCTAGGAGTATGCAAGATTTAGTTTGCCACACACCTCACCAGGCCAGTTACGTGATATTTTGAGTTACTTGCCTATAGGCATTTAATATTGTATAAAATAGAGAGAATTAATGAAAACTTTTAAACTAAACATATTTCAGCCATTTCTATTATTTTGACAGAATTATAACTCTGGTGTTTTTTAAATTTATTTTATTTTAATGTATTTAATTTAATTTATTAAATTCCTAATAAATGATATAATTTCTCAGTCGCAATGGACTTGGTTCTAAATATTTAATTAACTTCATTTAATAACCTAGTGTGACTTAAGGTTAAATTATGCAAATAATGTTAATTCTTCATTCCTAAGGAATCTGCTGAAGTTCCCACCGAGGTAAGTAACTTTCACTCAAATAATATAAACTTAATGATTGGTGAAATAAGATAAAAATTCATATTTATGTGTATTTTAATATCAGGTTTCTTACCACAAATTTAAGCTCACTGTGGAAGAAAAGCACTACTTAAAACTTGTGAATTTCTCACAGAAATTATAATTTCAAGTACATCGTCATATTGTGGTTGCTTTTTCTTTAACCTGTTCCCACAATTCACGCCATCCTAATGAGATATTTGCCTCCCAAATTTGTAAGAAGTAAATATTTTTCATTGTTCTGATTTCCAACTACTAAGTTGACAAATATATGTTGACTTATATTTTAAGAAAATAAATACTGAAAATTATCATACTGAATTTGAAGAAATTAGATACCAGTGCAGTCTTTTTGTTGTTGTTGTTTATTTACATGTTCATACATTGTTTGGGTCATTTCTTCTACCCTACGCCCCTCCCCCACGCTCCTCCCTTCCCCTCCTCAGTTTCAGGCAGGTCCCATTCTGCCCTTATCACTGATTTTGTTGAAGAAAGGACATAAGCATAATAAGAAAGACAAAGTGTTTTTGCTAGTTGAGTTAAGGATAGCTTTACAGAAAGATTCCTACTATTTTTTCATGTACCCATGTGTTACAACCCATGTTGATTTAACTCTAACTGATCTTTACCTTGGTTCCTGATCCCCTGCTCATGATAACCTGTCGTTTTAAGGTTTCTGTATTAGTTCCTCTGGAGTGGGGACATAAAACGCTTTCATGTTTTGGGTTTTCTACCTATTCCTGTATCTCCCGTATTTGCTCTCCCTTTGTTATGTGCTCCAAGTCCAACCACATTGCTGCATTTTTCCTAGATCTAAAGTCCACATATGAGGGAGAACATACGATTTTTGGTCTTCTGGGCCTGGCTGACCTCGCTCAGAATGAGGTTCTCCAATTCCATCCATTTACCTGCAAATGATAAGATTTCATTTTTCTTCATGGCTGAGTGAAATTCCATTGTGTACAAATACCACATTTTCTTGATCCATTCATCAGTAGTGGGGCATCTTGGTTGTTTCCATAACTTAGCTATTGTGAATAGTGCTGCAATAAACATGGGTGTGCGGGTGCCTCTGGAGTAAGCCAAGTTGCATTCCTTTGGGTATATCCCCAGGAGTGGGATTGCTGGATCATATGGCAGGTTTATGCTTAGATTTTTAGGAAGTGCAGTCTTAATCATATTATTGCTTATAAACTTCTTTGAAAGTAGCATCATAGGCAAATGTCCCAAAAGAAGAGATTTCTAAGGCACATGAGTTCATACAACCCATCTCATGGTCTAGAGAAGTTTGCTATGTGTTCATGGAAATAGCCTAGGTTTTCTAGTCAATTAATTTGTCATCCAACTCTACAAGATACAATTTTCAAACTAAAAATGGAAGAGAAGTATATTTACCCTTCAGATTAATATTAGATGATATGTATTTAAAGTATGTGAAATGCTGCATGGAACATGGTAGATAGATGCATCTAAAAAAGGTAATAGTTCAATTATACTATTTATACACAGAACAGACATTCATTCCAAAACCCTTATGACAGAAGCATTTCCTTTGAACACTTAAAAATAGAAAACTCCAAATAAGACCTCTCTTTTTAGCAAACTTTGATTGCTTGTAGTCCCTCTCATCTTTTATAAAAATGATTCCAATTACATCCTCACTTTATGCCACTCTTAATATAATTATGGATTCCTTTAACAATAGTTCCCAGGCAACTCAAAAGACCCATCGACTTTCTACAAATCTACATCCTTTTACTCTCTATAAGATGAAAAATTCTCCTGAGGAAATACGTCATTATGGTTTCATAGTTAATCTCTTAAGAAACTTTATATAGTCAAATTGTTGTCGAACTTACCACAATGCTATGGCTATACAAACTGCCATATATATTTTAACAGATACAATTGTACATGATTAATTATGCTCAGGGAGATTAAGTAATTTACTCAGGGTCATGAATTCCAGTGCCTGGAGTCAAAGAAATTAAAGTTCAGTTCACTCTGACTCCAAAAGATCAGAATATCTCCTAACACATGTAGAAAAGAAATGAGAAATAGAAATGCATACCTTATAGTTTAAAATTACTTTCCTCTCTTACACAAACTTTTGTTTTTCCACAAAGTTATTTTTCTCTAGAAACTCTACTGAATCATAAAATTTCTTTAATTCTGCAATTGACTATAAATGTAGACATAACTGTGGAAAATTGTATGTACTTAAGGTATGTTTTACTAGGTAATATTACCGCAATTTGTAAATTATGCAATTAAATTTCTAATTCATTTTGTTCTCCCAACATCTGCTTTAGTCAATGGAAGATATAACATATTACAGCAAACATTTATAATTTTTCTTCTCTCTAGAAGAAAAACTCTCAATTTGAACAGAAGTTGAACTTCTTCCAATGTCTCCAGGCTCTTTCTCAAAATCAGATTGCTATGAACCCATGGGATCAGATTAAGATATGTGCCCATCCCATCATTCCTACTCTGGTGAGTTCTGTATTTTAAAAGGGGCAAAGAGGAAATAAGGGTAAAACACACACTCAATTCTAACTTAGAAAGCACACTCGTGAATAAAATTTCATCATCTAGAAACTAAATCTCAAATAATATAGTTTAAATGCAATAACAACAATAGTAACAACAGTGAAAAACAAGTAATTTCATTTATATTCAATATATATGCACTAATTATTTGCTAACATATCACTTTGCTTGGTTCTTCAATTCTTTAATGTAGGAGGAGGCAGAAGTCATCTTCATTTAACAAAAGAATCTTAACATAATATAAGGAAGTATGAGGAATTAATTGCTCAAATTCATATAAAATTTTCCACTTTATGTCATGAAATGGTTGTCTCAAAAGCATTTTCAGTTTATTTTAAGGACTAAATGACAATTTCTCTTTGGCCTTTTGGTCAGAACATAAAATTTAAACCTTTTTTTTTTTTTTTAACAGAACAGGGAACAGTTTTCCACCAGTGAGGTCAAAGCATTTCACTATTAATTCCCTTGGCCCCAGGCTTTAGTATTCATGACCCTGTCTAAATTACTTAATCTTCCTGAGCACAATTCAGCAAGATGCTATACACTGTGCTAGACAATCTTTATCCTCATTTTTAAGTAATAAATCTAAATTAAAAGAATCTGGGAGAACTGCAATGACAGCCTTATAAGAAAACTTTGAAAGGACACACCAAAAACGTACACATCCAAGAACTCAAGGAGTAGATCTGTGTTAGCAGAAATGTGAAAGTACTTCTTTCTTTTTCATAAAGTCACCTATGAATATTGCTATCACACCAGGAAATAGAGTGTGCATCAGAAATCTTGTAAACAGATATGAGGAAAAGGACTTCACTGTGTAATCCTAGAAAAAGGATTCTAGGTCTTCCAGATCCATACAAAGTGCTATTTTTTAAACGTCTTATTGCATTTGAGAGATAACTAAGGACATTTTTAATGCTTCTCAACAACCTTGTTTATGTTTTTTATTTTGTTTTGTTTTGTTTTGAGTCAGTGTCTTACTGTATAGTTCAGGCTGACCTTGAATCACAATCTTCTTGCTTTGGACTTTTGAGTCCTGTGGTTACAGGCATGAGCCATCATGCCTAGTTTAATTCCTACTTATTTCATCTATGAGAATGATTAAAAGTGCATGGTGAAAAAAAATAACAATTACATAAATAAGTAATTATATTATTGCTAATTTTTAAGGAATCTGCCAGCTTCTCTCAGGAAGTAAGTCAAAACTGTATTAAATATATTTAGGAAATTACTTATTGTTTTACTACTAATTTTTCTTTGCAACAACAAAAATTTATTTATTTCATAGCAATATAAGCAGAAAAAGGACATGGTTGAGCACACCAGACAGGTAAATTTTACTTATTCATTGGTTCATTGATGAGATATATCTTACACATACTTAGGTTATGTTTATCAGTTTCATTCCTTGTTTCTTTTTAAATTTCTAATTGTGGAAGAGGTGATGTTTCTTTGATTTACATGAATGTAAATCACATGAAGACGGTCCTGAGAAGACATTCTTGTACATCATTTGTAAACTATATTGTCAAAGTTAGAAATTAGTGAAAGGACTTCTTGCTAAAAGACCAATCATCTTTTGATCATCATTCAGTTGAAAGACTGCCAGAGATGCTAGGAAAGTATTAACACTTCTATTGAATCAAAAGAAACACATATTTTATTCCTTCCCAAGAATAAAATTCCTCAATTCAAACCTGTGGAGACCTTCATTCTCAAACCCCAGTGGTGCCACAATTGGATTATACTGCTTTTGAGCAAAATTTCAGGCAGAGGAGATTTAGAAATAGTATTTAATATCAAATCATATTTAATTCATAGAATTTCTGAAATATTTTAAATTTATTTACCATCTTTAAGTAAAATTAGTCATTCTTAATAGGTATTCTTACTTCACTGTTAGAATACAAATCAAAGATACTGCATGCACAAAAACATGACAGGTTTAATGTAACATAAAGATGCTCCATTTGCATAAAGTAGCCCTGCAGAGTTGACTGGTTAACAGGATCTTGAATAGTATTCCTATAATAACACACTATCAGCAAACTTACCATTTTGCTCCACCACCTCCCTTCCTATCCCCAACTGACATAGGAAAATTAGTTACTGCCTTCCTATCAGCCTATAATTTCCAAATGGCACAGTAGATCTTAATTTGAGACCAACATTGGCATTTTTGTGAAGAGATTAATATCAGAGATCTTTGAACACACAAAAATGAGAAATGACTTCTATGACACATATTCTCCCTATTGGAAGAGCTCATATATCTTATCCTTTTTCCAATGATATGTAGGCATAGGGGATCATATGAATGTGAGAACATACATATATATGTACATATATTTATACATTACTCTTAGAATGTATACTTCATTTCAAACTGATTTTTCCTTTATGATGTAGTACTGATAACCACCCAAAATTTGAGAATATAGGTACCCAATAATAATGACAAAAAACAACTTTGTTATAATTTGATGAGCAATCAATTAAAGGAGGTTGAATCTGACATGAATCAGTGAATTAAAGTAAATTTGTCATTTCTAATAGGAATGGAGATCTAATCATGTAGTGGTTTTTCTTCATATATACACATATATACGTATATATATATATATACACACATATATATGTATGTATATGTATTTTACTTCTTCAGTTATTTCCACTGTATATGCTTCCATTTATTTAGTTGCCTACCAAAAATGTTGTTTCTATTTTATTAATTATAAATAATATCATGTGAATATTCTTATACATAGCTTACTTCATATATATATATATATATATATATATATATATATATATATAGGCTCTATTCCTAAATGTTTAGTTTCTGAGTTAGAATAGTTATATAAAATTTTTATTTATATTTTATTACAAACTTTAACAGCACAAATGGATATATATATATAACACCTAAGTAAATTCTAAAGCATAGTAGTATCCTAATGAATATTCATGTTTTTTATATTTATAGCAGTTTTATTTATTAAATACATGTATGATCTTAAAAATAAATATTGCTTGTGTTTATTTCCCTTTAGAACACTTGCTTTAGAAAATAACTTGACCTTTAATAAAGTTAATTTATATTCTAAGAAATGGCTTAGTTTTACAAAACATTAAGTTCTCATAGTTAATTTTAGACTTTGAATCTGACAAGATCTTATAATACCAGAAAGATCCTAGTGGCCTTATTCTTTCCTTTTTAAAATACCCTTCCAGTAATGTGGATACTTCATTTCTGTTAAAAAAAAAAAGCATATCCTGAGTTTCAAAGTAATTTTTCCTTTTTTCAATCTCTCTCGGTAGTTTTGCTTATCTTTGAGATTCATAGATTATTATACTTCTTGTGGTCTTCTTAGTCTTCCCTTTCTCACTCAGTAGGCTGCTAGCTAATTCATCTATGTTGTTACTTACAGGTATAACCCATCCATTTATACTGCATATCATATTTCTTGATTCAGTTATCTATTTACTTATGGCTAAAAGTCATTTGGATTGTTTTGGCCTGGAAATATCTATTTTTAATTTTTACATGTATTTCTAACTGTCCTTCTTTGAGGGTAGACTATTTTTTTTTTCAAACCACTAATAAATGAGAGTTTACAGTTGCTTTTTTAAAAAGCTTGACTGGCATTTCTGAAGCAATATTTTAGATCTCAAAGCAGTTTTAGAAACTTATTCATGGGCATTATTAGAAATCATAAAGATATCTCTGCTCCAAGGAGCCCTCAGTGAGGGAAGTGAGTATCAAAAGAGCCAGAAGGGTGGGATTACAGGATATCTGAGAAATTTGTTTTATAACTTGGCAAGACTGTCTATAGTATGATTTTCGAGCTTGGATAGTTTTCTGAATTTATTAGAAGAAACAAACTGAAAGAGATTTTTATGTCTCTGAAAGAAGTTATTGTGGCCCAGAGGGAAAACAAGTCAGAAGGACTATGAGGTAAGAAGCGAGGAGGTCTGGTCCCAACAAGAAATACTACCTGTGATAAACCAAAGGGCCATTAGGGTGCCTGGGACAGCTCTTGCCCTGGCCTTTGGCAGACAGAAATTTCACATGGGAATTGAAGAGAAAAAACAGAGAGACAGAAGTCTGTGCCTACACTTCTTGTTCACAGTTCTTATAAGAACAGATTGTTTCAGAAATCAAGTCCTCTCTGGATAGAGAATCCTCTGAATTAATTCCTTAAGTTTCCATCCCTCTACATTTGTAAACTTACTAATGTGGTTTTTCCCCTTAACTTATGAACCTAAGCTATGATTTATAATTACTCTATATTCAAATTAATAGTCATCAATGTTATATGCATTTCACTCAATTTAGGTTTGATTATATACTTATTTTTAAAATAAGTATATTTAAAGTTGTCAAAATGGATTTCTTCAAATTATTTGCTGCTTAAATTAATCTTATGAAATCATTCATTCATCCTTCAAACATTTAAAAATATATATTTAGCAAATACTGTCTCTTACATATTTTTATATCTTTGGCCTACATACATCAGTGATTTTAAAAAGCAGTACAAGTTAATTTGTATTTATTTTTTATTAATTCATAAAGAGGGATTTTCTATGTATATCCAAGAGAAAATTGCATATAGCTAAAACAGGAAGAATAATATGACTTCTCTCGTTTTTTTAAGGAAACCCCAAAGAAAACTATTGATATGGTAAAGTATTGCTTCTTTGTGAAACTATTTTTGACTTGTATTTCTAAGAGATAACATTAAAATACTAATATTCTTGAAACATTCCTCTTGTAATAATATAAAGTGATATTAATTTTAAAACTATTTTAATAGGCATAATTTTCCATCTTAAGGGGCACAGTGTGACATTTCAACACATAGCTACAATATATAATGATCAAGTTAGAGTAATTGAATATTTACCTTTCAAAATACGTAACAAAATTTCTCTCTAGCCGCTGTGATTCTTTCAGCTGACCTAAATTGTTTCAGTTAAAAACTTTATGAAAGCAAAAAATCTTCCTCAGAGCCTAAGTTTTATATGGTTTCCATTGTTTTCTTTCTTTTAAAATGTATGGAAGTAATACATTTAAAAAACAAACCAAAGCCAAACCAGATTCTCAAAAGCCTTTTCTATAGTTTTACCCTCCCATATGCTTATAATACTGAATCCTGTACTGGGTTATAAATTATGTAAAATCACAGGTACAGGAAACACCTGCTGCAGCAGGAATGGCTGAGCACAACTGGGATGTGACCTGGGAGAAGGTGCAGCATGGATTGTGACTGGAGGCTTGTGGCCTGAGGCACAGCCCAAGATCTTCCTCCCCACACCATGCTTTGTATCTTCTACCTCTAAGAGTGAATTCATGACCACTAATAAAAAACAGTGGTCTTCCAAGAAAGGACATGCTTGCCAGCTTTGCCAGACTCCTCAATAGGCCTAGTTACCTGTTCTCCCTCTCCTGTCTCTCCATGAGACTTTGACATTGTAAGAACAATGTAGATTAATAACAAATTTTGAATTTGAAATAAAATATATTTTCAGCCAACTACCATCATGCTGACATAGAACATGATCTGATAATGAATATTTAAACTTGTGTAATACATAATAAATTCCTATAAAGTAGGACTTTGTTTTTTGCTAGTAGTGGCATAGCCTTGAATTATTAAAATAATTAGCTTTAACTCCCAATAGTGATATAGATAAAATTTCTGATGGATTATCCAAGCAAAACTAATTTTCATTTTATTTTCCTAAGGAATCAACTGATGTATTCACTGAGGTAAGTAATTTTTATTAAGCAAAATTAACAAATACCATTCTAAAGTATTTTCTTTTGGATTTCATGAAAGTTCAATTTTTTTTATTAACAGAAAACTGAGATGACTGAAGAAGAAAAGAATTTAATAAAATATCTGGTAATTTCCCACTCAATTTCACTCTACTTGGACATTGCCAAGCTACAATTAGTGTGATTAAAAAGTATTTTAAGTAAATTCTAATTTCCAGAAAAGGCTTCCTTCTGCCTTGTCAAAACTGTTGTAGAGGCACTTTCTTTATATACCAATTATATTTCAGGCAACTACCTACCCTACAATTATTCTCTGATAATTCTAAAAACCCATTGATATTTCACCTTATAAAATTAGGAACTTACCTTAAAGGAAGATGCCATTGTGTTTAACTCCAATTTAATCCCTGCAACAATCTATGATCTGGTCCATACAAATGATTCAAGACAAAACATAGGAGAGGGCATTATTTTTTAATTACAAATTCTGTGAAGGGACCCTATATTTCTTCACTTACTTCTGCTAGGTAAATAAAACTCAGGTAACTGGTTCAATGTCACAGATTCTACTAGATTTAACTAACACACTCAGTCTGATTCTAAGAACCAGAATTTTCTACCAGATGTGCAAAAGTAACCACAAGCTGATGCATTTACCTTAGTAAATCATGAAATTATCTTCTTGACTTCTTACATGGTCTTTTTCATTTCTTTTTGTTTGTTTGTTTCACTTAAGTATTTTGGCTTTTGGGACCAAATTGACCAACGATTCTCTCAATTCTATAGTTCATTTATAGATCTATTTTATATGAATAATCTTCCCTTCTGTCAGGTCCATCTGGTATCATTTAGCATTTATCCAAATAAAGTTTTTCTGTTTTGTTAGTACACATTAATAGTACAAGGGAGGTTATTGTGATAATTCCACATATTCAGACAGTGTACTTTGAACAAGTTCACCCCCTCTAGTATATTCCCTTGGTTTTAATTCCTTTGGCTATGTCCAAGTCTATTCTGACATATGGGGAACTCAGATAATTACTTACATTTTTTTCTAGAACATAGTGAAACAGGTTACCTGGCCACAATACCTACAAGTTGATCACCAATATAAGAAAACTATGAACCCATGGAATCATGTTGTGATAAATCCTTATGAAGTTATCTTTGCTCAGGTAAGTGTTCTATTTTTATGTTTTATTTAAAAATTAATTATCTTTTGTGGAAAAAGTAAGTTAATAAATGAAACAGAGGAATAAAATTCCAACAAGTTCCCAAGTAGAAGGTGAAACAAAATTATATAAATTTTTCTAGACTAAAAATTAAATTATGACTATATAGTGCAAACACAGCTATAAGTGAAAATAATGATAAATTGCATTTACATTAATTTAAATTTAATTTTTTTCTTACTTTAGATGTCAATTTCTAAAGCAATTATTAGATCTTGTCAAAATAGTGAGGCTGAGGCAGGAGTTCAAAGCCAACCAAGGCAAAGTTAGCAAGATCCTATTTTGAAAACAAAATGCAAACAAAGAGGCTAGGGGCATACTCAAACGGTAGAGCACTTGCCTAGCAAGTGCAAGGCCCCAGTAGCATGAAAGACAGAGAGAGAGAAGAAAAAAGAAAATGAAAGAAAAAAAGAAGAAGGAAGGAAAGAGGGAGGGAGGAAGGAAGGAAAGAAGGAAGGGAAGGTGAAAAGAAAGAAAATGTCCTATATATTTGTATAAAGATATAAATTTTTTTATTTGTTCTTTACTATAATTTTTAAATAATATGTGTTCTTTTTCTTTTAAAGAGATACCTTTAAGAGTCCTGAATTAGCTGCTTCTACTTTATTTTGGTAAGTGTAACCCTAGCCTTAGAATTTAAGCAACTTAAATTAGATTTTTCTGTGAACAATGTGATCATGAATAATATTATAATGTATTTGCAACTTAAATAAAATCATACTTTAGTTTATGAAATATATTACATTTTCTTGTATTTTTTTCACAACAAATGCAAGTTTTTATTGCAACATGCATGAATGTGAGATTTATAATATTTTAAAAATAAATTATAGCAACTTTTCCCTATAGCTAATGATATATTTAGCCAGAAGCACTGGTTCTGCGTGGAAATTATCACAGGCACAATATTTACGTGAGGGAGTCCTTGTCACCTCTCACTTATGCCAGGATGTTTGTATTCAGCATTTTGGCTTGAAGGAAACTATAACATTAAGAAAGTTCCATACATAATTCTAGCCATTTTAAGACAACTCTCTTGCATCATAGTCTTAGAAAAAATAAATCACCATTTTTAAAAAAATGTATAAAACTACTTTCCTTCTTTTTCTAGCTTTTCTCTTTGATATTTTAATTAATGTATTTATATACATAATGGAATCTCAAGCAAACTGGAATGCACATAAGTATTGGACTTTGTATAGTCACTTTTTATTTTTCCTGTGCTATCTGTAGGACTGGTGGAGTGGCTCAAGTGGTAGAGTGCCTGCCTAGCAAGCGTGAGGCCCTGAGTTCAAACCCTGGTACCACCAAATAAATAAAAGCAGAATTTACATGTGATCCTGTGCTATCTGTATAGATTCAACTTATTTTCTATCCTGGAATTCTGTCTCACTCAGTTCATCTTCTTCATTCTTTTTATACGTCTCTAATATACATTTGAAACATGATAAAGCAGGTTTCCAAAACACTGTTGGGGGCACAGCTCAATGGTAGTGCACTTATCTAGCATGCACAAGGCCCTGGGTTTGATTCCCAGCAACACACATACACACAAACAGGGCAATAATAGCAATAAGTTAAATTTATTGAGGACTTAAAATTTACTAGTCATAATTCTAAGCTCTTTGCCTTGTTAACTAATTTAATGCTCATAAAAAAAATCCTATGAGAAAGTTAATACCATCATTGATTTGAGATGAGGAATCTGAGGCCCAGTGGAGGTTAAATCAATTGCTTATAATAACTCAGAGAAAGTTGGAAGATCCAAAAATCAAAAACAGATTTCCAGCACTAGGGTCAAACATGCCACTACTGATGTGAAGCTATATCCAAAGACCAATTTGGGGATTTTTGACAGGTCAATTTTTTTACTTTGGGCAAATGTAGTTTGTTTTGTGATACCATTTGGGCCTAATTAATTGTGGAAAAGGGCCAGACAATCTCCAATGGAAAAATAATAACCTATTTCTTGTTGATAATAGTTAAAAATATAGTTGTAATTTATGAATATCAGCTTTCTTTTTGCTGTCATTGCTCATACATTTATTCCACATTTTCTTTAAAAGCTTAACCTGTGTCCACGATGTAAGTGACTTAAAAGACACAGAATTATGACCCTAAATTTAACCTCTCTAAGCCCTGCACCACATAGAACACAGAAAGGATGATACAATAAGCCAGAGGCAGAAGGATGTGGTAGCACCACAAGCTTAAGTGATATGTCAGAGAAAACTATACGGCAAAAGGTATTTAACTGACAGAAAAAAAAAGAAAAGGAGAAAAACAAAAAAGTGCAATGTATTTTGAATAATTTAATGTGATTTCTGGAACTATTATTCCAAATCATTTTGAATAATAAAGTTATTTTACTAAAATTTACATTCTAATTAGATCAAAAGGTTTAAAATACATGAAATTGTAATATTTTGCTTAATAAGCTACTTGGAAAAAAAGAATTAAAATATTCCTTCAAAACTGACTTAAAATGCAAATATATATCATTTAATAAATGCATAGAAATATTATTTTTTGTGAGAAGCAGAGATCAGGATAATCACTGTTAAAGGCCAGCCAAGCAAAAAGTTTCAAGATCCCATCTCAACCTGTCATCCCAGCTATATGAGGAGTATAAGTAGGATTATCCAGGATGGCTCAGGCAAAAACAGGAAACCCTGTCTCAAAAATAATAAAAGTAAATAGGGCTGGGGGAGTGGCTCGAACAGTAGAGCCCCTATCTAGCAAATGTGAGAACTTTGGTTCAAACTGGAGTATGGAATACAAAAAAATACATAAATATTATTTTTGTATGTAAGATTGAATAAACTGCCTATTAACTTTCACTCATTAATTTATGAATATACCACATAGATTTCATCCAGTCTGTCAAGCAAATAGTTATTCAAATCAAACTATGTGCCAGGTATCATCTTAGGCCCCAGAAAGTACTAACTTCTAATAGTTATAAATAAAGCACTATGCCAAACTAGAATGAATGAGTGTACACATACTTTATATACAAATAAACATTATCTTCTAGAATATAAGTCTAGGATTGTCTTTTGCTTTTTTAGGTTTGACTGGAAAATCCATCTTCTACAGCTTTTCTTCTACCATAATTACTTCATAATCCAGCACATTCAGACCGAATTCTTGATAAGGCAGAAATATTGGGACAAAGGAAGATTCTACAGAGTAATTCCTGAGTTGCTTATATTCTTTTTGCTAATTTGTGTTGAATATGTTGGGTCTGTATGATGTCTTCATATGAACTGGGTTGATGACTATTTTAATATGTTTCACCACTCTTTCTGTGTTACTGACTGACATCACTTTTCCCCCGAAAATAAAATTTCAAGTGCATTCTTTGTTGTGTAATTGTAATTTTCATTGCTTATATTGACCCAAGAGGCTACTGATACTAATATAAACAGCCCTTCAACAATTAAATTGAACTATTTTGGTAAACACAAAAATAACTTTGTATACTTTCTGGGGACTTCAATTTTATTTACACTAACTGTTAACCTTTGACTATTACAAATTGGCATTTTCTCCAAGGTCAGTTTAACTCACAGTACTATTCAGTACTATTCATGTGTCTGATTTATCCATGGCTACAATTTACCACAGCATTAGTCCCACACCTTCATCAAAGCCCTTTATCTTCGTCTTTCATTCCACATTGTCACACTGAAGTAGTCAGACCCTGTGAACATAACCTTGCAAGTCCATTTCCTTTATTAATGGTGTCACAAAATGAAGAAATAGAAAAAGAAAACATCTAGGTGCACACAGGAATTACAAGGGGACACTCTAAAAGGATAAGAATATCCAGAGAAGATAGAGAGGTAGGGAAAATTATAGGAAAACAGAACTAAGAGGAAAAGATAAGGACGAAGGGGTTTTTTTAAACTTAAAAATCTGTGTTAACATTTGGTTATAAGGGAAAGACAATGGAGGGACTTTTATAGGTGAGTAATATTACATGATAATGTTTTTAACCAGTGAAATGACAGTTTGAAGACTCAATCCCTAACTACATAAAATATTTCAGCCCTTTATTCCTCCCAGTGGATTTTATGCTATCTAGTTCCTATTAGCCACACTTTCTTATACAGCCTAAAGATTGAGGGTTTTTCAGAAGGAGGTGATGAGTGACATGTATTTTGAAAAGATAGAGCAGGTAGAAGCTAAGAGAATTTTTCTTTGTCATCATAGAACTCCCCATTCCTTAACACTCTGATTATGTTACATTCTATTCTCCACTGGCCTCACTACTCCCAGACTTTATCCTTGAATTTTAAAACATTAGTTTCCTGTGCCCTTCTACATTTAACCAACTCTACCCGGAAAACACCCATGGAAAACTGAATTTGATTTTTAAGGCTACTTCATCTAAGAAGTTGAATCTTAAAAGTAAGTTTATATTTTCTTTCTAAACTTTTTTGGTCACAATGATATCAAACTTGTGCATGTTGGTATTAGAGTTAGCTGTCTTCCTCAACTCTCCTTAATCTTCAAAACTTTATTTCACCAGTAAAGTTTCCCTTTTCCACATAATAGATAATATTGAATCCATTGAGTGTAAATGCTGTCTACATCCTGATGTGACACATCTATAACTTAACTCAAATGTGAACATATCTTTAACCCTCTCATTCACATTTCAAACACTGTGTCATCTTCCTCTATTTGAAAATGAATGGCTCTTTTACATTTTTAAAATTTCCTCAGCAATCTACCCTTCTTAATGATGTGGCAAAAGTAGTAATGATTATAATACCTAAAGCTAACCAACCAGCATTGTTCAGAGTATCTCCTACATTATCTCAATCTTACCACTATTAAAATTGCTATTATATTATTACTGTTATATCTTGAAAAAAATAAAGTTGTAAAAATAGAATGTTTCTTCCAGTGGCACTAGTCTTATTTGATCCTTTTTTGTAGAATTACTTCCTGGCTAATTCTATAATTTTCTTTGACTGTTTCTCCCAAATATTTTTCATTTGTGTAGAAGACCACACAAATATTGGTGGTCTTAAGCATGAAGGCCTGAGCTCAAACCCCACTACTGCCAAAATAAATTAATAAAATATTGTGTCTAGGGCTCTGACCTCAGATACTTTTAAATGTATACATATGTCATATAAGATTATATTCATTTAATCATTTTAATTGACAAATTATGTTCAACTGGTTAAAATCGGTTTCTAATTTTCTAGATTTATTTCTAAAATGATGCCCTGACCCCAAATTTAGACGTATCTAAATTGTCTTATGAATATCTCTCTAGATTTTCTGGTTTCCCAGGTTTAAATATAAGAAATAAGTGAAGACATCATTTTACTTGAATCCCAGAACTCAAAACATTATCTAATATGCAGATGAATTCTCAGATTTTCTATATATTTTAGAACTAATATTTTGTTACAACAGATTAAACTGGAACACAGCATTTATCATGGCTACTTTTTTCCATCAGTAAAAAAGCATCAAGATTTTGTCAAAGACTCTCCTAATTCAATATTATCTCGTTGGTATAGATTAATGGTCAAAGAATTTTCCCAATTTAAATTACTGCAAAATAGCAGTATGTGTTCTGGACCATCAGTCTTCTAAAATCTATTGTTCATGGAGTATGAAATCATATTACACCTAACAAAAGAAGGTACTCAGTTGGTTCTTTTTTCCAGCTGTCAAGCATAATCCACAGATTTCCTATCTTGTTGAATCTCAAAATAATATTACCCATTGTTTAGTGTTCTATTCTGGAATAAGGGGTCAATTAAGTTTAAATAGAGCTTTTCAACTTACTCATTTACAAGAAAGTAATACTTGTAACTTTAAATTTCAAATGTCCTGTATTAATTATAGATTTCTTTTATTCTTTGGATTGCATTTTTCATAGATTTCCAGGTTTATAATAGTATTCAGTCCCATTGTTTGAATGGCTAAAAGGAGGGAGGGAAGGTGGGAGGGATGGAAAAAAATGAAGGGGAGGAGGAGGAGGGAGTGAGGAAGACACAAAAGAAGGGAGGGAGGGAAAGAGGAGGGGGAGGGAGTGAGGAAGAGGGGGAGGGAGTGAGGAAGAGACGAAGGGAGGGAGGGAAGGAGAGGGAGGAGGGAGTGAGGAAAAGACAAAGGGAAGGAGGGAAGGAGGGAGGGAAGGAGGACTGAGAGGGCATAAGGAAAAGACAAAGGAAGGGGAGGAAGGGAGAAATGGAGGGAAGAAGATAGAGAAGGAGGAAGACCAGGGGGAAAGTGATAAGAAGGAAGAAAAACTGAAGAAAGAGAAGAAAAGGAAGAGCAGGAAAAACTATGGGATTAGAACACTACAGTGTGGTTTCTAGATGTTGGGAAGAAGGGAAAATATTTGTTACAGAGGGATCACACAAGGGATATTTTAGGGTGACAGAGCTTTTATGTACAGTGAGGTGGTTGTGGCTATATGAAAAAGCATATAAATAAATAAAATAGACTAAACTATTAAGACTAATAGACTAAACCATTAAGACTAAACTATTCCAGGAATGAGGGGAAGAGGGGATAAAGGAGAATGATGGAAGGGAGTGAATTCAAGTGTGATATATTTGAAATATTTTAAGAATTTTTGGAAATGCCACAATGTACCCCTCAGAACAAAAATTAAGTAAATAAAATAAAATAAATAAAAATTAAATAATACTAATCACATATTGAAAAAAATTAATAACCAAAGATTCATGGAAACCTAAGATGGAAAGCAGATAAATGAATGAATCCAAGTGTTACAAATGTGTGGAATATCTTCACTGAAGTGGGTGGGAGAGTCAACCTAAGAAACTGTGAAAAACAGTCTTGACTGGAATGCTATAAGATTAAAGCCAAAAGAAAAAATTATTTACTAATTTACTTTCAGACAGTCTCTTTGACTTGTAGTTTACGTAAAAGTGTGATATTTAACTTACAAATATTTGGAAATTTTTAATTTTTTTGGTAATGATATCTAGCTTAGTTGTATTGGAATGCAACATACTTTTTAAATTATTTCTACCATTTTAAATGTATTTAGGTTTGTTTTATAATTGTAAATATGGTCTCTTTTGGAGTATCTTTCATGAGACCATAAGAAGACTGTGTTCTGCTGCAGTTTGGTGGAGTGATCTATGACTGGTGATTACATTAAGTTGGTTGAGAGTATTGTTCAAATCATTTTTACAAATTTACTCTCTCAGTTTTCATTGACAAAATATTTCTTCTTAGTTTTCTTTTTCCTGGACATAAATTACATTTTGATAATACTCTACTTTCTTTCTTCTTGGTATATCCTCCATTTATCTTCTTGCTTGAATGAATTCTAACAAGTTTGATAGGATATTTATCCGTGCTTCTCTCTCTCTCTTGTTTTTTCCTTGTTTAGGTTTCTAGCAGGTTTTTAAAAGTTGAGTGTGTTCATGTAAGTATACATATATGTGTGTATGTAGGATTTAACCTCTTTGATATTCTCTGGATATTTGCATCTGTGCTTTTGATACTTATCAATAATTTTGGAAAATTCTTGGCCATTATTTCATTTCTTTGAATATTTATTCCAGTGTGTTATCTTTTTTCTCCGATGTCTACAATTACACATGTTAGAACATTTTCTCTTTTAATTTATGCATCAAGTTGGTAATTTCTTTGAGATATCTTTAAGCTTTCTGATTCATTTCTGGGCTGTATTGTGTCTACTGATGAGCCAATAAAATGCATTCTTTTATTCTCTTAGTGAACTTTTTATTTCCAGCATTTCTATTTACTTCTTTCTAGTAGTTTCTACTTCTGTACTGACACTACCTCTGTGATCTTTCCTCTTCTCTACTTTTATCATCAGTCTTTAATACATTAATCAAATTTTATTTTACTTTAAATACTGTTCTTCAGAATTTCAACATCTGTATCAACAAGAAACTCTGGTGCTGATGATTGGTTTCTTTTCTTTTTTCAAATTAGTGCATTTTAATTGCACAAAATAAGGGGCTTCATTATAACATTCCCATGCATGCATATAATGTATATATTTATGCTTTTCTTTCTGTGAGGACTATAATGTGGGAAGTTACGTTATTCTAATCATCAAGATTGGAAATCATATAGTTGGAAGAGAGGGCTCTCTCATCCCTGATAAACACTACAGCCATTGGTAGGATCCAAGAGAGTATCAAACAAAGTCACTTCATATTTCTTTAATATAAGACATCATCATTTCTGATTAATATTTTATGAGAGAGATTAGGTTGTCAATAATAAATTCACAGGATGGTAGGGCTTTTTCAGCTGTTTAGTGTTTATTCACAATAGATAAGTCACATTTGTAACATGAATATAGGAAGAAATATCACATTGTCATTTTAAAAAATATTTATTATTCTATGATATTAAATGCTTAACATATGATAAAATAAAGCATAAAGTTCCTTTTTCTTCCTTTCTAACTAATGTCAAAATATGGTCAAGGAATAAATATTTGGAAAGTGTGCTCAGGAATTAAGCTTAAGCTACTTCCTACTTGTACTTTAAATACTTCAAGTACCTACTTAAGTACTTCCTACTTGTCTTTTACTGTCATAGTGTAAGATAAGTTCCTTACTTTTATGGTTCTCTAAAATAATGACAGTAATTCACAGCCAAATTGATATTTTTGGTTTTTTTTTCAGATTTGACACTGATTTATTTTAAAACTAAAAAATAAACATTGACGAACTTCTTATAAATATCCCTGGAAAAAAGGGAGCAAGGGATATTGTCCAAATCAAGACCAGGACCTCTGACCATTGGTTTCTACCCTAGAAAAGAGGTATCCTCCTTTTTCATGCTAGAATACCCCTATCTTTAAAGATAATAATTTTATAATATTTATTATGTATTAACAATTATTAATTAATTAGATGTTAGTATTTAATAACATTAATAATAAATGTTATTATTTAACATTTAAATATTCATTCAGCAATAGATCATGAACCTGATACTATTATCCTTAATAAAGTATTTCTTATTGAGTACTTCTACTTTTACCTTTGTTCTAAATAATGCCACAAGTGTCTTTGTACATACATTTTTTATAAGAATTGAGATGTTTTATGCTTTTGAAGATGGGAGAAGCTATAAACTTTAATAACCAATCAACCAGAGATTGGTTTTCTGTTCCCTGAAGAAACTTGCGCCTAAGACACACACCTAAGTATATGAATGCCCCTCTACATATTGGAGACAGAAAAAGTTTTGGAAATTAAACACTTAAAGATTTATGCCACAGGGCATGTTGGCAAAAAGTTTACGACTAGAAATTTTTCCAAGTAGGTGATACGAATCTCCTATTGAATCCATAAAAACAAAATCCCAATTAAGCACCCATAGAATAGTTACTTTTAAGCAACTTTGCTTCCTCATAAGACCTCCAAGACAAACTAACTGCAAAATGTGTCTTTAGGTAACTAAGAGAGTTGACTTCCACTTAAAGATGATTTAGTTCATAGTTTATTAATCATTGAAGGATATCTACCAAAAAAAACTTGGCTTTTCTGTCATTCCTGTTAGATTGTGCTGTCAGCTGTTAAATAGCAGGAGCAAATTTTCTGTTGATGGTCTTCCTAGTCAGTCTAGTAAACTCATGTATTCTTTTGTTTCTCTCTAGAAGAGAAATCATTAAGAAATATATTGATTTATACTACTTATATTCATAGGGTCAATCAAAATGAAGCTGCTTCTTTGGGTCTGCATCCTGTGTGTTGCTTTTGCAAAAAGGGTAAGTAAATGGACTTTTAAAGTCATAGTAATGGGTATAACAATCAAACAAATGCTGGCAGAGATTCATGCTAAAGGAAAATTTATTACCATAAATTTATTACGTTTATAAAAATGCAGCAAAGAAACGAATTGACAGGCATGGGGTTTGTTGTGTCAAATTCTTCAAAGGAAATTTAAAAATAAAAATGATAAAGTCACAAACATGAATCAACAGCAAGGAAAAGAGGTAAGTTCAAAAACACAGGGAGCAGGAAGAGAAAGATATTACAGGGAACCAGTTTCTGTGTAGATAATCTTAACAGAGTTCATGTTAGAATGCCAGATTGGGCCTCCTCTGACAGTAAAGTCCCATTGCTGGTGGTATTTATGAAGAGTCGCAAGGAATACTAGAAATGAATGGACATAATGACTTTCAGTGTTTAATGACACTCTAGAGGAAGAAATAGCTGAGGACAAATTCTTAATCCTAGCCAATGAGTGTGGCTGCTTGATATTTTAATTATTACCATTATCATCTTGGCCAAAAATCTTTATCTGATAAAAAAATTACTTGAATTACTGCTAATTTTTCTCTTATCCTATAGTGTGTAATCTGCTGTGAATTCATAACACATATTGACATTTCACTGGACAAGAAGGGTATATATGATCCTTTTGGTATTATAAAAGGTGGTAACCGACCATAAACACACAAAAAGAGCCCCCAGACTAAACCTGGGAGGTAAAATGGGACAGCAAAGCCAGCCAGATATATGAATAAGAAAAGAATTTATCTTTGATATGTGTATTCACCATATTAGAAAGTAAAATCCATCCAACCAAAGTAAAACTTCCTGATCAAAAAGTAATGTTGCTGATGATGAATAATTGAAACTGATAAGTCATATTTCAAAAGTAAGTTAGAACAATTATAAGGCTTTGCAAATTCTTCGGTAATATATAAATCTCAGTATGGGCATTTTCAAATAAATAATCATATTTTTTTCTTTGTTTTAGAAGCATTATCTCTTCACTCGTGAGGTAATTTTTTTTATTTGTATACAAATGTATATTTTTACCTTAAACTATATTTTACATTTAAAAATTCTCTTAATTTCTTCTCAATATAACTTAATGATTGTTGTTGCTATTAAATGTTAGTTTTATTAATCTCTTCTGATTTGTGGGAAATATTTATGGAATATAAACACACCTGTGCTAAGCATATTTATCAATAGGTCTTTATTTCTTTTCAATTACTGGAAGCATTAAGTAAGTGCCCCTTAATGTGGTAATAAAATTTTTGCTATGTCCAGATTCTCCCTCATGCTTCTATAATATTTATCACAGTGTACGTGACCAAACTAAGTGATATATTCAGTGAGGCTTTGCTTTTGCATAGAGGTTAGAGCAGAAGAAAGCTTGAGAGTGGGCAGCCATACATTCAAGTGTGTCTTGATGCTAGAAATTACAAGCAGGAGGAGTGCATTTAGTTGGATGACTCATAAATAATCCCACATGGGAGATAAGTATTAACCAATACTGGATTTTTTTCAGATCTTTTGTCATTTTTCCCTCAAATTCTGATGACAGAAGTGTACTAAAAATTATAATTGCACCTACCTACAAGTATGCAGTACATAAATATGAAAATCTAGCAAATAAAAGCCAAGAAATATCATCTGAGATGTACTTTTGACCAAAACCTATTAAACTTATGGCAAAGGAGATGGAATCTTTTGAAAATCATTTTTAAAAACTGAAACAATATGAGATATTATTTTGAACTCTGTAACAGTTGATCCTTTCATAATCTGATTCTAGAGCTCTGTGATTTACAATACAAATAGTTTACATTTGCTTCTCTGAACACCCTGAAACACACGGTGCTTGTGCACCACATGCCATACCTCAGGGTTCTAGAAAAATGATCCAGGAGAAAAATTTTAACTCAGTTATTCACAAAGAAACCTAAAATTAGAAAGAAATATGAAATTTTAATTAATAAGTATAACTGTCTTGGGGATGGAGTATCCCAGACACTTGAATTTTATAGCATCTTCAATTCTAACACCTAGCATAGGGACAACACAAAGCAGACATTTCTTTTATATATTTTAAATAAATCATACAAGCCTTGAGGAACAATCTACATTTAGTAAGAAGTTATACTGAAAGCCCCATTTAGTCACTGGGGATTTTGTGATAAACACAAATGACCAAGTATCTGGTATAAATAAACAACCAGACATAAGATTGAATCAAAACATTTTGTTCCTAGTACCCAGAAATTTATAAATAGATGTGAATAAGAAATTTTAAAAGATTCAAAAAAGAAATGTAAATGATAATGTGTAAACATCAGAGCTGCATGTCCACTTGTGAGAAATGTATATTATGATAACAGACCTGAGGTACATGGTCACAGGAAGACTGAGAACGAGTCAAAAACTGCAGTCTTTAAGAAACAATTCCAAGCTATTCACAGTTTTATTGGTTACAGTCTCATTCTGCATGTATGTAGAAATCTAAAGAGGTGTATCTTTTGGTGGTGTCAAATTTAAAACAAACTTTTTTTTCTTTGTTGTTTTAGAAATCTTCCTCATCCAGTGAAGAGGTAAAAATATATTCATTTGCTGATAAATGAAGATATTAATATTGGTGTTTTGAGTAGCTTTTCTATCATACAATGTTAACTAATTAAGTAGTATTATGTTTGTCCTTGAAAAACTAATGAATTCTTTGAGGAGTGTGTTCACTTTTCTTCTTCTGATGGGCCTACTTAAATATGCTAATAAAGGCATAAATATATATTGATACATCCCATAACCTTTTATCCATGCTGATACCCTGCCTGGTTTTTGGTGCTTGCTTATTAGGTTAAGTATTTTAAAATAGAATTTAATTCTATCAAATTTTACTTAATAGGAAGTATTGTTGACAAAGAAAGCAATATTTTCCAACAAATACAAAAACTAAATCTATGTTCCTTAATGGGGCCCATTCTTAGCAAATTAACTTGAAACACATGCAAAGAAAATAACCCTATCAACTGATTAACATTAATATAAGAAATATTAAGTGTAGTTTCAGTATCTTTAAGATGATATTTATCAAAACTCAAAATTTATTGAATAAAAATTGAGTTATGCAACACAGCAAAGATTCCAAGAAACCAAGGTGGCCTGCACATGAAAACTTGACAAATTTATAATAGGAAATAAAAGTTCAGTGATTACCAAAACACATCATAATTTTCTAAAAATTGTTACATAATTTTGTAACCTTGGAGCTCCCTGACAGGCAAATCTAGAACAACCAGAGAAACAGATGGAGGTCCTATCAAAAGAAATCATTTGATATTTGTTCAATTCGTGAGTGATGTTAATATAGTACTCATTTAAAACACAAATAATACAAAATTAAACATGAAAAGCCAGTACCCTGTCATCCACATCCTCTGCTTAGGCTCTTGATAACAATTTTATATCCAATACATGGCCTTGAAAGACAGAGGCTTTGATAAGCAGAGAGGAATTCAGGACAAAACTGGGACATGGAAGAAGGATCCCTGTCCCTGGAACAGAGACACCAAAGTGAAGGCTTTAGTGGGGCACATTACAGACCTGGAGGACACTCAGAGCACTGGGCACAGGGAAAGGGGTCTGGTGCAGAAAAGGAGGCCTGTAAGCACCAATCCTGGTACTAATCCTATAAAGTGTATGCACTTCTTCGGACTTGGGGAGGATTGTGGGGAAGACATATTCTGTAGTCTTTAACACTTTCATTTGGCTATGTACAAAGTACTCCTCAAATTGGGGTTTATTCAATTTTCTTAAGAAATTATTACCTTCTGTTTAAAAAGTTATGGGTGCACAGCAGCCTTAAGAAAAACTAAATTCAGAATTCTTTTTTTCAAAATTATTATTTACATAACATTAAAGTCATAACATGAGTAATATATAGATAGGACATAAATAGTCAACTACAACTGACTTCTTTGCTTCTCCTCTAGGATTATAATGGCTATCGCTACCCACTTAATCCATCTCTGAAAGTTCCATATGACTTATGGAATGATAATTTGCCACCTCTTTACTATCCCCAAGGCAATAGCATCACCAGTAACCCTGGGACACCCAACGCTGAAACACGGAAGCCTTCGTATCCCTGGTTTCTCACTTCTAGCGATTCTTACTTGTACCAAGACCCTAGTTATCCCCCAGATGCTTCACTGACTATTCCTGCTGCTCCCCTACCTCCTGCACCTCCTGCGGCCACTGCAGGTCCTGTTCCTCCTCTTCCTCCTCCCTCTCCTTCTAAGGCATACCCCTTTGTCCCACCTTCAAATATTCCTGCAGCACCTGCTGCCCCATCTGCACCCTCTGTAGCTGAGCCTGCTGCACCTGAATACCCTGCAGCAGAGCCTGCTGGAGCCCCATCTTCTGCAGTTGAACATGTTGCGGTCCAATATGCTGCAGTTGAGCCTGTTGGACCCAAACCTGCTGCCGCTGAACCTATTGAATTCAAACTTCCTGCAGCTGAACCTGTTGCAGCCAAACCTATTTCAGGTCAGTTACCAGCAGCCAAACCTATTGCAGCAGAGCTTCCTGAACTGAAACCTGCTACAGCCAAGCCTGCTGAAGCCAAAGCTGCTGCGGCAGAGCCTGCTGAAGTCAAAGCTGCTGCGGCAGAGCCTGCTGAAGTCAAAGCTGCTGCGGCAGAGCCTGCTGAAGTCAAAGCTGCTGCGGCAGAGCCTGCTGAAGTCAAAGCTGCTGCGGCAGAGCCTGCTGAAGTCAAAGCTGCTGCGGCAGAGCCTGCTGAAGTCAAAGCTGCTGCGGCAGAGCCTGCTGAAGTCAAAGCTGCTGCGGCAGAGCCTGCTGAAGTCAAAGCTGCTGCGGCAGAGCCTGCTGAAATCAAAGCTGCTGCGGCAGAGCCTGCTGGAGCCAAACCTGCTGCGGCAGATCCTGCTGAACCCAACCTGCTGAAGCAGAGGCTGTTGAACCGAAAGCTGCTGCAGCCCAGCCTGCTTCAACTTAGTATGCTCCAGCCCAGCCTGCTGCAGCCCAGCCTGCTGCAGCCCAGCCTGCTGCCTCAGTTGCAGCCCAGCCTGCTGACCCAGCTGCAGCCCAGCCTGCTGCCCCAGAACATCAGCATTCTCTCTTAGCCAGGTAGGTTAGCTGCACCTGCCCTCTGTAAAATCTGTAGGACAGAAGAGAAACAACCTCTCTATAAGTAAACATACATCACCTTAAACATTTTGGACTGTTTTATTGAAATGTATCAAACTACAGGTATTGGAAGTATAAATTTTGGTATCTTCTGACATATGTATACACCCTCAAAAGAATCACCAGGGTAATGAACATAGTCCCACCACATCCTCAGATTACTTCCCAGCTTCTCCTTTCTTATATCCCTGATCTATTTTTGCCACTACAAGTTATTTGGCATTTTCTAGAATTTGATAGATGTGTAATCACACACTATGAAACTGTTTAATGTCTGACTCTACTTTTAGACATTTATTTGTGATGTTCTATCTACCAATATTTCATTTTTTCCAGAGTAGTATTCCATCATATAGATATACAGTAAAATTTGTACTCATTTGTTTATTGATGAATATTTTAGCTTCTAAATTGAATGTCATTTATTTATTTAAAACTGTACTGGCTTAAATACTCAGTACAATGTTAAATAAAAGTAGATGAACATCCTTGCCCTATTCCAGATATTAAAGGAAAGCATTAAGGTTTATACACACACACAAGCACATACACATGTACATATACAACATAACATGCAATAAATGTCTAAGCCCTGGAAATCCTCTCCAGACAGTATGCTAAGACAATCATTGGTTCTTCCCTGCTTCCTGTGTCTTAGTAATCACAGTCCATAACTTAGTGTTTATATCTTGCAAAAACTTCCTCCTCACCTCCTTTATACAGTTTTTTGTTTGTTTCAGGCAAGAAAGATAATCCAGTTCCTATTATTCATCTTGACGTAGAGCAAAATTTTCTAAACTTTTTTGAAAACACTCATCTAAAAAATATATTTAAGAAATACTTAGTCCATAAGTTTTATTGGATATGGCCCACACAGTTGGGCTATTTTGTAAAAGGCAAATGGTATTTCAAACTGCACGGAAGGTATTCTGACCCCCAGCAGACTGAAAACAAGTGGGAGTTTAAATCCATAAGTGACAATTAACACTACTTGGCACAATCAACATTACTTGGGTACTAGAGTATTTGTTTCCTAGAAGAAGATGCAGTTTTCTTCATTTAAGATAATCATTAAAAGGTCAAGTTAAATGTTCTCAACTACTCCAGAGAACTATAAAGAGTTAGACTTATTCTCCATTGCATTACATATTAGCATGTTTGTTTGATAGATTTCTTTGACATAAGCACTTTCTATCTCTTGGTATCTACCTGTAGTTCATTGTTCACATGAGAGTGGAAGGGACAGGTAAGGAAGACAAGATAAAAAGAAACAGAACCTAGTCAGAGGGATCCTTGAACACACTGCTAAATTCCTGGTCTTCATCCTATAACCAAAGGAAGTCAAAGACTCTTATTGGAAAGAGTGAACTGACTTGTTCTTGCACTCTAAAGTATTTCAAATATGAGTTCTGAGATCAGCAGGACACAACTTCTCAGAGACAAAAAAATGTTCAGAAAAGATAGGCCCAATACTATGAAGTGATGTGCATTTTGTCATATATAAAAATATCTACCTTTTTTCTTTTTAACATAAAGAAGTGAAATTTTCTAGAGAATCTCATGTACTTGTTTCTGTGAGTCATACATAATAATGAAATTCAGATATTACAGATTAAATAGACCAAATCTCATTATCTGAACCTGTCTTCAAATATAATCTTCCACCTGAAAGTGAGAAAGTGTGGTATGAAGTGCTGGCAGTCTGTGCCCCAATACATTAAAAAGTTATGAACACATGCCCAGTGTCAGGAACTCAGGCTACTTTGGAACAACTAGAAGACTATTCCTTAAATTGATCCAATTTGATTATGACTTGAATATTCTGAAATAATAGCAGTCAGTTTAGGGATTGAACTGTAGAGAAGAGGAATTGTTTGTTCCCACAGGCCATTCTGTATGCTATCTATTCAGCCACAATTTTTACCTCACCAATTTAGACCAGAAGTTTCCCTATGCCCATCTTCCACCCTCTATACCTCACCCTACTCCATAATTCACACTTTTCTGGGAAGGAAAATTTTGGCTGAAAGCTCAATGCACTCATTCTGTCTTAGTTATCTAACCAGGAACTAAGCAAGAAATTTGGTTACCCTAATTCCAGCTCCTCATTCCTTCATTCTTTCCCAAGGCTGGTACCATTTTACTATTGCAAATATTGGACAGTTAAATAGCAAGACTATTTGACTGTAAGCCATATCAAAATTTCTCCTGAGTGACAGCAGTAGCTAAGTAGAGTTGGAAAGTAAACATAATGTAACTTACTACTGTTACAGATGTCTTTTAACAAGTCATTTTCAAAAGCATTACAAGGTTTTAATTTTTATTTAAACCCTTAACACTATTGCTTTATTATTTTGATTCTCATTTATTTTGCTACGATGTGAGATTAGTTGGTGACTATCAGATAATAATTTCATATTTTTAGTGGACATTTGTATGTGGTCTCGTACAAGTCAATTATTTAACAAAAATTACCTGTTTCACAACAGGTAAAGGAAAACTGCTTTTTGAAAAATTCTCCCTATTAACATAGAGAAGGAACTCTCCAAATTATTCAGTATCAGGAGAAAATGTTGATTAGAAATGAATACCCACACAAAAACATTCTGTGTAATACATGTATGTGCATGCAAATTAATCATGAAATTGAATTAACATTTCATTTAAAATGAATTCTTACAAGAATGCCGAATGTTAATTATTTCAAGCATGTATAATTGGTGCAAGAATGCAATATCTACAGAAGACAGAAGAAAATGTGGCATGAATTTTTAGGTGACTATTCTAGATAGTCTATTAAAATAACTTTAGAATCATAAAGCAGAAAAAATAAAATTACTTTAAAGTGCATGTAATTTGATAATCAATTATTTAAGACTAATATGTTCTTTTCCTTTTTCAGATACTGGCGCAGAAATCAATGAATTTTCAGAGTTGCTTTTTCCAAAGACTACTTCATTCTGTTATATTAAAACTATCAGTCTGTCACATTGATTGGTTTCTGATTTTTTTTAAGTGGGATTTATTCTGAAATAATATTGAAGGTATACTTTACTTCCAATTCAAAATGTAAAAAGTCTACTTTTTAATATGAAAAAAATAATAGAAACTTAAACAAATGATAATAAGTGACTTTCTTTTGAACACTGTCTATGCAATACAAATAGACTTTTATCTGACGGTTCCAAATTTTTTCTCCTGCATGTAGACAGAAATTAGTTGAGGACAACCTTCATCCTGAGTCTCTCCCCAGTCCCTTGGTCCCAAGATGCACCATCAGCTGTTTTGGAAAATGTATTTAATATCAATTTATATAGCACTTGTTAATGTGAGGAGCTATTCTAATCTCCTTACAAATACTAACTCCTTAAGCCCTTATAATAAACTTATAAGGCAGGTAATATTGTTACACCTTATTATATAAACTGTTGTTATTTTCATTTTAAATACAAAAGTTTTCCCAGTTATTGCACAGCTAGAAAATGTCAGGGGCAAGCTGAGAAACCATACCAAGAAAATGAGAAGTTTGAACATTGTTGAATAAAGAATATGATGATTATATTAGTTTCTTTGGGCTACTACAACAAATCACCACAAAATTAGCAGCTTTAAACAACAGAAACTTATTCTTTCACATTGTGGAAGCCAGAAGTTCAAAGTCAGTTTTACTGGGCTGAAACCAATGTTTTGGCAGAGTTGTGCCCCCTTGATGGCATTGGGGATCTGTTAGCATATCTTGGCTTCTGCCCACCTTCCCTTATTTAATAGACATAAAAAGAAAGGTAGCTGAGAAGGAGTCCAGCCGGTATGTCCACATCTCACCTTGCTAGTTAAAATACGTCCATTATACACTTCCTCTCAAGCACATAACACTATCAATTTCTTGCCAAGTAAAACAAAATTCAGGATTCTTACTATCCATCACCTCAGAATTGAACTTTTCATATTCCTGAACATTGAGCTGAAACAAGTTATTTGCCCCCTAAATTCACTATACACAGATAAAACTCCAACAGGATAACTGAAATAAACACTCCCATTTAGAGAGTCATGACCATGCACAGCAATTCTAAAAATCTTACTGAATAGATATATTAAAGATTAAGCAGAGAAAGTTCCATGAATTTTTAATATAGAAATAAGTTCAAGATCCATAGTTTTCCTCAGTTTTATTGAAATGTATTTTCTATCTTTGATCTCTCAAAGTCTACCTTCTGCTCTGAAAGGCTAGAGCCTGAAGATTACGTGCTTTATAAAAACCAGAATGATAGCTATCTGTGGCCAAAATAGGGAACCCAGGGAGTATTCAGGGAGAATAAAGAGTATTGAGAGTACAAACTTGCAGTTATAAGATGCAGAAGTTCTAGAGACCTAAAATTTACAGTTAAAAATATATTTTATACTTGAAATTTGCTGAGAGAGGATATTTTAAATATAGTCATCCCCCCATGCAACTATATATGTCAATCAGCTTCCCTGTGGTAATCATTCCATAGAAATGTGTGTGTGTGTGTGTATGTACATCAAACTATCACATATACACCTTGACAATTTTTGTCAATTATACCTCAAAAACTAGAGAGAAAAAAATACAAGAAATTGTAGCCTAATCAAACAATAAGTACAATACAATTAAATATATATTATCAATAAAGTAAATAATTTGTTGTTATAAGTCTCAAAAGAGTCAAAAGAGCTTTTTTGGGTTTGGTCTCAAAATTTCTTTGACAGCCTAGTGCAGTAAAAATTGTTCAGGATTCTGATCCACTTGCTTCCAGTCAGTTTCACGTGCCAGCAATAGCACTGGATATCCTTTTTCTAAAAATAATTTTCTGTCACTCTCTTACTTCATTGGTGACTTCAATGAAATTTTTAGGAAAAATAGATTTATCTTTAACCAGATCTTTTTTCTGAGTCACTTTATTCCACTAAAAATATTGATTTGGCCTTTGTTGCTCAGACTTTTTGGTCATTTTACTTATGGCTAGGGTGAATAAGAAGTCAGCTTTCCAACCCTATGAAATCCCACAACTCTGCAATAACTCTATTTACTTTAAGGTCTACTTGTAAACCAATTGGTTCTTTTCTAAATTCATTTTCTTCTAGTGATATTTCACTTTATGCAACTAGTATCAGCTAACACAAATAATGATGCTGTATTTTAAAATTACTTCCCAAGATTGGCTGTTTTACCCGATAATAGATATGGTTTGCCACCTATGTTACTTCAAAAATCAAATCAGGCAACATTACTTTCATAGTCTAGCCACTACTGCTTACAGAAAAGTTCTTATTGGATTCTGTATCTTTATTTACAAAGATTTGTCCATTTTTCAAAATTTGCTTAAGCTCATAATGAATTAGGCATAACAACCAGGCTCCACTAAATTCAAGAACCAATTACTTTTTATTTTCAGCTTTATTAAAATTATTGGTAAAAAATTTCCTTAGGTACTTTATTAAAATTCCTAACCTGCATGAACTCACCCAATACTATAATCACTTTCTTACTCCTACAATAAAGTAAGACAGATCCACTTATACACTTACAACTTACATATATTAATTGTATTGGACTTCATTGAAACATTTTCTTAAATGCACATAACATACTTTAGTCATATTCATCCCCCACAACCTCCTCTTTCCCCACTACCCCCACTCTTTCCCCTACCTGCCTGGTTTCCAGGCAAAACCTGTTCTGCCCTCTTCTCCAATTTTGTTGAAGAGAAGACATAGAAGGTAATAAGAAAGACAATACTTTTGCTAGCTTGAGATAAAGATAGCTATACAAAGAGATTCTTTACATTACCTTCATGCACATGTGTATTGCAGCCCAAATTGATTCATCTCTACCAGACCTCTTCACTACTTCCTAGCCCCCTTCCCATAGTGGCTTCTGTCAGTTTAAGATTACTTTATTTGCTCCTCTACAGTGGGCACATCAAACACTTTCAAGTTTTAAGTTTCCTTCCCTTTCCCTATTGTTCCTGTATGCGTTCTCCCCTTAGTGTGTGACCCATGTCCTATAATATTATTGCATTTGTTTTAGGTCTAAAGTCCATATATAAGGGAGAACATACGAGTTTTGACCTTCTGAGCCTGGCTAACTTCGCTTAAGATGATGTTCTCCAGTTCCATCCATTTACTATCAAATGACAAAATTTCATTCTTCTTTGTGGCTGAGTAAAATTCCATTGTGTATAAATACCATATTCTCTTAATCCATTAGTTGGTAGCCCCACTACCTTTTCTTAACCCCCATCCTTTTTTTCTTCCCAAATAGTTCCCCTTTTACTCTCATGTCCTATTTAAAATCTAGATTCACATATGAGAGGAAAGGTAGTATTTGTCTTTCTGAGTCTGGCTTATTTTGTTTAACATGATGATCTCCAGTTGCATCCATTTTCCTGTAAATGACATTATTACATTCTTCTTTATGGTTGAATTATACTCCATTGTGCGTATGTGCATTTTCTTTATCTATTCATCTGCTAGTGGATACCTAAACTGATTCTATAACTTGGTTGTTGTGAATAATGCCATGATAAATAGAGGAATCTCAATTGTGTACTTACTTTGATTCTTTTGGGTATATAGCCAGGAATGGCATGGCTGGATCATATGGTAGTTCTACTTTTTAATTCTTTGAGGAATGTTCACATTGATTTCTATAGTGACTGGACTAATTTACTTTCCCACGAAAAGTATAAAAAGGTCCTTTTTTTACCTGAACTCTTATCAACATTTGTTATTTCTTTTCTTGATGATACTCATTCTGACTGGAGCAAGATGGAATCTCAATGTCATTTTGATTTTCATTTCTTTGATGGCTAAGAAATGTTCATAAGAAAAATATGAACGTTTTTCATATATTTATTATTCATTTATACTTCTTATTAGATTGTTTTAAAGTATTCAGAAACACACATACACACACACCCACACACACCCCTGCAGATATATATTACAAGAGAAGGAAGCAGAGAAGAAAGTTATATAGCTCTTAATTAATCCTCTTTGCTCTGTGGTTAACTGAAACTCTAGATTCTCTTCCTGAATCAGGATAAACAAAGAAATGAGAATCCTTGCTTTGTTTCCTTGCATTTTGGCAAAAATATTTCCATTGTGAAATGAAACATGAAATATGAAGATGCAAAATGGTTGGGAAAGATTAAAATGTATTGTTCAATAAAACAGTTGAAGTTATAAGAAAACAACCTGGAATTTGAGACTGAAAATTATAACATAGGAAAGTGGATATAAGAAGTCAGAGACTTAACTTGAAAAAGCAAATTATTTCTAAAGAAACATGATAGCTGGTTTAAAAATATATGAAAAGGAGAAAGGATGGAGGCAAGTTAAGGGGCTGTAATAGAGGGGTAAACTTGTTCTAAGTGCACTATATTCATCCATGGCACTACCATATGACAATGAAACCCCCTTGCACTATTAATGTATGTTAATTTTTAAAAATATGAAAATTGTCTACAATTTAGTAGGAAAATGTACCATATTTATGTAATAGGTCAACCAAAATATGTTGCACAATGTATGAGAAGAGTTTAAGAATTAGAACACTCTTAGAATGAAGTGATCTGACTTGGAGGAGGTAAAATCCTCATCCCTGGCATTTTTCAAACACAGAAGAAAGGTAATGTACAGAAAATTCAATCCACACCTAAACAGTTGGATAAATTAAATGTGGTTGATTCATGAATTATTAACACAATAAAATATTCACCAGAAAATAATAAATACCAGTATTTCATACACTGTTGTATACATTGTGGTTCTGGCCAAGATTTCACTGGAAAATAATTAGTAGCCTTCTAAAATTTAATTCTGAAGACTATATATAGTCAGAAAGCTACTAACTTTCAAGTATTAATAGCAGTAATTTGTAAATAATTGCAGCGAATATCCTGAAAGGACTCAGTAACTGTCTCCTGGCTCTGCCAGGAGAAATACAAGGAGTATTTCCTTGTTCAAGGAAATACAAGATATCCTAAGTCAACTTCAACATCCATATCTTTATTCACACACATACCACTCTTAAGCATGGAATTATTTATTAGATAAGACAAGATGGATAAGAAGAAAAGAAGAATCCAGAGTTCCTGCACCTGGTTTAACCAATGAAAGTGGAAAGAGAATGGGCAACTTATAAAAGATATTATTTTCATGTGGAATTTTCTCTATTTTGTTTTTTAGAGGTTAAAGTAAGGAAGAAAGTTTGGTTATGTTGATTTTTAAATGACAAAAGTAACAGACAAAAGAACATCTAATTGAAATGCCAGGTACAACATGAAATAGAATAAAACCTCATGGGAGGATTGACAACTAGAGATAAAGAATTGAAGGTTTTCATTCAATATATTTTGAGCACCTCCTATGAAAGCAACACCTGAATTAATAGAAATAAAGTCTAGAAGATTTGAAAAACAATATGAATTACTGTTCCAATTGTCATTTTATGTAATAAGACAATTTTCAATTATTCATCAGATGGTGATTGCAGTCTACTACCCATCTAATATATGCTATTCAAAAAACAAAGACAATCCCCTTTAAGAGTTTACTGTCTACCTTTAGAGAAATATAGACCATCATAGCATAATTTGATGAGCAGAAAAGTCACTTGATCATATGCACTGGCAATGTAACCTATATAACTGGAAGAATTGTTGGAGAAAGTTTGGAGAGAAAAAAATATACTATTTAATAGGCCAACAGGAAACACTCAGAATAATTCAGACAAGCTATGTGATTTCCTGAATGAAAACTATGGTCAGAGAAGATGAAATAATGATCCTCCTCTCTAGTCTGGAGTCTGATTATACTGCTTTAGGGTAATTTTAGTGTTGGGTTTAATATAATGGATTATTACTAAACAAGCATAATTTTTAGTCAAGTATCTTTTTGCCACAAAGCAAAGAACTTTTGACTGTGTTTATAACAAACACAACATGACTTAAAGGGTAGTTCAGATGTGAAATCCATAGGATTTTAGTGGTTGTTTTTACTCCTAGCATATAATTAATCCATCAACAAATCAAGTTTGATTTACCTTCAAAATATACCCCTAAGTCCTAATGCTTCTGACCTTCTTTACTGCTTAAATCCCAACTTCCACAGTTGTCATCTTTCATAAGAATAGTCAAATAACCTCTTATCTTCTCTACCTGCTTCCACCCTTTCCCTACCTAGGCACTGACACACAGACATTGTCCAGTGAGAAATGGCAGTCAGGTGCTAAGTCAAATATTATTTAAATCACAACTGTCTTTAAAAGCCTTTAATGCTTTTTCTTATAACACAGAATATAATCTGAATATGGACAAGACATACCTGGCCTATCTAATGACTTTCCTGACTTCTTTTCCCATCACACTCTCCATCTTACTACATGCTGTAGGTCTGGTTTTCCCATAAATATCTGACTGCATAGCTGGCTTCCCTGAATGCTCTGCCTAAATAGGTCTTTCCTTCCCAGTCCATTTGCTTTCTGTTCTATTACTGGCTTCTTCCTTTCATAGCAGCTATTTTGTCTCTTTTTAAAAAGATTTTATTTATTTGTATATTTGTCTTTATTGTTACCCTCATCCAATATTCACAAAAACATAAGTTCCACAAAGGCAGGAATTTCTGTTTATATTTGCCACTTCATCAGGAGGGCCCATAATAGTGACTGAGACATATTTGGTGATCAGTAAATATTTTTGGAAGGATAGGAGGAAGGAAGGATGGAATAAATAAAGGACTTCGGGAATGAAAAAAGAATTTTATAAACATTCATCATATTTTTAGTTTGAAACAATATCTTGGGAATATCTCTTACATATGTTTTTCCCTAGCCTATTTTGTACCAAAATATTATTGTTATATGTATCCATGATGAAATGATGGCATAAAACCAAAAGATGAGAAACTATCTTAGATAGTAAAATTGTTGACTTGAGGAAAGTTTGCTTCCATCCTTCAAATAGGAACTAATTTTTTGACTTAGCCAATAATCTGAACAGAGACCAGTAATAGTATCTTCCTTTCATATATATTCAATATTCACTTTTAAATGTTTTATGATAAATATGCAACCACATATTGTCATTTTAATGATTGTATTGCAAGATTCAGACTATTTCTTTGGCATAAATTGAAACTTTATGGAATATTTTATAAATTATGTTAATAAGAGACAAGAAAGATGAAGAGGAACCAAAATATAAATATCAAAAGGTTCTGAAGCCTTGTCAAGTCTTACTTGTTAAGGTGACATTATGTTGTATGATAAAATCACTTTTAGAACATAGAATTTTATTAGGCTTTTCATTGGGTTAAAGGAAAGATTTAATACAAGAAATTTTGACATTTTTAAATAAACATGGCATTTTATCACACATGAAGATTTACATTTCTTGCTTTTATTAGGAAGTAGTGTAAAATGTTCTGGTACCTCAGTCATGATAATATGAAATTTGAGTAAAGTCTATAATTAAAATAATATTTGGCTTCTTAGAATCATGTTCTTGGCTGCACTTAGAGGGGTTAAACTGAGTGAAAGGTAAATATTAACTGATTGAATTGATCTCATTTCCACTGCGAAAAACAAACTGCTAAAGGTGAAAAAATGGGCCTCGGATTTGAGAGAAAAATTCATCTAAAACCAGAAAAGTGGAAACTTCCTCAATTACTTTTTTCACTTATTTCATTCAGTTTGTCAAAAAAATCTTAATTATACTTTGAAGTCTCTTTTATTGGTTAGGTCTATAGCACTTTTTAAAAGTCTGTATAACTGTTTCATCATAAATAAGTAAGCACACACATAACTACCACCATCTTGAAAGCTCATGTTCTTATAAAACAATTCTATCACCTCAAATACTGTTTTGTAACCTTTTATTAATCTACTTTCTTCCTTATTTGTAGACTTAAAATTATCTAGTGATTTAAGGTTACAATTCTATTTTTCTTTATACTTTATCAAGTTTAATGCATTCCCTAAAATAATATTGTTTGGTTTTGCCTATTCTTGCACCTTTTTATAAATAAAAACTAATCCATATGTGTGTATGTATTTCCAGTTTTGTTTTTTTTTAAACAATGTAAAGATACATTTGCAGGATTTATAAATGTATGTCTCCATCTTATAACGTTCTTTACTGTATAATACTCCATTTAGCCATAGGAGAATGACATAATACCATTGTTTATGGAAATTGCCTGGTTCTTGCACAGAGCTAGCTTCTATAGTCATGTAATTAGTATTATTGGTGTTCAAGAAATATTCACGTCTCTGTACTGGTATCAAATGCAAGAAATACTATTATCTACCAATGGTTGACAGATAGTACACTTTATATCTTTTCTTTATTGTGACCACACCTTTATTGTCAGGGATTTGAGATATATTGACAGACTTTTTGTGATCAGTACCAAAAGCAGAAAACATCTGTGCCCCACATGAATGGTTGCCAAGGACTTCAGTTCTCAATAATCAAATGGTCATGATATGTTCTGTGAATGTCTGTCTTCCTTTGTTCCTATCAATCACAATTTGTTCAAGAGAGTCCTGTGTCAAGTGGCCATGATGGCAAAGATAGAAACCAGACATGGACTTAAAAACATGTACTTTCCCTTGCGCAGTCTAACCTCACTCAGCCACTTCTCAACAACCATCAGTAGAGACCAAAGCTGAGTTCTTAATATAGCACAATTCCCTAATCAGATGAACCAGCATACCTAGCAGTAGTTTGATAATATTAAGACTGCTTTTATTATAGGAAGATTAGCATTTTGTCCACACAGAAATGAGCTTATATGACAGATGCAGACTTCCTTTCCCTTTCACAATATTTTGCCAATACCATCATGCATTGTGGTCTTACAAAATGCCTAATTTCCCATAAAAATGTTCGCTCAGTACTGATTAACTTCTGGGAACTCATCCTACAGGAAAATAAGAGAGTACTATACTTATGACCAAAGAAAATATCCGTGGTCAAAAAGATTCCAGTTGAATTGGAAATTGAGGTGGCTTCAGGCCATTGGGCTCCTCCAGCCATTGAACAAATAGGCAAAAAAAAAAAATCAGGTTGTACCTAAACAGTGGTATCAAGATAAGCCAAAATCCATGGAGTTTGATAGTGCTTCTCTGTCCAACAGGAGAAGCAAGTAGAAAACTATGTTATGAGAAAGAGGAAGAGAGAAAGAGAGAAACACCAGTAAGGATTCTGACAGAAATGCAAGTTTGGGTCACTCCCCAACCCAGGTAAAGAGCCCTATCACTTGAAGTTTCTGTGGGAAGCAAAATAACCATAAAAGAAGTAGTGCTTTCCTTTATATAAAGAAGAATTACATCTTAAATAGAAGCAGGAAAATCACTTGAATGGAAACTGAAATAAACATACAAGGAGGTATTACATACTGTGTAATCCAAGAGGTGGACTATATCTGTCATTAAGCTGCTATGCCAACTCAAAGCCATCATTTTGTACTCTTTTTCATGACAGTAAGGCTGAAAATCTGCAAACCTCATTTCATTCCTCTTCTGCCAGCTTCCTATTAAACTTTTCCCAGAAAAAGTCCAAAAAGAAGAGACAAGAGCACTCTTTATTTCTTCCTATTCTGATCAGCTTTTCCTGGCAATATATCTTCATTCCAACAACAACATATCATATCAGTAGCAACAGCTGATTTGTCTCTGCAGCTTTCCCAATACATTCAGTATCAACCCCATTATTACTGCCCAGAGACAACAAGTGCCCCATCATCAGAAGACTGGGTACCAGCTACACAAGCCCTAACTCCAAAACTGTACATAAGCTCTTCAAAATAGATCCTCTTCTCTTAGTTCTCCCAGCATTAGAAACAGAGGGCTGCTTCCTATAGTTGGTTTTTTTTTTTTTTTGCCATACCGTTCTGTCATACTGGGTTAATGTATATAGTTATTCTATGTTCTTTTCTGTTAAAATAACTATGCTTTCTACTCTGGTGAAACCCTGAGTGATACCTATTTTCAGTAATTATGTATTTTAAAGTATTTCCTACATTTTTCTCTTCCAAATCTGCCTTAAGCATGCTCCACTCATGTTTTTTTTTTTTCCACTCAAGGTCATGGAAACTTTCTGGACTAAGTCACCAATGACATTCGGTGATCAGCCCTTAGTCTTCAACTTCTTGACTTATTTATAGCATTTGACTCACTTGTTCATTCCTACTGCACTTCCTCAAAATACAAGCCTCCAGGATAACACATTAACATTCATGGATTTCCTCTTCTCTTCTTAAGTCCTCAGGTTCAGTCACATTTGCTAATTCCTTTTCATCTCCCCAATGTCCTGATACTGCAAATATTCTGGGGATCAGTGTTTAGATTCACTCTTCTCTCTCAACATTTATTTCCTGGCTAGTCTATCCCATCACATGTTTTAAATACTGTTTCTATGTTGATAATTCTCATATTTTTTATAACGACAATGTATTCTCTGAATTCAGGACTCACATATCCAGTTGCCTAATTGACTTTTCCATTTAGGTGTCCCATAAGCATTTAAAATAGTGTGCCTGTCAAATGCTAATCTCCCTGTCTTTCCAACATGCAACCTGTTCCTTCTATCCTTTTTTCCAGTAAATGTCAACCCTGTTTTTTCAATTGCTGAAGTCTAAACACTTGATGTTTTCCTTTATTCTTCCTTATATAAAATTCCTCATCTCATCTTTCAATAAATTCAATGAGCTGAAACTTTAAATTATCCAAAATTTAGTCATATGTAAGCATGTTACAGTATTAATACCAACATGACTGATATCTTATTTCTCGATTTTTGCAACAACTTCCTAACTGGTTTCCCTGCTTCTATCATTGTACATGACTCACCCTATTCTAATATTTTGCAAATATATTCATCAGATTTCATTAGTTTAAGATACTGTTAGTATACCACCTAATCCTTGTTCAAATCATGTCAAATATAAGGAATTAAAACAACAGAAATTGAACACTAATAAAAGTCTTCTTTCCAATGAGAATAAGCATCTCCAATATTTTACTAAGGCTGTATTTCACTTCATTGGAATAAAGAAAACATTGGCTTAGCCTTGGAAATACCTATCTAAAAAATAGTATGAATGGACATTTCAGTTTAGATTTTGGATGATCCCACATCATAGTAGAAAGGATTACAGTTTCCTACATTTGTACATGGAAGCAATGTTAGGAATCTCTCTGTATAGCTATCCTTATCTCAACCAGCAAAAACGCTTTGTCTTTCTTATTATTGCTTGTGTCTTCTCTTCAACAAAATGAGAGATAAGGGCAGAACAGGTTCTGCCTGGAATCAGGGGGGAGGGGTAGAGGGGAGAGGAAGAGGGCAGGGCGCAGGGGGGAGGAATGGCCCAAACAATGTATGCACATGTGAATAAATGAATAAAAAAAGTTTTTAAAGATAAAGGTCATGAAAATTGCTAATCATTTGAATAAATGTACAAAGCTTTTGTGATGTTTAAATGAAAAGATTGACATTAATTAGATAACATGGGCGACTTAAATACAGAAAGAGTTTAAATAGAAAACTTTTTGCCTATCACTAAACAGAGAAATAAGGTAATACTATTAAAAATGATTCACTGTATCTATTCTCTTTTAGATATTTTCTATAAGAGAAATTTGTATTATTATACCAAGAATGAAAACTAAGATGCTTGCAGAACATTATATTTATTTTACTGTAAATGGATCAGGAATTGTTTAATGTAGAATTACTTTAGAAACTGGCAAATAGATGAAGAAAATGTTGAAATCAGAAGATAAGCTCCCTATGGGATTTTAGTAAATATTCTTCTTGAATGTTAACTATAACTGAGATTATTTCATTTCAAGGTAAAAGTTGAGACTCCAAAACCTAAAAAGAACATAAACATTACTTTGATAACATTCTTTTGTTTTCATATTTACCACAGTATATAGCATTTTGTTTGGTATAATAAGGTAGCCAATAACTGTTTAATGATTGGACCACAAAACTTGTTATGCTTTTCTGTACACTTGTTTCAAAATGTCATGATAACTACTATGTATACTCATATAATCACTTGGCTTAAACTTATTTTTATTGATCAGGTATTATTTATTCATGTGAAGCTAAATTCTCCTAGTTGCCAATCCAAAGCTTAATTGTTTTGTCAATTGTCACTAGAATTGATTTCATCTACATATTAATAGGACTTGTTTTAAGACATTCTTTCAGTTTTCTTGTGGAATAAAAATAGCTGTTGTTGACAATTGTAGGTGACTTGTTTAAGAAAACACTTCACTTATCCTATCAAATTTTATGGTTGACAGTTTAGATATTCATGGGTAAATAAGAATAATTATGACATAATGTTTACACATTTCACCTAAAACACACTATCATTTTAAATACCACTTGGATAGATAAATAGATGAGTTATTGGTGGATGACAGAGATAGATAAATAAATGATAGATAGATAGATAAGCAGCAAGATAAGTGAAGTTACAAGATCTTAATAATTATCCTACACTGTGAAATACTTTTTATCTGTTTCTGTGCTTTCTTGTGCAAAAAAAACCATCACTTTTCAATACCAAATAATAGGATAAAGACATTTTTAAATATTAGCGATACTAACATTGGAGAAAATGTGCATCAAAGAATTAATTATATTTGACTATTATTGAATTAATTCCATAAGGGAAAAAAGTTAAAGAAGACTAAGTAAAGACAGTGCCTGAAGAATTATGGGGTTTAAACCTATTTAATAGCAGCATGAATTAATGAGGTTTTATTTAATTTTCATTAGGAATACAAATAGTCTCAAGTGACACAGGATGAAAGTACACAGGAAGAGGAAATGGGTTTAAATATCCTTATTTCAAACAGAAGAGATACCATAGATATAGAAACTACTAGATAAAGTCTATTAATTGGAAGTTATGTGTTATTTTCCTTAAGAATTTTATAATCTATTAGATGAAGATATCTATTCTTACTGAAACTAACACTAGACAATTTATGTATTCCTAAACACTTATTGAAGGTATGCTATGGTTAAGGTCCTGTGCTAGTTTGTAGAGACACAAGTGTGTGTGCGTGTGACATGGTCCTTAGCTCATGAGAACATGCATCACTTTCAGAGCCAGATTCTAAGGGCAAAAATCAGCAATGACTTGAAGGCATATTCTGAGTGTCAAGGGAGGAATAATATTAAGATTAAACCCCTCCTTTCTTTTTGGGTAGAGAAATGATGCCTAATCATCAAGAACAAGAAGACTTTACCTTTTAGATAGAGAAGTGGATGTTGTGTGATCTCAAATATGTGTCTGTGTGAATGAAATGGGGTAGACAGCAATGAGTGGTAGCAGCACACAAAAGCTGGCATGTTGTAGAGATTTTGCCCTGAAACAGCTAATGAGCCCCACATGAGCCTCATGAGCATTCTCCATAGGGAGGAGCAGTTACTCTAAATCACAGGAAGGTCAGACTGGGGTGAGGTAGTGACAATTCCACAGAGCTAGAGTTCAGGTTGGGGAAAGTCACTTTATAATAATTTGATATTGCCCAAGTTAGTTTAGCTACTTTTCTCTTATTTAGGAAGATAATAAAATATTTTGAAGAAATCTACATAAAATATCTTGTACAAATAAGGCATTTTTTTCCTTTTTAAATTTTGCCTCATTCATGGTATTTTACTGAAGTAAATATGTTAATATTTTTCTCCACCGAAATCCACAATGAAATTCCTGGTTTTAATGTGTATTTTGAGTTTGGTTGTAGAGGGAACATTAAGTAAATAAAGGAATCTGGGGTGCCGTTCCCAGTTGCATTTGTACAAAGTTTCTACTTAAAAATAGTAATATGTTTAGACTATGTATTGAGTCATAAATTCAAAAATGGAATCCTAGTTACCTAGGAGGCCGATATCAGGAGAATCATGGTTCTAGGCTAGCCTGGGCAAAAAAAGTTTATGAGGCCTTATCTCAATGGGAAAAGCTGGCATGATGGTGCCCATCTATAATCCCAGCTAAAGCAGAAAGCATAAAATAAAAGGATTGGTCCAGGCTGGCCTGGGCAAAAACCAAGTCCCCATCTCCAAAAATCACACGATCAAAAGGGCCTGGAGGCACACCTCAAGCGGGGTAGAGTGCATGAAGTTCTGAGTTCAACCCCTAATACTGCTAAAAAAAAAAAAAATACAAAGAAAGGTATAAGTTCAATAATTAACAAAATAATGCATTGTCTTGAATATTTAAATATAAAGAATTTCTGGAAAGGTCCATTTACCCAACATTTGTATTTTACAAATGTAGACAACTTGCCATATTGACTTTACTTCTTTGTAGTAGAAGAGACTACTATTAATCGACCTTGCTGAAATTTCCCTCAGAAAACTGATTCCCCTTCACCCCACTCAAAATGCAAACCATTCTGAAGTTTGTGTGTTTCCTTCATTGCTGTTGCCACAATTTAAGTATGCATGTATATGGCATTTACAATATATAGTAGGGTTTTGAGGATTTAAAATTTTACATAATTAAAGCAAAGCATATAATATATTGTGTATCCTATTTTCACTCAACATTTTTTTTCAAGACTTAGTCATACTGGTAAATTGATCAATACTTTCACTTTAATTGATCTTCATCGTGAAAGATCAAATATATAACACATACATGAGTATATATGAAGTATAAAAATAAGTTATACTTCTTATATGGTTCTATAGAGTTGATAGAATAATTTAATGTAGTCATAGACCTTATTCAAGGCTTTGTAAAGCAACCTGAAAACATTTTTACTATAATTTAAAAATATTGAATGCTCAATAAAAATACAATAAACATGTATGTATGTGTATGTTTATATGCATATTTAGGTCCACGTGTGTATATGCAAAAACTCTTAACCCAAAATAGAAATTATAAAGCATATGAGAAAATATTGTTTCCTACTTGTATCACAAGGGATAGTCTCCTTTAATGTCTACACATTTATAAAATTCAGACAGCATTGTTCTGCAATCATTTTGTACATGAACCATTGATTCTAATAACAAATATTCTTTTAAAAACTCATTAAAGAAATTAACCAAACCACTTTTTTTTTCATTGATTTTAGTGGGCAAATGTTCAAAGCAATTGGAATCCAAGAAAAAAAGAGGTAGAACTTTAATAGTTTAATATTTTAGTAAGGACTTTAATGTTCTATGTTTTTATTGTCAAATTTGCAACACATTTCTTAACTATCAAAAATCACTTACAGAAATTGGTATAATTATTATGGTCACTGTCAAAGTTTTTTGTTAATTTAATATTAAAAGTATCTTAGTTAACTTTAAAAATCTTAATATAATATCAGAAAATAGAGTTCTTTTGTTTTTTTTCTTTAAATTAAGTCTCACTATGCAGCCCAGGATAGCCTAGTGCTAGAATTACAGGTGTTGCTCCACCACACTTGGCTGGAGTTCTCCATTTTTGATTGAGCTATACCTATGTAAAATACTGTAATTTAAATAATGTATAAGAGGGTAAAATAAATGCTAAATCTTACCTGTTCATTTTCATGCTTATCCTTGATTGAAATATTAATCTATCTAGTTTCATAATAGGTACTGGACCAGCAGTACATGTAACTTGGAAATATTCCACTGATATTTTAAATGGCTGAATGTCACTCCTGCTGTGACCCACTTTGAGGATGTCTTCCATCATATCATCTTTGCTCAAACCTGAATTAGGAAAATATATTCCTCCACAAAATGAATTACTTAACCAAAAATGGATTTTATTATAAAAATAGAACAAACGCAAAAAGAAGCATAGACAAGCTTTTCGAAGCAAGTGTAAGGGCACTCTACATTTTAGTTGAAGAGTTCACCAGTGAATTTCCTCAATTAAGGAGCCAATTTCTATATTCAGGGTATTTTTATAATCATATTATTATGACATAATATGACTATTTAATGTCAAGGAATATTCCAGGAAGGTATCAGAGAAGTTAAAATATTCTCCAATAGGGAAGAAGATACCCCTCCAGAGGGATTCCTTCTTCATCTAGTATCTTCATCTACTATCCCTTCTGGGAAAGCACAGAATGGGAGTTTTTATCCTGCCGACCATTGCACCATGGAATATGTAATGGCAGGTAAGGTTATATAAAGAATTTTAAGTCAAGCATGGTGGTGCACACCTGTAATCCCAGCACTCAGGAGGCTGAGGCAAGTTCAAGGCCAGCCTGGGCTACATAGCAAGACTATTATTCAAAAAAAAAAAAAAAAAAAACTTTAGCATGTCTTCATGTCAGAAAGAACTAGTAGCAACAGTGGTGAGCACTGAAAGAATATCTGGAAAAACTTGTTCCAGAACTGAAATCAGCAAGGTTGAAGTCAAAATACTATTCTCAACACCAACACAGACTTTTTATTTCTCACTTTTTATTTTATCCTTAGCATTTACATGACCATTGATTTTATGTTAATATTTCCAATACCAGTCTCCAGAAGACAATTCTCCTGATCATCTAGAATACAAAAGAACTTTTTCTGCATCCCTGCAACGAAAGGTAAAATTTATTTGTGAATGCAACTAATCACCTCTGAAATGATTTTCTAACAAAATTATAAAACCCAGAAAAGATTACTGTGATTATTTTGTGACTTTGTGAACACAAAATAAGGGATTCTGGAGTCGGACCAAGATCAACAGTTAGTAACAGAATAACCTAAGATAATTACTGATTTTTGGAGTACCATCATTTCCTCATCTGTAAAGTGGAGAGAAGACTAGTAAAAACCACAGTACCATATGATAATAGAGTTTTGAGTATCATAGAGATGAAATAATACCTAATAAACAAGAGGTAAATATAATTATAATAGTTCCAAAGTTTTTAAGAGTGTTTCTTCAGAAATGAATCACTTTATCACCTAATAAATATAATTAAGTATGGAATAATCATTTTTGTCCTAGTTCTTTAATGCACAAATAAAGGCCAGATTCCAGAGTTAGCACACTTAAAAGATACATGTAAGCACAAAATTGTTTTTCTTCCAGAAGAAATAATTTCTCCAAAGCAATTATTAATATCCTTTTTACAACAATCATTAGACTTGTCTGTGTAATTTTTATCAATGAAGAAACTAAGACCCAGATTTACCTGAAATCATATTGTTAGTAGATGAGATGGTAAACTCATACAAACCTCTTGCAATCTCTGATTGTTCTTCCTGAAGAATAAGTCTCCTCTTTGTGTCACTAAAATTGTGGAGTGACAATGGAGATATTATATTGGCAATAAATAAATAAATAGTTGTCTAGTTCATGAAAGTGCTTGGGAACTAGAATAAAAGTGTATCAAAAATACACGGATCAGGAATGACATGGCTGTTCATCTTGGTATTACATTTTAATATGTGTGTTGACTGATCTTTTATTTGGATATAAATCAATACTCACTATATTATTCATGATAGACTCATCATGCAATGGTATCAAGTAATCCCCCAAATAGTAAAGTCTTACACAATCGAAGGTTATTTCTTCCTCACATCACCTCACACTAATGTAGGTATAATACGTGAATTTCATGTGCTACCTGTAGAACACATTGCTTTCAAAGTCCCATATCAGGGTAAGAGACTGAAAGAGAACACCAATTGGTAACTGCCATGGCCAGAAAATGTCACACATTATCTCCTGCAATCCATTGGTCAGAACTAGCCTCTACCCTACCTTCAAGGAAGCCTGGGAAATACAATGTAGAAAGCTGGGCACTTTTTCTTTCTGCAGCAAATAATAGCACTATGCCTAATAGAAATAATTGTGGGTATGTGGTCAGGGAAGGGGGAGAAAATTTGGAGTGTAAACATATGGAATTAATGAAGCTTTTTATTTGCATTTGGAGTCACTAATATATCATCTTTAAATTTTCAGGCATCACTCTCTGAAACATCTGCCTCCTAGAACATTGATTTATATATGTCTTCTAACAACTCTAAATCTTATGGGTTTGCTTCTACTACTGTGGATAATATTATTACACTAATGGAAATATATAATAATTATGATGATGGAGTTTGAATTTCTTAACTTTTGCTAATAAATCTCTTGCAAGCATAAAATTTATTGCTACTTTTTATTTAATTTACCTAGGCTTTATCTATAGCAACAAAAATCATGATATTTTGTTTGGCTTGTCTGATTTTACATCTCCCTTTGTTTTTGCAACATGTGTATCACATAAGTATCACACCATTTTACCACTCATCTACAAGCTGCTCATTTTTTTCTCCAAAATAAAAGTCCCAAAATAGCAAACTATAGGCTGGCTAAGGAACAAATCTAAAATAAGATCTCACTTTATTATTCCTTGGGCTCTATTTCAAAGGTGTTCATTTGACAATTAGTTTTTAGGTTTCCTGAGTTCCAGGAACCATTCTACATGCTGAAAACATTGGCATAGAAAATAACAAGCTTATTAAAATTGCATTTAGTAGAGTTACACAGAAAATAAGAACAAGAAAAATCAAGATGAGATAAAATAGGTGTGAAAAAGATCAATACAGTGCTGTAATAGACATTGACACAGGTTGAAGCATCTTTAATAATCCAATAATATACTTTAGTGGGGAAGCACATTTGCTGGCTCATCATAATGAATTAAAGAGAAGGCTTTTATTTGATGATAGAGAATCTTCAGATTTCTTTTTCTCCCTTATGATGCATATAAATAGAAAATTCCTAAAGTATAAAAGTTGTTCAGAAAGCCTCAATGATTATTATTCAATGACCAGGACACATCTTCACTTTGTTCCTCATTTCATTCCTTTAATTAAGATTTTTGAGTGTATATTATATTAAGCATATAATAATGATGCTGGAGGTAAGTACTTTTGGTAATAAGATGAAGTTCCTCTCTTCCAGCACCTTATATTCTATAGGTAACAAACAAGTAACATACTAAAAAAATCCAGATATTAAAAGCAATATGGGGCTGAGGGTATAGCTCAGTGATAGAGTGCTTGCTTAGGAGTGCAAAGCCCTGGGTTTGAGTCTTATCACCACAAAGGAAAAAACAGTGTGAAGAAGAACATAAGGCAAATAAGTTTGGCAGAGTGACAGCAAGAAGAGGCTATAAAAGATTGAATTATCAATATTTACCAGGCAGGGGAGATCACAAAGGTGGTTTTCGCAGGGTGAGGCTTATCCATTGCACTCCAGATGTGCTGACCCCTGCAATTTCCTCATATGCGAGAAACTGGACTGCATAATTTGTGGTAGTGAGGGACTCCATTCGCTCTCTCCTCTACAAAGAAAAAACAAAAAGATTGAGTGATAAAAGGTTTCCCTGAGCAACTGCTCAAAGTTGGTCAGAGAGCTAAAAGGGAGGGAGGGACTGTAAAAGAAAAACAATCCAGAAAGGGAGAACTGAAAGTACAAATGCTCTCAAATAGGAAAGAGCCACCAAAGCACAGGGAAGACCAGTGTGGCCAGAGTGGGTGTGCAACAGTGAGAGCGATAAAAGATAAGGACAAAATGGTATGGAGTTACTGCATTCTTAATAAGGACTTTTGCATTTTATTCTGGTTTACAATGGGAAGACATCAGAATGGTTTATTTAGTGAAGTATCGTGATTTTATTTTCACTTTAAAAATTACTCTGGCTGCTGAGTGGCTATTAGATCCTCAATCAGGAGAACAAAGGTAGAACAAAGAAAAGTTCTAAGATGTCAGCAGCATTCTAGAAGTCTTGGCTTAGGATGGTAGCAGGGTTAAGGTCAAAAATGGAGATGGCGGAAAGGAGAAAGCAGAGTATAGTTTAGCTAATGGATTAGGTTTGAAGTAGAAGGGAAAGCAGGGCAATTAATCTATTTTGATCATGTGAAATTCATGATGCTAATAGACATCCAAGTAGATATGCAGAGTACGTAGCTGGATTTGAGTAAGGTTCTTAGGGAAGGACAAAGATGAGTGTTGATCGAGTTAAAGTGTATCTTAGGCACTGGATCTAGGTCAGTGCTGCTCAAACTACCTACTAGTGAACTCTTTGTTTTGGTTACTAATAAAAAGAAACAAGGAACATGTCTCTAGAATTCAAATCAATCTACTGTTTTCTAAGTTTCAATACCAACATTATATTATATTTCTTTTATTTCTATAAGAAACTTTCCAACCTAAACCAAAATTTCCCAGTTATGATTGAGATTGGTAGAAAGTAATAGATAACATAGACAACCAAGTCCTGTCTATTCTATAGGCCACATATGCAGCTGCCCTGTGCCTTCCTTCTCCCCCTCTTCTCCTCCTACCCCATTGATCCCGCTTACTACGGCCCTCTCATTTGAAAGGAAACTTAGAGGCTCTCTCCTCTCTTTGTCCTTTCCCACCCACATATTCTCAATCAATCTCTTTAGAATAGTTTCACTTTCCAAGCTACTCTCCCCATTGCTGAGGTGATCTCTCTAAGGAGGGAATCAAATTCTCTCTAAACTGAACTTTACTTTTCAATGTAATCACAGTCAACATCCAAGGGGAAGATGTTAAAAAGTACATAAAGTACAGACCAAAAAAGAAAAATTGACACACTGGACACCAGTTATTTATTTATTTATTTATTTTGGACACCATTTAAAAGGCAAATAAATAAAGCCTTTTCATCAAACATCACTACTAAAAACATGGAACAGTAAACCATAGTCTAGGAAGAAAAATATATGAATATAAATATATATGTACAAGTACATAAATATAAGTATAAATTTATATAGTTATAATTTATATATCTACATTAATTTTAAAAACTCATTTTAATATATGAACATATAGTCTTAGAAATCAATAAGAAAATTGCAAGCAGCCCAACAAAAAGGCAGAATATGTGAACTTCCATTTTCAAAAGAGCATACTAAATGGCTGATAAACTTATTAAAAGTTAATTTACATACCAAAAAATGAATATTAAAACCACAATGAATTACTTTATTTACTCCTAAAATGAGAAAAAAAATCTCATGGTACCATGTGCTGGTAAAGTTGTACACTAACTGGGATGGGAAGTAGAGGGATATGTATCATATAATTACTTAAGAAAACCCTTGATGCTTTTTCTGGAAAGGAAGAATTTTTATATCTTGGCCATAATTAGATGAAAATACATATTAATGTAGATGCAAGTGCATATTGAAAAGCCATCAAAAACAATAATCAAAAGAGTTTTATTGCAAATAAACAATTTGAACTCTGGAAAAATCAAGAGGCCTTTATAGAAATGGACATTTGAAGGGACTATTCTATCAGATATCCAGTAATTATAAAGTTACAACTAATAAAAATCAGCATGATATTCATAAAAAAATCAAAAGACCAATGGAACAGAAAAAAAAAGAACATAAATACATTGTGATGCAGATAAACATGATTTACCAAAGAGCTGGCACTGTAATTTTTTTCAAAAGTGATACTTTGAACTGGCTATAAATATGAAAAAAATAAAATTGGATTCCAACTCAACATCAGCGAAATGGAATTTCACTCTATTTGTTATACACCAAAATGTGAAATATAAAGCTACAATCTTTAGAATATAATATTTTAAAATATCTTTATAAACTTTAAGTAGGAGAAAAACTTTAACATGGAGTAAATTCTTAATGAGCTTGACTATATTAAAATTAAGACTATTCATCAATAGCTCCATAAAGACAATGAAAGACAAGCCACAGGGTTAGAGGCATGCCTCAAGTGGCACAGCACCTGCCTAGGAAGCACAAGGAGCTGAGTCCAACACAAAAAGAGAGTTTTGAACTGCACTAGCCAGCAGAGTGGCTCGAGTGCTAGAGAACCCACCTGCCCAGCAAGCATGAAGCCCGGAGGGACAAGCCACAAATAAGCAATAAAGTTCTCATGCTGATGAACACAAACATGTATGCATTGGGATATGTATATGTTTGAGTATGTAGCTTCTATGAATAAATTGCACATAATTAATGGATAAAGTTTAATATCTTAATACTCATCAAGAGAAGCAAGACATAAAATGAATACATACCATTATAACTTCATTTATATAATTTATGAAACAAGCAAACTAAAATACGCTCATTAGGCATAAAACAGAAGAGATAAACTACAAAAAGAAAATGGATAATGGAGAGTGTGAGATAATAAAGATATATGCAAATAACTTAAGTGTTGACAATGTGCTATGGTTTAATAAAGTGATGGCTTATGGCTCATTGTGGTTTAAACCTACATTTAATATACTGTTGGAGAAATGGGCAAGTGAACTAAACAGAACTTTCTCAAAAGAAGAAATTCAAATGGCCAAAAAACACATGAAAAAATGCTCACCATCTCTAGCAATAAAGGAAATGCAGATTAAAATCACACTAAGATTCCACCTCACCCCTGTTAGAATAGCCATCATCAGCAACACCACCAACAACAGGTGTTGGCGAGGCTGTGGGGAAAAAGGAACCCTCTTACACTGTTGGTGGGAATGTTAACTAGTACAACCACTCTGGAAAAAAAATTTGGAGGCTACTTAAAAAGCTAGACGTTGATCTACCATTTGATCCAGCAATACCACTCTTGGGGATATATCCAAAAGACTGTGACACAGGTTACTCCAGAGGCACCTGCACACCTATGTTTATTGCAGCACTATTCACAATAGCCAAGTTATGGAAACAGCCAAGATGCCCCACCACTGATGAATGGATTAGGAAAATGTGGTATCTATACACAATGGAATATTATGCAGCCATGAAGAAGAACAAAATGTTATCATTTGCTGGTAAATGGATGGAATTGGAGAACATCATTCTGAGTGAGGTCAGCCTGGCCCAAAAGACCAAAAATCATATGTTCTCCCTCATATGTGAACATTAGATCAAGGGCAAACACAACAATGGGATTGGACTTTGAGCACAAGATAAAAGCGAGAGCACACAAGGGAGGGGTGAGGATAGGTAAGACACCTAAAAAACTAGCTAGCATTTGTTGACCTTAACGCAGAGAAACTAAAGCAGATACCATAAAAGCAACTGAGGCCAATAGCAGAAGGGGACCAGGACCTAGAGAAAAGGTTAGATCAAAAAGAATTAACCTAGAAGGTAACACCCACGCACAGGAAATCAATGTGAGTCAATGCCCTGTATAGCTATCCTTATCTCAACCAGCAAAAACCCTTGTTCCTTCCTATTATAGCTTATACTCTCTCTACAACAAAATTAGAAATAAGTGCAAAATAGTTTCTGCTAGGTATTGAGGGGGTGGGGGGGAGAAGGAGGGGGCGGAGTGGGTGGTAAGGGAGGGGGTGGGGGCAGGGGGGAGAAATGACCCAAGCCTTGTATGCACATATGAATAATAAAAGAAAAAAAAATATATATATATATACTTTTGGATGTTGGCATTGCATATTATAATGAAAGATTATAATGAAGACAATTTTGTACCTATTGTCTTGCAAAGCAGCAGCAAAGTTTTATAAAAGTGAAAGCAGAAAAGCATACTCCCCAAGGAGGAAGGGGAGAGGGCTCTAGTGAAGTAGCTTAAGAGTAGCACCTGTAGCTGAAGAGCTAATTTTGCAGCTATTGAATGTGGTATATTCTGAGGAAAAGGGTTTCCAATTTCTCTACATTTTTTTCTCTTTATTCATATGTGCATACTTTGCTTGGGTCATTTCTCCCTCCTGCCCTCCACCAGCTTCCCTCCCCCCCCACACCCTTTGTGACTCTTTTCAAATCCTCAAACCTAGTCTCTTTCTTTACAGACATATGATTTAAAATAAGAAAGCATTCCAGCACCAAACCACTGAATAGTTCACACACATCATTCTCTTTATTTAAGATAAGCCTTTCTTTTTGAGCACCAAATATTATCTCTTCTCTCCAACTTTTGATCTCTACTATATTCTCCCTTTTATTACTTGAATATGTTATATTCTCAAGTGAAATTTAAAATGCAAAAAAGGCCAACGGCCTTGACATGCCTTATTCTCTTCATTAATATATTTTCTTTATTTTGACCTCATAGTCAAACTTAATCAAAGGGAACTAGCAGCATTTATTTTTTAATATTAAATTCACTCCTCAACCCCTACAGTCTCTTACCTTTTCTGTGCTCCTGAAACTGCCTTTTCGAGGTCACTAGAGACTTCTTTGTGATAAATCCTCAATCTTCTTCCTCCTGATGACAGCTCTCCAGGGAATCTCAATGCCTTGGCCACCCATGTACATTTGATTCTGGAATAAAGACTATAAATTCTACACAGGTGTAAAAATCGAACATTCTATTTTCTATATCTGCATTCACTTTCTTTTTTGAGCTTCCTGTAGTTACTTCCAAGCAAAGTTAGTCAATCTGGGGAATATCTCATTAACATCAGTTTTAAAATTCAAGTCATTAAGGTTTTTCTCTTCTCTTCTCCCAGAGTTTCATCTGTTTACACTGGATAGTGATGCAATGACATGCCTTTGGGAAAGTGCACATATTTTGGTCAGAGTCACTGCATGTAGTATTGGCTTCTATTGATGTGGAATTGTTCTCAACCAGCCCACAGGTCCAGTCATTTCATTTAATTGTGGTTACCTGAGAGGAGCACACCTTCATCTAATTCCTGCCAAAGGGAATTGAGTATTTAGTACCATGTCATATTTTTTGGTGCCAAATCAACTTTTTTCTTAAAAAAGAGCCCTCTCTGAGTCCACCAGCACTCTATATAACATAATTTTTGTGCCTTTCTCCCAGGCTAGAAATGGTATATGCAGAAGAAAATTTAGATACTTCTCCATATTCCTTTCTGCCAATGTAAATATGAGGCTTCTCTATAGCTCTGTCAGGTCAATATCCAGTTTAAAGTTTATCATTCAAGTAAATGTAAAAATGACAAAATAAAGGGGAGAAAAATAAAGTTTATCATTCACAAAAATGTACAGGAAAGTTCTCTGCCGGAGCTCTCAGTTCACTACTCTGGACCTAAGAATGTACTAGGATTTCCAGACTTAACTGAAAAGGAGAGGGTGTCATCTCCCACTTGGCTGGAGTTTGGCCCTGTGTGTGGTAAAGGTAAAGACCAGATATGAGCATCAAAACAAAGCATATTATTTCCATCTCTCTCCATTCCACTCTTAGATCTGTTAGCAACCTAGATAATCTCATATACTTCCAAAGTCTTACATCTGGAAGCCTGACCACTCAGTTTAAAAGCTAAAATTTCACTTCATTTTTCTTTTGTTAAAACAGTTATTTGAAGTATGATTAATATATAAAAATAGCACATATTTAACCATTCCTATTTTGATAACTATTTACAATACCCAAGTATAATGAAAGCACTCATAACTCTTATAACTCATAGCTCATTTGGAGACGTTCTTTTTTTTTTTTGAAATGCCTCAAGAATTTGCATGTCATCCTTGGGCAGGGGCCATGTTAATCTTCCAGGTATCATTCCAATTTTAGCATATGTGCTGCCTAAGCAAGCAATGGAGATGTTCTTGATGGAAAAATGGAAATGGAAAAGCCTAAGCAAGCAATGGAGATGTTCTTGATGGAAAAATGGAAATGGAATATATATATATATATATATATATATTCAAGAAATACAGAATAATTAAAATAGTCTGTGGAAGAAGAACAAACTTGGAAAGAACTTAAACTTCTAAATTTCAAGCTTACTAGAAGCTGCAGTAATCAAGACACTGTGGTACTGGGATAAATACATAGAATATTGGACTACAATTTAAAGCCCAGAAGTAATCCTTCCCTTTGCAATCAATTGATTGTTACATAGGCATATCCAGAAAATTCAGTGGGGAAAAATAATCTTTTCGAAAGGTAGGGTTAGAACAATTGGATATCTATATTTAAAATAAGTAAGTTGAATCCCAACCTTACACTACATATAAACATTGTCTGAAAATGGGCTATATTCCTGAATGTAAAAGTGAAAGTTAAACAATTCTTAAAACAAATCATAGGATAAAATCCTATTGACCATTAATTAGGTAGTGATTTGTAAATATAACACTAAAAGGACAGGTGACAAAAGAAAAAAATAAATCGGGCTTCATCAAAATTTAAGTCTGATCAAAGATCACCATCAATAAAATGAAAAGATGATATACACAGAACAAAACAATTTAAAAGTCATATATCTGATAATAGTTATATCCAGAATATATATTTATTTTAAAAACTCTTAACAAATCCACAATGAAGGCAGATTAGCACATTTTAAAATCGGTAAAAGATTCCAATAAGCATTTCTCTAAACAAGAAAAAAAATTCAACATTAGTCATTAAGGAAATGGAAAGATAACACTTTGTATCTGCTAATATGACTACAATTAAAAAGTTAGATAACAATTGTTCACAAGGATACAGAGAAAACAGAATTCTTTTACATTGCTAATAGTAATACATAATTCTAGAATCACTTTAAAAAAACAGGTTTGTGCCAGGCACCAGTGGCTCAGTCTTGTAATCCTAGCTACTTAGGAGGATCCTGGTTCGAAGCCAGCCCAGGCAAATAGTTTGAGATACCCTACCTCCAAAAATCCTTCACAAAAACAGGGCTGGTAGAGTGGCTCAAGGTGAAGGCCCGAGTTCAAACCCCAGTACCACAAAAAAAAAAAAAGTTTTGTCATGTCATTTTGAAGAAATGTTAACCTAGAATTATTTCTATGTCTGCACTTTTTCCACTTGAGGTGTTTATCCAATAAATATATAATATCCATACCAGATCTCGCCTATTGCCATCTTTCTCTCAATCATTCATAGCTTTAATCCTTCAACTATGCAACCAGAACACTTGACATCTTCCTTAACTATAACTCTTCTCTAAAACCCACATCCAATCTGACCATATATTTTGAAAGTGTCAACTTCCAAACATATCTTAAACCCAAATTTTGATCATTACACCACACCTGACATGACAATATCCAAACCACAGTCTTTCTCATGGATGACTGGAATGACCTCATAACTTCTCTCCTCACATATGCATTTCCCATCCCCCTAGGGCATTTAATACACAATAAACAAAGGAATCACGTGCATATGTCCCTCTGAAATTCTGCAAGAGAATCACTGTACCTCATGCCAAAATTTGACAATCAATAAAGGATCTAAATAAATGAACCACACGTTTAATATCCATTTTTCCAGGAAAATGATAAACAATTCTACTATTCTACAGATTAAAATTTCCAATTTATTTATACTGACAAAGTACTGCCTTTTGGCAGCCCAAAACATCTCTTTTTAAAATTAGATAAAGAGATAAAGAAGACATCTATAAGCACAGTTCAAATTTGTCATGCCATGGTTCCTCCACATAATAGAGAAGACTGAATTTTTCTTGGGGTGATACAGGGTCATTCTGGAATTCCTACTCATAATATAGGAAATTTAAAATCTCTTAAGTCTGGTAAATGGTATGGAAACCATTAAATCTTTGACTAACCTTACAAATTTCTGGTGATGCTGAGATGAAAAGATTGATAAGATTGAAGACAACTGGCCCTGAATTTTAAAAAGGATTTATATAGGTGTAAGGTAGGCACTGAATCCTTTCAGAAGAATTCCTTGCCTGCTTTCAATTTTTGAAATAAGTTACTTTTGGCAGTAGGAACTTTCTCTGTTCTCTTTAGATATGACTAAAGGAGAAGAAAATTTATGCATTATTCAAAGAATGGCAAGAAAATTCATTGTGAAAAGTTAAACTAATTACATCTTAAGTGGATACTGAATTAACATAAAAGCTTGTGAAGTGGGGGCAAGTGAAGGAGTTATAGAAGTCATGCCTAGCATAGGTACTATGTATGGCAAGTCAAATATAAAATATTACCTAAGATTTAATTACAAAGAATAATTTCAAGTTCAAATGCCTGAAAGAAGTGTCAAGATTATTATGTCAATATATTGCTAATATTCATATTCATAATAATGTTTAAGATAGTATTTGACATAAAGGAATACAGTAAAAATGTATTGGTTGAATCAATATAATTAATATAATGAATATTTTCTTTGCTTTTCTTTCAAGCTGTCATAATAGCTTTTATATATATTCATAGGTCATTTTGATAAAATGGATAAAATATTATTAAAGACTGAGGAGGGGAGAGAAGAGAGAAGGATGGAGAAAGATTGGACAATTAGGAAGAATAAGCATGCACCAGACTCTGGGTCTAAACCTCAGCACTGTAAGAAAGAACAAGTTCAGATATTCTATTGCACTGTAGGATGACTACAGCTAACAGTAAAATACTGTATATCTCAAAATAGCTCAAAGAGAAGATTTTAAATATTCTTTCCATAAAGAAATACTAATTGTTTGAGAAGATTGATATTAATTACCCTGACCTGATTATTTTAAAATGTGTACTTGAATCAAAAATGTCACAATGCACTCCTTAAATATGCAAAACTAATAGAAATATTAATTTTCCACATTAAGATTAGTTCTTACAATAATTAACTTAATTTAAATTAAGAGAACAATTAATTTCTCCCTGATGTACTACTTTAGCCCTAATTTGAGTATTTATTTCATCATCTTTGCAAGCAGGCTTTAATTTAAAATATTCCATGTAGCAAAAATGAGACCTGTTGAAACTAATCTAGGAATGGAGAGAGGAGGAAGAAAAAGGAGAATGACATTGGGGGAGAATTGAAGTATGATATGCTTGATATACTGTAAGAACTTTTGTAAATGCCACAGTGTATCCCCAACACAGCAACAAAAATAAATAAATAAATAAAATATTCCACATATTGACCCGTCTTTTAGATGGTTAGAATGGTTGCTGTAGACAAATAGAGAAACAAAAATAATCTTGAAGTTCCTTCTAAAAGTTGAGAGGGTAAAGATTTAAAGCTTTGTGGATATAAATTACCCACATACCCTTGTGTGTATAAATTAGCCATTTCCATTTAATCTTAATGACATTGTTTTAGATAGCATTAAGGAAGAAAAAAATCTCCCAAATTACTTAATGTCACAGGTCTTACTAATAGTCCTGTGTCACTTAGGATTAGGTCTCTCATCTCAATGCCTGAAATCTCTCTTTTTTCCAAAATATTTTATAACTACTTGACTTTTAATTATTTATTTTCCATGTTCAACAAAACTTTTCTGTACTAATAATGCATCATCTTTTATTCATGGGAATTAATTTTTTCCATTGTAGGATAATACAGCATTGCTCTTATTTCTTAGATACACACAGGTCTCACTGATATCAAAATTGCATCTTACCACTCTATTCCTGTGCCTTTCTGTTTGCACATTATTTTTGCTTTAATGAAAAATCTTACCTACTCTCTTCAAACACATGTAAATTTCAATTGATAAGGAATTAACTATCAAAATGTCAATTCAACTTAACACAGTAAGAAGTGATGCATTATAAAATAAATCTTGATTTGAGATACTTGCATATTAAAAACATGCATCTAAGAATCAAAATATGCAGGAAAACTGTACTGATCTTGAAAGAAAATAAAATGATAAAACAAAGCTTATTTAAGGGAGATGTCTAAGAAATGATTAGGGTTTTAAACATTTTTGCAGGCTGTGTTAAAAACTAAAGTGTGATTTAATAGTTTTTTTTAGATATACAAAGAAGCATGACATAAAATTTATGAGAAAATAACCTCTATCCTCAAAGGGGCAGGAGTGTAAAATTAAATAGCCTTAATCCAAATGCAAGGAGACTAAATGAATTTGCAATGACAAATGTGGCTGCTAGAAGTTGTACACTTTTTCCAAACATGTAAAAATCCTAACCTTACCAATTCCTAATACTCTATGCATTTAGTTCCTTTCAGCCTCAAATTTCTCATGTTAAAAAAAGAAGATATAGCCTACTATAGTCTAACAAATTTAGGAATAGAATTAGTGAAAAAATATTTTTTAAAATTTATATAGTGAAATAAAAATTGTTTCTTTTTATTAGAATTGTTATTAAACCATTTAACAGGATATAAGCCACCACTTATAAATAAAATGAAAGTTATTCTCAAGCAAGTAGTATTTAAATATATATGTGAATTAATGCCATCCACTTGGTTTCAATGGTTATATAAAAATCACTTTATGTTTGCATGACACAATTAAAGCCAGGAAATTTAATGTTTTTGGAAAAGGAATGAAAATAAAACTAATTGGAAATTTAATGATCTACTTATAGTAATTAAATTGTGATGTTATCTCCAGTTATCTAATTTTTCTGACTATGAAAAACATTTCTCTCGGAACTGTTCTATAAATATTTCATTAACATTCAATGTTGCATTTAATATTTTATACATGCATTGACTACTTTTATTTATTATAGTTTACCCAACCCAGACAAGGCAATGTAATCCCACACACAGACACATATACACACAATATTAACAGTTTAACTAAAATTATACAAAAAGCTTAGATAAGAATATGGAATTACCAAAGTAGCAAAAAAGGTGCAATAGGGTTAGAAATGGTTTTCAAAGCATATCTTTGGGAACTCTGAGTTTTGTTTTCAAGAATGATTCATAAATGTCTTCATCTCATAAAGAAAATCATATATTCTGAGATTTTTGTAAACACACCAGGCTAATAACAGATGACCTATCCAACATCATAAAAAATGTTGCAGTTGGAGTTGGAAATATCAGAAGACCTCCTAGTAGGCTGCTTCTCCTTATTGTAAAGTTCTTTACCCATGGTCTTTCTTAACAGTGCACTTCTGCAGCAATTCAAGGTGGGGGGTTTTGTCCTTTTTTTCATTACCATGACAAATCTGTAAAGTCCTTTGACCAAAAAGTAGTTTTTTGATGGAAAACCTTCAGCCTTCATAACAGAGAGTTCAGGTATCAACACTCCAGGGAAGTAAATATAAAATGCACTTGAGGATTCAGAATTAAAAACAGGGATCCAAGATGGTGACTAGAGGGAGGAAGCAGACAGAGTGAACTCCATTAATCAAAAATCTTGCTGAGATGCTGGATCCATACTTGGCAGAAAAAAACCCACCAAGAAGAATCAAAATTCTGACACCCTGAACCCCCAGCCCATGCAAAGCTTCTCCACACCACATTAAACTGAGAAAACAGGAGGGCTCCCGTGCCACCAGATGCCAGCTCCAAACCTGGTTGGGAGATGCAGAACAAAAGGTGAGCAAAAAGTAGCACATGGTATTCCCACAGACATCCTTGGGATAAATGAGCATAGCTCCCTGGACAGACTGACTCCCTGCCCCACAAAAAAAAAAAAAAAAAAAAAAAAAAAACTCTGGATGATAAACAAGGAACTGAAAAGGACACGCAGCAGAAGAGGCAGGGGGCACTGAGTGCACTGGAGAAGGATGGAGGGCCAAGGAACATCCATGTGAACTTTCAGTAAACAAAGCCTGGAAAAGTAGATGGCCAAACAAGCAGCTGCCCTGGAGAATGGGGGAGGAGCAAGGAGTTGAACTCTGCACAAACTTTTAGTAACCAAAACCTGGAAAGGCAGATGGGACAACAATAGGCGGAGGATGAGCTGCTGCCTGAAATAGGGCAGAGAGAGGTCCACAAAGCTCATCTCCTGACCCAAACACCTGGCAAGACTATGACAGAGCTACTATGTAAATACCAATACCAGGACTATATGCTGAAGGAGTAACACCAGAATTACTAAGACTGAAACTATATTGTTCCTGTACCAGATATTTTTTTCTTGTTCTCTTTAAGGGCTTGTCTTGTTCACTGTTTGTCCACCATCTCTCCCTGAAGATTTCTATGGTTCTCTATTTTTTTCTTTCTCTTTTTTCTTTTTCTTTCTTGGTCTCATTAGCTTTACTATCATAAGTTAGTCAATACTAAATTACACACAGACCAGGGACAGAAACAGCACCAAGCAGAATTACGGGAAGCCAAAAAGGGGACAGAAACCATTCTCTCCCCCACAAAAAATTAGCACAGGATTCAGAGGGAAATGAGGAAAACAGATACCCAGTTCCAGACTCTAACAAAACAAAGATAGACTATCCCAAGGAACCCAACAAAGCCCACAAGAACATCCTGAAAGAAGAAATCTGGCAAAAAAATCACTGTGAATTTCATGGAGATGATACTAGACAAGGTCAACTAAAACATGCAGGAGACACTCAAGAAATTCCAAGACAAGAAAAATAAAGAATATGAGAAGACAAAAAAACAAATAAGTGAACTCATAGTAGCCCTAAATAAATACTAAAGTGATACAGAGAACGCCATAAATAGAGAGATAATTGAATTAAGGATGAAAATTGACAATATTAAAGAGGAAGTGACCCATGATATGGAAAATATCAGAAAAAAATGAAACAGAAATACAAAATTAGATGGAAACCCACTGCAGCAGACTAAAATAAGCAGAAAAAAAATCTCAGAACTTGAAGATGAAATTGGAATTAAAGGAAAAACTGAAGAACTATTATTCAAACAACTCAAAACCTGTGAAAAGAATATGGAAGAACTCACCAACTCCATCAAAGAACAAACCTGAGAATCATGGGCATTTTTGAAGAAAGAGTAAAGGTGCAAGCAAAATGAATTCATAATATATTCAACAAAATAATAACAGAAAATTCCCAAATCTAGAGAAAACTATACTCATTCAGGTACAGGAAGCCTCCAGAACACCAAACAGACATGACCAAAAAAGAACTATCCCACACATATTATCACTAAAACAACAAGTACAGAGACTAGAGGAAGAATATTGAAAGCTGTAAGATAGAAAAAAGCAAATAACATACAAAGGTAAACCCAAAAAACTCACAGATCTCTCAATGGAAACCTTAAAAGCAAGAACAACATGGAGTGAGGTCTTCTGGGCACTAAATGAAAAGAACTTCAAACCTAGGATACTCTACCTACCAAAACTATTATTCAAAATAGATGGAGCAATAAAAGTCTTCCATGATAAGCAGAAACTAAAATAATATATGACCACCAAGCCACGATACAAAAGATTCTTCAAGGAATTCTGCACACAGAAATGAAAGCAAACAAAACCATGAAAAGACAGGCAGTACCAAACCACAGGAGAAGAAAAGGCAAGAAAGTAGAGAGCAACACTGACTCAGCAGCACACAATCACACCCTTAAACAACAAAGAAAACTAATTCACAGGAATCACCACATACCTATCAATACTAACACTGAATGTTAACAGACTTAATTCCCCCATCAAAAGACACTGCTTGGCAAACTGGATTAAAAAGGAAGATCCCACAATTTGTTGCCTACAGGAGACCCATCTCATTGACAGAAATAAGCACTGGCTTAAGGTGAAAGGATGGAAGAAGATTTACCAAGTCAATGGTCTGTAAAAACAGGCAGGAGTAGCAATACTTACCTTGGACAAAGTAAACTTCAAATCTACATTGATCAAATGAGATAAAGAATGGCACTCCATACTAATAAAAGGGGAAATACACTAAAAGGAAATAACAATTATCAACCAATATGCACCCAATGTCAATACACTTAATTCCATCAAACATACTCTGAAGGACCTAAAAACATATATAAACTCCAACACAGTGGTAGTAGGAGACTTTAATACACCCTATCACCAATAGATAGGTCATCCAAACAAAAAATCAATAAAGAAATCCTAGATCTAAATCACACCATAGATCAAATGGACCTAGCTGATGTCTACAGAATATTTCATCCAACTTCTGCACAATATACATTCTTCTCAATAGAATGTATTGAGAATACATTCAATGTATTTGGAGAATAGAACATTCTCCAAAATTGATCATTTCTTAGGGCACAAAGCAAACCTCAGCAAATAGAAGAAAATAGAAATTATACCATGCATTCTATCTGACCACAATGCACTAAAACTAGAACTCAACAACAAAACAAGAGTAAAGAGCATGCAAACAGTTGGAAGCTCAACAACACATGGGTCAATGATCAATAATGGGTCACTGATGAAATAAAAGAGGAAATTGAAAGGTTCCTGGAAGTTAATGAAAATGAAAACACGACCTACCGGTACCTATGGAATACAGCAAAGGTAGTCCTAAGAGGAAAGTTTAAAGCCATGAGTGCATATATTAAAAGGACAGAAAGATCTCAAATCAATGTCCTAATGCTACATCTCAAACTCCTAGAAAAACAAGAAAAAGAAAATCCCAAAACAAGCAGAAGCAGAGAAATAATAAAGATAAGGGCTGAAATCAATGAAATAGAAACAAACAAACAAACAAAAATACAAAGAATAAATGAAACAAAAAGCTGGTTCTTTGAAAAAATAACTAAGATTGACAGCCTCCAGGCAAACCTGACTGAATGATGAGAAAAAAACCCAAATCAGTAAAATCAGAAATGCAAAAGAGGAGATAAAACAAACACCATGGAAATCCCGGAAATCATCAGAGACTACTTTAAGAACCTATATATTCTAGTAAATTTGAAATTTTTGAAGAAATGGACAGTTTTCTAGACACTTTTGACCACCCAAAAACGAACCAAGAGAATATTAATCACCTGAATAGATCTATAACACAAAATGAAATTGAAGCAGCAATAAAGAGTCTCCCAAAAAAGAAAAGACCAGGACCTGATGGATTCTCTGCTGAATTCTATCAGACCTTTAAAGAACTAATACAAACCCTCCTTAAACTGTTCTACAAAATAGAAAGGGAAGGAAAACTGCCTAACTCATTTTATGAAGCCAGTATGACACTCATTACAAAACCAGAAAAAGACACCTCCAAAATGGTGAACTATAAGGCAATCTCCTTAATGAACATTGATAGAAAAATACTTAATAAAATAATGGCAAAACAAATCCAACAACACATCAGAAAGATCATTCAACATAACCAAATCGGCTTCATTCCAGGGATTTCATTTTGTTTTTATGAGATTTTTTGCATTCTATAAATATGAACTTTAATTTAATTGGATTCTTTTTTTACAGATACTGATGGAGATATTAAAATCTATATAAAATGGTCTTTCTTCTGACACAGCATAGGAAGCAGCAGGAGAGGATGAAGTCTTCGATGGTGACTCTACACTCTCCTCTGCCAATCTACATTTCACACAGCATGGAAGGGCAGGACCATTTTGACAGTTGTCCAAGAGCTAGATTTCATTTTCTCTTCTTCCTTTGTATCACTACTGAGCAAATATGGTCTGTTCTTCATGCTTCAGGTCTTTCTGACCTATTCCTGCTACCTCATCTTGTATGACTTGTCCCTCTCATTTAGATGCATGTTTCCATCCCCTGCAACATTCCATTTGCTGCTATCCTGACCTCAAGACATAAACTGGAATATTGAAAACATGTACTACTCCTTTTGGACTTTCATTCAATTCTGTTCCAAATTTATAAGCATTCTCACTTCATTGTTAGATATTTGGTAAGCTCTGGGATCTTATTTGTAGACCTTGTATCTTTTGACTATTTTAGCCCTTAAGGTTTCTTTATTACTATTTTGGTTCTGTTTGTTCATTCTTAATATTGTATTGAGTTGTCACATCTATACAAAAGTTTAAAACTTCTGATTTTGCAGTTCAAAGAAATATTACAAAGAATTTATTTTATTCTTGAATAAAATCTAAATGGCTCACCACTACAAAGCTGCTTTATGCACTGTTTTTGTATCTCAGTAAATAAACTTACTCTAATTTCTCAGACCAAAAACATTAGTCCCATCCCTTCTCCTTTCTTTGTCACATACTACGCAAGTGAGCATGAGCAAACCATAAAAGCACTATCTTCAAAATGTATCCAAAATTAGCCAGTTGTCATCACTTACCCTGGAAGTTCCTTGCTCACACTACTATCATTTCTCATCTGAGTTTTAGAGAAGTCTCCAAATTGAGCTTCTTGCTTCCATCCTTCTTATTTTGACTCTGTTCTCAACATGTAAAAAAAAAAGTGCTCTTTTCAGAGTAGTAGACATATTTTGTCATGTTCTGCTCAAAACCTTCCAGGAGATACCTACATCAAAACAAAAATGAAAGACCCTATAAATGCTGGCTTCTCAACCCTTTGGTTATGTCTCCTCATGGTGTCCCTTACTCCTTCTACTCAATTACATGAGCCTCCTTTGAATACACTGGACTTTCCTCCAATTTGAGGATTTTGCACCTGCTGTTTCCTGTACCTGGGATGCTCATTTTCTACATTGTTTGAATCCTAACCTCCTATAGGTGTTTGTTCATATGTGGGGTCACCAAGTTTAGCAAAAAATAAAAAACAACAACAAAAAAAACAAGATTAAGTTTTAATTTCAAATAAACAATAAATTTTTAAGAAGAGGAGGATCCATACAATATTTGTGATATACTTTTACCAAAAAATTATTAGTTTTTCTGAAGTTGGCTAAAACCATTAGGGAAGAAGGAAAAAAAACTAGCCTCTATATCTTTTCTTGCTAAGATAATCCATTAATTACTTAAACAGAGTAGACAGTTTTATGTGGTATCACTGTCCTTATCTCTGAATCCAGGTAAGGCAGAATTGCTTACAGAACCATTACTTTTCTTACAGAACCATAAGAAAAGACTTATACATGATTTTGCTAGTTCTCTCTCTCTCTCTCTCTCTCTCTCTCTCTCATGCATGCATGACTATCTTTTCTTCAACAATTACCCCTATTTTTGATACCATTAAAGTTCTTGATTGTACAACTTTCTTCACAAAGAATCAAAATGGCTTTGTTGAAATAAGAATTAATGTCTGAAATTATTGTGAAAGATCATATTTCCTGTGGAAGTTTTATCATGATAACTTTTGAAATTGCAGTAAAATTAAGTGAACACAGTCTAAGCAAAGAACTGGGTGGTTCCTGAGAGCAAAGCAGACAGGAAAGGCTTTGCTGAGTAGATTTTAATGTGACTAAAATATCATCAAATAATTATATAAAAGAGAAGTTGGTCCACTATGACAAGAGAAATTGGAAAAGAGGACAATACATATGAAGAAGGAGAATCAAATGAAATGTCTGAAAACCCTTTGCCTCCCTTTAAACATGTCACTAAAGTGTTAGAGGTGCAAAGAAATAAAGTATATGAAAAAAACTGATGCCCAGAAGACACACAGGAATTTTCAGGTGTTGAGGGTCCTTAGGTTTGCTCTGAGAGTGAAAGTAGAGGTGGACTCAGGCAGCAGAGGCCAGAAGGACTTTATTTGTAGAGAAGAGAAGAGAAAGGCTGCATGAGGGCATGCAGCAGGACCTGGAAACTGGTGGTCACATGGGTCAAGTTGGAAATTGGGTATTTATAGCCCTTTCTTTATTGCCCAAGGGTGGAGATGTCTCTCAGGTGCAAACAGACGTTTTCTTGGAAGGAGAAATGTCTCTTTGGCCAATTATCACCTTTTGGGACCTCTTGCAGTCCACCCTCCAAGTCGTCCCTCTCAATGATCACACTAACTGCTATTAGGGATAGGGACAATGAAGCCTATTCAGTGACTGCTTCCTGCTGATAGGGGGTGATGAAGGGGCCCACAGCATCAGGGCTGACCACCAGAGGAGCTATTGAAGGGACCATGATAGTAGGTCCTTTTCATCTCCACCAAGGGCTTCTATGGTTTGATGGATTCTAGGTGAGAGGAAACAAATTTGACAAGTAAGTTTAAAATGCAAGGCCTAAACACAAGCAAGAGAATAATGGCAACTATAGGCCCCAGAAAGGGTAGGAACCATATCCTGGGGGAGCCAGAATTTTATTTGGTCCCATACCTGTGTAGAAACCTGAGTTTTGAGGGACTGTTTCCAGAGCCACTTAGCCTGTTGGAGAATGTAGACTGCATGTTCCTCTACAATGCCTGAACTGTTTACATATGTGCAACAGGAAATATTGGTGATGGCACATACCCCTCCTTGTTTAGTCAAAAGAAAATCTAAGGCTAGGTGGAGGTCCTTGAGTATAAGAAAAACCCATTGTTAAGTCCCATGGTATGTCCATCCATCCACACCGTGGGATCTACTTATTTCTCTATCAGGGGCAAGCAAAAGTACTCTCCTGGGGGTAAAAGGAGTTGTAGCCCCAATTCAGATAGAAGGTCTTGCCCTAGCAGAGGCATAGGGGTTTTGGGGACAATAAAAAAGTGGAAATTAAAAAGACAGAAGTGGAATACTCTGGTTTCTCTTCAGATCGTATAAATCTTTTGCCTTTTAAAAAGACAGAAGTGGAAATTTCCCCAGGAGCAGGCTAAAGACTGCTGTGCCCTGAACAATAATTTTCTTGGAGGACCTGGGTCTGAGAGAAAAAGGAATAGCTGAAATGTTGGCTCCAGTATTGATAAGGAGGCTTACCTTGTGCTTTTTAATAGCAAGTATCAGCCAGGTCTCCTCTGCTTTTACAGTGGTTACAAGAGCCTGGATGGGAAGCCCCAGGACCCATCAATGGGTGGGAGGCTCTGGCCTTGGTTCTGTTGGAAACTGAGGATAGTGTGCCTTCCAATGATTTCCCTGGCAAATGGGGCAGAGTCCTGGAGGTGGCTTCCCCTAGGGGCACTCCCTCCTAAAATGGTCTGCTTGTCCACATTGTAAACATGTCTTTGGGTTTGGACTCTGCCCCAGGGGAACCTCTCTGAGTGCTGCAGTCAGGGCCTCCTGCCAGTTATCCTTTCTCTTTTCCCTCTCCAGGTCCTTCTTTTCTTTTTCTAAGTCCCTATTATAGTATACAGATGTGGCTACACAGACCAATTGGTCTACATCTGTGCTCCCTTCAGCCACTAGTTTTTGAAGCTTTCTATGGATATCTAGGGCTGACTGTGTTAGAAATTTATCTTTTAGGATGATCTCCTCCTCCTGTGACTCTGGTACTTGGGTATGCTTCTGTAAAGCATCCTTAAGTCTCTGTATGAAAGCTACTGGAGTTTCTAAGGGTCCGTGCTCTACAGCCGTGACTTGGGAGGGGACGGAGTTGATGGTAAGGGAGGGGGTGGGGGCAGGGGGGAGAAATGACCCAAGCATTGTATGCACATATGAATAATAAAAAAATTAAAAATAAATAAATAAATAAATAAAACAACTCTATCAAAGTAACCAAGAGGGCTTGCCTGGCCAGAGTGAGGACCCTTGCAGAGGTGTGGATAGGGACTCCTGATGAGGTACACTTTTATCCCCCCTCTATATGAGCTATATATATTTTCTATAAGAAGAGAGGAAGTGTCTGATGGTAGTTTTGTTTTCTGCTGCAGTAAGGGATAAAAACAGAGACTTTTGAGGTCTCTAACACCTTAACTCTTTTCTCCCCTGAGGGCAGACTACAGGAACCTGCTTAACCAGATCAACCAGATGCCTGACAAAAACAGTTAAGCCCAAGTTAGAGAGGAGTACTTTCTGGTGTCTGCCATGGAGGTTGTAGGATCTCTCCCAGATTTGGCTGAAGAAGGAAGCCCACTGCTGGTTAGAACAAAGAGGGGAGGCCACTCACTCTGATTTACTTGGGAAAGAGGAAGGAGAACGAGGATTGGGGGAAAAAGAGTTCCTAGGCTCAATGCATGGGGGATTATTAGTCATCACTGCTATCCAGATCGATCCTGCCAGAGGCAGTACTGGAGCATTGGAAGGAGGGGATGACCTCCACTCTCAGACCACAGGAACCACGAAGAAAGTGTAGAAATCTGATTGTCTTTTTGCCACAGACATGGCTGGAGTGGTCCAATACTTAGCCACCTTTGGAGACTTGGGGCGGGTCAGGGAGTTGCATCTTAGGCCTTCAGGTCTCACTGGGTTGTTGCCCTGGCCAGAGCACCCTTATAGCTTGAAGAGAAACTTTCCTTTCCACTGGCGGTTTTTGGACCTCCTCCTAAGTGGGTCAGATCTGAAAAGGAGAGGGAGTTTAAGGAGGGAGGGAGCCGAGAGTTCAGAGGAGAAAAAGCCTCAGTGCACTGAAGTTTAGCTTTGCTCATGTAGCATCGGCAGTCTGGTATAAGCCCCTTGCTGGCCCCTGATTTCTCCTGTTACCTGCTTTAACAGCTGTAGTGGGCTCAGAGCTTTTTCCCCAGGTTCCCAAGGGAAAAAGTGTTCCTAGCAAAACCAAGAGATAAAAAGGTGACCTGAGAGATCCACCATAGCTAAGCTGTGGTGTGTGTGGTGGGGGAGTGGGGGGGACTCTCCTGGAGGACAGACTCCATTGGAGTGCTGGACAATCAGGGCCACTTCCTAGGCAGTCCCCTCCAGTTTGGTGCAACCTGCTCTGACCTCAGATGAACAAATGTCCCTTCATAGGTCACCAGATATGATGCACAGAAGACATGCAGGAATTTTCAGTTGTTGAGGTTCCTTGGGTCCACTCTAAGAATGAAAGCAGAGGTGGATTTGAGCAGCAGACATCAGAAAGATTTATTTGTAGAGAAGAGAAGGGCTGCATGGGGGCATGCAGCAGAATCTGGAAACCAGTGGTCCCATGGGTCAAGTTGGAAATTGGGTTTTTATAGCTTTTTTTTATTGCCTGAGGGTGGAGATGTCTCTCAGGTGTAAACATAAGTTTCCTGGGAGGGATAAGTGTCTTCTTGGCCAATTATCACCTTTTGGGACCCTTTGCAGTTCCTCCTTCAACACTTTGTATTGCTTAAGATCAATTCCTTCAACTTCTTTGGAGGCTTTATTTCAATTATCAATTTCTCCTAAAGAAAGGAAACAAAGAATGGAGCAATAGTTCCAGAAATATCTCAAGAAGCTTCAATGCTGTCAGAGGATGACATGGTGAAAATATTAGCCACAATTTTAACTTGGTAAATTCAAATATTCATGGCACTTGGAGTCCTACCTTACTCAGACCAAAGATCTCAATCCATTAACCTACATGCAGAAATCAGTTTCTAAGACATTTGATCATCTTAATTATATCCTTGAGATTTCCATAAATCCTCCACACACATCAAGTTACAGATCTAGACATGGTAGTCTAAATATTTGGTCTCATTTGCATAATTTAGAATAATATTTCTCTTATTTCAGGAAATTTGTTAATTCCAAAATTAAACAGAACAGGAAAATAACCATACACAAAGGACAACTGTCAATAATATCAGTTACAGAAATTACTATAAGTGGTTGAAAGCTGTCTTCAATATTCCCAGGCTTACTAACTTATTCCTTTAGCCCAATACATGCTCACAGTCTTATCCTTGTCCTCTCTAAACCTGGTGTCTCAAAGTTAGCTTAACAACATGAATAACCTTTTGCAAAGCACTTATTTTCTGGGTATAGCTTGCACTTCCACCTCGAACCCCTTGATATCATAATCCTTAACATTTATTCATTTAAGCAGATGTTTAAACATTCCTTTTTTGAAGAAAGATAACAATCAGGCTCCAAGTGCTAATATCAAAAGACTTCAGAAATCAAAAGATCTAATAAAAATGAAATCATACTCTTGCAGAAAAGTCTGGCATCACTGAGGTGATAATCAGAACAGATAAATGGAAAAAAATTGATCTGGTCTGTGAAATTGCCAAGCCACCTAAACAATTGGCAAAAATACCACACTATTCCATTTTGCTTTTGGGTATGTACACAGGAGTCTAGCCTCTGATTTGTCTTTTTAAGCCCTGGCATACTAATAATGCCATTGTCTATGAGATAGTTTGAGGATTTGCCATAGAATCTGGCTTTTCCTCCTGGCTTTATTTCTTTTGGCTTTTCTCTGGTTGGCAAACAGGGTGTACCTTTTCTTGTTTGTGAATGTCTTATTGATTTCTGTTGTCACACCTATTTTCCTTGTACTAAACATAATCCCTGGTATATGTCGTTAATGAATTTGTCCTTTGTTGTCACAAATGACTTATTAGTCCATGCCCTTTTTCAGTGGAAATCCTAGGAAGCTGATACACCTCCTAAGGCTTTCATGGGGCTTAAGGGACTTCTTCGTAAGCTTCACAGTTGGCACTGAATTTCTTCTGACATTTAATGTTCTAAAAAATTGGAAAAATTATGCCTAGATTTTAACTGAATGGCACTGAAAATCAGATTGCTATGTTGCCTTATATGTCGTTATGCATTTGCATTACTTAATAGATAGTAAAAATCAAACAAATGGCCCCCATCCATTGCATATTAGATTTCGTAACTAGATTTCAATTGTGAGACAGAAGTAGTTTAAATATTCTCTGATTTTTACATCTCCATTCTTTACTTAGAGAAAAACTACTAGATATGTACCCACATTTATGATTATCAATGAGCACCAGAACCACAAATCCTTCCAGCTAATGTGTCCCTTAGCCGTAGAATCTTTTTAGCCTTTCAGATTTTTTAACATATTCAGGTGACTAAGATTAAATTAGAATTATTACAGTTATTTTCATGTGTTTTTTTCTATGGCATGGTTCTATATCTATAAAATTTAAGAATGTTGCATGATAAATTGTAGTTTGTGGCTTCTATAAGGAAAAAAGGAAGAAAGCAAAACACCAATATGTGTATCTGGTGGGAGAGAGTGCCCTCATGTGGTGCACTAAGAGGAGTTTGTGTGTGTTGGCATACTTCTTGGTTAACCCTTTTATAAAGTCATAGGGCCAATGCTATAACCAATACAGTCATTAAAGTTGACTTAGCCTTAACATAAATCTCAGTACAACAGTCAAAGTAGCTGTATACAATCAGTTGTGACAGACACTTAGGAAAAAAATTTAGTTCCTTTAATTAGCCACAAAAATATACAGGCAAAATACTCAAAGATAATCAGATTTAGCAAGAACTAGTAAGACTCATGTACAAGTTTCTGATTTCATATTCAACTCAGTTATTTTCTTAAATTTTGATATTTCTATATGGAAGACTTGATTGTCAAAAACAGATAGGAAGAAAAATCCTGCTATTTTAGCATAGTACCAACAATATATTGTCTTTCTTTCTAACACACACATATGCATGGCTAATACTCATATGTACATCATTTCATTCAGGGAATCACTTGACCTCTTACCTATAGCTCACTGTTATCAAGAGTTTTACTCTGTCATCACCCCATCAAGCAACTATAAATAAGTTATATACATGCTTATAATTTGTAAACTTGTCTGGCACTATGCAGAGTTCATTAACCCAAAGATGTTTCATCTAAAACTAAAATTATTGAGACAATATGTATACTCTGTATTCATTAGTGGTAAATCCCTATCCTATAAAATCAGTAATTTCCTTAAAGGTGTCAACTGACTTCTGGATTTTAGAGGTATAAATGGTAAAGTCAGAAAAAGAACACAGTTCTGTTCTATGCTCTTGACACATCATATGTTGAAATAGTATTCCTCCCTCATGCTTGCCTTATTCAATCTCAAGTCTGTCTGTAACACAACTACCAGCATGATCTTGCAAAAATACATATCTGACCCAATAATAAAGACAAACTCAATATGCAATAACAGATAATCCTAAAATTTCAGTGACTTGAATCTACAAGATCTATTTCTCCCTTATACTATACTTTCTCTGTAGATAGACTCCACATTTTCTCACTGGGAACCAAAAAACAGAACTTGATGAAAAGCTATCATCCGGAACACTGCCAGTGGCCACAGCAAAAAGAAAGTGGGGGCATTATGTCAAAGCATCTGGCCAGAAATGACACATACTATTTCTTGCTCATATCTAACTGATCAAAGCAAGTCACCAAGTTAGAAACCAGACCTTTACATGTATCAAGGAGGAGGAATGGAAATATTTGGAAGACATTACTAATATGTGATGCATTCATTTCCTCGCTTAATTAAGAGCCATCAGCTGCCAAAGGATAAAATTCAATCATATTTGTTTGTCTAAGAAAACCCTTTGTGATGTGGTCTCTAACAACCTAGTTTACCTCATCTCCTGAAAATTTACCACAGGGATCCTTTATTTCAATTATCTTGAATTAGTGATTATCCCCCTAATTATCAAGCCACGTCATGCCCTTGCTTTTGCACATGATGTACACTTTCTTGGAATTTTATTTCTACCTATGTCTGCCTATTAAAATCCTTTCTTTTTCTTTCAGGGCCCAGCTCAGGTTTTAATAGATCATTCCAGCCCTTATCCAAGCACCATGACCTTATCTGTCTTCTATTCTCAACTAAGGATATCACTCATACCTGCTCATACATGATTCTCATTTATTAGATTACAAGTCCTCTGAGTGCTGAATTTCTGGACCACTGCTAATAATAAATATTTTTGGTTGAAAAAAAAAGTACCTGCTTTTTAATAGAGGATACCAGGATTTAGTAGAATGAATACTATCAATAAATCAGGGAGGTTTGAAAAAAATGTGTGATAGCAGGATTGGCACATGGAAAGAATTAGCTTTCTTTTCTGTACTACTAAAGCTAACATTTTTAGAAGTAACTTTAAAAAAACTCCCGCCTGGTAATTTTAAATTGGAGTTGAGTGTCTCAAACATATGAATAGTTTGGAGGGTTTTTTTCAGACTCTATTCTATGTAGAATTTTCCCTGGAAGACCAAGATGTGTCATGTTTTTCCCAAAATGACTTAATGAGAATCATTACTATGCTGATCAATGCATTTTCTTATTTAGTGGGATTTAGTTTCTAGATACACACTCTTCAGTATATAATTTGTCCCACTTTACATAGACAGGAACAGATGCAGAGAGAAGTTAGTTAGAACTTACCCAGAGTTACATAGCTAGTAAATAGTTGAAATGAGATTCAAATGTGAGACTTTTTGAAGGTGAACCCATACTATCAACATGCCATCTACACAATAAGTTAGATGTAAAACTTTATCATGTTCATGTATTGAGGGGAATTGCTACACTATTGAATCACCCTACCCCGTATTTCATCAGGAGACTTCTCCTAACAATATTTTTATCCAAACTGCATTTATACAGTATAAACGCCAAGCTTTACTGCTTATGCAGGTAAGGGTGTGGAACAAACAATTTTTGCTGAAATCATACTTCCTAAGTAGCTTCCATTTTTGCCATTGTAGGGCCTATCTCAATCCTGGTGCTGCATTGTGATTATACATCCAGAAATCTCATGACCACTTCATGCTCCCAGACCTGCACACATCATTGGTTAGAATATGCCTTTTGATTTTGTAATGTTTTTATTATTTAAAGGAAAAAAATCAGTACATTTGGTTTCTAGTAACTTCTCCCACCAAGAATTTACCATTACAAGGGAGCTGCCAGAGATTTCTCAAGTCCATCCTCCTAAATGCACACAATTAGCTCCAGACCAGGTCTTCACAATTATTTCTGTGAATTCTGGACTCAAACAGTATCCATGTGTACCAAAAGAATTTGTATCTGAAGGCTCATCTAATCTTTGAATCGATTCTCTGAAATACTTATGAAATATGCAATGGGAATTTTATTCCTATTATTCAATTCTACAGTCAGAGACATTTTATAAGGAGGTACTAAAAGTGTCTTCACAATTTTTACTTGAAGAGTTTACTCATTTTAATTTTTAGGGATATCTTTGGCTTTGAATTTGTGTGAAGCAAGTACAAGTTGCTATTTTAAAAAGACAATGAGCATGCTTTACTGGAGAAATAATTGACATTACTACTCGGTGGATTTTGTGGTCCATAGAACTCAAGATGAGTAATTATTGATGGAAGAGTATTCAAGTAGTCAGCCTGCTCCTGTTGTCCTTGCAACCAAACAGACCAATCATGCAGCCTTGTGGGGATTATTTCCCACAAGTCATTTCATTAACCTTGGTTTTTAAGAAAATTATTTCAACCCAACCTAACATTTATTCAAAGTCTGACTCAGACAGCTAACCTACCCTCAGACATATTTCAAGTCATTACATAATGTTTATTCATGGTCTTCTTTAGTCTCCTTTATGACATTAGTTGCAAATTTAGTGAATCTTAATTGGTAATACTTTTTCATCTATTCATACCCTCTTTTAATTTGTAATATTTTTTCATTCATTTATACCTTCTGGATTACAGCCTATTTAATAGCACTTTTAATTGATTGATCTCTAAGACATTAGTTTTTAAGTATTTTGTGAATAACAGCAAAAAAATGATCATTTCAAGATATTACAGAATAGGCATTATAATAGAGATATTTTAATAACTTCTCAAAAGGTTTGAATATTTTCAACTCATATGTATGGATATAAAGAAAAGAAAAACACAGTTATAGAAACAGGTTCATATTCACCAGATTTATACCAGAAAATCATCTAACTCACTAAGTAAAATTTTTTTAATGTGCATACATTTGAAAATACAAAGATTAGGGTTATGGAGTCAAACTTTAAAATTATGTGGTTTTATGTTGGTCAAAAAGAGGTATTTTGAGTTAGCTTCAGTTTAGATTCTGACACTGGACCTCATTAAGCTTATAACTTTGGGAAGACTTTTTAGTCTTAAAGAGATATATACTCCTCATCTATAAAATAAGAATATAAATATCTAAATCTCAAGGTTGTGATGAGGATTAATACAATGGGACTGATTTATACAAATGAGATGTTTATACTTGGCATAACCCACATGTATTGATCAATGTATTATTTCTGTTCTAATTAGCATCATCATTCAGAAAAAGGTGTTATGTGTGCTGTTTTACAAGAGTGTTCAAGAAAATTGCACATCTGGGATACATAGCTAGATATGGAAGAATAGAAAGTGTGAGACCAAAAATATGTTCTGCAAGAAAATGGTACATAAATTTATATTTTGGATGATGCCTCCAAAGTACTCATAAATTTGATGTCAAAAAGTAGGACTCTTTGCAAGTAACATCATTTATCAGAAATTTCAGAAAATTCTTATGTAATAAAAACAGAAATTGATTCACAATCTAAAACTGAATCTGTCTACTGAAGCTGAAATATCCATTGTAAAAGTTATGAAAATATAATGCCAGTGTTTTCACAAATGTTTTCTACATTTGTAAATGCAGTCATAATGAAGAAAGTTGTCTGTGGCACTTGTTCATTGGTTCTTGGTTTCTGTAAGTATTTATTTATTTTTTTTTTTGCAGGTAGAAAAGCTTCTTGGAACAGGAATAGATAAAATCAAACCTCCTTCATTAAAATGTGACGTGAACAATAGGCATTATTATTAGGTGACCTTCAGGCTTGGTGTTTTCAGCTGAGCACATTTAAACTATTGATTGGAACAATCCTGGATTTATTTCCTTACAAAAGACTGAGTTTATTGAGACTCATGAAGAAGCAGAAATAATTTTCTAGCTTAGTATTGATATCTTAGAAAATTCCCTAACAATCTAAGTTGAGCCTCAGAAAATCCACAAACTGGGAGATACTGATCAAAACAGAAATATATCAAGGATTATATTATTCAAGCTATCTAGGGCATCTTCAACAAAAGATAAGACATTTTAATCAAGAGAACCATGAACTTTATTTAATGTAGCTCAAAAATTCATGGAAAAATTATCCAATATATTGGTCACATGCAAACACACAGAATATAGTATTGAGGCAAGTATTTATTTTGGAAACAGACTATATTCAATTCTGTACTCTACTGCTAAAGAACTATGCCACCTTTGGCAGAATAATTAACCTCTTTAAGTTTTCTTATTAATATAATGACAATAATTATACTTTATAGATACTTATGAGGATCAACTGAGAAAATGAATTTATAAAACAGTCAAAAATCTGATACCTGACACTAAACAAGTGTTAGGTTCACATATCTCTAAGAACCCTACATCCTCAGCACAAATTATGGCAGTATTATTATTATAAGTTACACCATGAAAAAGAGTTAGGACCAGGGCAACAAGGCTATGTTATTTGGGTGAGTCAAACATTATACATCAGGTGATTTGCTGAAGTTGGCTCCTGCAGACTTTTAAGATTCCATAGTCAAATGCTGAAGAATTTCTTAAATCCCAATTGTTAAACAATAGATTAAAATTGGCCTTGGTAAGAATATTGACATTATGGAAATTGGGTGATGCTTCACATCAGGGACCATTTTGGTTTTTTTGTTTGCTTGGTTGACTTTTACCTTTTTGGCTCTGCTTTGCTTTGATTTTTGTTTGGGGGTATTTTTTTTGTGGGGGAGGAGTTGCTTGGGTTTTGGTTGTTTTTTTTTTTGTCAGAGACTTATCAGCACACTACTGCCTAAACAAAAGGATAGAATTTAAAGGAAAGTGGTTGATGAGAGAAAGTGGATTTTCTATAATAATACTATGAAATTAATATTTTAGATTTTTAAATATTTTAACACAATTACTAAAGCTTACTTAAATTTGGGCAGAGGCTTACCTCTACCACAAAGACTGTGGGTCTTGTGTTTGTAATATCACATTGGCTGTTGGCTTTCATTTTTTTTCTCTTCACCAAATGCCAATCAGTTTACCATGCCAGTCTTTGTAAGAATAGGTAAATCTGTATATTATGCTTCATTTATTCATTCAAGAAAAATAAATAGTCAATGCCTACCTAGTGCTATGGCATGGGGATGCTCAAGGTGTTTGTGGCCTAATATCTAACACACTTAACATATAGTGCTTATGATATGCCCAGAACATTAATATCAATAACTCTACAAAGTTACCCTGTTTTACAGTAAAGGAAACTGAGTAGTAGAGTATTATTTTTTTAAACTTGCTCATAATTCAAGAGCTTACAACTATGAGTTTGTGCCAGGCTCAGTGACTCCAGAAACCACATGTCTAACCTTGACTTTATACAGCCCCTCTTCAAATTGGGGGCAAGTAAAAATTAGATAAAAATAAAGTAAACTATGAGGTTTGTAAAGGTTTATACTGGTCCTAATTTTCTACTCCACAAATATACACGACTAAACTTTCTGGGAAACCCTTTACAAAACTGCCAGGTACTCCTCACTAGGAGAAATGTATTTTGTGTCTGAAGATGAGGCTTCTATGTCAGAAATTCTTTTCAATGGTATGATAGGGGCAAGTTGTATAAGACACTTTATAAAAAGCATCAAAAGTGTGCCACTATGGACTGTATATGTAAGGCCTTAAGATTTTCTGCTTAACCATTTTATACCCCTCCTATCTGAAAATGTTGAATCTTATTCACATCATATCTAATTCCTAACATATATAATAGTAACAAGCCAATGAGTTTAGGTTTCTATATTACATTATGGTCTAAGGCACAGGGATTGTATTCTTGATTCAACACTCAATAAATGAATGAAGTGGAGGCTATTTCTCAAAAATAACTTGTTCTTTATAGCAATTCAGAGCTAGATAACACTAGGAAATAATTAACACTTGATGAACTGTGATCAAGTCTCAGGTTGAGATTCCCAAGAATCAGATTGAAGTGAAGACTAATAAACCGAAAATTTATTAATTGCCCTTGGAATCAATTCCCACTGAAGAGAAGAGAAGCAAACAAGAATAGGCAAATAGGAGATGTGAAGTTGTTGTAACCAACAAAGAGTTCAATCAATTCCATGGGTAATTCTGGAACCAGGATGATAAGCAAATAAATAGGTCAGTTATAAATCAGTGGCACAGCAAGGATACGGGGAAAAAGGAACCCTCTTACACTGCTGGTGGGAATGCAAACTAGTACAACCACTCTGGAAAAATATTTGGAGGCTACCTAAAAAGCTAAACATTGATCTACCATTTGATCCAGCAATACCACTCTTGGGGATATACCCAAAAGAATGTGACACAGGTTACTCCAGAGGCACCTGCATACCCATGTTTATTGCGGCACTTTTCACAATAGCCAAGTTATGGAAACAGCCAAGATGCCCCACCACTGAAGAATGGATTGAGAAAATGTGGTGTCTATACACAATAGAATTTTATGCAGACATGAAGAAGAATGAAATGTTATCATTCTCTGGTAAATGGATGGAATTGGAGAACATCATTCTGAGTGAGGTTAGCCTGGCCCAAAAGACCAAAAATCATATGTTCTCCCTCATATGTGGACATTAGATCAAGGGCAAACACAACAAGGGGATTGGACTATGAGCACATGATAAAAGCGAGAGCACACAAGGGAGGGGTGAGGATAGGTAAGACACCTAAAAAACTAGCTAGCATTTGTTGCCCTTAATGCAGAGAAACTAAAGCAGATACCTTAAAAGCAACTGAGGCCAATAGGAAAAGGGGACCAGGAAGTAGAGAAAAGGTTAGATCAAAAAGAATTAACCTAGAAGGTAACACACATGCATAGGAAATCAATGCGAGTCAACTCCCTGTAGACCTATCCTTATCTCAACTAGCAAAAACCCTTGTTCTTTCCTATTATTGCTTATACTCTCTCTTTAACAAAATTAGAGATAAGGGCAAAATAGTTTCTGCTGGGTATTGAGGGGGTGGGGGGGAGAGGGAGGGGGTGGAGTGGGTGGTAAGGGAGGGGGTGGGGGCAGGGGGGAGAAATGACCCAAGCATTGTATGAACATATTAATAATAAAAAAAAAGAATTCAACTATAAGCCATATATCTACATAAATAAAGTAATATACAAAAATATTTTTTAAAAAATTAGTAAATCAGTGGCACATGCTTTGCAGAGAATTAAAGTGGGGTAACATGATGGAGGTGGCTACTTTAGAGTTGGTAATCTGGGAAATGTCTTTTGTGGGGTGATACCTAAAATATTACCCAAATGACATGATGATGCCAGTCCCTACATAACGGAGAGAGACCATTCCAGGCATAGGGAGCAGCAAGTGAAAAGTCCTTACAGCAGCAATAAATTCAACATCTTCAAACTCAAAAAGAAAACTAATGTGGTTGAAGGAAGTAAACAAGGAGAGAAGTGAGAAGAAGAAAAGTGGGAGGATAAAGCCAGAGCCAGATTATTGGGGGCCTTGTAAATCAAGTTAGGACAGAGAGGAAAATAAATGGACAAGAAAATAAAGGAAGAAAAAGAGTGGGGGGGTGAAGGAGGAAGAAGAGTAAATGGAAGGAGGGAAAGAGATAGGTGGGGGAAAAAGCGAAAGACAAGATGGCAAATTTTATTTTAGCAATAGCAAAAAATGCCATTGCTATCTGAAGACATAGCATCTTGTTAAGGAGATAAATTTGTAATGTAACAAAATGGATCAAAATCTTCAGAATTCTGAAGGAGAACTGAGGCAAATGGGTACAGAGGTCATTCTCCACTTGACTGAGACCTTCTCAAGAACATTCTTTGACCACAGCATGGATGTATCTGGATGTCTGATGGGAAGAAGAATGCTAGAAATTGGCCAAATGTGTGTACTTCCAATCTTAAATTTGAATTATTAAAACAATACAATTCTGTTTGAAATTAAGTTTCTATAGTTTTATTTTGTTTTTCTGGATTTTTATTAATACAGAAACTGGATTGAGACCAAACTGATTATGGGCCCAAAAAAAAAAACATGCAGGTGTCATTAAAATGGCAGGTCTGTAACCATAAAACAAAAGACATAAAATAAATACTATGGAGGTTTAGTAGAGAAAGAAATCATTTAAGTCCAGGGGATGAAAGAAGTACTTTTCAGAGAAGGTAGAATTGATTTATGCCCAGGCCAGGATGGGCAAATGTTGAAAGGACATGCCTCCCATTAAATGTCCTACTTGTCATTGTTCAGGGATGCACAAGCAGTGCTAGCCTCTTTCAACTATTCTGACACTCATGGACCCTTTTGTAAAAAAGTACATTGTGTTATTTTTCCTATCATCCTTATTGCTAAACACCCCTAGAAATTACACTTTTAAGTCATAATTTTCATGCACATAACTACAAATTTTAACTAGAATAAAATTAGACTCATATAATAAAGATAAAGCCATTAAGATAGAATCTCTTCTAATATATCATATCATTTGATGATTAATGTGTTCAGTTTGCATATATCAAACAGAAAAGGATAATTTAGAAAAGTCTCATAGAAGTTAACCATATATCTGCCTGCAAAAAACTAAAACTAGATCCATGTTTATCACCCTGTATTAGTATCAACTCAAAATGGATCAAGGACCTTAATATCAGACCTGAAACTCTGAAGTTAGTACAGGAAAGAGCAGGGAATACTCTTGAAGCAATAGATATAGGCAAGGACTTCCTCAATAGAACCCCAGCAGCTCAGCAACTAAGAGAAAGAATGGACAAATGGGACTACATAAAATTAAAAAGCTTCTGCACAACAAAAGAAATGCTCTCTAAACTGAAGAGACCAACTGGGAGAAAACATTTGCCAGCTATACATCAGATAAAGAACTGATAACTAGAATATACAGGGAGCTCAAAAAACGAAACTCTCGCAAAATCTATGAACCAATAAAGAAATGGGCAACTGAACTAAACAGAACTTTTTCAAAAGAAGAAATTCAAATGGCCAAAAAACACATAAAAAAATCTATTTGCCTTGGATAGACTACTTGATTAAGGATCAAAAGACCTGAATTCTAGCCACAATTCTGATCCTTTTTGACAGTGGACAAACTAATTTCTTTGAAGACTGGAACTGACACCAAGTTTTCAATAACTAGCATTGATCTGTAGAAGCTGCACGATAACTATTTCTTACATGAATAAATAAATTAATGAAGTCACTGAACGTTTTGTACTTCAGCTTTCTCTTTGAAATGGAGGTGATATATGGACCTTGTCTACATTGATATGTCATTAGAAGTTCCTAGCAATTATAGTTCATATTCAAGGAAATGATTCTTATTATAAGGAGTATTGAAATTCCAACTCAATTTTTATGATCCACAGAATATGGTCTACTTCACAATGGTGCTCTCTAGGCTTATTGATTGATTTGTCAGGATAGTTGAAGGGAAAAAAGCAAAGGTAACATTTTGAGAGGGCTAGCAAAAGCCATTGTTGTTTACTCTTCATCATTTATGTTATTGGAACAGAGCACAAATATGAATAATTTTACTGGTTTATAATTCAACAACTATATGCGCCTGGCATTGAAATATGTTTTTGCACTTTTATTTGAATGAAAATTTATCTAATTCTGGTAATTGAACTAAAACAAAATAATGGAGTTATAGTGACAGTCTCTGGTCCAGGATTTCCTCATTTTGTGTCTCTACACCTTAATCCATATAAAATGACATAATTCTGGATCTGCTCTAACTTTTTTCCATCCTCTGAATGAAGTAAACAATTTGTTTAACAAAACTCAATGAAGTCTAGTAGGTAATTGATGCAAGGATAGAAAAATGAGTACATTCCACAGAGTTGAATGAAAGAAACAAACATATGTAATAACCATACTACAATGTGATGAGAATTAAACAAGTGCTCCTTGCTATTTCCTCTCCTACCCAAATATAACTTTATCTCAAATGAAATAGTCTTTTGGAAGCTATCAAATACTAAAGCATAGTCTGTTCTTTTCCATTTCAACTGTTGTATAAACGGATTTTCAACTGCTTTTATTTAATATATTCAAATAGTGGAAAATTAAAAAAAGAAAATCATAGAAGTCTCCCAATTAACTTAAGATTTCATTAATATAGCTAGATGAAACTATTAATTGTTAGAATAATAGTTAAACTGATTATGTTTTGGCTGTGTAACACAGTTTCTGATATATTCAGTGTTAAGTTCTGAAAACTTTCTGGCTTGATAATGGAGTTAGCTGCCTGTAACACAATAGAATGCAATAAAAATTTGATAAAACTGAGAACTTACTTAAAAATTTGACAATATCCTAAATAAATCAAGGTCATTAATTATAAATATATATCTAGCATTAGGTAATACAAAGCCTTCTACCTAGCTCACTCAATCAATTTGCTGCATTTTCCAACCTACATGATAAGGCTACCATTAATTGTTCTAGATCAATGGCTAAATAACTCTTTAGAGGGAAACTAATTAATAATATGTATCATAATTCTGGATTGTCTACTAGAGTCAAGTCAATATAAACAACAAAAACTCAAAACAAATACTATTCTCTATTTAAGAAGGAAATTTAAATAGTGATGATATACAGACAGTAATGCTTACTAATAATGTGAATGTTAAAGTTGATATACAAAATCTTAATTTACCACTATTTTTAAAATATAGGCCATCGTGCCTCATATATATTTATTCCAAGCAATAGGATCACATAGGGACATTCATTTCACATTCATATAGAAAGTTAGCAACTTTTTAGGAGTTTCTTAACAGGTAGAGGAAGATCTACTGGTGTTTTCAAGATCAAACACTCAACCTTGTGTTGAAGCACTAAAGAATCTTCATTGCCACTTAGTAGGCTTTGAATTTTTGTTTTTTAGGCCTATGACTTCTGTCATATAAGAATAAAAATGATCATTCATTTATCCTTGAATTTAATAAAGTTTTTTTACAGTAACTCAGGGTATCCATTTTAAAGATCACAAAAGTAGTAGACTAAAATTATTCTAGAAGAGTTAGTCATAGCCAAGGAGAAGCCAGGAGTGATCACAGGAAAACATTTCTCAAGAGGTAATGCAATGATAATAACATTACCAAAAATGTGGGAATCCAAACCACCCAGATGATTAGGAAAGGGATTATTAGCTAAGCCATTGTCTGAAGCCCACTGAATCACTGGTTCCTTTGAAAAATGATTGGTCCTTTTTTTTCTAAGAATGGGTTTTAAATTTTAAGAGATGTTCTGAGTAGCAAGAGCTGAGAGAAAAAAAGCACACAGATCTTTCATGGTTCTAGATTTCTTACACCTAGGAATAAGGTAAGATATCAAATCTTTGCTTTCATAATTTTAAGAAACAAAATTGGTATACTCTGCAGGAGTTATCCTAAATGTGCAATAACATCATTGATTTGAAATATGGCAGGAACTTTTACATCCAGGGGACAAGAGATAATATACATCATTGGGTACACTATAAATCATGGTATTACAGTTTTGCTTTATTATCCATTTCCCTAAATTAGAAAAACATTGCCTTAGTTGCTACATTTAATATATATTAATATCATTTGATTTTTAAAGGAAATTGTCTTGTATTGGACTGCTATTGTTAGATCTTTATTTTAGTGCTTTTTCAATGCAGACATTAAAATAATTTTAATAATAAGGACCCAGTTAGTTGACCCCAGTAATGGGCCTTCCATGGTCCCCAGGACACATTCCCTCCAGTACAGAGCAGTAAAAAGATGACCATCTTGTTCACTAATCTTTTCAATGATATCATATCCCTCCAAATGAATATTTTGGCCAAAAAAACAATTTTGGTTTCTATAAAGAGCCACTCTGAGAAACAAGAAAGTGTTTTGTTATAATGATTTATAAATTTTTTATTTTAAATCCTGAAATATAAGTAAATGCTGAAGTATTTACTCAATTGCTTCTCTGATTATTTTGTCATATCTTTATTTTTGTAGTGATTTTTTTTAAGTACAGGCTCTTTCAAAGCTAAGCATTGCAATTAATTTTCTAGGCATATCATCTGAAAATGAAATTTTTAATTCTTCTTGGTCTCCTGGGAGCTACACTATCAGCCCCGGTAAGTGTTTTCATGGTACACTGATTGCATCATGTAAAGCTGTAAAAATCCCTTTCACCGTTTCTTTCTTTTTTTCTTCCTAGCTTATCCCACAACACCTTATGTCTGCCAGCAACAGCCATGAGGTTAGTGTGAATAATTAAAACTATCAACTCCATTTTTTTGTATTTGAGAACGCAGTGGGAAGGGATAAAAGCCTTCCCTGATCTAGCTAGTATCCTATTCACTAGCTCTTACGCAGATCCAAAGTAATTCCAAGCTTTATGTTTTCCATGCATACCAAATAGCTTCTAAAATTTTATTTTACCCCTACCTCCTTATTTGATTGTAAGTTCTCCAAAGAGAAGCAAGGTCTTCTGAATATTTTATTCTAATAGCACCTAATATAGGTGTATAAAAGAATAAAATTACTAAACCACTGGAATGGGTTCAAATTGTACAATCTCATACATAATGTGGGTGACTGATTAAATCCCAAGCTGCTTTAACTCTAACCTCTAATTACCATAATTTAATAAAACTTAGGGGGGGAAATGGCTCACTTCTAACAGAAAATCAATCAACCAGCTCTGACTTATGCTGTCTCTGTAGTAAACATTGCTTAATCATTTTAGCATGCGTAGTAATCTTATTTTCATGTAATATTTCCTTTTCTAGTTACTTCTGAACCTTAATAATGGTCAACTTTTGCCACTGCAGTTTCAGGTATCTCTACTTAAATAATTAGATTAAGGAGAACATTTTTCTACTGCTCATTTCTTATGGTATTTTGTGATAACAAAATGTATCCTGATTCTATTTCTGACATCTCAATTTTTTGTTATAAGTTTGCCTTATATATTCTCATGACCATTTATTTGAAGATTAAATGTAAAAATAGAATCTAGTTAACACTTATTTTCAAGAACTTTTTTTAAACTTAGCAAGGATTTATTTAGTAGGGAGGGGCAAAGCAGAAGGAAATAGCAAGGGAGAGAGGAACACCCTCTAACAAGATGGAGGTGGGAGCAAGAGGCTCTAAGAACTTGGTTTTACTAGGTAGTACTTCCCACAACTATGAGATAGCTAAATTAACTGTTTTACACAAAATCATATTCAACCACCCAATGGGGACAAAAACAAGATTCGAAAGCAGTCTAGCAACTGCAGAAACTGTGTTCTGCACATCAACCTCATTCTGCCTCATATTTCTCTTGACTGTTAAGAATTTAGCACTCTTTGTGTGGCTCAAAATCAAGAGTATGTCATTTTTTATAATGCAGCACTGAACATGTACAAATTGTTTAGGTCGTATTTCTTTCTTCTTCAGGACTCATTTAAATTCTTTTTTTATCATGAAAAGAAATACCTCCCTTCTTTCATTTGTATCCTCCCAGGGCCCATTTAATCCATGGATTCCTCCCTTCTCTGGCATTCTACAACAGCAACAGCAGGCTCAAATTGCAGGACACCCCCAATTCCCATTGTCAACTCTAGATGGGTTTGCTGAACTGTTCCCAAATCAGATACCTTTCCCAAGACAAGTCGGTTTTGCCCAGGGAGCCCAGACTGGCCAGCTGGGCCCCTCACAGCCTCAGACACCACCGCGGACTCAACAGGGTCCTAATCACGTAAGTCAGGTCTCTTCGATCTTGTGGTCTTGAAAAGAGCTGCACATTGAATATAAAAATGAATATCAATTAGCTTCAAAATAAGACAGGAGTCATATTCAAGAATTTTTTTCTCATGTTTCTACCATCACTAAAAGCACTTCGGTTTATTTTCTGATTTTTAACATGAAAAGTACCATTCAGTCATCTACTACAGAACCAAAAGAGTTAAAACAAGTTTTGGACAAGTTAATTAGAGAAATTTCATCTAAAAACTACAATTCACGCTAATGATAGCTCATATAATAGATGCTCTTGTGTTGTATTAGCCCACTAATGCATATGATAATGTTATATGGCTAGCTCTGTGAAAAGCAGCTCAGAAATTTTAGTTTACAAAGTCAAGTATAAAATTCTTACATGATTTTCTTTTGGCAGATGCTACCCTATGTAGTTTCACTCAAAATGCCTCAAGAACACACACAGGTAAATGAAAAGAGTATCCTGCTAATAGAAACGGGTGGCTACTTCCATGTTCCACAGTGTTGCTTTTTATTCTCCTAGCTCTCCAATAGCTATCGACATCCATACAACACCCATCACTATCTAGATGCCACCATTGCTGGGCTAGCATCAGTCTGTTAATATTGTGCTAGCTCACTTAGCTCCTTAAAAATAGGCAGCTAAGTAGAGTCTCTAGAATCCCTGAGTTTCAGGGCGTTGCTATACTGGAAGTAAAGAGCTCACTAAGTCCCAGGTCATGTCCTCTCTGCAGCTTGAGTGTTGGCATTGGAAAACAACTCACGAGAAACACCATGGGCTGACTTTGTACAATCCTGAATTTTGTTTCAAAAAGTGATACATTTATAATTTTTAGCTCTCCTATCATGGGGTTATAAAAACCTACACCCATTAAACTGTTAATATATGATTTGATGTAGAGATAAGAAACACTTGCCCACATTATTTGGCAGTTATAATATTATATTGAAAGCATTTCTAGTCTTTCGTATGCAATATCCAGTTTGACTCCATATTATAATTAAATGGTGATGATTTCCAATAAATAAGAGAATTTTTTAAATGAATGTAAACTAGTAGGATCATTATATCAACATAGAAAACCTTATCAATGTTAGTATAATCAATTCTACAATATCCTGGGTTTGGAGAAACAGGGCTACAGATAGATTGTATTATTCACCAACAGACTGTTAAATTTTTTATAAAAATACCACTTAGCTATTCTATAATTATGTAGTTAAGTAATTTTATCTCACCCACACTGCCATTACAAAACAAAACTTACTTCTAGACATTATCTCATTCTATACCATAATCATTTATAGAGTTAGATATGTGGCAAATATAATTGATTCATGTTAAGGAGCAAACAACTTGGTTTTCTTAATGAGATTAAATTCCTAATCCCAATGAAGTAAATAGCTGAGTTACAATAAAATTCTCCACCTTTTCTTTAACCACTAAGCCAGTAGCTCTCCACCCTGGCTATACATCAGAATTTCTGGTGGTAATTTTGAAAATTACAAATGTCTGAACCCTACCCTAGGTCTAGTAAATTACAACCTCACAATTAGATGACAAATATGACTACCTTTTAAAAAGCTCAACAGATGATTTTGATTTTTCCTTCCAGAAAAATAGTTGTTTTTTAAAAAATATCATGTCTAATATAGACACTTAATGAGGTGAATAAATAAAACAGTATTCAAAATTATATGTACATATACACATATATATGTATTTACATATAGATATAGATACAATATGATCCTCACCTTCTACAGACACACATATATAAATATTTACAGACAGATAAGGGGAAACCAATACATGATAATGTGGGTGGTAATGATTTTGCTATTTATCTATTTCTGGATTTTCCCAATATTCTGAAATGTAAATGGATTCTTTTAATAACTTAAAGAATAATTAATGTCTTTTTTCATTTATTATGCTACAACTTCTAATATCATGCCCTGTACAAGGAAGATTCTCAAAAGCATAGGGAATATCCAATATAGGTTATCCTCCTTTTAGGCATTTATTAATTAATATGAAGTTTATATATAAAGTTCATTATTAATTTATATATAAGTTTGAACAAGTACCTTAAAAATGTGAAATGCAAGTTATTTTCTAAAGTTCAAGAAGGGCTGCTTTACCCATTCTTCTATTCGTATTTAATAATGTGAAAATAATATTTATAAAAGGGCTTTAAAATAATATTGATGTTAGAAGAAAAAGGTCTGACCTATGGTTTTCTAATAGAACTTCTTGTGTACTTCTCTGTCTACAAATAGACATTTCAATACTACCCAGTTTACATGCTCCTGCCCTGGGAACAAGGTCAACAAACTGTCACACAGCCACCCCAACAAACAGGACAGCAGCAATTTGAGGAGCAGGTACTATGAGGGTTTTATTTTAATCTGACTAGTTCCACCTGAGGGCAGAGAGAATAAGGCAAATTCCTAGAGAAAAAAATAACTGAGTATGTTTAGTGCAAATACTCAACAGCCTGACCTGTTAGACATAAGAGGAAATATTGCTCTCTCCTAAGTCTAGGAGCATTTGGTAATGTTCCAAGTCTGGATTTTAAGTGAATTAAGCTAGTGAATGGACGCTAGTAAAAGGAGATCAGAGACCAAAGCTGAATCACTTCTGCATGTGAAGTTTTCTCACATTCAAAATCTATCAGCATCAATCTTTATATATACATATATGCATGTGATTATTATTAAAATTACTAAAAAGAAAAGAATAGTAGATATCTTAATAAAAGATACCTTTCATCACTTGATCTCGAGATATAGCTAGATACCAATGTGCTGAGTTTTGTGAATCTGCAGTAAATTTTTAGAATTTTAATGTAAATTTGGGTGACTCATGAAATGGTACTAAAAGGATTCTTGGCAATTTAATGATAAGTTTTACCAAATGAAACATGAACTCTATAAAAGTATTTAATTAACTTAAAAAGATATATAGTTTTAAGTAATCATTTATCACAAACTTCTAACAAAACTCACCAGGATAAATCTAATGTATTTTTCAAAAATCTGACAGATACCATTCTATACTCAATTTGGATACATTCCTCACCAAGTTGAACCTGTGAGTAAATGCAAATTTTTCATTTTTAAAAAATCCTCTGAAACTACTTGCTTAATTATTTATTAAATACATAAATGTCGTTAGTCAAAAACCACCAAAGTACCCCTATCATTGAACAAAATTGCATTTATCCACACATGTCTGTGAGAATGCACACAGGGAATGCATGGGGGCCTTAATAGGAAGATTTAGAATGAGTTCTCACAGCATGTGGGTTCCCATTAGGTCATTTTGGAGAGAGTTCAGGACAGTGATGGTTCACTTTGCAGTGTGATTTCTCATAAGCAGGGATAGTTTTTTGATCTAGTATCTTAAGGATTCTTACAGATACACAAGATAATGAAGCCAGACAAAGGCTATAATTGGTAAAGAAGGAAGAGTCACCACTATTAGCAAGGATGTGAGGACACTTGGTAATTTTGTGATGTACGCAGTGACTTTGTTTTAGACAGGATTATGAAGTTATGTTGTTTTTCTAACTTCATCATATGCAAGGACAACTTTCCCCAATGTTAGTGTTCTGAAGGTTTGTTTATGCTGAAGGAAATATTAGCAGGAAATATTAGGAAACAAAGATTCCAGAAATGAAGCAGAACTGTCTAGCCAGCTCTCTCATATAAGGAATTGCTTTTCCCTTTCTCAAGTATAAACTGTTATTTCTGCTTGTAAGAAAATAATTTAAGAAACCAAGGCATGTTTAGTTTATTTGGGTGACAAAAAAAACATGTTTACTGGTCTTGGAAAGTCTAATTCAGACTTTTTAAAATTTTCTATTTTTTCAGGGTATAACAGGAGGACAGCAGCAATTAGCTTTTGACACCCCCGTAGGCACAGCTCCTGAGACTGGTGTGGTAAGATTCCTTATAACACTTGGCTAGCAACTGAAGATCAAAAACTGATAACATATAGGTTCCTTTGCTAATGTTTATTTTAATGTAAATTTTTAATAATTTCATCAATAATTACTGTTTCTTCCTCCTGTAATCTTTCACTAGCCAAGATTAAAGCCATTCACTTCCTCAAATATTTTTTGAGGAATTCTTACCAGTAACTCTTCTATGTATCCTTGTTTAAAAGCAGGTATTAAAAGACAACTAAATTTGTGAAATATATTCATAACCATTCTAAAAATAGCTTATGATCTACAAAGCTAATATGTTTCTTGAACATAACGTTTGGTTTGAATCTTAATCCTGTTATTTTATATTCTTATCAATTTTGACCTCCTACTTGAACCTATAACCACTTCGTTTTCATTCTCATTCTCTGTAGCCAGAAGAAGGAATGATACTACATTCACAAAAAGAAGTGATAAACTTTAGGCATGGCGGTGCAGGAGTTTTTATGCCTTCAACTTCACCAAAACCTAGCACGACAAATTTTTTCACTTCTGCTGTAAATCCCACTATTGCCCTAGTGCTTCCAGAAGAGAAGGTAATCAAAGATTCATTTTATGTAATTTATTATTGTCTATTGGAAAATATAAAGTTAGCACGTAATTTATAGAACTCAGTCATAAACGTAAGAGTGCAATGAACAATATAGTAGATTATAATCCTCGATAAAGTGACCCCAAATTATTTTTGGTAATCAATTCATTAGAATGGATATTAATTTTAATTTAAGATGAACTTCTTATGAATGTCCTTTTCTCACTAGGCCAAGACTGATAGCCTAAAAGAACCATAAGATGTTGTTCTAATCATTCAGAAATTTTGGTAGGTATTTACCAAAGTCATACATTAAGTGCCATGGCAATTCTTAAAAGAACAAACTTTTCAGAAGAGCTAATGAAGAATTCTTACCAAAATGATTATGAAGAAACAAGTTCTTAAAAATGAAAATAAAAATTTCAGAATCACAAGCCTGGTGTGGTGCCAGCCCAGACAACACAAATACAGAATACCTAGGTCCATCTAAAATGCATTCTACTCTCTCTGCAGATCAGTTCTCCCAAATCATCATTTCACTTTGCAAGCTAAACATTGTAAGAATGCTAATATTGAAAAAAATTAAAATCTCAAACTAATAAATTCCACAATGAGCTTGTTTGCCTGTTGAGGCTACAGTGGGAGTTTGGTAGAAAGGCAGGTCAAGAATGACACTAAAAAGTAAAAATGCACACACAAAAGCAAACAATTTGACCTGAAGGACAAACTAAAAATAAAGGTTTCAAATCTCCATTCTGATGTATATGAGTTTCTTCTGATCCTGTCTATGAAAAAAAAAATACTCAGCATTTTTCAGAAGACAACAGCAGCAGTGTACAAAAATACAGCCAGGAGATCTGGATTTAGTAGTTCATGTCTATAATCTCAACATTTGGAGAACTGATGCAGGAGGATCATGACTTCCAGGCCATCCTGTGCTGCATAGTGAAGACAAAAAAAAAAAAAAAAACCAAGATTGAATAGTACCAACACCTCTTTGGAAAAGTATCCTCACTAATGTGTTATTTTGTACAACAAAAGTCAACTCAAGCTTTTTAAATCAGAAATATTGCAGGGATTTCAGTACAGTGGAACCTTTGCTCAATGGGAAATCAATACCAGTCAAAATAAAGCTTTCAGTAAGCAATTTATAAAATATCTAGAAAATTTTACACAAAACCATCTAATGGAACTAAAATGCTCTTCCATTTTATTTTTCAGAGAAAAAGATGTGGTGGTTCCTAGGATATCTTTCAGGTTATGCTTCATCAATATTAATATATGTTTTTAAAAATATATAAAATATCATCACTCTTTCCTGAATTTGTCTTTACTTATAAATGATAATATACTCTTTAAATATGTAATAGAAAACTAATATAATCATGCAATAAATCCTGCCGTTACACATTTATATTTTCTTTCAAAGATTCTGTCATTGCACAGTCTGGAATATAACAACACTGGACACAAAACTAAAATCATTAAGTCAAGAAGATAATTATGAGCTGGCAGATTGGCTCAAGGGGTAGAGCACCTGTGTGGCAAGTATGAGGCCCTGAGTTCAAACCCAGTACTGCAAAAAAAAAGAGAGAGGATAAATATATTAATAAAGGATGCCTCTACAAAACTGTGTCAGCCCTGAAAATAAAGATATGCTGCCAATGGGTTTATGGGTTTATGGTTAGTGTAGTAATTGAGACCGACGAACTAAGATATAAATGTACCAACTTTCACATGTCATCATCTCATTATTTTTCTAGGTGCAGTCTATAAGCTTCCTCATGATACATTCCCTATGAAAATCAAATTAGACTGAAATTGTGAAGTAGTTGCTCTCAGTACACAGATACATGGATAGCTATCCTTATTCAAAAAGATAAATCCCTAGGAAGATATATGCTTATTTGAGGAAGCAGCATTCTATAGATTTTGAATTTCATCAGATTTGACTTTGAAGAAGTCAGTTAATCCAGAATCTCCATTTTCTTATGTATAAATTTCAGGTAACAATATTTAACTTTTAGAATTTCTGAAAGAACTACTTGAAATAACACATATAAGATACTGGGCTCATACAAAGTACTCAGAAAATGTCAATTTTTTTTTCATGTGTGAATATGAAAGCACTTTTAACATGTTTTGTTAGCTCTGGACCTTCAGCTGAGATTCTGACAGGAAAATTGGCATTCAATATACTTTACATATTTATTTGTAGATGGGTGTTGCTGTAGATATGTGTCCATGAAAGGAAAAAAAAGAATGAGTGAGTGAATGAATATGTATTAGATGATTTTGACAAATTTGGTGAATATTCTAGGTTTTGTAGTTGATCACAATTCCTAGAATCTTACCATTCCAGACTTTAGTGGTGTTATTACCCTTGAATCTACTATTTGCCCCTATGAAAGAGTAGCCCAGTAATTACCTTCATTTTATTCTGCAGCTTTTTCCCTAGTTGATGTGCTGAATGATTTTAATTCTGAATTCATTATTAAACATGATAAACACCAAAATATCTGATAGGACTCAGGTATTCATCAGTTATGAATGTTATGTCCCAAAATTCCAACAGTTCAAAGAATCATTTAAAACTTACATGAAGTTATTCAGATAAAGTGCTTAGAATACATCTTGTAACATAGTATGTGATCACAGACTATCGAGGAACAATGAGTACATCATCATAGCTTTTCCAATCAAGACGGCACATTGGAGAACTCAGGGAAAATAGCAAAATCAAGTATCAAGCAATAACTAACTCAAGAACTCAGCAATATTAAGTGACATAATAATGAGCACTTTGAGAAATAGGGTGTGACGGTTAATTTCATGTGTCAACTTGACTGGATTAAGGAATAACCAGATGGTCATACAAGATTATTTCTGGGTGTTTCCATGAGGATCTTTTTGGAAGATACTATCATTTGAATCAGTGGAGTGAGTGAAGTTCACCTCACCAGTGTAAACAGGCATTACCCATTTGAGGGCCTAAATAGAACAAAAACAACAAAAAGTGGAGAAAGGGCATATTTGGTCTCTACTTGAGCTAGCATATCCATCCACCCCTACCTTTAGTCTTTGGAGCACTTCATTCTCAAGCTTACACACTGGGACCAGAACTTATTTGGGGTTTGGACTAGAACTACCCAACCAGTTTTTCTGTGCCTCCCACTTGCAGAGGACAAATGTGGGTCTTAGCTTATCTAATAATATGAGCCAATCCCTTACAATATCTATGTATGGAATAGCTTTATTTCTCTAGAGAATATTTGTTTTATACATATGGTGATTATACAAAGGCAATACTAAATATAGAAGTACAAAAGTAGAAAAGCACTGCATAAAAATAATAAAAAGTTAATTAAGAAAAATATTTTGTTCAAAATGTTATTATCAAAATAAGCACATTGATTTATTTCTTTACTCTAGACTATGTTAATAAGGAATTATTATCCTGGATAATTTTAACTGCTTCAGTTAAATGATTTGAGGCTTGGAAATAAATTACTTAACCTTTGTCTAGTACCCAATCTGTTATATAAAGGTGTTGCATTTTATTTAGGTATTCATCTGCTTCAGTACCTGAATGCTATAATCACTGTCAATGATATATCTCTTTTTTTCAAAATGTTTTATGAATTTTATCATTTGGGTAAACAAAGTTAGGCAGACAAGAATCTGAAGGTTATGGAAATAGCATTAGAATATATACAAAGCAGTATGGTTCAGTTTCTTTTAACCCTGGCACCCAATCTTCCCTTCCAGACCAGTGAAAGACTAAGCAGAAGCAGTTATATTTTGAACAAGTTTATCTAGAAGTTCTGTGTAGAATAATTTCTCTAAAACCAGTGTTGGCAATCCACAATATAGCATCAAAACTTTCCCTACTAATCCTTCCCCAACTAAGTGCTTCCTATGAAATATAACAGCATTAATTCTAGACTGAGATATGGAATCCATGCATGACCTCACCCCCAACATTACATCTGTTAAGTGAGTTAGAATGGAGACAAACTGCGAAGATTTCCTGAGAAGGCAAAGCCAGTTGGGCCTCATAAGTGACCTAAACCTTGCCTGCTTTATAAGCATAAACAAAACTTATTTGGCCTATCTCTGGTAAACACCCTGTATTAAAGAAAAGAGGAACTTTAGATCTACAAACAGAAGCAGCCAATAAATTTATCTAACTAGGGACTCTAAAACAGAATAAACCAAGTAAGGCAGCTGTATAACTAGAACCAGTGTTTCTTTGCTTTCACTGTGTGCCATCTGAAAAGAACCTCCCCATTGTGTTCCCTCAGTGAACTTTCAGAATCCCTTGTTGCTTGGAGCTGCCCCCCTCATGAATCATTTTTCACTAAAATAACTCTGATTTTATTGTGCTTCAGTTTACCTTTTTAACACATCAATATCCAGTCTTTCAACATAGTCTAATAAAACTTTCAATGCATAAATTTTGAGTATATTTTCATGAGTCTTGATACTCACTGCCCCATTAAGAGACAGAACATTTCCAACACCCCACAAAGCTCTTCCCTGATCTTTCTCTAGTCAATCTAGTCTATCTTTTGCTGTTAGCAATTTCTTATTTCTTTCAATATATATTAATTTTGCCTATTTTGTTATTTATGTCAACTAGTTTATATACTATGTACTTCTTTGTGCTTGGCTTCTTTTATTCAACATAATGCTTTGGTGAGTCACTTACGTTATTCCTTAAATGCTGTATTATTATATGAATAATCCATGCTCCTATTCTGGAATATCTGAGTTGTTTCCAACTATTGTCCATGAAGGATAAAGCTGCTCTGAACATCACCAGCACACTTCTTTTTATAAACATGAACTTTCAAATCTATAGAGTAAAAACATATATAACAGAGTAAAATCACAGGATCAATAGGTGTTATAAGTTTTTTATATGACTATATCATTTTATGCTCTGATCAGTCATGTATAGAATTACAGTTCCTTCACCATCTAGCGAACATTTAGAAAATTCTGATTTTATTAAAAATTTTCCTGCGTTCGTCTTTTGCCACACATCCCTTAAATGTTACCTTTCACAGATTCTGATTTAAGTTCTCTTTTCTTCTCTCTCACAAAGATCACTGCCTGGCATTTCCATTGTGAACTTAAAGTCATTCATAATTAATCACTGACTCCCAAATCTATATCTCAGAATAGGTGTAGTCTAATATGTTAAAATGGTAATTCAGAATTCTTTTTAATTTGAGATATTTTAATGAGTATGACAAGGAGGAAACCAATGGATTTTGTTTTAAAATGTGTTTTAATATTTTCAACACAGTTGTTTGTTATAGAGCTTCAAGATATATTAACTTTATTCAATTGAAATAACTTCTGACTTTCCCTAACCTCTTTTTAAGTAACATATATTAACTGTACAAAGTAGTGGATTTTGTTATTACATTTCTATACATGTATGTAATATGCTTTGATCACATTCAGCCCTCTGTTACTCTTTTTATACTCCCTTCTTTCCCTTTCCCCTTCTACATCCTTAGTAGTTCCACTTTGACATTCATGTCTTCTTTCCCTAGCTTCCACATATTAAAGAAAATATGTGATAGTTGTCTTTCTGAGTCTGGTTTATTTCACTTAACATTATGATCTCCATTTCTGTTCATTTTCTTACAAAGGACACTATTTCATTCTTCTTTATGGATGAATAATACTCAATTATGTATATATCACATTTTCTTTATCCATTTCTCTCTTAATGTGCACCTAGGCTGATTCCATAGTCTGGCTATTGTGAATAGTGTCATGATAAACATAGGTATGCAGGAATAGGTATAATAATCTGACTGATCCTTTTGTACCCAAAGTACTTCTTCTGTACCCAAAGCACTTCTGGGGACCCAGAAGTAATATGGCTGGATTATACGGAAGTTCTGTGTTTAACTTTTTTTTTTTAATGTGGCACTGGAGTCTGAACTCAGGGCCTACACCCTGAGCCACTCCACCAGCCCATTTTTTTGTGATGAGTTTTTTTCAGATAGGGTCTCATGAACTATTTGCCCGAGCTGGCTTAGAAACACAACCTTCCTGATCTCTGACTTCTGGGTAGCTAGGATTCCAGGCACGAGCTACCACTGCCTGGCTATTTTTGACTTTTAAGGAATTTCCATACTGTTTTCCATAGTGGGTGGACTAATTTACATTGTTACCTGCAGTGAATAGGATTCCTTTTACCCTTATACAACCTCATTAGTTTATGCTGTTGTTTTCTTGATGATAGTCATTCTGACTGGGATAAGATGGAATCTAATGTAGTTCTGATTTACATTTCCCTGGTAGCTAAGGAAGTTCAAGATTTTTAGATGTATTTATTGATCATTTATACTTCTTCATTTGAAAAGGATCTGCTCAGTTCCACTGCCCATTTTTTGTTTGAATTATTTTCCCTTTTGCTATTTAATACTTTGAGCTCTTTATATATTCTAAATATTAATCTCCTATCCAGATGGATATTTGGCAAAGATTTTTCTCCCATTCTGTGGGACATCTCTTCATTCTGTTGATGTTTCTTTTGCTGTGTAGAAGCTTTTTACTTGGAGCAATTCCATTGTTTATCAATTTTTGCTCTTATTTCCTGAGCTTTTTAGGATCCTATTCAGAAAGGCATTCTCTATGCCTATATATGGAAGTGTTTTCCCCATGTTTCCTGTAGTAGTTTCAAAGTTGCAGGTCAGACATTAAGGTCTTTGATCCATTTTGAGTTGATTATTTTTACAGGGTGAGAGATAGGGATCTAGTTTGAGTCTTCTACATGTTGATATCTAGTTTTCCCAGCACCACTTGTTCAAGAGGCTGGCTTTTATTCCAACACATGTTTCTGGCACCTTTGTCAAGAATTAGATGTGTGTCCTGATTTGGCTTATTTCTGTACGTTCTATTCCATTGATCTCCATCTCTGTTTTTGTGCTAGTACCATGCTGTTTTTGTTACTATAACTCTGTAGGATAGTTTGAAGCCAGGTATTGTAATACCTCTAGCATTGCTTTTTTTTTTCTTTGCTTAGCAATTATTTGGTTATTTAGGATTTTTTGGGTTTCCGTATGAATTTTATGATTGTTTTTACTATTTCTGTGAAGTGTGTCATTGGAGTTTTGATGGGAATGCATTGCATTTGCATTTCAGTTTTGGTAATGTGACCATTTTCACAATAGTTATTCTACAAATTTATGAGTGTGGTAGGTCTTTTAATTTTCTGTCTTCTACAATTTCTTTCTTCAGTGATTTATACTTTTAATTGTGGAGGTCTTTAAAATCTTTGGTAATGTTTATATCTAGGTATTTTTTTCTTGAGGCTATGGTAAATGGGATTGTTTTTCATGACTTCTTTTTTAGTGAATTGATTGTTTTTCTATAGAAAGCCTACTGGAATTCGTTGATTTGGATACCGCTACTTTACTGAAAGTGTTTATCAAAGGCTACTGGTAGAGTTTTTAGGGTCTTTTAGGTATAATCTTATTATCATCTGCAAACAGGGTTAATTTGACTTCTTCCTTTTCTGTTTGCATCCCTTTTATTTCTTTCTCTTGCCTTATTGCTCTAAGAAAGAATTAGAGAACTATATTGAATAACAGTGGAGAAAACAGACAACTTTTTTTCATTTGTGATTTCAAAGGAAATGTTTTTTTTCCATTCTCTATAATATTGTCTATACATTTGTCATATATAGCCTTTATTATGTTGAGGTATGAACCTTCCATTCCTAGCTTTATCAGGGCTTTTATCATGAAAGGATGTTGGATTTTGTCAAAGACTTTCTGCATCTATTGAGATACTGTCTTTGATTCTGTTCATATTTTGCATTACCCTTATCAATTTGCATAAGTTGAAACATCATTGCATTCCTGAGATGAAACCAAGTTAATCATGATGGATGACCTTTCTAATGGGGTGTTAAATTCAGTTTGCAAGTATTTTAATGAGGAATTTTGCATGTATGTTAATCAAGAAAAATGGCTTATAATTTTCTCTTTGTTGTTGATGTTACTTTAACTAGTTTTGATATCATGGTAATAGTGGCTTTACAGATTGAATTTAGATGTGCTTCCATTTTGTGGAATAGTTTGAGGAGCACTGATGTTAGTTATTCTTTAAAGGTCTTCTAGAATTCAGCAGTGAATCTGTTTGGTCAGGGGCTTTACTTTTTTGGGATTTTTTTACATTACTTTTTAAGTCTTACTGCCCATTATGATTTGTTTAGATTTTTATCTTATTGGCTCAATTTTGTTAGGTCATATTTGTCTAGAAATTTATACATTTCTCCTGCTCTTCCAATTTATTAAGGTATAAATTTTCAAAATGTTGCCTAAATGATACTCTGGATTTGGAGGATATGTGCTACAATATCAACACTAATTTTATTAATTTGTGTTTTCTCTATCTTTTTTGTTAGTTTGGCTAAGAGTTTGTCAATTTTGTCTATTCTTTCAAGAACCATCTGTACTTATTCATCCTTTGTATTATTCTTTTAACTTCCATTGCATAATTATAGCACTGATATCTATTATTGCTTTCCTTCTAGTAATTTGGGATTTGTTTTGTTATTGTTTTGTAGACATTGAAGTTCGTTGTTAGGTTATTTATTTAAGATCTCTCAGATTTTTTTAATGTAGACACTTATAGCTATAAACTTCCCTCTTAATACCATTTACATTATTTCCCAGAGGTTCTGGTATATTGTATTTTCATTTGATTCTATGAATGTTTTTAATTTCTACCCTAATTTTTTCAATAATCTACTGATCATTTAAAAGTGTATTGGTTAATCTATGTGTTTATATATTTTCTTTAGCTTCTCTTGCTGCTGATTTTTAGCTTTATTCCATTGTAATCTGATAAAATACAAGAAGTTATTTCAATTTTGTTGTATTTCTTAAGACTTGTTTTATGTCCTAATATATGATATATTTTGGAGAAATGTCAATGGGTTGCTAAGAAGAATATGTATTCTGTAGGTATATCGTGAACCATTCTGCAGATGTCTATTAAGTCCTTTCTTAACTTTTTATCTGGAAGATTTAAAATTTCTCCTTTAATTATGAAGGATAGTCTTTCTGGAACAGTAATCTGGATTGGCAGTTATTTTCTTTCAGTGCTTGAGGTACATCATTCCATGCTCTCCTGGTTACAAGAGTTTGTAGTAAGAAATCTGCTGTTATTCTCATGAGTTTGTCTTTATATATGACTTGACACTTCTCTCTTGAAGCTTTCAGTATTCTTTCTTTATACTGTATATTTGAGATATTAACTATAATATGCCATGGAGAGGTTCTCTTCTAATCCTGTCTGTTTGATGTCCTAAAATCCTGTTGTACATAGATAATGATCACTTTCTCATGGTTTGGGGAATTTTCTGCAATTATTTTATTGAATACACTTTCTGTCTTTACCTGGTTTTTTCTTCTTTTTCTGTGCCCATAAATCATTAAGTTTGGTATTTTAATGTTATCCCAGAAGCCTTGAATGTTCAGCTCATATTTTTAAATTTTATCTTTATTATTGTCTGAATATTCCAATCACTCTACCTTTTTTTGAGCCCTGGTATTCTATCTTCCACTTGATTCCAATCTATCCTATTGGTTAGGGCTTCAAGTGAGTTTTTGACTTATTAAGCTTTTCATTTCCAAATTTTCAATCTGGTTATTTACTGAACTCCTCTTTCACATCCTGCATTATCTTCCTTATTTCATTCAGCTGTTTATTTGTATTCTCTTTGAATTCAGTCTGTGACTGGAATTGTCCACTTTTGAAGGCATTATGTTACTCTTTTACTCATATTTCTTGTGTTTTTGCATTGGGACTTGCCCACCTAGGGCCAAGTTATTTATTGGATATTTTAATCACCAACAGCCTTTCAGTTGAAGTATTCCCAACGTTGAAGTGGGACTAGTCAATAGCAATATAGAGGTGTATTTTCTTACCACTGGACTGGTGGTTTAGCTCAGTAGCCAAACTCTCACTCAACATGCTCAAGACTCTGTGCCAAATTCCCTGCACCAGTCATGAGGAAAAAACTAACTACAAAATCAAACCACAACTGATAGACAAATTCAGTACAAAAATACAGTAAAAACTAATTAAAAATAATCACCACCACAACTCCAATGACTTAAGAGAAAAAAGGGACCAAAGATAATACTGTGTATAGTAAAAACTTACTAGTTAATAAGGTTATTAATAGAAAGAAAATAAAAGGAATAAGACCATCAAATAGTATTAGCAAAATAGAAGATGGAAAAGTAAATAGAAGGCGAGAATAAGAAATAACAATGGAGGCAATAGGGCAGATCCAGCTAAAACTGAAGTGAGAATGAAAACAAACAAAAAGAATGAAGATAAAGAATTGTAGAAGGGCAAAAGATGAGAAAGAAGAAAGAAGAGGGATTTTAAAAACTGATCTAATTAAAAACAGAGATTTTTTTTAAATGTGGGAGGAGAGAGGAGATAGAGGATTAAAAATTAAGTATTAAAAGCTACAATTCCAGAGATTCCAAGATGGCGGCTAGAGGTAGGAAGCAGAAAGCGACCCTCCTATAGTGAAATCCTGGAGAGACGCTGGAGACACACTTTGCAGGCATAATCACTGAGAAAAGGCATAACTTTGACCCCTCCACATCTCCAGCCAGCGCAGAGAATCTCCACTTCATGTTAAACGGAGAAACGAGGAGGGGCCCCGGGGCCACCAGTGGCCGGCGCCCATACGGCCTGGGAAGACGCGGACCAGGTGAGCTTCGCGGTATCGCGGTAGCCCCACAGACAAGCCTGGGCCAGAGCAGCATAGCCCCCTGGACAGACCGACCTCCACCCGGGGAAAAAAGAGAAACTGAGTAATAAGCAATAAGAACAGTTAAGACACGCTGGAAAGAGGGTGGGGCGCCCTGAGCGCTGAAGATTGGGGGAAGGGAACTCTTCCCGGGACTGTAAATAAACAAGCCGGGTGGGCCGGAGAGCCTCTGGCAGGAGCAGGGCGCGCGCCCAGCAACCAGAAGCGGGGAAGCTTGTGAGAGTGGAGGAGGGAAGACCCACTTCCCACATGAACTGTAAACAAACATGGCAGCCAGCAGGAGCAGCAGCACCGACCAGTAAGCAGGAGCAGGAAAGCTTCTGAAAGTGGCAGTGGGAGGAAAATTTCAGAGGAGAGGGGGGAAGACCCACCTCCCACATGAACTGTAAATAAACACACAGGCCTGACAACGCAGGGGCAGAGTCACCTTTCCCAGTGCTTGGAAAGGGGAAAGCCTGTAGCAGAGGCTCCCGTACAGGAGAACTCTGAATAAACAAAGCCTGTGGGGCCAGGTGAGTGCTAAGCTCACCCCAGAGATCTGCATAAATAACGCCTCCAGCTACAGGCTGAGAGCAGCAGGCAGGCAAGCCACAGTTGCAGATACCACCCTCAGAACTGTCTCCAGACGCTTTTTTTTTCTTTTTCTCCCTACCTTTGATGAGAGAACAACAGAATTACACCTGCAAGCTGAAAAACTTACTGAAACTGTATTGCATTTGAACTGGGGACACTTGGTGGGGCTTTTTGTGTGTGTGTGTGTCTGTGTGTGTGAGTGTGTAGTTTTGTTCTACTTTATGCATACCCTTTGATGAGACAACTACAGAACAACATCTGAGGCAACAACTCCAGGACTGCAGATTGAGACAGACACCCAAATTATTAAGACTGAAACTGCATTGCATATAAACTTGGAAGTTTTTTTTTTTTTAATTTTCTATTTTCCATTTTATTTTAATTCATTTTTATATATAGAAATTACTTTCATTTACTTATTTTTTATTTTTTTTATCTTTGATTTTCAATCCTCTCTCTGTCTCTCTAATGTCTGTTCAGCTTACTGTCGATTAGTACACTAACACTCCCTCTTTATACCTTTGAAACTCTCTTGTCTGATACCTTGTTCTGCTTTCTCCCTCTTGTCTGTATATTTGTTTTCCCCTTTTCTTTAACTTCTTGCTTTCCATCTCAGCTCACTCTTCCATTCTAAATATTACCATTGTTATTATTACAAGCTAGAAAATACTTAATTACACACAGTACAGGGACACTAACAACACCAAGGACAATGACGGGAAGACAGAAAAAAAGGGAAACCAGTTTCCCCACAGCAAAAAATCAGTACAGGAAACAGAGGGGAATGAAGAAAACAGAAACTCAGATCCAGACTCCAACAAAATGAAGATAAACTATGCCAAAGGACCCAATGAAGCCCACGAGAATAATTTAAAAGAAGACATACTACAGGTACTCAATGAGAATTTTATAAAGATGATACTGGATAGGGTCAACCAAAATGAACAGGAGACACTCAAGAAATTCCAAGACAATAAAAATAGAGAATTTGAAAAAGCAAAAGAAGAAATAAAGGAAACCATAGAAGCACTGTATAAACACCAAAGTGAAAGAGAGAACACAATGAATAAATGGATAAATGAACTCAGGACAAAAATAGACAACAATAAAGAAGAAAACTGCCAGGATATGGAAAACCTCAGAAAAAAGAACGAAACAGAACTGCAAAACAAAATGGAAGGCCAATCCAGCAGAATAGAACAAACAGAAGACAGAATCTCAGAACTTGAAGATGAAATGGTAATTAAAGAAAAACCGAAAAACTATTAATTAAACAACTCAAGACCTGTGAAAAGAAAATGCAAGAACTCACTGACTCCATCAAAAGACCAAACTTCAGAATCATGGGCATCGAAGAAGGAGAAGAGGTGCAAGCAAAGGGAATGCATAATATATTCAACAAAATAATAACGGAAAATTTCCCAAATCTAGAGAAAGATATTCCCATACAAATGCAAGAGGCCTCCAGGACACCAAACAGACCAGATCAAAATAGAACTACTCCACGACATATCATCATTAAAACAACAAGTTCAGAAACTAAAGAAAGAATATTGAAGGCTGTAAGAGAGAAAAAACAAGTAACATACAAAGGTAAACCCATCAAAATCACAGCAGACTTCTCAACAGAAACATTAAAAGCAAGAAGAGTGTGGGGTGAGATCTTCCGGGCACTGAATGAAAATAACTTCAACCCCAGGATACTCTACCCAGCAAAGCTATCATTCAAAATAGATGGAGCAATAAAAGTCTTCCATGATAAGCAGAAACTAAAACAATATGTGACCACAAAGCCACCATTACAAAAGATTCTGCAAGGGATCCTGCACACAGAAAGTGACACCCAACTTAACCATGAAAAGGCAGGCAGCACCAAACCACAGGATAAGAAAAAGCAAGACACTAGAGAGTAACATCAAGTTAGGTACACACAATCAAACCTTCAAATAACTAAGACAACTAAATGGCAGGAATCACCACATACCTATCAGTACTAACACTTAATGTTAATGGACTTAATTCACCCATCAAAAGACACCGTTTGACAAAATGGATTAAAAAAGAAGATCCAACAATTTGTTGCTTACAGGAGACTCATCTCACCAACAGAAATAAGCATATGCTTAGGATGAAAGGCTGGAAGAAGATTTACCAAGCCAATGGCCCCCGAAAACAAGCAGGAGTAGCAATACTTATCTCTGACAAAGTAGACTTCAAACCTACATTGATCAAATGAGATAAAGAAGGACATTCCATACTAATAAAAGGGGAAATAGACCAAAAGGAAATAATAATCATCAATCTGTACGCACCCAATGTCAACGCACCCAATTTCATCAAACATACCCTGAAAGACCTAAAAGCATATATAAATGCCAACACAGTGGTTGTGGGAGACTTTAACACTCCATTATCATCAATAGATAGGTCATCGAAACAAAAACTCAATAAAGAAATCCAAGATCTAAAATATGCAATAGATCAACTGGACCTAGTAGATGTCTGCAGAACATTTCATCCAACCTCTACACAATATACATTCTTCTCAGCAGCCCATGAAACCTTCTCCAAAATAGATCATAACCTAGGGCACAAAGCAAGCCTCAGCAAATATAAGAAAATAGAAATAATACCGTGCATACTATCTGACCACAATGCAGTAAAAGTAGAACTCAACAACAAAAGTAAAGACAAAAAACATGCAAACAGCTGGAAACTAAATAACTCATTACTTAATGAAGAGTGGATCATCGATGCAATAAAAGAGGAAATTAAAAAGTTCCTGGAAGTCAATGAAAATGAAAACACAACCTACCGGAACCTATGGGACACAGCTAAAGCAGTCTTGAGAGGAAAGTTTATAGCCATGAGTGCATATATTAAAAAGATTGAAAGATCCCAAATCAATGACCTAATGATACATCTCAAACTCCTAGAAAAACAAGAACAAGCAAATCCCAAAACAAATAGAAGGAGAGAAATAATAAAAATAAGAGCTGAAATCAACAAAATAGAAACCAAAAAAACCATACAAAGAATTAATGAAACAAAAAGTTGGTTCTTTGAAAAAATAAACAAGATCGATAGACCCCTGGCAAACCTGACTAAAATGAGGAGAGAAAAAACACAAATTAGTAGAATCAGAAATGCAAAAGGGGAGATAACAACAAACACCATGGAAGTCCAGGAAATCATCAGAGACTACTTTGAGAACCTATATTCAAATAAATTTGAAAATCTTAAAGAAATGGACAGATTTCTAGATACATATGATCATCCAAAACTGAACCAAGAGGAAATTAATCACCTGAATAGACCTATAACACAAAATGAAATTGAAGCAGCAATCAAGAGTCTCCCCAAAAAGAAAAGTCCAGGACCTGATGGATTCTCTGCTGAATTCTATCAGACCTTTAAAGAAGAACTGATACCAACCCTCCTTAAACTGTTCCATGAAATAGAAAGGGAAGGAAAACTGCCAAACACATTTTATGAAGCCAGTATTACACTTATCCCAAAACCAGGCAAAGACACCTCCAAAAAGGAGAACTATAGGCCAATCTCCTTAATAAACATTGATGCAAAAATCCTCAACAAAATAATGGCAAACCGAATTCAGCAACACATCAAAAAGATTATTCACCGCGACCAAGTAGGCTTCATCCCAGGGATGCAGGGGTGGTTCAACATGCGAAAATCAATAAACGTAATAAACCACATTAACAGAAGCAAAGACAAAAACCACTTGATCATCTCAATAGATGCAGAAAAAGCCTCTGATAAGATCCAACATCATTTCATGATAAAAGCTCTAAGAAAACTAGGAATCGAAGGAAAGTTCCTCAACATTATAAAAGCTATATATGACAAACCTACAGCCAGCATTATACTTAATGGAGAAAAATTAAAACCATTCCTTCTAAAATCAGGAACCAGACAAGGATGCCCACTATCTCCACTCCTATCCAACATAGTACTGGAATTCCTAGCCAGAGCAATTAGGCAAGAAGAAGGAATAAAAGGAATACAAATAGGTAAAGAAACTGTCAAAATATCCCTATTTGCAGACGACATGATCCTATACCTTAAAGACCCAAAAAACTCTACTCAGAAGCTTCTAGACATCATCAATAGCTATAGCAAGGTAGCAGGATATAAAATCAACATAGAAAAATCATTAGCATTTCTATACACTAATAATGAACAAACTGAAAAAGAATATATGAAAACAATTCCATTTACAATAGCCTCAAAAAAAAATCAAATACCTAGATGTAAACCTAACAAAAGATGTGAAAGACCTCTACAAGGAAAACTATACACTTCTGAAGAAAGAGATTGAGGAAGACTATAGAAAGTGGAGAGATCTCCCATGCTCATGGATTGGTAGAATCAACATAGTAAAAATGTCGATACTCCCCAAAGTAATCTACATGTTTAATGCAATTCCCACCAAAATTCCAATGACATTCATTAAAGAGATTGAAAAATCTACTGTTAAATTTATATGGAAACACAAGAGGCCACAAATAGCCAAGGCAATACTCAGTCAAAAGAACAATGCAGGAGGTATCACAATACCTGACTTCAAACTATATTACAAAGCAATAACAATAAAAACAGCATGGTACTGGCACAAAAACAGACATGAAGACCAGTGGAACAGAATAGAAGATCCAGATATGAAGCCACACAACTATAAGCAACTTATCTTTGACAAAGGAGCTAAAAATATACAATGGAGAAATAGCAGCCTCTTCAACAAAAACTGCTGGGAAAACTGGTTAGCAGTCTGCAAAAAACTGAAACTAGATCCATGTATATCACCCTATACCAAGATTAACTCAAAATGGATCAAGGATCTTAATATCAGACCCCAAACTCTTAAGTTGATACAGGAAAGAGTAGGAAATACTCTGGAGTTAGTAGGTATAGGTAAGAACTTTCTCAATGAAACCCCAGCAGCACAGCAACTAAGAAATAGCATAGATAAATGGGACCTCATAAGACTAAAAAGCTTCTGTTCATCAAAAGAAATGGTCTCTAAACTGAAGAGAACACCCACAGAGTGGGAGAAAATATTTGCCAACTATACATCAGACAAAGGACTGATAACCAGAATATATAGGGAACTTAAAAAACTAAATTCTCCCAAAACTAATGAACCAATAAAGAAATGGGCATGTGAACTAAACAGAGCTTTCTCGAAAGAAGAAATTCAAATGGCCAGAAAACACATGAAAAAATGCTCACCATCTCTAGCAATAAAGGAAATGCAAATTAAAACCACACTAAGATTCCACCTCACCCCTGTTAGAATAGCCATTATCAGCAACACCACCAACAACAGGTGTTGGCGAGGATGCGGGGGAAAAAGGAACCCTCTTACACTGTTGGTGGGAATGTAGACTAGTACAACCACTCTGGAAAAAAATTTGGAGGCTACTTAAAAAGCTGGACATCGATCTACCATTTGATCCAGCAATACCACTCTTGGGGATATACCCAAAAGACTGTTACTCCAGAGGCACCTGCACATCCATGTTTATTGCGGCACTATTCATAATAGCCAAGTTATGGAAACAGCCAAGATGTCCCACCACTGACGAATGGATTAAGAAAATGTGGTATCTATACACAATGGAATTTTATGCAGCCATGAAGAAGAATGAAATGTTATCATTCGCTGGTAAATGGATGGAATTGGAGAACATCATTCTGAGTGAGGTTAACCTGGCCCAAAAGACCACTAATCATATGTTCTCCCTCATATGTGGACATTAGATCAAGGGCAAACACAACAAGGGGATTGGACTATGAGCACATGATAAAAGCGAGAGCACACAAGGGAGGGGTGAGGATAGGTAAGACACCTAAAAAACTAGCTAGCATTTGTTGCCCTTAACGAAGAGAAACTAAAGCAGATACCTTAAAGCAACTGAGGCCAATAGGAAAAGGGGAACAGGTACTAGAGAAAAGGTTAGATCAAAAAGAATTAACCTAGAAGGTAACACCCACGCACAGGAAATTAATGAGTCAACTCCCTGTATAGCTATCCTTATCTAAACCAGCAAAAACCCTTGTTCCTTCCTATTATTGCTTATACTCTCTCTACAACAAAATTAGAAATAAGGGCAAAATAGTTTCTGCTGGGTATTGAGGGGGGGGAGAGGGAGGGGGCGGAGTGGGTGGTAAGGGAGGGGGTGGGGGCAGTGGGGAGAAATGAACCAATCCTTGTATGCGCATATGAATAATAAAAGAAAAATGAAAAAAAAAAAAGCTACAATTCCAGCCAGGTAGGCTAAGGCAAGGAGACTTATGCTGGTCTCTACCATATGGTGACAGTCCATAAAAAAAAAGGTCATGACAAAGCAGGTCAAAGAAATTAGGTATTACATGGGGAAGTAATACAATGGAAGTATAAACACAAAGAAAAAAGAAAAATAAATTGAATAAGGAAACAGAATTTTTAAAAGTTTATGTACATATTTAAACTGATTAGTCTGATTTAAAAGTCTCTATAGAAAAGCAAATAATCAAAGAAAAGGAAAAGGGGGAGAAAATAAAATAATTTTTGTTTTAAAAAAATAGGCTTCCTGTTGTCTACAGATGTCAATAACATGAGAGGCAGTGCAAATTCTGGATCTATGCTGACCTGCTTTTCTTTTTCTGACCACTTTAGCTGCATGCCACTCAGTGAGAGAAGAGTCCCTGTGTAATTTGGCTTCCTCTATTTTCCTTTGTGTTGTTTGCCTAGCAACCAGAAAGGGTTGATAGTGGGCAGAGCCTGGAGTAACTACCTTGGCTGTCTTTATTCTTCTTAGGCTGGATGGAGCAGACCATAAGATTTCTGCTGGCAGGTCCTAGTCCCTAAGTCCCTAGTGCCTTCAATTTTCTGGCCCTGTGGCACAGAAGCCATAATTTTGGGATGTCGTGACCAGTGTCACAGCAAAACTCATAGGGTTTGCTCTTCCCTCCAGGTCTCTGATTTTCAGAAACTTAATTCCTGCCCACTGTCATTTGCTGCTGCTCTTCCCCCTCCTAGAGCTAGCTTTTCTACTTGACCACCCCAGGGGGAAGTGACTTCCACTCACCTCTATGACTCAGACCAGTTTCCCACTGCATGAGGCTCTCTAAAGATCTGAGTCAAAGTCTTTCTCCTATAGCTAAATCAACTCTGTAGCCAGTGCTCAGAATAAAGGTACTTGACACTTGGCGTGGGTTTCCTAAAGCCACAATCTCAGACAGGATCCTTCCAAAATAGTTTCCTGCAACTGTGTCACTACCAAATGCCAAAAAGAAGAGAGAATTTTCCCAGTGCCTGTATGCTATGCAGACTTCAATACTCCTGTCAGATCAGACTGAAAATCTGCTCAGAATTGAGTTCAGTGTTAATTGCATTTTCTGAGTTTCTTATTCTTTCTTTGTTTTATTTCTTCCCTCTCCTCTCTCCTTCACCTGTGCCAAGTCTGCACAGTCCAGTAGCTGAGGTGCTCTCTCTTTCTACATTACATTCTCTTAATCTTCTGAGTTTTGTAAATAAGATTCTGTCTGTTCATAACTGAAACTACAGGGTGAATTTTCTAAGGCTCTCATTCTTCATTTCTTTCACTTCAATCCCCGTCCTCTGCAGCTGCATGAGCTGTAGGCTCTGAGCTAGGTACTCTGCCCACTGAAGCAGTCTTTCTCTCCCTCTGTTCCACTTTCAAATTTTTTTCAGTTTTTAAAAATATGGTTCTGTCTGTCCACTACTGATATTTCACTGCCTCCCTGCTATCTCCCTGCCATCACCCACCTTGGAGGGTAACTGCTGTCTGCCTGTTCTCCATTTATTCCTGAGAGAGGCTAGCAGTGGGTGTGTGGGACTAGTCTACCATCTTCCCTCCATCTAACAGTTTATAATTTTCATTTGCCTGATTATGCTATATTTTTCAATGCTTGCTGGCCATTTGTATAGCCTCTTTTTTTTGTGAAGATTTCTACTTCCATATATTTCAATTCTCTTTTCTGACTCTCCATCTGATAGAATTTTATAATTTCTTTTTCTTTTTGCCTGTACTGGGGTTTAAACTGGGCTTTGTGCTTGCTAGGCAAACATGCTACCACATAAGCCATGCCCCCAACACTTTTTGCCTTAGTTATTTTTCAGACAGGGTTAGCCACAGAAAGCAATCCTCCTACCTATGCTCCTCACATAGCTGAGATTTATAGGCATGAGCCACCATGCCTTAATTATTGAGATTGGGTTTCTTTGGTCTACCTCCAATGTCCACCTCACGAGTACATAGGATTATTGACATGAACCATCACAACTGGCCCTAATTTCGCTTTTTTTAAATTTTATTTTATTATTTTTACATTTACCTACATGTATATACATTATTTGGGCCACCTCCCCTCTCCCCCTGCCTGCCTCTGTGCTGAACCTGTTTCACTCTCATTTGCTGATTTTGTTGAAAACATTAAAGAAAGAGAAGCAAAGCATTTTTGATAGTTTGAGATAGAGATAGCTATACAGAGAGATTCCTTGTGTTGCTTCCATGCACTTGTGTATTTCAACCCACATTGGCTCATCTCTACCAGACCTCTTCACTACTTCCCAGTCACCTTCCCACAGTGGCCTCTGCCAGTTTAAGATTACTGTATTTGCTCCTATACAGAGAGTACATCAACTACATTCAAGTTTTGGTTTCTTTCCCTTTCCCTATTCCTCCTGTACATATTCTTCCCTTAGTGTGTGACCCATATCCAATAATATTACTGCATTTGTTTTAGGTCTACAATCCACATTTAAGTACATGTGGTTTTTGGCCTTGTGAGCCTAACTTCGCTTAAGATGATGTTCTCCAGTTCCATCCATTTACTTGCGAATGACAACATTTCATTCTTCTTTGTGGATGAAAAAATTTCACTCTGTATAAGCACCATATTTTCTTAATCCATTCATTGGTAGTGGGGCATCTTGGCTATTTCCTTAGCTTGGCTGTTGTGAATAGTGCGGCAATAAACATGGGTGTGCAAGTGCTTTTGTAATAACCCAAGTCCAATCCTTCAGGTATATGCCTAGGAGTGGTATTGCTAGATCATATGGCATATCTATGTTTAGTGTGATAGGCTAGTTGGTGGTTTTAATTGCCTGTTTTCTGTCCCTTGATTTAATTTTTGTGTTGTGGTTGACTTGGTCACTAGCTAGGTTGATGTGCTATTTCTGTCCCTGGCCTGGAGGTATAAATTAGCAATAACAAATTCATAGGTTCAATGCCAGACAAGTTATTTACATATTATATAGAAAACCCCTTGGTAATAACACCTATAAACAGTGGGAGTTGGGGGGAGGGTAATGGTTATTTGGCTAGAGATAGAAACTTGGGTAATTGGTAAAGATGGCATTAAAAGGGGCAGTGGAAAGGGAGGGTGTGAAAATGTATGGGGGTTGCTGGCTTTTTGTGGCCCTTGTATGTATTAGGGTATATTTCCACTGTTGTTGTGAAGGGTACTTGTGTCAAGGATTGCAGGGGGCTGGTGGTGTGAACAGTAAGCTAGTCAGTGGGTGGTGATTGTGTAGGAGGGAGGGATAGTGTGGTAACAGGTTGAAGAAGGATGATGGGACAAAGACAGGGGAAAAGCGTGGATGAGAAGGGGCAGAAAGAGTAATTGGGAGGGAGAACAATGGATTGTAGCACAACAAAAGGAGGGAAAGTGAAAGGGGTAAGAATAGGAATAAGAAAATAGTGATGTTAAAGTGAATAATACAAATAATAAAAAATTAAAAAAAAAAAACAGGTACAGCAACAACAAAAAGTTCAGTCTGCTTGGTAAAAGTTCTGGAGTTATTCCTTTGGTGTACAATTCTGGTAGTGGTGCTTGGTATTCTGGGCTTTGTGGGGAAAAGTGCTGCCCCTCTTGTTGGACAGCTAGGAGTAGAGGTGACTGGCTTGTGAGCAGTATTTGGTTCCTTCTGTCCAGAGGGCAGGTTGCCATTGGGCCCTGAGATAAGGCATTGGCAGTTCATGCAAGGTGGTCAGAGCTGTTGTGTCTAGGCAATGGCTGCATTGCCCTACAGCTGAAACTGGCTGGCTGGCTCATCCCCTAGCAAGATGGGGCAATTCAATTTTGAGTAATGCCCTCAGTTCCACTAGACCAACTCAGGGATCCACCATTGGCCGCTTTGGGAGGTCAGCTTGTCACCCCACCCACTCTCAGCCTTTGTTGCTTTTCCTGCCTTCCTTCATTGAAAGTTCAGCTCCTTTTGCCCACCTTCCATTTTGGGGCAGGTTCTGTGCTCCATCCCACCCCTGATGTCAGTGTTAGATTACAATTTGCTGTTTTTGCTTTTCAGATTTGTTGCAGGGGGCGGGGGTAATTATTCAATCAGCCCAGGGGCTTCACTGGATTATGTCCCTGGGGAGTGTGTAGGGGAGGTTTTGTGTGGTGTGTGTTGCTTATCTGTTTGGTCTCCAGGTTTATGCAGGCAGCTCTGAAACTGGCCAGTGGAGAGAAATGTCATGCCACTTTCTCAAGGTAGATGCTTACTGGGACTGGGTTCAGCCTGGCACGCCAAGGGTTAGGGTTCCAGGATGTTGCAGAGTTTGATTCTGATTAATGCTCTATCTTTTGCTTATTGAGAGAGAAAAAGAAAAAGAGAAATGGCCAGGGGGCTTTTTCTTCCTGGGCAGACATGCCATTGGCAATGCTGTAGTGGGATTTTTCTGGCTATGAGGTGCAATTAAAACCTGTTGTAAGGGTTAGTCCTTGAATTTTATGCGCACCTAATATGTTGGCAGTTATTTTGGGTAGCAGCAATCAGAATTACCCACCTCTCGAGTGGTTTCTGGAGTCATGGAGTTTAGGATTTTTGATTCCCTACCCTAACTGCCATCTTGGATCTCTCCCCTACTTTCTCTTTAATCTGAAGGAATTCCTTAAAATTATTTAGGCTTTGTCTTATGGCTGTGAATTCTTCAGTTTTTATTTTTAAAATGTCTTTATCATGCACACATTTTGTTAATTCTTTTTCTGGACATAGAATTCTAAGTCAGCAGATGTTTTACTTTCCATACTTTAAAGATGTCAATAAATATCTTCTGGACTTCATTGGTTTGGATAACAAGTCCATTTTTTTATGTTAATGTTTCCCTATATGCAGAATGTCTTTTTTCTTGAGTTGCTTTTTAAACTTTCTATCTTTGGTGTTCAGAAATTTGACTCCAATAGACTTAGGTGTGGTTATCCCTGTCTGAATCCTATTTAGTATGCACTGAAATTACTGAATCTGTGGTGATCAATTTGGAAAAGTTTTCTGAGTAGTTATTTTACTATTTTTTATTCCATTTTTCTCTCTACTCCATTCTAGAACTCCCATTAAATGTATAGTAGATTACTTGGTACACTTCCTCAGATCATTGAGATTTTGTCAATCTTTTTTCTGAGTGTCTCAATTTGGAAATTTTCTATTGATCATCAAAATCACTAATTGTTCTTCTATTATATCAAAGCTGCTTCTGCTATTAATGCCATCCAATAAGTTTTTGTTCCTTATTTTTAATTTTTTTAATTATATGATTTCCATGTGATTCTTTCACAGTTTTTCATCTCTCCTAAACCTTCCAAACTCTTCATTCAATATATTAATCATATTCCTATTGAGGCAAACTAACATAGGGAAAAAGTTTTTGGGACTCAGGTACCATGTGATCTTTCCTAGTGGCAGTCACAGAGCTCTTTTCAATTGCAAATCTCATGTAGAATGTACCCTGAAGAGGTACATTCCTTGTTCTTTCACATATCTATTAAGGAGGAAGTTGGTTGGTTTACTTTGGCTGGAGGGTGGTTGTTTTTAACTATATGCTGACTTTGTAAGTGACAAAATAGACACTGAATTCTGTCATCCTCCTCTGAAGTGTGTCCCTTTACATTTCTCTATAGAGACTTGTTTTTGTTTTGTCTTTGCTGTTGCTGTTTACTTATTTATATGTATATTTCACTGGTTTTCTTAACAAGTGAAACATGGTCTTTATATCTGTGAGTTGCCTGTCTGGTGTTTCCATAGAAAGCCTGGTGTGTTTATCAAGGTCACTAAGTTAGTAGGACCCTAACTACTGTCTCTGCAGAAATCTCTACTAGGTTTTTTCAATTTTCCATCTGTTGTTTTCCTCTGGACTTCTTAATATCTTGCCTTATGCATGCATATTTCATGTAGGGTCAAGAATTTTGGAGAAGTGTATACAAAACTTCAAGGCTCTCACCTCATAACGTCCCTCCTTTATGGAGCCTTTCCCCCATGCTATCTCCAAATTCCCACCACTGATGTCTCAATAACTATGACTGTGACTCCCTTACTGAAGTCTCCCACACCTTGCAGATGGTAAATTCCTACAAAGGAAAAGTCAAACAAATATGGATCTTGACTTTCTTATAGGGGTCTAATTTTCTGGAGTTTGTGCCTACATTTGAACATTGCCCAATGTCTTTAAAACATTGTTTTTCAAGAGTGAAATATATAAATAAGAAAACAATATTTTGCCAGAGTTAATGATTATTACCAGCAGAAAGCTTAGTGCAAGCCTCTTTACAACTATCAGAGGATACAAGTCTATATTCTGAAGGTTTTTAAAGTATCTCTGTGTCTCTTTTTCTTACATCTCTTTTCTTTATCTTCACTACTTTCCTGAATGTCAGCCTCACCTCTTAGGGGACCCACCAAATTTGATCTGCTAACAGAGTGATCACTCAAAAATGGAAGCCTGCTTATGATCCACCCATGCTATAAACCATTCAATAGCTTCCAAATTGTCTCTATTTAAACTTCAAAGTTTTACTTGGCTTAAAAATCAATAATCACATGGCCTGCGTGATACCCTTGCCATAAACCCCCTTGACCTTTGCACTCCAGCCAAAGTAATTACTCTTTTATTATCTGTGGAATATGCCATCTACCTCTGAAATTTCATTCTCTGTTCCACCTGTCTAAATACTGTACCTAATCCTCTTCATTTTGCTAATGCCTTACCAACTTTTATGTCTTTACTTTCATGCATCTCCTTACTACTAGTACTTCCTCAATCATTTCACATATAAAGTGTATTGCTACATTTATTTAATGTGTCTAAGAACATGTAAGCTTAAGGAAAACATGGACATGGACAATGTCTTCCCTGATTACTTGTTATGTATGCCTTGCATAGTGTCTGGTATATAACTAAAACCCAGTCAATGGTTAATGAATTGCTGAATGTTCCTAATTTGGAAATAAACTGATTTTTAACATCAAGAACTTTATGACTTAAAAGGAAAAGGTCAAGAACTAAGCAGCTCTATTTACTAATTCTCCCAAATAATGACATGAAAATACTACCAATATACTTTGTATATTACAACAAATCCTACTAAGGATTTTGTAAATTTGTTATATCCTAAAAACAGAAAAAAAGTTAATTTTTTCCCAAGGTGTTCCATTATTATTTTTAAAAATTATGACTGGTTTCAAAACGTTTCTTGTCTCAATCAAAATTTATCATATTTTTAAATACTTTAAAATTTTTTAAATCATCTAAAATTGAAAGGCTATCCATATTATATACTAGTCTTTTGTTCAAATAAGTATGAATGTAATCTCTTTTATATAGAAAAAATTTTTAAATGACAGATTATAAAATTTAAAATTTCTGCAACTGTGCTGAATCACTAGGTGGATAATTCCCTAATTCATTTTATGTTCCTTGCATTGTGGTTAAGAAGTGACTAATTCTGAATTCCAGTTACACAGTTACTAGATTTATAATCTCAGATACTTAATTCTCTAATCCCATCTTCATCACAAGTAAAATAGGGATAATTTTGCAGTTTATCCTGAGGTGCTGTTATGAATAAGTGTAGTGTTTGTATGTGCATAGCACTACTATGTATGTATAGTAGTTCACGTAAAGAATTTGTCAGCATTTAATACATAAACATTTTGATAACCTTAATGAATATAAAGCAAACATATCACTTTCTAATTATAAAAATACAATAAGATTTAGTATAATTAAAATTTTGGTAAATGCTGAAATTGTCTTGTATTTTGATTAAAGTTTAAAAAAGGAGGAAAAACTTAAAATTCTATGCCATGAACATGGAGAATAGCAAATGTATACTTGAAGGGGACCACCAATTTAGGTACAAAACTTTTGATGTCAGTATACTGCCATATAAAAAGTATAATTATTGTTGAAATTTTTTGTCACATGGTATATAGGACAAAAGATTTATTGTATTTTAATACTGAACAATTTAGAGGTTATGAAAGGTGAAGAAACTTGTCCAAGTTAAATTACTTGGTAAGAGAAGGGCAGGGTTCAAACCAGGATGCATGACTCTGTGAGCCTTTTCCTAAACCACGAAGGAGAGTGCATCAGAGGGCAGGGAAATGTCCATCAGGAGAAGTCACCAGAAGACTGAATACAGAGTTCTGTGCAACACAGCTATGGTGCCAGCACTGTAAGCCATGTTTCATTTAAAACTATTTAGGTTCTCTTGAAACATTTTAGAAAAAAATATATGATAGTCCATAGAACGAAGTCTCTAAACTAGAGAAATGTTAAATATATGATATGTACATATGTTATATTTGTACATTTTTTCCAGAGGAAAAGGGAAGTTTCAGAATAGAATATATAAGTTATTTGTACCTCATGTCAAATATGGCAATTTTTATCACTAAAGCCATGTGAAAAAATTCAAATTATTAATAAAGTTTATAATTAATTCACATTATACTGATAAAATATTATTTCATGAGTGTGGGGAACAGTAAGTAAATGCAGTTTCTCAGCTGTTGGCTTTTGGGCTTCAAACTATGGTATAACTGACAAAGAGCAGCAGCAATAGCCAAAGCAGATCCAGAACGGCTTAATTCATGCATACAGTAAGTATTCATTAAGCACAAACTTAGTGCCAGTGTAAGCTGGGCCCATTCCACTGAGTAGTGGGGTGGACATGGGATTGTCTGGCAATGGCTCAGGTACTTGCTGATACTAAATCTGTGCACAGAAACTCTGCAACCCCTTCCATGTTTAATAGCTGGAGGACAAATAGCCAAAAAAAATTGAAGAATTGACTCAGATTATACAACACTGACTCACAGGTTCTAATTCTTTTGCAGGATTTGACAGCTAGTAAATTCACTTGTAAGTGAAAATATAATGTTTGGAGAGGCTTTGAAAAGAATTCACAGATTAATTTGTCTGCATCTATTTTTCTAGAAGAAAATATCACAGATTTTTTTAAATTAAGAAAACCTTCTCCTTAATGTTGACATATACGCAGGGTCAGATTGTGGTTTCCAGTTCACAGAAGAGACTGGTAATTGTCTTAAAATATTTATGTATTGAATTTCTACAAATTCTTTGGCTACAGATGTATAATTTATTTCTGCTCTCTTTGAAATGAGTAAGTTAACCGCTGCTAAGGCTTACCACAGTGTGGTTTAAAAATTAATTTTTTCCCTACCACCAATCCTAATCCTTAATGATAACAGGGCTTTTTCACTTAGTTGCTAAACTGTTTCAGTAGGTATTCTCCTTCTTGTAACACTCAGTCTAAGAGTACTATGGTTGAAAGGGTTCAGAAAAGTAATTCAGCAATTCCATTGACTACGCAAAAGTCCCCTGTGCTGCACTTTGGCCTGTGATCACCCAGCTGCTCTCTAAATATCTGCGGAGATGGGGGGGTTTTAATCCTTAAAAATGTTTTTCTTATAGAATATTTTAATATCTTAACATATTAATTTTTACCTCTGCCATCTAAATCCCAAAAACTAAGCTATGACCTATTTCCTATGACACTCTGTCCAACCTCTTCTGTTTCAAGCCACCTAAACCCTCTCCTCTCTTTTCAGGCAAAACACCCAAATTGCCCTTCCATAGACTACACTTTCCCTTTCAAAAACAACCGTGTGCTGAAGACAGCAGAGGGGAGTTTTTGAAGTTTGAATTTTTGTACTATTTATGCAAGGGTATTTTCCACTTGTTAGATTTTATCCATTTGAATAAAGATTAACACAAAAAGCAACAGCAGCATCTACAGCATAAATCCAGCCAGACTTACAATTTATTATGTAATAAATAATTGGCAGTTGTGTGGAAGTGACACAATCAGATCATCAGCCAGAAAGAATAATTATTCCATATGAGAGTTTGGCTTCAAAAGCCCTCTATTTATATTTATATTCAACTTAACATACAACTTACATATTGAGCCCATATTGATTTCAATCACCATTTAAGATTTATGCATAATTATGCATAATTTCATTGTGCATATGTGCTGCTGAGGACTGAAGCCAGGGCCTTATGCATGCTGGGCAAGTGCTCTACCACTGAGATATACTCCAGACTTCAGATAGTTTTATGATATCAGTTAATGCACCTAATTATCTGAGGATCCCTGAGGATGTGTGGCAGGAAAAAGTTTAATATACTTAAGGCTGTACTCAAATGGTGTCCTGCTCTGATGGCTTTGGTGCTGCTGAAACCATAATTTTTTAAAGTCTGTACATGTCATTTCAATTTCAAGTCTAAGGTGCTCTTAACAGATGAGAAATTGGGGTTAAGATAATCTGATTTGTCTCCATACTACTGATAAATACAGATCGTTAATTCTATAGCTCTTCTTACCTCATTTATCTTGAATAAATCCATGGATGATTTTACTGTTCCTATTGTCTCATGGTAGCTAAAATTTCAATAACAGGATGGTCATAGCTTTACATAACCTGGCAACTTTGCCAGGACTCACTGTGGACTAGCAAAAATGGAAGTCAAACATCAAGAAAGCAAAATGTGCTTATTTTAGAATGCAGCTTGATATGGGAAAGTCATGCCAATATTATAAATTTATAGCTTATGTTGGATTTTTCTATCAAGTTATGTTTCTGAAGAAAAGAATACAAACTCAGAGCTGACAGCTTTGCCTTGAGGATGAACCACAAAGGGAACTTCAAGTATAAGTAATAACTAGGGGGGCACGCATGGTGGTTCCCTTGTGCCTATAATCCCAGGCACAAGGGAACTATAGATCAGGAAGTCAGCCCCAGCATAAACTTAGTGAGACCTCATCTCAATAAACAAGCTGGCTATGATGGTTCACACATATAATCCCAGCCATGCTGGAGGCTGTAAGGAGGATTGTGGCCCCAAACCAGCTCATGCACAAAACAAGACTATCTGATATGTAAACTAAAAGTGAAAAGTAGTAGAGGCACTTAGAGGAGTGACTCAAGTGGTAGAGCATTTGTCACAAGAACAACACCGTGAGTTACAAAACAAATGTATAACAACTAGAGAATTTTTTCAGTGAGAATTTTTCTTCTCTTCTTCACTTACATAGCTTCAGATTCACTTTTAAAAATCAGTAAAGGGAGATTTTTTCCCTTAAATATTTAGCAAGGATTCTTTTTTAAAAAGGTAAATACATAGCTAAGAAACATTCTTCAATTCTTCTAGTAATTGTTCACCACCAAAAATATTTATAACACAGCATTAAATATTGTAGAGTCAATAAATTAAAACTAAGTATGTAAAAGAATTTGGAAATGGTTACATGCCAAAGGTGTGAAAACAACCAACCCAGTTTGCTACCACATTTGCACATAGATGAGGCTTAATTACTGAAAAATGCAACTATTTTTAAAACATAACTTGAAAAAGAGCATTTCCATACATTTTTCTGAGGCCAACGATACTGAAATGTGTCACCTTTTCTCTATATCCTTTCCCTAATGGAGAAAATTTTCCAGAAAATAATTTTCCCAATATTTTATTTTGAAACTTTTTAAGCCTTCAAATAACCAAATAATTACATTTCACCTACATTAAGCAATTGTTAGTACTATGCCAATTTTTAAGTTTTTATCTTTCCATTGTGAAATAAGCTGTGAGCCATTGCTAGAATTTATGGTAAATAAATAGATCAGAATAGAAAAGGAGAAACTAGAACACAATAGAGCATAGCGAAAATAGAATGGAATAGGACATTTCAGTATGTTCCTCATGTACCAAAGTAAGAATTGTTTTATAAAACCCTTGTCTCAGATGTATGTTATAAAAGAAAAATAACAATAAGCTTATTTGGATTTGGCAGGGTTTGACATACCCATCAGATATCTAAACAAATTACATAGTTAAATAAAAGACTCTGGGTAGTGGCAGAGAGTTTTAGCTAAAGGCAAAGCTTAGGGAGTAAGAAATAGATACTATTCAGTGCAAGTGAAGACTAAGAAGATAAGAGATCAAGTACAGTAAATTGAGGGAAAAGAGTCATCAAATAAGACATAAGGTTGCTATTAGAAGAAAAATAACAGAAGAAAGTGTCCTTAAGAAACTAAGAAAGAGAAAAATGGGCATCTAGGATAGAAATAGTCACTGGCACTAAATATCAAAAAATACAAAATAACATGAGGACAGAAGAGCATTTAGAGTTTTCAGATTTAAGTGGTAATTAGCAATTTTTGTTAATTTTAGATCAGTAGGAATAACTGAAACATGGGTTTAGAAAATGATATATTGTATGTTATACCCACACATATACATCTATCATCCCTAACCCTAAAGAAATCTACTCTGACCCCAGATTAGGCAAAATGAAAACCAACATACATACAATAACACAATAAATTGAATAAATTAGATTTCTGATGCAAGTAGCTCTCTTTAAGTCAGTGAGACAAGGTTAAATGTTAAGTTAGGTAAATAAATTTTGGTGTCTCTCTGGGTCCGTACTGAGTGTTCTAACCTTCTGCTATAGTGACATTATAAAACATTAATTAAGAATGTGGGTTTGGGGATCAAATTACTATCAGAGTACTAATCATAATACCTTATTGCTAATATTCTCTGTTTTCAGTCCTTTGATCTCTACAATGGAATGTGATAGTCATGCTTTCCTCATAGGTTTGGTTGTTTTCAAGATTAAGTGATGTAATATGTATAAAACACTTAATATTTTGCTGTGATAAGCTATAAGATACACAAAATTTGTAAAGAAAGCCACAAAAGAAAGTATTTGATATTACTCAGCCAAAGTTTCCAAATGTCAGTTATTCCCCAATTTCAACATATAGTGATAGCTGCTGATTCAAATGAGTAGTAACTAATCCCAAGGGAGTAGCCTTTAAGCCACAGACTTTTCCATCCCATTTCTGAGTGTATAAAATAGCTACACTATCCAACTGTCAATCACCGACCATCTTCATAACAGCATCAGAGAGAAGTAGCTAAGTGGAAAGTTTGAGGTATGAAAGTTCTTAAATATCATTATAAACTAAGATTATATATCTCTTCTATAGATATATACACATTTTATAAACTCAAAATCTTGAAATTATTGAGACTATCACATAATACTTTCTTGAATTTGTAAACTTAGAAATTAGTCATTTTGGTATTTGTGTTTTCAAACTTTTTCTTAAAATCACCATTATGTTACAGCAAATTCACATTTTAAGAGTGACCACAAATGAATTTTTATAGGGGTAGATTCTGAAGGAGGGCATGTTGAGGCTCACAGAGCCCGAGGCTCATCATTTTTTAATTTTATGGACCTTAGTCAGCAAAGAGAGGGAACATGAATTCTCTAAGCATGAATCAATTTATTTGCAGTCTCCTCTTTTTATTTTAAATGTATGTATGTAGTAGTATATTCCATTCTGTATCATGCTAATTTTCATGTACAAGTTACTTAAATTCTTCCTGTTAATCATTGAATGAAACTGATAATCCAAGAAAATGCATACGATTTATCCAATCACTTATTGTCCCTCACAAAGCAATAAGCTACTATGATTTGTGAAGTAAAAAACTAAAAAAGATACTTGGTAATTAGGCTATGTCTTGATTGTAAGACATGGACTGAAAGGGTCTATGATGTAGTTTATTTGCTTCTTTGCTTAATGTGGTTTTGAATAGCCCTTGAAACCAGTTGAAAATCATCCCATTGTACAAGTCCCACTTGAATTTCATTCTCTCCAAAACTATTTCCTTGATCTGTTTCTCATTCTATACGCTATCAATATTTTGTAATGTCTACATATATCACATTTTGCTTTTCATTATAAAAGCATTTATAACTGTCTCCCTAACTAGACTTCATATGAAAGAAATCATGCTTTATCATTACATTCTTGAAAGTAATTAGTACAATGTTTTGCACATAGGAAGCAGGCTGTGTGTATGTGTAAATTTTACTACTGATTTTTTTTATACTGCCAATCTGCCTTTAGAATGCTAAATTTGACAGGAATTTTAAGTTCTTATCTTCAAAATCATCAATTATCATCTTTTTTTAAATTCTAATTTGAATTTTGATCAATATGATCAGAAATAAAAAATCGAGTTCACCTTGTTGCCAGTCTTTTTCTTTTTTATTTTCCTTCTCACTCACAGATACATAGGAAATGTCAAGAAGTGATGATATTTCCCCAGAATCCCCATTAATGATCTCAAAGCCACTCTAAAATGATGATAACAACATGAGAAATGAACATTTTCCTCAACAAAAAATATAAGATATTCTTCAGAAAACTTTATAATGTATTGACCAGAAACAATTTATTGACTAAGGTCTATAAAAAGGGAAATTCTCAACTGCCTTAAATACCCAAATCTATAATACTATCTGACAATAGTTTATCAAGAAATGTTCTATAAGTAAATAAAAGACCAACTACAAGAAAATCCTCTATTCAGCCCACTTTTCTAATTTGATTGCCTTTCCCAAGCTCCCTGTATATTTTCTAGCATCTTCTGTACACAAATCATGACAAACAAGAGAAGTAATAACTAATGGTACCATATCATAGAGAAAATTGCCTATTAATGTTTGAAATCAAATACTAGACAAATGTGTATTTTATTAGTGACAAAATATTTAAAATTTAAAAGGTTTTATGTTTTATTCTCTGTTATATGTTATGATCATTGATGAAATCTTTAGCTCAGTTTTCTCAAATACTTATTATCACTACTATAGCTGATAGATTATATAATGTATACAATAAAAGAAATAATCCACAATGAAAGCCAAAATAGGGCTAAATGCTTTGGAGATATCTTTTCCCAAATGTCTAAAACAGATCCTTCTAAATAGCATTGGTTTTGGGGTGAGGGGCCACAGGACTTTGCCTGAAATCAATGTAAATAATTCTGTCACCTAAATTAAATTATGGATATATATTATATGTAATGTTGTTTCGAACTTTCTAAGATCATTAACGTAATTACTTGCTGCCACAGTAACATCCTTTGAATAAACTGATATGGTGTTTCATTCCAGAACATTCATTCCCAATAAAACAGAAGTGCTATTCTTAAATAATATGTGAATGTTTATATTTAAAAGAATTAATGTAACATAGTTGCAAAATTACAAGTCACCTTTGAGTTTACCTTTAAAAACCAAATTATCCATTAATCGATTGATGCCCTATCATTGCAAATGACTGCCCAGGGTCAAAGAGATATGAGATACATATCCTGTACTAGAACTACATCCCCTGAATTAATGGTAACATTTAATCTTTCTACTGAATTCTAGGATGTTTCTGAATAAGATGAAACCTCTTCTTCTGATCACTACCATCATGGCAGTAACTGCTAGTCTCCCTGTAAGTACTTACACCCATGTTCTAGAATATTTATGGACTTACAATCTAATTCATGAATCTTGGGGGTAGTTTTCTTCTCTCCACATACAAGAATACCTAAATCCTAAATCCTGTCCCTTTAGCATGTACTCCATAAAATATTATCAATCATATACTGTTCAGTGCATAATTCAACTCCAATGTAGCTTTGGTGTAGTGGTGAATTAGTCATTTAAAATATGTCTTTGCATACTTCAGGAAAAAAGTTTCTACAAAATTTTTGGCCAATGAAACAGAAATTATAAAATACTATTAAATAGTATTTTTGCCTTTTCATCTGTATGAGTTCTCAAAGCCAAGAATGAGAAAAACAAAGTGTAAGTTACTTTCCCTCTTCTTTTCACACAACTTTTTATAGGAAATGTTCATAATGTCGTTAAAAATAATTCTCTTATCCAAGCTTCCCAAACTCTGCAGAGATTCTTAAAGAGTTCTGGGCACTGGTACTAGAACAGAGGTTTAGATTTCAGAGATTTAAGTTCTGCTGTGTGTATTAGTCACTCTTTTGTAGTCATGATTAAAATACCTGACAGAACAACTTATAGGGAAGAATATTTATTTTAACAAACTGTTTCAGAGCTTTCACTTCAGTCCATCATGGTGGGGAAGGCATGGAAGACCAGAACAGTTTACATTATGGTAGCCAGGAAGTAGAGAGAGGGCAAGCAAAAGGGGAACAGAACAAGAAAAAGTCTTCAATTACATACATTGCCCTTAGTGACCTGCTTCCTCAGCTAGACCCCACCTCCTAAAGTTTCCAACACCTCCCAAAATAGTGCCTCCAGCTGGGAACCAAGCATTCATTCAACACATGATCCTGTGGGGAATGTTGCATATTCAAGCTATAACATTTATAAATATCTTTGCAGTGATAGCCAGATTAAAACATAAATCACCATTTTGATAACTGGGTTACAGTATTTTTACCAGTTATTTACTCCAATAAAGGCACATAAATCCTCATGCTTCCACTGTATTTTAGACCTACCATGCCCATTCTAGAGGAGATAAAGAAAATTAAAACTTGAGAATTAGGGGACGTAGGTGTGTTAGTTTTACATTACTATTAACAAATACCTGAGAAAATCAACTTAAAATGAGGAAGTAATGACAGGATCTGGTGGCTTCACACCAGTATTCCTAGCTACTTGGGAGGCTGAGATCAGGAGGATTACTGTTCAAGGCCAAGCCCAGGTAAATAGTTCATGAGACCCCATCTCCAAAATAACCAGAGAAAAATGGACTGGAGTTGGGGTTCAAGCAGTAGAGGTCCTGCTTTGAAAGCATGAAGCCCTGAGTTTAAACCTCAGTCCCACAAAGAAAAAAAAAGGACAGGTTTACTTTGGCTGACAGTTATAGAGATGTCAGTCCATAGACAATTGTCCCCATTGCTGTAGGTCTGTGATAACACAATATCTTATGTGGGAGCATGTGGCAGAAGAAACTCTTTCACCTCATGGTGGCCAGATCGAAAAGACCAGTGTCCCACCATCCCCTTCAAGGGCATATCCTCTTAATCTCAAACTTCCAGGCCCCACATCTTATTTGTTTTCACCACCTTACAGTAGCATAAGCTGAGGATTTAAAGTCTTTAACACAAGGGCCTTTGGAGAATATTCCAGGTTTCAGTTATAGTAGCAGAGCAGCTTTGATGATCTTACTTGGGGCAAATTCACTGAAAGATTATTTTGGTCTGAACAGTTGATGAAGAAAAAAAAAGTTTAAGAAAAAGAAAAGGAATTTTGAAGAAAGACAAATCTTGTTTTAGAGATTTGTTTATATTTCTGGAATGTTACCTGAAAAGCATAGTTTTGAAGCCAAAACTATTAACAGAGTGTTAAGTATATAGAAATCAACAGAGATATGGATAGATAATGGAGGCAGTGGAGAAAAAAGTGATACACAAAAAGAGAAATTCTTTTGACACATGGTTTGGGTAAATACTTGGAAGAAGGCAGAGAGAGAACTACTATGTCATCTTAATACACTACATCATGACCTCATAGCTATAGACAGGATTATCAGAAAACTACTTTGAATAATAAGATGCAGGATCATGATTATCTTTAAATAATTTTCTAAAATGAGGCAAATTAATCAACTCATTGCTTTTGGCATATATAGAAAGGGAAAATTATTTTAGACCTTTTAAGGTTATTCCTTAAAAATGAAGGTCCACATAATGGTAGGGATGGAATAGTGAAGGATGGTAAATATGATGCAAATACTGTGTATACATGTATGTAAATGGAAAAATGATACCTGTTGAAACTATTCAAGGCATGGGGGAGGGAGGGAAAAAGGAGAATGGTGGAGGGATGAATTCAAGTATGATATATTTGATATATTGTAAGAACTTTTGTAAATGCCACAATGTACCCCTACCCAACACAATAAAAAAAATTATTTTAAAAATGAGCTATTTTATCATCTATTGTCTTTGTAAAGGTAAAACAAGTCTGTTTCTTGATTTACATGCCATCTTACCAATATCCACCTGGCCTATATCCACCATCCCTAAATCAAAGATATCTGTGATTTAGATATCATTTTTTTCCTATCCCAATACCTGTGGTTCACTCTACACCTAGGCTCCTGAATGGAGAGTAAACTAGAAAGAAAAATTCAAGGTGAAATAAGTGGTAAGTGTACATAATACAACCATTTAGCCCCATTAATCTCCAATTTATTTCAGTATTTTTCTCTGGTAGGAACTGCTGTTCCCTCACCCAGAGGTACATATATGTGTCTCTCTAAGATCCCAAAGCATGGCAGTTAAATAACCTCATTTAACTTGTTTAATAGAAACAAGCCCTTTCTTATTAAAATATTTTTACAAAATATTCTAAATATTTTTACTATTATCAACAACTGTGCATTTGTACTGAATCAAAGAGCTAAGAAAAGCAAAACTTTAACTTTGTGGACCTAGAGTCTAACGTAGTCTTCATTCTAGTCCCTAGAAAATCATGTGATTTTTTTTTCCCTAACGCTAAAACTCTAATGGAGTGTGATATTATACTGAAATTCTAATGGCTCCACACTTCATCTATAGAACCCATAGGATTGTTTTAGAAAACCAAAAAACTTTAAGCTAATACCTATTAATAAAGGCAATTCCCTCTTTCCTGAACCTGCTCAGTCTTCCTGAGCAGAAAGTTTCCCAATCCTTGAACTAGACACACTTTTATGCCAGTGTTTGCAATTAAAATGCAAAAATCATGGTCTATTGGGATTAATAATCATATGCCTGTCACTTTATCAGGTTACTGTAAAATTGAATGTGAGTCACCTCTTTGAAAAATCAGTATTCCTGTTACAACCCCAAAACAAATGCAATTGAAGGCACATACTTCTCTTTAGTAAATATCTTTAGAGATCTTCTTTAATAAACACAAAAAGGAGTATCTTTGTTCCATAATTTCTAAATCTTCATTAATTTTAAATTATATTAAATACAAAAAATTAACATATTTTAATATATACTTCTTGACCACCAAACATTCTAGGGAAAGCATGTGAGGTGGAAGTAACCAAATCAACCAGCCCTGGAAATACCCTGAGTGAAAGACGACTGAGCACCTTATGTTATATAGATCCATTAACTGTATTAACATGAGCCAGAGGTTTAACTTAATTAAAAATGCATTTTTATAATTAAGTATATATTTTATGTATAGTAAGGTATTAAGCTTGATGTGTATATTTTATGTATAATAGGGTATTAAGCAAAGGAGTACTGTCTCTAACTTCAAGAAACTGAAAATGGGTCAGATCCTTAAAATAGCATTTATATATTATGCTATGGGTTGCAAAATGCCATTTCAAATCAGTGCACTATCAAGTTTTCCTATAAGCTTTTGAAAGTCTTATGTAGGGAAATTGAAGATTATGAAAGTCCTGTGGACTTTACATGGTCATAGACCTAGCACATGTTAGAAAAATACAAAAACAAATCTAACCAACTCCTCTGCCTTGGTTTCAGCAGCTTATCTACAAAAATAAACCCTGAGAGCAGGAATCCAAGATGGCCATTTCAAAGTCTAGTTACATTTGTTTCTTTTTACTTTACTTCGGAGAAAAAAAATCAAATCCTTACTTACAAGGATAACCCCTACCTCCTCTGGTAAACTAGCTTCTACACTGTCACCTAAGATATCTTTCAAATAATAAGTTGAACTTTATTTCTGATGTGCTCAGTTGCCCTAGAAGACTTCTTATTACTTACAAAGTAAGATCAATTTTCCTCCACATGACATCCAAGGCCTTCCACATACTAAAGCTGACCTTCCTTTCAAGTTCCTCTGCCACCATCCCAGCGCCCCACACATCCCCAGTTCAGACGCTGCAGGTCATTGCCATTCCCTAGAACTGACCTTCACCTCACATTGTTGTGCCTTTGTGTATGGTGCTTCTTCCTGATAAAGTGTTCAGTCCGCTCTGTGTTATTGTTAAAATTCAGTATGTCTTTCAAGGCTCAAGTTAGACATTACTACCTTCATGAAAAACTCTCTTATCTCTCAAATGGAATGAATCACTCACCACTTAAACCCTCTCTTCCAGTATTTTATTTTTACTTTTTATGAATCATATTACACTTTACCTTCTAGTAAAATAATTCATTTGCCTTTCTGTATTGTATGTAAGCTCCCAGAATATCACAACAATATAATAATTTCCCAGTAGTAAGCAGAACCGAAGGTATTCAGTGAATGCTTGATGACATACATCAATAAGATTTAAATTCCTAATTTTCAAAAAAGAATTTTTTGGCATCTCTGGACTTCATAAACACGTAAGTGTGTAAAAGATTCATTCTTGCAAGGAAAAAAATCTTCTTCAAATCAGTATTTAAATGTTAACAGTTGTAGTGGGAAGAAACGGCCCAAATAATGTGTACACATATAATAAATGAATAAAAAAAATGTTAACGGTTCTCTTTTACTCAACCTTGCTAGAAAAATCAATTGAGTAATTTCTTAGCTACTCATACTCTGTTATAGAAATTGTTAGGGCCCTAAAAATATCAACTCATGAATAAAATTTTTGTTCCAACATCACACAATATGTGTGTGTGTATCTTAAAGAATTTATCATTTTATCAGCTATGAGGAAGCCAAGTTTGGAAGTTTTTATTAAGTACTTATTCTTTCCAGTATAAATACACATAGCAAAATCTTGTGAACTTTACAGAAGAACAATTTGTCCTGATCATCAGTTCCCATAAATCCCATGAACACTTGAAAAACAAACTCCTAAAGAAGTAAAAGGTAGCAAGAGGTGACAAAAATACACTGTCCTGCACTAAATGACAAAAGGCATTCAACAAGATCCTCCTTATACAATAAGTCTTTCATTGTGTCACAATGGCTGGTTTTGTCTCCACAAGTTAATTATCAGGAAATTAGAAACATTCTCTTTGAACAAAGATCATGTGTCTCTGCCCCAAGGTCAAATTGTTCACAGGTAAGGCTCTTAGCAACAATGATGGAAATTTTACATCATTCATGCATAAACTGGCTAAAAATCAAGACCAGTCTAATGAGCCACTTGGCATGACTTGAGCATGGAAACTGCTTGTCCCCCTTGTTCATTTCAGGGAGTACAGCCTCCTTAATTTGAGTAATGATTCCTTGATATTAAAGTCAGTGATCTCAGGTAAAACTGTGGGAGGGATAGCAAGAGGACCCAACAGTCCTTAACATATGTGATAAATCAGTTTTACAAGGATTATTTCCCAACTCTACTGTTGACAGGTTGGAGGTCACTGTAGAACTGGAGAAATGCAGGCATAAGAAAATAAAATGGAGAGCCCAGACATTGGTAATCAGGGCCTTAAGAGGACCAGAGACTAATGTTGGCTGCTCTGCACTATGAGAGGACCAGTTTGCAAGTAATTTACTATCTGTCTTCTACTTTGTTTTGTTTTTTAAAACCTTTAATACATGTCCTTAACTCTCACATTAGAACCTCTAGTTTATCCACATCATATTATGTAATTGCAACTTTCTGCAGGGGGAACCCTATCATTTACTTTTAACTACTACAAAATTTATAAAGCAAGTATATTTCATTAATTATTGATAATTAATAATATTCATAAATAATAATATTAAAATTAATTAGTTAGTTCCTCAGTGAACTGAGCAACATCTTTCATCTTTGAACACTTTGATTATTACATTAGCAGGATAGTTTCCCAGTAAACCTATGACCTAGCCCTTTTCTTTTTTTTGGTAGTACTGGGGGGTTTGAACTTAGGGGCTCATGCCTGCTGGGCAGGCACTCTACCACTTGAGCCACTCCATCAGCCCCCCAGTAAACCTATGAATGAAACTTCCATTTTTCTTCTGTAATCTAATGCTGACTTATAACTTCAGGATACATTGAAGCACTGTTTCCAAAGTGTGTTTCTAGAAGCATTTATCTCACTAAATGATGGCAAAAATAAATATTCATCAAAGTACCTCTCTTGGATATTTTCAGTATATATACATATAGTAACATTCTGGAAAACATCAATTAAAAAAGTAAGTTTCCCAAAGTAAATTACCATAGAACAATTCCCACACCAATCTAAAACAGCTAATAAAACTAACATATTCTTGAACTATGCTATTTTAAAATGTAACCAGAATATGTAAATTAATTATTCAAAGAGGCTTTCGTGGGAAGGAAAAGTAAAGTTATGGTATATCATTCCCTAAGGAAGGATCTGCAAGCCCCACAAATAATCTTCAGATTTCATTTATTCGTTTAAGAACTGAGTATAACTATCTTGCAGTATCTACAGCAGCTGGTTATAAGACAAGCCCCCAAACCACTCCAAGAGATTACCAAAATACACAGATGCTCAGATCCTTAAATAAAATGGACTAGTGTATATACATCTTCTCATATACATTAAAGCATCTCTGTATTGTCTATAATACTTAGTACAATGGAAATGCAAGATAAATAACTGTTATACTATATTATTTAGGTAATAGTGATAACGGAAAAATGTGTACATGTTCATTTCAGTACAGATGCAACCATCATAAGCCCAATGGACTCAGCATAGTGCTCACAATGAGGCAAGGTTTGTACTTTCCAAGTAGTTTGAATTTTCAGTTGGTTGAGTTCATAAATGTTGAACTAGGAATATGGAGAGCCACATAACTGTTTTGTGACAATTTTTGTGCTAAACCTTGGGAATTTGGACAAAAAGTTTTATTTTTCACCTTTAATGATCTTACAGTCTACTAGAGGGAGATAAACATCTATACAACTTCAACAAGTGTAATAAAGCATCCCAACAAATCAATCACAGTTTAAAAGGGGGCAAGAGAGCTCACAGGGGAAATTAGTTCTATCTACTAAAATTAGGAAAGGTCCCAAAGGTGACTTTGAGCTGAACCTTACTGGAAAAATAAGTTGTTGAGAGGTAGATAAGCACATATTAAATGCTAAATAAATTTTAATAAACAAGTAAACTTATACTCACTATTATTTTGTTTTTTAGTTTCCTAAAGCATGGGATTAAACTCAACATCTCCAGAAAGCTAGGCAAGCACTCGACCACCACTGAGCCACATCCCCAGCCCTCAATAGATATATTTAATATGTTCATCTATATTTGGTAAAGTAAAAAAGAGAAAAAAATGGGAATAAAATATTTTAGAACTGATTTCTAATAAATATATAAAGTTCTCTTAATTTTGCTTCTGAGAAGCAAAATGGAAGGTGTTAAGATCTTGATATTCTTGTTCAGAAAATAACATTTCTATTAGCTTTTAATACAGATGGAGATAAAATATCACTTGAATGATTTTTTTATATCAACAAATAATATATTCAAAAGGTAGTATTTCTCTAGGTCAATTCAAAAATGCCAAATTGAAACTTCTGGCCAAACACATTGGGTTAAACTAAGATAACTAAAGGCAGCTAACAGCAATAGAACAAGGTAAAAAGCATTGACAACTGAAGCATGTTTCCTCCAACAGCTTAAGAAAGTTTCTAGTTTCTAGCTTTCCCCAAGTATGCAAGATATTAGTGTCAGAATGAAAGAAAGCAAAAGGCAACACTAAGTCCTTGCTGCAGTCATTCTAGATGAGAGCCCACCTAAAAACCCTCTTTTCTGACAGAGGGAGATTAGTCCTATTGCTTTCACAGAAGAACCAATCTGAGAAAAATCCAGGTCTTATCCACATATATAGCTCTTCTATGAAGTAAATTAGAATTTCAGTTGAAAGTAGCTAATATGCCTGCCCTTCATCCTAAAGGAGGTTCTTACCTCATCCTAAAGAAACCAGTGATTCCCAAACTTTCATCTTGTATAAAATTACTGAGGTACTTATTAACTATGCATATTTCCAAGGACATTCCTCCCCTAAAAATTCTGATTCAGACCAGAATTCACAACTTAAACAAATAATCTAAATAATAAATTATTTGCTAAACAAATATTTTAGTGTCTAATATGTGCCAGATATAGGTTCATAGAGTGGGAGATTTTCTAGTGGAAGAACACATAATAGTAAAAGAACACATATAAGTAAAAGGAAAATCATATTGTGATATATCATGAAGAAAATAAAAAATAAGAGTGATAAAGAAGTAACTCTTTAGAAAGGGTGCCAAGGAAATATTCTCCGAAAAGGAGAAAGTTGAGTTGAAACCTAAATAATGAAAAGGAGACACTGACAAGAAGAAGTTAGATAAGAACATTCCAGGGATTATAAATAGAAAGGGAAAGCTCCTGATTCAGGAAAGAATTTCACACCTTCTAGGAACAGAAACGTCATCAAAGCTGGCCTATAGTAAGAGGAAAAAGTGGTACAACATAAGATAAGAGAGAGCAAGATAAAATCACAGAAAAATCTATGGGCCTTGGTAAGGAGTTTGGAACGTGTTCTAAATGCCATAGGGAACTTTTTTAAACAGAAGAGTAAGTATATCATATATATATATATTCAAAAAAGTAAATTTTTTATAAATGTGTGAAGAATGATTGTATGATAAATGAATGTAAAGAGACCAAAAATACAACCACTGGTATGGTTCAGATGTGAAATGCATTTGTTGGGACTAGGGTAACATAGGTAAGATTACAACATAGTGACAAATTCTGTGTATATTGTTAAGATAAGGCTTATAATTCTTCTCATGGGTTATTAGGGGAAAAAGTCAAAAGCTGAGCCTTAGGATTTTCTCTTGAGTCACTGGAAATCCATAGCACTATTTAAGAAAAAAAGGCTGGTAGAAAACTAGTTTTAAAAAAAGATGTATTTAGAGAATAAATATTTTGCTTTGTTTACAAGTTTGGAGTGTCTATTACACATACTGGTGGAGCTGTTAAAAAGCTGCTGCATACCTAGACCTGGATTTCAATGATGTCAACAGCATGTTGACAGTATTTAAGTCAACAGGAATGGAGTAAGTTAACTAGAATGATACTAATTATAAAGAAAAACAAAAAAGATAGAGGGGGAGGATTCCAAGATGGTGACTAGAGAGAGGAAGCAGAAAGCGTGCTTCCTAAAGTAAACTCTGGGAGAGATGCTGGAGATACATCTTACAGGAAAAAACCACCGAGAAGAGGCAAAACTTTGACTCCTCCACACCCCCAGCCCACGCATAGCATCCCCACTCCACGTTAAATGGAGAAACAAGGAGGGCTCCTGCGCCGCCAACGCCAGCTCCAAGACTGCTTGGAAAGATGCAGACCACAAGGTGAGCTAAGAGGCACACAGTACTGCCACAGACAACCCTGGGCCAGATCAGCATAGCCCCCTGGACAGACCAACCCCCACCCAGGGAAAAAAAAACTGAATAATAAACACACATAGCAAAAAGAATAGGGTGCCTGAGAGCCAAAGAGGGGGAGAGGGGCAATCCCAAACAGAACTGTAAATAAACAAGCTGGCTGGAGAAGGCAGGAGTGGCGGCACACACCCAGCAAGCAGGAACAGGAAAGCTTGTAATGGTGGCAGTGGGAGGAAAACTCCACAGGAGAGGGAGGAAGGCCCACTTCCCATGTGAACAGTAAATAACCAAGCCGGCCTGAAAAGAAGCTGTAGCATCACCTCCCCCAGTGTGCTTGGAAAGGGAAAAGCCTGTAACAGTGGTGGTCATGCCCAGGAGAACTCTAAATAAACAAAGCCTGAGGGGCTTGGTGAGTGTTAAGGTCACTCCTAACATCTGCATAAATAAAGCCTCCAGCAATAGCAGGCTGACAAGCAGCGGGCAGGTGAGCCACAACCTCAGATAGACATTCACAAAGCCATCTCCAGACTCTTTTTTTTTTCTCTTCCTTTGATGAGACAACAACCAAACTACACCTGCATGCTGAAAAACTTACTGAAACTGTATTGCATTTGAACTTGGGACACTTTGTGGTATTTTTTTGTTGTTATTTTGGTTTTTTTGGGTTTTTTCCCCTTTGATGAGACAATGACAAAACTAATACTGAGACACCATCTCCAGGATTGGAGGTTGAGGGACTAACACCAAAATTATTAAGACTGAAACTTTATTGCATTTGAACTTGGAGACTTTTTTTAATTTTATTTTTCAGTTCTCTCTCTGTCTCTCTAATGCCTGTTTAGCTTACTGTTGATTAGTATGCTTAGCTCTCCCTGTTTATTTCTTTGAAACTTTTTGTTTGTTTGTTTGTGTTTTTACTTCATTATTGTTTTTCCCTTTTTCTTTACCTTATTTGCTTTCCCTCTCCTCTCACTCTTCAATTCTAAATATCACCATTGTTATTATTACAAGCTAGAAAATACTTAATTACACACAGTACAGGGACAATAACAATACCAAGGGCAATGATGGGAAGACAGAAAAAACAGGGAAACCAGTTTCCCCACAGCAAAAAAATAGTACAGAAACCAGAGGGGAATGAAGAAAACAGAAACTCAGATCCAGACTCCAACAAAATGAAGATAAACTATGCCAAAGAACCCAATGAAGCCCACTAAAATAATCTGAAAGAATAAATCCTACAGGTAATAAATGAAAATTTTATAGAGATGATACTGGATATGGTCAACCAAAATGTACAGGAGACACTCAAGAAATTCCAAGACAACAAAAAATAGAGAATTTGAAGAAAGCACAAGAAGAAATAAAAGAAACCATAGAAGCACTGTATAAACACCAAAATGAAACAAAGAACACAATTAATAAAGAGATAAATGAACTCAGGATGAAAACAGACAACATTAAAGAGGAAAAGACTCAGGATATGGAAAATCTCAGAATGAAGAACGAAACAGAATTGCAAAACAAAATGGAAGGCCAAACCAGCAAAACAGAACAAACAGAAGACAGAATCTCAGAACTCAAAGATGAAATGGTAATTAAAGGAAAAACTGAAGAACTATTCATTAAACAACTCAAGACATGTGAAAGGAAAATGCAAGAACTCACCGACTCTATCAAAAGACCAAACCTGAGAATCATGGGCATTGAAGAAGGAGAAGAGGTGCAAGCAAAGGGAATGCATAATAGATTCAACAATAAAAACAGAAAATTTCCCAAATCTAGAGAAATCTATTACCATACAGATGCAAGAGGCCTCCAGAACACCAAAAACACCAGTCCAAAATAGAACTACTGCATGGCATATTCTTAAAACAGCAAGTTCAAAGACCTGAAAAAGAATCTTGAAGGCTGTAAAAGAGAAAAAACAAATAACATACAAAGGTAAACCCATCAAAATCACAGCAGACTTCTCAACAGAAACATTAAAAGCAAGAAGAGCTTGGGGTGAGATCTTCTGGGCACAGAATGAAAATAACTTCAACCCTAGGCTACTCTACCCAGCAAAACTATCATTCAAAATAGATGGAGCAATAAAAGTCTTCCGTGATGAGCAGAAACGAAAATAATATGTGACCACAAAGCCACCACTACAAAAGATTCTTCAAGGGATTCTGTACACAGAAAGTGAAGCCCAACATAACCATGAAAGGGCAGGCAGCACCAAACTACAAGAAAAGAAAAAGCAAGAAAGTAGAGAGTAACCTCAACTTAGGTACACACAATCAACCTTTCAAACAACTAAGACAACTAAATGACAGGAATCACCACATACCTATCAGTACTAACACTTAATGTAAATGGTCTTAATTCCCCCATCAAAAGGCACCATTTGACGAACTGGATTAAAAAGGAAGATCCAACAATTTGTTGCTTACAGGACACCCATCTCACCGACAGAAATAAGCATAAGCTTAGGATGAAAGGCTGGAAGAAGATTTACCAAGCCAATGGCCCCCAAAAACAGGCAGGAGTAGCAATACTTATCTCTGACAAAGGAGACTTCAAACCTACATTGATCAAACGAGATAAAGAAGGACATTTCATACTAATAAAAGGGGAAATAGACCAAAAGGAAATAACAATTATCAACCTATATGTACCCAGTGTCAATGCACTCAATTTCATCAAACATACCCTGAAAGACCTAAAAGCATATAACAACTCCAACACAGTGGTCGTGGGAGACGTTAACAAACCATTATCTTCAATAGATAGGTCATCCAAACAAAAAATCAATAAAGAAATCCTAGATCTAAAATATACCATAGATCAAATAGACCTACTTGATGTCTACAGAACACTTCATCCAACTTCTACACAATATACATTTTTCTCAGCAGCCCATGGAACATTCTCCAAAATAGATCATATCCTAGGGCACAAAGCAAGCCTCAGCAAATATAAGAAAATAGAAATTATACCATGCATTCTATCTGATCACAATGCAATAAAACTAGAACTCAACAACAAAAATAAAAACAAAAACATGCAAACAGCTGGAAACTGAATAACACATTCCTTAATGAACAATGGGTCATTGATGAAATAAAAGAGAAAATAAAAAGTTCCTGGAAGTCAATGAAAATGAAAACACAACCTACAGAAACCTATGGGACACGGCAAAGGCAGTCCTGAGAGGAAAGTTTGTAGCCATGAGTGCATATATTAAAAACACTGAAAGATCCCAAATCAATGACCTAATGATACATCTCAACTCCTAGAAAAACAACAAGCAAATCCCAAAACAAATAGGAGAGAAATAATAAAAATAAGAGCTGAAATCAATGAAATAGAAACCAAAAAACCACACAAAGAATTAATGAAACAAAATGTTGTTTCTTTGAAAAAATAAACAAGACCGACACACCCCTGGCAAACCAGACTAAAATGAGGAGAGAAAAAACCCAAATTAGTAGAATCAGGAATGCAAAAGGGGAGATAACAACAAACACCATGGAAGTCCAGGAAATCATCAGAGACTACTTTGAGAACCTATATTCAAATAAATTTGAAAATCTTAAAGAAATGGACAGATATCTAGATACATATGATCATCCAAAACTGAACCAAGAGGAAATTAATCACCTGAATAGATCTATAACACAAAAGGAAATTGAAGCAGCAATCAAGAGTCTCCCCAAAAAGAAAAGTCCAGGACGTGATGGATTCTCTGCTGAATTCTATCAGACCTTTAAAGAAGAAATAATACCAACCCTCCTTAAGCTGTTCCACTAAATAGAAAGGGAAGGAAAACTGCCTAACACATTTTATGAAGCCAGTATTACACTTATCCCAAAACCAGGCAAAGACACCTCCAAAAAGGAGAACTATAGGCCAATCTCCTTAATGAAAATTGGTGTAAAATCCTCAATAAAATAATGGCAAACCAAATTCAACAACACATCTAAAAGATTACTCACCACAACCAAGCAGGCTTCATCCCAGGAATGCAGGGGTGGCTCAACATACAAAAATCAATAAACATAATAAACCACATTAACAGAAGCAAAGACAAAAACCATTTGATAATCTCAATAGATGAAGAAAAAGCCCTTAATAAAATTTAACACCATTTCACAATAAAAGCTCTAAGAAAACTAGGAATAGAAGGAAAGTTCCTCAACATTATAAAAGCTATATATGACAAACCTACAGCCAGCATTATGCTTAACACAGAAAAACTGAAACCATTCCCTCTAAAATCAGGAACTAGACAAAGATGCCCACTATTGCCACTCCTATTCAACATAGTACTGGAATTCCTAGTCAGAGCAATTAGGCAAGAAGAAGGAATAAAAGGAATATAAATAGGTAAAGAAAGTATCAAAATATCCCTATTACAGACGATATGATCCTATACCTTAAAAACCCAAAAAACTCTACTTAAAAGTTCCTAGACACCATCAATAGCTATAGCTAGGTAACAGGATATAAAATCAACATAGAAAAATCATCAGAATATATGAAAACAATTCCATTTACAAAAGCCTCAAAAAAAAAATCAAATACCTAGGTGTAAACTTAACAAAGGATGTGAATGACCTCTACAAGGAAAACTATAAACTTCTGAAGAAAGAGATTGAAGAAGACTATAGAAAGTGGACAGCTCTCCCATGCTCATGGATTGGTAGAATCAATATAGTAAAAATGTCTATACTCCCAAAAGCAATCTACATGTTTAATGCAATTCCCATCAAAATCCCAATGACATTTATTAAAGAGATTGAAAAATCTACTGTTAAATTTATATGGAAACACAAGAGGCCAAGAATAGCCAAGGCAATACTCAGTCAAAAGAACAACGCCAGAGGTATCACAATACCTGACTTCAAACTATATTACAAAGCAATAACAATAAAAACAGCATGGTACTGGCACAAAAACAGACATGAAGACCAGTGGAACAGAATGGAGGACCTGGATATGAAGCCACATAACTATAACCAACTTGTCTTTGACAAAGGCGCTAAAAATATACGATGGAGAAATAGCAGTCTCTTCAACAAAAACTGCTGGGAAAACTGGTTAGCAGTCTGCAAAAAACTGAAACTAGATCCATGTATATCACCCTATACCAAGATTAACTCAAAATGGATCAAGGATCTTAATATCAGACCACAAACTCTAAAGTTGGTACAGGAAAGAGTAGGAAATACTCTGGAGTTAGTAGGTATAGGTAAGAACTTTCTCAATGGAACCCCAGCAGCTCAGCAACTAAGAGATAGCATAGACAAATGGGACCTCATAAAACTAAAAAGCTTCTGCTCAGCAAAAGAAATGGTCTCTAAACTGAAGAGAACACCCACAGAGTGGGAGAAAATATTTGCCAGCTACACATCAAAGGACTGATAACCAGAATATATAGGGAACTTAAAAAACTAAATTCTCCCAAAACTAATGAACCAATAAAGAAATGGGCAAGTGAACCAAACAGAACTTTCTCAAAAGAAGAAATTCAAATGGCCAAAAAACACATGAAAAAATGCTCACCATCTCTAGCAATAAAGGAAATGCAAATTAAAACCACACTAAGATTCCACCTCACCCCTGTTAGAATAGCCATCATCAGCAACACCACCAACAACAGGTGTTGGCAAGGATGCGGGGAAAAAGGAACCCTCTTACACTGTTGGTGGGAATGTAAACTAGTACAACCACTCTGGAAAAAAATTTGGAGGATACTTAAAAATGTAAACATTGATCTACCATATGATCCAGCAATACCACTCTTGGAATATACCCAAAAGACTGTGACACAGGTTACTCCAGAGGCACCTGCACACCCATGTTTATTGCGGCACTTTTCACAATAGCCAAGTTATGGAAACAGCCAAGATGCCCCACCACTCTCGAATGGACTAAGAAAATGTGGTATTTATACACAATGGAATTTTATGCAGCCATGAAGAAGAATGAAATGTTATCATTCGCAGGTAAATGGATGGAGTTGGAGAACATCATTCTGAGTGAGGTTAGCCTGGCCCAAAAGACCAAAAATCATTTGTTCTCTCTCATATGTGGACATTTGATCAAGGGCAAACACAATAAGGGGACTGGACTTTGATCACTTGATAAAGCGAGAGCACCCAAGGGAGGTATGAGGATAGGTAAGACACCTAAAAAACTAGATAGCATTTGTTGCCCTCAACACAGAGAAATTACTTTAAAGCAACTGAGGCCAATAGAAGAAGGGAACCAGGAACTAGAGAAAGGTTAGTTCAAGAAGAATTAACTTAGAAGGTAATACACATGCACAGGAAATCAATGCAAGTCAACTCCCTGTATAGCTATCATTATCTCAAATAGCAAAAACCCTTGTTCCTTCCTATTATTGCTTATACTCTCTCTTCAACAAAATTAGAGATAAGGGCAAAATAGTTTCTGCCTGGTAGCGAGGGGTAAGAGGGAGTAAGGGAGGGAGCGGGGGGGGTAAGGGGGGGTGGGAGTAAGGGGGGGAGAAATGACCCAAACATTGTATGCACATATGAATAAAATTAAAATTTTAAGAAAGAAAAAAGAAAAAAGCCAAGATCTCCAAAACACACACACACACACACACACACACACACACAAACACACACACACAAAGATAGAGGTATGGTGCACTCAGGAAGAGTCCCTGAGTCTTGAAAGACTTTGTCTTAGAGTTGGAGGAAAATAAGAGAAATTAAGAACAGCCAGTGATTTGAGAAGAAAAAACAAAAGAATTACAAGCCAGAAAGACAAATCAGAATGCCAAAGGCTACTACAAAATTGTTTTAAAAGGCCAGGCATAGTGGCTCATGTCTGTAATCCTAGCAACTAAGAAAATAGAGCCAGGGAGATCATGGTCTAAGGCCAGACCCTGGTAAAAACACAACACCTTAACTGAAAAACAAACTGAAGAAAAAAGAGTTGGAGGATGGAGCAAGTGTTAGATTGCTTTACTAGCAAGTACAAGTCCCTGAGTTCAAACTCTAGTACTGCCAAAAGAAAAAAAAAATTGAGAAAGATCTAATCATTAACTCTAGATTTGGCTACATGATTTTTGTTGTGTGATGTTTGTCATTGACAAGGCTGTTTATGTTAAGTGATGTTAAAGGAATGAAAGGCCTATTATTACAAATATAAGACAGGCTCACAGAAGGCCTTAGGATCATATTGGAGAGCTAATACTTCATATAAATTGAAATTTTTCTTGGTTATATCGTTATATCTTCTTTTACCTATGTCCTTATTGTGACCTCAGAAATCTTAAGCCCTTAAACACTACTAAAGCATTAATTTAGGTGTGTATTAATGCTGAAGTCATAATGATATTCATTCTTGGGTCCAGCTGACATCAAATATCTCTTCACAGTCTCAAAACAGTCTTGCTAAGTGTTTGAGAGAAAGCACCCTCTCTTTAAATGTTCTCTGCAAATAGAGATTGTGGCTGCCTATTATACTCCCAAAAGTGCTTTTCCATAATGAAAATTGTATATGTGTGATTGTTGTTGATGCAAGTGAATTAAATGTAGGAGAGAAAAACCTTAATATTCCATTTTGCTATAATGATGATAGTTTTAAGAGTAACTTACACTATTTTTCCATGATTTTCACATATACCAAAGATTTCTGAAGCATAAAAATGTCCTCACTAAAATGCCAGTTTTCTGATACTTTAATAAACATATAGAACAGTATGTTAGTCATTTACATTACAACTGCTGCCAGAAACATTGTACTTTAAAAACACAGTAAAGTACTGAGATTAGCCTGATGCTAATGAGAGGGCTGAGAAGTAAAATGGAGCATGAAATAAAACTGCATGCATCTGTACACCACAACAAAGAGAAAATAATGTTCCAATCAGATGTAAGAACAGCTAGCAGAATAACAAAAAGTTGTTAACAGTAAAAGAATGTATGAGTCAATAATCACCACTTCACTTATTACAAAATGTTTTTATGCACAAGACTTTAAATATAAACTTCTGAACTCACAGTAGCTTCCTTACCCAGTCCCACTGTGTGGACAGTTGTATCAATACACATTAATTATCAACACCAGGACAAGCAGAAGCTGCAGTTTGCCTGGGAAGACTTGCTAGTACTCTTTTCATAGTTTAAGGATGTTTAGAAGCAGGTTTACAGACCAAGGCTGGTGAATTTGTTTTAGATTATGAAAAATCCATGCTTTGGGGCCTTGTTCAGCAGGATCTCATTTTCCTGGAGATGTAAGAGTGTAGGAGTTCTGATTTTCCTTTTGCTTTTCTTTGAAAAACACTATATATTTGGATAGCTCCATTTGAGTTTACTTAGTTCAACTCAAAAACTCAGCTTCAGTCACTCAAAACTCTTTAGCTCTCCTAGATTTCCTTAGATCAGTATGTACAAAGTATGTCCAATGTCAGTAGTAGTTAAGTAAATGTTAGACTATGAGCTCCACAAGAGCAGGAATGTTTGCCTACTTTGGTTGTTGATTTATCCCTAAATGCCTGAAAAAATGTATGTGCTTGGAGAATAAAGTCCAGTTTTGCAAATCCCCTATAAAAGCCATATTAATGGTTGAAGCGATGACTAGCCCCATTCCAGAAATGCTTCTCTCTTAATTGGGGGTTGGGCAGTGGAAAGAATTTCTATCATTTCCAGGCATTCTTGTATTATATTTTCCTATTAAACCAATTTTTTTTAACTTTTAAATAATGTTCTGAGACTCAGGTACTTGTAATTAAGTAAATGCTCAGATGAAAATCGTATTACTCTTAAATCAATGTCTAAGAAATTATCATCTGAAATAGAACACCTTGACAACTTGAACATCGACCAGACTATAATCGTCCAATTATTGCAAGACCCCGACAACCAAATGAAAACAGGGTGCTAAACAGCTCAGACCAACTGTCTGTTCTTACCACTTCTGCAGCTTGTTTTAGAGATTTTGAAATTCTGCCATCTCTCCTTGAACAGCAGAAACCAACTGTTCTAAGAAATAGTCTCATCGTACAACACAGAAGTCAAATGTGTATTCTAGGGTTCAGAACAATGTTCTTTTCTAAGACATGCAATAGTTCTGAGAAACAGATGGAATGCACAAACATCTATAATGGCAGTACTGTTTTTTGTTTGTTTTCTGTAAGTTCTATATTGATTCCTGTGAATACCTCAGTCTGGTCACTCCTCAGAGCCAAAGTGAAGTCACTATTAACATTACTCCCAGAGAAATGCAAGTAAAAGAAAAGACCCTTTCCTGAATTATCTAGGAAAACTATTTGTTCAGCTACATTTTAATAAAGTATTCACCATACTGATGGTTTTATGATATACACTCTAAGTAATAAGGAGCTGTTTTAAAATAGACCAATTATTCCCAAATCAATGATTTAATATTGTACCTATAAAATAGTTCACCTACATTATTGAAATATAAAAATCTAAAACTCCAGTTTGTTCATGAGGTTAAACAATCCATAAGTATGAATTCAGTGCTTATACCCTGAAAATATTGAATATATGCTATAGCTGAAATGCAAATGATCTCCCAAATTTATATTTATGTAATTAATTTATATAATTATTTTGTTAAAAAAGGAATTCTTAGGTGTGTAACTGATGGTCAGTTTTCTAATTTTTGTATCTCAGTGGTAGAGCAACGGCCTAACATGAGCAAGGCCCTGGGTTTAATCCCCAACACTAATAAATAGATGATAGATAGATAATGATGATAGATGGATAGATAGATAGATGATAGATAAGATAGACAGAATTCTGGAAAGAAAAAACCAATCACAGCCCATCTTAGGAGTAAAGTCACTTGAAATTCAGGTTAAACTAAAAAGAAACATTTAAAATATGTAAATATTGTGGCTAGCTATATTTTAATTTTAATAATAGATTTATGTTCATTTAGGTGAGATTAATGGATTAAAATAAGCAATAGTTTTTAAAATTCTACATTTTTATGAAGCACAAAAGATTCATTCTTTAAGAATATATGAATAGTCTTCTTTCAAGCCTTGGGACTAGCAACTATATTTCCCCATCTGCATTTCATTACCTAAGATTGACCCAAAGATAACCTTGCTATCCTCAAATCTTTCCTTTTGTCTACATCTTATTGGGTAAAAAGTAGGAAGGAAATAGGTGACTCAAGGTAATAATACCCTATATTTAGTCTTCAATTATTCATCTTGCATCTTCTCTTCAGTTAAGAGGCCTAAAGAAGATCTACTGCCAAACAAGACCTGCCCAGGTACAAGTGAAGGTAATGGTCTGACTGCCCAGAGCAAGTCTCTTCCATAGTAGTTAGTTGGACATCACCAAGGTTATTTTAGAATCACATTTTCTTTCTTTTAGCCTTTCTTGTGATGCTTGAATACATCCAAGCACCACTTTAATATTACTTTGTAACTCAAACTTGTATTTTGGATGGTGTTTTAATCTAATTTATTTTTACCGTTACTTTGACTTAAAGTCAGTATTTGATACTGGCTACATTAGACATCGTGAGTTTTAACTAAGCTGGTGCTTAAGATAATAAGCCAACCCCTGAAGACAAATGTGGAGAGTCAACTTCTTGGGAAACTGGACTGTAATTATAATCCAAATTGAACCATAATTACCTTCAAGTTTTATTTCTATCTAAAAGTCATAATTTTATTTGTTACAGTATTATGCTTTCATAAAGATGAATAGTTCTATAATACCACAAACTATATCTCCTTACCAAATGATCAGGGCAAATACAAGTACTCCCTGATTTAAGTAGCTGATATGTAGAGCCTGGTCTTCTCTCTGATTTCTGTTTATGCTAACAAGAGAGGAGCCGCTGTCATTTTCAGGAATTTGGGGGGGGGGGGCGCATGCATCATTTAATGCAAATTGAAAAGGAGGCTGTGATTCACTATAAAAAGATATTTTTCAGTCGATGATTATTTTTGTTCTAAAGTTTTGAAATTAAGCCCTCAAATTCGCTAGGCAGGTGCTCTACCACTTTTGTCACACCCCCAGCCATTTATCCTTTAGGGTTTTTTTCAGGTAAATTCTCAATTTTTAAAAAATTTTCTTTGGTTTTGGGGGTATTTTGTTGTTGTTGTTGTTTTCATTTCCCTTCCCCCTCCCAACCTGGATGGCAATCTTTCTTTTTGTACTTTCTGCAAAGCTGGGGTGACAGGAAATTGGGTTTTCTTGTTGAGATGGGAGTCCAATTAATTTTAGCCGAGACTGGCATGGGACCAGGCTCTCCACCTAGTGAAGAGCTGGGATTACAGGTGTGAGCCACCACACTCAGCTCAAGTCAATGATTCTTAAAAGGTAACTGTCAAATAGAGAATTAATATGGAACTCCATGCACTCAAAGACACATGTATTTGCTTAAGTTGTTCAAATGTGATTGCTTTAGAGGTAGTTCCAAAGTCTGTTTAGTGTACAGCCTTCTTAATCGCCTGAGAAGGAGAGGCAAATGGAGTCTATAACTCTTTTGTAAATTTCAGTTGCAGTGACTCAAGTTGGTACAAGTAGGGTAATTATAACACTGCAGTAAGACATAGTATTTCCTTCACAAATACAAAATGTACCTAAGTATTAAAAAGACAATTTATTAAAATCAAATAAGCAGATGTAACACTGTATCTGTTTAGAAAAATAAGTCTAATTTATTTTTAATAATTTGGTCAAAGCCACTGAATTTCCCAAACTTCTCATTAAAACAAAGTTAATTGAATCACTTATGATTACTAGAGTAGATTTAGATTATTCCAAATGCAGTTTCACAACCCTCCACTTTCTGTTCCATCCTAAATATTGCTGTTAGATTGAGCATGGATCACCTAATTTTAGAAATGGCTTAGTTCAAACTCTTATTTTACAGGTCAGAAATGTGAGTCATGTGGAAGGGAAAGTAACTGCCCATGCACAAGTTATGACAAAGCCTGAATTAGAACGCAGTCCTCCGAAGGAATGTATACTCCCATCAGTCTTTAGTACAGAGCCACATTTTTCTATTGTTTGCAAAGACATACCTCACTCTTTAACTCAGCATTTGATTGCTACCTTTTTTTTCTAAATCTTGTTTCTAACTTTATCTTTCTCTTCTTATACAACTCTTCTATCGAAATGCCCGTGGACACTCTCAAGATTTTCTCCTTTACTTGAAAAGCTTCTCTCCCTATTAAACTCTACAGAGGCAGGTCTTGCCTGTATGTCTTGTTCTACGTGAAGACTTTGCTGATTTTAACTGAAACTTTCTATTAGTAGAAAACCACTTTTGTAGCTTTTTCTGATTTCCTTCCTCTTTCACTGATTGGTGGATGTTGTAACTCTCATCTGTAAAGTTGATGTTATTTGTTGGCAAGACCTGTATCAGATTCACCTTCATAATCTCAACATTTGGCACAGTATTTCATTCCTAATAGGTTCTTGGTGTATACTAAATGAAGAGATGATTAAACTTGTAATGAGTCTCTTTCACTAATATTGTCAAAAATTAAACTCAAAAACATTTTACTCTAAGTTTGGTGTTTCCACTACTTTTGATAAAATAGATTGTCCATTGTATAAATGTTTTCTTAATGCAAAGTAAATGTTATGCCCAAATCACTCCTAAATTGTTAGTAACAGATGTTTTTAATTTTTTAAAATTTATTTTATAGGTGCAATAATGAAGAGATTTCTTCTAGTTGTGAATATTTTAGCATTAACCCTGACTTTTTTGGTGAGTTAATTTCATATAACCAATTGGTAGTAAGACTTTAATAAAATTTTATTTAAGAGCTCCAATTATGGAAATTTCTAGTTACAGTTATACTTCATAGAACAAAATAGCTGCATACTAATTTTGTATTCCATTTCTATTTAAAATTAAAATAATAGTCTTCTCAATATTCATTTAATTAACATAAGTAAGAAATCACACTTCATTATTACAGAAAATATTTCAAATTCCTATGATACAGAAAAAATACATTCTGGGGAAAATAATATTTTAAATGTTTTGAAGTTATAAAATGCTTTAAATATAATTCATGAATAATAAATGAAGAAATCACACTCCAGGATCAGAAATTCTTTAATTAAATTCCAATCTCTCTCATATTCCAATCTCTTTAAAGATTCAATTTCTTATTTCTCATCACTTCTTTTTCTGTAACTCCCCAGGCTGCAGATGTACAATACCAGGAACCAACAGTAAGTTTATATTAATTATCTTTGTTAGATAAGAACTCCAAAGTGTAATGTCTACAAAGGCCAATCATATTAAAATGCCTCCTCCTATCTGAAAACTAAATAATTGATATTTTCAACCTATTTTGAAGACCTTCAAATTCTGTCATTCGTAGTCTAATCATTACATTGTCCTTTGTTACACTCTTCCTCATTATGTCACTAGCTGACTCCTTTTCACCAATCCAAGTCCATGAATACTTCTAAGACTAGTAGGCACTGTCTGGAATTACATGCTATGTTAAAGGTGGTCCAAGAAAAAGGTTCTGGTTTTTTGCTTTTAATTGTGCTTTCTTTCTTTCTTTCTTTTACTTGTTTTCATTGCTGTTTGGCTACTGTTGGGTTCATTCAGGGATTCCAGGAACTGTATTTGCCAACAGCAAGAACAAGAAACAAGCATAGATAATAGCATATGTCTTCCTGCTCAGATTGTAAAATATCAGAGAGCAGTAACTCATGTTTCACTTATTTTAAAATTTAGACATGGTTTAAATCTATTAGGTAAATTCTTAAAGTTAAAATTCCTCTTAAAAATTACTATGACTTTTGCATTTCTTTTCTTTCATTTATTTTTTGAAATTAGATTTTACCATGGCCACCTGCATGTTAAGAACTTGGGTTTTCTCTTTGAGAAGTAAGCGTTCAAGTTTAAACCATAAAAAGTCATGAGTCCCCGCTATAGTGACCTTCTTCTTGAGCTATCTAAGCCTACTTTATGCCCAAATTCTCCTTCCCATTTTCACAAAGGCTTCAAGACACAGGGACATGAATGAATAATTCAAAAGAAAAGTTAAAGTTTATAGATTTTACTATTTAATCCTATAAACTGTCAAAATTACACAGATTAATTTTGTGTAAGATGTGTCACCATTGCAACATGATCTTTTATGTGTTACATCCCCTTCCCCAAAATATACATACTGAATATAATATTTAATGTCTTTAATATAAAATAATTTTCAAGCCAAGCCAGAAAATGAAAAATGATGAATTAATTTAATTTAAAATTTAAAGTACTGCTTTGCTTTTTTATTTGACTTCTGAATTCTCATTATTTCCTTTTCTGTAACTCCTCAGACACCAGAGGTGCAAAATCAGGCACAACTATCAGTAAGTTTATTTTAATTATTTCTCTTGGAAACATGAACTCCAAATATAACAATCTGTCAAAAGCAATAATATTAACATGATTTCTATCTAAAAACTAAATAGATATTTGATCTCCATGAAATAATCTAATAATATTTAAAAATAATAACTATCATTTCAGCAACAGGTAATAGAATCAACCTCATTGTTGATTCTACAATCAAAGTCATTTCCTTGTATAGCCAAGCTCTGTTGTGTCTGGTTTTCATGTATATTTAGCAATATGAGAGAGCTCTCTTAGTATTTTATATTGGGGGAAAGGGAACAAAAGTAAAGTCTAATATTCTCTCCTATATATGTTTTAAGTATTGGTTTGGGAAAACCCTTTCTCTGACCCATCATTTAATAGCTCTCATATACTTATATTTATGGCTCCAAAATATGTTTGAATGAGTACATTTAAATATGTTTCCTTTCATGAGAAATGTTTGCTGATTCTTTTGTATTGATACGGAAGGGTCTATTGTTATTATTTTTATGGATTCACATAATTGGTAGCACAGAGGCAAATAAAAATAGAAATTTCCTTTCCTGTTTTTTTGTGGAGAAAATTAAACTTACAAAATCAAAGTCTAAATTCAGAAATCCTTCCACATTTGACTATTCTCCATAATTAGTTCAGAGAAAATAAAACTTGCCATCCCTCAGGTCAATCTCTAGATAAATAAAACTTGTGAGCAATTACATATATGCGATGAGAATATGTCCATATGTATGTGTGTGTTGTGTGTGTTTTCATATCATATGTCATAATTTGGTATGAAATGTTTCTGTGTTGTGCTTATAACATCCAGCATATACTTAATACTTTCCATATATGCCAAGGTCTAGTCAATGTGTTTTATATTATGGATAACCTCATCTAATTTCTTTGAAACAAATATTTAATATTATTGAAAATATAGTTTCCTAATATGAATCATAAATTGAAAGGGAAATATGTGTCCATATCTTGTAGAATAATATTGTATTTACTCAAAATCAAATACTATATTATTTCAAAAATTACTAATTCAAGGTGTCTTTGCAAATTGGTCTATAATAATACCTTTCTACATAATTTACTCTTTTGCAGTGCCATAAAAATGATGAAAGATTATCTGATCAGAAAAGAACCCAACAAATCCCAATTCATTATGTGCTGAATAACAATCCTCTTTATCAACCCAATTACTATCAACATAGACAACCTGTATCAATTAACAATCCATATATGCCTTACCCCTATTATGTAATTAGCAATCCATATATGTCATACCCATATTATTCAAGGCTACTGGTATTTGGCCCACATGCCCAAATCTCCAAATGGCAAATACTGCCAAATATCCCCCAGTCTGCCATGATACATCGCCCATATCCACGCCCATCATTTATTGCCACTCCTCCAAAGAAAATTCAAAATGAGACTGACATTCCTATCATCAATACCATTGCTACTGTTGAGCCTACACCAGTTCCGACCACTGTGCCAGCAGTGAGCACCGTCATCATTCCAGAAGCTTCCTCGCAGTTCGCCAACGCCCCTGAGACTACCACAGTCCCAGTTACTCCAACTGTGGTATAAAAATACTAAGGAAACATCAAAGAAGACAGTAGAGGTAAATGAACAAAAGATAAAAATGAACAATCCAGACAAGAACCGGGGGCTAATCAATACAATCATAAATTCTAAAATAGTACAAATGGATATGTTATGGAAACAGGCAAAAATTGACTCATAATTTTAATTTGGAATAACCATATACTGATCAATTAGATTCCTTTTCAAAAAGAAATGAAAAATAATCCTATTTTACAAAGTGAAGAAAATTGGGAATTTTATCAAACTTTTCTCTGACAGTTGGAAAACTCCTAGTATCTGTTATTTTTACTTCATCCCTATTCATGCATAAAGTATAATGGTAAAGTAAGATAGTAGATAACACTCTCATGATGGTTCTATCTCAAAAATGAATTTCTTAGATGAATACACAATATGAGTGTATATACATTTTAATTCTATAACAATGTTCTTGTACTCTAATTTTGGTATGAACAGGGTGAAAGGAAATGATATATTCCCCATGCATTCTTTTATTTCAGACATCATTCCTGGAAGGACTCATGAAATCAAGCATCACAAATTTCTCCTAAGATAAACCCATGGAAGACTTATAATGCCTGACTTAAAAAAAAAAGCATAAATGTTAAAAGGATATTTTCAGAATATTAAACGTAATGCAAAATGTCACTATTTATTATTTTAATCAATAGGATAGTGGTAGGGCCTAAAATAATCTGAAACTTTGGGGAAGGTAATTAACTCCCTAAAATTTAAAGAGAAAACTTAAGAAATTAGAAATTTTCACAAAGAACCTGAAATACTTTGCAGAGAAAGTTACAAAATTTGTGTTTCTTATAATCCATCAAATTGGCTACATGTATTATGATCTAAAATACCACATACAGTCTGTGATCTTACGGGACTAGCATAGACCACAGAAGGCTTCCTCATCCACCTTCTTTATTCTTTCTTCCTATTTTTTTTTTCTCTACTGGGGTTTGAGCTCAGGGCCTTGAACTTGCTAGACTGGCACTCTACACTTGAGCCATGCCCTTTCTGCTTTAGCTATTTTTCAAGTAGGGCCTCAAGTTATGCCTGGGCCAGCCTGGTCCTGATCCTCCTATTTACACCTCCAGTATAGCTGGAATGACAGGCACGTGCCACCATGTCCACTATTTTATTGGTTGAGGTTGGGGGGGGTCTCTGCAACTTTTTGCCTGGCCTGGCCTCAATATCCACCTCCTGAGTAGCTGGGATTACAGCTATAGGTCACTGTACCCAGCCTCTTATATATTTTTGTCTAATAACCTTAGGCTTGTCATCACTCTCTGAACTTTCATTTTTTTATAATTTTGGTTACTATTGGCCTCAAATAGGAATGCATATATAGAAGAATTTTAGAATCTAATCAATCTGCAAAATACAACATGTCAGTAAAGTTAATACTAAAATGTGTTTTTAACCAATTCTCTGAGTCTGTACTAAATAATAATAAGATTTCATAATTATGTTGGTTGGTACTTATCACAACAATATGGGGCAGACTTTATTTTTACCTCAAATTTAAGAATGAAAAAAAAATCACAGGACTAAGGATGTTAAGTAAACTATCACAGGTAGAAAGTACAAAATGGGAGCCAAACCAAATGTGTTTAATTTCAGATAATGGAACTAGTTTACTGTGTGATCTATTTCCATGTGGACTGATTTGCTGAAAAATGAAGATTTACTTGACTGCCATACATATTAATTGTTTAGTTGTTATTTAGTAGCATATCTGTTAAGAATTGGATAATGATCTAGATAAATAGTTGACATAAAAATTATTAGAAAATAAGATAGTAAATGAAAACAAATTTCATATGTACTTACATATTTATCCAAAATTATTATTATGTGATTGTTTTAATAGAGCATTATTCAATAATATGTTTGTTCAAAGCTCATGAGTCTACATTCCTAGATTACAACTACTATATAGCTCTTATAAAGAAGCAAGGAAAAGGCAATGTCTTTGTGTAAATATTAGGTGAAGTCTACTATTTTCTGCTTGTTTTATGACAGTATTAAGTATCTGAAATAAAACATTTAATTGAATAAAATCCTTGGATACAGACATAAAAATGTGATCTAAATTAAAGTTTACATGTGAGAACTATTAATATACTGTGAACTAAATTCTTAAACTGACATTATTTGTTGCAGGTCTTGCTGAACTCAAATTATTACTTCAGACTCTCCTTCCACCATTTTTCTGCCTTCATTCAAGAGAAAATGTGATTTGCACAAATTCAGCTCCTGTCTCCTCTTACATTTTACACCCATGTCACATTTAATTTTTTGATTCTTGCACAATAAAGTCATGGAAAGCAACAGAATCTCTTGAGTGCGTGAAGATACCTCCAGGATACTTGAAACCTTGACATTCCAAGCAAATTCAGTGTAAATTCACACTAAAGTGAGTTCACAGTTTAACCTATGGGCAGAGATCATAGTGTCATCTGTTTCCTTAAGTGGTACATGATCTGACGTTGATTAAAACCTGACTTTCTAGAGTAACACAGTGACATGTAAATTGACAAAATCACTGTAGCCAGAGAAAAATTATCCCATGATGTTCCAATCCAGAGGGCCACAAATGACTCTTGAGAATATTAAATCTAAGTGCTGAAATAAAAGTCTGGCACATTTCCAACAGCAAATTCTGGGCTTCTGGGCACAGGTAATATACAACATACCTGTTGCAAAATTATGGGAGTTGATGTAGACTCTAAACATGCATGACCAGTTTATCAGTTTCCTTCATGTTGAAAACTAGTCTCACATGCAATGTGTCCAAACACAGTTTTTGTCTAAATAGAAATCTCACACACACACACACACACACACACACACACACACAGAGAGAGAGAGAGAGAGAGAGAGAGAGAGAGAGAGAGAGAGAGAGTCCCTGTACACCTGGAAGCTTCATTTGAGTTCTTCAGGCTAAAAATTGTGGTGAACATTCAAAATCTAAGGATAGTTTTGCCTTTAAACAAATATTGTGAGGAAAATTATCAGCTCTCTTTTGTGTTTGGTCCATGTGCCAGGAAAATATAAATCACCCAGCCCTTACAAAGGTCTTACTGTTTACCCATCTCATCTGTTGTTACAACTTCAACAGATGTGCTATGAGTAGGAATGATTTATAATCTTTTGTATTAGCATATATTAATTATACAATAATTTGTTTCACTGTGATATTTCCACATGTATATAAAGTAACTTTAATAAGTTCACCACTTTATTACTTTTTCTTATTCCCACTCCCACTGACCCCTTCTTTTTATATTTGTCAGTAGGTTTCATTACGCTACTTCCATACATACATATAACATACTTTGATCATCTTCACCCACACATCACCCTCACCTTTCCCCTTCCTCCCTCCTGCTGATTCCTTCCCAAATGGCCCTCCTTTTACATTGATGTCATATTTTTAGATCCAGATTCCACATATGAGAAATATCATATGATACTGATTTAGTCTTTTACCTACCCTCTCACTCAATTGCTGGAGTCTGGGACAGGCACAGTTAGGAATGTGACATGGCTGCATCATTAATTTCTTAAACAAGTAATATGGGGAAGTGATAAAATGTATTTCATTTATTAAAAAACATGTCCCTTACTACATGCAAGGTATTATAAATTTTTGTGGAGATACAAATAATAACAAAGTTCAATAATAATCAATTGACAGTTATGTAGTGCATACTACATGAAGGTAAAACTATTTATTATATTTATTCACTTATTTATAATGTACTCATGGGCTGCATATTATTGGTGGTAGTGGTGGTGGTATAAACGAAAAAGAAAAGAAATAATTTTCCCCAACTAGAGCTGAGATAAAAACTCAAAGTCTTTTCAAAAAAATTTATTACCACAAATGAATTGTGCACAGGGGGTTATTGTGATATTTACAATATGCATATAATGAACTTTGATCAGATTCACCTGATCTATATTATTCTTTCTTAACACCCTCCTGCCTGCTCCTGCTTTTAAACAGCTTTTGGTGGACTTCACTGTGTTATGTACCCACACACACACATATAATGCACTTCTATAATAGTCACCCTTTGACACTCTCCTTTCCCCACTCCTCCCACTAGCTGGTTCCCTCATTCCCCCAAACAGTACCACTTATATAAGATAAGCTTGGCTGATCTTGCTTGACATAATGACCTCCAGTTTCATCTCTTTTTATGAAAATGACATGATTTTATTCTTTATAACTAAATAATACTCGATTGTATATACATATCACATTTTCTTCATCCAATCATTAATTTTTGGTTATCTAGGCTGGCTCCATATCTTGGTTATTATAAATAGTGCTACTATACACATGGGTGTGCAGGTATCTCAACTGTATGTTGATTTACCTTCTTTCAGACATATGCCCAAAAGTGGTATAGAGGATCATACGATAGTTCTATTTTATGTTTCTTGAGGAACCTCCATACTGGCTGCACTAATTCACATTTTCATCATCAAATTATGAAGGTTCTTTCTTTCCCCTTCATCGTCACTAGCATTTGTTGTTTGCTTTATGATCAGCCATTCTGACTCAGGTGAGATGGATTTTCAGTGTTATTTTGTCTTGTGTATCTGTTATGGTTAAAGATATTGAACATTTATCAGCCATTTGTACTCTTGGTAGGTGCAGCCATTGTGGGAAGCGTAGTGGATGTTCCTTAAAAAATTAAAAATAGAACTCCCATATTATGCAAAAAAAGTCCTCATCTTCACATACGCCCAAAGGAAATGAAATCGTCAAGTTGTAAATATACTTGTTCATCACAGCATTATTCACTGTAGCTAAGATATATAAACAAACTAAGCTCATCAAGGGTTGAATGAATAGAGAAATTGTGTGGAAAATAAATATCTGTTAATCAAGTGAGTAAGTGAATGGATAAATGGATTATTAGTGGCTGAAGTATAAATACCAATGTGATTGGATTAAGTAGCATAGGTTTTTGTTACCAAAATCCAGAAAGAAAAATGATGTTGAACATAACAGTCAACTAGTGTTAATGAATCAAAGCTACTAAAGGCAATGATGCATTATTGAGCCAATATGAAATTCTAAGAAAATTACTGCAAATCATATTACCAATCACAAAAACAGTAAAGTGTAAAGAAACAATTTTTATAACATATTCTCAGTTTTCAAGGAAAGAAATGTAAATGTCAACAGAATGATAACCAAATTGTTATATCAATTTTATACATTATCTTAACTCTGGTACAGTATTTAGAAGATGGAGATGATGGAGATGATGGCTTGTCCTTTCCCTAATCTTCCTAATGTGATGTTACAATATTTTCCAGAATATTGAAATAAAGATAAATCTAATAGTCAAGACTGATGAACAAATCATTCTTTAATATAATAAGGTGCCTTCTTTTCATGTGTTCATGTGGCATGTTGCTGCACTCCAGCTGCAGCGGGGGCTCTGACTCTGGTCTGGGGGGCTCGAGCAGCAAATAATGACATGAACTCAGGATTGTGCCAGGTAGCAATGTGCAGTTTATTTTCTGAAGAGAGTATTTAAGCAGTACAGAAAAGCAGGAAGGAGTACATGGCAGTCCCCAGGTCTCTCTTGACCTCTGTACTAGGATTGGCTGTCACATTGCTATGGTTATGAGCCCAAGTGCAGAACATCATGTTCTTGGAACTGGGTCTTCCGGGTTCCACACAGAGAGAGAACAGGGGAGTTCAGCAACTGTCCTCTTGTACTGTTGCAATCTCTCTTAGGGCTGTTGCACAAATGCTACAGTGACTCTGCTCCTTTCCAAGAGGCTTTGGGGGTCCTGAGTTTCCCACAGCATATACTAAGAAGTAATCTTGAAGGCAAGATTAAATGCTTAAATATGCCTATAAAATAAATGCTTTTTATTAATTTGCTTATTTCCTATATTTAAAAAATTATTTAAAATCATTTATCACAAAACAACTATAGTCATTATTGGGGTCAGCAAGATAAGACGTTAAAAAATAAACCCTTGATAGACCTCATGTCATTAAAATGATGTTTAAAATTTATCATTTAAAGTAAAAGTACAAATAATGTTTTTCTAAGTATAGATGTAACACTGGATAATATTTCTGTAAGAATTGACATAATTGATTTCTTTGAACAAACTTTTTTTCTTTATTCATTTATTCATATGTGCATACATGGTTTGGGCCATTTCCCTCCCCTACCACATCTTCTGTATCTCTCCCCTACCCACCTTGATTCCAGGCAGAACCTGTTCTGCCCTTTTCTCCAATTCTGTTGAAGAATAGACATAAGCAATAATAAGACAGACATAGCGTTTTTGCTAGTTGAGATAAGGATAGCTATACAGAAAGATTTCTAGTATTGCTTCCATGCACAAGTGTATTTCAACCCAAATTGATTCATCTCTACCTGACCTCTTCACGATTTCCCAGTCACCTGCCCATATTGACCTCTGTCATTTTAAGATTACTGTATTAGCTCCTCTGCAGTGGGGACATCAAACACTTTCAAGTTTTGGGTTTCTTACCTTTCCCTATTTCTCCTGTCTGTGTCGTTCCTTTAGCTTGTGACACATGTCTAACAATATTAATGCATTTGTTTCAGATCTAAAGTCCCCATATGAGGGAGAACATACAATTTTGGGCTTTCTGAGCCTGGCTAACTTTGTTTAAGATGATATTCTCCAGTTCCATCCATTTATTTGCAAATGATAAGATTTCATTCTTCTTCATTGCTGAGTAAAATTCCACATTTTCTTAATCCATTCATCAGTAGTGGGGCATCTTGGCTGTTCCCATAACTTGGCTATTGTGAATAGCTCTGCAATAAACATGGGTGTGCAGGTGCCTCTGGAGTAACCTGAGTTGCATTCCTTTGGATATATCACTAAGAGTTGGGATTGCGGCATCATATGGCCGATGTATGTTTAGTTTTTTTAAGAAGCCTCCATATTGTTTTCCACAGTGGTTGCACTAGCTTGCATTCAAACCAGCAGTGTATGAGGGTTCTATTTTCCCCACATCCTCACCAACATTTGTTGTTGTTAGTGTTTTTGATGATAGCTATTCTAACAGAGGTGAGGTGGAATCTTAGTGTGGTTTTGATTGCATTTCCTTTATGGCCAGAGATGGTGAGCATTTTTTCATGTGTTTTTTGGCCATTGGAATTTCTTCTTTTGAAAAAGCTTTGTTTAGTTCAGTTGCCCATTTCTTTATTGGTTCATTGATCTGTAGAGAGTTTAGTTTTTTGAGCTCCCTGTATATTCTGGTTATTGGTCCTTTGATGTATAGCTAGCAAGTATTTCTCCCACTCTGTGGGTGTTCTCTTCAATTTAGAACCATTTCTTTTGTTGTGCAGAAACTTTTTAATTTTATGTAGTTCCATTTGTCCATCCTTTCTCATAGATGCTAAGCTGCTGGGGTTCTATTGAGGAAGTCCTTGGCTATACCTATTGCTTCCAGAGTATTCCCTGATCTTTCCTGTACTAACTTCAGAGTTTCAGGTCTGATATTAAGGTCCTCAACTCATGTTGAGTTGATACTAGTACAGGGTGACAAACATGGATCTAGTTTCATTATTCTTGAGGCAGAGAACCACTTTTCCCAGCAACATTTGTTGAAGAGGCTGCCTTTTCTCCATTGTATGTTTTTGACAACTTTGTCAAAAATAAATTTATATCCGGGTCCTCTATTCTGTTCCACTGGTCTTCATATCTGTTTTTGTGCCAGTACCAATAGCTGTTATTGCTATTGCTTTGTAATATAGTTTTGAAGTCGGGTATTGTCATACCTCCAGCATTGCCCTTTTTTCTGAGTATTGCCTTGGCTATTCACAGTCTCTTGTGTTTCCACATAAACTTTAAGGTAGATTTTTCAATCTCTATGATTAATGTCATTGGGATTTTGATGGGAATTGCATTGAACATGTAGATTGCTTTTGGTAATGTAGACATTTGTACTCTGTTGATCCTATCAAACCATGAGCATGGGAGATCTTTCCACCTTCTGTAGTGTTCTTCAAGCTCTTTCTTCAGGGGTTGTAGTTCTCCTTGTAGAGGTCAGTCACATCCTTTGTTAAGTTTACTCCTAGGTATCTGATTTTTTTCAGGCTATTGTAAATGGAATTGTTTCCATATTCTTTCTCAATTAGTTCCTTGTTGGTGTACAAGAAGCTAATGATTTTTGTAAGTTGATTTTGTATCCTGCCACTTTGCTATAGCTGTTTCTGGTGTCTAGGACTTTTTGTGTAGAGTTTTTTGGGTCTTGAAGGTATAGGATCATATCATCTGCAAATAGAGATATTTTGACAGTTTTCTTTACTTATTTGTATTCCTTTTATTTCTTCTTCTTGCCTAATGGCTCTGGCTAGGAATTCCAGTACTATGTTGAATAGGAGTAGGGAGAATGGGCACCCTTGTCTCATTCCTGATTTTAGAGGAAATGGTTTCAGTTTTTCACCATTAATTATGATGTTGGCTGTAGATTTGTCATATATAACCTTTACAATGTTGAGGTACATTCCTTCTATTCCTAGTTTTCTTAGAGCTTTTATCATGAAGTGGTGTTGGATTTTGTCAAAGGCTTTTTCTGCATCTATTGAGATAATCAAGTGGTTTTTGTCTTTACTTCTATTAATGTGCTGTATTACATTTATAGATTTGCATATGTTGAAACACCCCTGTGTCCTGGGATGAAGCCTATTTGGTCATGGTGAATGATGTTTCTGACATGTTGTTGGATTTGGTTTGCCATTATTTTATTGAGGATTTTGCATCAATGTTCATTAAGGAAATTGGCCTATACTTCTCCTCTTTGGAGGTGTCTGTCTGATTTTGGGATGAAAATAACATTGGCTTCATAAAATGAGTTCAGCAGTGTTCCTTCCTTCTACATTTCATAGGCATAGGTAATTATTTTCTGAATAGAACTCAATTGCCTAGGAAATAAAGGCAAGAATAGACAAATGAAGCTGTACCAAATATATGTAAAGATAGTATAATGAAACCCACCAAACACTTTGAAAATGGGGGAAAGAGAGTGTGGAAAAATGGGAATATAATGAAAGGAGGATGGATTTATTCAAAGTACACTGTATGCATGTATGGAATTATCACAATGAAACTACCTCATATTATTAATATATGTAAATTTTAAAATATTATAAAACTTTTAAAAAAGAAAACCCACGTCTTTAAAAATAGCAGAAAATCATAAAGATTAATAATAAAGCTCATATGAAAGTACATGAATAATTTACAAACATATACTGTTATAAAAATGAACTGTATACTTTAGGAAAAAATTTATTGTACTCCATTTATTTTATTGCAATCCTAAAGACTATTTTCTGTAATTAACATGGGTAGACTGCCATCATTGTCTGTGTTCAATAGATTAATTTTTAGCCTCTTTGTGGATTCAGTCTTCTGAAACTATTTTCATTCTTTCTTTTACCATTGTGGTAAAATATCAGCATATATGTGACTAACCTAAATGAGAGTATCATTGCATGTGACCACTGAAAATAAGCATGTGTAAGTGGCTCCATGCTCATATTTGTCTTAAAACTGAATAAGTCTTAAGACTTAGTTTTAAATAGCAAAGGTAAGCATTAAAAAGACTCCAGCGATTTGATTTTCTGTAAGAAACTAGGTGATACAAAATTTAGGTTTGACTCTCCATTTAGCACAGAGTTTTTTGTTTGTTTTGATTTTGATGCTAGGGATTATCCAAGACCTCTCAAATGCTGAGCAAGCCTTCTACCACAGAGTTATACCACTAGTCTTCTATGCAAAGTTCTTAATTCATTTTCTTTGTCCATTTTTTTTTTTTTGTGGTACTGGGGTTTGAACTCAGGGACTACATATTAAATTAATCTACCAGCCCTTTTTTTGTGGTAGGTTTTTCTTAGATAGGGTTTCTCCAACTATTTGCCCAGGCTGGCTTTGAATCTCGATAGCTAGGATTATAGGTGTGAGCCACCAGTGCCCGGCTCCATTTAAGTGTATACCAGTTGGCTATCCAAGTTATTAAATCTTTTCATTAATTCATTACTGCAAAGAAAACGATTTTTTAGTTCCATCCACTTACATGCAAATGACAAAATTTCATTCTTCTTTGTGGCTGCATAAAATTCCAATGTAAGGAAATACCACATTTTCATCAGTAGTGGGGCATCTTGGCTTTTTCCATAGCTTAGCTATCAATAATAATCCTGCAATAAACATGGGTATGCAGGAGACTTTGTTGTAACCTGACTTACATTCCTTTGGGTATATCCCTAGGAGTGGTATTGCTGAATTATATGGTAGTTCCAATTTTAGTTTTTTGACGAGCCTCCATACTATTTTCTATAGTGAACTACTTTACATCCTTACCATGAACCAATTTGGGTTATAATACGTGTATACATGGAGATGTCACAAGGAAACTCCCTGTATAGTTATTTTAAACAAACAAAATGTCAGTTTTTTCTTTTACAAAATCAGAGATCAGGTGAACAGATCCTATCTGGTGGCAGGGGGTACCAGTGGGCAGAGGGAGGATGTGGGGAAAGGGTGTAGATTGATGAATACAGGGCAAACACTGTGTACATATGTATGAAAATGGAAAAATAAGACCTGTTGAAACTATTCAAGGAACAGGGGAAGGAGCAATAAAGGAGAATAATGGAGCGGGTGAATTCGAGTGTGTATACAAAGGGGTTTCATTGTGATATTTTCACACATGCATATAATATACCTCAATCAAAACAATTACAACAGGTTTCACAGCTCTATTTTCATATATGGCATAAAGAACTTCAACTGTAAATAGGATTTTTAAAGATTAGATTCCACTGGGGGGGTACTTGTAGGAGGGGAGATGGTGAATGGAAGGGAATACAGGAGGGTTAATGGTGAATATGGTCATTGTACTCTATATACATATAAAATAAAACAATGAAACCTTCTGCAATCATTTTAAGTAATGAGGGAGGGCAGAAAAATGGTAGGGGCAAACCTAATCAGCATACAATGTAGGTGAATTCAGAAATGTAACAATGAATCACCCCTATACAACTAATGTATGCTAATAAAAATGCCTTGAGAAAATAAAGAGATAACATGTAGTATTTATCTTTCTCAGTCTGGCTTATTTTGCTTAACATGGTGATCTCTAGTTCCATCTATTTTCCTGCAAATGACATGATTTCATTTTTCTTTATGGTTGAGTAATACTCCATTGTGTATATATATCACATTTTCTTTATCCATTCATTGGTTTGGGGGCACCAAGACTGATTCCATATTATGGCTATTGTGAATAGTGCTACTATAAACATGGGTATACAGGTATCTTCACTGTATGTTGATTTACCTTCCTTTGGATATTTGCCCAGGCATGGTATAGCAGGATCATATGGTGGTTCTATCTTTAGTTTTTTAAGGAAACATCACACTGATTTCCATAGTGGTTGCACTAATTTACATTCCTACCCACACCCTTCCAACTCCCTGCATATTAACCAACATTTGTTGGTTTTGGTTTTCTTAATGATAGCCATTCTGACTGGGTTAATGGAATCTCTCAGTGATGTTTTGATTTGCATTTCCTTTATAATAAGGGTGTTGAACATTTCTTCATGTATTTATTAGCAATTTGTATTTCTTCACAAAATTGCTCATTTTACCATTCATTAAATGGATTATTTGTTCTTTTAATAATTAGTTTTTTGATCTCTTTATATATGCTGGATATTTATCCAATGAATGACTTGCAAAGATTTCTTCCCATTCTGTAGGTATTCTTTTGATTCTGGAGCTTTTTCCTTTGCTATGCAGAAGCATTTTAATTTGATATAACTCCATTTTTCAATTCTTTTTCCTATTTTCTGAGCAACTGAGGTTCTATTCTGAAAAGCATTATCTACATCTATATCTTCAAGGGTTTTTTGTTTTTTTTTAATTTCAGACAAAGCAGTCATAAAGCCATGTTTCACTTATCAGGATTCAACCTATATCAGTTGGCTAAACAATCTCTATTTCTAAATTTTAAAAAATCTTCAACATCCAAGTCTACATCCAAATACTCATTATCTTTAAGATCCAACAAAGAGGTCTAGCTCTACTAAAAAATAACTTCTAACTACAATGATTTCACTAAACCAACCTCAACCAAAAACATTTAAAAGAAGTCTCCACATAAATAGCATAACTGACAAATCTATGTCCAGCCAGACATTTTCTCCCAAGTCTGCTATTTAGAAAAAAGAAAACTGTTAACCTAAAACAGTCAAAAACTGTGAAGACTGTACCCAAGAGGACACCAACTTCTCTCAAAACAGAAAAAATCTTCAGTTCCCAATGTTATAAGAAAAATCAGTTGTGATGGTCACAAAAATGAAAGCATCAACTGCCAATGCTTCTCTTAGGCAGACTTCATTTTCCCAAGGGACAGGAAGGAACAGTTTGGTTTCTAAAGTCTAAGGTTTCTATAAGAAAACAGAAAAAGGTTTTTCCAAGATGGCAGCTAGAGGGAGGAAGCAGAAAGCGTGTCTCCTAAAGTGAAATCTTGGAGAGATGCTGGAAACACACCTTGCAGGCAAGGCCACTGAGAAGAGGCAAAACTTTGACCCCTCCACACCTCCACCATGCGCAGAGCATCTCCACTTCACGTTGAACAGAGAAACCAGGAGGGCCCCTGGGCTGCCAGTCGCCTGCACTCAGATGGCTTGGGAAGATGCAGACAAGGTGAGCTAAGTGGTACGCAGTACTTCCACAGACATCCCTGGGCCAGATCAGCATAGCCACCTGGAAAGACCAATCCCCACTCGGGGAAAAAAGAGAAACTGAGTAATAAGCAATAAGAACAACAAAGACACGTGGCAAAGAGGGTGGGGAACCCTGAGCTCTGAAGAGGGGGAGAGGGGAATCCTTCCCAGAACTGTAAATAAACAAGCCAGGCCTGGCTGGAGAGGCTCCAGCGGAAACGGGGGCACGCCCAGCAACCAAGAGCAGGATGGCTTGTGAGAGTGGTGGAGGGAGGAAAACTCCACAGGAGAGGGGGGAAGACCCACCTCCCATGTGAGCTGTAAACAAACATGCCAGCTGGCAGGAGCAGCAGCACATCACCCAGCAACCAGGAGCGGGAAAGCTTGTAAACACAGCAGTGGGAGGAAAACTCCACAGGAGAGGGGGGAAGACCCACTTCCCACATGAACTGTAAATAAACACACAAGCCTGAGAAAGAGGGTGCAGTGTCATCTCCCCCAGTGTGCTTGGAAAGGGGAAAGCTTGTAGCAGTGGCTCGTGCACAGGACTCTCAGTAAACAAAGCCTGCAGGGCCAGGTGAGTGCTAAGCTCACCCCTGAGATCAGCATAAGTAAAGCCTCCAGCAACAGCAGGATGACAGCAGCAGGCAGGCAAGCCCCAGCCGCAGATAGCCATTCACAGACCTGTCTCCAGACTCTTTTTTTTTTTTTCTCTTTCCCTACCTTTGATGACAAAACAACCAAACTACACCGGCATGCTGAAAAACTTAGTGAAACAGAATAACATTTGAACTTGGGACACTTTGTGAGTTTTTTTTTTTTTATGTTACCCCTTTGATAAGACAACTACACAACAACATCTGAGGCACCAACTCCAGGATTGGAGGCTGAGGGACAACACTAAAATTATTAAGACTGAAACTTCATTGCATTTGAACTTGAAGGTTTTTTTTTTTAATTTCATTTATTTTTTATTTTTTATTTTATTTATATTTTTTTCTCTCATTTACTTATTTTTACTTTTATTCTTATCTTTATTCTTTTTATTTCTTATTTTCAATCATCTATCTGTCTCTCTAATGCCTTTTAAGCTTACTGTTGACTAGTACACTGTCTCTCCCTGTTTATATCTTTGAAACTTTTTTGTTTGATTCTTTGTTTTGTTTTTTGGGTTTTTTTCTACTTGATTATTTGTTTTTCCCTTTTCCTTTAACTTCTATGCTTTCCATCCACTCTCACCCTTCCATTCTAAATATCACTAGTGCTATTATTACAGCCAGAAAATACTTAATTGCACACATAACAGGGACATTAACAACACCAAGGGTAATGACAGAAAGACAGAAAAAAAAGGAAAATAAGTTTCCCCACAGCAAAAAATTAGTACAGGAACCAGAGGGAAATGAAGAAAACAGATACTCAGATCCAGACTCCAACAAAATGAAGACAAACTATGCCAAAGAACCCAATAAAACCCACAAGAATAATTTAAAAGAAGACATACTACAGGTACTCAAGGAGAATTTTATAGACATGATACTGGATATGGTCAACCAAAATGTACAGGAGACACTCAAGAAATTGCAAGACAACAAAAATAGAGAATTTGAAAAAGCAAAAGAAGAAATAAAGGAAACCATAGAAGCACTGTATAAACACCAATGTGAAACAGAGAACATGATTAATAAAGAGATAAATGAACTCAGGACAAAAATAGCCCATGGAACCTTCTCCAAAATAGATCATATCCTAGGGCACAAAGCAAGCTTCAGCAAACATAAGAAAATAGAAATTATACCATGCATTCTATCTGATCACAATGCAATAAAACTAGAATTCAACAACAAAAATGAAGACAAAAAACATGCAAACAGCTGGAAACTGAATAACTCATTACTTAATGAACAATGGGTCATTGATGAAATAAAAGAAGAAATTATCCTGGACGTCAATCAAAATGAAAACACAACCTACTGGAACCTATGGGACACAGCAAAGGCAGTCCTGAGAGGAAAGTTTATAGCCATGAGTGCATATATTAAAAAGACTGAAAGATCCCAAATCAATGACCTAATGATACATCTCAAACTCAGAAAAACAAGAACAAGCAAATCCTAAAACAAATAGGAGAGAAATAATAAAAATAAGAGCTGAAATCAACGAAATAGAAACCAAAAAAAACCATACAAAGAATTAATGAAACAAAAAGTTGGTTCTTCGAAAAAATAAACAAGACCAACAAACCCCTGGCAAACCAGACTAAAATGATGAGAGAAAAAAACCCAAATTAGTAGAATCAGGAATGCAAAAGGGAAGATAACAACAAACACCATGGAAGTCCAAGAAATCATCAGAGACTACTTTGAGAACCTATATTCAAATAAATTTGAAAATATTAAAGAAATGGACAGATTTCTAGATACATATGAGCATCCAAAACTGAACCAAGAGGAAATTAATCACCGGAATAGATCTATAACACAAAATGAAATTGAAGCAGCAATCAAGAGTCTCCCCAAACAGAAAAGTCCAGAACCTGATGGATTCTCTGCTGAATTCTATCAGACTTTAAAGAAGAACTGACACCAACACTCCTTAAACTGTTCCACGAAATAGAAAGTGAAGAAAAACTACCTAATACATTTTATGAAGCCAGTATTACACTTAATACAAAACCAGGCAAAGACACCTCCAAAAAGGAGAACTATAGGCCAATCTCCTTAATGAACATTGATGCAAAAATCCTCAGCAAAATAATGGCAAACCAAATTCAACAACACATCAAAAAGATTATTCACCACGACCAAGTAGGCTTCATCCCAGGGATGCAGAGGTAGTTCAACATACGAAAATCAATAAACATAATAAACCACATTAACAGAACTAACAAAAAAAACCACTTGATCATCTCAATAGATGCAGAAAAAGCCTTCGATAAGAATCCACACCATTTCATGATAAAAGCTCTAAGAAAACTAGGAATAGAAGGAAAGTACCTCAACATTATAAAAGCTATATATGACAAACCTACAGCCAGCATTATGCTTAACACAGAAAAACTGAAACCATTCCCTCTAAAATCAGGAACTAGACAAAGATGCCCACTATTGCCACTCCTATTCAACATAGTACTGGAATTCCTAGTCAGAGCAATCAGGCAAGAAGGAATAAAAGGAATACAAATAGGTAAAGAAACTGTCAAAATATCCCTATTTGCAGACAATATGATCCTATACCTTAAAGACCCAAAAAATTCTACCTAAAAGCTCCTAGACACCATCAACAGCTATAGCAAGGTAGCAGGATATAAAATCAACATAGAAAAATCATTAGCATTTCTATACACTAATAATGAACAAACTGAGAAAGAATATATGAAAACAATTCCATTTATAATAGCCTCAAAAAAATCAAATACCTACGTGTAAACCTAACAAAAGATGTGAATGACCTCTACAAGGAAAATTATAAACTTCTGAAGAAAGAGATTGAGGAAGACAATAGTAAGTGGAGAGATTTCCCATGCGCATGGATTGGTAGAATCAACATAGTAAAAATGTCTATACTCCCAAAAGTAATCTACATGTTTAATGCAATTCCCATCAAAAAATTCCAGTGACATTCATTAAAGAGATTGAAAAATCTACCGTTAAATTTATATGGAAACACAAGAGGTCACGAAGAGCCAAGGCAATACTCAGTCAAAAGAACAATGCAGTAGGTATCACTATACCTGACTTCAAACTATATTACAAAGCAATAACAATAAAAAAAGCATGGCATTGGCACAAAAACAGACATGAAGAACAGTGGAACAGAATAGAGGACCCAGATATGAAGCCACACAACTATAACCAACTTGTCTTTGACACAAAGGCACTGAAAATATACGATGGAGAAAAAGCAGCCTCTTTAACAAAAACTGCTGGGAAAACTGGTTGGCAGTCTGCAAAAAACTGAAACTAGATCCATGTATATCACCCTATACCTACATTAACTCAAAATGGATCAAGGATCTTAATATCAGACCACAAACTCTAAAGTTGATACAGGAAAGAGTAGGAAATACTCTGGAGTTAGGAGGTATAGGATAGAACTTTCTCAACGAAACCCCAGCAGCACAGCAACTAAGAGATAGCATAGATAAATGGGACCTCATAAAACTAAAAAGCTTCTGCTCAACAAAAGAAATGGTCTCTAAACTGAAGAGAACACCCACAGAGTGGGAGAAAATATTTGCCAGCTACACATCAGGCAAAGGACTGATAACCAGAATATATAGGGAACTTAAAAAACTAAATTCTCCCAGAACTAATGAACCAATAAAGAAATGGGCAAGTGAACTAAATAGAACTTTCTCAAAAGAAGAAATGCAAATGGCCAAAAAACATATGAAAAAATGCTCACCATCTCTAGCAATAAAGGAAATGCAAATTAAAACCACACTAAGATTCCACCTCACCCCTGTTAGAATAGCCATCATCAGCAACACCACCACCAACAGGTGTTGGTGAGGATGCAGGGAAAAAGGAACCCTCTTACACTGTTCATGGGAATGTAAACTAGTACAACCACTCTGGAAAAAAATTTGGAGGCTACTTAAAAAGCTAAATGTTCTACCATTTGATCCAGCAATACCACTCTTGCGGATATACCCAAAAGACTGTGACACAGGTTACTCCAGAGGCACCTGCACACCCATGTTTATTGTGGCACTATTCACAATAGCCAAGTTATGGAAACAGCCAAGATGCCCCACTACTGATGAATGGATCAAGAAAATGTGGTATCTATACACAATGGAATTTTATGCAGACATGAAGAAGAACGAAATGTTCTTTCAGAAAAACTAAAGCAGATACCTTAAAAGCAACTGAGGCCAATAGGAGAAGGGGACCAGGAACTAGAGAAAAGGTTAGATCAAAATAATTAACCTAGAAGGTAACACACATGCACAGGAAATCAAAGTGAGTCACCTCCCTGTATAGCTATCCTTATCTCAACTAGCAAAAACCCTATTCCTTCCTATTATTGCTTATACTCTCTCTTCAACAAAATTAGAGCTAAGGGCAATATAGTTTCTGCCGGGTATCATGGGGGTAGAGGGGAGAGGGAGGGGGTGGTGTGGGTACTAAGGGAGGGGGTGGGGGCAGGGGGCAGAAATGACCCAAGCATTGTATGCACATATGAATAATAAAAAATAAAAATTAAAAAAGAAAACAGAAAGAGTTGTTTTTAAGAAGTCTCAACCAAACAATTTCCATGCTCCACATAGGGTCTCTTCAAAGAGTCCCTAAGTCTGTATCCAAAGCGTCAAAGATGCAAGTCTGAAAGCCATCTTCTATCAAATACAAAACATGGAAAATGAAACCTTCACTTTCTGTTAACCAGTCTCCAAATTATGCAGCTTTACTTAATGTGCCCAAATGCCATGTGTACAAACCTCATCTACCACATCTTGTCCCATAAAATATCATCTATTCCAAGTGCAAATTCATACATCTAGACCTCATATGCTCACACCTTGTCCACAGCAACCAAAGAAGTATCCCTCTAAGAATTCTGTAAAAGCAGCTATGGCATAACACAACTACTGCTTGCACAGATCATGTTGGCAGCTACTAATGTCACTAATAACATAGCTCAAAATATATTTACCATGAAGGTCCTTCCTTTTACCCTTTAGCTAATACAACTGTGTTTGCATCTCAAATCATTATCCAGTATGCTAATACTGCTACCTTCAGGCTACTCACTGCCTTTGAAGGTGGCACAACTATTACTGTAACAGGTACTCCTGCTGGTTCAGTAGGTGAAACCACTTCTTCTGCAGTTGTAACCACAACCGCTGAAACTGACATAACCACTGAAGAGAACACTGTAACTGCTTCTGCTACTACCCCCACTGCAGTTGTCATTAATGCAACTGACCCTGAAACCACAAAGATGTTCTAGAAACTGTAACAGCTTCTCTGGGAGGGCCACTTCTAACCTTGACACTTCTCCACCTAGAACAAATAATATTTCTGCTACTCTAATGCCATCATTGGTCTGAATGATGTCACCACTGCCACCAACACACTTGTTGACACTGAGCCTGAAAATAATGTCACCAGCCCTGAAAAGTACACAGATGACACTAAAGATTATAGTTCAGCCTCTGAATATGAATATGACATAGAATTTGAGAAAATTCCACTGCAACTCCAGGATTGGATGCCATAGGCCTTACTACTTCTTCACCTCCAGGGCCACTACCCCTGAACAAAATGCCCTAGAACCTACAACAGGTAACAGTATTTAAAGTCCATAGGTGATAGCTACTACATATAGCCATGGAATATTGATTGGATACCCCAATAATAAACAAAAATTGATGTAGGGAATATATTGTTATTCTGTAAGAATAGTATAATGTAGTTCTTAGTCTTTGTTCTTTATCTGCAAACATTTCACATCACATCACTATGACAATTCTCCCTGTCTATTTTTAAAACAGATAGAAAAAGTTCACAGGTCTCAATCCCTGACAAAGAAGGAGAATTTAGCCTGTATTCACATCCCACTAAGAAAGATCCTTGAATTGGTAAAAGCAACACTCCCAAACTCTTCTTAATTCCCCTTTCTTAAGCACTGAAATTTCTCATTCACTGACTTTGTATAAATTACCCAACAAAAATTTCTCCTATATTTTAAAGGAATAATTAACTTGGTGATTTTTATTCATATGGAAGTAAATAAACTTTTAAAGGTGTTACCTATAGAATAATAGGAATCCTTTATTGTAAGACATGAGATTACTGATGCTGGAAAACTCAAGACCAAGCTATTTATTCAGAGAATCTGGGAACTGAACATACCTCCTTCACTTAAATGAAAATTTGGCCCAAGAAGGTCACTGACATCTATAAATATCTCATTTATAAAAGAATTTTTAAAATATCCCTTAGTTCTGAAGCACTGGAAGAGCAAGACATGAGCTTCTCCAATCCACCAACACCCTGTCTTGCATGGACAATACCAGTTAGAGCTTTGGGACCCTCCTCCACCTACCTCTACAATAAACACACACTCATTGGACAGGTCTCAAAGTTAACTGAAATAAAGAATCCTGCAACTAGTCCTTCTTTCTAGGACCATCATCATATCTGAAAAACTCTATATCCTCTGAAAAATAAGTAGGCTGCCTGGTCTAGCATTATAGGGTCTCTCTCTCTCTCTGTCTCTCTCTCTGTGTGTGTGTGTGTGTGTGTGTGTGTGTGTGTGAAAGAGAGAGAGCCAGAGACAAAGAGACACAGTTCTCAATCCAAGCTCACCAGAAGAGCTGTATTATTTCTGTTGCACATTACAGATTTCTTCTTTCCTTCTACAGTGTATAGTCAACAGTAATCAATTATTAAAAAGGAAAATTAAAAACAAAGATTATTTCCCCCCCAGGCCACACATTTATCAATTTTTATATTAAATTATTCATTCTTAAGACTGTCTCACAAAAGCTTTTAAAGTCAATGTACTCATGATACTTGGTACACCTTCATAATATCGATTCATATTATAAACCCAATCCAATTAGTAGACAAAACATTTACAACTTTTGAGGATATTTTAACCACAGGTGAGAAATATAAGGATTTGCTAAGCATGGCCATAAATTTTCATCTGCACCAGTGTCCACATCTAATAAATGTCTTCCATATGAATTGCTTATTCTTATACATTTCAAATTATACACATAAAATATTGTTCAAGGCTCTTTATTGTGTAATTTTTTTAGTGTCAGACAACTGGATATACAAGGTAACAAGTTCATGTAAACAAATAATTTGGGAGTCCCTATGCTAATTGCTTACAATACAAAGAGACCCTGAAAATTATTGTGGTCTAATAGAGCTCTCAGAAAAGGAGGAAACAAGCCAGACATATGTAACTAATGATGGCCCAATTCAAAGTAGACTAACAGGACAGGGCAGTGTTCCAAGGAGAAAAAAAAATGTTATAAGAAAGGTTATGGAAAATTCAGGGGAGGATCCAAAATGCTGACTGGGACACAGATGCAGACTGCATGAGCTCTGTGAACCATGGACCTTGCTGAGACACTGGAGACATGCTTGACTGAGGTAAAGCACAAGGGAGAGCTGAAATGTGGGCACCCTAAACCCCTAGCCTGTGGAAGGCTTCTGTACTCCACAATACACTGAAAGAACAGGCGGGCTGCAACACCCACACCCACTGGACAACAGGGCCTCTACACTGTGTGCAGGCTAACTTGCCACTTGCTGGCCAACCAGGCCTCCCACACGCCAGTGGGGCCACCTCCACCAGGCTGCCGCCCCGCAGGCCCACCAGATCACTGCCCACTGGCCCACCGGCACACCAGCTGCTGCCTGCCACATGAGGGCTCCAACACCACCAGACGCCAGTTCCAAACCTGCATAGGAGACACTGACAAACAGAACTGGATGCTAAAGGAGTAACACCAGAAGTACTAAGACTGAAATTCTACTGCTCATAACTGGGGATTTTTTTTCTTTTCTTTCATTCTTTTTCTTTTTCTTATTTCTCCTTCTTTCTTGGTTTTGTTAGTTGTACTATTATAAGTTAGCCAATACTAAATTAAAAATAGACCAGGGACAGAAAGAGTACCAAGCGGAATGATGGGAAGACAAAAAAGTGATGGAAACCGTTCTCCCCCAAAAATCGATTAGTACAGGATGCAGACAGAAATGAAGAAAATGAAAACACAGATCCAGACTCCAACAAAACAAAGATAAACTATACCAAGGAACCCAACAAAGCCCAAAAGAAGCTCAGAAAGAAGAAATCCTGCAAATAATCAGTGACAATTTCATAGAGATGATACTAGACATGGTCAACCAAAACATACAGAAGACACTCAAGAAATTCCAAGACAACAAAAGTAAAGAATATGAGAAAACACAAAAACAAATAAATGAACTCATAGGAGCCCTACATAGCCACCAAAATGAAACATAGAACACCATAGAGAGATAAATGAATTAATGGTGAAAATTGACAATATTAAAGAGGAAGTGACCCATGATATGGAAAACCTCACAAAAAAGAATGAAACAGAAATATAAAACAAAATGGAAGGCCACCCCAGCAGACTAGAATGAGCAGGAGACAGAATCTCAGAACTCAAAGAAGAAATGGTAATTAAAAGAAAAGTTGAACTACTATTAGACAACTCAAGACCTATGAAAGGAATATGCAAGAACTCAACAACTTCATCAAAAGACCAAACCTAAGAATCATAAGCATTGAAGAAGAAGAGGTCCAAGCAAAAGGATTTGTAAAATAGTCAATAAAATAATAACAGAAAATTACCTAAATCTAGAGAAAGTTATGCCCAATCAGGTATAGGAAGCCTCCAGGACACCAAACATAATTGACCAAAACAGAACTACCCCATGACATATTATCATTAAAACAACAAGCACAGAGAATAGAGAAAGAATATTGAAGGCTGTAAGAGAGAAAAAACAAGTAACATACAAAGATAAACTCATCAAAATGACAGCAAATTTCTCAACGGAAACATTAAAAGCAAGAAGGGCATGGAGTGAAGACTTCCGGGCACTGAATGAAAATAACTTCAACCCTAGGATACTCTACCCAGCAAAACTATCATTCAAAATAGATGGAGCAATAAAAGTCTTCCATGATAAGCAGAAATTAAAACAATATATGATCACCAAGCTACCACTATAAAAGATTCTTCAAGGAATTCTGCACACAGAAATGAAAGCAAACAAAACCATGAAAGGACAGGCAAAACTAAACCACAGGAGAAGAAGAGGTAAGAAAGTTGAGATTAACATTGATTCAGCTGCACACAATCAAACCCTTAAACAACAAAGACAGCTAAATGTCAGTCATCATCACATACTTATCAATACTAACACTGAATGTTAACAAACTTAATTCCCCCCCTTAAAAAGACACAGATTGGGAAATTTGATTAAAAATTAAGATCCAACAATCTGCTGCCTACAGGAGACCCATCTCATTGACAGAAACAAGCACTGGTTGAGGGTGAAAGGCTGGAAGAAGATTTACCAAGTCAGTGGCCCCCCAAAACAGGCAGGGATAGCAATACTTATCTCAGACAAAGTAGACTTTAAACTTACATTGATCTAACGAGATAAAGAAGGACACTCTATACTAATAAAAGGGGAAATACATCAAAAGGAAATAACAATTATCAACCTATATGCACCCAATGTCAATGCACCCAATTTCATCAAACATACTCTGATGGACCTAAAAGAACATATATAGACTACAACACAGTGGTAGTGGGAGACTTTAACATCCCCCTATCACCAATAGATAGGTCATCCAAACAAAAACTCAATCAAGAAATTCTAGAACACCATAGATCAAATATACCTAGCTGATATCTACAGAATATTTCATCCAACTTCTGCACAATATACATTCTTCTCAGCAGCTCATGGAACCTTCTCCAAAATTGATCATCTCTTGTAGCACAAAGCAAACCTCAGCAAATATAAGAAAATAGAAATAATACCATGCATTCTATCTAACCACAATGCATTAAAACTGGAAATCAACAGCAAAAACAACAGTTAAAAAACATGCAAACAATTGGAAGCTGAACAACACATTTTTCAATGATCAATGGGTCATTGATGAAATAAAAGAGGAAAGTAAAAGGTTCCTGGAAGTTAATCAAAATGAAAACACGAGCTACTGGAACCTATGGGACACAGCAAAGGCACTCCTAACAGGAAAGTTTATAGCCATGAGTGCATATACTAAAAGATCAGGAAGTTCTCAAATTAATGACCTAATGCTACATCACAAACTACAAGAAAAACAAGAACAAGCAAATAACAAAACAAGCAGAAGGAGAGAAATAATAAAAAATAAGAGCTGAAATCAAGGAAATAGAAACAAACAAACAAAAAAACCACACAAAGAATCAATGAAACAAAAAGCTGGTTGTTGGAAAAAATAAATAAGATTGACAAACCCCTGGCAAACCTGACTAAACTGAGTAGAGAAAAAAAAAACCCAAATCAGTAAAATCAGAAATGCAAAAGAAGAGATAAAAACAAATATAATGGAAATTCAGGAAATCATCAGAGACTACTTTAAGAACCTGTACTCTAATAAATTTGAAAATCTTGAAGAAATGGACAGATTTCTAGATACTTATGACCATCCAAACTAAACCAAGAGGATATTAATCACCTGAATAGATCTATAACACAAAATGAAATTGAAGCAGCAATAAAGAGTCTCCCAAAAAAAAAAGTCTAGGACCTGATAGATTGTCTGCTGAATTCTATCAGATGTTTAAAGAAGAACTAATACCAATCCTCCTTAAAATGTTCAATGAAATATAAAAGGAAGGAACACTGCCTAACTCATTTTATGAAGCCAATATTATTGTCTTATTATTATTATAATTATAATATTATATTATTATCATAAAATCAGACAAAGACACCTCCAAAAAAGAGAACTATATGCCAATTTCCTTAATGAATATCAATGCAAAAATCATCAATAACATAAAGGCAAACCAAATCCAACAACACATCAGAAAGATCATCCACCATGAACAACTCAGCTTCATCCCAGGGATGCAGGGGTGTTTCAACAACACAAATCTATAAATGTAATACAGCACATTAATAGAAGTAAAGACAAAAACCACTTGATCATCTCAATAGATGCAGAAAAAGCCTTTGACAAGATCCAACACCACTCACTCTAGTTTTCTAAGAAAACTAGAAAAAGAAGGAATGTACCTCAACATTATAAAGGCTATATATGACAAACTTACAGGCAACACCATAATTAACAGTGAAAAACTGAAACCATTTTCCCTAAAATCAGGAACGAGACAAGGGTGCTCACTCTCCCCACTCCTATTCAACATAGTACTGGCATTCCTAGCCAAAGCCATTAGGCAAGAAGAAGAAATAAAAGGAATACAAATGAGTAAAGAAAACTTTTAAAATATCTCTATTTGCAGATGATATGATCCTATACCTTAAAGACCCAAAAAACTCTACTCAAAAACTGCTAGACACCAGAAACAGCTACAGCAAGGAGTCAGGATACAAAATCAACTTACAAAAATCATTAGCTTTTCTATACACCAAAACAAACAAACTGTGAAGGAATATATGGAAACAATTCCATTTATAGTAGCCTCAAAAACAATCAAATACCTAGCAGTAATCTTAACAAAGGATGTGAATGACCTCTATAAGGAGAACTACAAACACCGGAAGAAAAAGTTGAGGAAGAATACAGATAATGGAAAGATCTCCCGTGCTCATGGATTGATAGAATCAACAGTAAAAATGGCTATCCTACCAAAAGCAATCTACATTTTAATGCAATTCCCATCAAAATCCCAAGGACTTTTATCACAGAGATTGAAAAATCTACTCTAAAGTTTATTTGGAAACACAAGAGACCATGAATAGCAAAGGCAATACTCAGCAAAAAGAGCATGCTGGAGGTATCACAATACCTGACTTTAAACTATATTGTAGAGGCATAGCAATAAAAACAGCATGGTACTGGCACAAAAACAGACATGAAGACCAGTGGAACAGAATAGAAGGCCAGATATGAATCCACACAACTATGCACATCTTACTTTTGACAAAGGTGCCAAAAACATGAGATGGAGAAAAGACAGCCTCTTCAACAAATGTTGCTGGGAAAAATGTTCATCCACCTGCAAGAAACTGAAACTAGATATGTTTATCACCCTGTACTAGTATCAACTCAAAATGGATTGAGGACCTTAATACCAGACCCAAAACTCTGAAGTTAGTATAGGAAGGAGCAGGAAACACTCTGGAACTAATAGGTATAGGCAAGGACTTCCTCAATAGAACCCCAGCAGCTCAGCAGTTTATACAAAGAATGGATAAATGTGACTTCATAAAATTACAAAGCTTCTGCACAACAAAAGAAATGGTCTCTAAACTGAAGAGACAACCCACAGAGTGGGAGAATATGTTTGCCAGCTACACATCAGACAAGGGACTGATAACCAGAATATATAGGGAATTTAAGAAACTAAACTCTCCCAAAATTAATGAACCAATAAAGAAATGGGCAACTGAGCTAAACAGAGCTTTTTCAAAGGAAGAAATTCCAATGGCCAAAAAACACATGAAAAAATGCTCATCATCTCTGGCCATAATGGAAATGCAAGTCAAAACCACATTAAGATTCCACCTCACTCCTGTTAGAATAGCCATCATCACAAACACCACCAACAACAGGTGTTGGTGAGGATGTGGAGAAAAATGAACCCCCATACACTGATGGTGGGAATGCAAGCTGGTGCAGCCACTCTAGCTTAACTTTTCCGTTGGAACAAAATATGATTTATTGTGGTTACCAGCTTTGTAACATGTTTCCAAGGAAAGCTGTGGCTATAGTTAAGATAAATTATGTGGTATAACTGGTCTAGTTTAGCTTTAATAATTTGTTTTTACTTATTTGAACAAGACCTTCTAAGCTGCTCCTGGTTAACATACTTTTTGTCATAGTAAGTGGAATAACACTTAAAAGTACACACATTCTAAGTATCACTTTTTACTCATTTGACAGAGCTAGTTCCAGTTTCTTTTTCAATAAGGAATGCTTCACATGCAGGAACAATGCTAATCTTCTCTGTATCATTCCAATTTTAATAAATACGATGTTGTAGTGGGCACCAGTTATTTTTAATTAGTATATTTTACTAAACATTATATATTTTACATCACCCTCCTTTATCCCCTCCATTCCCCCTCCCCCTCCCACACATACTCACCCTGTCACAAGACCTATTTTACAGTCCTGTATTTGATTTTTAATTCCAAAGTCAGTGAAGAACGTGTTTCTTTTGTGAAGACAGTCTTGTTATCAAATGAAAAAATGAATAAATTAATCAATAACTTTAAAGGAAGCTGAAATAAACAGTGTATTTGTGTATAATGACAAAATCAGTTTATGTCCTTCACTCATAGTGAAGTGAAGTGAAAGCAGCCAGGTTTCAGATCACTATTTCCACAGCTAAATTTTCATGTTTTGGAGGAAAATCTGGGTTTTTAATATGTAAGTTCTACTATTTTGAAAAGTATTTTACAAGTTGGCAATTAATTCAGTTTACCAAGGTAGTATTTAAACCACAAAATCCAGAATATGAAAATTCAACCAGTTCTTTAATACATAACCTTTCTTTTTCAAAAAAAATTTATTCATTTGTTCACATGTGCATACATTGTTTGGGTTATTTCTTCCCCCTGCCCCCCACCCCCACCCCCACCTATCCCCCTCACCACCCCTTGCTTCCAGGCAGAATCTGTTCTGCCCTTGTCTCTAATTTTGTTGAAGGGAAGACATAAGCATAATAAGAAAGACAAGTCATTTTTGCCAGTTGAGATAAGGACAGCTATACAGAGAGATTCTTAGCATTGCTTCCATATACAAATGTGTTACAACCCAGTTGATTCATCTCTAACTGATCTTCACACTGGTTCCTGATCCCCTTCTATTGCTGACCTCTGTCGCTTTAAGGTTTCTGTATTAGTTCTTCTGGAGTGGGGAAATCAAACGCTTTCATGTTTCAGGTTTCTTACCTATCCCAACACCTCCCGTATGTGCTCTCCCCTTGTCATGTGACCCAAGTCCAACAACATTGCTGTATTTGCCCTAGATCTAAAGTCCGCAAATAAGGGAGAACGTATGATTTTTGGTCTTCTGAGCCTGGCTGACCTCACTCAGAATGATGCTCTCCAGTTCCATTCCTTTACTTATGAGTGATAAGATTTCATTTATCTTCATGGCTGAGTAAAATTCCATTGTGTATAAACACCACATTTTCTTGATCCATTCATCAGTAGTGGGGCATCTTGGTTGTTTCCATAACTTGGCTATTGTGAATAGTGCTTCAATAAACATGGGTGTACCGGTGCCTCTGGAATAACCTGTGTCACATTCCTTTGGGTATATCCTCAGGAGTGGGATTGCTGGATCATATGGCAGGTCTATGTTTAGATTTTTAAGAAGCTTCCAAATTTTTTTCCAGAGTGTTTGAACTAGCCTGGTGGAGCGGCAGCCTGGCAGGCCTGTGGGCTGGTGGGTGGGCGGCAGCGGCCCAACAGGCTTGTGGGTGCGTGAGGTGGCAGCGTGGGGGTGGTGGCCTGCCTGTTCTTTCATTGTATCTTGGCATGGAGAAGCCTTCCTGGGCTAAGGGTTCAGGGTGCTAATGTTTCAGCTCTCCCTTGTACTTTACCTCAGCCAAGGGTGTCTCCAGTATCTCAGCAAGGTCCCTGATTCATGGAGCTCACCCAGGCTATTTGTGTGTCCCAGTTGCCATTTTTGATTGTCTCTATGTTTAGTTTTTCGAGGAACCTCCATATAGTTTTCCATAGTGACTGTACTAATTTTCATTCCTACCACAGTGTACAAAGATTCTGTTTTCTCCATATCCTGCCCAATACTTATTTTTCATCTTTTTTATAACAGCCATTCTGATACATGTGAGATGATATTTATTATGGTTTTAATTTGCATTTCCCTAATTATTAGAAGCATCAAACATTTTTCATATATCTGCTGGCCATGTTATATCTTCTTGAAAATGCCTGCCCAGGTCCCTTGTCCATTTTATTAATTAATTTTTTATTGGGATATATTTTTTGTACAGGGGGGATTTATTGTGACAATTCCAAATAGGCTTATATTATACATTGATTGGATCACCCCTACTGTCTCTCCCCCTCGATCATCTCCCTGTCCCACTTCAAGCAACTACAAGAGGTTTCCTTATTCTATTTCATATGAGTATATGAAGTCCATCAACCATAGTCCCTCACCTTAATCTCCTTCCTTATCTCCCCCTTCTCATAAGTACCCACACACACTGTACCTATTTTACAGTCCTGTCTTTTGCTATTAACATATAAGTCAATGTTCAAAGAGATTTCTCAATGTATCCCTGCTATGAGTATACTTTACTTTTGTCCCTTCAACCCCTTCCATTGCTCTCCCCTTACCCCTACTTTCCAACCTTTATTTTTCAACAGCTTTCAGTACATATCCTTATATCCTCTACCTTTTCAGATGTTAATATTATGATATTGTTGAGCTCTATCATTTCCTTTTCCTTTCACTCCTTCCCTGAATTCCATAGTGTCCTTCTACTATTACAAACATGTTCTACGTATACATTTGTATATGATCATGTTTGTTTTTGTGTATATGTTTATATTTTGGATCTATCTTCCATATATGAGAGAAAACATGCTTCTTGCCCATTTTTTAGTTAGGTTGTTTTCTTGCTATTGAGTTGTTTGAGATAGGATCCATCTTATCTCTGCCTTCTGAGTAGCTAGGAATACAGGCATGAGCCACCATTCTTTGATTTCTTTTCAACTGTATTAAAAATCAGTAGTATTAAAATACTACTGATTTTTGTGTGTCAATGTTGTATTCTGTAACCTTACTGTATTCATTTCTTAGTTCAAGAGTTTTTTAGGTGTCTTTAGGAGTTTTAAATATATGACTATTTATCAGTAAACAGTGACAATTCTACTTCTTCCCTTCCTATGTGGATACCTTTTCTTTCTCCTACCTAACTGGTGCAAGGACTTCTTATACTGTGTTTAATAAAAGTGGCAATGATCTGTTATTCCAGATCGTTCAATTTTTCCCTGTTATGCGTAATGTAAACTGTGGGCTTATGCTGTATGGCATTTATTATGTAGTAATTCCTTATATAACAAATTTGATGAGAGTTTTTAGAATGCAAGAATGCTACATTTTATCAGATGTTTTTTCTATATATAGTGAGATGATTATATGGTTTATTTCTTTTTTAAAGTGGTATATCAAGATTATTGGTTTGTACACATTGAAACATTTTACTTCTCAGGGGGGTAAATTAAACTTGATCATGATGAATGTTCATTTTAATGTATTATTGAATTCAGAATACCTGCTGGTTGATTGTTCCTTTTTGTTCATCAAGAATATTGCACTGTAAATACATTTTCTTCTAATGTCCTTGTCTGGCTTTGGTATCAGGTTAATTCTAGCCTCCTAAGAAAGAGTTTATAAGAATTTCCTCTTTGATTTTTGGAAAATTTTGAAAAGCTTTGGGGTTAGTTTTCTTCCTTGCAGACCTGGTTCATCACTAACATTTATAAAACCAGATCAGAAAGAACCAGGTTTAACTATACATGCATGGTCTTAAAATGGTGTTAGCCTACTCTGATTACTGCAAAATCAGAACACAGAGAATATTTGCAGCCTATGCTTATCTTTGATAGAAGATATTTTATTATTGACTCAAAATTTCCTTACTCATTATTGATTTGTTTTCAGATAAAGTTTTGTGAATCTTGTTTATCTTTTAAAAATCAAATACTTCATTTTGCTGATTTTTGTAGTTTTCCAGTCTATTTCATTCATTTCTGCTCCAATATTTAATATTTCTTTCCTTATGCTAACTTTGGGCTTAATTTAAGCCTTTATATTTTCTAAAATGCATGATGACAGCCATCTCCCTATATAGGTGGGTCCTTGGTCTGAGTTTGAATGTGGAAACTAATGGTCTAAGGACTCAAGCCAAGTTGAATTTCTCACCATGTTTCTGAAAGCAACCAGCTTAGCTTTTTAGGCCTGTGATATAGTTGGATGGTATCTGATTAGATGCCAAAGCTGACAGGAAAACAAGAGGTACCACCAACATGTGCTGGTTGCTGTGAGTTCCATATCATTTCTTTGTTGCTATGAGACCCAAGGTGATTTAGCTATGCCATGATTCCCAGTGTTCTCTGTGAAGTGAGATGGAATCAGTCTTCCTGAGAAGCGTCAGGGAATGCTAAAGAAGTGAGTGAACACTTCAAGTTCTTTTTTCCCTGTAGAAACTATGGGCCCAGAGAATTCCTTTCTGTGTGGTATCATGTTGACTTATGGAAAGGACTAGGGTAGCATGTCCACAGTGAGACTATTATTGTAGTCTTCCAAATTCAGTTTGCATTCATTTTTTGTGGACCACTTGAGTGTCAGGCTTGTTTTGGGAATTTCATAAAAATGTTTCAGTTTATGGGTAGTTGGCAGGAGCATGTTGTAAAACCTAAGATTTCCTATTTTACCATCTTGCTCTATTTTAAGTTTATTCTAAATTAAAATATGCTCAAAACCAAAATATCTCCTATTATAAAGAGCAGACCAGTTCCTGAAACTAAAGTAAAAATACAAAATAATAATTGATTCATTGACTAACTTGGTAATAGCTTCTAGTTTCTCTGTCTACAGTCCACCAAGGGTCAGAAATCATGCCAATGTGCAGTAGAAAAGCAATCAATAGGCAACCAGTCCAAAGTTTTCCTGCCAGGATGTCATGAGGCAGATCCTTATCTACCCAGCTTCTTAGGAAACCTCAAGCCCACTCAGATCAAACTATCCACAGATCCCCCAAAAGGGCTTCATCATCACCCTTCAATACACAAAATTCAAAGTCTCTACCTCCTAGGGCTGTATCTCTGCCCATGCTAACTAACAAAGGAGCTAGCCAGTTATTGTCAAATTTTAGAACATGAAGTAAAAATAAAAAATTTGATCAGCCATTACAAAATCTACAAGCCAGCCCTAAGAAAGATACATTGACTACCAAGAAAGGGCTGATCCACTATTCATGTGGTCTAAGAAGACCAAACACCCCACTGAGGGCAAATAAAACTCTGAAACAGCCAAAAATTAGTCAACAAACTATTTCCATGAAGCAGTTGAAACAGGCTTTAGCAGCACTAAAACCATCTTAATCTATGAAAATAAGTAAAAAATTTTAAGAAAATGCAGCCTATACCTGATAAGAAACAGTTAAAACAACTTACAATTAGAGCAACTACTAAAATATCTTTACCCAAGAAGAAATCTCTAGAGACTTTGAGAAAAGCCTTGTCTACATCATCCAAAAAGCAGCCAACTAAGTCCAAAAAGAAAGGACTAAAGCAACAGAAATGGCCTACCACAGGTATAAAAACATATCTTGCAAAGACTAAATCTATAGAAACACCTAAAAAAAAAGACAGACCACATCTCTAATAGCATATAATAATCAAGACCAAAAAGAAACTATCTAAATCTTATAAGAAGGATAAAAATCAGCTTAAATCCGTTCAAGGAATAAAAAGACCATTTCTTTTTGCAGACAAAATTGTAAAGCAATCTAAAAAAAGGAAATCACTGGCCAAAAAATGGTTAAATTCATCTAAAACAGAAGGATCAAAATTTGTTCAAGCTGCACAGTAAAAGTATTCACCAAAGAAAAGAAAACCTTTCCAGGAAGTCACAAAACCATTACTGTCACATTCTTATGTCTCTGATACATCTAAATCTCCTTCATGCCTACTTGCCAAATATCAATTTCATCAAAAAAATTAAACTTCCTGTTCACAACCAAATGAACCATATAAGTACCCATCAAAGGTTCATCATGTAAGCCTACTTCCATCAAGACCATGTTCAAATGCCCCACATGTCTATTCTCATGACCATTATCATCACCGATCTCATTCATAAACTACCCAGCCAAATGACTGAAATATTTCAACCAAGACAATCACTGCTGTACCTAAAACTACTGTCACTAGCACTATATCCAATAGCAAAACATCTATGTCAGTTGCCTCAACTAGTGCCAATATCGCTACCAGAACACCTGAAACTCTATCCTCAATGTCTCCCACCACCACCTTAATGCCATCAGCCACTAACTCAGAAACAGTTACCACATCCACAGAGACTGCCTCGACCACAACCACCTAAGCATCTGTGCCAGCCTCAGCAGCACCTGTAGCGGGATCCACATACCAAGGGGCTGCTTCTTCCAGCACCAAAACCACAGAGGCCAGCTCCACAGCCCTCTCAGCCTCTGCCTCCACTACTGCATCTGATTTTACCACAGAAGACTTAGAAGTTGAAGCCAAACATAGCAGATGACACCACCCTCCCAGCCTTAGATGATTCTACTACCCCAGCTGCCTCTACAACTTTAATAGACATAAATATCACATACCCTACCACTGCCACAACCTCCATATTCATTGGAACCACCACTACCCTAGGGACTGGTGCCACCATCAGTAGTGCTACCTTACTGTCATCCAGTTCAGTCAGACTTCTTGCTTCTACTTCACAGAAATGCCTGGAGTTTCTACTTCTGCTTCCTCAGGTTCTGTGTCAGGTGTCACAACAGTTGCACTAAGTTCCACAACTACTAGTGAACCTGGCACTACAACCACAACTGCATCAAGAGCTACCAGCATACCAGTGGATGCAGCTATCATTCAAATGGCAGATGGCACAAGAACTGAAGCTACTACTCCAGGAGATGAAGAACCTAAGTCAGCAGGTGACACAGCTCCTGAAGCTTCCACCATAACACCACTTGCTGAGGTCACAACAGGTATGACTGAAACAGACTTCACATCCACTGTTAATATCATAATTGCTGGATCCTCAACCACAACACCTATGGAAACAATTGCCATGATTTCAGGAACAAATACAACTACCAGTAGTGTGGCTATAACCCCAATCATAAGTGATAAAACTGCTGCTTCCAGCACAGTTGTAGCAGGCACTGCTAAAATACTGACCAAGGTGCACCACATTGGCCTCTGTGACTTCTTCTACTGCCCATCCACTCTGGGTGAAAACACCACCCAAGCTTCTGAAACTACAACTCCAGCAGGGGAGGCTCCTACTGAAACAACAGATAACACAATCACTGAAGTTTCCACAACTCCAGCAAGAGATGCCACAAATTCACCCACTGATACAACAACTACTTCAGCGGACTCCACAACCTTAGATGCAGGCACCACATCTATGGCTACAGCTACGGCTACAGTTGCTTTGGTTACAACCACAATTCCTATAGCAGCCACCAATGCCAACAGCTACAGCCTCCACTAGCAGTGAGAACACACTATTAGCCTCAGGTGCCATAACTACAGCCAGTACCAGTGTACTGGTTACAGCCACCACAATCCCAGTTACTCCTGCCTCCACTGCTGAACCTGGTTCTTCAACTGCTGAAACCACAACTCTAATGGAAGAGACTGGGAACATGACTGCAGTCACAACAAACACAATCTCAGCTGGAGCCATCTCTGCCACTTTTGGCAGCACACTACCACCACTTGCTATTACAAGGACAGCCAATAATCCTACAACTGGCATTCATACTACTTTTTCATAGTGAAGGCAATGCAAAGGTTCATCTCAAGCATCTCAGTAAACAGATAAATTAATGCATGAAAAGGAATCAGATGAAACAATTCAGTAGTGTTCTACATTTGCCCAAACACCTTGAATAAAAGTCATTTACTCCAAATCTGACTAAATTTTGATATTGCAATTCTATGTCAGAGGGCAGGTACTCTATAATTTCACATATAAGAATACAGAAACATAGGATGTGCTCAAATTCAGAACACAATGCATTTATTGACAGACCTGGAGTAGTTGCTATCTGCTGCTAAGGTTTACACTAAAGATGAAAAAAATCGTCCTTGTGCTTTCCATCTGTCTGATTGTGGCAGCCAAGATTGAGCAGAGGAACACAAAGATGGAAAAAAAATATTGAGAGCACATGTGGTAGAAAACCAAGACTAGAATTCAACAAGCTTAATACTTACTCCAATTCTCAGAAAACTCAGAATTCTAGAAGGGTGATGCCAGAAGATAGTTTAATAGGTACGTGAATCATAATCACTTGGCTTCTTTTTCAAAATGATTACTTAGGCCCTACCACTCCTAGGAAACTATATTTTTATAAAGATCTCTTGGGGGGCGTGCAAGTGGGTGGTGATTGAGGAAGTAAAAAAGTGTGAAAACACCAGCCCAAAAGTCACTTCAGTTAGAGGATTGGTCAAAGAAAAGCTCAAATGCAAGAATGAGTGAGTCACAGTCAAGAAATTATAAGCAGTTGTTCTTGACAACAACAGCAACAGTTAAACTTCAGTTAAGTTCAGATGGAAATGAGGACAAAATTTTATTATTAATATCTATGGAGAAGGAAATAGAATTTAAAAACTTCTGTATGATCAAAATACAATATAATGAAGAGGTAATTATAAAACCACAATCTAAAATTCTAAGATAGTGCTACTAATATAGTTTAGTGTTAGGGCACTTGCCTAGCAAGCACAAGACCTTGGGTTCAACCCCAGCATTACAAAAAAAGCAAAAAAAGAAACCTCTTAAGATTAAAGGAGCAGAGCCAGGACTATTTCAGAGAAAGTATTACCAAAACACGTTTTTAAATTTTTTAAGTTTTTGTTGCTGTCGTTGAAAAGTAGATGAAAGTATTCAAGATAATAGTAACGATGGACAAGCCTTCAATATAGCTAACTATATATGCTTCCTCTAAACATAAAATATGTAACTAAATACTGCAAAGGAGAATAAAGGACTGTCAGGAAAGTTAAGGGTACTAGGGCCTACATAGAAAGAGTTATATAAAAAATAGCAATTTTGAAACACCTAGATATTTGTAGGACTATGAATTAATTTTATTATATCTCTTCCACATTTTTCTAGGTCTTAATATTTCTCAATATTAAACTTCATCTTAACTTTTGCCAATATGGCCTCAAGAATGTACCTATCATCCCTCTTCAGAATGAAACCATTCTAGAAATTGTCCTTTTGCTCTCCCACTTTTCAAAATACATTCATATTCACTTCCTCAGATTTTTGTTCAATAAATCATTTAAAAACATATTTGTTCCATATATGTATTTTATCAGTCTCATGCACAACTGGAAATAATTAAACATTCATAATGGGCTGGGGATATAGTTTAGTGGTACAGTACTTGCCTAACATGTGCAAGATCTTAGGTTTGACCTCATCATAGGAAAATAAAACATAATATTTACAATTTTTATGTGTTTCTACCTTTTTTCATTTATTTATTTATTCAAATAACCTGTTATTTGACTTTTTGAGACAGAGTCTTGCTATGTTGCCCAGGCTAGCCTCAAATTTATGGGTTTTTTTATATATATACTTTATTTTTATGGTTGTTGTACTGGGGGTACATTGTGACATTTATCAAATTTCTTACAATTTATCATAATTAAATGCACCCCCTCCATCATTCTCCTTTATCCCCCTTCATCCATTCCTGGAATAGTTTCAGCAGGTCACATTTTTCCATTTACATACATGTGCACATGGATTCACTCTCCAATCAATCTCCAACCCCCTTTCCTTCTATCCTCCCCCCTCCCACTGGAACCTACTCCCCAGACAGAACCTGTTTTGCCTTCCTATTCTGTTTTTATTTTTTTTAATGGAATTTTGTTTGTTTAATATGGCTTTACAGGGTATTTCATTGTGACTTTTCCATGTACATATGTATTATAACCTGAATTAGATGGAGAAAAGACAGCCTCCTCAATAAATGTTGCTGGGAAAACTGGACATTTGCATGACAAAAACTGAAACTAGATCCAAGTCTGTCTTTCATCCTGTGCAAGCATCAACTCAAAGTGGATTAAGGACCCTAATATAAAACCTGAAACTTTGAAGCTACTGCAGGAAAGAGCAGGAAATACACTAGAATTAATAGGCATAAGCAATAACTTTTTAAATCGAACTCAAAAGCTTCAGTAACTACGAGCAATGATAGACAAATGGGACTATATGACATTAAAAAGCTTCTGCACAACAAAAGAAATGGTCATCAGATTGGAGATACAGCCCACAGAATGGGAGAAAAATTCTGCCAGTTACACATCTGACAAAGGATTAAAAACCAGAATATTTTTGAGGGAATTTTTTTTTGAAGGAACTCATAAAAACAACCATTGAGTGTCCAGCGTCTCTGTGGCTCAACCTCCTTGGGGAGTCCCCCCAGCCACAACTAGTAAGACTGAAACTCCCAGCTGGTCTTCCTTCTCCTTTTCATCATGAGTGGCTGGCCCCACTGCCCCCAAGAGTGGTGGGCTTCCTTTTTAAAGATATTTGGGAACAATCACTCCCCTCTGACTTTCCCATCTGCTTTCCCAGCAGCAGGTCTCCTGCTCCTTTTGCAGCCCTTTGATTAGTTTGCATCCTTCCTCCTTTCAGATTTTGGATTCTGTGCTTTCATTAGGCACATTACCTCCTACATCCCCATTGTCTCACCCCTGAGCAGGAAGGACATTCAGGAGAGGGAAATGATGGGCAAGAAAAGCATACCCTCATTGTGTTTGGGTGGTTTCTTCAGTACGTAGAGGGCACCATCAGACTCTGGTTTCCACCTAATGCTTGCCCCTTCTTCTGGGCTGTGAGCCTACTCTGAGACCTCCTGGGATCCAGGGAGGATCCTCCTTTGGGCCTGTTGGCTTTGGGAGGCATCCTGAGCCCTTTTACCCAGTCAGAGCATTTTGAATTGGCCTCCTTTGACAATTGGACAATGCAAAAGTATCAGGGATATAAGAGGAGGAAAGGAAAGCAGGAACCCAGGCAGGACCACACCAGGAATGGTGACCCAAATCTGGACAGGTCCCAGAGAGATCCTGCCTCTTGGTTGCAGAGACAGGGTGATGTCAGAGGGGAAGACATTCTGATATAAGAGGTCAGGACATAGTTAGAGACATCTGATTGAGGGCCTTGACTCATGAGTCCCTTTCTCTTGTCCACAGATGGGCATGAACTCTTCCAAAATCCCTCAGGGAATCTCCCTTCACCTGCCTGTTGAAACACTGGAGGGACTTAGATCCTCAGAGTTTAAAGAAAAAGGCCCTAATATTTCTATTTTATTAAAATAAAATAGCCAAAGAATCCACTGGGGAATGATGAAACCTGGCCCAAGCATGACAGTATTAACTATAATACCATTCTCCAATTGGACGTATTCTGTAGAAAACAGGGAAAATAAATTGAGGTTCCCTTTGCCCATTTCTCCCTTTGCTTGAGAGACCATACTAAATGGTTGGAAGAATGTAAGCTAGATACACACAGTCTTGCCATGGTTTCTGTAGGGTACCACTGAAAACTCCAAGAGAGTTGGATCCCTCCCCTCCCCAGCCTAACTTAAAACAGGATGACCCTCCCCCCTTTTGAACCCTCTGTCAGCCTCATCCACCCAGACGGGGTATCTATCCCAATCTAAGTGACATAAGAAGAACCCCAAGTCCCACCCCTCTTGTCCCCCATACCCAGAAGAGGGAGGTGCCTCAAAGAAGAAGAATCCAAGGTTCCATTCAGGAATGTTCCCCCATACAGGTGGTGCCAGGAGGAGAGTTCAGTCCTGAGTTTGTCCATACCCCCTTTTCCCAAAGTGAACTCAAGGAAATTAAGCTGGACCTGGGAAGCTACACTGATAACCCAAATTAGTATGTCCAGACCTTCCAACAATTAACCCAGTTGTATGATATGGCATGGAAGGATATCATGTTATTATTAGAATAGACTCTCACCTTCCTGGAAAAACAGAGTTTTGGAACAGGTGGTAATGGCTGGGAACAATTATTACCTTTCCTTTGTTCACACTCAGAGGCAGTGATGGCCGGTTCCCAGATAGGACCAGGTGGTCCCATTGAAGGACCTCAAATAGGACTATGATGATGAATGTGATAAATGGGAAAGAAACCACTTCATATATCATATTTTGTAAGGGTTACAGAGAGCTAAGGTAAAGGCACTCAATTACTCCCAGCTGGCTGCTGTCCACCAGAGGGATTCTGAGCCCTAGTAGTATTCCTTCAATGGTTAAAGGACACTCTCCAGAAGCAATCTAATATAGAGCCAGGAACACAGGAGATAGAGATTATCCTAAAAGATAAATTCTTGATATGGTCAGCCCTGGATATTCTTAGAAAACTCCAAAACCTGGTGGCTGAGTGATGCAAGTCATTGGATCAGTTGGTGCACGCATCTACGACTGTATTCTATAACAGGAACCTGGAGAAGGAGAGGAGAAAAGATAAACACCAGGAGGCATGACCATGCGAGCGACTCCTTCAGGAGCAGGCCCTAACCCAAGGACATGATTCCTGTGCAGGCAAAGGCCATTTTAGAGGGAAGTGTTCCCAAAGGCCACCTACAGAACCCTGCCCCATCTACAAGGGGAACTACTGGAAGGCTTGATGCCCCTCACACCAAATGGGATCAGGTTCACTGCCTTCCAGGGAATAATGATAGGTCCCGGGGACTCCTGTTAAGGCTCCTGTAACTGTGGTTAAAATAGAGAAGCTCCAGGTCGTGCTCATGGTTGAACAGTGAAAGATCAGCATCCTACTGGACATAGGAGCCAGATTTCTGGTTATAGCCTTCTGCCCCAGACCCAGGTTCCAAAATAAAGTAACCATTAAGGGCATATTAGGACAGCCTCTTGAGTGAGTGCAATTTTTATTCAACCTCTTGTTTATTTAGGGGGAGAGCTCTACTTCTGTTACTTCTTTTTGATAGTTCCCAAGACACCCACCCCACTTTTGGGGGGAGATCTATTATCTCACTTAAGGGTCCAGTTTCTTTTGCCTCTTGGAGAATATTATTGCCTTCCCTTAATAGAATCTCAGGTGGATCCAGCCATAGGGACTGATGATCAGACAGTGGGGAGAGCCTGGATGGCCATTCCACCCAATTTCCTCACCAAAAATAGTACATACTGAGACTGAAGGTCAGAGAGGACCTGATTCCCATTATCAAGGGACTTAAAGAACAGGGGCTCCTGATTGAATGCTCTAGCCCCTGTAACACTCCTACCTTTGGGGCAGGAAGAGGCCCAACAAGTGGAGGCTCTATTTTGGCATCTCCTCTCCATTTAACCCTTGAGGAGCAAGCTCTGACCCCTCTAGTAAGTGATGTGGACCTGTTTCCTTCTCTTCTCCTTGCCTCTGATGGGCAGGGAAACCTAGTTCTGGGACTCAAATTCTTCCCCTAACCTCACTCAAGCCCTTGCATTCCCAAATTCCCCATTCTCAGACTGCTGGGTTTGGTTCAAGAAGCCAACCACAGCCCTCCTACCCACATGGCTTCATCTTAATTTTACCCACCAGGATCCCTGATTATGCTTTAGGGATCCCAGAGCCCCTTATTCTCTGGTTGCCCTAACAGGGGTGCCCTGCATAACTCCACCTCTGAAGGCTACTGGATGGGACTACTACATCTGGTATACCAAGATCTTAACATTTTCAAATAATTCTTATGATCCTAACTGTCCCCTCCCTGAGGGGACCTAGACATTTTCAGAAAACAGGACTTGGTTCTTCTGCTCTACTGGGAGCACAGGGACTTGTCTCTTTAACAACAGCTTGGTCATTAACATTACTAGCTGCCAGGATGGTAGTGCCTCCAAATCCACTGGTCCCCAACCCTCTTGGGTTTTCTCCTCGCACGCCATCTTCCCCTGGTCCTAGAACACAACCTCTATCTTCAATGCTGGACCAAGGAGCATAAACTGCACCCTAACTATTATCTCTACTTGTAGCCTCAATCATACTGAGGCAGCTTTAAAACAGCATCAAGGATGGTTTCCAGATTGGAATAGGAACAACTGTGCCAAAGCTTGTCTAGAAAGTAATTTACATGCTAGTTTTTCAGCCTTTCCAGGACAAATTCCAACCTCACCAAGCCCTACAAATGGTTCCTGTCGATCTCAAGTTCTCTGTCTTGAAAATAGATTCCATTCATGGGACACTCTCTAAACTGTACTGAGGTCTGGGGCCTCCAGTGCTTAAGTCCTAGTGACACTCAAGGTTTATTGGCCATCACTCAAGTGGTCCTGAATCCAAACTATGTAACTTTCTGGAATAATTCCAAGATCCAGTCCATGGAGTTTGTCAGTCATTGAGCTACCCAATAGCCATAGAGAAAAGAGGGAACCTATCACCTTGATCATGGTTGGGATAGTGGTCTTCAGAGCAGTGTTGGCTGGTACTTCCTATGAAGTAATCAATAACTATCTTACCTCCAAAAACTTAATCAAAATGGAGTTCGTAGCAGAGGATACAGGACTGACCTTTAAGGACCTCCAGAAATCCCTCAATTCTCTAACAGAAATCATCTTTGACCATCATTTGGCCCTTGACTTCCTCCTGGCTGAACAGGGATGGCTATGTGCTGTTGCTAACACCTCCTGCTGCAGGGATGACAGGAAAGGGCAGACAAAATACTTTGACAAGCAAAATGGCTTAAGGAACAGTCCCAGGTATGGAATCAGATCAAGACATGGTTGCCATGTGTTACCTGGTTTCTCCCTTTTCTGGGGTCGTTATTAGCCTTTCTCCTGTTCCTCATTTTTGGACCCTGCATCTTCAATCTTTAAGTAAAATTTGTGTCTTCTTATTTAGAGTCAAACTCCAAATGATCATGGAAATGAAATCATCATGGCCTCAAGTCTACTGCAGTCTCCTGGACTGGCCAGCACCCCCCTTCAAGGATGTGCCCTGACTGCACCCCTACAGCAACCCTGATCTGCAGGAAGAAGCAAGAGTGGTCATCACTCCTCTACCCTAATGACCATTAGGACACCATCTGAGAGAGGGGAATGAAGGACAGGTAGTGGGGCACAGGCAGACAGGGCAAGATAGTGAAGGCAGAGGTGGCAAGAAATTTTTGTCTCCTTCCCGCTTCTCTTTTCCAATTTCTGGTGGGACTCATTGAGCCTGTATAAGAGACTTCCATGCTCCTGAACAGCTCATGCAGGACCTGCACAGTGGACTCCTATTGCCATGGTCCAAGGCAGAAGAGCCAATCAAGTTGACATCATGTATAGGATGGGGGTGGGGGATGACATAGCCTGATGAAAACTCTGGGCCAAGAGTACGAGTCAAAGTGGAGCTTATCCCAGCAAGGGACACCCCAACTACTTCCCTAGAAGGGAGGGAGCATCCCAGGGATTAAAAAATGAAACACAAGGATGTCTCCATGGACTACCTGTTTCCAGGTCCACTTCTCAATCTGAGAAGTCTATAATTTTGCTTTCAATAAACTTTACTCCTCTCCCCACTTTCTTGCTTTCTAATTCCTTTTTTTCTTTTCACCTTTTATTTTATAGTTTTTACATTTACTTACATGTGTATACATTGTTTGTGCCACGTCCTCCCTCAACACCACCCCCCCACTACCAGGCAGAACCTGTTCTGCCCTCTTAACCCATACCCCTAGACAGTAACAAAATATTTTGCTCAAGATCAAAAAGCTAAGAAGTAGGTGGTTCTAGCATTTGTAAAACTGAAATTGAATTAATGTGAAATAGGTAGAGTTAATAAAATTAATTTAAATGCAGGTAACATTTTAGTCATGAAAAAGTTGTCTAAGAACATGTGAAGAAGTTGGAAAGAAGCCTCTGAAAGAATGAGAATATAAACTAAGGTATTTTTAATATGTAAGCCATGAAAAGCTGGTACAGAAAATTATGCTGGATACTGGATATGTCCATCTTACCAAACATCTGAAAAATATTTCAAAAAAAGAATAGCATCAGAAAATTTTTACCTAGAATTTCCATTTTCTATAGAACTAGAGGTTATCATCTTGAATGACAATAAGCCAAAACTCAAAAGCCAAATATCACATGTTTTCACTCATGTGGAATCTAGGTCTCAAATGATAAAAAAAAAATAACAGTAACAATGGGATTTGAATGCAAAAGGGACACTGTATGCAAGGAATGTGGTTTAATGGGAGTGCAAGAGGTGCTTAAACTGTTTTGCTGAAAAGTACTGACTCCTTATTTGGGACCACAAATTAACTAAAAACAGAAGAAAAGCTTGGCATCTCTTTCACCATTTTGTACATGTTGTCCTTTGCTCTGAGCACCTTGGAATCAAGGAAGTATAGGAATGATTGATAACATCTTCATGACAAGGGACTAAAACCTCCCCTAAGGAACAGCAGAACCTTGCAAGACTGACCAGCCCTCTAAATGATGACAATTACCTATAATGATGAAGCTACACCTTGGAGCAGGATCTTGGGAAACAGACTGCTTCCCTTAAATGACAATAACAACTTCTCTGGAACCCTCAAAGAACCAGGTCTGAGATAATGGTCACCAGGCCCCACTAGTCCAGTGGAACACACCTATGACTTTTTTTGTCCCCTGCCCTAATTCTTTGTCTATGTAAAGATAAGCTGGTATCATCTGCACTCTAAAGATAGCTGAAGGTGAGCTGAGTATTTACTTTGCCTCTTCCCATAGTGAGTCCCAGGTTCTGTAATAAATCCTTTCTCTGCCCTTCTTTTTTTTTTTTTAATTTTTTTTCTTTTGGTGAGTCTGGGGTTTGAACTCAGACCTTCATTCTTTCCAAGCAAGCACGTCTGCATAGCAAAGTAAATTATAACCAGATGGGAGAGACAGCCTTCAAAATGGGAGAAAATCTTTACCAGCTATACATCTGACAAGGGATTAATAACCAGAACATACAGGGAACTCATAAAACTAACCTCTCAAAGAATCAACCACACAATGACTAAATGGGCAAATGAACTAAAGAGACAATTCTCAAAAGAAGTACAAATGGCCAATAAGTACATGAAGAAATGCTCAACATCCCTGGCCATAAACAAAATGCAAATAAAAACAACACTGAGATTTTACTTCACTCTAATCAGAAGAGCTATCATCAAAAACACAAAAATTAAATGCTGACAAGGAAGCAGAGGCAAAGGAGCCTTTATTTACTCCACTGTTGGTGGAAGTGTAAATTAGTGCAATTACTATGGAAAGCAGTATGGTAGTTCCCCAAAAACTAAAAACAGAACTACTGTATGATCCAGAGATACCACTCCCAGGCATATATCCAAAGGAATGTAAGTCAGGACACGACAGAGACACTTGCACACTCATATCTATTATAAAATTATTCACAATAGCCATCCTGTGGATGTAGCCCACATGTCCTACAATTGCTAAATGAACAAAATGTATTATATATGCAGCCATAGAGAAAAATGAAATGATGTTGTTTGCAGGTAAATGGATGCAACTAGAGATCATTATGTTAAATTAAGTATTCCAGGTTCAGGACAAAGGTTGCATGTTTTCCCTCATATGTGGACACTAAACCCAAAAGATAAATGTAGACATAAATATGTGCATAGTCATATACACACGTGTATACATATGGAACATGTTTGTAATAATGGGATTGTATGAGGGGATGAGGGGGGAGGAAAGAGAGGAAAAAAGAATGATAGAGAATGAATAACATCAAAATACATTTCATCTGTATATGAAGATGGGATATTGAATAACAGGGAGTAAGAAGGATAGAGAAAGAGAGAGTGATAGAGAGGTTAATCTGATTAAAGTACAATATAGGCATGTGGGAAATACCATGGCAAAACCCCTTTGAACAATGAATATATATTTATTAAAAATTAAGGACAGGAATGTAAACAAGGTCCTGTTCAAGAATGGGTACCAGTGGGAGGGGGAGGATAAATGGAGATGGCAAAGGAAGGTGAATATTGTCTATGTACTTTATATACATGTATGAAAATAGAACAATGAAACTGGTTGAAATTGTTTTAAGAAAAGGAGATGAGGGAGAATGATGGAGGGAGTGAATTTAGTGAAGGTATATTGTAAGCATGTATGGAAATGTCATGATGAAATCCCTACAACTATATAACTAATATATGCTAATAAAATGTTTTTATTAAAAAGGTGTGATCAACTGTATCAAATGCACTGATAAATAATAAGATCATTTGGACAGTTTGGTTCTGCAACATGAAGGCTTACACAATTCAAAGAAGTAAACAACTAGAGCAGTTTAGATAGAGTGGTAGAGGAAAAAGTCTTTTGAGGTAGGCTGAAAAGAGTAAGGAGGAACTGAAGACAATTTTTTGAGTGATTTTATTATAAAAACAGAAAAACATGGGACAGTAACTAGAGGGGAAAATGAAGTTAACAGAAATGAAGCTCATTTTTATGTTTTGCTTTCAGGTTTATGAGAAGTATACCTGTGTGTTGATAATAAGCCAATAAACAGTATTAATCATGCAGAAGAATTAGGGTTACTGGAAAAAAAGGCTCTGAATATGCAAAGGAGTAGTCTAAAGGGGAGGAATTATTTTTAGGCCAAAATTTGGAGAATTCTTATGTAGTAATTAGAAGCAAGAAATAAAGTATACATTCTAATTATATAGAGACATGGAAATATGTTGGCAGAGCTTGTGAGTATTCTCTCTTGGTTTTGTCTATTTATTTTTTCATAAAATAAAAGACCAGGTCACCAGCTGACAGGGAGGATGAGCAAGAGGTCTTGGAAACTTGAATGGAGATAAGCTATTATAAGAACACCAAGAAATTGAGTAAGTTAAAGAACTTTATTATAATTACCAGTCAGCAATAACAGGCACATTGAAATTATGACCAAGTATGATTTTCTCTGAATGCAGAAGCACAGAGGATGGAGAGTTACATTTAGTCTACATTGATGTTTTCTCAAACAAGTACAATAAAGCAAAAGCAATGTAAGCTGGGTAAAGAAGAAAGTAAAGACACACAGAGTAAGGAAGAAAGAAAAGTTAGTAGAATGGATGGATATTAGGTCCTTGTAAGATTAAAAACTTAGTACAAAATCAGTAAAAATAAATAATTTTTTAAATTATTAGCATTGGGGCAGAAAAGGGATCTCTGCTAGTCTTATTCTTGACTGCAGAATCAGACATTCCCTCCTCTTTACTCAATCAGTCCTAAAAATTCCTATTTCTGTGCAATTGTTCGTGATTTTTATTATACTCAGCTAGTTCTGCCTAACCTAACTTCAGCTCTCTAAACTTACTCAAATTTCAAAGCCAAGAATATTCCCAATTATTATCATTATTTCCCCTCTTTTGGAAGCCAAAAAAATATAGTCTTTTGATTATGTAATTTGTTGGTCATGTTTTGTTTAGCTTGTTCCCAGTCATGTTACTCAGGTCCTGGAGCTAAACCTTAAAGTTAGTAGGCACTCAATTGATACTTGAATGAATAAGTGAATGTGGTGATCATGTGCACTCCTTTGCTCCTAGAATAAATTGTAAATGCTTTGAGGATGAATGTTGTATCTTCTAATTCTCTATTTCCACAAGTGCCTTTGACAGAGACTCAATTAATATTGTTGAATTTATAGGCATTCTTACCCATTAGCTAGATGATACTGATAAGCTTAGAAATTTAATAAAAGAAAACAAACATTCCATGAAAATCAATTAGGGTTACGCCTGTGAACTTGTAAGAATTACAGCTAGATAGAGACACTATAACCTGTTTCCTAATTTATAGCTCCTCCTGCAACATGATTACTTTAGTATATGAAAATGTACTGGCTTTAGACTACATGAGCATTAAAGACAATTTCTGGAAATAGTGAGTATACCATAAACTGAAAAGCCTGTGAAAAAATAAATGAACTATTCACCTCAATGAAAGGAAACAATGATTTAAAACTTCTTGGATTTTTTTTTTAAAGAATTTCAAGATGAAGTTTCTTAACACACAAAGATTTTATTGTGCCAGATTCAACTTTGAAAATCATAAAGCAGAAATCTTAGCTATCTTAGCTCTTGTAAAGATGAACCAGTACCATCAAGGGATTCTGCATCTGAGGGTGGCAGCTTACTTAAAACAAAAAGACCTACACATATCATCTCTTATTGAATGAGTTTTCCATCCTTAAGTATATTGTACTGCATTAGCTTTCCAAACAATTACTTCAATTCCCTTGAAGAGCAATATTTAATGTCATAGGAAAGGTATTTCCAAGCTCGTAAAGTGATAACATTATAATTGTTCAACTCATGACATACTGCTTTTGATCTAAAGGTAATTATTATGTACACAGACGCTTTGTACATCAATACTCTGAAAGAACACTTTAGGGATAGTGTTGGACATAACTGTGGAGATTTGATATTTGTTCCAATGTGTAATAAAAGAATGTCAGCTACAGAAAAGTATTAAGATAAGACAGGGGATGGGAAAAATTGAGGAAGCCTGAAAAAAAATTAATGACAAGAAGTTTTACTTTATTTGTCTTTATATCTAGTAAGTCCCATGCTTCAAAATTATTGAATCTTAGGTTAAATTATGTGAAAGAAATAATGGGTTTTAAAAAGTTGTAATTACCAGTAAGTAAATTTGGGGGTACTTGGGGGTGGGAAGGAATAGCAAGCCAAATGAACTTCAGACTGAGCCTCTATATTGTTTAATAAAAGTGTCATTGCGCTGTGCCTTAACTAAAAACAGCTGAAAGTCAATAATAAGTTCAAATTTTTATGGGTTTTGGAGTATATACTAATGAATATCTCCAACAAGTGACACATTAGAGGTGATGTATTTTGGTTAATTTCATGTAAATAGATAATTAGCTACAGAAACTGGGAATAATAGCTGTATCGACCAGTATCAAGTTTACTGATGGAAGAGAATGCCTTCAGAGATGGGCAGAGTGTTTATATAAACCTTGTAGGAAAAAAATATATTGTTATAGGTCATGGGATTTTTTTTTAAATTTCTTCTCCTATACTATAAACATATTTTTCAGATACTCAACAAAACATCATTGTGCCTTGCATAAACTAGTAAATGACAATACAAGATAAAATGCTACTGAAAAAGAAGGGAATTTTTTAAAGGAAAATAGCACTAGAAGCCAGAGAGTTAATTTTTTAAAGCTTCATATTTAAAATATGAGCCTTGCCTCTTACAATTTGAAGATAAGCTAATAGGTTCGCTCTGTGCCTGAAAGATGCATGCCCAAAAGACAATACACATTCCTCCTTTCTTTTGTTTTGGGATTAACCCAGAAACGATTCCTTAAACGTGAAGCTTTTTTCTCTTACTCACTATCATAAAAGTGGAAGATCAAGGACCCCGTGTTTCTGAGTTATATTTAGGATTTCTCTAGCCTGGATTTCATCTTCATACATTTCTGAATAAGTCTGATTTGATGAAGAATTAAAACTACAAGGCAGCTAGAAGGAAAGGCCCTTTATTACAAGGTGAAGACTGAATAATTCAGAATATTTGGAGGCATTCTTTTTTCAAACACCTACAACACTTTTTCTTACAACCCTCTTGCATAGGGTGAAATTTGAACTATGACTGAATATAGATTCATTGACTTTGTACAAATGGTCTCTAGGAAAATTCAGCAAATTGGTAATAATTATTAACATAAAAATAAGGGTGAGTTTATATGATTAAAGTCCTCACTGAAGTACTTTGTCTAGAATGCATTGATATTTATTGCAAGTTATATTGTTTACTGCTTGATACTCTTTAAGCAACAGAAACAGCCAGAATTATTCTTATTCTCACTGATCAAAATGCAATTAGCCTGAGGAAACAGTGCTCCATCCACATATTGTCATTTCTAAAAATGCACTAGAAATGCCTGGGTATTTTCTATTTTATCTATTAAGTTGGAATCTTAGATAACATCAGTAATGGTAACATATAAATTATTTGATATTTTTTAAACTGTCATTTATAGTTGCTCATTGGGTTAATGTAATACAAAACAATCTACCTTATTTGCGGGGAATTAATAGCAAGACAAGATGCAGGGTCTAGTCCTAACTGTGACCATTGTGAATTTTGTGATTTATATCCCAATAAATTTCAGTATTCTTGATAACGGTATTCTTAAGGAACTAAAAATTAGACAGAGGCAAAAATGAATGTAGATTATTGGTTTATATTTAATGCAAGAAAGAACAGTTTTCTAAATGAAGCATAATTGTATTTTTTATATTCTATTTCTTTATATAATTTTCCTTCTTTTAAAATTAACCATATATTTAAAAACTAAAAATAACAGAGGATACAATGCAGGGTAGTAAGGAATTTGAAAGGATCTTTCCATACTTTTTTACATGGTAAGAGATTTCTTACTAAAGTTTGCCATGGGACACTCAAATTTGTATTCACAGGGGGCACTTAACCTTAACATATCAGTTTTCTTTTTCACAGTGATATTGTAGAATTCTTAATTAATTCAATAAGCAAGAATAAGAAGAGAGCAGAGACATGCAGAGTGTTGCTATATTTGATCAATTTAATTCTGAGTATTTACTTGAGATTTTTAGTAAAATATCTGCAAGGAGAATCTCACAAAAATGTTGTACTTCTTTCCATTTAGTACACTGGGAGTCAGGAAATACACACTTAGACAAATCTACATTTTTCTGCAAATCCACCTTTATCCAGTCATACAGCAAATCAATGCTCATCCATCCTCAGAGCAGAAAAAACTTCACTTACAAAAGATTCATATAGCTATTCTGGGTCTATAGATGGAGTAACAAAGATCTCTGGGTCTCTTTCAGAGAGGAACAACTCAGAGGCTGTTCAAGGTAGCTCATATAATTTTCCCCCACTTAGGAATGATGCAGCAAGTAACTTATCATCTAAACAGACTTCAGCAGGCTTTGCTTATGTTGAGGGGATAAAAGACAATTTTACTGAGGCAGAGCCTCCAAAAAGCAAAGCTTCTTATTTTTCTGATAAAATGAAGGATATACCTCCTGTTAATATAAGAATTTCCAGCTTTTTATCCAATTCCCAAATAATATGGAAAAGGATGACTATTTCTAGGGAAAGTATCATCTCAGCACCTGTATCCATAACAAACTACTGGTACAAGTCTGATTCCACTGCTATTCCTCACTATCAGACAGAGTGAAACAGCTCAGAATCCTGAACACTTTTTCCTGTCCACTGGCATATTGAAATCATTCTTTGCCTCTAATCCTGCTACATATATACAAAATGCTATGGAGGAGTTCACTGCCTTGCCAGATGATGGTACCACTGCCATATCAAATACAGTCAACCTTCTTGTAACTGGTACTACTGCTTATGAGGAAGCAAGACCAGAGAGCACATTCTTTATTGACACCACAGCCCTTATGGCAGAAAGGCAATACAGCAAAAATTGGTATCATGGACACTCTAGAAGAAGATTATATAACTCTGTTTGATTTGCCTGATCTAGAAGATGAAAACATAACTGTTATTGATTCTGCTTACCTAGAAATATATAGCAAAACTGTGAGTAATGAGCCTCACCTTACAAAGAAAGATAACTCTTTTTGTAACTGGTGCCATAGACATAAAGAATGATGGTAGAACTATGGTTAGTGTTCAAATACCTACCATTTTCACTGCAAAAAACAGCAATGGCTTTAAATTTACTCATATTCTGAATATTTATGATAGGGCAGATAAAAAATCTATTATGATTGCCACTGAAACTGGTAAAGATATTTCTAGTATTCATCTCATTAATTCTACAAATTATTTTCTTAATGATGGACTGTGCAATAAAAGCAATAATGTTTTGTATAATTCTACTGATGGAGAAACAATGATAGATGGAGCTGAAAGTAAAATACGTTTAAGGGACTTAATTATTTCCAAAACAAATGGAACCACTTCTACAAACCGTTATGTTAGCCATACTCATATAGAGCCAATTACAAATACTAAAATTAACTTTAAAATGCTTTGGCCTCCAAAGAAAGATACAATAACAGAAGGAAGACATACTGTTCAAGTGGAAAACTTTGTGTCTAATCATAAAAACACTGCTGAACCAACTGGATATAATGTAGATGAGTCAATAATTAACAATTATTCTAATATCCCTGCCAATATAAATCTCCAGACTGAAAGGGACAATTTAAAATCTGTTAGCACCGATGGAATGCAGAATATTACTCCAATGGTTGAAGAAATTACAACTATGGACCAAGACAATGAAGTTATCTTCATTTGTTTGGACACATCCACAGCAGAAACTAGAAGAAAAGCATATTCTCTTAATCCTGGTGCCAACTTTGCCCAAACAGTAGAAAATAAAATCTCTCTCCCTTCAGACAGCTCCATAGTCAATCTATTCAAATATAAAATAAAGCCCTTTACAAGGGACCACAAAATCCTCACTAGCAACAGAGATGACCATAGAACTCCCAGTATAATTGCTTCAAATAATTGTAAAACCAAAATGAACTTTGAAAAACCTAGCACCACTGTGGTTAAAGCAGACAGTTTCCAAAACAATATCACCTCTAAAGATTCTATCACTCACCCTGCTACTGTTGGGTCTGTTCATGTTAGTAAAAACAATATATCTGGCATGGCCTCAGCTTCAAAGTTTAGTACTCCCTCTTCGAGTCAATCTACTGACTTTGTGAATGAAGTCATTAATCTCTACTATTGACAACAATGCTGATAGTGTTGCAGGTTCTAACTCTGAAATAGATTCTCCTATGAAGAAAGGACACAGTCTTCCATCAGAAGCTGAATGGTCTAAACAAATACCCAATACTCAAAATAATGAAGCTCAAACTTCTTTGTTAATTAAGGATGACTCTTTGACTGGTGCTTGGATGAAGATGTCAGATTCTGTAGATGAAATTCCTCATCTCACTAATGATTCCATTATATACAATCAAGTATTAGTAGACCCTCTGAACATTTCACTGGAGTGTGCTTTTCTTACTGCTGATTTCACCTCTCCCATTGATGAACACAATACCATTGCCAGTGGAGGTATAGGAACCATGAGTATAATGGACAGCTCTGAACTAATGATTAATGAGGCCACCATGCCAGAAAGAAGACCCACTGCAGCCATTACCTCCTTGCCTGCAGTAATAGCTGGTATTCTTAGTCTAAGAAATCAGTTTAAAAGTTTATTTAATAAAGAAATGGCTAGTAAAGAAGAATCAACTCCTCACATGGAAGCAGAGTTTTTAGTGGAGGAAGACATTGTTTTTCAGATAAAAGAAGGATTCTACCTGCACATAATTTCAAGTACTTTAAATTAGGACATAATGACTTGGAAAGGAATGGGTTTGTGATACCACAAATTCTCTTTTCCAATTTAGTATTATACCTACTGCTAAATTAACAATAAATGACAGAAAGCTTACAATTCCTGGTAAAGAAAATATTGATGCTCTATATGATGCCACTAATCCTACAAATTATAAATACATTTTAATCTAATGACCACCAAAACAATTGTTAATAGTTTGGATGAGAGTACAGATGTGAAACAGAATGTAGAAACAGCAAGTGGCATTGTGTTCCCTCCACCTGGAAATTCTATCTCCCAAACTGAAAAAGTGATTACTCTACATTTCCTAACGTATACTACAATGTTATTGCTGATAATTCACTTGCTCTCCCTGAGAAGAACCCAAATATTGCCTGGAACACTATCAAAAATAAACTGTCACCCTCCCCAATGGACAATGGAGACCTTATTGATTACAGAGATGGCTGTCAAACACCTACTGACATCACTTCAAGCAATGGTAACAGACTGGCCAATAAAGGAAAAACAGGTGGGAACTGAATAACAAATATCCTTCTTGGCATTACTATTGGAGCAGGTAGTGTTTTCTACGAGGACAAAAACACTGAAGTTATAACAGACTTGACTTCAATAGCTGCCATCTTACCAATAAAGAAAGACCTTGTCACCATGACTGAAGTTAGTACTCTTAACAATAAACCTAATAAACTGGGAGATGGCTTACCATTTCCATGGAAGATCTCAGTGTATCTAGAGATCTTCCATCTAGTAATCATCTAGAGATGATTACACTGTATTGACTGCCTCTACTTTTATGAAGACTGTTGAACCTTTCAATCATTCTCAAGCAACAAACCCTGTTAAAAAAATCATCCTTGGCTAATATCATAATATCTAAACTTATCCGAATAAGGCTACCCCACAAGCTTTGAAAGTAGTTGTGACCATTGCTCCATAAGGAGATGTTGCAACCATGTCTTATATCTCAAAATATGAATCAGAAAACTCTTTGAAGGAAGATATAACTTTGAGTTATGAAGCAGAGCTCCAAAAAGAGGAGTTTTATAGAAGAGGAGGAAGATGTACTTCAAGAAAATGTCAGGGATTACATTTATGCTATACCTATTGGAAGAGACAATGCTACTAAAGGAAACAATTTGGTAGCTAAAGGATATTCTACTAGTTCTGATGCACACAACACCATGAGATTCAGAAGGATAACCAAAGCCAAGACAGACCAACTTGAACTTGAAAATCTTGAAGCTGAAGTCTCAAAATCTCTGCTTGGAAAATTTAATCCTAATGTTCAAAGAAATAGCAATATTGTTTCTGATAATGATGAATGCTTTGGTGATGATATTCTTTATGCAATGATGAAAGAAAATGTCCCAAAAGGATATATCTTTTCCCCTAAAAGAGAAACTACCTTTACAGCATCAGATTTTAGTATTCCAATGAAAGACAATAAAAATCCTGGGAAAGTTACCAAGGATTTGTTATAAACAAATGTAATAGTTTCTCTTAATCTGGTTAATACCACAAAAATGACACCAAATGCCACCATCATTTCACCTAATGCCTCTTCCTTTGAACTCAAGGAAAGCAATGAAAATAGTGATACTACCATAGATGATGTACTAGTCATAAAATTAAAATCTCTATTAATTCCCAATCAAAATATACTGAGAACAAAAGTTCCTGTTAACTACAAATGATGATTATTTTATCTGATTCAGCAGTAGTATTAGAGATATCAGAGCCAATGAGTGAACACTCTACTATCATTGAACAAAACTGGAAAATAATTAATGAGCAAAGTGCCATTCAGCCCCTCTCCAAGGTCTTAACTGTTCCTCTGGCAGATTCTGCTAATTTCTCAGATAAACCCATAAATATAGTTACTGACACATACACAGCTGAAAATAGAGGCACTGGTGATAAAACTGACATTATGACTTTATTGCCTAATATAGTACTTCAACCTGTAATCCACAAAAAAAGAGATCCCTTTGACTCTGATGTAAGTCACCCATGTAAAACAAACAGTTGTCATTCCATCTGCAAAGGAAACTGCTACCTCAGGAACTGAGACTAATACATTCTTCAGTAAAGATAAGGATATGTTAGAAGAGGAATCCTACACTTCTAAAGCCAGTATTCTAGTGAATTTAAGGGAGATAGATATAACAAAAGCTACTCCTTTCATTTTTAAGCCTGAACAGAAAGCCCCTGAAAATTCAAAAGAAACATTTTACACTGAGTCCACAATAGGCACAACAAAGGTGACAAAAGTTGGGGCTAAGGATTCATTTTCAATTGGTAACTTAGAGCAGCAGTCTTTCACAAACATTTATAGTACTTTATATCTTCTACCCCTGAATCTACTATTCCTCCTCATTTTATTATAAACAGTACCTCCGAACTTAATCCAGCACTCCTTATAGAAAAGGGAAAAATGGAAATGACTGATGACTCTGTTATATCTAATGGTATAATTGTACTACCTGACAATAAAATCATTTCCTGATAATATTATCTTTAATGAAGACATAAGTAACATTATAAATGGGAAAGGATATATAGCTTCTGCAGAAAAGGATCATGCAATTCAGTATGAAGTAGTTTCTTTTATAAAGTACTTCTTAGCAGAGTCAGACATAGTTTTTCTGGCAGGGGAGAACAATACAAATAATATGGATCTAACAAACATTGGTCTTAATGACAGTATTCTTGACTATGTAGAGGGAAAATACCTTTTTTGCTGGAGAAGAAGGAATGAGCCCTACACCAAAAAATCTTACTTTCATTCAAGGTGAAATCTATGGAGGATTTAGATCTCCTATTATCTTCTCCACTGCACATGACTCTGAAAATCCATTGAAAGAAAATCCTATAAATCCCAAATCTAAACAAAACTACCAAGTGCTGATCTCAAAAGAAAGAAACCCTGATTCTGACAATAATAATCCTTTCCTCCAAGATCATCCTGCCAACTTCTATAGTAAGTCACCCAGAAGCATGACTACTCACTCCCTAACAACTGGACATGAAAATTTTTCTCCCAAGTTTTCAAATGAGTTAACTCTGGAAAGGAACAGTCAATAAGTTCCTTTTGCTCAGTCCATTTCCTGAAGGCAAATGGACTGAGCATATCCATGCTCCTGTTCCAGAATCAATGGTATCCATGAGAGAAAGCAGGACATCACCAGATAAAATCACTGATCTCACGATGAGCTCAACTCCCATAATAAACAGAGAACAGCTCTATAGAAAAGGCATCTCATCCACCATTTTTAATGTCCCGAGGGAAGCCAAAGCTACCATGTCACCCAGTCATAGTATAATGAAAACAAAGCTTTCTAATCAGAGGATTATAATTCACAAAATATCATTGTTCCTTCAGCTGCCATAAATGTCAAACTTGACAATAAATTTCCCTTTGCTTATGAAGATTTTGAAATTAAAACCCTAAAGCATTCACCTCTTCCTCACCTATGAAGACAACTTACAGGATGGATGATATCAGTGACTTTTCCCCCAAGAACGTGAAGGGAATGAGGAAGAGGAAGACAATATTTCTGAAGTAGGCAATTTTGTTTTAAGAGAGTCAAGTACTTTGAAACACAATTCTTTCACTGATAAATTTAGTATTTCTACTGGACTTCAAACTCTTCCCAATTTAAAACAAATCTTTACAGTGGATTCCAAACCTAAAGATAACAACTGTATTCCCTCAGAAGACGACATAAGCACAGAAGTCTGCTTTATAACTTTCCATCTGGATCACATGACCTGATATGGAAATCAATTCACTCTCCTGATTTTACAACACTTGTGAGTGCATTGAAATATTATGAACTCTATCCACCAGCCAAAATGAAAAAAGAAGCTATAACAAAGATTAATAATATTCAATTTGAGGAAAGAAATCATTCCTCTTCACAAGGTTATCATTTCACCTCACATCAACACTTCAACAAAAGGCATGTTGAACAGTATTTTTAGTAAAAATTTTGTCCATAAAAACTTTGCAGAGAAAGATATTATCACTGAATATGAGGTAGCTCCCTTTACAGAAATCATTTCAAACATTACTCTAGAAGGTGAAAATATTCCAAATAATGAGAATATAATTGGCACTGTGCTTAATGACAAAGTTCTTGAGTATATCATAAAGGAGTATGTTCTTGAGCCACAGCACAAAAAATATAACCCTCATATTAAAAAAACTGCTTTAACCTATGATTCCAAAATAGTTGGACCTCAACCATTCTACTCCAGAACTGATGCCTCTGAATATGTATCTCAAGGAGCCCCAACTAAAATCAAAACTAAAGAAATACTGCAAGATTTGATATTTGGAGAGGAACACACCAATTCTGACCTTGATGCTATTGTTCCCCAAAGTTCCATTAACAATTTAAGTTCTAAGACCCTGAGATCCCTAATTCACACCAGTAAGAATATTCACAAGCCTCTGGATAAAACAACTCTGGAAAGGGACATTGTAAGAGATGATTATACCATCCTCATTCTCCCTAAAGACAAAAGGATGGAAGACACCCTTGTTTCATATCCAGAAATAATATTGACTATAGTAGAGAGAAGGATGTTCTCAGATAAAACCACTGATCCTATTATGATCAACTCTCCATGTAAAAATAAAAGCTAAGACTACAATAAAGTAACTTCATCTGCCCCTTATAACCCTGAAATCCAAAATAAAGCAGAAAATATTTTATCACTAAGAATAAACCATACTAAAGGGGAAATTAATATGGAAGAGATGTCACACTCATGGGACAGCATTACTCCTTTAGCTGAGTTCAATGTCATCTCTGATGATGAACTTTCCATTATCAATGAAGATACTGAAGTTTTAAACAATATGGTTTCTATCTCATTCTCATCTATGAATGCAATCTGTACTGTGGAAGATATCGTTCTCTCTACTGAGATTAGTTATGAAGGTGATGGTTCTATGGTGCCTGGAAAAGATAATACTAGATATAAAGGATCTCTAGCTCTATAAATCCCTGAAAATCCCATCTCATTTCAAATGTCTCAATTGAAAATCCTGAAATCTGTGGCCCACTGACAACTTCTTAAATTATTCTCCAATTGCATGGTCAGACACATTTGAGATGATGATTGAATACACTAATTCTGTTAATGGTGGTGATGTCTCCATGAAAAATAAAAATGATATGAAGTCCTATTCCTCAAACTCAACCAATTTTCCCTTCTGTTTTATTGCTTTTTCAGACAATGCCATAAAATAATTAATTTGATTCAGTGCACTCTATAAACATAGAAACAACTGACATTTCTAAAACTGAGACAGATCAAATATATTCTAAACCTCAGATAATGATCACAAAGTCATTTTCTCCTATAAAAATCTCTCAAAAGGAGATCTTTGAAGAAAGAAAACTAATATTCATGATCAAGATGATCCAGTTACTGAATTTTATTTATGTTACATTACAAATGCAACAGTTCTCAGTCTAGCTATAGAGGAAATCATCCCCTCAGTAACTGATCTTAATACTTTGTCCAGGAATGGCAATCAGGTGGAAAAGGAAGACCATATTTTTGAAGAAAAAAATTTTCCCAAAGATACAAGTACATTAAAAAGTAATTCTTTAGCTATTAAATTTGGTGCCTCTTCTACTATACCTGAGGAACTTTCCTATTTAAAAGGAATCTCTTCAGCTGATTCCACATTAACTCTCCAAGAAGCAACTAGGTCTAATGATCAAAGCACTTCTCCTGAAGTCACTACAATTGAAGGGACCATCACAAGAATATCCACTGTAACACATGGCCTACAATGGAAATCAACCCTTCTTCCTTCTGAATTTACAGCATTCATGAGTCCATCTAAATATTCTGAACTTGATCCAGTCAATAAAATGAAAAAAGACATGGAAGTTAGCATAATATTATGCCAGAGAAAGAAATACTGTACCTGACAAAGTCATTATTACTGTTATTCCAACAAAAGACATGAAAAACATTACTTATAATTGTACATTTAGGGATAGAACTTTTATAAACAAAGATATAGCCACTGAAGTAATTCAGGTGAAAATAATCCAAACAGTATATAGTAACTATTATGCCTGTTGACCGTGACTTTGAATATGTTGCAGATAACTATGTATTTACACTAGTAGAGGAAGGAAATGGCCCTTTTATGGAAAAAAACACACTCACCAGTGACTCCAATATATTTTAGTTCCATGTATCCCATGCCAGTTCTGCAGTCTCTGAACATCAATCTCACAGAGCTCCAACTGATATAAATACTAGGAAAAAACAACAAAGGCTGGTCCTCAAAGAGAAAAATCAATCCTAATACAGAAAATGATGCTATTGTTCTCCAAAGTTCTACCAGTAATTTAAATAAAAAGGCTCCCAGGGTCATGAGTTATTCTCTAACTGATCAAAATTGTTTTTTTTTTTTTACCTGAGTTTCATAAAAACAATTATGGAGAATGTTCCTCTAATCAGAGAAAACATCCTCCTCCTCCTCCCTAAAAGTAAAAGAATGGAATCCCCACTTGTTCTGAACTGATCTCAACAGTAGAAGAAAGCAAGATGTTCACAGAAGATTCCACTGATCCTGCTATGATCACCATCCCTATAGAATACATAGACCAGCTAAAGAAAAATATTTCATCTCCTTTTTATAATAATGTTTCCCCAAGTATGGCAAAAGCCACCATATCAACCAGATTTGACGCCAATGAACAAAAACCAAACTTGGCAGATATACCCTATTTACACAACCACGTTACTCCTTTGCCTGAGTGCAATGTCATTCCTGATCATGGTCTTCCCTTAATTAGTAAAGATACCAAAGAGGCAAATGGTGCTTCAATCTTTTCATCATCTGTAAATAAGGTAACTATTCCTGTGGCAGCTGCTATTATTCTTTCCACTGAATGTGAGCCTATGTTACCTGCAGAAGACAATATTAAATTTAGAGGACTCCAATCTCTACTTATATCTGCAGTGTCTATTCCTAATTCCTTAGCTGAAAATTCTGAAACCTCTAGCCTAAAGAGAAATAACTCATTTTCTAAATCTTCAGTAACTAGATCAGAAGTGTTTGACAGAGTAACTGAATATGTTGGTGCCATTAATGGAGGTAATGATCCAGAGAGGCAAGTTATAATAACTCAAGCTGACATTCATTGCTATCCCTTAGCTTGGAATCTTTTCCAATAATATCCACTCTTTTTGATGCTTCCGCAGACGGTGAAGTTGATTTATTTTTCTCTCTAAATACAAATACCCCTGACAATTATAAGACTGAGATGGACAAAACATATTACTAATCTCAAAGAGCAATGATAAAAGCCTTATCTCCTATAGAAAAGTCTCAAGATAATGTTTACAAGATTAAGAAAATAGTTAATCTTTCTGATCAAGGAGATCCAGTGGCTAAACTTGAACTAGGCCACATAAAAATGCAAAAGTTCTCATTCCAGCTATGGACAAAACTGTTTTTTCATCAACTAAGCCCAATCCACTCTCCAACCATGAAAATATCAATGAGGAATTCTGTATTTCTGAAATAAATTTATTTCCAGAAGACACGAGTCCATTGAATGATGATTCTTTTTTTTTTCTTTTATTCATATGAGCATACAATGTTTGGGTCATTTCTCCCCTCTTCCACTCCACCTTCTCCCTTACCTACCCTGCCCCCTCCTTCTCCCCCTCCCCACACCCTCGCTACCCAGGCAGAAACTATTTTGCCCTTATCTCTAATTTTGTTGAAGAGAGAGTATCAGCAATAATAGGAAGGACCAAGGGTTTTTGCTAGTTGAGATAAGGATTGCTATACAGTGAGTGATTCTTTTACTGTTAAGTTTGATACTATTTCTTTTGAATCTCAAGCACCTCCCAATTTGAGAGTAATTTTTCCGGCTGATTCTGTATTAACTCTTCCAGAATTATCTATACCTAATTATCAAAGCTCTGCCTCTCATGATAAAGTTGCTAATATTGGGGGATTTGGCAAAAATATTCCAACTGGATCATATATCCTACAAAAGTGGTCATTTCTTCCTCCTTCTGATTTCACATCCATAGGTTCTCCCAAACATTCTGAACTTCTTGTTTCTACTATGGCAAAAGGTTCCACAAGAATACTTGATTATAACATTCTATCTAAGGAAGAAATTATTCCATCTGATCAAGTTGGCATTTTTCTTGGCACCATTAGCTCTGAGGAAAACATAGCAAGCACTTCAAAAGGGAATATATTTGGGCACAAAGATTTTATATAGAGAGAGAGATAGCTACTGAAGATGAAATAACTGATTTTGTAGAAAACATTACAGAAAAGGTAGGTGGCATTTTCAAGGAAACAATTACCAAGTTTTCTACTTTTTTCCCTAGTGACTGTAGTGATTCAAATTTCTATTACACAAAAGAAATAACTAAAAGTTCTGCAGCAAAAGTCACAGCTACTGAATTTGAAGTGAATAACCTTACAGATGTAAATATAATAGGAAATGATACAGCTATCCAAATGGAAACAAACCCTCTACAACATGCTGACTTAAACCCACATCTCATGAATAAAAATCTGATTGCTGGTGATAAGTCAGTCAATAAGAATGATAACAACATCTCTAAAGCAACATATTCAAACTTTCCCAAGACCAAAGATTCTCTCTCAGCTAGCTCTCTTCCTCCTGAAACCAATAACACAACTGGAGACACAAATTTCCCCACAGAATTAATTTCCATTGTCCCTCCTAATGAAAAATCTTTACCATACCCAGAGATTATTTCCCTGGCAGAAGAAAATTCTCAGTGACAGTGAATATAGCCAATCTCAGAGCAACAAACACTGAACTTCAAGATTCAGAAAGTAGGAATGTTATTCATGAGCCCATTGTTGAGAGAAAAATATTACCTAGCTTTCAAGAAATTTCTTTTGTATCACAAATTAACAAGGAAGTTAAAGAAAACAAATTTTTTACGGCTGATATCCCTCAGTTCCAGATAAAGGCAATTATCTCAAAAGATATCCTTGAGGATATCTATAAATGACAAAGTAGATATGAATGTCATGACTGACTCTACTATAAATACTATCTTTCTTGGAAACAAAGGAATAGTGACCCCACAGAACATCATAGTCAAGCATCCAGTATTCCAATAACTGAAGGAAAAGAAGACAAAAATGTGGATATTGACATAAACAATTCTCAAAATATGACTGCTTCTCTCACTTTCTGAAGATAGGAATAACTTTGTGAATGAAGATAATGAGAATAAAGCTTCAATGGTGATTCTAAATAATTATAATCACTTCAATTAATAACTATTTTCTCTAATAAATTTATAAATGCTGAAGGTATATATGCTCTTTCAAAACAGAAATCGTAGTGTCCATGGGAGAGATACTTGTCTGGAAGTTGATTTCTTTTAAAATTGCCCATAACATTTCTTCTGATGAATATCAATGTATAACTCCACACAAAGTCTCAATATATATCATTATGATGTCAATATTTTTAAAAGTTTGTTTCTGATGATGTATTTTTTTAATCAGATATGCTTGAAAACTATAAATGTGCATTCCTGGGAACTTATTGAGAATATTTCCATTTTTGCTAGCAGATTCTACTTTTTCACCTTATGAGAGCAAAAAGCTTTTTTATCATGAGTCTGAAGAAGTTATTGCTTAAAATTAAGAAAGCATAATCACTGAGCCAAAAGCCTCAAAATTTATAGCACGTAAGAGACGTGTACTCTAGGATATATCAATAGATATAATTTTAATACCTTCCTGAGAAAAGACAAAATGTGCTGATTAGTGTGATAGACACTCCAACAATGGAAGAAACATCTATTCAAATATAATAAAGTTTATCTATGGAATCCAATTCTCTGTCTTTAATCTCCATCTTTATATCTTTGATAACAATGATCTATAGGTCAAAGGATTGTACTATGTTCCCTGAAGCAAATCACTCCAATTTCAACCTCAAAACTGTTAAAATTCATGCAATCCAACCAGAATTTCCATCATATTCTTTTCATCCTTTGATGGATGACAAACACTCAACCTGAAGTATCCTTAAGGTCAATGATTTAGAAAACACAGATAATGGTATAACATTTCTGATTGCACTATTATACTGCAATCAATGTAATTCCGCTCCACAGTGACACTGGTAAGTGCAGAGTTGGTATGACTACCAAAGGAATCCTTAAAATTAAAGACTGCTTGACAAATTAGTATCAATGAAGATAATACAATCATTTCATCCAACACAGCTAACTGGAAATTACATGCTCATAAAATTGAATGTTTTTGCACATGATTTTAATTCTGCTCAACATCACAAATATCAGGTCCTGCAGATTGCTTTCAGCAACCATACAGCTTACCTCTTCATCCATTTTTCCTTTCTTTATACAAGGAAATTTTTCCAAAAAGGACATCAAATCTTCTGTGCAATGCATGTCTTTTGCTTCTTATACTGAATCAAGCTCCACAAACATTAATCCTCTAAAAAAAAAAACAACAGGTTAAAAGAATCTTCCCATTACATTAGCTAATTCAGAGGATGACTTTACCCTGTGACTTCTACTGCTCCTGGAACTGACAGTATATTTAGAAACAAAGAACTTATGCTTTTTCTCACTTGAGACATCCTTCCCTGTCCTTGATGCTGACAGCATTCCCTATATCACAAAAGACACTGGAGGTGAATGCAGGGGCATCAGCCTGTACTCTGTTCTCAGGAGACTAAGGAAGAAGGATCCAGAGTCAAGACCAACCTGAGCTATAAAACAAGACCCTGTTTCAAAAAAATAAAAAAGACATGGAACCTTCAACAGTGAATCTTTTTGAAGCAAAAACATTTCTAGAAAAGCTACTCCTATCTTTAAAATCAAAAGCGTCCATCTTATAATTTACTCTGATATTGCTACAGAGAATGATAATGTATCTATGCCAGGCCAGTCAGCTATGAGAGGAAGCCATAAGCTTTAGGATGCATTCAAATCTAATTAAGAAATGTTTTTGTCCTTAAGATAGAAACTACTACTCCAGCTAATGCTGCTGACCTTTCTCACATTTAGTTGTGCCTGATTCTTAAAATTCCATTGGGAATTTTTCTAACAGCATTGGAAAAAAATCAGCTTTAAAGCATTAACTAACACTAGACTTAATTCCCCTTTCACCTAATTACCTAAATCTTAAAGTTGATAGCACAATGATAATGCCTAATATAACTGACATAACTATAAAAGACAAACTCCCTCTGAAGTTGCAAATATAATCCCTAGATCTAATAGCTATTTCACACCCTGATTCTTTTCTTTTTTGGTGGTACAGGGGTATGAACTTGGACTCACCATTGCTATGCAGGTGTTCTACCAATTGAACTATTCCGCCAGCCTTTTTTAGTGTTGGGTATTTTTGAGACAGGGTCTTGTGGACTATTTCCCAAGCTGGCTTCGAAATACCATCCTCCTTATCTCTACCTCTTGAATAGCTAGGATTATAGGCCTGAGCCACTGGTCAGCTTCATACCAATTCTTGCTACTAGGTAAATTTTGACACATAATACCAATTCTCCATCAGAAATGTCTTTCAGGGCTAAAACAATGCTGTCTTCAGAAAAACATTCCTATAACACTAAACCTACAAAACTTGATACATTCACAGTTTCTTAAAAATTAACTGAATTCTAACCCTAACCCGGTCTGTTAGGACAGACCAATGACTTGTTTTTTTTATAATTCCTACTGAAAAAGTAAGACTTCCCTCTCTGACGAAAAGCAACCTAATTACCTTCTTCAGCTACACTCACTGCCAAAACTGCCATTAACTTTTTAAACATTTAAATACCATGAATCTCAAGGAAAGATGGCTTTACCTCAAAAAAGGCACAGTCACTTACTTAGAAGATAGGTGACTCTAAACTGATGCTGATAATCTTGTGGATTTTAGGGTTTCTATTAGTGACCACTAAACCTACAAAATACTCATCAGGCTTCGCTATGTCTGTTTCAAGTGACACTAGCTCCATACCAGGAAACATGGTAAACCCTAAGTTCCCTGTAATGAAAATATTTTGGTGTGAGTTTTTATTTTATAATCAGAGAGAACCCCATTGTCTTTTCATCTAATATCAATACTTTTGCAAGTAGAGGTCCAATTACAGCAAAGAAACAGCCTCCAAGGTCAGCCAGTGACATTGCCCCTGTTGTTGATGCAACAATCACCATGATGACCAATGCTTGAATTGCTGTCATAAACATTACTCTCCTGCCTAGGGATGCCACTAAGCCCAGAAGAAAGACCTGTGAGAGTGCTTAGTGCCACTTCACCCCATGGCTGAAGACGGTTTGCCTAAAATGTATTCTCATCCTCCAAGAGAAAGCAGCAAAACACCAACTGAAGCAACCATGTTCTTTGGGGCTGACAACACTATTCCTAGATCAGAAACAACTATTACTTCTGAAGGAGATCACGTTACTTCTGTAAATGACTTTTCACTAGAAAGTGATTTTTCAACTACTGGCAACAAGCTTCCCCCTACAAAAGAAAGACTTAAATCAGAAGATGATGTTGAGACCCATATTAAGTCAACAACTCATCTGGAGAAAGAAATTACTTCTCTGACCAGCACTCCAAACACTGTAGCTAAGGAATCAATTACTGAAAATTTCATTCCAGTGAAAATTGGGAATATTTCATCCCCGGTTGGCACTGTTTCTTTAATAGACTTTCCCACTAATGTGGCAAAAGAAGATATACTCTTGGCTACCATTGACACAGGCAATGAAGATATCTCATTGACTACTGAAGTCTCTGGCAAACTAGAAGACAGCACTACCCATGTTGCCGACACCCCTGCCCTTCCAGCTAAAACAGATGAAGCTGATGTTAACAATTATAATTCTTCGATCAAATCCAATGTTCCTGCTGATGGGGATGCCCAGGTCACTGACTCCTTTACTTCTGAAGCTGAAATCTCTCCCTCTACTGAAAAGAACTTCACCACCCTTCCAGACATAACTGCCCTTGCAGAAGAGAACATAACTGAAACTGACCTCATTGTTTCAGAGGATGACCTCAAAACTGTGACTGAATTAACTGATTCTGATGAGGAAAAGTTTATCACTGTGTTTGAACTCACTACCTCCACTGAAAAAGACAAAGATAACCCAGAAGATACTCTAACTGATGAAGAATCTACCGATGGTGTCAATGTTTGGGTGGAGAGAGATACTGCAAATGAAGCAGAGTCTCATTCCATTTTGCTTACTGCTGTTGAATCCAGATATGACTTCATTGTCCCTCCAACAGCAGCTGTAAACTTCACAGGAGAATCAGCTATTAACACAACAGAATATTTGTCTGAAAATAATAGAATGGGAACTGTAACCGAGATCATTGAGCCATTTCCTGAAAGCACTCCTGTATTGGATACCCCTAACTCCAAGGAAGACACCTCTGCAGCTGAAACGGGTATCTTTAAACTACTGAAAGAAGATCCAGATGATTTCATGATTTAAAAGCAGCAAAAGGAATGTTAATGTAGAATTGTGCAATCACTTAGCAAGTCTTAACATTTAAGAAGTTTATCAGCAAGCAAAAATCTTAAGAAAATGAAAGAATGTGGACATTTAAGGCAAGTATTAAACTTAGAAAATAAAGATGCTTATGAGGAGAGGTCATGCAGCAGATTATGTTTATGGAAAAATTTCAAAACAGTATTATCAGGGTTTCCACAGTATCACAAAGTTTGAGTTACCTAACAATTACTTATCACAATGTAAAATATTCCATGCCAGCCTTCTGAAATATAAAGAGAACAATGAAGAAGTATAGCTGCTGCAACATTCAATGATGTTTGCCATTTTATAATCTTCAATATTATATTTTAGTGAGAATTAAGAATATGAAGAGAATCAAATTAACATATAAAAGTAACTGTAGGTCTTCTGAAATGCTTATGGTAAAGTTTTCTTTGTTAGTATCCCACCAGTGATTCTCTTCTATTAAAAAATATATTTGAAACCCTCACTGATGTAGGAATTAAAGCTATTCTATCATTGTTTAGACCCACATGAAAGATAAGAAATAAGGTATTCTTCTTTTATATTGGATGCTAACTTAAAAAATTTTATTTTATAAATACGTTCACTTGTTTGAAAATGCTGTACATAAATATATAAATCAATTTAATTTTCTTTCTGTTAAGATTTGTATCCTGAATTTTTGTCATTTTTTTTCAGGTCTTAAGACGCTAAATATCGCACTCTTCTTAGGCTCTTGGTTAGTAATTCAAGGACATACATCTTCACTCTTTTCTGACACAGACTTTTAAAATGGGTCTGTTTTCACTTTGCTGATTTTTCTTGAATAAATCTTTTGACAGCAGCTGATCTGCTGTGTGTGAGTGTGTTCGATATTCTAGTGGCACATAACTTTTAAGAAAGATATAAGTAAAATTACAAACCACTGTTTAAAGAATAACTTTAATCAGAGACAGAATTATTTCATAGACTCAGAGTTTTAATCTATTAAAAAAGAAATAAAACACAGTCAAGACACTGATTGATCAAACCCCAATACTACAAAAAAAAAAAATCCCTGAGAAAATAGTAACATTATGTATAAGGAAACATAGGGATTTGCAACATTCAACAGACTGTGGGCTAGAATAATTATGGTAGTATGTTAAAATGCAGAAACACTTTACAACACAAAACCTTTAGTATTAAGATAAAGTAGACTTCAAAACCATGGGATAGCATAGTTACTCTTGCTCAAATAATGAAGTGTTTGGGAAAAGTTGAGTTAGAATACTGCTTAAGACCATTCTATATATTCTTCATGTAAAGACTTTAATGCAAAGAATAAAACTTTACAAAAGCTTAGAAAGAAACATATCTGTATATCTATCCCAGTGGGGCTAATAAATCTATCTAAGCATACAAGAAAAGGCAAAAAACAATTCATAGATTTGACACCATGAATAGTTAAAACTAGGTCTAAAAATAAACAAAAAGCAAAAAACAAAATTCGGATAAACTTGCATGATGTACAGTACAGAAAAGATCCTTCCTCTTCAAATAGTTCCTACAGGGGAACCATCTTAAGTGGGCAGTTGAAATAAACAATTCATGGAGTATAAGTTATCAACAGACACATGAAAAATATTGTATAGTCATATTCAAAGAAATAAATCTATGCCATTTTAGATATTTGATAATTAACAATTACCATTTAAAATATTCAGTATAGGCTAATTTTCAAACCTTCCAAATTTCTCCAACCTTTCTGTAAGGTTAAAAGGCAGTTTGGCAATATATGTAACTCTGTTTCTCATGCTCCATATCCCTAGAATCCTCTCAGGTGATAAAATCCCTTTCTTCAATACTCACCTCTAAACATGATGATCTATTTTTATCCCACTATATATGTTCTTCAATTACACCACCTATATTACTTTGCAGATAGTCCCCACTTTAATGATGATTCTATGTATGCTTTCTCAACTTTACAATTGTTTGGAAACACAATGCATTCAGTAGAAGCCACACCACACATTTTGAATTTTGGTAGAAAATTAAAAGAATTGTGATATATTCAGGATGATACTCTCTTGCACTGATGGACAGTGGTAGTGTGCCACAGCTCCCACAAGTACACATACTCACGAGAGTAAACAACTGATCCTTAATAGTACTCTGTGTTGCTAAACTGTGAGTACTGCTAAATTAGGTAGATTAAATGTGTTAAATAAGTTATTGACTTATAGTATCTTAATTTATGATTGGCTTATTGAGATATAAGCCCATTGTAAGGTGAGGAACATCTATAGTGTTTATTTGATAAAATATACAACTGTGTCATAAGATAATCCTAGTTACAATTCCCTCTGACAGACGTTATCTCTGTCCAAACTTCCTCTCTAAAAATGCAACCCCTGTTCATATCCACATTCATCCTTTCCCCACAGATAAATTTACCTTGTGACATAAAACTCTCTTCTATGTCATAAGGAATTCCTGACCACAAAGAAGAAAGTTGTCCTAGAGAGATTTCCTCTGCACCTGTTTAAAGTGCTAAACAAGATCTTTATGAAGATGAATTAAAGTATATTTGTGATATCAAGGTGCTAAGAAGACTGGGAATTAGGGCCAGTATATTTGTGGTATATGTGCTTCCCCCAAATCTACCTGTTGCAGATTAGGAGGAAATAAAGGATATATGAATTAAATTTTGTGTCTGCACTCTTTTTTTACACTACTTGTATGTCCTTAGGCTTTCTCACATGCAACTCATACATAACAAGTCAAAATTGAAATTGTCATTCCCTCAAACTTCTCCTCTTCTAGTATTTTCCATTGCAGTAAAAGAATCATATACAGACATGTCCAAACCAAATATCTCTCTCTCTCTCTCTCTCTCTCTCTCTCTCTCTCTCTCTTCCTCTCTCAAGCTCTCTCCTTTTTCTTTCTCATACTCCCCATACCCAGAAAATGCAATGTCTCTTTTTGCTACACTAAATATCTCTGTGTTCTAAATATCACAGGAATTTATTTGCCTCAATTCCTACAGCCATTTCTTTATCCCAAGCTCTACCAAACAAGAGTAATATTTTATATCACAAATTGATTATATCACTTCCATTTCCATGTTAATAAATGGACTTCACATTTATTTTTAAAATAAGTCCAGGAGGACCCAAAATGGTGATTGAGACACAGACGCAGATTATGTGATCTCCGGGAATCAGGGACCTTGCTGAGATGCTGGAGACACACTTGGTTGAGGTAAAGAACCAGGGAGAGCTGAAACTTTGATGCCCTGAACCCCTAGCCCATGGAAGGCTTCTCTACATCACAGTACACTGAAAGAATAGGCAGGCCACCACCCCCAAGCTGCCACTGCCAGGCTGCCACCCGCCGGCTGGCCCATCGGCACACTGGTCACCACCATGCAGGCCCACCAGGACACTGCCTGCCGCAAAAGGGCTCCAGCACCACCAGACTCTGGCTCCACACCTGCCTAGGAGATGCAGATAAACAGGACTGGATGCTAAAGGAGTAACACCAGAACTACTAAGACTGAAATCCTAATGTTCCTGAACTGGGGATTTTTTTTCTCTTTGTTCTATTTTTTTTCTCGTTCTTTCACTGTTTGTTTGTCTTGTTTGTTGTTTGATTGTCCACCATCTATACCTGTTGATTTCTTTGGTTCTCCATTTTTTTCTCTTACTTTTTCTTTTTCTTTTTTCTCCCTCTCTTAGTTTTGCTAGTTTTACTATTGTAAGTTAGCTAATACTAAATTACACATAGACCAGGGACAGAAACAGTACCAAGTGGAAAGATGGGAAGACAAAAAAGGGATGGAAACCATTCTACCCCCCAAAATAAATTAGTACAGGATTCAGACAGAAATGAAGAAAACGGATACACAGATCCAGACTCTAACAAAACAAAGATAAACTATACCAAGGGACCCAACAAAGTCCACAAGAACACTCTGAAAGAAGAAATTCTGCAAGTAATCAATGAGAATTTCATAGAGATGTTACAAGATATGGTCAACCAAAACATGCAAGAGGCACTCAAGAAATTCCAAGACAAAAAAATAAAGAATATGAAAACACACAAAAACAAGTAAATTAAATTATATAAGCCCTAAATAAACACCAAAGTGAAACAGAGAACACCATAAATAGAGAGACAAATTAAGGATGAAAATTGACAATATTAAAGAGGAAGTGACCCATGAAATGGAAAACCACAGGAAAAAGAAACAGAAATACAAAATAAAATGGAAGGCTACTCCAGCAGACTAGAAAAAGCAGAAGACATAATCTCAGAATGTGAAGATGAAATGGTAATTATAGGAAAAACTGAATAACTATTAGACAACTCAAGACCTATGAAAGGAATATGCAAGAACTCACCGGCTTCATCAGAAGGCCAAACCTGAGAATCATGGGCATTGAAGAAGGAGAAGAGGTGCAAGCAAAAGGAATTTGTAATATAGTCAACAAAATAATAACAGAAAATTTTCCAAATCTAGAGAAAACTACTCCCATACAGGTACAGGAAGCCTCCAGAACACCAAACAGACTTGTCCAAAATAGAACTACCCCATGACATATTATCATTAAACAACAAGCACAGAGAATAGAGAAAGAATATTGAAGGCTGTAAGAGAGAAAAAACAAATAACATACAAAGGTAAACCCATCAAACTCACAGCAGACTTCTCAATGGAAACCATAAAAGCAAGAAGGGCATGGAGTGAAGTATTCCGAGCACTGAATGAAAATAACTTTGACCCTAGGATACTCTGCCCAGCAAAACTATCATTCAAAATAGATGGAGCAATAAAAGCCTTCCTCGATAAGCAGAAACTGAAAAAATATATGACCACCAAGCCACCACTACAAAAGATTCTTCAAGGAATTCTGCACACAGAAAGTGAAAGCAAACAAAACCATGAAAGGACAGGCAGCACCAAACCACAGGAGAAGAAAAGGCAAGAGTAGAGAGTGACAATGATTCAGCTGCACACAATCAAACCCTTAAACAACAAAGACAGCTAAATGACAGGAATCACCACATACCTATGAATACTAACACTAAATGTTAACAGACTTAATTCCTCCATCAAAAAACACAGATTAGTAAACTTGATTAAAAAGGAACATCCAAGAATCTGCTGCCTACAGGAGAACAACCTCATCAATAGAAACAAGCAATGGCTGAGGGTGAAAGGCTGGAAGAAGATTTCCCAAGACAATGGCTCCTGAAAACAGACAGGGGTAGCAATACTTATCTCAGACAAAATAGCCTTCAAACTTACATTGATCAAATGAGATAAAGAAGGATACTCCATACTAATAAAAGAGGAAATACACCAAAAAGAAATAGCAATTATCAACCTATATATACCCGACGTCAATGCACCCAGTTTCATCAAACATACTCTGAGGGATCTAAAAACATATACAGACTCCAACACAGTGATAGTGGGACACTTTAATACCAACCTATCACAGATAGGTCATCCAAACAAAAAAATCACTAAAGAAATTCTAGGACTAAATCACACCATAGATCAAATGGACCTAGCCAATGTCTACAGAATATTTCATTTAACTTCTCCACAATATACATTCTTCTCAGCAGCTCATGGAACCTTCTCCAAAATTGATCAGATCTTAGGGCACAAAGCAAGCCTCAGCAAATATAAGGAAATGGAAATAATCCCATGCATCCTATCTGATCACAATGCAATAAAACTAGAACTCAACAACAAAAACAACAGTTAAAAAACATGCAAACAATGGGAAGTTGAACAACACATTGCTCAATGATCAATAGGTCATTCATGAAATAAAAGAGGAAATTTAAAAGTACCTACAAGTTAATGAAAATTAAAACATGACTTACCAGAACCTGTGGGACACAGCAAAGGCAGTCTTAAGAGGAAAGTTTATTTCCATGAGTGCATATATTAAAAGGTCAGAAATATCTCAAATCAATGACCTACTTATAAATCTCAAACTCCTAGAAAAAAAAAGAACAAGAAAATCCCAAAACAAGCAGAAGGAGAGAAATAATAAAAGTAAGGGCTGATATCAATTAAATAGAAACAAACAAACAAAAAAAACATACAAAGAATCAATGACACAAAAACCTGGTTCTTTGAAAAAATAAATAAAATTGACAGAACCCTGGCAAACCTGACTAAAATGAAGAGAAAAAAAACCCAAATCAGTAAAATCAGAAATGCAAAAGGGAGATAACAATAATTGCCATGGAAATCAAGGTAATCATCAAAGTCTACTTTGAGAATTTATATCTAATAAATTTGAAATTCTTGAAGAAATGGACAGATTTCTAGATACTTATCACCATCTAAAATTGAACCAAGAGGATATGAATCACGTGAATAGATCTGTAACACAAAATGAAATTGAAGCAGCAATAAAGAGTCTCCCAAAAAAGAAAAGTCCAGAATATTAAAAACTTCTGGGGGATTCCAAGATGGCGGCTAGAGGGAGGAAGCAGAAAGCGAGCCTCCTATAGTGAAATCTTGGAGAGACGCCGGAGACACACTTTGCAGGCATAATCACTGAGAAAAGGCATAACTTTGACCCCTCCACACCTCCAGCCAGTGCAGAGAATCTCCACTTCACGTTAAACAGAGAAACAAGGAGGGCCCCTGGGCCACCAGTCGCTGGCGCCCAGACGGCTTGGGAAGACACAGACCAGGTGAGCTTCACAGTACCGCCAATCTCCTTAATGAAAATTGGTGTAAAAATCCTCAATAAAATAATGGCAAACCAAATTCAACAACACATCAAAACGATTATTCACCACGACCAAGTAGGCTTCATCCCAGGGATGCAGGGGTGGTTCAACATACGAAAATCAATAAATGTAATAAACCACATTAACAGAAGAAAAGACAAAAAACACTTGATCATCTCAATAGATGCAGAAAAAGCCTTTGATAAGATCCAACACCATTTCATGAGAAAAGCTCTAAGAAAACTAGGTACACAAGGAAAGTACCTCAACATTATTATAAAAGCTATATATGACAAACCTACAGCCAGCATTATACTTAATGGAGAAAAACTGAAACCATTCCCTCTAAAATCAGGAACCAGACAAGGATGCCCACTATCTCCACTCCTATTCAACATAGTACTGGAATTCCTAGCCAGAGCAATTAGTCAAGAAGAAGAAATAAAAGGAATACAAATAGGTAAAGAAACTGTCAAAATATACCTACTTGCAGATGATGTGATCCTATACCTTAAAGACCCAAAAAACTCTACTCATAAGCTCCTAGACACCATCAACAGCTATAGCAAGGTGGTAAGACACAAAATCAACCTACAAAAATCTTTAGCTTTTCTATACACCAACAACGAACAAACTGAGAAGGAATATATGGAAACAATTCCATTCACAATAGCCTCAAAAAAAATCAAATACCTAGGAGTAAACTTAATGAAGGACATAAATGACCTCTACAAGGAGAAATACAAGCCCCTGAAGAAAGAGATCGAGGAACACTACAGAAGATGGAAAGATCTCCCGTGCTCATGGATTGGTAGAATCAACATAGTAAAAATGGCTATACTACCAAAAGCAATCTACATGTTTAATGCAATTTCCACAAAATCCCAATGAATTTCATCACAGAGATTCAAAAATCTACTGTAAAGTTCATTTGGAAACACAAGAGACTGCAAATAGCCAAGGCAATACTCAGCAAAAAGAGCAATGCTGGAGGTATCACAATATCCGACTTCAAACTATATTACAAAGCAGTAGCAATAAAAACAGCATGGTACTGGCAAAAAAACAGACATGAAGACCAGTGAAACAGAATAGAGGACCCAGATATGAATCCACACAACTTTACTCACCTTATTTTTGACAAAAGGACCAAAAAGTATATGATGGAGAAAAGACAGCCTCTTCAACAAATGTTGCTAGGAAAAGTGGTTATCCATCTACAAGAAACTGAAACTAGATTGATGTTTATCAACCTGTACTAGTAACTAGCAACTCAAAATGGATCAAGGACCTTAATATCAGATCTGAAACTCTGAAGTTAGTACAGGAATGAGTAGGAAACACTTTAGAACTAATAGGTATAGGCAAGGACTTCTTCAATAGAACCCCAGAAGCACAGCAGCTTATAGAAAGAATGGATAAATGTAACTTCATAAAATTAAAAAGGTTCTGCACAACAAAAGAAATGGTCTCTAAACTGAAAAGACCACCCACAGAGTGGGAGAAAATATTTGCCAGCTATACATCAAAGTTCTGATAACCAGAATATACAGGGAACTTAAGAAACTAGACTCTCCCAAAATCAATGAGCCAATTAAGAAATAGGCAATTGAACTAAACAGAATTCTCTCAAAAGAAGAAATTCAAATGGCCAAAAAAACACATGAAAAAATGCTCACCATCTCTAGCCATAAAGAAAATGTAAATCAAAACCACACTAAGATTCTACCTCACCCGATTAGAATAGCCATCGTCAAAAACACCAGCAACAACAGGTATTGGTGAGGATGTGGAGAAGAAGGAACCTCATACACTGCTGGTGGGAATGTAAGCTAGAGTGACCACTCAGCAAAAAAATGTGGAGGCTAGTTAAAAATCTAAACATAGATCTGCCATATGATCCAGCAATCCCACTCCTGGGGATATAACCAAAGGAATGCAACTCAGGTTACTCCAAAGGCAACTTCACACCCATGTTTATTGCAGCACTATTCACAATAGCCAAGTTATGGAAACAACCAAGATGCCCTACTACTGACAAATGGATCAAGAAAGTGTGGTATTTGTATACAATGGAATTTTACTCAGCCATAAAGAAGAATGAAATCTTATCATTTGCAAGTAAATGGATGATACTGGAGAACATCATCCTGAGCGAGGTTAGTCAGACTCAGAAGACCAAAAATTGTATGTTTCCCTCATATGCGTACTTTAGATCTAGGGCAAATGCAGCAATGTTGTTGGACTTGGGTCACATGACAAGGGGAGAGCATATATGGGAGGTATGGGGATAGGTAGAAAACCCAAAACATGAAAGTGTTTGATGTCCCCACTCCAGAGGAACTAATACAGTAACCTTAAAGCAACAGAGGTCAACACAAGAAGGGGATCGGGAATTAGTGTAAAGATCAGTTAGAGATGAATCAACTTGGGTTGTAACACATTTGTACATGGAAGCAATGCTAGGAATCTCTCTGTATAGCTACCCTTATCTCAACTAGCAAAAATGCTTTGTCTTTCTTATTATGCTTATGTCTTCTCTTCAACAAAATTAGAGGTAAGGGCAGAACAGGTTGGAAGGGAGAGAGTGGGGGTGGGGGACAGGGAGGAAAAATGACCCAAACAATGTATGCACATGTGAATAAATGAATAAAAAAATTTTTAGGAGTCCAAAGTCTTCATGACATTTACCAGGTTCTCCACAACAGGGAACTGTATTTTTCTGCTCTAAAATCCCAACTATGTACATTTCCTTTTGCTTTCTTTAGAATATCTAGCTATATCTTTTCTCAGGATTGTTGAATATGCTATGCTCTTCCTAAAGCATTCTGGTACTCACCCTTTAAAACTCAGTAAATTTTACTCTCCCAGTTATATCTTCCCTGAACACTCCATCCAAAAGGCCCCAGTGTTCTCTTATCATATTGCTCATGGTACACTATATTTGCTTTATTTATACTCTTATTGTTTTTCAATTTCTTGTAACATTAACTTCTCAGGCTACTATAACAAAGCACCACAAATTGGCTTTAAACAACAGAAGTTCTTTCATAGTTCTGGAAGCTATAAATATAAAATCAAGGTTTCATCGGGGCTGTGACATCAGCAAAGGCTCTGGGGTTATCTTTAACTATTCTTAGTTTCAATGGCTGCCTGGTCTTTCTTGGCTTGCAAATGTATCACTCCAATCTCTGACTTCACTGTAACCAGATGTTCTCTGGGTCTCTGTATTCAAATGTGTCCATTTATAAGGATATCACTCATTTAATTAGGCCAACCATAATCCTCTATGACCTCAACTTTATTTGATTATCTATGAAAAGATTTCACTTCCAAATCTAGTGTCACATTTACAGGCTCCAGAGGTTAGGACTCTAGATAACTGGGTGAGGCAGGGAGAGGAAAAATAGAGAATTCAGTCCACAACACCTGCTTAGGTTTTGTTTTTGTGATACTGAGATTAGAACTCAGGGCCTCACACTTGCTAGCCAGGTGCTCTACTTCTTGGCTCACACCCCCAACTCTTTTTGTTTAATTTTTTAAAACAGGGTCCTATATTTTTAGTTAGTCAGCCTGTACTGCCTTCCTATTTATGCCTCCCACACAGTTGGGTGACAGATGCACACAAGCATGCCCATGATAATTAGAATGATCTGACAACTTATCATCAAAATCAAAACACTTTTGAGTCTGAAATGAGGCACTATTAATAAAATAATAGGCATAAACCAGAATAGAGAGAGCTATCTGATAATCCAAGTCAAAAGAAAAGAGATCATATCCTTCTTGTTCATTGTTTATTGCTGACAGCTTGGCACACAGTAGATACCCAATAAATATCTGTTAAGTGAATAGATAAAATGAACCAGAAACTGAGGTTTTGTTTATGCTACAAATGCTCTCAGAGGAAGGATGATAAGAACATATACATACTATGATAAATTTGATATATTGTAAGAACTTTTGTAAATGCCACAATGTACCCCTACCCAGCAGAACCATAAAAATTTTAAAAATAAAAATAAAAAGATAAAACACACACACATAGGCACGAATATAAATTTACCAGGCAAGAAGGGGATTGCAGGATGCAGACTGAGGGAATGGGAAGACCAAACACCCAGAAACATAAAAAGTACTAGGTATGCTCAATAATTTTGAAGGAAGTCTGGGTCACAATGGTTATGAGGAAAAATGGTAACAGATACATAAAATTGTTAGTGATAGTCAAATTGTGTAAGGAAATATGAAATATCTCCAGGTGTAATGGTACATGGCTCTATTTCCAGCACTTGGGAAGTTGAAGCAGGAAGATCATGAGTTTGAGATCACCCTGGGCTACATAGACCCTGTCTCAAAAAAAGATAAAGAAAATCAGAAAAATAATCGAGTTGATGCTGCAGTTTTGAGTCTGAAATCAGCAGGGTATGCAAAGAAGAAAACTCAGAGTTATATGTTGCAGTCCTAGGACACAATTTCCTTTTTCCCAGGAAATTTAGTCTTTGTCCTTATACCCTCAACCAATTAGATGAGACCCACTTACATTACCAAGGGCAATCTTCTTAAAGTCAATTGACTATGCATGTTAATCACACCTAAAAAACAAAAGCTACCTTCCCAATAACATCTTGACTAGTATTTGACCAAACAGTGAGGCACTGTACTCTAGCCAACTTGACAAATAAAATTAAACACAGACCATGTGTAGAAATTTAGAGTTAAAATTTCACATAGCTAGTGGCTCCTATGTCATGAGCTGATTTCACTGGAATTAATAAAACCTACTAGCTTCTCAAGATACAAAAAACGTTGTAGACTCTCTGTGTATAGTTTATTCACTATAATAATTAATCAGAAATTCTCTCAACAGAAGTTAAACATACTTAAAATATCTTGTGAAAGAAAAAGCTGTGAAGACAAACAAACCTGGGTTCAAATGCTGGATCTTGAAACTATGATCAAGTCACTTAGTTTCTCAAGTCCCAGTCTCTTCATACACACAATTACCATCTATATGAAAGCACACAGATCTGAGTCTACATTGCATTTTAGTCGCTCTCATTCTAGTTAGAGATTCAAACAAGTTTTAAAGACACAAATAAATCGAAAAGTCAACAGCCAAGATGACATTGTTTCTAGTGCCCTCCAATTCACCTTTTGGATAAAAAGTTTGGATGTCTTCATCTGTACTTTAAGTCAACATAGTGTAAATTAAAGCCAAGCAGATATACCATTATTAGCATCTAAGGTGAAGGAAAAGCATTGCAAATCTGATTACCCACTGATAGGCTTAACACAATTATTTTCCTATCTTTCTGGTTTGAACAACATTTTTATGGAAAGTTTACTGACATCAAAGCAAATGCCAAACTACTAAGTGTTCACATTTTGTATTGTTCACAACTGGCACATTTCTTGTGAGCAAGATGATATAAAATTCCTCTGTAACAAAGAATGATTATGAACTTATTGACAAAAAGGCATAGGGCAAGGAGGGTCAAAATGGTTCATTAGTCATCTTTTTCTCATTTTATAACAAGAAAATAACACAATGCCACATAAATGCTAATGTTTGTTATTTTATATTATTAAAAATTAACTTCCAGAAATGAAGTAGTTATCTTAAAAAGCTTAAGATGAACACAAAAGAAGTAACTGCTAGTATCTTCTGCCACCTTAGAGCAGTGTATTGTAAGTAACAGTTATGAAAATATCCATTGAGCCCCATGTTTGTAGTCAAGTTGAAATAAATATTATCTCACAGTAAAATGTTAAGAAAATATCTCAAATGAAGGGAAGAAATTATCTCAAACTATCACATTTAAATTATAAGCAATAAACCTTCACTTTTTCTGATGCACACATAATTAACAATGAAGTTTTTGAGAAAAATGAAAAGGACAAATGTCAACTTTTGAAGATTATACCACTCCTTTTGTATGTTTCAGGAAATAGTTCGGATTAGCCCAGAAGCTGAGGCTAAAATAATAATAATAATAATATTTTGCTTACTTAGCAAACTAGAAGGGATAAAGAAGAGAAAAAAAATCCTTCATAAGGTATGATCTCCTGTACTCTTTAGAGCTTTCAGACTTCAGAAGGTGAGGAAGGGCTGACATTGCTGGACAAGAGGATCCCTGTATTGCGGTATCATTTTTTTTATTCCAAAGTCTTAAAAACCAATTTTCTTCTCTAAAGTTTCTAATTGGTTGAAGGTCTGTTAAAATCTCAAACTCTGTTTTCTACTGAGTTCTAATAGCCAATGGATCTAAAAGGAAATACCATCAATAGAAAAAGACAGGAATGCTTTAACAAGTTCTCAACCTAGAAGTTTTATTCATCTTTTTAGTAAAATGGTAGTAATTTTAGTAAAAATTAAAATAGCTTATCCTCTTGGATTCCAGGCAGCTTTAAAATGATCCTTCACCAATATTAAAACATATTTTAGTTGTATACCTATAAAAATGAAAACATTCTCAGTGGCATAAAAATCAGTTTTACTAAGTTACACAAGAATTCACTGGGTTTGCTTTGCATTAGTTGATTGCTTCTCTTTACTAATACAAAGGGAAGGGCAAAAATTCATGGAAATGTGCCTAATATCTTATTTGAGATTATGACTGCTTCACATATAGAGGTGCCTTTATTAATTTGGTTTTCTATTCTTATTCTTAGAGCTTTGAAATCTGGCCATTTGTCCAAAAAAACCTAAAAACTTTATGTTAAAAATTATTCTCTTATATGTTTCATCATGTGACCAGTATTTGCAGCTCAGATTTTGTGACTATTAGTCAATTAGTTTTCCTTATAGTTGCAGAGATACCCTATAAAATAAAGTCACTGTTAATAATAACCATTCTTCATCAATTACATTGCTTCTATCATGCCTTTAATGTTTTTTAAATGGAGGTTTATGGGGGTTTATTACTTTTTTGTTTGGGAGATTTTTTGGTTTTTTGGGGGGTGGTTTATTTGTTTGTTTGTTTTGTAGTACTGGGGGGGTTTAAGCTCAGGGCCTCGTGCATTGCTGAACAAGTACTTTATCCGCTGGAGTCACATTACCAGCCCACTTTTAATGTATCAACTTAAAGATTAAATATCCCCTTAGCCACTTGTCTTCTTTGGGAAAATAATTAGTTAAGTAAATGTTAGAACAAAAAAAATTGCCTTCTTTGGGAAAATAATTAGTTAAGTAAATGTTAGAACAACAGAATTGATTCATTAAGTATCGTTTGTGATTACAAAATTATGAGGAAAGTATATTTTTAGAGGTGGTAGATTAATAAAAGTATAATATATTTATAGGTAAACACCAGGGCAACTGCCCCCCAACAATGAGCAGACACTTAAACAATGAAAGACAAGAATGTAAAACAGGTCATGTTAAGGGGAGGGTAAGAATAGGAGGGGGAGGGTAAATAAAGAGGGCAAAGCAGGATAAACATGGTTGAGGTACATCATATACATGTATGAATATGGAACATTGAAACCTGTGGAAGTCATTTTAAGAAGGGGTTGGAGGAAGAGGAAGAATAATGGACGGGATGAACCAAACCAGTTTATAATAGATGTTACATGAGAATGTCACAATGAAACCTTCTGTATAACTATTATATACTGATAATAAACATTTTTTAAAAAGAAAGTATATTTTATAATAGACTTTAAAGAACTATAATTACAGAGTTATAGGTTTCTAAACTTTGGATACTATCAGTACTATGAAGCTTCTGTGGTTTGTATGTTTTAACTTTCACTTTAAAATGCACACAATAAATTAAACTGAAAACAAAAATAATTTTTTGTTTAGATAAGAGATCTTACACAAATCATAGCAAAAGAAAATAAAAACTCTAGCAGGGATGAATATTTTCTTAGAGCTACTTGAAGATAATAAAAACAATAGTGATGATAAAAATTCCCATAAATATTTCATATTTCCAATGCTCTATTTCAAGGTATAAGTGAACATTTAAACTTTGCTGTTAATTTTCATATCAGGTCGAAATCAGAGCCAGAAGATCATTTTAATGGAATTTCTTGGTTTCTTTTATGTGTTTAAATTACAAAGCCCACAAAATAGTATAATTTATTTGCAACAGAAAATTCACAAATAAATACACAACTTACCACATCTACTTTCACTGTTGCTTGCTTTTTCATTTCATGTATTTGGATAATTTAAACAGTATGCTATTTAAACATTTTATTTTTCTTTATAACAAACATTTTTCAAATTTCTAAGTCTACACAACTATCACTATGTCTTTAATTATAAGCAACACTAGAATAAACTATTAGTTTTTTCCTATTGGTTAATTTATTAAGGATAATATTCAAGACTGAGGTTTAAGGTATGAACATTTTCATCTTTTTTTTATATTATCATAGAGATTTTCACAAAAATTTAATAGAACCAATGTTTGTACAGGAGGTCAGCTTCACAATGCTTTCAATCGTAGTTTGGACCTGCCTTCCCAAATAACTCTTCAATAATTGCAAAACAGTAGCTCTAATGTTTATTTTTGTATGTGGTTTTGACAATGGAACAGTAACTTTTGTTTATATTTTATCTTTATTATTGTTGGAATCCACTACTCTTAAACTTTTCTCATATCTCTTGGACTCTTGATATTTTTTCTTATAAATTTGATAGGTTTCTTTCATGTCATAGATCTCATATATGCCATAATAGGCATACATGCTTTTCTCCTGGTTAATATTCAGCAAAATAAAATTGTATTTCTTTTATCATCTCATCACCAACAAAGCATCTCTTATTGCTTTTTTCTAGGAGACCCTAAGAAAAAATGAAGGCTCTGATTTTGTTTGTTGTCTTCTTGACCTTAATTGCTTGCTTCTCGGTAAACATAAAATATATTACATATATTTATTTTCTTGTTTAGTTCTTAATCACAAAGTATATACTCAATTCATTGTTTTATTTCATTGCAGTTTTTCTACACAAACCCTGTTTTAATTTTATTTCTGCCTAATATCTTAATTTAAACTTCTTTATGATTTTCTGTTGACTTTGCAATACAATCTGATTTTTTTCTTTTTCCCAATACCTTAGTAGTCTCTAAAATTCCAAACCTACATAAATAGGACATTGTAGTATCATAATTTTAAAATTAGAATTTAAATTAGAGGTAGAATTCACATTCTACCTTTGAGGTAGCACTTGTAGATTAAAATTTAGTACTTGGTAGTCTATCCAAAAAGAAAAATGTGTGAAGCAGAAAACTGATGATGAGGAACACTATAAAATAATCTTGCAACCCATGAAGAATTTCATAAGAATCAAATAAATAAATTAAGAAAATTTAGGCATGATATGAATTTCCAATCATGAACAGGAAGACTTGGTATCCTACAATACTTTTAGATGTGTTTATCTAATGCCTGTACCTTCGTTACATTAGCTAAAAGTTGAAAGGGACATCATCTAGGCGTTATTGTTGCAAACACAATCTCATGTCACCTCGTGAACAACCACTGTCTTATAAGCATTGCTGACTATAGGAATGCCCCTTTCAATGTTGCCCCATGCTAAAAATGCAACAAAGAGTATCTCTTATCCTGTGAAAAAATCCTATTCCAGAGTTTCTTTGGACCACTCATTTTTCTCTCCCACAAAAGGCAGATTGGTTTTTCCTTATACCAACTTCATAAAGATGTTGGTTCTATAACAATCTCCAGGCCTAGCACCTGAGTGAATGGTAGTCATAATAAAAGGAAGTCAAGTCCAGTACTACCGAGAAACTGAAGACAAGTGCCCAACACACTTCTGTGAACGTGAAAGAATAGGAACTCTTCTGCTTGAAAGACCCCAGAAAACAGATTGTCTTTATTTCATGAACAGTCTCTACTCTTCAAACTGTTAAAAGTTCTCTCATTTGATGACACCAGAAACTTCAAGATTATATTCTGTTCTATTCATCTAACCAAATCACATTTTGCCTTCATAAATGATTTGTAATCAATATTTTTCTCAAAATTCTCTGGATCTAATTTTATATTTGTGTTTTCTATCTCATTTTAGTCTGGTGATGCACGTAAGAAAAAAATTCTCAATGTAAGTTTTATTATATTTCTCATTTTCTTTTCATATTTTCAGTCATAATCAAAAGTTATTAAGGTACAAATATTTTTATTATTTTCAACCAAAGAAAATATTAAAGGCCAAAGAGTCACATAAATATCAAAGTTCAGATATTCTTACAAAATTGCTCTGTAAGACCCAAAATTTTACCTCTAGTTGCCTGCCTCTCAAACATGTGTTTATCTGTAATGGGAGTCGATATCATAGCACATGAAAAACAAAGCTTACCCAGCCTTCAGCACCAAAATCTATATATTTCTTTGTTCAATGTATAAATCTTCTTAAAAATATTAGTGTCTTTTTAAATAGGGGACATTTCATATGACCCTACAAAATTCAAACACTGGTTTCTTTTCTTAAAAATCAATGATGTTCAACGAATAAAGAAAGCAAGCTCAAAATCATTTGGATTTTTCATCACAAATCCCTATGTCAACTCTCTGCCATTTCTAATTCTTACAGAAGTCATCTGGGCCAGCATGGAGGTGAGGTGCCCATTAGGATGCATTATCTAAAAATATATCTATGATAGCATACTGTTAACACTTTTTTCCCTCTGTTTCCCCCATCCCAGTCAATTGCTCTAAGTAAATCCTTAGAAACAAAAAAGTTATCCTGCTTCTAATGCTGTGAAAAGGTATTTTCAGGTTTGATGACCCAAAATATTCTACAATTTAGAAGAAAAACATTTCCAAACCAATCTTGTCAGTTTATGACAATTTTGGCAACTTCTATATTTTTTTCCTCCATATCTTCAATTCCATCACCTGAAGAATGGTCAGATACCTGACTTAAAAGATTACTAATTTAAGCCAGTAATGAATTATATGGCTTAAGGTAAATAACTTTCTAGTAAAGTCATTAGCCTGAGAAAGAGCCCTCATTCAATAAAACCTGCATCAATCTATGCACATTCAATTTGTCTCAAACTATGATCATCCCATTGTATCCCTGGAGTGAGTTTTCCTAGCAACATCTATGGAAGTGTTGGGGTTGGGAGTAGAGAGGCAAGCAGCTGCAGAATACTAATTTATATCTTTTTTTTCCATGAACCAATCTCAATTTATAAGATTGTACATTTTTGTTTTTCCCAAGGGTAAATGTATTGTGAAATACATTTGGGATTTCACATACACTAAGTAATAAAAATCTTAAAAAGGATCCAGATAAGAGAAAACAAAATAGTTAGAATGTTTAAGCAGTTCTTTAGTAAAATTAAAACTTATCCTAAATATTGAGAGTGACTCTTGGGTTTTCCAGTAAAAATTTATTGGAGTAGGACCTCTTCTAATCTTGTGGACACACTGAGGACTGCTAGTCTCACAAGACATGGGAGGACCAAACCCGGAGGATTGAAAGTTTCTTCCTCCAATATTCCAAACCTAGTCTGAAAGATATTACCATGAGGGAGATGTAAGACAAAAAAACAGACAACAACTAATGCTTGTGGAGAGAAAGGTGGAACATCATATTTAGAATCCCAAGGATTAGCATCTGCTGGTAAAGATAAAAGTGAAACTAGGGACTAATTTGAAATCCTAGGAGAATGCCATGTCAAAATTCTGTGCAAATGAAATCAATTAAATAAAAAAGTTTGTGGGATTTCTGAAATGAGGTTTTCACAGAGCATGTGCATATGAAATTTCCATGGTGACGTAAATTTAGGAAATATCGCTTTGGATATAGTAAATATTTATTCACAAATTGCATTAGCAATTAAGTCCTGCAATAAAGAGCCATGTTTTGTTTTATTCAAAACCTTTCCATAGCTATTTGACCGCCAAAATCTTTTCAACAGAGCATTTATTGTGGAACACAGTTTTGGAAAATCTTTAATAACATTATCAGGCTTTAAGAACAGCAGAGATATAGTTTACTTCCTATATCATACAAAACCATTTATGAAACGGGCACATTACTCTGTCAACTTATCTATAGAATGAAGTTAGAATTCCATAAATTTAAATGCTAATATAGATACTTATTTAAAGTCTGACTCTAGTTTCTGTATTCCATCCTTGTGAAAACAGATGTTTTTTGTATTCTTTCTCTGAAGTCTAGGCATAATTCTGGAAAGAATTTTAAGCCATCTAAACCAGGAAATCCTGGAAAGACACAACCAAACAGCAAACCATCTGGACAGTTAACAAATCCTGTATTTCTTCATGGTCCCAAAGTCCCCAGCCATGCATCCCACCCTCACCCACCTCATCACCCCAACCACCCCCACTACCCACATTGTAAATCACCCAGACCTGCATCACTCCCTGAGAATGTAAACGCTAGTTCTCAAGCACCACTAGACACTTCTGCTCCTACAACTGTGGCTGCAACCACAACTACTTCCACCGTTTCTATCAGCAACATTACAAGTTCCACTTCCAACACCACAGCTCCCAGAACCTTCCAACCTGAGGCCACCTCCAATATTGTGGCAGCTGAGACTACTGCAGCTACTGTGGCTGGCACTACCCCAGCTGCTGAAGCTGACACGACCCCAGCTACTGAAGCTGACACTACCTCAGCTGCTGAGGCTGACACTACCCCAGCTACTGTGGCTGGCACTACCCCAGCTGCTGAAGCTGTCACTACCCCAGCTGCTGAAGCTGAGACTACCCCAGCTGCTGAAGCTGACACTACCTCAGCTGCTGAGGCTGACACTACCCCAGCTACTGTGGCTGGCATTACCCCAGCTGCTGAAGCTGACACGACCCCAGCTACTGAAGCTGACACTACCTCAGCTGCTGAGGCTGACACTACCCCAGCTACTGTGGCTGGCACTACCCCAGCTGCTGAAGCTGTCACTACCCCAGCTGCTGAAGCTGAGACTACCCCAGCTGCTGAAGCTGACACTACCCCAGTTGCCGAAGCTGACACTACCCCAGACACTACCCCAGCTGCTGAAGCTGAGACTGCCCTAGCTGCTGAAGCTGAGACTACCCCAGCTGCTGTGACTGATACGACCATGGATGCTGCAGCAGACACTACCACAGATGCTGTGGCTGACACTACCATCACAGCTGTTGTGAATGACACTACTCAAGCTGCTGTGGCTGACACTAACCCTGCTGGCCAGTCATCAAAATAAATTCTACAACTGTCTGAGATTACAAACATACTGAACTGTAAGAAGACAAAGGCAAATCGAGGTAAAAAAAATTTCCAAAATATCTTCTAACTAGATGAGTGAGTTTGAGATATATTTAAATAAGACCAGTGTTTTCTTGGCACAAAGAGAAAAATAAACAAATAACTTATAAATCTACCATATGGATTAGAAGCTCTTATTCCTTTTTTATTTTAAGATTGTAATTTGGGCTCTCTTAGTTGTTTAGGTCATATCTACAAATCTAATGCTGATAAATTTTTACAAAAGGAATTATTAAAAAGTTTACCAAATGTATATGTGTTTCAACTTTTTGTTCCCAATACTAAAATGTTTTATTTTCCTCAAAAGCGTACTTTTTTTTACTACTTTTTATAATCATATTTTGTTGTCCTGGGGGTACATTGTGATATTTACAAAAGTTCTTACAATATATTATAGTTGAATTCATCCCATACATTACTCTTCTTTATCCTCCCCTCCCCCCATTCCTAGAAGAGTTTCAACATAACTGAAGAGCTTACTTTTAATTAGAACCTTAGTAAATAAAAGTTAGTTTACACTTAAAAGTTTGTTAAATTCAATGAAATATGCATTTTACATAAGAGGAAGTCTTTCTCACTCTTTTAGCACTTAACAACTTTAAGAAGACAATAAAAAAAAGGATGAAAAGTTTAGAAAATAATTCAGTTATTCTTGAGAATAAATATATAAGCAAAATCACAACCCATAGAACAGTTTTCTTTCTAAAACCATTGCTGAAACACACATATCATGTTATAACATGATCCTTCAGAAAGAGTGTTAGAGAAGCAGGACAATACTTATTCCTGTTTTTGAGTACAGGGGCTCTTAATTACGAATGTAAATGGGAATTAGCCCAACTACAAAATACAAAACTACAATGATAGATGCCTATTGCTGAATACTGATGATAGTGCAGATGTTATTGATGCACTAAGCACTCTTTTTAATAATAGCAACCTTGCAAAGCAGGTGTCATTGACTACATTTTCAAGTTGAGCAGACTGAAGCAATTAAAATTTATGTGACTTTCCAAAAATCATGAAATCATAAATGGCATACCAGTCTCCAAACTCACATCCATTCATCTCCTATGTTCCAACTCCAAATGTCCTACTCTATATTTAACTATTTTAAAACAATTGGAAAGGGAAGAACTTCTGTACTTTTAATTATGGCTTATGATGTTTGTTTTGTTTTGCTTTGTCTTTACAGATCCTGAAAAAAAGAATATTGATATATTTAAAATCACCTTCTCTCACCACTATATCTAAAGAAAAATATAGGAAGAGGCACAAAAATATAAGAATGCAGATTCTTAACATTTCTTCTTTAGTCTTGCTACTCTGTAAAAACTGTCAAAGATAACTTGATTTATGCATTTGATCACATGTGTATTGATCTCATTATTATACAATGACAGCACTATTATCAGCATCTTCATCCCATAAGATGGTTCTATAACACACAAACTCTGTGTCCAAAAAAATTATATAGCTTTTCAATTACTTTCCTTTTGATATAGAACACTAAAGTGTTTAGTCATAACCAAATAATTATATATATATATAATTATATTTTATATGAAATTTCATATAATTCTGTTGTATATAAAATAATTATGATTCATATAAATGACATAAATTTTATGTAAATTGTAATTATATGTGCATTTTATATAAACATTATATGAATCATAATTATATGTAGGCATACATTTTTCCCTCTGTATTCAGGGAGTGTTGGTTCCAGTGCCTCCCACAGATACAAAAACCATAGCTACTCAAATCTCTTACATAAAGTAGCATATTATGGGACATGGTGGTACACACCTGTAATCCCAGCACCCAGAAGGATGAGGTAAAGAGGATCATGAGTTCAAGGCCCACCTGGACTACGGAATGAGTTGCCAGGTTGTGTTATGTAGCACAACCATGCCTTAAAAACACAAAAATAAAATAACGTATGTACATATAACCTGAACACATATTTTAAATCATCTCTCGATTAATTATAGTACCTAATACAATGTAAGTGCTATGTAAATAGTTGTTGTATTGTTTGGAGATAATGACAAGAAAAGTCTGTACACATTCGGTACAGACACAATTTTTTCTGAATATTTTCAATACACAATTGCATTACCCCTAATTGTAGAACCTGTAAGATGTGGAGGGTATGACAACCATGACAGAAGCTTTATTAAGGAGGTACAAATGCAACCCTACCCTCAAAGAGATCATAGTCTAGTAAGACATATATTCAACAAACATAGGATAGGGCAGGGGGGAGAAATGGCCCAAACAATGTATGCACATATGAATAAATGAATAAATAAAAAAAAGAAACATAGGAAGAAAAGTGTTGATTTCCCTCAGATATAAATAATCTTTATGAAGATGTCAAACACTACTTCTTCATCTAAAGTGGTATTTTCTCCAGAGATTACTTAAAGCTTCTATGAAGCATTTCACCCAAAGATAGATTAGATTAATATGTAGTTGAAAAATTAATTCATTCAAATGATTTAGTAAAATTCATCTGGATATAGATCATTTGTTAGTCCTACAAGGTTCAATTGGCAAAGATAGATGGAAACAAGGCACAATTTTAAATAACTACATAAAGGAATTTATAGGAAATGTTACATGTAAAGACAAACAATAATGAGTAAACAGGGGAGGCAGATATTCATTTCCCTTTAAAGAGAGCAAACACTCATGTAAAGACTGTCATGGATGATTACAGGAGAAGGAGATAATCACAACACCTTGGTATGGAAAAATTGAAAGCAACTCCAAATAGCTAATAAGACACAATCTAATCCTAGTGAAATATGAGGAAAAAGTCAAGAATGCAAATAACTATTACTTTCAAGATGAAAATTAATAGGGTCATAAAAATGAATCCTGAAAATGCAGTATGAAATTTTACTAAGGAAATTATTTTTTAAAATAAGGAAATGATTTCAACAGGCATAAAAAGAGTAGGAGGACTACTACTATGTAAACATACATCAAATGCATGGAATCAAAAGAACACATGGCACCCTCTAAACATTTAAGTGTACAAAACATGCCACAACTGAAATTCTGGGAATATAAAATACATACCACACTGTCAAGTTGCTCCTAATACCAAGAAACAGAAGTCTACCATGAATATAAGACATATCAATAAAAATGCATCTGTAGAACAGAAAGGGGAGTTATAATCATAAGACAAGAATAAGAATTTAATTTTATTTAAAAAAGGAAAATTGATAAAGGTAAAATATACCTTGTTTACATGCACCAAACTCTTTTTGTTTCCTCTTCTTTTTTTTTTTTTTTTTTTTGGCAGTACTGGGCCAAATTTTGTCCTGTGAGCTTGACAATTTATTTAATACTCAGAACAACTCTGTAATACCTTTTATTATTGATACTCTAGACATAAGAAAACTGAACCACATAGAGATTAATCAACAGGCCCAAGACACAACAGGTAAGTGAATAGTGGTGATAAGCACCTGGTTGGTGTAGCCCCTGTTTTTCACCTCTCAATACAAAGAAAGAAAGAGGAAAGGAAGAACAGCTAAAGGTAGAGACAGTTAAACTCATGCTTATACCTGAAGAAAGAGGGAGCAGATAGAAAAGGAGCATTCAGAGGTGAGAGAACTAAAACTTATAAAAACCTCTAGGTTTAAGAATGCTAAACTCTTTAAAGAAAAGAGTAAGGAGAAAAATAAGAACTATGAGGAGCAAATGAGTGATAAAATGTTTGGAAATAAGAATCCTAATACTTCAGGAATGAGACAAGAGTGCTCACTCTCTCCACTTCTATTCAACATAGTCTTGGAATTCTTAGAGCAATAAGACAGGAAGAAGAAATAAAAGGAATACAAATTGCAAAGGAAGTAGCCAAACTATCCTTATTTTCAGATGACATAATCCTATACCTAAAAGACCTAAAAGACTGCACCAAAAAACTCCTAGGCACCATAAAAAGCTTTAGCAAAGTAGCAGGATTTTATTTATAAATGAACAGATTGAGAAAGAATATAGGAAAATAATTCCATTTATAATAGCCTCAAAAAACAAAAATACCTAGGAATAAACTTAACAAAGGATGTGAAAGACCTCTACAAGGAAAACTACAAACCACTGAAGAAAGAAATTGAAGAAAACTACAAAAGATGGATAGATCTCTCATGTTCATAGACTGGTAGAATCAACATAGTGAAAATGGCTAGTTACCAAACACAATCTACATGTTCAACACAATTCCATCAAAATTCCAATGACATTCATCACAGTGATTGAAAATTCAACTCTAAAGTTCATTTGGAAGCACAGAAGACCACAAATAGCCAAGGCAATACTGAGCAAAAATAGCAACACTGGAGGTACCACAATATACAACTTCAAACTATACTACAGAGTCATAACAATGAAAACAGCGAGGTGGACTGGCACAAAAACAGATATGAAAACCAATAGAACAGAATAGAACTCCCAGATATGAATCCATGCAGCTATGCCCATCTGATTTTTGACTAAGGCACCAAAAACACACAATGGAGAAAAGACAGCCTCTTCAAAAAATGTTGCTGAGACAACTAGATCCATGTCTGACACCCTGTATTAGTATCAGTTCAAAGTGGATCCAGGACCTTAATATATAAGACCTAAAACTTTGAAGTTAGTATAGGGAAGAGCAGGGAATACACTGGAATTAGTAGGCCCAGACAATGACTTCCTCAAAAAAACTCAAAAGCTTTAGAAACTAAGAGAAAGGATTAACAAATGAGACTCCATGAAATTAAAAAGCTTCTGCACAACAAAAGAAATGGTCTTTAAATTGAAGAGACAGCCACAGAATGGGAGAAAATCTTTGCTAGCTATACATCTGACAAGGGAATGATAACCAGAATATATAGGGAGCTCAAAAACCTAACCTCCTAAAATATCAATGACCCAATGAAGAAATGGGCAAAAGAACTGAACAGAGTTTTTGCAAAAGAAGAAGTCCAAATGGCTGAAAACACATGAAGAAATTCTCACCATTCCTGGCCATAAAGGGAATGCAAATCAAAACCATTAAGATTCTACCTCATTTCTGGTAGAGATGAACCAATTGGGGTTGTAATACACATGTGCATGGAAACAACACAAGGAACCTCCCTTTATCTCAAACTAGCAAAAATCCATGCTTTTCTTATTATCTTTTATTTTTTTTCTTCTACAAAATTATAGAACAAAAGGGCAGAACAGGTTCTGTACAGAGGTGGAGAGAGGGTGCAGGAGGGAAGCAGGGGGCAGGGGAAGTGGCCCAAATAATGTATACACATGTAAGTAAATGCAAAAACAATAAAATAAAATTATAATTATAATAAGAATAAAAAAGATTCCACCTCACTCCTGTTAGAAAGGCTATCATCAAGAACACAAACAACAACAAATGCTGGCAAGGATGTGGGGACAAAAGGAATCCCCATACACTGCTAGTGGGTATGAAAATTAGTACAACCTCAATGGAAAATAGTATGGAAACTCCTCAAATACTTAAAAATAGACTGTCATATGGTCCAGCAATTCCACTCCTGGGATATACCCGAGGAATATAAGTCAGGTTACAAGAAAGGCACCTATACACTCATGCTTATTTTAGCATTATTTATAATAGCTAAGCTCTGGAAACAGCCAAGATGCCCCACTACTGATGAATGGATCAAGAAAATGTGGTATTTACATACAATGGAATTTTATTTAGCCACAAAAAAAAGAATGAAATTTTGTTTGCAGAATGGGTGGAACTGGATAGCATCACCATAAGTTAAGTCGGTCAGGTGCAGAAGGCCAAAAGTCACATGTTTTCTCTCATATGTGGAATATAGACCTAATATAAATACAGCAATTCTAAGAAAAACAAGTCACACTAAGGGAGGTCACATGAGATGGGGAGGGTAAAGGAAGGAAGTTAAGAAGGTGAATATGGTTGATGTACTCCCTACACAAGAATGCATATAGAATTTTTAAACTGGTTGAAACCACCATAAGAAAGGCCCTAAGGTAGAAAGATGAAAAAATCAAGGCGATGAATCAAATTGGGCTATAAAACATATATACATGGAAGTGCCACAAGGAAACTCCCAGTGTAGCTATCTTAAACAACAAAAGTATCATTTTCTTCTTACTCTCCTTCTCCTCCTTCTTCTACAAAATCAGAGAATGGGAGGGCAGAACAGATCCTGCCTGGGGAGGAAGGGGTTGGTACCAGTAGGAGGGGGAGGGGGAGAGGAAATGGTGAAGGAGGATAAATATGTGCAAATATTGTGTACACAGGTATGTAGAAGGAAAAATGATCTCTGTTGAAATTATTCCACCAATGGTGGTGGGAGGCAAAGGAGATTGGTGGAGGGGGTAAATTCGAGTACCATATATTTGATACATTGTAAGAACTATTGTAAATGCCACAATGTAACCAAACCCAGAATAACAATAAAAAATTAAAATTTAACAAATCTTAAGTGTCCAAATTATAAAAAATACAATGAATAGCAAAATGTTTTATATTAAAGGGTCCAAAAGAGACAGATTGATGGCTTCAAAAGGCATTGAAATCAAGAGGCTAACTTTTTGGGGGTTTTTTTGAGACAGGGTCTCAATATTTAGGTGAGGCTGGCATCACCACCACTGTGTCCAGCTAAAAGTCTAATTTTATTAGCAATTATATCTAGTTAAAATGAGAAATTGAATGATTCATTTTTGAAAGATAATAAAAATTAAACTGTAACCTAGAGAAAGTAGAAAGAATTAAGAGTTTCAAAAAATTGTTTCTTTATATGAAATAAATAAGACCTGAGCTGGGAGCATGGCTCACATAGTAGAGCACCTGCCCAGCAAGCACACAAGCTTGAAGCCCTGAGTTCAAATTCCAGTACCACCAAGAAATAAATAAGACCTTCTTAAGTGAAGGCCATTGACTTTTCCTCAACCCTTCATCTAAGTGAACAAGATAGATTTTCCCCTTAGCTGCTGTGTCCCACCTGCAATAGGTGGCACTAGGGATCCCAATTATTTATTATTTATAAAGAGAAAATTTTTTACATTTTCTCTCATTGCCATACTCATTGCTTTATGACTTACAGAACCTCCCATCCTCTAGGCATAATATATTTTCCCACATCATTTTCAGCCACAGAGATGTGACTCTCTTTGACCATGGAAATATGACTTGCTATAACCACTGAAATCACAGTAGGTGAGTTGAAAGCAGGAATTCTATCACTTACATCCTCTTGATATTTTCCTTTTATGCTCAAAAGCTATACATCCTGAATAGGAAGTTACTTCAACTGAGACCTGCAATAAGAAAACATAATCAAATTACAGAAATGTGCTAACCTCTATCAACATATGGTATGAGAGGAATAAATGTTTGTTTTTTAAATCACTGAAGATTGTGTTGTTGTTACTACAACAAAGCCAACTAAAACAGGGCCCATTACTCTTCTAATCTTCTACAAAAGAGCCCCAACTTAAATGAAGCCTATGCTGGTCACTCTTCCTTTACACTTCATTGTTATTAGAAGAACTTTTTATTGACACTATCTGTCTCAAGTGACACCATCATTCTGGAAAATGTCATAGTCCATTAAAAGTTATATTTCTCAGGCTCAGTCCTTCTGAGGCCCACTCCCATATTGGCTCTTTTCCTCACTGTTTAATAAACCTCTGCTCTTTTGTTCAAAAAAAACCCTTATACTTCTCTTTATCTCTTTATCTTAAATAATCTTACTTCCCTTTATTTAAATTACCTGGACCTTCTATCATCACACAAATATATCCCATCTGTAAAGTCATATATCAGGACATAACATTATTCTCACACTCCTGATATATCACTACAGTATTCTTACGATAACAGTTTTATCTTATTGATACCCAGTTCCGTCACCACCTACTATTTACCCAGATCTCTCCTTAATATTCTTTTCTCTACAACTTGAATTTTATGATTCATCAATTCAAGTACTACCCTAACAGTACTCTTAATTTCTTTTTTCCTAATAGCTAATCAACATGGTGAGATCCAAATCTTTGTTCAATAGAAATAAGTACTTCCTCTGAGTGTATACAAAATCTTCCTAGTGCCACTAAAACACATACACACACACAAACGCACACACTCATTTAGAGAAAGACCACTAAAATTCAAGACATCCAATCTAAACAAGGCTCTGAGAACTGCATGACTATTCTAACTTTTTTTAAGTTTCCCTCTCCAGTTTCACACATACAAACATTCCCCATGTAACAGAATTCTAGACTCAAACACATCCACCAAAACTTGAAACATCCCTGATGATTCCTATTCATTTTTCATAGAAATTCTAACTGTTCTAATCTCTCAATCTTCAGTTTACCCAAGTTATAGTTTTCTGCTATTTACCATACTATGTCCTCCATTCTGGGTTCAATGTTGACTATGTACAGTTCATCTTCCACTGCACTGTTTTTGGCTCATTTCATCCTGAAATTGCTATCGAGGTATATCTGCATGCTTCAGTAGAATTCAACCATAATGGTTCAATTACCAAATTTTTCCTGAGCTCTATGCTGATGGACATCACCTCAAAATTTCTCTCTCCTTCATCCTTTCTATCCAGTCCATCAAAAATACGTGCTGATTATAGTCCTTCAAAATATCTTAAATCATTACAATTAATCAATATATTCTAAAAATTAAGTTAAATCCAGAAATATACCCCAAGCCAAATCTTAAAAGGAGAACTCAATGTGTTTGTTTATGTGATTACAAATATCAATCTAGGTGTTCCAAAGTGCGGGGAGTGACCTGGGAAAGGGAAAACAAGGACACAACCTGAACCCGCCCATCTTCTGAAATTGTCTCTGTACCCTGCAGCCTTCTTAGTTTCCATGGCCAGTTACTGCTACACCAGTGACCCTGGGCAGTCACAAAGCACGTAAAGCCCAACCCAATCCCTGCCACCATCATAGCTTTAGATTCTGTGAAAAAACATACAGAGAGAGGATTCAAGATGGCGACTAGAGGGAGGAAGAAGAAAGCGTGCTTCCTAAAATAAAATCATGGAGAAACGCTGTAGGTACACCTTACAGGAAAAACTACTGAGAAGAGGTAAAATTCTGAAATTTTAAATTTTAAAATTTTAAATTTTTAAATTTTAAAATTCACCCCCAGCCAGCACATACCATCCCCACCCCATAGTAAATGGAGAAACCAGGAGGGCTCCCGCACCACCAGATGCCATTTCCTACCAGCTTGAGAGACAAAGACCACCAGGTGAGCTAAGCAGCACACGGTACTCCACAGACAACCCTGGGCCAGATCAGCATAGCCCCCTGGACAGACTGACCCCCACCCAGGGAAAAAAGAGAAAAAAAACTGAATAATAAACAACAACAAAAAAAGACACGTAGCAAAGAGGGTGGGCACGATGCATGCCAAAGAAGGGGGGAGGGGAAATCCTTAATGGAACTGTAAATAAACAAGCTGGCCGGAGAAGGCAGGAGTGGTGGCCTCCACCCAGCAACCTTGGAGTGGGAAAGCTTGTAAAAGTGGCTGTGTGAGGAAAACTCAATTGGAAAGGGGGTAAGGGACACTTCCCACATGAACTGTAAATAAACAAGCTGGCCAGAAAAGCCAGGTGTAGCTCCAACTCCCCCAGTGTACTTGGAGAGGGGAAAGCCTGTATCAGTGGTGGTCATGCCAAGGAGAACTCTAAAAAATCAAAGCCAGTGGGGCTAGGTGAATGTTAAGCTCACTCCTGAGATCTGCAATCAATAAAGCCTCCAGCAACAGCTGACTGACAGCAGCGGGCAGGTGAGCCACAGCCTCAGATAGATATTCACAGAACTGTCTCCAGACCCTTTTTTTTTCCTCTCATTTTTCTTTTTCTCTTCCTTTGATGAGACAACTAAACTACACCTGCATGTTGAATGATTTACTGAAACTGTATTGCATTTGAACTTGTGATACTTTGTCTCTCCCTAATGCCTGCTTAGCTTATTGTTCATTAGTACATTATCTCTCCCTGTTTATTTCTTTGACACTATTATTTTGGTTGTTGTTCTTTGTTTGTTTCTTTGTTTTTCCCTTTTTCTTTGTCTTCTTTGCTTTCCCTCTCCGCTCACCCTTCCATTCTAAATATCACCATTGTTATTACTACAAGCTAGAAAATACTTAATTGCACACAGTACAAGGACAGTAACAATACCAAGGGCAATGAAGGGAAGATGGAAAAAACGGGAAAACCAGTTTCTCCCCAGCAATAAATTAGTACAGGAACCAGAGGGAAATGAAGAAAACAGATATTCAGACACAGACTTCAACAAAACGAAGATAAACTATGCCAAAAACCACAATAAGCCCAAAAGAATAATCTGAAAGAAGAAATCCTGTAAGTAATCAATGAGAATTTTATAGAGATGATACTGGATATGATAAATCAAAATGTACAGGTGACACTCAAGAAATTCCAAGACAACAAAAATACAGAATTTGAAAAAGCAAAAGAAGAAATAAAAGAAACCATAGAAGCACTGTATAAACACCAAAGTGAAACAAAGAACACGATTAATAAAGAGATAAATGAACTCAGGACGAAAATACACAACATTAAAGAAGAAGAGACTCAGGATATGGAAAACCTCAGAAAAAAGAACGAAATAGAAATGCAAAACAAAATGAAAGGCCAATCCAGCAGAATAGCACAAACAGAAGACAGAATCTCAGAACTCGAAGATGAAATGGTAATTAAAGGAAAAACCAAAGAACTATTAGTTAAACAACTCAAGACCTCAGAAAAGAAAATGCAAGAACTCACTGACTCCATCAAAAGACCAAACCTGAGAATCATGGGCACTGAAGAAGGAGAAGAGGAGCAAGCAAAGGGAATGCGTAATACATTAAACAAAATAATTACAGAAAATTTCCCAAATCTAGAGAAATCTATTCCAATACAGATGCAAGACGCCTCCAGAACACCAAGCAGACCTGACCAAAATAGAACTACTCCACGGCATATTATCATTAAAACAACAAGTATAGAGACGTGAGAAAGAATATTGAAGTCTGAAAGGGAGAAAAAACAAATAACATACAAAGGTAAACCCATCAAAATCACAGCAGATTTCTCAACAGAAACATTAAAAGCGAGAATAGCTTGGGGTGAGATCTTCTGGGCATGGAATGAAAATAACTTCAACCCTAGGATACTCTATCCAGCAAAACTATCATTCAAAATAGATGGAGCAATAAAAGTCTTCCATGATAAAAAGAAACTAAAACAATATGTGACCACAAAGCCACCACTACAAAATATTCCTGAAGGGACTCTGCACACAGAAAGTGAAATCCAACATAACCATGAAAGGGCAGGCAGCACCAAACTACAAGAAAAGAAAACCAGAAAAGAAGAGAGTAACCTCAGTTTAGGTACACAAAATCAAACCTTCAAACAACTAAGACAACTAAATGACAGGAATCACTACATACATATCAGTACTAAAACTTTATGTTGATGGACGTAATTCCCGCGTCAAGTCACTGTTTGACGAACTGGATTAAAAAGGAAGAGCCAACAATTTGTTGTTTACAGGAGACCCAATTCACTGACAAAAATAACCATAGGCTTCGGATGAAAGGCTGGAAGAAGATTTACCAAGCCAATGGTCCCCCAAAAACAGGCAGGAATAGCAATACTTATTTCTGACAAAGTAGACGTCAAACCTACATTGATCAAATGAGATAAAGAAGGACATTCCATAGTAATAAAAGGGGAAATAGACCAAAAGAAAATAACAATTATCAACCAATATGTACCCAATGTCTATGCACCCAATTTCATCAAACATACCCTAAAGGACCTGAAAGTATATATTAACAACAACACAGTGGTCGTGGGAGACTTTAACAAACCATTACCATCAATAGATAGGTCATCCAAACAAGAAATCACTAAAGAAATCCTAGATCTAAAATATACCATAAATCAAATGGACCTAGTTGATGTCAACATAACATTTCAACCAACTTCTGTACAATATACATTCTTCTCAGCAGCCCCAGGAAACTTCTGCAAAATAGATCATATCCTAGGGCACAAAGCAAGCCTCAGCAAATATAAGAAAATAGAAATTATAGCATGCATTCTATCTGATCACAATGCAATAAAACTAGAACTCAACAACAAAAATAAAGACAAAAAACATGGAAACAGCTGGAAACTGAATAACTCATTGCAAAGGAACAATGGGTCATTGATGAAATAAAAGAGGAAATTATAAAGTTCCTGAAAGTCAATGAAAATGGAAACACAACCTTCTGGAACTTATGGGACACAGGAAAGGCAGTCCTGAGAGAAAAGCTAATACCATGAGTGCATATATTAAAAAGCCTGAGAGATCCCAAATCAATAACCTAATGATACATCTCAAATTCCTAGAAAACCAAGAAGAAGCAAATCCCAAAACAAATAGAAGAATAGAAATAATAAAATTAAGAGCTAAAATCAATGAACTAGAAACCAAAAAAACCATACAAAGAATTAATGAAACAAAAAGTTGGTTCTTTGAAAAAATAAACAAGATCAATAAACTCTGGCAAACCTGACTAAAATGAGGAGAGAAAAAACCCAAATTAGTAAAATCAAGAATGCAAAGGGGAGATAACAACAAACACCATGGAAGTCCAGGAAATCATCAGAGACTACTTTGAGAACCTATATTCAAATAAACTTGAAAATCTTAAAGAAATGGACAGATTTCTAGATACATATGATCATCCAAAACTGAACCAAGAGGATATCAATCACCTGAATAGATCTATAAAACAAAATAAAATTGAAGGAGCAATTAAGAGTCTCCCTAAAAAGAAAAGTCCAGGACCTGATGGATTCTCTGTTGAATTCTATCAGATATTTTAAGAAGAACTGATACCAACTCTCCTTAAGCTGTTCCATGAAAAAGAAAGGGAAGGAAAACTGCCTAACATATTTTATGAAGTATTACACTTATCCAAAACCAGGCAAAGACATCTCCAAAAAGGAGAACTATAGGCCAATCTCCTTAATGAACATTGATGCAAAAATCCTCAATAAAATAACAGCAAACCGAATTCAACAACACATCAAAAAGATCATTCACCACGACCAAGTAGGCTTGATCCCAGGGATGCAGGGGTGATTCAACATACGAAAATCAATAAACGTAATAAACCACATTAACAGAAGCAAAGACAAAAAACAACTTGATCATCTCAATAGATGCAGAAAAACCCTTTGATAAAATCCAACAGAATTTCATAAAAGCTCTAAGAAATGTAGGAGTAGAAGGAAAGTACCTCAACATTATAAAAGCCATATATGACAAACATATAGCCAGCATTATACTTAACACAGAAAAACTGAAACCATTCCCTCTAAAATCAGGAACCAGCAAGGATGCCCAGTATCTCCACTCCTATTCAACATAGTACTGGAATTCCTAGCCAGAGCAATTAGGCAAGAAGAAGGAATAAAAGGAATACAAATAGGTAAAGAAACTGTCAAAATATCACTATTTGCAGACAATATGATCCTATGCCTTAAAGACCCAAAAAACTCTACTCAAAAGTTCCTAGACACCATCAACACCTATAGCAAAGTGCCAGGATATAAAATCAACATAGAAAAATCATTAGCATTTCTATACACTAATAATGAACAAACTGAGAAAGAATATATGAAAACAATTCCATTTACAATAGCCTCAAAAAAAATAAAATACATAGGTGTAAACTTAACAAAGGATGTGAATGTCCTCTCCAAGAAAAACTATAAACTTCTGAAGAAAGAGACTGAAGAAGACTATAGAAAGTGGAGAGATCTCCCATGCTCATGGATTCGTAGAATCAATATAGTAAAAATGTCTATACTCCCAAAAGTAATATACATGTTTAATGCAATTCCCATCAAAATCCCAATGACATTCATTAAAGAGATTGAAAAATCTCCCATTAAATATATAGAAATTCAAGAGGCCACGAATAGCCAGCGCAATACTCAGTCAAAAGAACAATGCTGGAGGTATCATGACACCCAACTTCAAACTGTGTAACAAAGCAATAACAATAAAAACAGCATGGAATTGGCACAAAAACATACATGAAGACCAGTGGAACAGAATAGAGGATCTGGATATGAAGCCACACAACTATAACCAACTTGTCTTTGACAAAGTCGCTAAAAATACACGATAGAGAAAAGACAGCCTCTTCAACAAAAACTGCTGGGAAAACTGGTTAGCAGTCTGCAAAAAACTGAAACTAGATCCATGTATATCACCCTATACGAAGATCAACTCAAAATGGATCAAGAATTTTATGATATCAGACCCCAAACTCTAAAGTTGGTACAGAAAAGAGTAGGAAATACTATGGAATTAATAGGTGTAGGCAAGAACTTTCTCAATGGAACCCCAGCAACTCAGCAATTAAGAGATAGCATAGACAAATGGGACTTCATAAAACTAAAAAGCTTCTGCTCAGCAAAAGAAATGGTCTCTAAACTGAAGAGAACACCCACAGAGTAGGAGAAAATACTTGCCAGGTACACATCAGACAAAGGACTGATAACCAGAATATATAGGGAACTCAAAAAACTAAATTCTCCCAAAATGAATGAACCAATAAAGAAATGGGCAAGTGAACTAAACAGAATTTTCTCAAAAGAAGAAACTGAAATGGCCAAAAACACATGAAAAAATGCTCACCATCTCTAGCAATAAAGGAAATGCAAATTAAAACCACACTAAGATTCCACCTCACCCCTGTTAGAATAGCCATTATTAGCAACATCACTAACAACAGGTGTTGGCAAGGATGGGGGAAAAAGGAACCCTCTTACACTGCTGGTGAGAATGTAAACTAGTACAACCACTCTGGAAAAGTTTTGGAGGCTACTTAAAAATCTAAACATTGATCTACCATGTGATCCAACAATACCACTCTTCGGATATATCGAAAAGAATGACACAGGTTACTCTAGAGGTACCTGCACATCCATGTTTATTGCAGCACTATTCACAATAGCCAAGTTATGGAAACAGCCAAGATGCCCCACCACTGATGAATGGATTAAGAAAATGTGGTATTTATACACAATGGAATTTCATGAAGCCATGAAGAAGAATGACATGTTATCATATGCAGGTAAATGGAATTGGAGAACATCATTCTGAGTGAGGTTAGCCTGGCCCAAAAGACCAAAAATCGTATGTTCTCCCTCATATGCAGACATTTGATCAAGGGCAAACACAACAAAGGGACTGGACTTTGATCACATGATAAAGCGAGAGCACACAAGGAAGGTATGAGGATAGATAAGACACCCAAAAAACTAGATAGCATTTGTTGCCCTCAATGCAGACAAGCTAAAGCAGATACTTTAAAGCAACTGAGGCCAACTGGAGAAGGGGACCAGGAAGTAGAGAAAAGGTTAGATCAAGAAGAATTAACCTAGAAGGTAACACACATGCACAGGAAATCAATGCGAGTCAACTCCCTGTATAGCTATCCTTATCTCAACTACCAAAAACCCTTGTTCCTTCCTATTATTGCTTATACTCTCTCTTCAACAAAATTAGAGGTAAGGGCAGAATAGTTTCTGCCTGGTAGAAACGGGTAAGGGGGAGTAAGGAAGGCACTGGGGGGGTAAGGGGCGGGGGTAAGTGGGGAGAAATAACCCAAACATTATATGCACATATGAATAAAATAAAAATTTTAAAAAAAGAAATATCAATCTAGCTAAATTTTGATTAGAGGGCAATTATGTACTTGTCTACATTCATAGGCTAGGGACATACAGGTTATACTCTGAGGACCACTTTTGCATTTATATAAAATAATACAATTCCTGCTTGAAAATAAAATGGAAATTTCTGTGGCTCTCAGAAAAAAGGAAAGCTACTTCTCTTAAGCAATTATCACGATTATGTTTTATAATCATCGTGAATTTTTATCTACATCTATATTTCATTTTTCTTTTGTCTACTTGGAAACTCAGGGAAAAATTTATAGCTAATGTCCAAAAAGTTTTGAACTCTGTGGTGTGGGTCTTTGTCAGTATCCATGCTCCTGAAGTCGAAGCTATAGCTTTTCTTCAGTGTTCAAGTTCTACTGTTAATCACACCTCATTATGTCAGACATCTTCAATCAAATAGAATAAATATTCTATTGAGGTCCAATGGGATTTTATCCTATAAAATAAATATTGCTACATAATTTTAAAGCAGCCCATAAAGTCTACAACATAAAAAATATTTGAGGATATTAACCCAGTCCAAAGTAACAGTTATTATTCTATATTTCAGGACATAAAACTCTCAGACCACAGGGCAAGCACAAGCACACTTCAAAGGTGCTACTGCATTTCTGGGCTCAAGTCTGCAAATCTAATTATATCAATAAATTATTTGTCATCTGCCATTAAAATCTCTGTACTAGTTTTAATGTGACTGTATTATCACTTTAAATTTCTTGTGACAAGAGACTTGCTCTTTTAGATATTCTTCTAGAAAATATTAGGTCCAGAATTAAAGCTATGAATTAATTAAAGACTATTTTGACTGACTGCTTCTACTTCTTAACAGACATGTGCTTCTGTTTGCTTGTCTGGCTCTAATTCTTGGCTCATCACAACCCACTCAAATCATTCTTGTATTTTGCCAGTGTTCCTTTTAAATCCTTCAGAGCCAATGATCCATTTCAATTTAGATCACACCTTCATTTAAAACACTTGCCTGATAAATGTGTTGGCATCAAACAAGAAAGAAATATTGATATTTCACCAAACCAAATTACTGTCAGAGAAGAAAAGGCTTTTTTAAATTTTTCAATGTTAACTCAGAAATAGAATTATTCACTGATATTTGGCATAATGTTGGGGTACTTTAACTTGCAGCCCACCTAACCTAGAAATCAACTATAACTGGCATGACCCTTGGGTAACCTCGTGAAGATGAAGATAGCCTTGAAACAGGGTTGTAAACCATGGTAAACTGTCAATTAAAAGCTGTAACCTCGGATAGAGCTGTGAGGAATTGCTCATTAGAGCCATGCAAAAGTTCGGGACTTAGATGAAAGGCACCATGCAGACATAAGCACCCATTGCTGCCTTTCTTTGTCTCCACTTGTAAATAAACTTTCCAAAGCAGGACTCCCCTGCTGTTCTTATCTAAACCTTAGGTTTCTATTCCACTACTAGCCCCTAATTTATGGGAGAACACATTCCTTGTAACCTGATAAGCCTCTGGTGTTTCCCCAGTTCCCAATAAATAATATTACCCCACCACCAGGATGTGGGCAAGATCAAGATGTGGGCAAGATCAGGAAAATGTGACCCCAGGGGCATGAGGAATTCCTATGTGATGATGATTGATGCTTTAAAGAGTATAAGACCTGCTTAAATTTTTCTCTCAGGGTCCTTGTTGAAACCTGCTGCTCAGGCAGATGCTCGGACCCTAGCTGGCTAGAAATAAACCTCGCCTTGTGACTTCCTTTGTCTCGAGTGTCCTTTGTCCTCTCAGAAGGTGGTCGGCCTCGTACCCTAACAGCTGGAGGCCCCAGCGAGATCGGCCCTTCCCTGAGAGGAACAAATGGCCTCCGATACTGAGGTTTAATTGGGAAAGACTGTGGAAGGAGGATTGGCCACCTCCGTTTGGAGGGACTTAGAGTCCCCATCTGAATTTGGTTGAGAATTCTCATTGAGTGGAAGGAAAGGGTCACAGCCCTGGAGGCTTCACTATTGGAAGTTGTGGGAGACATCCCCGACAGTCGGGAACCACACCGGCGTCCTCAGTGGATGCTGTTTGAGCGGTCTTTGGGTAAGGATCCTGAGTCTGGTGTGAATGGAAGTGCGCCTGTGAGAGTAGTCTGGTTGACCAGCCGATACTTGTGTATGTTGGAGAGTCGTGTGTGAATTTGTTTGTCTGCTGGAATTGCCTCTTTTCTTCTTTGTTGTTTCATCTGTCCATCTCTTCTGATCATCATGGGACAGGCCCAGGTAACTCCTAAGACCCTTCTTCTGAGTCATTTTTCAGAAATCCACACTAAGGGACACAATTATGGCATGGAAATTAAGAAAGGTAAGTTTGATGCCCTTTGCTCAGTGGAATGGCCAACCTTTAATGTAGGCTGGCCCCCTCAGGGTACCTTCTCCTTGGACACAATTAAGAAGGTCTGAAATGTCATTAATAAACCTGGTCTTCATGGGCACCCTGATCAATATCCCTACATCCTTATGTGGCAGACTTTAGTAGAGGACCCCCCCTCTTGGCTGCGGCCGTTTACCCATGAGGCACCTACAGACTGGCCCACGATACTGGCCATGTTGGGGAACACCCCCACTCCTGTTAATTACCCTAAGAAGCCTATTCTGCAGGAAGAACCGACTTCCCATCCGTCCTTGATAGACTTAGATTTTGAGGCAAGCCACCCACCATATGCCGCTGCTGCACGGCTCCAGCCACAGGCAGCTGCCCCCCCGAACCTCCCCATTCATCAGCCTCCCCATCTGCACCCCCTGCCCCGGACTCTGGACCGGCGAGGGGACTCAGGCCCCGTAGGCAGCAAGAAGAAATTCCAGAGGAGGAGCCCTCCTCCACTTTCACCACCCCCCATTCTCCCGGTGTGAGCTCTGGGCAGTGCTGGTCCCGATGGGGGACGCATCTATCAGTATTGGCCCTTTTCAAGTAGTGACCTGTACAACTGGAAAGCCCAGAATCCTCCTTTTTCTGAGGATCCTAGAGGCCTGACCGATCTGTTCGAGTCCATTTTACATACTCACAGTCCTACATGGGATGACTGTCAGCAGCTCCTTAAGACTCTATTCACCACTGAGGAACGGGAGTGGATTCTCACTGAAGCCAGAAAGAATGTCCCCGGCGACGAAGGACGACCGACTACCCTGCCAAACCTGATTGATCACTGTTTTCCCTTAAACAGACCCGATTGGGACTATGGGAACACAGAAGGTAGGGAGCATCTCCGGGTCTACCGCCAGACTCTTATGGCAGGCCTCCGGGCGGCAGCTTGCCACCCTAGCAATCTGGCTAAGGTAAAGATGGTAGTGCAGAGGGAGAATGAAAGCCTGGCCACATTCCTTGAGCACCTTTACGATGCATACAGACAGTATACCCCCCTAGATCCACTAGCGGAGGTGAATCAGTCAGCCGTGATAATGTCCTTCATAAATCAGGCCGCCCCTGATATTAGGAAGAAACTATATAAGCAGGAAGGACTTGGGGAAATGACTATCCGGGATCTGATGAAAGTAGCCAAAAAAGTTTTTAACACCCGAGAAACCCTGGAAGAGCGAGAGGATAGAATCAGGAAAGAAAATCAGGAACTACAAGAAAGGATTCGGAGGGAGGACAGGGAACACCAGAGTAAGGAAAACAAGAAACAGCAGAAGGAAATGGCTAAAATATTGCTAGCAGGGTTCCAAGGTTTGGCTGGACCGGGCTCTGGATGGACTGGCCCCCCCTCAACCCCGAAGAGATCAGCCCCAGTTAGGCCAGGGACAGTATGCCTATTGTAAGGAATATGGACACTGGAAGAGAGAATGTCCCAAGCTCCAGGACTGCTTGAGGCCAAATAGCAGGCCCAACAATGACACCCGGGTCCTGTTAACTGAACTGGACAATGACTAGAGGGGACGGGACTCAGAACCCCTCCCTGAGTCTTGGGTAACCATATATGTGGAGGGGAAGCCCATGAGATGCATGGTGGACACAGGGGCTCAATATTCAGTTCTAAATAAACCTACTGGGCCACTGTCTCAGAAAATTAGTCTCATGCAAGGAGCCACTGAATCCAAGGCATATCAATGGACTAGCAAGCGTCAGGTGGATTTGGGCCGGCATCAGGTGACCCATTCCTTTTTGGTCATTCCTGAATGCCCTTCTGGGGCGCGATCTGCTAACTAAGGTGAGGGATCACATTCACTTTGAGCCGGATGGAATCAAAGAGATGGATGGATGAGGACAGCCCCTCCAAGTCTTGACTGTGTCTCTCGAGGATGAACATTGCTTGTTCTCCTTGCGGGACCCCCCCCAAAACCTATTGAGTGGTCCCCTGAAATGACTTATTGGATTCAAACATTCCCCCAGGCTTGGGCAGAAATAACAGGTGTGGGGCTGGCGAAACATCGAGCACCGGTAATGGTAGAAATCAAGGCTTCGGCTCAGCCCATCTGAGTCCGTCAGTATCCCATGTCTTCCGAGGCATGGAGGGGGATTGCCCCTCACATTAACCATCTCCTGGAGATTCTGACTATAAATATTCATTTGGTTGCTGTAGGATACTACATACAATGTTGGTGAAGTTAATGGAGATTATTTACATTTGGGAAGCAACATGGAACACTGATTAAGGACTCAGACTTGAAGTGAGCAGATTTAGGGTCAAGTCACACTCAACTAACAAGTATCTATGTGTAAACAGAGATGATAATGGAAGTCAAATATGGTGAAAGTTAAATAAAGAATAGCTAGTATTATTATACAACTTATAAAAGCTAGAGATTAGAGGAACCATCTAGTGCAGAAAAAATTCAAAGCCTAAATTTATCAAAAATACAAGGCTGTGACTGTCCAATAGGATTAAGTAAATATTATTCTGTAGAACTCCTCCACAACCAAGAGCTTTACAGGTCATACTTTTGTTTAAATTCTTCAAGTTAATAATGGCAAATGTCACATAACTTTTTAGAACACAACTGATCTGTTTTTCACTGACAAAATGGAACTCCTAAAATATACCCACATGAGGGTCTTTTAAATAATCTAAATATCTTAAGACAATCACACACACACACACACACACACAAACAGTTAAAGAATCTTTTATGATATTTCCAAAACATACAACAAAATCTTAACTCAAGTTGTTCATCCTTCAAAAACATTTTTGCAATTAAGCCAATGTTATATAAATGTGAGAATACATAGGATCAGATAGGTAGAAACATCCTAGTATGAAATGGTAATACAATTTCATTATTTCAACTAAAAAATAGAAAAACTAAATACAGAAGATACAGCACAGTGATACAAATGGACAAGCCAAAAATTTAGGTATTCTGTATATTCCTGGCCATAGTACTAGCGTAAGGAATAGTATTTAGCAGCATCCATTTAGTAGTTACTTCCATTTTTAATTCTCATTTTTGTTCCCCAATGCTCTGCAGATCATATAAGAATTCAATTTAAAAATATTTCTACCTCTCACACAAAGTAGCTTTTTAAATATAATAGGAGCTTAATGAGAGTAACACATAACAAAAGATAACCTATTGAAACTATTTGGAACAGAACGATTTGTGGCTTTAAAAGAAATAAAGAGGAAATGGTGCACCACAGGTCCCAGTTTATTTTCCTGAAACAAAAGGATATTATGATTCATTGTATATGTTTCCTCAAAAAACCCCAAATACCAACTGACTGATTCTCCTCAAAAATGGAAAAAGAAAAGCTGTCAAATTGGCAATGGTGACTTTCTGACCTTTGTTTGTAAAACATCACCCAGAAGTTATTTTCTCTTCCAACTAGCCTTTCTTTTATTGCCAGTAGAAATCTATTGCAACATACATAAGAACTGAGATTTCTCATCCTTTCTCACTTTCATTTGCCATCATTTATAAAGTAACTGACAAAAGTCATTTTGACCAGCAGATTAATCAGCACCAAGAAGGATCCTCTCACAATGGTAAGTACTTAGAAATATGAACCAAAGAACTTTTACTTTGATATTAAATTTTTTTCATCTTTTAAAGATAGCATTTTAATGTGCTTTTTATAGAACATTGCTTTTCAGCACCAAAAGGATAAGTGTCTTCCATGAAATTGTAAGTCATACAGTGTATTAAATTTTGAAAAATTCTGTATGTCAGAGTAAAGTGTTCATTTTGAGCACATGAGAGAATTAGTCTACCCAAGTACACAATCCACTTTTCTCCTGATGTACCTTAAAGTTCTTTAAACTTTATAATGATAGAATATTCTTAGACGTACTCAAAAAGAAAGAATTGTTCTAAACTATGTATTTATTATTAGTTTTGCTTTTTTTTAAACTTATAAAAATAGATCTCAGGAAATAATAATGCTTAAAGAAATAGTATATTTACATATAATTAAATATCCAGTGAAATTTTATGCCTAAGATTCTTTCAAGGCTTGCCTTGTTCAGCCTACACACTCAACCTATGGCCAGTGTTGACTATCAACATTGATGAATCTGCACAATACATAGAGTTGCTTTCCCAGAACTCAGGCTATCCAACACTTAAACACATTAAATTTTGAAACAATTGAAAGGAGAAATACTTGGCCAACATTTTTTTTCAGCCCTGGTCTTTGATGTACCATACACTGATTTTGGAAAACAGATTTGAGACTAAAATAACATTGTGCTTATTTTCAGGGATACCATAAGGATGAAACCATTGTCATCGATCTTGGGCCTTTGGGCTTTTGTAGAATGTTTCTCAGTAAGTATAATTAATCACTATCACAGAGCTACATATTCTTCCCATTAACTTTTACTTGAGATTTCTTTTTACATTATCTACCTTTCCTAATATATAATAGCCTTCAATCATTAATGAATCATTGTTCTAGTACTTTAAGTTTAAAATCTAATTTAATTTAGTAGGTCCACATGATGGGCTATCTCAGGTGTAAAATATCCATTATATGATATTTATAATTGTGGGTACTCAAGTAGGTCTTCCTGACCTGGTCTTAAATCTGATTTCCAACATTTTTATCTCCTCAAAATACAAGAGAAAACTATTTTATTATTTTAAAATATCAAAGTTGGATTATCTAAACAATCAAAATTTTTACAAAGTAAATTTGAAAAAAGAAAACTTTCCTATAATATAACAAACAGTTTAACATAAGGAGTATAGGTAGAAATGAGTCCTTTCACAATTTAATTACATGAGATTCATGATGACAACTAATTACTGAAAATAAATTAAGGTAGAATGCTATTTGTATGTAGGCAGAGTAGTATCCAGCCTATCATCTCTTGAGTATTTTCTTTGTTATAGGTAATTTTCCAAATGCTATATATACATTATCCCATTAATCCTCAAAGCTCATTTTGTAGAGGGTCTATCATTAATCATGTTAAAGTGCAAGTAAATTTAAATCCCTAGTATCAGCATTTTAGCTTGATTGCTCCCAAAGACTGTAGATTATCTCCAATTATACCCTTTGAGAGGACAGGTTTTTTTCTTAACACAATATTTTCATCATTTTTTAACTCATTATCTTTGGTCAGTTGTGAAAAAGGTGCTAATCACTGTGAGTAATTAAGACACTAGGAAAAGAACAAGTGTTCCTATGAAGATTTTTCACTACATAAAATTCAGGTCAATATCAGCATGTCCTTAGAAGGCAAGGGCACTTCTGGGTAATTCTTTAATTGTGTCAGCAATGAAAATGATATGAAGTGTCTCCCTCTGCTAAGGATTTTCCTTGACCATTAAAAATCAAGTCCTGAAATTTTCATATATTATGACCAGTCTTGGAAATGGCAACTCTTGGGTCAAATGAGCCCCCATAATCCAATGAATCAATGAGCTATCACTAAGTTAGAGAGGACAAATGTGAGTCCTGGTCCCACAGAAGTATCAGCATTTTTTTTTTTTTGTTTATTTCAATGGCAACACCAATAAATGCATTATACTAGCATTTTAGGGGCAGGAGCCAGACTGAAGAGAGAAGGGGAAGTGAGAAACAAAGTTTGCAAATCTAGACTACCCTTTCACAGAGCTCTACTACAAAAGAAAGAGAAAAAAAGTAATAGCAACCGGTGTAAGGGTATTTCAATGTGAACTTTTTTAAAGTAGGGGGACAATGTAAGTTGATATTTTCTTTTCAAAAAAATCCTCCTTAATGGGAGGCAAGAATAAAATCAGGATGTCAAATCAAAAGGTCATTACAGTAATACAGGTAAAAGAAAACTTAGAGAAGAAGCAGGAGAAAGTTGAGAAGTGGTTAAACTTATAATTCAGGCAGCAGAGTATAAAACTGTAAGGCTGAAGGGGAGAAAGGTGATTGAACAAAAGTGACAGTTTTTTCTAAATAAAATGCTACAGGAAGTTACAGGCAGTTATAGGAAGTTACATTGCATGCACAAAAAGTAAAAGAAAAATTGAAGAGCCAAATCCCTGAGAAAACACTTGTAAAGAAAAGGTATCTACCTAAATATCTATGGCTTTATGGTTGCATAGCCAGTACAATGGGAAGGGAGAAAAGTCATCATGGTGGAAGTACATGGCAGAGGCAGAACTCAAACCCTGGTATGTAAACTCCAGAAATTACTATTTCTCATCCCTTTGAATTATATTTGTACTGCTTTGTATTATAGCTACTCAGACTGTAGGGTAGAATAACATAAGGCATATTTTTACCCTCACAGTGACTCTATTAACATATTCCTCAAAGTATGCAACAAATAATGTATTTTTCAACTTATTAGGGTTTAACGCCTGGAGCAACCCTGAAATCGTGAATAAGACATAAGGAGACATTTTCCCATCATATAAGGGCATTTACATCCATTTGAAATTGATTTCAATGACAGATTCTACTATAAGATAAGCACAGGATTTTTACCCATAAAATATTTTCTTCCCATTCAATACTATCCCAGCTTTCTTTAAAAGCCTCGATATTTGTAAAGAAGAAAGAAACTTTCCTTTGATACTGACTTTCAGACTTCATGACTTAGAAACTTGTAACAGTTTTCTATTCCTGAACAACAAATTACTACAAATCAGTATCTTTTAAAGACTGATTTATTTTCTCATAGTTTCTTTGGTCATAACTCTAAGCTTAGCTGCATTGGGTTCTCTTCTCAGGGGTCTCATGAGGCTGAAAAGCTGTCGCCAGAGTGTTGTCCATTCTGCATATCAGGGTCTTCCTTTAAGTTTTCATGATTGTTGGAAGCATTCAGTCCCTTGATTGCAGGATGGAGGTCTACTTTCTTGCTGGCCATGCATGAGCCAGAGATTGATCTCAGCTTCTATAGGCCATCTGCCATTTGCTTCCATCTCTTTTTTTCCAGTACAGGGTACCTTGACTCTAGGCTGATAAACCATTTGCTGAAACTTCAAATCTCTGGCTGCTTCTCCCTCTAACATTATAGAACTTGTTTTCAAGATCAGGTAAACAGGTGCCAGTATGATTCAGGAATCTTGGAGACCATCTTAAAATTTTACCTACCTCAGAAAGTTTACGCCCTGATGCTTGACTTTGAAATATCAAATTTAAAATTGTTTATTTCCTTTCTCTCACAGCCTGGTGAAAGTCAGAGAGGCATCAGGGGACCATATCATCTGCTTCCTCCATCACCACTTTCTCCTTTTCACAAAGGACTTCAACCACTGTCTTTTCCTTATGGATCAGCAAAAATTCCACAACATCCTCCCTTTCCCCGTTATGGCCCAAGTTATCCATATCCACCTCCCCAACTAAGACCTTATGCACCTGCACCTCCATTGTTTCCCGTATATCCTCCAATTTTTCCTCCTCTCCCTACTCCTGCTCTCCAAATACAAACAACTACAGCAGCAGGTGCCAATATAGCCACCCCAGTCTCCTACTTGCCAAAATCCAAAGTCCAGTACTACAACTTGGAGATTTTTGGACACAATGATTTCCATTTGGAGACAAAGATGAGATGTTCCAAAAGCTCTGAGTGTTTTGGAGTAATAGCCTTAAAAGACATTGAGAAACAACCCCTACAAATATTATACAAACAAAATGAAAATAAAGAGTCAAGAACACTATGAAACCGCCACTGTGGTCATGAGAACCATCAATTTGTCTCCGGTTGTGTTATCCAAACGAAAATTAATGATGCCAATGGAAAAAGAATGTATGAAAACAATTCCATATACAATAGCCTCAAACAAAATCAAAAACCTAGGTGAAAACCTAACAAAAGATGTGAAAGACCTCCACAAGGAAAACTATACACTTCTGAAGAAAGAGATTGAGGAAGACTATAGAAAGTGGAGAGATCTCCCATGCTCATGGATTGGTAGAATCAACATAGTAAAAATGTCGATACTCCCCAAAGTAATCTACATGTTTAATGCAATTGCCACCAAAATTCCAATGACATTCATTAAAGAGATTGAAAAATCTACTGTTAAATTTATATGGAAACACAAGAGGCCACGAATAGCCAAGGCAATACTCAGTCAAAAGAACAATGCAGGAGGTATCACAATACCTGACTTCAAACTATATTACAAAGCAATAACAATAAAAACAGCATGGTACTGGCACAAAAACAGACATGAAGACCAGTGGAACAGAATAGAGGATCCATATATGAAGCCACACAACTATAAGCAACTTATCTTTGACAAAGGAGCTAAAAATATACGATGGAGAAATAGCAGCCTCTTCAACAAAAACTGCTGGGAAAACTGGTTAGCAGTCTGCAAAAAACTGAAACTAGATCCATGTATATCACCCTATACCAAGATTAACTCAAAATGGATCAAGGATCTTAATATCAGACCCCAAACTCTTAAGTTGATACAAGAAAGAGTAGGAAATACTCTGGAGTTAGTAGGTATAGGTAAGAACTTTCTCAATGAAACCCCAGCAGCACAGCAACTAAGAGATAGCATAGATAAATGGGACCTCATAAAACTAAAAAGCTTCTGTTCATCAAAAGAAATGGTCTCTAAGCTGAAGAGAACACCCACAGAGGGGAGAAAATATTTGCCAACTATACATCAGACAAAGGACTGATAACCAGAATATACAGGGAACTTAAAAAACTAAATTCTCCCAAAACTAATGAACCAATAAAGAAATGGGCATGTGAACTAAACAGAACTTTCTCAAAAGAAGAAATTCAAATGGCCAGAAAACACATGAAAAAATGCTCACCATCTCTAGCAATAAAGGAAATGCAAATTAAAACCACACTAAGATTCCACCTCACCCGTTAGAATAGCCATCATCAGCAACACCACCAACAACAGGTGTTGGCGAGGATGCGGGGAAAAAGGAACCCTCTTACACTGTTGGTGGGAATGTAGACTAGTACAACCACTCTGGAAAAAAATTTGGAGGCTACTTAAAAAGCTGGACATCGATCTACCATTTGATCCAGCAATACCACTCTTGGGGATATACCCAAAAGACTGTTACTCCAGAGGCACCTGCCCATCCATGTTTATTGCAGCACTATTCACAATAGCCGAGTTATGGAAACAGCCAAGATGCCCCAGGACTGACGAATGGATTAAGAAAATGTGGTATCTATACACAATGGAATTTTATGCAGCCATGAAGAAGAACGAAATGTTATCATTCACTGGTAAATGGATGGAATTGGAGAACATCATTCTGAGTGAGGTTAGCCTGGCTCAAAAAACCAAAAATCATATGTTCTCCCTCATATGTGGACATTAGATCAAGGGCAAACACAACAAGGGGATTGGACTATGAGCACATGATAAAAGCGAAAGCACACAAGGGAGGGGTGAGGATAGGTAAGACACCTAAAAAACTAGCTAGCATTTGTTGCCCTTAATGCAGAGAAACTAAAGCAGATACCTTAAAGCAACTGAGGCCAATAGGAAAAGGGGAACAGGTACTAGAGAAAAGGTTAGATCAAAAAGAATTAACCTAGAAGGTAACACCCACACACAGGAAATCAATGTGAGTCAATGCCCTGTATAGCTATCCTTATCTCAACCAGCAAAAACCCTTGTTCCTTCCTATTATTGCTTATACTCTCTCTACAACAAAATTAGAAATAAGGGCAAAATAGTTTCTGCTGGGTATTGAGGGGGGGGAGAGGGAGGGGGTGTAGTGGGTGGTAAGGGAGGGGGTGGGGGCAGGGGGGAGAAATGAACCAAGCCTTGTATGCACATATGAATAATAAAAGAAAAATGAAAAAAAATTAAAAAAAAAAAAGAAAATTAATGATGCCAGAAACATAGCCTCATACCATGAGGCCAAAGAGATAACTGGGAGAAAATATAATGAGATAGCTGGGCCTATAGGTTAGGGTGATGAAGTTAGAAGTGTAGGCAACAACACGCCCTCTTGAGAGTCATCCATCAATCAATTACAAAGCACAGACTAACATGTTAATAGGTATTAACTATAATCCTAGGACTGGCAGAATGGCTCAAGTGATAAGAGTTCCTGCTTTGAAAGCGTGAAGCCCAGAGTTCAACTCCAGTGCCAAAAAAACCTAAATAATCCTAGCTCTCCACACAGAATGCTCCCTGAAAATTCATGAGTACATTACATTTGACCCTCAATATGCATGGATTCAATCAATTTTGGATCAAAATATTCAGAAAAACATATTTCACCTATATGAACATATACAGACCTTTTCTGCCATTATTCCCTAAATAGCCAGGATAGCACATATTTACACAACATTTCTACTGCCATAAGAATTATAAGTAATCTAGAAATGTCTTACTGTATACAGAAGAATATGCATAGGTTAAATGCAACTTCTGCATCATTTTATATGAAGGATGAGGGCACCTACATAGTGTAGTATCCATGGGGATCCTCAGATCAATCCCTCATTATAGCTATAAGGCATATAGTGGAACTTGATATGAAGCAAATATTTTCCAAGCTAAAGAAAAGACAAAAGGGAGGTTCGGACACCAATAATAAAAAGCTAATGGCTGAGACATTTTCCAAGTTTCTATTGCTTCTACTAGTGGAAGTATGAAGCAAAAGTATTGTGACTACTTAGCAAGTGGGCTCATTACATAACAAGAACTTTATCTCTCTATTTTTGACTGTTACAATATAAAACTACATTTTTCATCATAACATTTAACTTCCTACCTTACTGTACACAATTAAAACTTCTCAAAGATATCCAATTCTTTCTTTATATGGGCTTATTGCTGTCTTTTTCACACAGAAAACTTTCTGAGTTTTTTTTTTTTTACCATGATACAAGGACTGCTCTAATGGCTGAGCAGACAGCAACAATGAAAGCAGTCAAGGTCACTGATCTCACATTCTAGTGTGATATTATTAAAAGTAGATATACATAAATGAAACTTAAGAAGCCAGAAATATTTTGAAACTAATAAGGTGTACAAAGATACTGAATAGTGGTTATTGGTTGTTTTATACAAAACAAAGTGACAACACTATTTACAGAATTGCTTAGGTCAACATTTTCAGAGTTATTTCTAAGTTTTCATTTGCTTCAAACCTCTGGTCAAACACTTTATTAAGACCTTTTGGATTTTTTTTAAGGTTGTATTCTATATGACCACTACTCCCAATCTCCTTTGATCCCATCCCAGACTAATCCATTGTCTCTCTCAGGGCTCTTGAAACAGCCTCTGTTTTTGTTTTGTTTTCTTTTCTTTTCTTTTCTTTTCTTTTTTTGAGACCCAGGTGTCGCAACTATGTAAACAGTGGTATCATTTAGTAAGAGAGGAAATGCTGGGGAAGAATCAAGGTATAGGGTTTGAAACAGTAAGTTCTGCATTAGACGTATTAAGACTGAAGTCCCTGTTTAACTTCTGTGTTACTTTTGTATCACTGGAATAATATATTTTCACAAATTTAGCAGCTTATTGCAGCACAAATTTATTATCTCACAATTCCGAGGTCAGAAGCCCTATCACAGCCTGACTCAGCTAGTTCTGGGGCTAAGAGTCTCACAAGCTGAAATCACGGCATTGGTAGGGCTAGGTTCCTTTTTGTAAGGTGTAGTTGGAGGTCTGTTTTGAGACTCATTCATTTCTCCTATACATCTCCCCTTCCTAATTCTTCTGCTACCTCACCTCTGACTCTAGTCAAAAACAGTTATCAATTTTTATGATAAATTTCTAACCCCTGGTTAGTTAATAAAAGATACAGGATGAAGTAGACAAGAGTTTAATATTTCAAATTGAGACTTGGAGGCAATGTCTAAGGGATTACTATGGGAGTGGCTGTAATGAAAGAAAATAACTTTGGATTTTGAAATTTAAATGTAGAAAGTAAGGAAGTCAAGGAATTGAGAGGTACTGTCATCATATAAATCATTTAAAGGGAAGTTGAAGTCATCGAAAGAGACAAAGGGGCAATGAAGAAAACATGTTTCCCCCTCATTATAACTGATGTCTCTAGGATATTTTGCCTGCTGCCCTCAGGCACATTTTTTCTATTGTTCCTGTTTATTTCCTCCTTTTTTTTTTTTTTTTTTTTTTTGGTGGTGGTTCTGGGGTTTGAATTCAGGGTCTCATCTTACATTTGCTAAGCAGGCACTCTACCACTTGGGACAAACCTCCAGCCCTTTTAGCAATGATTATTGCCAAGACAGGGTGTTGGTTTTTCCCAGGCTGCCTACATCACAATCCTATTTTACACTTTCTGCCAAAGCTAGGATGACAGGTAAGAGCCGCCATACCTAGCTTTTTTTCATTGAGATAGGGGTCTCATCAACTTCTTTGCCCAGGCTCACCTGGAAATATGATCCTTCTGATCTCAGCCTCCTGCATAAATTGGGATGGCAGGTGCACTCCATCATGCCCAGCCATTGGTTAATATGGGATCTCACAAACTTTTTGCCCAAGCTAACCTAAAACTATAATCCTTCTTGTGTCAGGCTCACAAGTATAAAGAGTTTAGTCACCACACCTGGCTAATTCCTCCTCTTTCAGCAGTCACTTATCACCTCTATTTCCTCACTGAAGTCACAAACCAACCTGAAAAACTCAGTGAATTTTAAGCCCTACCTTGACTTATTCCTGTGCCTCTTCCAGTCACATCCTCCACTTGTGAGCTCCCATATTTCACACCCTTAATTTCTAGTTTTAGAGTTTGTGGTCACATCACCTTTCATGACTTCTTCAGCATTATTTAAACCAGTATTTTTAGATATAAACATTCCATAAAATCCCTTCATTTCAAAACTGACACTCTAAAACCCTGCTCTCTGGTCAATCTTCCTATCATTCTAAATTGCCTTCCCCATTTCTCTATTAAATATCCTCTTCACCCTCACTGTGATCTTGAAGTACACCTATTTCAGTCTGTAATTACTATTTGGAGTTCATTTGCTTCTATTTTCTGTCTTTTACCCAAATGCTTAAAAATACATAGTTAAGGGTGACACTCAGTAAATATTTTTAGGTAATAGTAAAAGGATAAATTGACTATATCATTTAATAAGAACTATCAACTACTGTAAGTCTTTTCTATTCTTGAAGCTATGTAAAATATAGATACAAAAATATGAATAGAAAGGTAAATATTAGATATGGATATATCAACTGTTCTACCATGCAAACGCTAATATCTTTCTTTAGATGAGATTCAGAGAGCTAAAATAACTTGGCTAAGAACAAGCATCTCATTAAAGATGTAGCCTGAATTTCAACTCAGGCAGATCCATAATGGATATCTATAGTCTTTATACAATACCTACAACTGGTAGCATTCCCAAATTGATTTTTACATTATCAGAAATTCCCATACCTATTTTATCTGCCCTCACTCCTCAGTCAACAAACACTACTGAGGAAGATCACAAAGCTATGCTGTCTGCACAGGCTACACATTACTGCCATTTACCACAATTAAGCCAGTTTTGTTCACTCATGCTGAGCCACCCTACTACAAAAGTATAGATTATTGTTATAGATATAGAAATTAAATACTCAGTCATCTTGCAGATGAAAATAAAATTACACTAAGCTGTAATGAAATGATAGTATAAGGAAGACACCATGTATGCCAATTCTTTTTATTCCATTACCACATGTCAGTTAACTACATATAGGATCTTGATGAGTCTATTCACAACTATAAAAAATGATCTCACCTAGTTTGCTATTAGGTACTACTATTTCATTTGCTGCAAGTACTGTTTTGTCATGCTCACTTCATAATGACAGCCTTCTGAGGGTTATGTCTACTGTGATGTCATCATCACTCCCAGTTACAAACAATATGGATGGAGCAATACCAAGCTGGAGGCAGTTTCAGAATATCTCCCACATGCCACGGACCCCACGCCGCAGTTGAGGAATGGTATTAGATAAAGGAATTAAGAAATCACCAAGTATCAAAAAAATTCTACATTAATATAGGTCAAAGATTCTCTTATAGAAATATTTATTCTAAAGTGTAATTTTGAAAGAATCTCAAATCTCTTGGAGAATTCCCTAAAGCGAGAAAAAGACTTTAATTGTCAAAGGAAATCAGATTATAACATGAACTCTGGGGTGTGAAAAGAAAATCAATTTCTTTCTTTTTGAAAACACAGCTAGACTTCAATTCCTTGACTTCCTTACACTTTATATGTGCTAAATTTTACCAAATGAAATGGGTGTATGACTCAAGTAACAAGAGTGTTTGGGCCTTAAATTCAATCCCCAGCACTGTCAAAAAAATAACTAACTTTTTAATCTTACATACATGAGAAAGAAAATGCAGCATTTGTCTTTCTGTCCATGAAAGCTAGTTATTTAGTAAAAATAATTTAACATCAAATAGTAATAGCTATGAACTAAGAATTATTCACTGGGTAACTGAAAAGATGAGAACACTAAAATATCATGGAGAAAGCAACTGTAGAGAGATATGACTGAGTGAAAAAGAGGTTGGAATTATTAGAACCCAGAAACTAGAGGCTGGGCATGTGGCACATGCATATAATCCCTGCTATGTGAGAAGTAAAGGTAAGAGGAACATCGTCCAAGACAAGCTCCAGGAAAAAAGTACGAGACTCTATCTGGAAAAGCATAAAGGGCTTGGGATATAATTCAAGTGGTAGAGTACTTGCCTAAAAAGCACAAGGTTCTGAATTCAAACCTCAGTACCACACACACACACACACACACACACACACACACACACAAGCCTGCCTGCTTTCATAGAACAGTGTAAAAGCAAAAGCAAAAAGAACTCCACTGAAGTGGTACAGCACTTGGTAAGGTCCTGAGTTCAATCTCCAGTAGACCAAAAAAAGAGAATTCCTTGGCTTATTCTGCAGTCTCTGAGTACAGAAAGAGGATCCTTTTCGTTCAAGATGTGGTCCAATGGGGAGGAATGCTACAAGGCTGACTCTGGCCTCTTCAGATTGATATAATGAGACTATTTCTATAGGTACTGGGAAAAATATAGAAACCAAGTTTAATACTGACTAGGGTTCTTTTCCTAACAAATTAACACAAATCCTTAGTCCTAAAGTATCTAAGTCTTCGTGCTCCTGTATTGTCTTGGTTGTTTCCCCTTAACTTTTACTATTGGACAAGTATCTATTAGGTCGTGCCCCCAAAGAATCCCCTAGATTCCAGAAACGGTCCTCTCTCTTCCTATTTTTCTGCAGTAACCTCCTTAACTCTTTGCTCAATAGTATGAATAGATCAAAATGTCCTAATAGATACATTCTTCCCTTGTGAATTAAGACCTACAAGCCAGAAAGCTCAAAGATGCATGGCTAGGAAGAAAAATTCTGTAAGTAGTCTATTAGTTCTAATAGATGAAGAACCTTTTCCCTGTACCTGTGGATTCTAGTCATGGGAAAGATGGTGTGTATTCTGGTCACTAATTCAAAGCATATATTATATTTTGTAAGACAAAAGCCCATCTTAAAGGATGTAAAATCTCAACTGGCATCAGTAGGCCATTCCACTGTTCTATTTAGACTAATTGCTTCTGGGTGGTAGGGTATGTTGTAAGAAGAGTGTACTCCATGTGCATGAGCTCATTGCCACATTTTTTTTGCCATACAATGAGTGTTGATCAGAAAGATGCTTTGATAGAATACTGGCAGTGAATACAGCATACTATAATTCCATGAATAGCAGATGCATATGAATAAAAAGGCAAAATCCAGCGGATGTGTCTATTTAGTGCAAGCAAGTCTCTTTCATATTTTGGAGATGTTTCTCCAAAGTCATTGGTTATTTGCAGAATAGGGAATGAATTTGCTACAGGACTCTTAGTCTTACAATTGTTCCATCACTATCTGTCAGAGGATGCATCCAGTACCCATGTTTGTCATAGATACTTTAACATTGTATCTGCTATGCACAAGCCCAAGCTAAACAGCAGTTTATACTACAAGCTGGCCTTGTTATAGAGCATCAACTTGCACAGGTCTCCACTCATAATTGGAAGCTGTATGTGTTACTCAAGAAATTGAAATCAGGGGTAAGCTCACTTGATTGTGAGATATATGTCTCCAAAATCCAAAAAGCCCTAAGAAACATGAACTGACATTTTTAAAGTTCTAAAAGTAACTGGAAACCTAGTTATAAATCCAGGAATAATATGTCCCCAAAATGAAATAAAATAAAAAAATCTTTTCAGACAAAATAAATTTAGAAAATTTATTATGACTCACAATAAGAAAAATACAAAAGGGAGATATCCAGCAGAAAGAATATGAAAGGTAGGAAGAAATGAAAAGAACCAAAAAATATAACCACATGGGTAAATCTGAGTAAGTAATACTCCTTATTAAATATTAAAAATATCCTGTACAGTTTAGTATATATAGAATTAGAATTCATTATAATAATAACATAAAACTGAAAGTGATTAAACTTAGCTAAATTGTCAAGACCTTGAGTTTTCTGGAAAGTGATGAAAATACTAACTTAAAACAGATTTTAGCCACCAGGTAGCAGTGGCTCATGCCTGTAATTCTACCTACTTGGGAGGATGAGAGTAGGAGGATCACGATTCAGAGGCCATCTCAGGAAAATAGTTTGGGAGATCCCATCTCCAAAATAATGAAGTCACATTTAATGTGACTCAAGTGGTACAGTGCCAGACTAGCAAGCATGAGGTTATGAGTTCAAACCCCAGTACTGCCAAAAAATAAATAATAACCAAAGCAAAATGGACCGAAGGTCTGGTTCAAGCTGTAGAGTGCCTATTTATGAGCACCTGCTTTATAATCACTAAGCCCTGAGTTCAAACCCCAGTTTCACAAAAAAGATTTTAATACATCAAGGATGCATGTTTTCATCTGTAGGATAATACCAAAATAATAATAATGAAAGAATTTTTGCTAATAGATAAACAGAAGGTAAATGAAATAATAAGAAATTGCCTTAATAATCCTAAAAAAGGAAAAAAAAGAAAAATGATAATGTAAGTTAAGACACATAAAACACAAATTAAGAGGATAAATCAAACACAAAATATCAGTACCTTATATTTAATGTAAACAGACTAGATTCGCTAATAAAGTATAGATAATCAGACTTCATTTTTTAAAACTGCATATTGCCCACAAGAGAATGACCTTAAATACAAATACACAGAATGACAGAAAGAACAGGAAAAGTATACCACATAAACATTATCCAAAAGGAAGCTGGTGTGCTATAGTATCAGTAGACAAAGCAGATTTAAGATGAGAGATGTTACTGGAAATAACAAGGCACATTTCATAATATAAAAAGATCAACTCAACAATAAAACAATTTTAAATTTATTTGAAAACAGCCTCTAATTATATAATGAAAAACAGACATGAAAAAAGAGACAGAGCTTATAAAACAACAGAGCAAACATGAATCACTGACTTTCCTACTGCTACACACAGATGAATTAGGAAAAATCAATTATTTAAATAATCTTATTCACAATAATAATGAAATTTCACCAACAACTTGAATTTCCCACAACAAAAGGCAATTTAAGTTTTATGTAAGAACACAATAGTCAAGATCTTTTAATTAAAATGTCTCTCGAGTAATGATTTTGCTCTGCCTGCTTTTGACACTCTAATCTTTTATTAGCTATGACTCATGCAGAAATTATTTCAATTTTGACAATGTTCATCCTTAAGTCCTTCACAACCAATGATCCATTACAACTATAAGTCACTTGCTAAAAATATATCTGGACATCAAAACAATTTTCAGCACCAAGCAGGAAGAAAAGTTATTTATCTTTTTCACAAAATGAGCATGCTACTAGAGAAAGAACAGTTCAGGACATACCCAGTATTAGGAGATTTTTCTGGGTCATATAAAAGTACAGCAACAGAACTGTGCAAAGCATAATCAGCAAACTACAAGTTATACATGAGTTCTAGTTCTCAACTTGTCATTAGCAATGCTACTACAAGGCAAAAAAAAAAAAAAGGCAGTTTAAGGCCAAGCATGGTGGACCCCACACTATTAATCCCAGCATTTGGAAGGTGGAGGCAGGAGGATCAAGAGTTCAAGAGTTCTAGGCCAGCCTGGGATACCTAACTAGTTTCCGTCTCAAAAAAAATAAAGCTTGGCAGTTTAAGATCAATTCCAACTCAGTTCCCCCATTACCACCAAGAACTTTTAAGTCACCTTTAAAACAAATATGCTTTGGGAACAGGAAAACAAAACAGGTCCTGTCTGGGGGATTGGTACCAGTGGGAGGGGAGAGGATATAAGAAAACAGTGCAGGAGGTGAATATGGTGGAAATGTTATGTACTCATGTATGTAAATGGGAAATGAGACCTGCTGAAACCACCTCAGGAATGGGAGTGGAGACAAAGGAGAATGAGGGAGGGGTGAATTTCATTATGATATATTGTAAGGACTTTTGCAAATTTCTGTATCCCCAGTACAACAATAAGATAAATAAATAAATACATAAATACATAACTCAAAAAATAAATGTTTTATCCCTTACTTATTAAAGATTCATCATATCATATTTTAAAAATTAAGTGAAGAAAAGAATTTCCATTGAGAGATAACATTTACTAATAACATGGATCAAATTTTTCTATTTTATTTCATTTAAACACTACAACAATTCTATGATGTAGAACTATTGCCACCTTATTTTGTAGATGACAATGTTGAAACACAATGTGATTAAGTGCTGGCTATATGAAATACAGCTACTTAAGGCATTTCAACTCAGTTTATCTGATCTAAATCTGACACACAATGACTGAATTGTCTTATAACAAAAAATTCACACTTTTTTTTCAGTATTGGTGTTTGAACTCAGGGCCTACACCTTCAGCCACTCATGGGCTCTTTTTATGAAGGGTTTTTTCAAGATAGGGTCTCACAAACTATTTGCCCGGGATTGCTTTGAGCTATGAACCTCCTGATCTCTGCCTCCTGGTTCACATTTTATTGACTGAAAACTCACAGAAGACATATATTTTACATAATAGCTCTATATACTCCAATATAAAAGCATAGCTATTTCATGAAAAAATACATACAATACAATCTAATGTTTTTTATTCTGCTCTACCCATTCTTTAGGTTATACTTGCTACTCCCTAAATTGATTTAATAGATTACTAATGGGTTATATATAAGCTCCAAGTATTGTTTCTAAAAGTATATTGATTAGTTTTTAAAGTATATTTATTATGTCAATTGGATTGGGAAGACAAAGGTGCTCAATGGGAAAAAAATCAAGCTCTGAAATATGACAAATTTAAGATCAATCCCTATCTTAGTTATTTATGTGAACTAGAACAAATTACTTGATTCCTCTAAGGTTCAATATCTAATCAGTAGTCTGGCAATACTAATATGAAATGCAAAGGATTGCTGTGAGGATTGTGTGAACTAAATCTAGCTGAAGTTACTAACACACAGTGCAGGACATGGTGGGGCTCAACAAATTATAGCTATTAGAAAAATAAAATAAATATAACAAAAGGTAATTTTCTCCAAATTCAGTAGATTTTATTGCATATGGTTTTATCTCTAGTACTTGGATTTGTTTTAAACATAACACTGTATAATTTACTATAGATTTTAGCCATAAATTAAAAATAAATCATGTAGTTTTTCTTAACTATTATCTTCTCTAGTGTATGTTGTATTCATTAATCTTATTCAGATAATGATGTTAACACCACATACTTACAAAACCTAATATATACTGGCATGCTTTATTATCTTTAAATAGTATAGTTACTCATTAGCTACAGAAAAAATAAGTAATTCCCATATATTTAATCCTTTAAGTGGCCCAAATACAGGTTTACAGAACCATTCAATAAAATTACACATCTAGGAAAGAAATTTAAATTAACAAACCAAGAAGGGGTCTGTTACCTAATTCTTCTCCCATGACTAAATCTGTCCTGTTATTTCCAAATTGAGATGAAGCATTTATTTCAATTGGTTCTTTTTTAAATTCTTCCCAAAATCCTTCTTCCCAAATAAACTTCTGCCCAAATAAGCCAACCCTTCCTACATACGTTTAGATGTGGAAAATCGAGATTCACACCATTTTATATCAGTAGTTCTTAAGCAAAGTCTCATTTTGGAGTGATTCTAAAAGTTCTTTTTCCTGACTTCCCAAGCCATAATTTCTGATAAATTAGTCTGGAACAGAGCTTAAGAACTGGAATTTTTAAATTTTCCCAACATAATTATAATGTACTTCCAAGTTTGAAATCACTGTACTCTAGCAGCCTACATGCTTCCCAATGATAGTGGGCTTGCTAGATATTGATTAGATCACAGTCCTGTGTAGGAAGCTGACACACTGACAACTGCAACTATTATCTCTGTTTCAATGAACATTATCAATATAGATATTTACCTTTTCTCAATTTTTCTCCTAACTCCAGTAGGAATTGAGAGAGCAGTATTTAAGAAAGGAGGTTCTTCTATAAAAGCTCTTTTCCTTCTTGAATTTTTGAATTGTGGCTACACTGAGTATCTGGAAAGAGTTAGATTAATACTTTGATTGTTCCAAAGGAGAATCTCCTAACAAGGTAAGTACTTAGAAATGTAAATATAAGGATTTTGACTTTAGAATTCTAAATTTTGTTCATATTCTCAAGCACATCATTCTCATGGCTTTTAATAGAAAATAAAAATACCATGTACATTTTAAGGAAAAAAATGTTGTTAGCAGTAAAGCCTGCCATTTTTTTTTATTTCTGAAAAAAAAGTTTAAGGCCTATCCTAATTGCACAGAGCCTAATTTCTACCTCCACCTAATTTCACAATTATTGAGTTTTCTGTTGATATACATTGATGGTCTCAAGAGTCAGTCATGAGTAGAAAAGTCTTAAAGATTTCAATATAGATTTATAGTTTTTCATGCTTGAGTTGGATTTCTTTTTTATTTTTACTTTGCTTTTAAGATTGCATACTATTAAAAGCAATTTTACTAGTGCACATACAATGTAGACTCTGTGAACCTCTTTTCCTATACCACTTTTAAGTGTTAGTATAAATAAGAAACACAACATTGACCACAAAACAACCCTTTCAGCATGATGTAGTTGAAATTTGCTTTCACAGAATTCAGTTGCTATGAACTGGTATATTGTTTAAAATTAGCACCAAATTAAAGACAAAACCTCTTTTTCCTAATTCACACACTGACAATAATTGGCTTTTGAGAATCACTTGTAATAAAACCGTATCAGAACAATACCACATAAGTAGATTGATGCTAAAGAAAAGATACACAATGAATAATTCTTTTCCCTTTAGATAATTGTTATACAATAATAATAATAATGCAATAATTATACAAATAACTTGTTTTTTACAATAGCCCAGTCACAATGACAATATCAGGCAGAAATCTATAAGTTTAACAAATTTAAGGTAATCATACCAACAGTATACACAAATAAGTTATTTCCTTCCAAAGTAATTATCACTAGAGTAACAAGAGTTGTTCAAAACTGCTTTTGTTTCAAAAAGTACTTTGAACAATTATCTTGGAATTATCTTTTGTAAAATAAAATGTGTAAACATGTGGTTATATAGTATCAAAAACATAACACCTTGCTGTGATTTCCTTTCTCCAATATGTCAAGCACATGTTGAAAAGGCTGTAGTGCTAGTTCTTCATCATTTTGCATAACTAGTATTAGAGTTCTTCCTATATACATTTTAAATTAATAATGTTGCTAGATTTGACTAACCATGGATAATCATTGGCCTTCTTTCAGGAGCAACATTAAAGAATGAAAGAATTAACTTTCCTCTTGGGCCGTTTGGCTCTTATTTCATGTTTCATGGTAAGTTGTCCCAATCCTGAATATCATTGATTCACTTCTTCTTGATCATAACTTCAAAGGTAGTGCTGATAAGAGTGATGTCCTTCTTTATATGAAAATACAGTTTAAAGTTATTGATCAATATGAACTTGTTCTTATATTTCCTTTCTCATTTATATGTGACTAATCATCAGATCAATGATTGTGGGCTTGAAGGACAATGGACAGGCATGAAAAAGACAGAGGGCAGGTAGAATTTGGAGGAGCTATCTCTTATCTAGAGGAAGGGAGGGAAAGAAGAGGAATCCAGGTTTCTCAAATTCCTGCACTTGAACTAATATCCACTATAAAATATTCTCTGTCCAAAATGTGTAACATTTTACTACTCATAAGACTGAAGAAAAATAATGCTCACAGAATAGAGACAGTTCTAATTTGGATTGCTATTACCAATGCTAGGCCTAACATGTGTTGATCCACTAATTCGCATTAAAACCACACCAGTCTGGAACGGAGCACTTGAAAAATAAATCCTGAAATGTTTGCACATAAAAAGTAAACTATAAAAGCAATATTTTGTGAAAATTTACATATGATTATCAATGAATCCACAGGAAAAAATGGGAATTCACTCAATTTGCATTATAACATTAAAAAATCAGTATCATTTTATCTTAAGCAAGCTGCTCAAGAATTTATAAACAATTATAAACTTACTAGATATATCACAAACTTTCTAATTATTCCTATATAATTTAAAACATATTTATAATTTTGTGAGCATTTCTGAAAGAGCAGATAGTTGGAGTAAAGATTCCTCATTGGAAATCACTTTTAATTAGTCACAGGTACTCTTAGCTAATTCTAAACTAGTTCTTAGGGTCAATAATGCATACCAGGTTGGATGTTTTTCTCACTCTGAAGATTTATTTTTAAAGTTAATTAAAACCAAAATTCTCTAATATGCTTCAGAAAAGTTGGCAATTTAAATTTCTCCCACTGATTTATTGCTAAAATATTTGCAATACACTAGATCCAAAGCAAGAGAATAATGCTAAATGAGTTTCAGATATAATGTACACTGAAGGACTGACATTACCTAGGTATCAAATGAGAAAATAAAAATAATAACATTTTTAAAGTTTTCCAAAGAAGGCATCTTAATGGATAGAATTTCAGAACTTCCATCTTCTCTCAGGAATTTGAACAAGGGTAGAGCACACAAAAGCACATATAACAGTAACCTGACCTACAAGCTGGTTTTGGTATTGTGATTCCTCAGATTTTAAGAGAAAGTATTTTTATTTGTTTTAAGATGTTAAGCATCAGGCACTAGCTCTGGTTAATTGACACCTAAAAAACTCCTGTTTCTGCTGTTTTAAAACAGCAAAGTTAGAAAACAGAAAATTCTATGACTAAACAATTTAGCATTCCTAAATGATTCATTTTTATAATTATTTCAATTACTTTTTATCCACTAAATAGTTTTTAGCTCCTATTGAGTATCAAGAACCATTCTATGTGCTGAAATTGTAACAATAAACAAATCAAGCAAAGATCTCTCTCTTGGTAATGGACATACCAGGAAGCAACAAGTATATTACAAAGTATGACATTTAATCTTCCTCAGCAATCTAGTGTTACAATTACAGAATTATTACTATCCCCTCTCAACAAATTAAAAAGTTAAGACTCAAAATATCTACTTTTTTATTGAGTTTACAAAAAGCCTATGCTTTCTGCAGGAGATTAGCCCCAACTATAGGCCCCAAAAGAAAATATTCATGTCATTTTTCTAGGATTATAAAGTTTACCACCATTGGCCAGTGAAAAAGGGAATCTAATTGTGTGTTGGAGACAAAAGCCAGCATGAATAGCAAATAGGAAATGAAGTGGCAACAGAAAATCTAGTGGAACTTTCCCCAATATCTGGCAAGGAATGGGAAGAGATAAGCCAGTGATAATAACTACAGAAGGACACTGTACAGAGAATGAGATCCATTAATACATGAACTATTAATTGATATTATACAGTAAAAGAAAAAGAGATTAGAAAGAAGTTTAAGTTATAGTGAAATGTGATAATTAAAGGGGAAAGATCAGGGAGAGAGAAAAGATGTAGACATAAAATACAGGCAAAGAAGCTGCTCTTACACAGCCTTCTTTAAGGACTTAGGTGAGCTGTATGGGTAAATGGAAGGAAAGTAAAAATGTTCTCACATGTGATAACCTCAATTTTGTGAAATAGAAGACAAGATCATCTTGGGTGTAGTGGAGAAGAAAAAAAGTAGAAGTGATGTACAGCTGTTGAGAAGATAACCTTTTAGGAAGAACTGTTGGGGAGGAGTGTGCAGAAAGGAGTGAGGAGTGATTTTAACAGTGCTAAAGCACCAGATGTAGATAACTTTACAGGGTTATATCTCCTGCTAGTTTTTAGACTAGCAAAGGGATATGTTTTCAGTTTTTTTCCTTAGCCCCTAGAAAAATGTGTTTCCTAAAATATTTTTAAATAAATAGTTACACATTTAACTAATAGTCCAAAGCCTGAAATCTTCCTGAATTATTGGAATGGAATAATAAAGAGTTTTTCCAAGTGGTCCCACTGGAACATTTACCTCCATTTGAAACTATTTCCAAAGGTAGTCTCTTTTCTAGGTAATTGAGGTGATTCGGCCCCCTCTAAACTCACAGGTCAGAGAACAATGTTGTCACTTTCTTCCCACCTTTACTACTGTCCTTGTTTACGTTGAGTTCCCAAGCTTCCAGAAGGGAAGGAAAGCTTTCTATTCCTTCTTTTATTAATTTATTTTTCTCACTAATTCATATGGCTATGTAATTTTTTAAGTATATGTCCTAGCTATGCTATTGTTAGTAGGTTTATTATGTATTGCAATATGTTTCTTCCATATCTAATTTAAATAGAGTTTTTAATCACAAAGAAATGTTGAGTTTTATTGAATGCCTTTATATATTGAATCAATCTTGTGTCCTTGGGACAAATCCCATATGACCATGGAGAATAATTTGTTGGATCTAATTTACTAGAATTTTGTTGAGAATTTATATATCTATGTTCATCAAGGACATTGGTTTGTAGTCCTTTTATTGTATTTTCTGGTTTCACTATCAAGATAATGTTGGTCTTACAAGATGAGGTTAAAAGGATTCCCTCCCATTCAGATTTTTTGAATAACTTGAGAAGAATTGTTATCAGTTCTTCATTAAAAGTTTGATAGAATAATACAGTAAAGCCAAATGGTTCTGGAATTAGGGGTATTAATGCAATCTCATTGCTTATTTTTGGGTCAGTTTAGTTTATATTTTCTACACTCTCATTGTTAAATTTTAACTTATACTAAAATTATAATAAAGTATCCAGAAATTTAGCCATTTCTTCTATGTTTTCCAATTTATTGGCATATAGTTGTTGACAATAGTCTAATTATGTTTTGTATTCTTATGCTATAAGCTGTAATGTCCCCTTTTTCATCTACAGTTTCCTGTTTGGGGGGTCTTCTGCCTTTTGTTCTTAGTGATTCTAGCTAGTAGTTTGTCAATGTTGTTGTTCTTTGCAAAAATAAAGTTTTCATTTCATCGGTCTTTTGTATTTTTTAACCTCATTTATTTCTAGTCTGATGCTTATTTCTTTCCATGCATTAAGGAGATTACTTTGTTCTTGCTTTTCTAGGTATTCAATATGCATCATTAGGTTGTTTATTTGACCTCTTTCTCTTTTTTGTAAGTAGGGATTTATTGCTATAAACTTCCCAATTTAGTACTACTTTTGCTCTATCCCATGTTTTAGCATGATGTGTTTCCGTTTTCATTCATTTCAAGAAATTTCTTAATTTTTCTATTTTTCTTTTCATTTTTTCAATGACTATATTTTTCATTTTTACAGGACTGGGGTCTGAGCTCATGGCCTTGAATTTGCTAGGTGGACACACTACCACTTGAGCCACATCTCCAGCCCTTTTTGCTTTAGGTATATTTTGAATAAGGTATCTCGTTTATGCCTGGGATAGTCTGAACTGTGATCCTCTTATTTATATCTCCTGAGTAGCCAGGATGACAGATGCACACAACTGTACCCACACTTTTTTTATTGATTGAGATTAGAGTCTCCTAAACTTTTTGCTTGAGATGGCCTTGAATCATGATCCTCCCACTCTCTACCTCCCAAGTAGCTAGGATAACATGTGCAAACCACCCTTCCCAACTTCAATAACCTGTAATTTGTTAGTAGCATGTTGTCAAGTTTCTGTGAATTTAGGTAATTTTTGAAGTTTCTTTTCTTATTTATTCCCAGTTTTATTCCATTGTGGTCAGAAAAAAATACATTATATGATTTGGATGTTTTTTTTTTAATTTGTTAAGAGTTGGTTTTTGCCCTAATCTACAGTCTATTTTAAAGAACTTTCCATATGCTGAAAAAAAGAATGTGAATTCTGCAGTTGTTTGATGAAATGTTCTCCAAATGTGATTAGGTATATGTGATCTATGGTACAGGTTAACTGAGGTTTCACTGTCTATTTTCTTTCTGAGTGACCACTGACAGGTGATTGAAAGTACAGTGTTGAAGACTCCTACTATTATTGTATTGGCTACTATCTCTCCTTTTAGATTTTTTTTATTATTCATTTATTCACATGTGCATACATTTTTGGGTCATTTCTCCCCCTTCTCCCCTCCCCTCCCCTTCTCCCCTTCTCTCCCCCTCACTTTCTCCCTTTAGATTTAATCATGTTCTTTTACATATACATATATAATTGTATATATAAAGTAGGGTACATCAGCATTACACAAGAAGGAATTGTTATACCTTCTTGTTGAAATTATCCCTTGATCACTATATAGTGAGCTTCTATGTCCTCTTTTTATAATTTTTGTTTTTAAGACCATTTTGTCTGATATAAGGTACTCCTTCTCACTTTTGGCTTCGCTTTGCATGGAATCTCTCTTTCATCCTTTCACTCTCAATCAATGTGTGTCTTTACTAGTGAAGTGGGATACTCAGAGCAGTCTATTATTTGGTTGTTTTATATCCACTTGGCCAATCTGTACCTTTTCATTGGGGGAATTTAGACCATTTGTAGTCAACTTATTAATAAGTAAGGACTTATTCTTGTTTCTTTAAATATTCTTCTGTTTCTTTAAATTGCCTTTGTTCTATTCTTCCTCTCTTATTTGTCTTTGTGTTTTGGAAATTAATTATGTATTGACAAGATTTCTATTTCTCTGTTGTGCTTCTGCTGTTCATTGGGTTTCACACTTTTTTTTCAGGTGCTTTGTACTCTTTTTTTATTAATTTTGTACTAAGGGTACATTATGACACCTACCAAAGTTCTTACAATATATCACAGTTGAATTCAATCCCTGGGTTTCATACTTTCATCTGTTTTCATGATGGTAGCTATCTTTCTTTTCCTTTTAGATGTAGGATTCTCTTAAACTTATTTTCTAAAACCAGTCTGGTAGCAATAAATTCCCTCTCCTTTTGCTTATCTCGAAAGGTCTTTATTTCTCCTTCATTCTTGAAGGATATTTTTGCTGGACATAGCAATCTTAGTTGACAATAATTTTCTTTTAGAATTTGGAATGTCATTCCATTCCCTCCTGGCTCATAGGATTTCTGCTGAGAAATTTGCTTTAGTCTAATGGATGCTCCCTTAAATATGATTTGGCACATTCTCTTGATGTTTTTAGAGTACTCTTTTTGTGTTGGTACTTTTGAAAGTTTGATTATAATGTGCCCTGATGAGGTTCTTTTATGGTTGTGTCTATTTGAAGCCTTGTGGGCCTCTTGTACCTGGATGTCTGTCTCATTCCCCAAACTGAAGAATTTTTCAGGTATTATTTCATTGAAATTAGTCAGATGCAGAAAAACTAATATCACATAGTCTCTCTCATATATAGATTTTTTTAAAAAGTTAATCCAAACCTATATTTGTGATTGCTAGAGGCTAAAAAGAGTGGGGAGAAGAAGGGACAAAGGGAGATTAGGTCATTGGCACTGAAACACAGTTATATAGAAGTAATATTTTTTGTTGTTCTATAACACAGTGGAATAACTATAATTCACAATAATCAAATATATATTTTATAAAAAACTAAAAGAGAGGATCTCCCTGGGTTCAATCTCCAGTACCACACAGAAGTATTCACATACATCTCTTCGTATTTGTTCTATAGATGCTAGTAGCAGAATTCAATTTTAGTAAAACTGATTAAAGTAGGTAAGAAAACGTGAATACATTCATTTTGACGGGTGGAAAGGCAAAATTCTTTTTAGTTTTAAGGTAAGTTAGGAAATCAAATTAGTTCTTGAAAAATTGTGAAATTTATTTCTGTAGTTGAGAATTCAAATGTCTAAACATAAGTACAAAATGCCAATTATATTTTGGATAGTCTGTGACTTTTTCTGACATAATGTCATTGTAAATGTCACTTCCTTCCACATTAATGACTTGTTTGGAATTACTATGAGAGCTTCCCAGTAGCTCTCACATATGTTATTATGCCATAAGATGACTTACAGTCTTTATTCAGTGGACTTGTTCTTTGCTATAATACTATTTATTTTTGTTCCTGAATCTTGATAAACACCATATTAAAAGGACTAAAAATGTAAAGGATTTTTAGTTTCAAAAGTTTATAGTCTTTTTCAAATGCCATCTGATGGCCAGGCATGGTGGGTTCAACACCTGTAATCCCTCAGGGTAGTAGTCAAGAGGATCTTGGTTTGAGGCCAGCCTGGGGGAAAAGTTAGGCCCCCATCTCAACAAATAAATAGGGCAGTGGTGATATATGCCTGTGATCCAAGCAACATAGGAGGACTGCAGTCAGAGGCCTATTATGGGCAAAAATGTGATAGGAAAAAGGGGCTGGTGGTGGGACTGCAGTTAAGGCCTCTTGCGTGAGGCCTTCAGTTCAAATCCTAGTACTGCAAAAACAAAACAACTCCCCCCCACAAAACCATCTGATTTCTCACTGCGCAAATTAGGAAAATGAGGGGGAAAATACTCTCTAGCTGTTACGTCAATATTGTTGTATTTGTATATTATATAAGTATTATTCAACCTTGAGGTCCTGTTTATATTCTGCTTTGTTGCTTTGTTTATTCACATGAGCACTAAACATTAAGTGTTTATTGAAAGTTGTATTTGGTTTCACATTGGATATAAAAATTTTAATTTAAAATGGAAAAAAAAAACAAAAGAGAGGATCTCAAAGATTCCAAATGCAAAGTAATGATAAGGAGATAAAAATATCAATTACCCTAATTTCAGTAGAATATTTTGTAAAAATGTATTGAATTATTACACCATGCCCTATACATGTACTATGATTGTGTGTTAATCAAAAAATTTTTAAGGACTAGGTTTGGTGTGGTGTATGCCTGTTTGAGTCTTCTGCTACTCCAGCTACTTGGGAGGCAGAGATCGAAGGATCACAGTTTGAGGCCAACCCAAAGTTAACAAAGTCCTATCTCAAGAAACCAAGCCAAGCATGGTAGTTCATGCCTCCTAACTTGGAGACAGAAATAAGAGGATCATGGTCTAAGGCTGGCCCAGGCAAAAGCACTAGACCCTACCAAAGCAAAAAATGAATGAAGACATGGCTTAAGTGTAGAGTGTTTTCCTAAAACAAGCAGGAGACCCCAAGTTCAATTCCAAGTACTGCCAAAAACATAAAAAATTAATATCTAATATGAAAATATTAAGTACCCTGATTTGATGGTTGCATATTACATACACTTTACCCCATTAAATTTGTATAATTAATATAATAATTAATGAAAAAACATTCACAAAAAAGTACATATTCTAATGTTTGAACTTTGAATTATCAAATTTAGAAATCTTATTTTTATTTTTGTTTTTATCTCCACAGCGCAGTGAAAACCAAAGAGTCCCCAGGGGACCACATCAATCCCACCAGCTGCCACATCTTCTCTTCCCTACAGTCCAAAAGGGATTCCAGCAGTGCTCCTTCCTTCCAATCACCTAAGACTTAGACAACCACATCCTCTTCCATTTGTCTTCAGACGAGTTCAACCACTTCTCCCTTCTCGCTTTGTCCCAGGACTTATTCCCTCTCAGTCTCTTCCACTGAAACTTATGAGACAGACTCAACATTTTCCAAGTTATCCAAATCCACTTTTGAATCTGGAATCTTTCCCTTCAGGACCTATTAGTGTGCTAAAACCTCTAAGTCCCCCTATTCCGGTATATCCTCCTATTTACCCTTCTTTCTCTATTCCTCTACCACAAATAACAATGACCACAACAACCACAGAACCCATCACATCAGCAAACACCATCTCTTCCACAAAACTAACTAAAACAATATTAATCATTACACCTTTTACAGAGTCCACTACAACAACTACTATCCCTTTTACAGAACCCACCACAACAATCACTATCCCTTCCAAAGAATCCATCATAACAACAACCACTGCAGTTTCCACAGAACCCACTGCAATAGTAACCACTACCACTTCCACAAAACTCATCTCAACAGCAACCACTATTACTTCCACAGTACCCACCACAACAATAATAACCACCACCTCCTCAACAGAACCTACTTATTCAACAACACAATCTACCACCCCCAAATTAGCAATAATCATCACTATATCACCTACTGAGGACACTACCCAAATTATAACTAAACCTTCCTCCACCATGTTCCTCAGCACATTTATCAAAAATCAATCCCCTAATCCAGATACATTAAGCAGTGCCACTTATATGGATTTTTAGGAGAGACTCTTATTTTCTAGTTGAAGATGTGAGAAATGATGTTTACTAAACTGTTTTGAGCTCTCAAAAGAAATAAACTTAGTGATTTTGTTGGAAGCAACCTAGATCTAACCAGCACACCAAATAAATAAACACAATTCAAGCAAGAATATGTATCTATTGATGTCATGATAAGTTCTGTGTCATGCTACATTTTATCAGCTATCAGCAACTGATAAGTTGGATTCCTAAAAGGAAGCAGAGACCTTTTTTATTTTATATATATGGATCTATTGAAAGTAAGTGAGCAGAACCAAAGAAACCAACATGGGATATTGGACATTCAAATTTCTAGCCTATACATGGTGGGGCAAAGAGAAAATAATACCAGAGCCTGAGTAAGAGTTGGGGCAGTGAAGGGAAAACCATGCAACAAGATCTGTTGTTGTTCAGGGATGTAATTATGGCAGATAAATAGCCCACAGCAGAGAGAAATGGATAGTTTCCCTACCACACTCCTCAAGTATTTTATCAGCAAAACCTGGCCCAAAATTCACAAGCAAGAGAACCTATCTGTTATAATTTGTATGGCCATTCTCCCAGTATACAGAACTAATCAGAGAAGGTTGGACTGCTAATAAGTAACTACTAGAACAAAAACTGAAAGCACAAATAGCCTGACTGATCATCTTGTGGCCAAATAAGTAGGCAAAGAAAGAAATGAGCACCTTCAAACACAGAAAGTGTCAGAGATGGGAGAAAGATAAATTATATTTTTTATTGCTTTTCCCAAGGAGATTTAGCATATTTCTAGGTATAGCTAGATAACAATATAAGTAAATAATATAAATTAAAAGAAAGGAAACTCATTAAATATAAAATGATGAATTCAAATAAAACATATCTAAATATGTAAAATAGATATAAATAAATCTGAAATAAAATATATTTTTAAAACCTTAAAAACACTGTCTTGATTATAGCACAAATTATAAATATAAAGCATAAGAGAAGCAACCAGAGCAAGATGATGTACTAAGACTCCAAAGACTACCATTCATGAATTTGAACACCTATCCATATCAAAAGAAAAAAAAACCTCTACAAATGCTAAGAAAACAAGGTGAGAGATCACAATATCTTAGTATAGAACAGAAATAAGAAAATATATATTGAAGAGGGTAGGAGGAACAGTTTTCCATTTTCAACATCACACCTCCCACAACCAGAGGAGCACAGTATAGAGAAAGATTCTGTTCATTTGTAGGACAGAGAGGAAGTGAGCATAGGACTCTGTGTTGGACCCTAATACTGGGCCTGCCTCAGCAATACCCAGTTCCAGGTTGGTGCCCTCAACCCAAAATCCAAGTTAGTAGTCATACACTGAGTTTCTTCAACTACCCAGGCTCCAGACTACTACCTGAAGCTACAGACTTTAGAACTTTATGGTGGACTTGTTCTCTGGTCTGCCTCATGGCTGGACTGACTTCAGTTACCTTGATTCCTGAAAGCCCTCAGCAGCAGTTCTGCCCCAGAAGGCACAAGCTTCAAGGCAGCCCCTGGAGACATATCCTCAAGGCCCACTCAAGCTGAGCAAATCAGCAGATACATACAAGTGGATACAGGCTCTAACCACTTGCTGACTCAGGCATAGTCCAAGTATCCCTAGGACTCTGACAGTAACTCATTCATGAACCACACCAAACAGCTCAGAAGCTCTGGATAGACTGTTAAAAGGCATTCCCAAATAAAACTAGTCTAAGAAGACTGAAATAAGTACCTACTTCTTCAAATGTGCAGATACTAGTGCAAGGCACAAGAATCAAGAACAATTAGGAGGTGGAGTAAGACAAGCAAATAAGATTTTTCAGTGATCATCTCCCCACAGATATAACATGTTTGAACCACTATTCATGTACCAAACTATCATGAGAAGAGTTAAGGAGGGGTGAGGATAGGTAAGACACCTAAAAAATTAGCTAGCATTTGTTGCCTTTAACGCAGAGAAACTAAAGCAGATACCTTAAAAGCAACTGAGGCCAATAGGAAAAGGGGACCAGAAACTAGAGAAAAGGTGAAATCAAAAAGAATTAACCTAGAAGGTAACACACACGCACAGGAAATTAATGTGAGTCAACTCCATGTATAGCTATCCTTATCTCAACCAGCAAAAACCCTTGTCCCTTCCTATTATGGCTTATACTCTCTCTACAACAAAATTAGAAATAAGGGCAAAACAGTTTCTGCTGGGTATTGAGGGGGTGGGGGGGATAGGAAGGGGGCGGAGTGGGTGGTAAGGGAGGGGGTGGGGGCAGGGGGGAGAAATGACCCAAGCCTTGTATGCACACATGAATAATAAAAGAAAAAAAAATCTTAAAAAAAAAAAAAGTAAGAGACATCTCAAACATATTACCTAATGATGTGCTTCAAGGTCTCAAGAATTGGTTTTTTAAAAAGATAAACAATATTAACAAAAACCCTAGACAAAGTAACTAAAAATAATCAGATGAAGAAGACCGAAACTAAAAAACATTAGAGATGAAAAAGGGCATTATTACAACATACACCAATGAAATTCAGAGGATCACTAGGGAATAATTGGAAAAGATATTCCAATAAAACTGGAAAATCTAGAAGAAATGGATAAAATTTTAGGCACATATGAAGTACCAAAACTGAACCAAGAGAATACAAACAATCTAAAAATACCTATCATGAGTAATCAGATTGAAGCAGTAATAAATAATATCCCCCAAAAAGAAAATTCCAGTACCAGATGAATTCACTTATGAATTCTACCATACCTTTAAAGAACTACCACCAATGAGCATTAAATAATTTCATAAAATTGAAAGGCAAAGAACCTTTCAAACATTCTTCAAAGCCAATATTACTCTGACACCAAAACCAGATAAATACAAACAAAAAATAAACTACAGATCAATTTCCTGATGAACATAGATGGAAAAATCCTCAATAAAAAACTTACAAACCAAATACAACAACATTTAACAACAATTAAGAAGATAATACCCCATGATCAAGGCTTGATTTCAGGAATGCAAAGATGTTTCACTACAATAATACAGCACATACATAAAATCAAGGACAAAATGTGCTTGATCTCAACACATACAGGAAAAGCCTTTGAAAAATTCAATGTCCCTTCATAGTAAAATCTAAAAGCTCTGAAAAAATTAGAATTAGAATGAACATATCTCAACATAATAAAAGCTATATACAACTATAGCCCATACTGTACTAAAATGGTGGGAAATTGAAAGCACTTAGACTAAAATCAAGAATGTGATCAGGTTGCCCACTTCCTCCACTCTTATTCAATATCGTGCTTGAATTCTAAGCCAGAGCAATGAGGAAAGAGAAAGAAATAAAATGGATACAAATAAGAAAGGAAGAAGTCAAATTACTCCCATTTTCAGATGAAATTATCTTTTATGTAAAATCTCAAAAGACTCCAGTAGAAAACTCTTACATCTAATTAACACTTCTAGCAAAGTAGCAGGATACAAAATCAACTTATAAAAATCAACAGCTTTTCTATATAACATTGACAAACATGCTGAGAAAGAAATCAGGAAAACACTCCCATTCACAATAGCCTCCAAAAAATAAACCTAATCAAGGAGATGAAAGACATCAAATGAAAACTATACAACACTAAAGAAAGACACTGAAGAAGACACCAAATCATGATCAGCAGATTTAATATTCCGAAAATGGTTCCATTGCCAAAAGTGATCTAGAGATTCAATGTAATTTCCCTCATAATCATAAGGACATTCTTTACAAAAATAGAACAATAATCCTAAAATTCATATGGAAGCACAAAAGACCTGAACAGTCAAAGCAATCCTGATCAAAAAGAGCAATGCTGGAGATATTTTAATACCTGATATCAAATGATACTACAGATCCAAAGAAATAAAAATTGCATGGTACTCACACAAAAACAGACACATAGTTCAATGGAAAAGGATAGAAGATCGAAACATAAGCCCACACAGCTATACCATCTGATTCTTGACAAAGAGTTAAAAAACATACATTTGAGAAAAAGACAGTCTCTTTGACAAATCATGCTAGGAAAACTGAATACCCAGCATGATAGAGGAATTGATCTTATCCCTCACCCTGTACAGAATTCAACTGAAAATAGATCAAAGATCTTAATATCTGACAACTTAAAAATGCTAAAGGAAAACTTAGGGAAAATACTTCAAGATATAAGTATAGGCAATGACTCAGAATAGGACACCAATAACTCAGGAACTAACAAGAATTAACAAACAGAACTTCATCAAACGTTTTAGCTTTTTAGCTTCCACACAGCAAAGGAAATAGTCACTATACTGAAGACACAGCCTGCAGAATGGGAAAAAAATCTTTTCCAGCTACTGATAGACAAGGGATTGATATCCAGAATATGTAAAAATCTTGAAAAATTACATGCAAATAGAACAAATCCAACCAATAAATGGGCAAATGAATTGAACAGATAGTTCTTAAAAGAAAAATACAAATGGCCAATAAATACAGGAAAAAAATGTTGAAAATCTTTAGCTATCAGAGAAATGAAAGTATACTGTGACACTACCAATCTCTATGACTGAAAACATAGTGGTATGACAACAAGCAAGGGACTGGGCATGCTGGCACATGCTTATAATCCCAGTACTCAAGAGGCTGAGGCCAGAGAATAGAATATGAAGCCAGTCCAGGCTACAGAGTAAGACACAAATCTCAAGCAAAACAAAAAGACCAGGCACAGTTGCTCATGCCTGTAAACTCAGCTATTCAGGGGGTAGAGATCAACTCAGCAAAATGTTAGCAAGACCTTCATCTCAACCAATAAACTGCATATGGTGGTACATGCCTGTCATTCCAATGACACAGGAGGCGTAAATAGGAGGATCATAGTCCAGGCCAGCATAGGCAAAAACTCAAGACCCTATTAAAAAATAACTAAAGCAAAAAGGGCTGAGAGCTTGGCTAAGTGATAGCACACCTGCCTAGCAAGTATAAGACCCTGATTTCAAACCGAATGCCACCAAAATAAAAAGGAAGAAAATTATGAAAATTGAAGAAACCTATTGCCTCCCTTCAAACACTAGAAAGTACCTGTAGTTTTAAATACCAGCTAATATCTGAGATAGAGGCCTTTTTTTGAAGTAAAGATAAATCATACAAGCTTGAAAAAATTTTAAAAGCTGGCCATTGAACTCAAGAAAATACATTCAATCTTGTTCATAGTGGACTTTAGTCATTTAACCTGAATAAACATTTTGAGTATAAAATAGCAACTATTTGCCACTAATAGCTGTTGATTCTATTTTATATTAATTTTTATATTTCAAGTCATGAGAGAAACAAGGCAAAAGAATAAAGATAAGTAAAACATTCCAAGAATGGTTAGCCTTCATTTTCTAATCAAATACTTTTCATTCATTTGAGGATTTTTTGGTTCTTTATTTTCCTCATTTCTGCTAAGAGCAACTTAAAAGGAGGACGCATGATAGAGCAAAATAGAAACTGGTGGATAAGAAGTCCAGTCTGCTTTGAGCCATTAATTAAATGCACACTATGATTGTCAATAATTTATTTAATTTCATCACAATTAAAAATAATCAGTTAACTATAATGTCTACAATTTTTCTTCTGTCTTGGCACTATAAGATAATTAAACAGAAATTCACTTCCTTTGCAAATCATCTGCACTTATTAATTCATTAGCTTCAGTATGTTTACTATTTCAAAACATATACATGACTATATGGCCAAATGTATCCTCCCACTGAAATGACCTAAGATATTAAAATAATAATAAAAAATAATAACCAAAATAATAAATACCATGTAATATAATAAAAAAGGCATAAAATTACTGGCCAGATATAAACAGGCCGAAGTCAAGATGAAGGCAGAAACTCAGGGAGGTAGCCAGAATACTAGTAGAGGTTTTCTGAAAAGGACCATTGAAACAAGAAAAGCTTGAACATCAATTTTCAGACTCTTCCATATTTGGGAGAGGAAGGTGTAGAAGACTAAAAATCTAAATACTTGGCCTAATTGACGTTTATTGAACATGAAACCAAAAAGCATAATACATAATTTTTTCAAAGTAATATGGCACAATCACCAAGATAGATCATTTGGAGGCTTCTTAAAAATCTAAACATAGACCTACCACATGATCCAGCAATCCCACTCTTGGGGATATGCCTGAAGGAATGCAACACAGGTTACTCCAGAGGCATCTGCACGCCCATGTTTATTGCAGCGCTATTCACAATAGACAAGTGATGGAAACAACCAAACTGTCCCACTACTGACGAATGGATTAAGAAAATGTGGTATTTATACACCATGGAATTCTACTCAGCCATGAAGAAGAATGAAATCTTATTATTCTTATGTAAATGGATGGAACTGGAGAACATCATTCTGAGTGAGGTTAGTCAGGTTCAGACCAAAAATAGTATGTTCTCCCTCATATACGGACTTCAGATCTAGGGCAAATACAGCAATGTGGTTGGACTTGGATCACATGATAAGGTGAGAGCACACACAGGAGGTATGGGGATAGGTAGGAAACCCAAAAAATGATAGTATTTGGTGTCCTCACTGCAGAGTAACTAATATAGAAATTTTAAAGTGACAGAGCTCAATATTATGAGAAGGAGATCAGGAACTAGAGAAAAAGACAGAGATTAATCAGTTTAGAATGTACCACATTTGTACATGAAACAATGCTAGGAATCTCTCTGTATAGCTATCTTATCTCAACTAGCAAAAATCCTTTGTCTTTCTTTTTTTTTTTTTAGAGTGGAAGTGAAACATTTTTTTTTATTCATATGTCCATACAAGGCTTGGGTCATTTCGCTTTCCTACCCCCACCCCCTTCCTTACTACCCACTCCACGCCCTCCATCTCCCCTTACCCCCTCAATACCCAGCAGAAACTATTTTGCCCTTATTTCTAATTTTGTTGTAGAGAGAGTATAAGCAATAATAGGAAGGAACAAGGGTTTTTGCTGGTTGAGATAAGGATAGCTATACATGGAGTTGACTCACATTAATTTCCTGTGCGTGCGTGTTACCTTCTAGGTTAATTTGTTTTGATCTCACCTTTTCTCTAGTTTCTGGTCCCCTTTTCCTATTGGCCTCAGTTGCTTTAAGGTATCGGCTTTAGTTTCTCTGCGTTAAGGGCAACAAATGCTAGCTAATTTTTTAGGTGTCTTACCTATCCTCACCCCTCCCTTGTGTGCTCTCGCTTTTATCATGTGCTCAAAGTCCAATCCCATTGTTGTATTTACTCTTGATCTAATGTCCACATATGAGGGACAACATATGATTTTTGGTCTTTTGGGCCAGGCTAACCTCACTCAGAATGATGTTCTTCAATTCCATCCATTTACCAGCGAATGATAACATTTCGTTCCTCTTCATGGCTGCATAAAATTCCATTGTGTATAGATACCACATTTTCTTAATCCATTCGTTGGTGGTGGTGCATCTTGGCTGTTTCCATAACTTGGCTATTGTGAATAGTGCCACAAAAAACATGGGTGTTCAGGTGCCTCTAGAGTAACCTGTGTCACACTCTTTTGGGTATATCCCCAAGAGTGGTATTGCTGGATCAAATGGTAGATCAATGTCTAGCTTTTTAAGTAGCCTCCAAATTTTTTTCCAGAGTGGTTGTACTAGTTTACATTCCCACCAACAGTGTAAGAGGGTTCCTTTTTCCCTGCATCCTCGCCAACACCTGTTGTTTGTGGTGTTGCTAATGATGGCTATTCTAACAGGGGTGAGGTGGAATCTTAGTGTGGTTTTAATTTGCATTTCCTTTATTGCTAGAGATTGTGAGCATTTTTTCATGTGTTTTTTGGCCATTTGAATTTCTTCTTTTGAGAAAGTTCTGTTTAGTTCACTTGCCCATTTCTTTATTGGTTCATTAGTTTTGGGAGAATTTAGTTTTTTAAGTTCCCTATATATTCTGGTTATCAGTCCTTTGTCTGATGTGTAGCTGGCAAATATTTTCTCCCACTCTGTGGGTGTTCTCTTCAGTTTAGAGACCATTTCTTTTGATGAACAGAAGCTTTTTAGCTTTATGAGGTCCCATTTATCTATGCTATCTCTTAGTTGCTGTGCTGCTGGGGTTCTGATGAGAAAGTTCTTACCTATACCTACTAACCCCAGAGTATTTCCTATTCTTTCCTGTATCAACTTTAGAGTTTGTGTTCTGATATTAGATCCTTGATCCACTTTGAGTTAATATTGGTATAGGGTGATATACATGGATCTAGTTTCAGTTTTTTGCAGACTGCTAACCAGTTTTCCCAGCAGTTTTTGTTGAAGAGGCGGCTATTTCTCCATAGTATATTTTTAGCTCCTTTGTCAAAGACAAGTTGGTTATAGTTGTTTAGCTTCATATCTAGGGCCTCTATTCTGTTCCACTGGTCTTCATGTCTGTTCTTGTGCCAGTACCAAGCTGTTTTTATCGTTATTGCTTTGTAATATAGTTTGAAGTCAGGTATTGTGATACCTCCTGCATTGTTCTTTTGACTGAGTATTGCCTTGGCTATTCGTGGCCTCTTGTGTTTCCATATAAATTTCACAGTAGATTTTTCGATCTCTTTAATGAATGTCATTGGAATTTTGATGGGAATTGCATTAAACATGCAGTTTACTTTTGGGAGTATAGACATTTTTACTATATTGATTCTACCAATCCAAGAGCATGGGAGATCTCTCTACTTTCTATAGTCTTCCTCAATATCTTTCTTCAGAAGTTTATAGTTTTCCTTGCAGAGGTCTTTCACATCTTTTGTTAGGTTTACACCTAGGTATTTAATTTTTTTTGAGGCTTTGTAAATGGAATTGTTTTCATACATTCTTTTTCAGTTTGCTCATTGTTAGTGTATAGAAATGCTAACGATTTTTCTATGTTGATTTTATATCCTGCTACCTTGCTATAGCTATTGATGATGTCTACAAGTTTCTGAGTAGAGTTGTTTGGGTCTTTAAGGTATAGGATCATGTTGTCTGCAAATAGGGATATTTTGACACTTTCTTTACCTATTTGTATTCCTTTTATTCCTTCTTCTTGCCTAATTGCTCTGGCTAAGAATTCCAATACTATGTTGAATAGAAGTGGAGATAGTGCGCATCCTTGTCTGGTTCCTGATTTTAGAGGGAATGGTTTCAGTTTTTCTCCATTAAGTATAATGCTGGCTGTAGGTTTGTCATATATAGCTTTTATGATGTTGAGGTACTTTCCTTCTATTCCTAGTTTTCTTAGAGCTTTTATCATAAAATGATGTTGTATCTTATCAAAGGCTTTTTCTGCACTTATTGAGATGATCAAGTGGTTTTTGTCTTTGCTTCTATTAATGTGGTTTATTACGTTTATTGATTTTCGTATGTTGAACCACCCCTGCATCCCTGGGATGAAGCCTACTTGGTCTTGGTGAATAATCTTTTTGATGTGTTGTTGAATTCGATTTGCCATTATTTTGTTGAGGATTTTTGCATCAATGTTCATTAAGGAGATTGGCCTATAGTTCTCCTTTCTGGAGGTGTCTTTGCCTGGTTTTGGGATAAGTTTAATACTGGCTTCATAAAATGTGTTCGGCAGTTTTCCTTCCCTTTCTATTTCATGGAACAGTTTAAGGAGGGTTGGTATCAGAGGTCTTCCCTCCTCTCCTGTGGAGTTTTCCTCCCTCCACCACTCTCACAAGCTTTCCCACTCTTGGTTGCTGGGCGCGCGTCCCCACTCCCGCTAGAGCCTCTCCAGCCTGCCTGGCTTGTTTATTTACAGTCCCAGGAAGGATTCCCCTCCCCCAATCTTTGGTGCTCAGGGCACCCAACCCTCTTTCCCACGTGTCTTTATTGTTCTTATTGCTTATTAGTCAGTTTCTCTTTTTTCCCCAGGTGGAGGTCAGTCTGTCCAGGGGGCTAAGCTGCTCTGGCCCAGGCTTGTCTGTGGGAGGACCGCGGTACTGTGAAGCTCACCTGGTCCGTGTCCTCCCAAGCCGTCTGGGTGCAGGCGACTGGTGGCCCGGGGGCCCTCCTGGTTTCTCCGTTTAACATGAAGTGGAGATTCTCTGCACCAGCTGGAGGTGTGGAGGGGTCAAAGTTATGCCTCTTCTCAGTGGTTATGCCTGCAAAGCATGTCTCCAGTGCCTTCCAAGATTTCACTATAGTAGGCTCGCTTTCTGCTTCCTCCCTCTAGCCGCCATTTTGGAATCTCTCTGCTTTGTCTTTCTTATTATTGTTTATACGCTCTCTTCAACAAAATTAGAGATAAGGGCAGAACAGATTCTTCCTGGAAGTGAGGGGGGTAGGGGCAAGGTGGGGTAGGGGAGAGAAATGGCCCAAACAATGTATACACATATGAATAAACAAATTTTTTTTTTAAAAAGAAAGTATCACCTGAGAGCCATGGCTCATGCCTATAATCCTACCTACTCATGAGGCAGACATCAGAAAGATCCCATGTGGAGGCCAGCCCAAGCAAGTAGTTCCCAAGACCTTATCTAGAAAATACCTAATACCAAAAAGGGTAGCAAGCATAAGGCCCTGAGTTCAAGCCCCAGTATAGCCAGAATAAAGTGGGGGAAAAGTCTCAATAAGTTTACAAGATTTGGAATCATACCAATTATCTTCTCCAGTCACAACAAAATTAAACTAAAACTAAGTAATGATTCTATGACTAAAAAAAAAAATCTAAACATTTAAAAATTAAATGACACTGTTAAAGAAAAGGTGTAGGAGGGTGAATATAATGGAAATGTTATATACTCATGTATGAAATAGGAAAAATGAGACGTATTGAAACTATTCCAGGAATATATATTGTAAGAACTTTTGTAAATGTCACAATAATAATATAATAACAAAGGGAAAAAAATGACTCTGTTTTAAGTAAACTAAGGATCAATGAAAAAATCCAAAGAGAAAGTTAAAGCTATCTTGAACTAAATGAAAACTCAATGTAATAGTAAAATTGTGGAATACTCTCAAAGCAGTGCTTAGGGAAATTAAATCAAATTAATTAAATTAAACTAAATGCACATATCAGAAAAGAAGAAAGATTTCAAATCAATGATTTCAGGGTCATCTTAAAAAACTAGTAAAAAAAGGGCAAAATTAACTAAAATAATAAAAAAGAAACAAGAAAATACAAAATAGGTTGGGCTGGGATGTAGCTCGGTGGTACAGCGCTTGCCTAGCATTCGTGAGGCCCTGGGTTCGATCCCAGCACCAAAAAAGAAAAGAAAAAAAAAAAAAAACCTCTCCCCAAAATAAATAGGTTTACACAGCAAGGTAGCAGCAACATTAGCTCTATTCTTTCAAGAGCAGTGGGCTATGAGGCACTAACCTTATCTGCATCAATTTGCAACAGACTTGTTCAATTTTCTCTTGCACAATAAAAGGGCCAGGAAATTTTTAATTAAGCCTTGTTCTAAAAATGGTTAATACAAAATTGTAGGAAAAAAGGAACACAAACCAGTAACACAAGCTGGAACAATCCACAATCTGCAGTGGTGGCAGAGGGAGTAGAGATTTAATTCAGTTGATTTTCTGTGTTTGTTGGTTGTTCACTAGACTCATAGTGATAGAAGCTGCATATTTTGGGGATGTTTGTTTGCTTGCTTGCTTTCAGAATGAACCAAGAAGCTGCTGTAGATTTGGTTCTCCCAGCAGCAACCCGACACAAACCAAGAATGTGGAGATCTGTGCAGTATCCCAAGATCTGAGTGGGATGTACTTTTCAAGGATGTGCAATGTTCATAAAGGTAACCAAAACTGACAAAAAGGAAACTTATGTACTATGTGAAAGTAGCATATTTTTCTCTTAGAGACATTTTATTTTGAAGACATGAGGCTGAAGCCCTGGACCCCCTATTAATTACAGTGACTTTGATTCAATTCAAAGCTTCTTTTATTATTATACAAATTTCATGAAGCCTTTTCAACAAGGGTACCTAACACCAGAATTTCCAGGAAGAAATAAGAGTATCTCAATGGAATTTTCCCAAATGCAGCAGCACATTGTATGGGACATATGAATTCTCACTGTTGGTATTTGGATACTCTGCGTTTCCCAGAGAGTTGGGTAGTCAGCCAACTGGATCAAGCCCTACAAATTCTGATGCATGAGCTTGACCCAGCAGCTCTATATGAAAAATGGTACTGCTACAAAGTATGTCACTCATGAGAGTAGAGTTCATGACCTGATACCAGATTCTGTCATTGATGCCACAATGCTCCATCCTGGTGTGTATTTGATGAGTAGAATAAAATTGAATGAAACTTGTTGGACAACTGGCATTACTACAGAAACAGAATTATGTTAGGTTTGAAACAAACTTAAGGTATACCTCCTGTGATGACCTGATCAGGAAAGTTATAGAAGTCTTCAAGCCAAGAAAATTTGTGACCACCTGGCTTGTTATTAGAGTTGCACATGTCACACAGTGCTTTCTTCACCTCAGAAGATTGAAGGTTTTAATCATCTTGATTGCCAGAGTGCTATGCTCACTGACAATAATTTTGTTCTTGTCAGTTTTTCTAAGAAGCAGCAACAACATTTGATAAAAGCAAAAATGAAGAAAAATATAAAAAAGCGAAAACACACAGAAGTTCGTAGCTGCTTTCTAGATGTTGACACTGAGGACCATGCTTTCCATGATGTTGGCTGTAGGTTTGTCATACATAGCTTTTATTATGTTAAGATACATTCATTCTATTCTTAGTTTTGGAGCTTTAATCATGAAAGAATGTTAAATTTTGTCAAAGCTTTTTCTATCTAGTGAGAAGATAGTGTAGTTTTTGTCTTTGATTCTGCTTATATGCTGTATTACATTTATTGATTTGTTTATCTTGGACTATCCTTGCATTTCTGGAATACAACCAATTTGATTGTGGTGTGTGATCTTTTTAACGTGTTTTTAAATTTTTTTACATGTATTTTATTGAGAATTTTTGTGTCTATGTTCATCAAAGAAATTGATGAATTTTCTTTTTTTTATTGTGTCCTTGTCTGGTTTTGGTATCAGGATAACACTGGCTTCATAGAATGAGTTTGTTAGCATTCCTTCCCTTTCTATTTCATGGAATATTTTAAGGTGTATTGGTGATAGTTCTTCTTTAAAGGTCTGGTAAGATTTAAAAATTAATCCATCCATTGCTTGTTATAGATCTGTTTCAATGGTTTATATTCTCCTGCTTCAATTTTGGTAAGCTGAATGCATCTAGAAATTTATTCACTTTCATTTCACATTTCAATATTGGGTGAAAATGGAGATACCAAAGCCTTCTTCATAGAGACTTCCTGAACAGAAACACATCCTCAAACACCTTCAATTACATCTATGAGTGATTTTTTTAACCACATCATGTCATCAACTGTAAAACAGAGTATATTAGACAAATTACAAGAAGCAGTGGAAGTTAATCCTGGAACAGCAATGACATATACTTTGTAAGACTATGCCAAGAACAACAAAGGGAAGTTCATAGAGAATTGCCATTCCATTAATTCTGCAACACCCACAAGCAATCCATATCATTTCCTAATACATGGTTCAAGGTAAGCCCTGTGAAAAGTTAGCAAGGCTTCATCTCAACCAATAAGCTGGACATGATGGCACAGGGCTAAGATCCCAGCTATGCTAGAGGTGTAAACAGGAAAATCACAGTCCAGGTTGATCCAGGAAAAACACAAGACTCTATTTGAAAAATAACTAAAAGCAAAAATGGCTAGGGGTATAGTTCAAGTGGTAGAGCACCTGCCTAGAAACCATAAAGCCCTGAGTTCACACTCTATACCTCCCCAACACCACCACCACACCCACCCTCAAAAAAAGGAAAGAAATTTGTGTACAACAGCTTTCATTGCTATTTTCTGGTAGTGAGGTAGCTTTTATAAAATGCACAGATTATTGTATGTTTCTTACATTAAAAAGTGTTGTAAGTGGAAAACTCATGAACAGGTCGGTTGCATTAACTTATTTTCACAAATTTGCCTTAATAAAAGATGAAAATGTATGTTCCTAGATTGGCAGAAATAATAGTGTGAAAATGGCTACCAAAAGCAATGTGCAGATTCACTACAGTTCCCATCAAAATTTCAGTGTCATTCTTCATAGAAATAAAAGAATGGTGAATTCTTAAAATCAAAAAAGGAAAGACTTCCAAGCAAAGAAAGAAAAAAAAAAGGTCAGTATTAGAAAATTGACTCCAGAGGTACACAGCTGAAACTAAAGGTATAATCATAACAAAGACTGACAAACTGAAGAAAGTAGTAGAAATGGAAAATACCAGAAGAGTCATCTTACTGGGATGCACAAACTATTTATCCAGCCTTACCCTAATAAACATACTAAGAGAAAGCATTATGAAGATTTCTATGTTACCATTATCTATTGTTAGTTCAAAGGTCCTGTTAAGTTAAGCAAAGTGAGTATCCCCTCAAATTTCTAGAATGCTACACTTGCATCTGTTAGGTTCCTGCCATTCTTGGGGCTGGTGGCAGGACCCGAGGCTACACCTTAAAACCAGACCCCCTAATTTATAACTGCTTGCTTCTCCCCTGCCTGATTGTTTCTAGGCTTGCAAAACAACTCAAAAACTTCCAGTTACTCAACTAGCCAGGCATGTCGACCTGTTCCATCTGGTAATTGCAGATAATCAGAGACCAGAGACTCTCTCCCTCCCCCATGGCTTGGCCCCTCCTATAAAGCCTACTACCCAATTCACCCAAGTCACTGCTCCTTGATCTCGGGAGGGGGCAGCCCTGTGGTCTGGATTTCTAGTAAATCTTTCCTTTCCACACATGGCACGGTCTTTATTCAGAAGTACCTTATATCTGGTGCCGAAACCCAGGAGAGGTTAACAGGACGCTCCGGCCTGGGGCTGCTCCCTTGGCCTTCATGTCCTGCTCTCTCCCAAACCCAGACTGCTGAATTGACCCCACGTGCCTCTGGACTGTGGATTTCGGAACTTACTGCCTTGCCCGCTTTCCTATCCATCATTAGCCTTTCTCTTCCCCTGCTCTCCACCTGACCTACTCCTCAGGCTCAGTGAGTGTCACCCTCCCTCGGGGCTGCCTGTTCCCTCTCTCTCTCTGGTCTCAAAAAGTCGCAGGCGCCATGCCAGGCATGCCTCCTACCCCTGTTTGGGGTACCCACTGCTTAGCACAGGGACATTTGGCTAACCAGTTGAGGCATTCTCTCTATGGATGGCAAACCAGGCCGGGGCGCCCACTCTTGGGAACCCGTTTGGGTGACACTCACACTCTCCTTCCCTCTCTCTCTCTTGCTCTCCCTCCCTGTTTTCCTTTCCTCCACCTAAGGTGAGAGCTCAACAGCCCCTCCAGCTTACTATGACCAAATGGCAACCCGATGATTCTGTTCTCCTTGCCTGAGTCACGTAAGGGAGGCTAGATCTTGACCTAGATCTATACTGGCCTGAAGAGCAAACTCACCAAGGCACCTGCCTTGCTCTCTCTCTCTCTCTCTCTCTCTCTCCCCGTCTCTCTCTCCTTCTACATTATGGGGACCACACACTCTAAATTAGATGCATCCATGCCCTGGGATGCCTTCTCCGCTCCCTCAGGAACGTCGGTCTCCAAGACAATATAAAACCTAAGCAACTGATCTATTACTGCAACACTGTTTGGCCTCCATACAAGCTAGACAATCAATCACAATGGCCTGAAAATGGTACTTTTGGTTTTCACACACTTCTAGATCTTGACAATTTCTGCCAGCACAATGGAAAGTGGTCTGAGATTCCATACATTCAAGCTTTCCTTTCTCTCTACTCTCAGCCTTCCCTGTTCCCATCTTGTAATGCTGTTCAAATCCTCCTTGCCAACAACAAACCCCTCTCAAACTCTGTGTGACACTACACAAAACACTGCCCTTCACCTTGCCCACCCCCAGGACCCTGTCCACGAAGTGACCAGAGTGGACACTGGAAGGACGACTGCCCCTCTTTGTCTCTGCAAGGTAGGTCAGTCTCCCACTCCCACTCTCAACAGAGTGAAGGCCTCATGGACCTCTTGGGCCTGGCAGCAGAAGACTGACATGGCCCTTCAAGAGATCCTCAGAGGAGCCCAGGGTAACCATCCAAGTAGCAGGTAGGCCTCAATCACCTACTTGGTGCTACCTGACTTCTCAGGTAAGCTTTATCCTTCACAGATCTCCGTAGTGGGGGTGGACGGTCTCCTCCACCAGCCAAAAAAGAAAAGACAATTTTATTTATAGATAAACTCCAATATGTGATAAAGTTAAAGTTAACTATAATCTAAGAGCTGCCTAAAAAGATTTTTAAGGTCATATCAAACTAAAATCAAATTCTCTATGTCTATAAAATAACAAAGTTATCAATGTCTATAAAATAACATTATCTTCAACATTTTATCAAAAAAAGTATTTGTGTTTTCTGTTAATCTTGTCAAGCTTTAAGTACTACTAAATCAGAGTTCATTTACATATTTGCTCATGTGTCTTAAATGACCATCTTGTAACTATGTTGTGTCTATACTTTATCTAAATATGATACAAAAAGTGTCAATTTATATAAAATAATGAGCTAAATCTCTCTTTTATCCAAAAGTACTAAATTTAACCTGCATTCTGACAGTCAGTCTCTATTTGCCTTTAAAGGTTCCACAAACACTTCATAGCAACTAACCTAGTCAGTTTTGCCACAAGAATTTAAAGGCAGCCCTCATCTTTGTGGACAGGCTCTAACCAGAGACTTATTAGATTGACACTACCCAGAGGCCGCCCTTCTTCAATGCAGAGCCACAGTGCCCCTCATCTGCAGGCAACTGAGTCCTTTTTAAAACTTTCTGGCCTCCAGGGATACAAAGTCTCTAAAGAGAAGAGACTCCCACACAATTATGCCTCCCACTGGTCACCTACTTAGGCATGGTCTTAAAGGAACAGGCTCCCTAAAGCCCTTCCTTCTTTTTTTTTTTTTTTTGGGTGTTTTTGTGTGCATGTGTGTGTGGTTTTTTTTTTATTGTTTTATTATTCATATGTGCATACAATGCTTGAAGCCCTTCCTTTTTGATCCCCTTTTGAAATAATGTATGGCAGCCCATTTCTCCTAGGAAACTTGCCTCCAACAGACCCTGCTCCTTTGGCTGACTACCTGCCTTACCTTAACCTTCTCAGGGAACTTCTCAGAGAGCAAGCAGACCAGATCGTACACCACCCCCCCACACACACACACATACAGAGGGCCCCATAACAACTTCTGTTAAACCAGGGGATGTTGTTCTCCTCAAGGATCTTTGACCCTCTACGCTGGGACCTCAGTGGACCAGCCCTCATCTAGTCATCCTCACAATGCCCACCACTGTCAAGCTTAATGGGATCCCCAGTGATAGCACCTCTCAAGGAGAAAACATTGCCCACCAACTTCAGACTCTTCCACAAGAAAGGATGAGCACTCTTGCGAACTATTGGACCCCACGTGGCTATGCCTCCCCTGCAAACTCTCTCCCTCTTCCTCTCCTGCATAAGCTCTTATTCCTCATCTGGCTCTCAATCTATTTTCCCTTCACAACCCAGAAATCCTCCTCCTGTGACCCATGCATGCAAATTGCAAGGGCAGGATATACTGTTACTAAGACTTTACTGTTCCATATTTACTATTCCTGTGCAGGCTCTGTTATTGGGTCATGCATCACAATCACACCATCTATCAGGTGTGCTCCCATGATAATCAATTTACCTGCTTCAACCCCACTTATCGCCCTGTGGAGCAGTGGTTAGAATTCAGGAGTGGCCACCTTGCTGGGAACACTGTTACTCGAACCCAGGTGTTTGATCCTGAAAAACCAGTGTCATTATTGTTTGATGCTTGTGTGGCCATAGACAAACTATGTGGAAGTACAGGCTGTGGCTGTGGAGGCCTGGGTTGGAAAAGGACTTACACATCAAATGAAAAATATATGTGACAGGGAGACAACTCCTGGTGTAATAATGAGGGTTATCATTTTTGAACTTATTGGAGTTGTGTTTCATGGGCCACATGGCACAGGGCTACACACTTAGCCCTCCTTCAAAAGGGCACTACTACCCCTAACTGCAGTCAAGGCTCCTGTAACCCGGTAAATTTCACTGTACTTAAGCCATCTGATTGGACACAGGAACAGATAATTAGCATAAGGATAGATGGCTAAGGCTTTGACCCCGGGACTCTGTTACACCTTAAGTTAACAACTGTTACCCATGAGAGTTCCCCATACCAGGTCTTCCACTCCTTTCATGAGGAAATGCCAAATAAATACCCCATTTCTGTTACAACTAAAAACTTGTTCCTCACACTGGCCGAATCTATAGTCCAGACATTAAATGTCACTTCATGCTATGTGTGCGGGGGAGCCAACATGGGAGACCACTGGCCCTGGGAAGCAAGGGAGTTAGACCCACAAGTGCCTTTCAATGAAAGTGCCTTCCCATGACACAGGACAGGCATCTGGCTCCTTAAAACTTCCATTATTGGGAATTACTGCATCTCCTGCCATGGAAAACAATTCTCCACCCTAGTGGGAGACCTAACTTGTCTAGGACAGAAGTTTTACAATGACACAGCTAAAGAGACTCAGTGGTAGGGTACCCCAAACCATGCAGAACCCCAGCCTCACCCATTGGCCAACTTTTCTAATCTCAAAACAGCATGGGACAATCTTTTTTTTTTCATTTTTCTTTTATTATTCATATGTGCATACAAGGCTTGGTTCATTTCTCCCCCCCTGCCCCCACCCCTCCCTTACCACCCACTCCGCCCAGCATGGGACAATCTTACTGCAGATATAAACTGGCAGGCTCCCAGGGGGCTGTATTGGATTTGTGGAAGGCAAGCCTATACAGTGTTGCCTAGAAACTGGTTTGGGTCTTGTGTGCTGGGCTCCATCAGACCATTTTTCTTCTTGCTCCCCCTCAAGCAAAGTGAAAACCTGGGAGTCCCCATATATGAACAAAGATTAAATAGAAAAAAATGGGGAACCTTATAAATAGGCACTTGGAAGGATGATGAATGGCCCTTTGAGCGAATCATCCAGTACTATGGTCCTGCCACTTGGGCAGAGGATGGGTCTTGGGGTTAACACACCCCTATATATATGCTCCACCACACCATCAGGCTGCAGGCTGTTGTTGAAATTATTACTAATGAGTCTGCAAGTGCCCTCAACTTGCTGGCAAAACAAGGCACTAAGATGCACAATGCAATCTACCAAAACTGCTTGGCTTTGGACTATTTGCTAGCCTCTGAGGGAGAAGTCTGTGGAAAATTTAACCTGGGCAACTGCTGCCTACAGATTGATGATGAAGGAAAATCCACAAAGGAGATCACTGAGGGAATGACAAGGCTTGCCCATGTCCCCGTCCAGACTTGGTAAAGCTGGGATCCTAATAGCTTGTTTGGAGGATGGTTTTCTGCCATAGGTGGATTTAAAACACTGGTGGGAGCAGTGGGCCTAATTCTGGGAGCATGCATAATACTTCCTGCTTCCTTCCCTTGGTTATACGATCTATTAGGTCCATTATAGCGGCTACTATAGAAAGAAAAACAGCTGCACATGTAATGATGTTATGGAAATACAAACCCTTAAACCAGGAAAATGCTCTTTAACCCTAGATGCCTCTAAGATCATTCAAGGAACTCAACAAATAGACTTCCCACCAGATGCTACTACAACCTTCTCCCAACAACTGACCTTGTCTGCAAATGAAGCCTGGGACAAACTGTCAGCCTCCACTCCTGGGGACCTCATAAATTTCCAAATTCCAGCTGAACCCCCTTTAATGATGTCCCCACTCACCACGAAGCAGATAGATTGATTGGCGCCCATAATACCAACAAAAGGCTGGAACGTTAGGTCTCTGGCATTCTTGGGGCTGGCGGCAGGACCCGAGGTTACACCTTAAAACCAGACCCCCTAATTTATGACTGCTTGTTTCTCCCTGCCTGATTGTTTCTCGGCTTGCAAAACAACTCAGGAACTTCCAGTTACTCAACTAGCCAGGCATGTCGACCTGTTCCATCTGGTGATCGCAGATAATCAGAGACCAGAGACTCTCTCCCTCCCCCATGGCTTGCCCCCTCCTATAAAGCCCACTACCCAATTCACCCAAGTCACTGCTCCCTGATCTGGGGGTTGGGGGGAGGCGGGAAGAAGGGCAGCCCTGCGGTCTGGATTTCTAATAAATCTTTCCTTTCCACACATGGTGTGGTCTTTATTCAGCAGTACCTTACAGCATCTAATATTTTTCTCGGTCACTGATAATTATGAGATGTGTGGAAGTACTATGAAAACAAGAAAAATGTAGGCACATTTAAGATAGTAGGACTAATGATGTATATAAAAGCACATCATAGTAGGAAATCAAAAACTAAAGAAGACATATCACTTTCTTGCATGTATAACCATAAATGAAATCATAGTGTCCTTGCCAAGACTAGTGAAAGCTGAGATACTGCTCTCTATCACTTTTCCAACCCTATGTTCTGTCTGTACAGTTACCAAATTCTCATACTCTTGACCCAAATTATATATCTAAACTTGGCAGTGAATTCCACAGACTGTCTACAAAGATCATCTCAAATCCTAACAAAAGCCAACTGGCAACTTTAGTAATAACAGAAAATTCATTTCAAACTATAAAAAATTCTTAAGCGAAGTTAGCCAGGCTAGGCTCAGAAGGCCAAAAATTGTATGTTCTCCCTCATATGCAGACTTCAGACCTAAAACAAATGCACTAATATTATTGGACATGGGTCACATGCTAAGGGGAGAACACATACAGGAGAAATAGGGAAAGGTAGGAAACCCAAAACTTGAAAGTGTATGATATGCCCACTGTAGAGGAACTAATATAGTAATCTTAAACTGACAGAGTCCATTATGGGAAGGTGACTGGGAAGTAGTGAAGAGGTCTGGTAGAGATTAACCAATTCAGGTTGTAATACACATGTGCATGGAAGCAAAAAAAAATACTAGGAATCTCTCCAGAGCTATCCTTATCTCAAACTAGCAAAAATGCTATGTCTTTCTTAGTATCACTTATATCTTTTCTTCAACAAAATTGGAGAAGAGGACAGAACAGGTTCTGCCTGGAAGCAAGGTGGTTGGAGGGGAGATATGGGGACAGGGGAAGTGCACATATGCACATATGAATAAATGAATTTTAAAAATCTAAAAATAATGAAATGTTATCATTCGCTGGTAAATGAATGGAATTGGAGAACATCATTCTGAGTGAGGTTAGCCTGGCCCAAAAGACCAAAAACCGTATGTTCTCCCTCATATGCGGACATTAGATCAAGGGCAAACACAACAAGGGAATTGGACTTTGATCACATGATAAAGCAAGAGCACACAATATGAGGATACGTAAGACACCTAAAAAACTAGATAGCATTTGTTGCCCTCAACACAGAGAAACTAAAGCAGATACTTTAAAGCAACTGAGGCTAATAGGAGAAGGGAACCAGGAACTAGAGAAAAGGTTAGATCAAGAAGAATTAACCTAGAAGGTAACACACATGCACAGGAAATCAATGCGAGTCAACTCCCTGTATAGCTATCTTTATCTCAACTAGCAAAAACCCTTGGTTATTATTATTATTGCTTATACTCTCTCTTCAACAAAATTAGAGATAAGGGCAAAATAGTTTCTGCCGGGTAGCAAGGGGGTGGGAGGGAGAGGGAGGGGCTGGGAGGGAGAGGGAGGGGGTGGGGGAAGGGGGGAGAAATGACCCAAACTTTGTATGCACATATGAATAAAAAAATAAAAAATAAAATAATCTAAAAATAGTATTGATATAGTAAAAATCTGTCTTAATCAACTGATAATCTCCATATTCTATGTTTTACAGAGGAATTAGAAAGTATAAAATATCCCAAGCTCTGGTTTTACTGAATCAGTAAATAAATTTATTTTTACTTAGTTTTTTTCACCTATGAAGCATTTTTGTGTGGAGATGGGAGTGTAGCCAGAAGCAGAAAAACAGCTTTTCTGGATCAGAAAATCAGAGCTCAATGGGCAGTACACAGCCAGTTATTGTGTCATGTCCCATGTCACAACACCCAGAGCTAATTTAAAATATGGCATAGTGCTGATCTATAGTGCATAAGTCAGACATTTCCACACGATATTTCCAAATTTTAAATTCTTAACATATATTATCATGAATTTCTAAAACTCCAGGTCGTCAACACTGGACAAATAACTAAAAGAATAAATACTACCCATTATTTATTAGAAAATAAACCTGAAAGGATTAGGTCAAAATACATCTAGTTACTCTTATGATTTTCCAGCATTTGCAGAAAATTCAATCTGTTATCTCCAGGTATGAATCAGGAGATTTACATCTCCTGATGAGAGAGACATTTCTTTAAATCCTATCAATTTTTTCAAATCCTTACAACTCATCAGTGGGTGGGCAATAAGTTAAGGTGCTTTGAAAACTGTTCTAATGAAGCTATATATTCAGAAAAGTTTGTTTCATATTAATAAAAATTCTTCTTCACCATCAATTTTGACTATAGTAAGCATATTTTGAATTGTAAACATAACAAAAAAAACAAAATTGATACTACCACCCATATCCACTTAATTCAGTGCTATCTCAAATAGTACCCCTCACTTCCCACTGCTAGCAATGCAATAGCTGAGGGCTTTGTTAATTTAAAGGCACCACAGCAGACCCTCTAAATCATCTAATTTTTGACTCAGTACAATTCCTTATTTTGCAGATAGAAAACCGAGGCTCAAATAAGTAAGATAATTTGCCAAATTTTACATAGCTGCAAAGTGGAGAAGAAAGAAGTCAAACCCAAAGAATATAACTTTTGAACCAGCTGTTGGAGATCATATATGCAAAAGACAAAACTGACTGGTTAGAAATGGAATCTACATCAAAATTATACTCCAGGTTAACAATTTACATAGCAGAAATACCTAATTTTGAAAATATATGCAAAAATGTTTCTTGGGTTTCTTCCTAAAAATAAGTGTTTGTAAGAGAGCTGGTCTAGTTGTTCAAAGTATCAGTATTGTGGACTAAAGGAACTGAAATTGTCCAGAATAAAAGAAATTAGTGGCATAACAAGTAATGTAATTAATGATTCTTAGTTGGATCTTAAAACAAAATGACTAAGAACATCTCTGGCAAAATTGGAAATTTTTAATATGGATTGAATTTTAGAATATTGTATGCATGAATTAATATTATTAGAAGTTGATGGCATTATGCTATAAAAAGTTTAGAGATAGATGCTGAGATATTTAGAGATTAGCTATCATAGTTTCTATCATTTACACTAAAATATTTCAATAAAACAATCCATTAGACATAGATAACAAAACGATAATAATTGTGAAATCTAGGGAATAGGTATATAGTTAAAAATTCTAATACTCTCATTACTTTTATGTATGTGTGAATTATTAAAAAGTCAAAAAAACTGTTCATTTCTCAGCTCTAAAAAAGTTGTCCTTCACTGGCATTATGTTTTTTTAATACTCTGCCCTTTGCTAAATTGTACTGATTGACAGACGACAACTGGTGCTCCACCACATTAATTGTCAGAGAGTAATCACTGCTTATTTGAGAGGCCAAAAGGAAGGATACAAGATCTGTTCCTGTTTGGAGGACTTAGGTCAAGGATGTTCCTATCTGTATTAGTGACAATTAAATTATTCATTGAAAACTCTAATTGTCACCATCTTCATCAGGAAGAAATTGATGCACAAAAAAACTCCTGTCAACTGCAGAAAATTACAACTATTCTTTCTTTGTTTTTAAAAGTAAACTCCTTGACAGAAGTGACCTTATCCTAAATACAATAAATTTCCTAATTCAAAAAACCTCAACAAGAGAGTTATAAAACCTGAAAACTCTCTTGTGCTTTCTCTTCTTTTGCTTCCAGTTACCATTCTAAAGGATAATCTGAAGGCAAGCAATTAGATCAAACATCCTAAGAAGAAAGATTCACATAATACCAGGTATGTTGATACTTTATACCTATTGTAATATAAACTAAGCAGTTTTCAAGTATATAGCTACTGCCAGTACTAATACATATATACTAGTATTACACTAATGCTAATATGCTAATATTAGCATTTTATATATACATATATATATGCATTAGTACTAACAGTAGTTATTCTAATACAGTTATTCTCCTCTCCTTTTGTGAACTGCTAAACTATGTGATAATAGACTCATGTTATTAGAAGAAAATATGATCAATGGTAGTTTTTGATCTTAAAAATAAATAAAATCTGATAATACATTAGGACCTTGATAAAATAATAAGCAACAATTCCTTTCTCCAATTAGGCCATGTTGTTTTCCTATCACACTGACACTATTATGATAATACCACCAAGCCTTTATCATGGGTCAGGTATTGTCCTACATACAATTTATAATGTATATTATTCCAGTCAATCATCGGAACAATCTTATGAGACTACAACTCACTCAGAGCCACACAGTATCAGACCCAGTTTAATAAACCACAAGACTGTATTATGAAGTATGCCTGATATGACATGCTAGTTTATTTGACGTAATATGTAATCTGTCTCTATAATGACTTAACCTCTATTGTGCTTCCTAAAACTAACAAGCTGATAGTATATATTGTGTACCTAATCAAAACAAGAAAAACAAAACATCACACAGCAAAAAAGATAGATTTTTTTTTTCATCGTGGTCCAAGGTACTTATGTTTAAGGGCTAACTCTGTTTATAAATCATAGCATGTTGGTTATAGCTATCAAAATTTTCTCATTTATAAGACTGAGGTGATAATCTGTGGAACATTTTGCTATAATAAGAGTTGTAAAGCATGTCCACATAAGCAGCTTTTAAAGAAATGAACACACACATACACACACATTACCTGGAATATGTTGCATATCTAAATATGGAGAGATCTAGCAAGTCAGTAGCAAAGAATCCTATAAATGAAGGGGAAATATATGCTTTTAAACAGATGTTTTACAACATAAAATCTGCATTAGGGTATTTAGTTACCAATTGCCACAAGGTGGTTGAAAAGAGAAGAGAAAGAAGAGTCAAATACAAGTTACAAAAACAGATGGAGGCTGGGTATAGGCGCTCATGCCTGTTATTCCAGTTACTCAGTAGGTAAAGATGGGGAGGATCCTGGTTTGAGGCCAACTCCAGGCAAAAAGTGTGAGACACTATTTGAAACAAAACCTAAAAGCAAAAGGGACTAGAGATAATGCTCAAGTGGTAGAGTGCTTGCCTATTAAGTAGAAAGCCCTGAATTCAAACCCCAAAACCTCCACACACATGCACAGACAAAAAAAATGGATATCATTATGCCAGTACCAACTACTGTAATTAGTATAACTTATATTTTTTAAAAGGTAAATTTAAAAAGTCACGTAATCTTCTTACTCTCCTCTCCTACAATATATGGCCAACAGTTTAATTATCTTTGGAAGCAGTTATTAAAAAAATAACTTTAACACTGTACTACATAGTAAGCATGATTAAATAAAAATGAACAAAACATCCTCTGGGGATTTATAAAAAGCAGATCAAGTGGAAAAATCTTCAGCAGAATAAATTTTAGGGTAGAGTTCATTCTATATGGTTCTTTGCCCTAAGTAGTAGCCTTATAACACGGAGGAGACAAGGAACATCTTCTTTCCATCTCTTCTTGTTAAACTTCTGCAATCTTGCAGAAGGTGCTCTTACCACTTGAGCCACTCCACTAGTCCTTTTTTTGTGATGGATTTTTTTGAGATAGGGTCTCAATAACTATTTGCCCAGGCTGGCTTTGAACCAGGATCTCTTCTCCTGAGTAGCTAGGATTACAGGTGTGCCACCAGCACTTGGTGAACATGGTTTTAAATGTTCCTTGGAATGTCTTTTAAGCAAAGAAGATGTTCCTTGTCTCCGCTGTGTTATAAGGTTATTACTTCAAGCAAAGAACTATATTGAATGGACTCTCCCCCTTTGTAGGCAATCTTTATTATCAACAGAAAATGCTCATGCTGCAAGCTAGTGACAATTCTCAGCTTTACCGTATTGATTCTAATCTGAAAAATGTGTTTAAGATTTGAAGTAATTTTCCCTCACCACTATGGAGTAAATATAAGTAATTTTCAGAAACTATTGATCTCTAAAGCTATCCATTCCTAACAAAATAAGTCATTTACCAAGCTGCATCTTTCTCCCACAACTAATAATAATAAGCCACTTTCTGCTTTTCCCAGGACCCAGCAGAAAAAAGATGAGAACTCTGCCACTGCTTATATACATCTTTACACTGAGTGCTTGTTTCCCAGTAAGTATCCACATTACATGACAATAACAAATATTTAGTGTGTACACCAGACTGAAGAGAATAAGGTAAAGGAAGTAGAAGGGAAAAGTTAATCAATAAGTACAAGGTTATAGTTAGGAGTAAGAAGTTCTGGAGTGCCATTATACAGCAGGATGACTGTAGATAACAATGTGGACTATATCTTCCACAAAGCTAGAAAAAAAGATTTTGAATGTTTCAAACAATATACAATGTAGATATGTATGAAATATCACATAGTATCCCATTAATATATTCAATTTTAGGTTTTTATGCAATGGTTGAAAATAAATAAAATTTTTAAATCTCTAAAAAGCATAAGGAGGCAAACATCAATTGTGGGAAGAAAACAGATGGCAGAGAACAAAAACTGAGATGAAGGGATTAGTAAGGAAGTTGTGGCAGAGGTCCAGATAAAGGATGATAGAGACTTGAACTAAACTGTAACACTTAATACAAAAGGTGAGAGTGGATTTAGATATTTTGATGGTTGAGTTTTCTATACCTTCTTCTGGAATAGGTATGTGATTAAAAAAAAATGAACAAAGGAGTTCTGTTTCAGTCATGCTAAATTTGAGATGGCTGTTAGACTTCTATATGAAATCTAACAGTCTTAACAGTTGTCAAGAAGGCAGTTGGATATACATTGTCTAGCATTCAGAAAGAAGTCAAGGGTAAAGTCGACATTTAGGATATTTGAAATCATGAAAACTTAAAGATCACCTAGGAAGAAAATGTAGGGAGTTTGTATGTGAACACAGAAAATGGAAAAATCATAAAATTAGGCATGAAAGTATGATTTCCAAAACAAAGAGAAGAATATAAAGTGGACCGTATCTTTAAGATATTTGGGGGTTATAGAGAAAGCAAGATTAAACTTTAATAATGGCCCAAGGTGATATATCCTATAATTATAACTGTATTTGGTTATATACTTATAAGCATTTATTCACTTTTATTCTTATAAATTTGAAGAATCAAGAACACTACTGTTTCTTTCTTTATTGAATGAATGAATGAAAATGGATAGCTTCATATTATGGTTATAGTGAATATAGAGAGAGGGCAGGGGAACTGATAAAGTGAATAAAATTTGCTCTTGGATATACTCATGTTTCTCATTTTCCACATAATATCCTCAGAATCATCTAAAGCTTTTTCCCTGGACCCTAGTGTTGAGCTCTGTGATTATAGCAAAAAGAGCACTCAGTAGAACTCAGAAGATGTAGGTTTAAGCTCATCTCCAATGCTGATCATACAGATGAAACTTGAGCAATTTAAAATCTATCTATAGACCAATTTTTTTCTCTATATGTAAAACAGTAATAACAGCATATACTTTACAAAACTGTTGAAGGGTAAATAAGACTACATGTATTTGTAAATTATAATATAAATGTAAACATAATGATAGAATATCTACGTACTAGTTTATAAGGCATTGGGGTCTGAATATATATAACAATACTAACATTTTATAAGTTAACTTTCAATAAGGAACCTCTAGGTATCAAATATATCTAGATTGAAAGAAATGATATTCCAATCAAAACAAATGATTATTGTATTGTATAATGAATAAATCTGGATTGTTATTTTGAATAGGATCTTCCTAGGAATTCTCACAAATCTAAATACATTAAGAATTATCTTTTCCTCATAGTCAGGATAAATATCTCTTCAAACTACCCAGATGAGAAAAAGTTTCTAGTGAGAGAGAATTTCCTAAAAGTATGAGCATAAAGAGGTAGCCCTGAAGTACCTTTACTGATCCTTACAAAGTACAGGAATACCAGAGTGAGAACAACCTATAGCCAGAGCAGGCCAACACTGAACTTCTAACTGATTTTTGCAAACTGATTTCAGGGAATGGATAATCTGGCTCCTCTCTTCCAGATGTCCCAAAGAAAGATTGAGAGGATACATTCTGGATTCCATAATTTAGCTCACTGCTTCCTTCCCCATCAGAAAAGAATTATACATTTTCAAATGTTCATAAAAACTAGCTAGTAATCTCAAATGCAGATATTGAACATGCTTTCTAATTTCTAGTAAATGCACTCTTCTATTCCTCTGCCTTTACTATTTCTTCCTTGACTAATTTTTTCTTCTTCTTCCTTCCTTACAGGAGTTTGTCATTCCTCTATTTTAAGAATCTGCTGCTTCCTCCAACCTCACTTGCTCTAGGTGACATGTGTCTTTTCCTTGACTTTCCCCCACTGCCTCCTCCTTCCTCATATTTTCTCCCTCTCCCCTCCCCTTAAAAGTATGATTTGCATATGGAGATGCATTCTCCTAAAAAGTTATTTAACTTCTCTAGGATTTAGTTTCTTCATTTGTATAAGGATACTAAGAGCATCACCCATCTTACGGTGTAGCCTAGGAATTAAATAAATCTGTATCTGTAAACCACTTAGAATAGGGCCTGAAATAAAGTAAGGGTTATATAACAATTTTTAATTTAAATGAATAGCAGATATGAACAACAAGGTAAGGACTGACATCTTTAATATATTCTTCCTGGCATAACTGTATTTATTATAAGTGCTTCCAAACTGCAATCATCTAAACTCAAAACTTTAGATGCATATATTTTTAATTCTTTCCCCTCTCAAACTTTCCTAAACCAATTTCTAAGTAACTAGCCCTGTTGTGGCCTTCTGTAAGTAGGAGCCACAATAATTAGTCAATGTATTTTAAGTAAATCAGTCAAACTGGCTATTTGATACATGTTCAATGCCAAGTAACATTATAATTAATCACATTTTAATTAATTTTCCTTCATATAAAATGTCAGAGATATTATTTTCATCACCTAAAATAAAATGCCTGAAACTATTTTGCAACTTAAGTAAAGTAATATTAAAAATTTAAGCTTTATTAACAAGAAATTAATTATTTTTTAATTATTATGAATTCCATTCATCCAGAATCTAGATTTAAAAAAAATGACATGAGAGTAAAAGGGAACTACTTGGGAAGAAGAAGGTGACAGCAAAAGGAGGAAGGAGAAAGAAGAAAGGGTAATGGGGGGATGAAAAATTATCAAAGTATATTGCATGAGTGTATGAATATCATGATGAAATCCATTATTTGTATAATTAATGTACACTAATTTTTAAATGAATATAAGTACAAAGAAATTTCATTAATTCACCCACTCATAAATGTTAAATGAGTACCTGCCATGTGCCATGCAAAGTTCTAGGAACTGGGCATATTGAGATGACCAAAACAAAATCCTTGCCCTCATTATGGTGATCATCTAAACAAGGGAATGAACAGCACAAATATTTCATATCATTGAAGTATTATAAAATGATACTTTGGGTCTGGAATTTAATTTAATCTGTATCATTTCATAAATGAGTAAGCTAAAATCCAGTCAAATTAAATGACTTGCCTAAAGCCTCTCAGTTATTTAATGGTGAGCACAAGACAGACCCAGACTTCCATTGCTGGCCCGTTGCAATGTGTTCCAAACATGCTCCTCCAACACCTAAGCATTTGTCACAGTATTCTCAGAGACCACCTGATATGGAGAAAGTAAACTAGTGGAATGTGAGACTTAGTGAAATTAGGAAGCTATCACTCAATCCACTGCAATTCAATTTCCAATCCCAAAACTCCTCAAATAGTGTTCATCCAATGATTAGCAATAATTCCTATTGTTCCTATTATTCATAAATAAATGGACTGTTTCAGATCTTGCACTTTTTTTCCTGCAGTTCAGTGAAAGCCGAGGAAAGTTTCAACAATTACAACAAGGAAAGAAATCTCACAATGCATCTAAACATCACAAGCTACCACATTATTCTGGATCATCATCTCACAACAAGGATTCCCACAAACCCTCTAAGAATAAGCACCCACATTCACCTTCTAAATTCCCAAGCCATTCTAAGCCAACTAAGTGTCCAGTTAACACTCAAAGACCACATTTGAGTTCCACATCTGCTCCCATCAAAATTACTACTACCACAGGTGTGATTCTTTCTACTCAACCTGCTACCACCACATTGGCAAGAGAGACTACAGCTCCACCAACCATAGCTGTCCCACCTACATCTTCCACAGCTGCTCCAACACCACAACCTTCTTCAGCTCCACCAGAGACCACAGCCCCACCAACCACAATTGCCCCACCTACATCTTCCACAGCTCCACCAGATACCACATCTTCACCAGAGACCACAGCTGCCCCATCTACATCTTCCACAGCTGCTCCAACATCGCAACCTTCTTCAGCTCCACTGGAGACCACAGCTCCACCAACCACAGCTGTCCCACCTACATCTTCCACAGCTCCACCAGACACCACATCTTCACCAGAGACCACAGCTGCCCCACCTATATCTTCCACAGCTGCTCCAACATCACAACCTTCTTCAGCTACACCAGAGACCACAGCCCCACCAATCACAGCTGCCCCACCTACATCTTCCACAGCTTCTCCAACACCACAACCTTCTTCAGCTCCACCAGAGGTCACAGAAATCCCAGTTACCACAAATTATCCTTCCCCAACCACTCTTGCACCTGAAACTTCCCAATCTACACCTGCACCCACAATTCAAACTTCCACTACAACCACTCGTCAAACTACTACTGTTCAACAATCAACTTCAAGTCCCAATCGAAATATATGGCCTCAAATTCTTTCAGATATTGCAAGAGCACTGGCAAATATTTTTAATCGTATAAGGTATCAGTAGTATATCATACATGCTGCAGTGTTCTGTCATTTATATGATGTGATCTACGAGTGCTAAACTACCTTCTTTATTTTATCATAAATCCCAAAACTGAGTTGAAACATTACTCAAATTTATAACACTATCTCTAATCTTTGAATCAAACAATTCACCCCACCTGACCTATTAACATGAAAAAGCACCTCTATACCATAAAATCTATAGCTATCATTCAATATCAATTTTTGAAATCCACATTGACAGTCTATTGAGGGGAGAGAAAGTCATTAGCTTTTAAAAAGAGAAAAATTGGGGGTTGGCGGAGTGGCTCAAATGAAAGAGTACCTGCCTAGCAAGTGTGAGGCCCTGAGTTCAGAACCCCAGTACCACCCAAAAAAGAGTATATAAAAGGAGAAAATTTTATGAATCATCAACCATTTACATTCCACTAAATATTGGGAAATACAAGGTCATTTCATTGTAATGCCCAATCAAAAAGCTGCTCAAATCATCGAATCCTATAAACAGAAAGTGATAAAACTGGCTCTCTCCACATGAACAAAATCACCAAAATGCCCATAGATTAATGTACATACTTACCTTTGGTTATCTTATCTGTACCCATTGAACTAGATAGACCTATCATTGCATTGACAATTAAAAATAAAACCCTTTACACAATCATTTTAAACCTTAAATGAAATTCCATTCTTCCAAATGTGAGATGAGAAAATGGAAAATGAAATTTGGCAAAGTGCAAAACGAAAGTCTTGTGTTGCATTTTTGAGAGTATGTGATTTTTAAACTTTAGAGTTGACAGTGGCTTACCCCTGTAACCTCAGATATTTGGGAGGCATAGATCAGAGTTGTAATACATCTAAGTGAACTTATATCTAATGTACTTGATTCTAACCTCTGTGAACCACAAGAAGAATTTGTTGTGTGTACATTAGGTACACATAGTTTACTAATAATAAATTAGTTCACATTAAGTCAATATAAAATGTATTAAACAGTGGAATATTCTTTTAGTCATACATCTGAATGTGTTTAAAAGAAAACCATACCAAACTACTGGCCTAATGCCAACTTTGCAAAATTGTCTCTAAAGATGTATCCTGACTCAAGTTGGTTGAAGAAAAAAATTATCTAATTGGTATACAGGGATGTTGTTAACTTGGGATGTGGAGGTGTTATTTTTCTATCACTGCTACTAAGAAATCTGGTGATTGCATCTAAATTTTCTGCTAACTAATAAAGACTGCAAATAGCAACCTATCTTCAGTGTGTGTGTTTGGAAGTTTCTTAGCTTTAATTAGATTCTAAGATTGGTGAGATTGATGAAAAGAGACCTAAATAAGGATTTGCAGTCTTATCAATTCTGCCACTAATTAGCCAAACAACCTGGGTAGATTGCTCAATATCTCAGAACAAGAGGTTTCTTTTCATCCTTCAAACACAATGGTTGATTTAGGTAGATTAATTTTAACTTAACTTAGTAATGTATGTTTCCAATTCAAATTCTATTTGTCCTATAATTCTCACTCTGACAATTAAAGACCCCATACCTCTCATTTAACTCAGTTCTTTCTAGATTCATCTTGGAGTAGTCATATATCATTGGGGATTATTTTTTAAAGAAGAATAACACCTCTCACCCTCTGTAAAAATCAACTCAAAATTCATCCAAGACATTAATGTAAAAGCTGAAATTTTGAAACTACTGAAGGAAACATAGGGAAAACACTACAAGATATAGGCAAAGCAATGGCTTTCTGAATAGGAATCTGATAGCACAGGAAATAAAATCAAGAATTGTTCTTATTCTAGGATTATGCCAAATTTAAAAAATTCTGAACAGCAAAGAAAACAACTACCAGATGCCTGCAGAATGGAAGAAAATCGTTGCCAGCTGTTCACTCAACAGCAGCTTAATATCCATAATTTTAAAAGAACTCAAAAATTAGATACCAAAAGAACAAATAAGGGCTGGGGATGTGGCTCAAGTGGTACAGCACCTGCCTAGTAAGCACAAGGCCCCCAGATTCAGAATGACAAGTATCACATGTTTTTCTCATATGTGGAAATCTAAAAATGGAAGGAAGGAAGGGAGGGAGGGAGCAAAGGAAGGAGAGAAGGAAGGAGGGAGGAAGTAAAGGAAGGAAGGAAGGAAGGAAGGAAGGAAGGAAGGATGGAAGAGAAAGAAGAGACTATTAGGGAATAAGATGGGGAGGGGAAGGGGTAATAAGTATGGGCAATAGGAAGATAAATAAAATCAAAGTACCTTATATACATTTATGAAAATATTATAACGAGGCTGTATGCAGTGGCTCACACCTGCAAGCCAGCTACTTGGGGGCACAGATCAGGAGGAAAGCAGTTTGAGGCCAGCCCTGATAAAAAATTTGGTGAGACTTCATCTCAACCAATAATCCGGGTATGGTGGTACACGTTTATAATCTAATAATGCAGGAGGCATTATTAGATCATGATCTAAGGCTAGCCCAAGCAAAAAACATGAGAACTTACCTAAAAAATAACTAAAGCAAAAAGGGCTGGCGTTATAGCTCAAGTGGCGGAGCACCCTGAGTTCAAACTCCAGTACTACCAAAAAATAACAATAAAATATCATAATGAAACCCAATACTTTCTACAATTAATATACACTAATTGAAAAAGAAAAAAATATTAAACTGATAAGAATAAATATACACTTTATCTTAGCCAAAAAACACATATGAGAGGGTGGAGTAAAAACAGTACGTTAAGAAAGTGAATATGATTGATGTACTCTCTACACAAGAATGAACACAGAATTTTTAAACCTGCTGCCATAAGAGGGGATGAAGGGAGAAAGAAGAAAAATAGAGAGTTGGGCCAATTTGGGTCATAATACATATATACATGGAAATGATACAAGGAAACTCCTTTATAGCTATCTTAAACAAAGATGTCTTTTTTTTTTTTTTACAAAATCAGAGAACAGGAGGGTAGAACAGGTCCTGTGTGGGGGTTGGGATGTCTGGTATCAGGTGGGAAAAGGGTGTAGGAGGGTGAACATAGTGCAAATACTGTGTGCACATGTATGTAAATGAAAAAATAAGACCTGTTGAAACTATTCCAGGAATTGGGGGTGGGGGGTATAAAGTAGAATGATGGAGGGGGTGAATTCAAGTGCGATATATTTGAGACATTGCAAGAACTTTTGTAAATGCCACAATGTACCCCAGCACAACAATAACAAATGAATAAATAAATAAATAAGCAACTACTTCTTTACTTTGGAAGACTTCTTTATATTATTTTATTTTATTAGCATGTATTATATTTTAGAAAGTGGAGGTTTCATTGTGACATTCCCATGCATGCCTATAAGAATCTTTGATCTTGTTCACTCCCTCTATTACTCTTTTCCCTCCTCCCTCCCCCTTTCCATTTCCATTCCCTAGTAGTTCCCTTTCATTTTCATGATTTTGGGTTTCTTTTCCTTTCCCACCTTTCACAAATGAAAGAAAAAAACACAATACTTGTCTCTGTGAGTCTGGCTTATTTCACTTACCATGATAACTTCCAGTTACATTCATTTTCTAGCAAAGGACATAACTTCATTTTTTTCTTAATGGCTGAGTAAAATTCAATGGAGTTTTCTTTATCCATTCATCTATTGATTGGTACCTAGGCAGATTGTATAATGTGGCTAATGTGAAGAGTGGTATGATAAACATGGGCATACAGTTATCCCTGTAGTAACCCAACTTTGATTCTTTGGGGCACATTCCCAAAAGTGTATGACTGGATCATATTAAAGTTCTACTCTTAATTTTTTTTTGAAGAACCTCCATTCTGATTTCCACAGTGGCTGCACTAATTTACATTCTTACCAATGGAGAATAAGTGATCCTCTTGTCCTGCACACTCACCAGAATTTATTGTTTTTTGCTTTCTTGTTTTTTTCTTCTTATCCCAGTCTGACTGGGATAAGATGGATTCTTACAGTTTTGATTTGCCTTTCCCCGACAGCTAAGGATTTTGAACATTTTTTCATGATGGTCATTTGTATTTTTTCATTTGAAAACTGCTCAGCTGCCCATTTGTTGATTGGAATATTCTTCTGATGTTTAATTTTTTGAGTTTGAGTTTTTTTTCTTTCTTTTTTTCTGGTAGTACTGGTGGTTGAATCCAGTGCCTCACACTTGCTAGGCAGGTGCTCAACTACTTGAGCCACTCCACCAGCCCTTTTTGCATTGGTTATTTTTTTAATAGGGTTTCATTCTATGCCCCAGCCAGCCTGGACCATGATCTTCCTATCTATGCTTCCCCATAGCTGGAATGACAGGCATGTATCACCATGTCCATCCATTAGTTGAGACTGGGTCTCATAAACTTTTTAACCAGGCTGGCCTTGAACCATAATCCTTCCAATCTCTATCTCCCACATAGCTAAGATTATAGACCTGAGCCACAGCACCCAGCTAATTTTTTGAGTTCTTTATATATTCTAGATATTAATTCCATTAGATGAATATCTGACAAGGACTTTCTCCCATTCTGTAGGCTGTCTGATTGTTTCTTTTGCTATGCAGATGCTTTTTAATTTGATATATAATCCCACTTGTCAACTCTTGCTATTATTTCTTGAGCTAATATTCTTCAGAAAGTCTTTGCTACAACTAAATCTTGATGTGTTTCCTATGTTTTCCTTTTTATCATTAGCATATGTTAGTTATACAAAGGGATTTCATTGTGATATTCACAACATTCAAATGTTAATGTACTTTGATCAAATTCAGCCCATTTATATTACTCTTTCTTAACACCCACCTCTCCTCCCCACCTTTTTAACAGTTTTTGGAATGTTCCATTATGTTATTTTCATATATATATAAAATATACTTCTATAATATTCACACACACACACACCATCACTCCTGTGTTGTCTTCTCATCATTTCAGTTTCAGATCTTACATCAAAGTCTTTAATAGACCTGATTTTTTTACAGGTGAGAGATAGGGTTCAAGTTTCAGTCTTTTACATGTATATATCCAGTTTTCCAGGCACCACTTGTTTTAGAGCCTATCATTATTCCAATGTATGTTTTTGGTGCCTTTCTCAAGAATCAGATGGCAGGGCTTGTTGGGCTTATTTCTGAATCTTTATTCTATTCCATTGGTCTACATGTCTGTGTGCTAGTACCATGCTGGTTTTGTTACTATGGCTCTCTAGTATAGTTTTGCGGGGGGGTTTTCCTAGTACAGATTTAAGTCTAGTATTGTGATACCTCCCTCATTGCTCTTTATTCTCAGGATCGCTTTCACTTTTCTGGGCTTCCTGAGCAAGGAAAAGGATTAGTTCCTATGGAGCTTTGTTGAACAGAATGAGAAAATTCCTTTCAGAAGTAAGATGTTTCTATGCCATGGGTACCCAACACTTAAATCACCTTATATCACATGCATTATCATTTTACTTGATCCCCTAAGACTAACAGAACTGGCATTACCCCTCTTTAAATAATGAGGAAATATTCCAAAGCAAACACAGCCAAGTTCTAACATCATGGTGAGTGGTCTTTAGGGTCAAATCTACAAATTGATTTTTTAAAAGGTAATTTATCTTTCCTGAGTGGCTCCTGAGCTGTTTTCACTATTGTTTTTTCATCATAATGCTGACATCTCACCTTTTAAATTTTGCTAAAAAGTATACATTTTGGAGTACATGCCTCAGAGAAAAGACTGCTCCCCTGCTCCTTGATTCCAACTATGTTTGGTCAATGCACTTAGGGCACTGGCCAGTTGTGAGAATCCACATCCTTAACTCCTGGTCCAGAACACATTCCACTACATCTGTCAACTGGACAGATGGAAGAACAGATAGCCACACAAGCATAATATGGAGAAATGGATCAATGAACAATTCTTTAAGGCTTTATGTTCCATCTCATTTATCTAATAAAAAGTTTCACAGGAAAAATGCAACTATTTTTCACACCAGCAAAACCAAACCTAATGAGACCAAAGAAATAAGCATCTCCTCTGATTCCGGCTAGGTGATTCAGGCTGCCAACACCTCCCCCTCCTTATTGATGAGAGAAATGTAGACATTATTTGAACCCCTGTACTGAAATTTATCTGAAACTAAACTCTAGCCCTATATACTTTTTCAATAATATAAGCCAATACACTCCCTTTTTATTCAAACCATTTCAGGTTAAATCTTCTGATCATTTGAAGCAAAATCATCTCTTTTAATTTTAATTTTGTGTCATTTTTGTTGGCATACATTAATAGTACAAGGATGTTTCATTGTGATAATTCCATAAATACATGCAGTGTACTTTGAACAAGTTCATCTCTTCTATTATATTCCCTTAAATCCTCCCCCAACTCCTCCCATTTTTCAAACACTATTTGGTAGGTTTCATTTTGCTATCTTCATAAATATATGTGTTACTTTGATCTAAATGTATCTTAATTGATACGGAATTTGAAGTGGTATGGTATTTCTGTGAAACCATACAGCAATATATGTCAACAGTTTTAAATTGTACACTTTAGCCCAACAAGTTCATTTCTAGGAACACAACACCAGGAAGTAATCTGAAACACATGCAAAATTTTATACATAACGATACCTTTTCTAAAAGCACAAACAGACATAAACTTACAAGCCCATGTTAGAGGAAAGTATTAGATAAAATCACACTACATCTTTAGGATAGAATGTTATGAAACCTTTTAAATGTATTTTTTCCAGAAATTATTAAATGCAATGATAAATATTTTGCCTGTAATTGTGCAATAAAGATTCCAACTGCCTATATACAACACTTTTGACTTTATTTAAAAACTTTAATATACAAGAATACTAGAAAACAGTGTATCAAATGCTAATAGTGGCTGCTTCTATATAGGGATATAAGAGATATTTCACTTTTTTTATTCTGTACTCTTCAAATATACTACAATGAGCATATATTACTTTGATGGTCAAGGAAAAAGCATCATACCTCCCCCAAAAAATGAAATGTATTCCTCATCTTAAACTAATTCTCTCTTCTAAAAGCCTACATCGAAGTGTTCTGTGACTCTAATGTAAGGATCTCTGCATCTACATATGGATCTTCCAACAGCCTACTGTATTTAAAATTGTCCAGTAGGTCTGCCTGAGGGAGGGGTGTTGGGGGGGGGTGATACCAGTGGTGGTGGGGGGGGGAAGGGAGTAAGAGGGTGAATACAGTGCAAAAAATGTGTACACATGTATATAAATAAAAATGATACCTGTTGAAACTATTCCAGGAATGGGGGGAGGGAGGGATAAAGGAAAGTGGTGGAGAGGGTAAATTCAAGTATGCTATAGTTGATACATTCTAAGAATTTTTGTAAATGCCACAATGTACCTCCACACAGCACAATAATAAAGGAAAAAATAAATAAAAATGAGATCTGAAAAAATTAAAACAAATTACCAAAACCTGAGTTGTGTCTTTCCCACATTAAAATCCCTGTTTTGCACCCAACTCCCAGAGACCAGTGTGGGTTCTTCAACTCTTTGAATGTGTTCCATTATGTCATTATCCCTTTGGAAATGTGCTGTTCTAACTCATCACAGTGCTTCAGGTATGGTCTAGTAATTTGCATTCAGGGAGTGGGATTTTTATCTCTCTTGTTCTAAACATGACTCTCTATTAATGCAGATTAAATTCTCATTTTCTCAGGCTCAAAATTGGGAATGAACTGAGTTCATCAAAAACTTATTTTTTTTTTGCTGTTCAGAACCTTCATAGTTTGATGCAGACCCATTTGTTCATTCTTTCCCCAAAGAATCAACATCCCAATTAAAAAATGGGCACATGAATTAAACAGGGAATTCTCAAAGAAAGAGGTACAAATGACCAGTAAATAACTGAAGAAGTGTTTAACTTCCCTGGCTATAAGATTTCATCTCACCCCAGTTAGAATAGCCATATTCAAGGGCAATAACAACAAGAAATGCTGGCAAGGATGCAGTATAACAGGAATCCTTATACACTGTTGATGGGAATGCAAATTAGTATAACCATTATGGAAAACAGTATGGAGATTCCTCAAAAAGCTAAAGATAGAACTGCCATATGATCCAGTGATACACTCCTAGGCATATTCCCAAAAGAACACAAGTCAGGATACAATAGAGACACCTGTACACCCAATATTCATCACAGCACTATTCACAATAGCCAAGCTATGGAAATAACCCAGATGCCCTAAAACTGATGAATGGGTCAAGAAACTATGGTACATATACACAATGGAGTTATACTCAGTCATAAGGAATAATGACATGTAGTTGGAAAGTAAATAGATGCAATTGGAAGACATTATGTTAAGTGAAGTAAGCCAGGGTAAGAAAGACAATGACCACATGTTTTCTCCCATATGTGGAATATAGATCCAAAAGATAAACACATACACAAAAACAAATATGATCAAACACAAATTTGGATATAGAACCTGTTTGTAATAGTGGATATTCTCTATAGAACTGGGGAAAGGAAAGGAGAATGATAGATCATCAATAATATCATAGGAGGAGGGGGCAAGATAGTGATTACTATAGCCCAGTGAAGATCAACTACCCTGAAAAAAGAAAATCAGAGGACCCCAAAAGACACCGATGGGGTCCCCTAACCAGCAAGAAGCAAAGCCCTCTCCAAATTCACAAATAGAGAAAGATTAACCACAGGAAGAATGGGAAGAACAACTCGCAGCTCAACCCTCCTGATCCCCCACCCCTGAAGTCACTGTGAGGCTCCAGGCTCCAATTATCAGTATTAAGTCCTGCTGCCAGGAACACACAGGAACTAGGAGCTCCATGCTCCCCCCACCACCCCCGATGCATGACCTGCTACCTTCACCCTGAAATGCCAGGGAAACCGGCGCCCTGTGTAATCAGGTCCTATGGCTCCTGCTGCTCCACGGGTAATAGAAAGTGCAAGACAGCAGGCTTGGTTCCCCAGCAGCAGCATCACAGAACTGACCTCCCTGAAGCCTGTGCAGGAAACCAGACCCCAGAACTCCTGCTCCTGAGCAAGCAGCAGAGCCACAGAACTGCACCCTCTGAGGACCCTATGGGAAATCAGGTCCCAAAATTCCTGCCTGAAGGCTTTGCCCTCCTGTGCCAGCTGCAGCTGCTATGGCTCCTGGAAGCCCAGGCCCCAATACAAATAGACCCCATGGACTCCACTGCCTTGTGGGAATCAGATGATTCAAGCTAGCCTTGCTTTCCCACAGGTATCCTCAACTTGCTACACAGTGCAAGGAGCCTACACTACACCCCAAATGAACCCTGGGCTCCAGGCCTTGCTATTCTGCTGGCACCAGGAGGCTTCCCTCCCCACAGAGCATGGAGGCCCTGCACTACCCAATGTACCTGACAGCAAGAGGGCTCTCATTCCCCATCAAAGAGCAAGAATGCAAGATTCCTCACTGAGGGAAGGAAAGCCCTATAACCTGCTACTCTACAGGTGGCACCAGAAGCCCTATTTCCCTAAGGTACACAGAAGCCCAGCACTTCACTGCACCTCCCTGGAGGAGATTCCTGTCAAAGAGCTGAAATCCCAGCTCCCCCACTGAGTGACAGTCTGCTACTCTGCTGGTGCTAGGAGGACTGCCTCCCACAGTGTACAGAGACCCAAGCACTGCCCACTGCTACTGCAGGAAAGCCCTTGTGCCCCCATCAAAGAAGGGGAATGCCAGCTCCCTCACTGAAGGGAGAAAAGAGGTAAATGGCACACAACAAGAACCCTGCAAGAGCTAACATATCCAGCATATCCCTCTCTGAGGAACATTGCTGAAGTTCTAGGAGGAAAAAAACTCAAAACACAACTACAGGGGCACAAGAGATTAAAACTATAACCAAAAACACTTCCAGATACATAAATCTCAACACAGAATGAAACAGCAAGACAAATGCGCTCCATCAAAAGCCAATTCCACCATTAAGGATCCAAATACCTGCATAGAGGAAGAACTATTAAATAATGAAATCCAAAAAGCAACAGCAAAAATGATTAACAACCTCATAGAAGAAACATAAAAGTTAGTATTTGACCTCAAAAGGGATGTGAATAAACAATTAAATGAGCTCAAAGAAAACACAAACAAACAGATAAATGCAATTAAGAAGACTATCCAGAATGTGAAAGAGGTAATCAATAAAGATATGGAAACTCTGAAAAATAATCAATCTGAAATAAACAACCCAACATCCCAAATATAACAATGGAAAACTTGGCAAACAGAATGGAACAAGTTGAAAATACAGTATCAGGAATGGAAGACAAAGTAGAGGAAATAGACCAGATACAAACACTGCTTGTGGGAATGCAAGCTGGTGCAACCACTCTGGAAAAAAATATAGAGGCTTCTTAAAAATCTAAACATAGATCTGCCATATGATCCAGCAATCCCACTCCCGGGGATATAAACAAAGGAATGAGACACAGGTTACTCCAGAGGCACCTGCACACCCATGTTTATTGCAGGGCTATTCACAATAGCCAAGTTATGGAAACAACCAAGATGCCCCACTACAGACGAATAATTAAGAAAATGTGATATTTGTACACAATGGCATTTTACTCAGCCATTAAGAAAAATGAAATCTTATCATTTGCAAGTAAATGGATGGAACTGGAGAACATCATTCTCAGCAAGGTTAGCCAGACTTAGAAAACCAAAAATCATATCTCCCTCATATGTGGTCTTTAGATCTAAAGCAAATACAGCAATATTTTAGGACTTGTGTTACATGACAAGGGGAGTACATATACAGGAGGTATGGTTTAGATAGAAAACCCAAAACATGAAAGCATTTGATGTCCCCACTCCAGAGGAACTAATACAGAAACCCTAAAGTGACAGAGATCAACACAAGAAGGGGATCAGGAACCAGTGTAAACATCAGTTAGAGATGAATCAACCTGGGCTGTAACACATTTGTACATGAAAGCAATGCTAAGAATCTCTCTGTATAGCTGTCCTTTTCTCAAATAGCAAAAATGCTATGTCTTTCCTATTATTGATTATTTCTATTCTTCAATGGAACTGGAGAAAAGCACAGAACAGGTTCTGCCTGGAAGGAAGGGGGGAGGGGGCAGAGGGTGGGGGTAGAGGCAGGAGGGAGAAATGACCCAAACAATGTATGCACATGTGAATAAATGAATAATGAAGAAAAAACAATACTGGACTTAAAAAGACAGATGATGATATAATAATAATATGTGAGTTCAATACTGAATTCTCATCAACAAATAGATCATCTAGAAAAAAAAATCAACAAAGAAACTTCAGAGTTAAATTGTTATCACCAAGCAAATGGATTTCACAGGCATCTACAGAAAAGTCTTTCCAACTGCTGTGAAATAAAAATTCTTCTTCAAAAAATACCACATTCTAGTCCATAAAGCAAGTCTGAAAAAATAAAACTGAAATAACTTCTTGTAGCTATCAGATCACAATGTAATAATATTAGACATCAATAGAAAGATAAATTGCAGAACTTATTAAAAAAACTCATGGAGTCTGAACAATGCACATTTAATGACCATTGAGTCATAGAAGAAATTGGGGAGGAGATTTAAACATTGCTAGAATTAAATGAAAATACAACATCCCAGAACCCATGCAGTATAGCAAAGGCAGTTCTAAGAGGGAAGTTTACATTAATGAGTGCATACACTAAAAAAATCATTGAGATCTCATATGATGCACCTCAAAGTCTTAGAAAAACAAGAACAAATGAATGCCAAAATTAGAATATAGAAATAAAAAATAAAGTTCAGAGCAGCAATTAATTAAATAAACTAAAAGAACAATACATAGAATCATGGAAGAAAAGAGCTCGTTCTTTAAAAACATTCACCAGATTAATAATTAGGCAAACTAACAAAAAAAGGAAGGAAAAGACCCAAATAAATAATATTAGAGATGAAAAGGAGACTATTACAGCATACACCAATAAAATTCAAAGAATCACTAGGGAATATTTTGAAAAATTATATTCCAATAAATTAGAAATTCTACAATGAATGGATCAATTTCTAGAGACATATAATCTACCAAAATTCAACCAAGGGGATATAATAATTTCTATCTAAAATGGCAATGACACTGAAGCAGTAATAAAGAGTCTCCAGCAAAGATGCCCTGGGACTGGGTGGAGTCACTGCTAAATTTTACCAGACCTTTAAAGTGTTCCTCAAAATATTCCATAAAACAGAAAGGGAAAGAATGCTCTCAAACTCATCCTACAGAGCCAGCATTACATTGTTACCAAAACTGGATAAGGACATGTCAAAAAAGAAAAGTTTAGAACAATTTCCTTAATGAACATAGATGTAAAAATTCTTAGCAAATCACTTGTAAACCAAATTTGGCAACACATCAAAAAGATCATTTACCATGATCAATTTGCTATCATTCCAGGGATGCAAGAATGGCTCAAAATATACAAATTGATAAGAACAAATACAATCAGGGTCAAAAATCACATGATCATTTCAATAACTTTAGAAAAGCCTTTAACAAAATTCAACATCCCTTCATAATAAAAGCTCCGAAGGAACGAGGAATAGAAGAAACACCTCAAAGCATAATAGAGGTTACATATTTTTCTAGGCAGGTGTTCTACTACTTGAGTCACTCTACCAGCCCTACCAACATTTTTCTAAATGGGAAAAAAACAGAAACCATTTTCTTTAAGTTTTGGAACGAGACAAGGATGCCTACTCTCTCCACTCTCACAGTGTTTAAATGCTTTGCCCAATCAATAAGGCAAGATAAATAAATAAAAAGTACACAAATAAGAAAGAAATAAGTTAAATTATCCCTATTTCCAGATGATATGCTCTTATTAAAAAATAAAAGACCCCAAAGACTCCACCAGAAATTTTTATACTTGATAAACACTTTCTAAAAATTAGTAGTATACAAAGATCAACGTATAAAAAACCAATAGCTTTCCTATACACCAACAATGAACTTGGTGAGAAGAAATCAGGACATCAATCACATTCACAATAGCATCCAAAAAATTAAATGTCTAGGAATAAACTTAATCAAGGAGGTAAAAGATATCTATAATGAAAACTATAAACCACTAAAGAAAGAAATTGAGAATGGCATTAGAAAAAGAAAAGGTCTTACATGTTCATGGATTAGTATAATTAATATTATAAAAACAGCTACACTTCTGAAAACAATCTACAGATTCAATGCAATCCCCATCAAAATCCCAATAACTTTCTTCACAGAAATAGAGAAAACAACACTGACATTCCACCTCACCACAGTCAGAATGGCTATCATAAATAATATAAACAACAAATGCTGGGGAGAATGTTGGGGGAAAGAATACTTGTACACTGTTAGTGGGAATGTAAATTAGTGTAACTGCTATGGAAAGCACTATTGAGGGCTCTCAAAAACTAAAAAATAACTGCCATATGATCCAGCGACACCACTCCTGGGCATATTCCCAAAGGAATGTGTTCCAAGATATGACACAGTCACTTGCATAATTATGTTTACTGCAGCACTGCTCACAATAGCCAAATTTTGGAAACAGCCCAGATGCCCCACAACTGATGAATGGATTAAGAAAATATGGTATTTATACACAATGAAGTTTTAGTCAGCCATAAAGAATAAAATAATGGTGTTCTCAGGTAAATAGATAGAATGTCATGTTAAGTGAAGTAAACCAGACTCAAAAAGTCAAAGGTCATATTTATGTTTTCCCTTGTATGTGGAAACTAGACCCACAAGTTAAATACACACATAAATACATATATGATCATATATATATATATATACATATATATATATATATATATATTGTTTGTGTATGTATGTGTGTGAGAGAGAGAGAGAGAAAGAGAATAAGATTGTACTAGTGGGTCTGTCCAAGCTGAGAGAGGGAAAGAAAATGTTAGGTAGTGAAAAATATTGAAGCATTCCATCTACATATGAATATAATATAATATAATGCACTGTAAGCTGTTGAATAATAGGGGAACCTAGTGATAGAAAAATAGTAAATAATGTGGGGGGGTTAATCTGATTAAAGCATAATATATACATGTCTGAAATGACAAGGTGAAACCCTTTGGACTATCAATATATGTCCTAAGATAAATTAAGGACAAAAGAGAACAACAGGTCTTTTCCAGGAGTGGATACCAGTGGGAGGGGGCAATGCATAAGGAAAGGGTAAATAAAATGGATGTATTTTGTATTCATATATGAAAATAGAAGAATGAAATTGTTCTAAGACAGGAGTTAGGAGGAAGGAGGGAGAATGATGGAGAGAGTAAATTAACTAAGATATATTGTAAGCACATATGTAAATATCACAATGTATCACCCTGTACAACTATTACATGCTAATAAAAATAAGTAAATACAATTTAAATAGGAAAAAAAGAAAATTATAGTCATGTCTTTAACTTACTTTTCATGGGGCTTTTTCAGGTTTTCCTTGATTTCTAAAACTTTGAATAGTAAAGAAATACACTCTCAAAAAGAAAGGTGTCATTTAAGCAAAAATATGAAAGTAAGATTCACCTCAATCATTTCACTCTGTCTTGCTCTTCAAACTAGACACTGACTGCAAGGCCTATGCATGATTGTTCTCTCTGCTTAGAACTCCCTTCACTCAGATGTCTGCATGGATGATTCCTTTACTTCTTTTCTATTTTGCTCCAAGATGGTGAAAAAAAAGAAGGGGCACATTTTAGTGGCCCACTTTACAAGTGGCATGATTTTTTCTGATCATGTTCCTTTGACCAGAACTAGACACAGGCCCTTACATACAAAGATCGTAGGAAATTCAGTTTAGCATTGTTCTCAGGAACTAGAAATGGACTTGCTGATCATTTAGCCAATGTCTTTCATATCTTTACTTTCCACAGTTCATGAAACTATTTTGGTGGGGTTTTTTTGAAAGATTTAGCAAATATTTGAAGGACTCCCTGTAAATTAAATTATATGGGTACATAGTTATCAAAAACAATTGGGCATCTTAGTATTAATGGCAGTGAAATCCAGTGACAAAAGAATTTACACAGCTTAATCCTGACATAAAATTCACTGTTGCTCAATAAATCAGTGTTCTCAGTGATGAATAGACATGAAAAGATCTTCTGCCAAACATCATTAACTGCCTTCTCTTTGTATGAATAAAGATTATCAACTCAGAATTTACCTTCCCTTCCAACAATTCTCCTACCACCAACAAACACTGAAGAGTATAAAAGCCTGTTAAAAAGTTCTCTCATTTTATACCTCTGCCATCCTGGGAAAACCGTGAGGCAGCAACTGGCTACCATCAAATTTCACCAACATTTTGAACTATACATGAGAAGAAACACCTCCATCAAAAAGGTAGGCATTCAAATTTTAAATTTGAGACTTTTGAATTCTTTTTAACTCAGATCATTTTGCATAAAAATATTACATTTGCTGTCTTTTCTCTTTATTTTGAAAATATGGAAGTTTTATTCTGAGGGGAAAAAATTGGAAAAGAAACACAGTTTTCAACTTTTGTAAGGAAAACTGAGAAAAAAGGAACTTTTTTCTATTTTAGAGATACAAAAAAACTCCTAGAATTCTGTCCCTAATCACTAGGCAGAGTATCAGGAAAGGGAAAATCTCAGTGGACAAAACACCTTTGAGGCTGCTCTGTAGCTGCACAATAATAAACATATCTTTGTGCACCTCTGCAAAAACATATTTCCTTCAGCTTTTAATATAAATAACCTTGCACATGACTCTCGTTTTAACATTGTCTTTCTTATAAATAGGAAACTTCCTATAGAAATTTCTATATCTCCTACTATACTCAACAGAGAGCCCAACACAAAGAAGTCATACAAATAAATAATCTAAGAAACTGGTGGTTTGGGAATTATGATATCTAAAATGATTATAATCACATAAAGAACATACGATTTGAAATCACTTTTCTACTTTTAAATTATTAGGTCATTTACTTTCTACAGTGACTCCACAAGAATGATGTCAATTTTTCCTTTTGCATATAAGGAAACCTTTTTGGTTGTCACCCAACTCCCACATTAGGGAGTAGGATATGGGAAGAGATTGTTTTTCTTTGCAGTCACATGAATTTGTGCTGTACAAAATAAGCATCAAATGTTTTTTCCAACTTCAGAATGAAATTTTCTTCCCTGAAACTCTCATGAGGAACTAGAATTATCCATCTTGTATGCAGTACTACTTTTTAGGATATATGTTCTTTTGATCATCTTATGTAAACATAGTTGTCTGAGGCTAAATTTATTTAGCAGGTACCCCTTCTGAATAACATGCATACTTAAAACCTGGAAAATTACAAATGATTTTTAGTAAGCTATGACCTGTTCTACCTTTTTTGCTTTCTTACATAAATCTGGGCATGTGATCTAATTATTTTACATTTAGAAGCAATGAAAGAAACAGGTTAGGGAGTGAAGAGTCTAGTCAGTGCACAGTGGAGACTGAGGGGTGATTCTCCTCTGAGAAAAAAAAATAAGGAGAAGGTCGAAACACTGAGATGAACATTTTAAATTCTTATCAAAATTCTTGTGGAATTAGAAAATTTTTTCAAGAGACAATAAACAATTTTTAGATAGAGAAGTTCTGACATCACCTGAAAACAAGGCAAATATTTTCTTTTGTTATTCATATGTAAATACCTAGGAAAAAGTACGGTAAGTGTACTTGTCTAAGAAAATTTTAAATATCCTAATCATAAATACTAAATTCTATAATGTAATGTTTAAAGAATTAACATGAGTATTTATGTACATGGTAGCTTTATTCCTGAACATTTTTTAAATGGGCTGTTCCTTTATGTAAAATTCCTGAGCATTTTCCAACATTATGTAAAAGACTTGAACATCATATATAAAAATATAAACTGTATTTTTTCAATTAAATAACTTGAACACAACCAACGCATCTATCAATATGGCTAAAAGAAATAACCATCTTACCATTTTCAGGGTATAACAAGAAAAGATGAAAACATTATCCCTGATTCTTGGACTTTGGTTTCTGACTTCTGGTTTCTTGGTAAGTCCTATCAGTCACAATCCTTCATCCCCTTCTTCTGTTCAGACAGTGATAATACTTAAACTTCATTGTATCCTCTAAACTTTATAAGTGATAGGATTTTTGCAGCCCACTTAACAGACTTGAATTATATTCATATATTAAGCTGTTCAATTGTCACTCTATAGTTCAATGTTGCTGTTTGAATAAAACTTTTATAACCCTGGTCACTCTTTTTTCTCTCCAAGAAGCAAAGGAATTAATTTCAAGTTAAAAAAATCACCTTCTTTTGGGACAAGTTTGACACTATGCCATGCCTCCTCTCTTACTAGAATCAAATTACATGCAGCCCTATATGATATTGGGTGACAAAAATGACACATTGTTCAGAGATGGTCAGAGTTCTCTCAAAAGTTCAGATTAAACCAAAGTGCCAACAACAAAGAGCCACTAATCCACAGTGTGATTCTTTTTGAAACTAAATTTTGGTTACAATTTTTACTTTCTTTGCCCTTGTTTATTTATGTAAAGAGTTTGAGTCTTAATAATTTGGATATAAGGTTTTCCCTTGGTTTTCAACTCTGAATTGATCTTCTTTGTGAAGATTCTAAATTTACAATGATTTATCCTGAATCTTGAGGTTACTGCAACTTATTATACTGAAGGGGTTAATAACTGCATGTCATTGGCATTGTCATCTCCACATCTTGTCCTGATGGTAGCTATGTTCTTATTGTTAACATAAATTGATCAAACTATTGTGGATCAGTTAAGCATTTTTTGTGAAACATTTCTTTTTTTACCAAATAACCACTTGTTTCCCATAGCCACAAAAAAAACTGTTTCAGTCAACCTGCCATAGTATGTGAGCCATAGAATATTAATTACACCCAGTTTCATTTAAACATAACTTTTTTAGAATTAAAGGAAGCAACTGAAATAAAATAAGTGGCACCATTACCCTAACCAATTGAAAAGTCTCCAATTTGTTGATGAAGCCAAGTGGATCAGAAAAAGGTCTAACAATATGTGGATTCTGTAAACTAAGACAGGGCCAACAAAAGCCCCCTTCAAGATAAAAGAATCCTTGCCAGACACTACTGGCTCACAGCTGTAATCCTAGCTACTCAGGAAGCAGAGATCAGGAGGATCACAGTTTGATGACAGCCCCAGGCAAATAGTTCAGGAGATCCTATCTTGAAAACAGTCAACACAAAAAGGATTGGTGAAATGGCTCAAGTGGTAGAGCACCTGCCTAAAAAGCTTCAGGCTGAGTTCAAATCCCAGTACCACACCTCCCTCCAAAAAAGATAAAAGAATCCCTACACTAAAGGGAAATTTTTTGAGTATCTAAATTGAACAAGAAAGGTACAAATAAAAGGAAAGAGAATAATCTAATGAAAGCAGGGAGAAGAACAATGAAGGAGAAACTTAAAATTTTAAGGTCATAATTTATTTAAGTTTTTTTTGCAGTACTGGAGCTTGAACTCAGGGCCTACACCTTGAGCCACTCCACCAACTCTTTTTTTGTGATGGGTTTTTTTCCAAGATAGGGTCTTGTGAACTATTTGTGTGGGTTGGCTTTGAACAGTGATCTTCCTGATCTCTGCCTCCTGAATAGCTAGGATTACAGGCATGAGCCACTCATGCTTGGCAATAAATCATAAATTTATTAATAATTTATGATAACAATAGAATAGGAAAACCTAATGCCATAAAGGTAGGAAATCTATTATGATTTAGACTCTTCCTCATAGTACAAGAAAACCTATACCACTTAAAAATATAGTCATTTATTGAACTTGGCCCAGTGGCTCATGACTGTAATCCCAGTTGCTCAGGAGACAGATATCAGGAAGAATATGGTCTGAGGCCAGCCCAGGCAAAAAGTTACTACAATATTCATCTCAACAAACAAAAAAATCTGGGCATGGTGATATACCTGTTGTCCCAGATACATGGGAAGCTTAAGCAGGAGGACCATTGTCCACGCCTGCCTGAGCAAAAAAACACGTGACCCTACCTGAAAAATAACTAAAGTAAAAACAGGACTGAGGGTGTGTTTCAAGGGGTAGAGCAGGTGCCTAACAAAGATGAGGCTGTGAGTTCAAACCCCAATACTGCCAAAAAAATAAAGTATCATGAGAAAAAATTTGTTCTCATAAAAGTTGACAGTAGAATGATATTACCAGAGACTGGGGAAAATAATAATAGGCAGGGAAGAATGGGGAAAAGTTTATCAATGGATTCTAAGTTACAGTTATAGAAGAGCAAGAAATTCTGGTGTGCTGTTGCACAGAAGGTTATCTGTGATAACAGTAAGATGTGGTACATTTCAAAAAGGTAGAAGAGAGAATTTTGAAAGTTTTTACCATAATGAAATAATGGTAAAATGGTAAAAATATGAATATTTAAATGATATGATAACATACATGACCCAGAGATAATATCTTACTTATTGGAAAAATACAATGTGCTTTCTTTTTAAAAGTCTGGACATAGTAGTATAAACAGAACATATACAAAAAAAACCAAATATCTTTCTGAAACCAAGGATAAAAAATTTAAACTACTGAGAGGTAAATACATAAATTCCTGCTTCAATTATCCAGCCCAAATTCTCTCTCCTCTCAACAAGGACTCCATTTGGTGAAAGTTCTTTGCCTGGTGGGCTGACCCAAGCCTTCATTCTTTTTTTTTTTTTCATTATACATATGTGCATATAAGGCTTGGGTCATTTCTCCCCCCTGCCCCCACCCCCTCCCTTACCACCCACTCCACCCCCTCCCTCTCCCCCCCACCCCCTCAATACCCAGCAGAAACTATTTTGCCCTTATTTCTAATTTTGTTGTAGAGAGAGTATCAGCAATAATAGGAAGGAACAAGGGTTTTTGCTGGTTGAGATAAGGATAGCTATACAGGGCATTGACTCACATTGATTTCCTGTGCGTGGGTGTTACCTTCTAGGTTAATTCTTTTTGATCTCACCTTTTCTCTAGTTCCTGATCCCCTTTTCCTATTGGCCTCAGTTGCTTTTAAGGTATCTGCTTTAGTTTCTCTGTGTTAAGGGCAACAAATGCTAGCTAGTTTTTTAGGTGTCTTACCTATCCTCACCTCTCCCTTGTGTGCTCTCGCTTTTATCATGTGCTCAAAGTCCAATCCCATTGTTGTGTTTGTCCTTGATCTAATGTCCACATATAAGGGAGAACATACGATTTTTGGTCTTTTGGGCCAGGCTAACCTCACTCAGAATGATGTTCTCCAATTCCATCCATTTACCAGCGAATGATAACATTTCATTCTTCTTCATGGCTGCATAAACTTCCATTGTGTATAGATACCACATTTTCTTAATCCATTCGTCAGTGGTGGGGCATCTTGGCCAAGCCTTCATTCTTAATAGGTTGGTGGTATTAACAGTTTGCCTACACTGAACTGATATATTTTCTACTGATTTTTCCAGAAAATTTGAGAGTACAAAGAAGTACTGAAGGAAAAATATATGGAAGATATGTTAAATCTCTAAATTTAAAAAATATAAAATGTTATGGGGATAATTAAAAATCTAAGTAGAGGAACAAATATTACTCATTAATTGAAGGATTCATTATTATCATTTTTTCCAAATTGAAATATAGATTCAAAATAATCTCAATCAAAAGCCCAAGATGACTTTTGTGTAAATTAACCCACCAGTCATCAGACATATAAAAATGCAAAAATTTAAGAATAGCCAAGATATTCTTGGAAATAAAAAAAAAAAGAAGGAAAGGTTGGTAAACATGCTCTACTGATGGTTAGGATTTATAATAAACCCATCATAATTACAAAGCATAGCTTTGGCAAAAAAGTAAAGAGAAATACCCCTGAAATAAAACAAAATTCCCAGAAATAGTCCCATACAAATATAGACACCTAATTTATAGCAAAAATGGCATTACAGGTCAATGGGGAAAGAATGTTCTTTTTAATAGAAATACTAAGTTAATTAGATATCTAAATTGGAAAAAAATTGAAACTTAAAGTCATATCATCCCATCTGTCTTCCTCCCCAAAAGACTGATAGATTGAAAATCTCAAAGTAAAAGACACTACACTTAAGTGTCAAAAACTATAAGAGAATACCCTTAAGAATTTGGTCATATTTACATAATTAATAAATATGTACATATATAAAGGTTCAATCTCATTTGTAATCTGGGAAATGTAAATAGAAATGGCAATCAGATTACATTCTCATTACAATGGCTAAAATTAAAGACAATAGCAACTATTGTTGAAAATCTGGAGCTACTGGAATTTTCATACACCATTACTGGGAGCTCATGTTAGTGAAATCACTTTGGTTGACTGTATGGCTTTCTACACTACTATTGAAGGCCTATATAGATGTAGATATACTGAGATATCAGGTATGAATATATTCATTATTAGTAAATTTCCCAATAAAATGCATGTATATCTACAACAAATATAAACAAAGATGTTTATAACAACATCATCTCTAATAATCAAATACCAGAAACATTCTAATGGTCTGCAAAATTTTGAATGGATAAACTTGTGGTGGATTTTAGAAGAAACTAGTTACTCTACAGTGACTTAAAAAATTAATCACAGCAATATGGATGATCTCACAAACATAATGTTGAAAGGAAGAAGCCAGACACAAATAAATATATACTGCTTGATTCCATTTATATAAAATTTTAATTTTAAAACAGGTCTAGACTTGGCACTGGTGGCTCATGCCTATAATCCAAGCTGCTCAGGAGGCAGAGATCAGAAGGATCACAGTTTGAAGCCAGCCTGGGCAAGTAGAGTGCAAGACCCTATCTATCTTGAAAAAAACAGTTCACCAAAAAAATGGGCTGGTGGAGTGGCTCAAGGTGTAGGCCCTGAGTTCAAACCCCAGTACCACAAAAAAAAAAAAATCCACAAGTTTACATAAGTGTTAAAAGTTAGAATAATGATTAACTTTTAGGAGGAGTAAAAATTGGAAATAAGCCAAAATGGTCTTCTGGGGTGATAGTAATGTTCTATTTCTGATTATAGTTTCATAGGTATTTCACTAAACATACATTTTGTGTATGTTTGCTGAAACTTACCAAAGAATAATAAAAAGATACTTCCAAATTTATATAATGTTTGATTTTCTAAATTTCAATAATTGTTTTATTCATGAATAATATTTCCTTTTTTGTTTTTACAGTCTAGTGAGAGTAGAAAACAAAGTATAATATTCCTTCAACAAAAAACTGGGCCAGCAGCTTTTTTCTCTTATTCAAAATATCGTCCTGTTCATAAAATTATCACTGTTCACCTTCACAAATTACCACAAAAAACATATAGATATCATGAGCAAATGCCTAATTTACAGAGGCAAAACTATAGACCAAAACAATATCATCCACCTAGAAAATTCTGTAAAAAGCCATTTCTGATACCATTTTCACATCATTCAATTTGTTCTTTTCAATATGTCTTTCAACATGGATTTCAAAAAATCCCTTCAAAAATTCCCTCAAAGATAACCACCACTCCTTTTCTGCCCAACCAAGTTGTTACAAACATTCTACGTGAGCCTACCAGCATGGCATTTGTTATTGACTCTCCACTTTTTATTGAACCTCCACATACTATTGAACCAATTGCAGAAGTTTCTTCAATCATCACTGAGCCCCAAATACCCTCAATAGCCCCCTCAAAATCAAAACTGGTCCACTTTGACCAAAAAGCCATGTCAACAACTACCACTGAATTTGAAAAAAGTCTGGTAAACTCTGCTGAACCTGAACAGACCATACCTCAAGCCAAAGTAAACACAGCAATCACAATTGAAGGAGAAAGCACCTCAGTGACCACCACACCAACATCCACCACCAAATTCCAAACTGCCATGGAGACCATCCCTGAACCTGAAATCACCCTTGAGACCAACAATGAACTTGAAGTTTCCCCAAACATAATTGACGAACATTAAGCCATCTCAAAAAACAATCATCAACACAGCTGAAAACCTGACTACTCTGACAGTCCCTACCACTTCTTCAGCAAATGCATACAGAGCAAGCATACTACACTTCAATTATGGATCAGCCTCCAAAATTCTTTTACATTATATAAAGCATTACTTAGTTTCCCAACTTAAATCATTAGTATCTAAACTCCTAGGTTAATTATGTAGTCATAAAGTGCCTTGAGCCTTTAGTAGAAATGATCTATAAGGACTAAATACAACTGTAATTTCTATACTACTAGTATACCAAATCATAAATGTCAAGTATCTATTGAACACAATTACTAAAACAAAAATCACTCACAACTTAAGATGAAGATCCTATTTACCTGCTGTAGATACTGTTCACCAAACAGTAGGGAACAGTATATAGTTTTGATTATAAAACCTATAATCAAAATTGAAGAACTACTTTCCAGAAAGCCAGATATAATAATCCCTTGATGGAAAGCTATTGGGCTAAATTCAAAACTAAAATTTTATTTATAAGTTATCATAGGAATATGGGTACAGTTCTGCCAAAAGAGCCACTAAAAAGGATACCCCTTCTGTCCTCACATTGCCTGGAATGATCCATTCACCCTGACGGATTCTAAATATTCATAAAAGCACGAATTCCCTCTAGGATATTTTTTATTTTCTTTTACTTTTCTATAAACTCAATGATTAAAAAACCCAAAACTCTAGCAACCTGTTAATAAGGATAGAAAGTTCCATTAAGATTATTTTTAAAAAGAAAGAAAAATAAACAAAAAAGGCTATAAAAATGGAATTTGCCTTTGTAGAGAATTTATGGGAATCTGAAGTTTTCATAACGTTCTAATAATGGAAGAAATTAGTAAGAACAAGAAACTTATGTTGTTGATGGGCCAAGCTGCACTGACCACAAATAAGATTTTTAATCAACCTCCTCTCACTAAAACTATTAATGTTTGCTTTACTGAAAAATATTACAATGCAAATTTTTCAGAGTATTTATAGGTACTATGAAGCAAATTGTAAATTAATAAATTTAATCTATAAAATCAAAATGTCAAATGATAGAAATTTATATTCTCTGAAACACAGAGCTTTAGTTGTTAAAATTTTCCTTAAACAATTAATTAAGATCAGTTCAGAGAATTCATTCTTACATCCAAATGCCAACTTGAAATTACACATCTTCACAGAATAAATGTGGGGTTTTTGGATACAGTAAGAAATATTTTGAAGAATGTGTAGTCATTCTTTTCTTTAACACTTCTAACAATTATGAAAATATTAGCTTTAGTGTTCTCTAGCAAATAAATGCTTCAGAAGAATCCTGTGTGTGTGTGTGTGTTTAAACTGGTATGAATGAAAGAAATGTTTTCTCTAAATGATAAAATATTAAACTCTTTACCCAAAACTTTCTTTCTGTTATAAAAGAATCAATTAAATAAATTAAATGTAGTACTTCTAATTTTTAGTAAAAATAATTTAAGAAAGAAAATGAGACAGTGCTCTAATAAGAAGGGAATAGTATTAATAGTGCACATGACAAAATTTGATAGGTGGTTACACTGTAACAACTAAGGGCAACTGGTTTAGAGTCAAGCACTCAGAAGTTCCACTGAGGTCTAGCACTTGCTACCTGAAGATTTTATATGTGCACTGTGTGAAAATTAACTATCTTATTTGTGAGAAGAGAGTCTGGCACATAGCAGTACTCACTAATATTGAGTTCTCATAGCACTCACATGGTACATATTAAATATTAGTGGCATCCTCTTCTCTCTATAGTCAGACAAGTATATGTATAACCAGGTCAAAAAATATGTTTATCAATCCTCTGAAGATAATATAAATGACATATTTTGCTCTCTACTTAGATAAACTGAAGCCAATTTTATCTAGAAGGGTTATAAACAATGAAAGGTTTTAATAAAAAATTTAAATCTTCATTAATCCCCAATCTTATCTCCCTAGCAAAGTATATAATTTTCTTTCTCATTTGGTTTATTATATGACTCTACCTAGTAAAATATAAACTTTCATTGGGCCAGGAGTTTATCTGTTTTTTACACTACCATATCATAAACACCAGAAAACATTTAACAGCAGACACATTAAATATTTGACAAACAAATGTCAAACCAAAGAAAGTATGTAGAAAGAAAAGTGAAGGCAGATTCACCAAATATACCATTTTTACTCATTTTTCTTTATTTAATTTTAACTATCCATGTTTATTTTTTTAATTACCCATGACATGAGTAAAGTTTATTGCTTTCTTACTAGTTAATGTTCTTAACTATTGAACATTAAAAAATATGTTGAAAGTACTAAAAGATACTTGTGGGGGGTTTTCTAAATTTAATTTAGTTATGATTGACTTGATATCACTCTGACACAACATTTTTAAAGGAGTCAACAAAGGGATATAAATACCAGTCCTTAATAGAAAAACCTTGTGTTCATTATATGTATAGCTTTTCATTCTCAACACAATCAAAATCTGGCTTCACATTTAATTTTGCTGAGTATAGGAAATAAACTGAATAATACTCAAAAGTCTCCAGTACTGAGACTGCATGAAGTTTTTTAAGATATTAGTACAGAATTTTGAATAGCTAGAGTGATTATATGAGTTCCTTTAAGATTTACATATCATTTCCTACTGTCCTTAGACTTAATTACAAAACATTCTAAACTTTTGGTTGCTGGGGCTTTGAAAAATATATAAATATATAAATAATAAGAATTTAAGTGAGTTAGGTGCTGGTGGCTCACCTGTAATCCTAGCTATTCAGAAGGCAGCGGTCAGGAGGATCACTGTTCCAAACCAGACTGGCCAAATAGGTCATGAGACCCTACCTTGAAAAACCCCCTCACAAAAATGGGGCTGGTGGAGTGGCTCAAGGCGTAGGCCCTGAGTTCAAACCCCAGCACTGCAAAAAAAAAAAACAAAGAAGAAGAACTTAAGTAAATTAAGATTAAAGTAATTTATATATGTTGATTATGTTCTACATAAATGTGTACATTTGAGTTGAATTTAAAAAATTATGCAAAGCAACACCTCTCACCAAATAGTAGTCATTAAATCCTATTTTTTTGCATCCTTGGAATACAAGTGTTCATTTTTTGATAGTCTGCCTTCCATTTAAGCACACACGTTGTTGTTCCCAAAGACAAAACTGAGAACATAACAATCAAGATATACAATCAATTTATAAGTAAATAATGGATGGATAAACAGAAAAATTGGTTTGATAATCAGTTCTACTGGCATTATTTATAACAACGTAACTTCAAAAATAAATCAAGGATTTTTTTTCTTCAAAAAAAGGATTCAAATGTCAGCAACATGTCTTTGTTGTAACTTATGAAAATAAATGTTTCTTGTATATGTTATCGTTTCTAAGTAATGTACTAAATTAAACACCTTTTCAGTAAGGAAAGAATAATTTATTTAACACTAAGTTATTGAGATAATAATATATACCAAAAACTATACTAAGATCTAAATGACACAGTTATTTCTTCCTAGTAGTTTAGAATTTATTATAGACTCTCTAGAAGCTTACAGTTTAAAAAACTTAGTTTTTTAACATAAGGCCTTCATTGATACTATTATAAAAAGAAAAACAAAGTTGTGGGGTCAGGGATGTTGCTCAGTGGTAGAGCATTTTCCAAGCATGCGCAAGGACCTGGGTTCAATCTAAAGCACTGAAAAAAAAAAAAAAAGTTCTACAAAAAAGGGAGAAATTAACTCAAACTGAGGGAATCTATACTGCATTGAGTACATGCATATACATAATGTGCACAAATGGCCCAAAGATTCACACTCATTTGGTACCACCTTGTATATCTCATGAAGAAAGAAAAAGAGAAAAAAAGAAAGATGGCAGACTGTAGACACCTACCTTTTTTCCTGTGACTCCATGAATCTGAAACAAAGAACCAGCTGCATGGCTGCAGGGAGAAGTGGGTGGCATGCAAAGCCATGGAAGAGCAACAATGAACAGTAGAGAAATAGAGATCAAGGAATTCCAAGATGGCGGCTAGAGGGAGGAAGCAGAAAGCGAGCCTCCTATAGTGAAATCTTGGAGAGACGCTGGAGACACACTTTGCAGGCATAATCACCGAGAAAAGGCATAACTTTGACCCCTCCACACCTCCAGCCGGTGCAGAGAATCTCCACTTCACGTTAAACGGAGAACCGAGGAGGGCCCCCGGGGCCGCCAGGGGCCAGCGCCCATACGGCTTGGGAAGACGCAGACCAGGTGAGCTTCGCGGTACCGCGGTTCCCCCACAGACAAGCCTGGGCCAGAGCAGCATAGCCCCCTGGACAGACTGACCTCCACCCAGGAAAAAAAGAGAAACTGAGTACTAAGCAATAAGAACAGTTAAGACACGCTGGAAAGAGGGTGGGGCGCCCTGAGCGCTGAAGATTGGGGGAAGGGACTCCTTCCCGGGATTGTAAATAAACGAGCCGGGCGGGCCGGAGAGGCTCTGGCGGGAGCGGGACACGCGCCCAGCAACCAGGAGCGGGGAAAGCTTGTGAGGAGGGAAGACCCACTTCCCACGTGAACTGTAAATAAACATGCAGGCCTGACAACGGGGCAGTGGCACCTTTCCCAGTGCTTGCAAAGGGGAAAGCCTGTAGCAGAGGCCGCCACACAGGAGAACTCTGAGCAAACAAAGCCTGTGGGACCAGGTGAGCGCTACCTCACCCCAGAGATCTGCATAACTAACCCGCCAGCTACAGGCGGAGAGCAGCAGGCAGGCAAGCCACAGTTGCAGATACCACTCTCAGAACTGCCTCCAGACGCTTTATTTTTCTTTTTCTCCCTACCTTTGATGAGAGAACAACCGAATTACACCTGCAAGCCGAAAAACTTACTGAAACTGTATTGCATTTGAACTGGGGACACTTGGTGGGACTTTTTTTTTTTTTTTTATCTTCTGTGTGTGTGTGAGTGTAGTTTTGTTCTACTTTATGCATCCCCTTTGATGAGACAACTACAGAACAACATCTGAGGCACCAACTCCAGGAATGCAGATTGAGACAGACACCCAAATTATTAAGACTGAAACTGCATTGCATATAAACTCGGAAATTTTTTGGTTTTTTTTTTTTTTTTAATTTTCTATTTTCCATTCTATTTTAATTCATTTTTATATGTAGAAATTACTTTCATTTACTTATTTTTTATTTTTTTATCTTTGATTTTCAATCCTCTCTCTGTCTCTCTAATGTCTGTTCAGCTTACTGTCGATTAGTACACTAACACTCCCTCTTTATACCTTTGAAACTCTCTTGTCTGATACCTTGTTCTGCTTTCTCCCTCTTGTCTGTATATTTGTTTTCCCCTTTTCTTTAACTTCTTGCTTTCCATCTCAGCTCACTCTTCCATTCTCAATATTACCATTGTTATTATTACAAGCTAGAAAATACTTAATTACACACAGTACAGGGACAGTAACAACACCAAGGACAATGACGGGAAGACAGAAAAAAAGGGAAACCAGTTTCCCCACAGCAAAAAATTAGTACAGGAACCAGAGGGGAATGAAGAGAACAGAAATTCAGAGCCAGACTCCAACAAAATGAAGATAAACTATGCCAAAGGACCCAATGAAGCCTACAAGAATAATTTAAAAGAAGACATACTACAAGTACTCAATGAGAATTTTATAGAGATGATACTGGATAGGGTCAACCAAAATGTACAGGAGACACTCAAGAAATTCCAAGACAATAAAAACAGAGAATTTGAAAAAGCAAAAGAAGAAATAAAGGAAACCATAGAAGCACTGTATAAACACCAAAGTGAAAGAGAGAACACAATGAATAAATGGATAAATGAACTCAGGACAAAAATAGACAACAATAAAGAAGAAAACAGCCAGGATATGGAAAACCTCAGAAAAAAGAACGAAACAGAACTGCAAAACAAAACGGAAGGCCAATCCAGCAGAATAGAACAAACAGAAGACAGAATCTCAGAACTTGAAGATGAAATGGTAATTAAAGGAAAAACTGAAGAACTATTAATTAAACAACTCAAGACCTGTGAAAAGAAAATGCAAGAACTCACCGACTCCATCAAAAGACCAAACTTGAGAATCATGGGCATCGAAGAAGGAGAAGAGGTGCAAGCGAAGGGAATGCGTAATATATTCAACAAAATAATAACGGAAAATTTCCCAAATCTAGAGAAAGATATTCCCATACAGATGCAAGAGGCCTCCAGGACACCAAACAGACCAGATCAAAATAGAACTACTCCACGACATATCATCATTAAAACAACAAGTTCAGAAACTAAGGAAAGAATATTGAAGGCTGCAAGAGAGAAAAAACAAGTAACATACAAAGGTAAACCCATCAAAATCACAGCAGACTTCTCAACAGAAACATTAAAATCAAGAAGAGCGTGGGGTGAGATCTTCCGGGCACTGAATGAAAATAACTTCAACCCCAGGATACTCTACCCAGCAAAGCTATCATTCAAAATAGATGGAGCAATAAAAGTCTTCCATGATAAGCAGAAACTAAAACAATATGTGACCACAAAGCCACCATTACAAAAGATTCTGCAAGGGATCCTGCACACAGAAAGTGACACCCAACTTAACCATGAAAAGGCAGGCAGCACCAAACCACAGGATAAGAAAAAGCAAGACAGTAGAGAGTAACCGCAACTTAGGTACACACAATCAAACCTTCAAATAACTAAGACAACTAAATGGCAGGAATCACCACATACCTATCAGTACTAACACTTAATGTTAATGGACTTAATTCACCCATCAAAAGACACCGTTTGACAAAATGGATTAAAAAAGAAGATCCAACAATTTGTTGCTTACAGGAGACTCATCTCACCGACAGAAAAAAGCATATGCTTAGGATGAAAGGCTGGAAGAAGATTTACCAAGCCAATGGCCCCCGAAAACAAGCAGGAGTAGCAATACTTATCTCTGACAAAGTAGACTTCAAACCTACATTGACCAAACGAGATAAAGAAGGACATTCCATACTAATAAAAGGGGAAATAGACCAAAAGGAAATAATAATCATCAATCTGTACGCACCCAATGTCAACGCACCCAATTTCATCAAACATACCCTGAAAGACCTAAAAGCATATATAAACGCCAACACAGTGGTTGTGGGAGACTTTAACACTCCATTATCATCAATAGATAGGTCATCCAAACAAAAACTCAATAAAGAAATCGAAGATCTAAAATATGCAATAGATCAAGTGGACCTAGTTGATGTCTACAGAACATTTCATCCAACCTCTACACAATATACATTCTTCTCAGCAGCCCATGGAACCTTCTCCAAAATAGATCATATCCTAGGGCACAAAGCAAGCCTCAGCAAATATAAGAAAATAGAAATAATACCGTGCATACTATCTGACCACAATGCAGTAAAACTAGAACTCAACAACAAAAGTAAAGACAAAAAACATGCAAACAGCTGGAAACTAAATAACTCATTACTTAATGAAGAGTGGATCATCGATGCAATAAAAGAGGAAATTAAAAAGTTCCTGGAAGTCAATGAAAATGAAAACACAACCTACCGGAACATATGGGACACAGCAAAGGCAGTCCTGAGAGGAAAGTTTATAGCCATGAGTGCATATATTAAAAAGATTGAAAGATCCCAAATCAATGACCTAATGATACATCTCAAACTCCTAGAAAAACAAGAACAAGCAAATCCCAAAACAAATAGAAGGAGAGAAATAATAAAAATAAGAGCTGAAATCAACGAAATAGAAACCAAAAAAACCATACAAAGAATTAATGAAACAAAAAGTTGGTTCTTTAAAAAAGTAAACAAGATCGATAGACCCCTGGCAAACCTGACTAAAATGAGGAGAGAAAAAAACCCAAATTAGTAGAATTAGGAATGCAAAAGGGGAGATAACAACAAACGCCATGAATGTCCAGGAAATCATCAGAGACTACTTTGAGAACCTATATTCAAATAAATTTGAAAATCTAAAACAAATAGACAGATTTCTAGATACATATGATCATCCAAAACTGAACCAAGAGGAAATTAATCACCTGAATAGACCTATAACACAAAATGAAATTGAAGCAGCAATCAAGAGTCTCCCCAAAAAGAAAAGTCCAGGACCTGATGGATTCTCTGCTGAATTCTATCAGACCTTTAAAGAAGAACTGATACCAACCCTCCTTAAACTGTTCCATGAAATAGAAAGGGAAGGAAAACTGCCAAACACATTTTATGAAGCCAGTATTACACTTATCCCAAAACCAGGCAAAGACACCTCCAAAAAGGAGAACTATAGGCCAATCTCCTTAATGAACATTGATGCAAAAATCCTCAACAAAATAATGGCAAACCGAATTCAGCAACACATCAAAAAGATTATTCACCGCGACCAAGTAGGCTTCATCCAAGGGATGCAGGGGTGGTTCAACATATGAAAATCAATAAACGTAATAAACCACATTAACAGAAGCAAAGACAAAAACCACTTGATCATCTCAATAGATGCAGAAAAAGCCTTTGGTAAGATCCAACACCATTTCATGATAAAAGCTCTAAGAAAACTAGGAATCGAAGGAAAGTTCCTCAACAACGGAGAAAAATTAAAACCATTCCCTCTAAAATCAGGAACCAGACAAGGATGCCAACTATCTCCACTCCTATTCAACACAGTACTGGAATTCCTAGCCAGAGCAATTAGGCAAGAAGAAGGAATAAAAGGAATACAAATAGGTAAAGAAACTGTCAAAATTTCCCTATTTGCAGATGACATGATCCTATACCTTAAAGACCCAAAAAACTCTACTCAGAAGCTTCTAGACATCATCAATAGCTATAGCAAGGAAGCAGGATACAAAATCAACATAGAAAAATCATTAGCATTTCTATACACTAATAATGAACAAACTGAAAAAGAATATATGAAAACAATTCCATTTACAATAGCCTCAAAAAAAATCAACTACCTAGGTGTAAACCTAACAAAAGATGTGAAAGACCTCTACAAGGAAAACTATACACTTCTGAAGAAAGAGATTGAGGAAGACTATAGAAAGTGGAGAGATCTCCCATGCTCATGGATTGGTAGAATCAACATAGTAAAAATGTCGATACTCCCCAAAGTAATCTACATGTTTAATGCAATTCCCATCAAAATTCCAATGACATTCATTAAAGTGATTGAAAAATCTACTGTGAAATTTATATGGAAACACAAGAGGCCACGAACAGCCAAAGCAATACTCAGTCAAAAGAACAATGCTGGAGGTATCACAATACCTGACTTCAAACTATATTACAAAGTAATAACAATAAAAACAGCATGGTACTGGCACAAAAACAGACATGAAGACCAGTGGAACAGAATAGAAGATCCAGATATGAAGCCACACAACTATAAGCAACTTATCTTTGACAAAGGAGCTAAAATATACGATGGAGAAATAGCAGCCTCTTCAACAAAAACTGCTGGGAAAACTGGTTAGCAGTCTGCAAAAAACTGAAACTAGATCCATGTATATCACCCTATACCAAGATTAACTCAAAATGGATCAAGGATCTTAATATCAGACCCCAAACTCTCAAGTTGATACAATAAAGAGTAGGAAATACTCTGGAGTTAGTAGGTATAGGTAAGAACTTTCTCAATGAAACCCCAGCAGCACAGCAACTAAGAGATACCATAGATAAATGGGACCTCATAAAACTAAAAAGCTTCTGTTCATCAAAAGAAATGGTCTCTAAACTGAAGAGAACACCCACAGAGTGGGAGAAAATATTTGCCAACTATACATCAGACAAAGGACTGATAACCAGAATATACAGGGAACTTAAAAAACTAAATTCTACCAAAACTAATGAACCAATAAAGAAATGGGCAGGTGAACTAAACAGAACTTTCTCAAAAGAAGAAATTCAAATGGCCAGAAAACACATGAAAAAATGCTCACCATCTCTAGCAATAAAGGAAATGCAAATTAAAACCACACTAAGATTCCACCTCACCCCTGTTAGAATAGCCATCATCAGCAACACCACCAACAACAGGTGTTGGCGAGGATGCGGGGAAAAAGGAACCCTCTTACACTGTTGGTGGGAATGTAGACTAGTACAACCACTCTGGAAAAAAATTTGGAGGCTACTTAAAAAGCTAGACATCGATCTACCATTTGATCCAGCAATACCACTCTTGGGGATATACCCAAAAGACTGTTACTCCAGAGGCACCTGCACATCCATGTTTATTGCGGCACTATTCACAATAGCCAAGTTATGGAAACAGCCAAGATGCCCCAGCACTGACGAATGGATTAAGAAAATGTGGTATCTATACACAATGGAATTTTATGCAGCCATGAAGAAGAACGAAATGTTATCATTCGCTGGTAAATGGATGGAATTGGAGAACATCATTCTGAGTGAGGTTAGCCTGGCTCAAAAGACCAAAAATCGTATGTTCTCCCTCATATGTGGACATTAGATCAAGGGCAAACACAACAAGGGGATTGGACTATGAGCACATGATAAAAGCGAGAGCACACAAGGGAGGGGTGAGGATAGGTAAGACACCTAAAAAACTAGCTAGCATTTGTTGCCCTTAATGCAGAGAAACTAAAGCAGATACCTTAAAGCAACTGAGGCCAATAGGAAAAGGAGACCAGGAACTAGAGAAAAGGTTAGATTAAAAAGAATTAACCTAGAAGGTAACACCCACGCACAGGAAATCAATGTGAGTCAATGCCCTGTATAGCTATCCTTATCTCAACCAGCAAAACCCCTTGTTCCTTCCTATTATTGCTTATACTCTCTCTACAACAAAATTAGAGATAAGGGCAAAATAGTTTCTTCTGGGTATTGAGGGGGGGAGCGGGAGGGGGTGGAGTGGGTGGTAAGGGAGGGGGTGGGGTCAGGGGGGAGAAATAAACCAAGCCTTGTATGCACATATGAATAATAAAAGAAAAATGAAAAAAAAAAAAAAAGAGTCTCCCGAGAAAGAAAAGTCCAGGACCTGACGGATTCTTTGCTGAATTCTATCAGACCTTTAAAGAACTGATACCAACCCTCCTTAAACTGTTCCACGAAATAGTAAGGGAAGGAAAACTGCCAAACACGTTTTATGAAGCCAGTATTACACTTATCCCAAAACCAGGCAAAGACACCTACGAAAAGGAGAACTATAGGCCAATCTCCTTAATGAACATTGACGCAAAAATTCTCAACAAAATAATGGCAAACCGAATTCAACAAAACATCAAAAATATTCACCACGACCAAGTAGGCTTCATCCCAGGGATGCAGGGGTGGTTCAACATACGAAAATAAATAAATGTAATAAACCACATTAACAGAAGCAAAGACAAAAACCACTTGATCATCTCAATAGATTCAGAAAAAGCCTTTGATAAGATCCAACACCATTTCATGATAAAAGCTCTAAGAAAACTAGGAATAGAAGGAAATTACCTCAACATTATAAAAGCTATATATGACAAACCTACAGCCAGCATTATACTTAATGGAGAAAAACTGAAACCATTCCCTCTAAAATCAGGAACCAGACAAGGATGCCCACTATCTCCACCCTATTCAACATAGTACTGGAATTCCTAGCCAGAGCAATTAGGCAAGAAGAAGGAATAAAAGGAATACAAATAGGTAAAGAAACTGTCAAAATATCCCTATTTGCAGACGACATGATCCTATACCTTAAAGACCCAAAAAACTCTACTCAGAAGCTTCTAGACATCATCAATAGCTATAGCAAGGTAGCAGGATATAAAATCAACATAGAAAAATCATTAGCATTTCTATACACTAACAATGAGCAAACTGAAAAAGAATGTATGAGAACAATTCCATTTACAATAGCCTCAAACAAAATCAAATACCTAGGTGTAAACCTAACAAAAGATGTGAAAGACCTCTACAAGGAAAACTATACACTTCTGAAGAAAGAGACTGAGGAAGACTATAGAAAGTGGAGAGATCTCCCATGCTCATGGATTGGTAGAATCAACATAGTAAAAATGTCGATACTCCCAAAAGTAAACTACATGTTTAATGCAATTCCCATCAAAATTCCAATGACGTTCATTAAAGATATCAAAAAATCTACCATGAAATTCATATGGAAACACAAGAGGCCATGAATAACTAAAGCAATACTCAGTCAAAAGAACAATGCTGGAGGTATCACGATACCTGACTTCAAACTATATTACAAAGCAATAACAATAAAAACAGCATGGTACTGGCACAAAAACAGACATGAAGACCAGTGGAACAGAATACAGGACACAGTTATGAAGCCACACAACTATAACCAACTTGTCTTTGACAAAGGAGCTAAAAATATACGATGGAGAAATAGCAGCCTCTTCAACAAAAACTGCTGGGAAAACTGGTTAGCAGTCTGCAAAAAACTGAAACTTGATCCATGTATATCACCCTATGCCAATATTAACTCAAAATGGATCAAGGGTCTTAATATCAGACCACAAACTCTAAAGTTGGTACAGGAAAGAGTAGGAAATATTCTGGAGATAGTAGGTATAGGTAAGAACTTTTTCAACAGAACCCCAGCAGCACAGCAACTAAGAGATAGCATAGATAAATGGGACCTCATAAAACTAAAAAGCTTCTGTTCATCAAAAGAAATGGTCTCTAAACTGAAGAGAACACCCACAGAGTGGGAGAAAATATTTGCCAACTATACATCAGACAAAGGACTGATAACCAGAATATACAGGGAACTTAAAAAACTAAATTCTCCCAAAACTAATGAACCAATAAAGAAATGGGCAAGTGAACTAAACAGAACTTTCTCAAAAGAAGAAATTCAAATGGCCAGAAAACACATGAAAAAATGCTCACCATCTCTAGCAATAAAGGAAATGCAAATTAAAACCACACTGAGATTCCACCTCACCCCTGTTAGAATAGCCATCATTAACAACACCACCAACAACAGGTGTTGGCAAGGTTTTGGGGGAAAAAGGAACACTCTTACACTGTTGGTAGGAATGTAAACTAGGACAACCACTCTGGAAAAAAATTTGGAGGCTACTTAGAAAGCTAAACATTGATCTACCATTTGATCCAGCAATACCACTCTTGGGGATATAACCAAAAGGCTGTAACCCAGGTTACTCCAGAGGCACCTGCACACCCATGTTTATTGCGGCACTATTCACAATAGCCAAGTTATGGAAACAGCCAAGATGCCCCACTACTGACAAATGGATCAAGAAAATGTGGTATCTATACACAATGGAATTTTATGCAGCCATGAAGAAGAATGAAATGTTATCATTCGCTGGTAAATGGATGGAATTGGAGAACATCATTCTGAGTGAGGTTAGCCTGGCCCAAAAGACCAAAAATCGTATGTTCTCCCTCATATGTGGACATTTGATCAAGTGCAAACACAACAAGGGGATTGGACTTTGAGTACATGATAAAAGCGAGAGCACACAAGGGAGGTGTGCGGATAGGTAAGACACCTAAAAAATTAGCTAGCATTTGTTGCCCTTAACGCAGAGAAACTAAAGCAGATACCTTAAAAGCAAATGAGGCCAATAGGAAAAGGGGACCAAGATCTAAAGAAAAAGTTAGATGAAAAAGAATTAACCTAAAAGGTAAGACACACACACAGGAAACCAGTGTGAGTCAACTCCCTGTATCGCTATCCTTATCTCAACCAGCAAAAACCCTTGTTCCTATTATTCCTATACTCCTTGTTCCTATTATTGCCTATACTCTCTCTTCAACAAAATTAGAGATAAGGGCAAAATAGTTTCTGCTGGATATTGAGGTGGTGGGGGGCAGAGGGAGGGGGCAGTGTGGGTGGTAAGGTATGGGGTGGGGCAGCGGGGAGAAATGACCCAAGTCTTGTATGCACATATGAATAATAAAACAATAAAAAAAAAGAAAAACCTGAAGAGCTATTAGTCAAAAAACTCAATACTGGTGAAAGGAATATGAAAGAACTCACCAACTCCATCAAAAGACCAAACCTGAGACTAATGGGCATTGAAGAAGGAGAACAGGTGCAAGCAAAAGGAATTCATAATATATTCAACAAAATAATAAGAGAAAATTTCCAAAACTTAGAGAAAGTTATGCCCCTTCAGGCACAGGAAACTGCCAGGACACCAAACAACAAATTAAAACAACAAGCACAGAGAATAGAGAAAAAATATTGAAGGCTGTAAGAGAGTAAAAACAAATAACATACAAAGGTAAACCCACCAAACTCACAGCAGATTTCTCAACAGTAACCTTAAAAGCAAGAAGAGCATGGAGGAAGGTTTTCCAGGCACTAAATGAAAGTAACTTCAACCATAGGATACTCTACCCAACAAAACTATCCTTCAAAATTGATGGAGTAATAAAAATCTTTCATGATAAACAGAAACTAAAACAATATATGACCACCAAGCCACCACTACAAAAGATTCTTCAAGAAATTCTGCACACAGAAATGAAAGCAAACAAAACCATGAAAAGACAGGTAGTACCAAACCACAGGAGAAGAAAAGACAAGGAATCAGAGTAACATTAACTGAGCTGCACACAATCAAACCACTGAACAACAAAAACAACTAAATGACAGGAATCACCACATACCTATCAATATTAACATGGAATGTTAATGGACTTAACTCCCCCATCAAAAGACACCATTTGGCAAACTGGATTAATTAGGAAGATCCAACAATCTGTTGTTTACAGGATATCCATCTCATTGATCTAATTAACAGAAACAAGCACTGGCTTAGGGTGAAAGGCTGGAAAAAGATTTACCAAGCCAATGGCCACAGAAAACAGGCCAAAGTAGCAAAACTTATCTCAAAGTAGATTTCAAACTTACACTGACCAAACGAGATGAAGGACACTCCATAGTAATAACAAGGGAAATACACCAAAAGGAAATCACAATTATCAACCTCTAAGCACCCAATTTCATCAAACATACTCTGACGGACCTAGAATCATATATAGATTCCAACACAGTGGTGGTGGGAGACGTTAATACCCTTCTCACCAACATATAGGTCATCCAAACAAAAAATCAATAAACAAATTCTGGAATAAAATCACACCATAGATCAAATGACCTAGCTGATGTCTACAGAATATTTCATCAAATTTCCACACAATATATATTCTTCTCAGCAGAGCTCATGGAACCTTCTCCAAAATTGATCACACCTTACAGCACAAAGCAAGCCTCAGTACATGTAAGAAAATAGAAATAATCTGATGCATTCTATTTGATCACAATGCATTAAAACTAGAAGTCAACAACAACAACAAAAAAAACAGTAGAAAACATGCAAACAATTGGAAGGTGAACAACATGTTGCTCATTGATGAAATTAAAGAGGAAATTAGAAGGTTCCTAGAAATAAATAAAAATGAAAACACAACCTATCAGAACCTATGGGACACAGCAAAGCTAGTCCTAAGAGGAAATTAATAGCCATGAGGGCATATATTGAAAGGACAGAAAGATCTCAAATCAATGACCTAATACTACATCTCAAACTCCTAGAAAAACAAGAACAAGCAAATCCCAAAACAAGCAGAAGGAGAGAAATAATAAAAATAAGGGCCAAAATTAATAAAAAACAAACAAACAAACAAAAACACACAATGAATCAATGAAACAAAAAGTTGGTTCTTTGAAAGTATAAATAAGATTGACAGACCCCTGGCAAACCTGACTAAAATGAGAAGACAAAAAACCCAAATCAGTAAAATCAGAAATTCAAAATGGGAGATAACAACAAACACCACAGAAATCCAGAGAATCATCAGAGACTACATTGAGAACCTATACTCCAATAAATTTGAAAATCTTGTAGATATGGAAATATTTCTAGATACTTATGACCATCCAAAATTGAACCAAGATTATATTAGTCACCTGAATAGATCTATAACACAAAATGAAATTGAAGGAGCAATAAACAGTCTTCCCCAAAAGAAAAGTCCAGGACACAATGGATTCTCTGCTGAATTCTATCAGACCTTTAAAGAAGAACTGATACCAAGCCTCCTTAAACTGTGCCATGAAATAGAAAGGGATGGAACACTACCTTGCTACAGCAAGGTGGCAAGATACAAAATCAACTTACAAAAATCATTAGCTTTTCTATACAGCAATAATAAACAAATTGAGAAAGAATATATGGAAACAATTCCATTTACAATAGCCTCAAAAGTGATAAAATACTAGGAGTAAACTTAACCAAGGATGTGAATGACCTCTACAAGGAGAACTATAAATCCCTGATGAAAGAGTTCGAGGAAGACTACAGAAGGTGGAAAAATCTCTCAGGCTCATCGACTGGTAGAAACAACATAGTAAAAATGGCTATACTACCAAAAGCAATCTACATGTTTAATGGCAATTCCCATCAAATTCCAATGACATTCATCACAAAGATTGAAAAATCTACCCTAAAGTTCATTTAAAAACATGAGAGTCTACAACTAGCCAAGGCAATACTCAGCAAAAAGAGCAATGCTGGAGGTATCACAATACCCAACTTCAAACTATATTACAAAGCAATAGCAATAAAAACAGCATGGTACTGGCACAAAAACAGACATGAAGATCAGTGGAACAGAACAGAGGACCCAGATATGAATTCACACAACTATGCCCACCTTATTTTTGACAAAGGTGCCAAAAACATATGATGGAGAAATGACAACCTTTTCAACAAATGTTGCTGGGAAAAGTGGTTAACTGCTTGAAAAAAACTGAAACAAGATCCATGTTTATCACCCTGTACTAGTATCAACTCAAAATGGATTGAGGAGTGTAATATCAGTCCAAAACTCTGAAGTTAGTAGAGGAAAGAGCAGGGAATACTCTGGAAGCAATAGGTATAGGAAAGGATTTCCTCAACAGAACCCCAGCAGCTCAGCAACTAAGAGAAAGGATGGACAAATGGGAGTACATAAAATTAAAAAGTTTTTGCACAACAAAAGAAATGGTCTCTAAACTAAAAAGACCACCCACAGAATGGGATAAAATATTTGCCAGCTATACATCAGACAAAGGACTGCTAGCCATAATATTCAGGGAACTCAAAAAACTAAACTCCCCCAAAATCAATGAGCCAGTAAAGAAGTGAGCAACTTACTAAAAAGAACTTTTTGAAAGGAAAAAATCCAAATAGCCAAAACACATGAAAAAAATGCTCATGATCCCTGGCCATAAAAGAAATGCAGATCAAAACCACACTAAGATTCTATTTCACTCCAGTTAGAACCGCTACCATCAAGAACACCACCAACACAAATGTTGGCTAGGATGTGGGGAAAAAGGAAACCTCACACACTGCTGGTGGGAATGTAAGCTAGTACAACCACTATGGAAAATAATATGGAGGCTTCTTAAAAAACTAAAAACGGATTTGCCATATGATACAGCAATACTACACCTAGGGATATAACTGAAGGAATGTGACTCAGCTTATTACAAAGGCACCTGCACACCCATGTTTATTGCAGTACCATTCACAATAGCTACACTATGGAAACAGCCAAGATACACTACTACCAACAAATGGATTAAGAAAATGTATTTATCCACAATGGAATTTTATTCAGCTACAAAGAAGAATGAAATTTTGTCATTCACATGAAAATGGATGGAACTGGAGAACATCATCTTAAGCAAAGTTAGTCAGGCTCCAAAGGCCAAAAATCACATTTTCCCTCATAAGCGGATTATAGACCTAAAACAAATGCAGTAATATTATTGGACAAAGGTCACACACTAAGGGGATACTGCACGTGGGAGGGATAGGGAAAGGGAAGGAAGTCAAGAACTTGAATGTAGTTGATAGGCTCACTGTATAGGAGTGAATATAGTAATCTTAAACTGGCAGAGGCCACTATGTGAAGAGGACTAGGAAGTAGTGAAGAGGTCTGGTAGAGATGAACCAATTTGGGTTGTAATACACATGTGCATGGAAGCAACACAAGGAATCTCCCTGTTAGCTATCTTCATCACAAACTATCTGGGGGCTGGGGGTGGCCCAAATACTGTATACACATGTAAATAAATGTAAAGATGATAAAATAAAATTTAAAGAATAAATAAATAAGTAAATTTTTAAAAAACAGAAGTTTAAAAGAAAAAAGAAGGGAACAGATGAGTCTGATAGAAAAACCAATTCACTGTCTCATAGCATGCATGACTTTGACAGAGGCACCCTCTAGTGGCAAACTTGCTGAAGTGCAGATTCTATTAGTTTGGTTTGGGTTTTATGTTATTTATTTATTTATGTTGTTGTTTAGGGGGCGATTGGATCTTTTTATAAGATATAGTCGTTAAAAATCTAAAACCCTGAAGATTAAACGCAACACTAAATGCCACACTGCACAATACTTTAAGTTGGTATGACTCAGAATATAATTTAATCTCATTTTTAACTTATTAACTATATTACTAATATACAGTATCATGTACAAAGAACACAGAAGAATGGACAATACTAAAACAGGGAAACATAGTGACAAGAAAGCAGCTTAAATAAAATAAGGAGACATTATACAGACATGATGAAATTCGGAATAGAAGGACCATTCCTCAATATAATAAATATTATATATGACAAGCCTATAGCCAACATCACACTAAATAGAGAACTGAAACCATTTCCTGTAAACCCAAGGTTGAGACAAGGGTGTCAACTCACTCCACTCTTATTCAATATAGTGGTTAGATTTCCCACCAGAGCAATAAGGCAAAAAAAAAAAAAGGGATACAAATAGGAAAAGAAGAGGTAAAACTATCCCTATTTGCAGATGATATGATTACTTAAAAGGCCCTGAAGTCTCCACAAAAAAATTGTTCTTAGATCTGATACTTTTTTCAAGGTAGAAGGATATAAAATCAACATACAAAACTCAGTAGCTTTTCTATATATCAACAATGAACAGGCTAAGGAAGAAATCAGGAGAATAATCTCATTCACAATAGCCTTATAAAAATACCAGGGAATAAATGTATCTAAGAAAGTGAAAGACATCTATAATGCAAACTATGCAACACTGAAATAAGAAATTGAAGAAGATGGAAAGATCTCTCATGTTTATAGATTGGCAGAAAAACTATGGCAATGACTGCAATTCCCATCAAAATCCCAATGACATTCTTCACAAAAAGAAAAATCATTCCAAAACTTTATACAGAACCATAAAAAAAATCCACATAGCCAAAATAATCCTGAGCAAAAAGAGCAATATGGGAGGTATCACAATACCTGACTTCAAATTATACTACAGAACCACAGTAACAAAAACAGCCTGGCACTGAAACAAAAACAGGCAAGTAGACAAATGGAATAGAATAGCATAATCTGAAATAAAGTCATACAGATACAGCCATCTGATTTTTGTCAAAGGTGCCAAGAACATATGATGGAGAAAAGACAGGTTTCCTCTTCATCAAATTGTATTGGGAAAACTGGATATTCACATGTAAAAGACTGAAACTAGATCCTGATCTTGCACCCTGCACAAAAATCAAAATTAAAAAAGATTAAAGGTCTTAATATAAGAACTGAAGTTTTGAAAATACTACAAGCAACCATAGGGAAAACATTTGAATATATAGGCATACATAATAACTTTCTGAATATGATACCAAAGTTTCAGGAAATAAGAGCAACAACTGACAAATGAGATTATATCAAATTAAAAAGCTTCTACACATCAAAGGAAATAATTACCAGAATCAAAAGACAACCAAAAGAATTAGAAAAAAATCTTTGCCAGCTATTCATCAAAGAATTAATATCCAGAATATATAAGGAGCTCAAACAAACACCAAAAGAATAAATAATTCAATTAATAAATGGGCAAATGAATTGAACAGATAGTTCTCAAAAGAAGTACAAGTGATTAATAAATAGATAAATGTTCAACAGTCTTAGTCAACCATGAAGGAAATACAAATCAAAATGGCACTGAGATTCCATCTCACTCCAATCAGAATGGCTATCATCAAGAAAACAAAAAACAGACCGATGGAGTGGCTCAAGCAGTAAGAGCAACCACCTAGCAAGCATGAAGCCCTGAGTACCAAAAGAGGGAGGGAGGGAGGGAGGGAGGGAGGGAGGGAGGTAGGAAGGAAGGAAGAAAGGAAGGAAGGAAGAAAGGAAGGAAGGAAGGAAGGAAGGAAGGAAGGAAGGAAGGAAGGAAGGAAGGATGGATGGAAGGAAGGAAGGAAGGAAGGAAGGAAGGAAGGAAGGAAGGAAGGAAGGAAGGAAGGAAGGAAGGAAGGAAGGAAAAGAAAAAACAACAAAGGTTGGTGAGGATGTGCGGAAAAAATAACTGTTGATAGGAATATAAATAGTGCAACTACTGTGGGAATCAGTATAGAGATTCCTCAAAAACTAAAAGTAGAACTACCATATGATCCTGCTATACCACTATTGAACATGTATCTGATAGAACATAAGTCAGCATGTAATAGAGATATCTTCACCCTTGTTTACAGCAGCACTATTCACAGTAGCCTATAGATGGAGGTGCCCAACAACCAATGAATGAATAAAGAAAATGTGCTATATAGACACAATGGAGAATTATTCAGCAATAAAAAACAATGAAATTATGCAGAAGACTGAAAATATGTATCTCTTACTCTTAAAAAAATCAATTCAAAATAGATGAAAGACCTCACTGTAAACCAGAAACTTTGGAACCTCTAAAAGAAAACAGAAAAAATTCCTCAACATTTAGGCATAGACAAGGATAGGACTCCTGAGTTACTGAGCTCAGGAAACAATAGCAAGGATTAATAAATGAAATTGCATCAAATTACAAAGCTTCAGTACATCAAAGGAACAATTACCAGAATCAAGAGACAACCCATAGAATGGAAGAAAATCTTTGCCAGCTATTCATCTGAAAACAAAACAATATTCACAACATAAAAAACTCAAAAAATTAAACACCAATAGAACAAATAATCTGAATAATAAATGGACAAATGAATTGAGCAGACAATTCTCAAAAGAAGAAATACAAATGGACAATAAATACATGAAGAAATGTTTAAAATATTTAGCCACAAAAGAAATTCCAATCAAAACTACACTAAGATTCCATCTTAAAGGCTAGATCAAAAAGAATTAACCTAGAAGGTAACACATGCACAGGAAATTAATGTGAGTCAACTCCCTGTATAGCTATCCTTATCTCAACCAGCAAAAACCCTTGTTCCTTCCCATTATTGCTTATATTCTCTCTTCAACAAAATTAGAGATAAGGGCAAAATAGTTTCTGCTGGGTATTGAGGGGGTCGGGGGGAGAGAGAGGGAGCAGAGTGGGTGGTAAGGGAGGGGGTGGGTGCAGGGGGGAGAAATGACCCAAGCCTTGTATGCACATATGAATAATAAAACAAAAAAAATTCCATCTTACTCCAGTCAGAATTGTTATCATCAAGCAAACAAGCAACAAATGCTGGCAAGGATGGTGGGAGGAACACTTGTAAACTGTTGATGAGAATGTATGTTAGTGCAGCCACTATAGACATCAGTATGGAGGTTCCCCAGGAAAATTAAAATAAAATTACCACGTAATCCAGCCGTACCACTCCTGAGCTATACTCAACGGAATCAAAGTCAACATATAATAGTCAGCATATGAATGCATAGTAGAGATCGTATACATACACACATACATACATACATACATAATGGCATTTTATTCTACCATATAGAAGAATAAAATTATGTCATTTGTGGGAAAATTCATGGAAATGGAGATCATATTATGTGAAATAAGCCAAATTCATAAAGTCAAATATTACATGTTTCTCTCATATGTGGAATCTAGATTTTAAAAAAGACATAAAAGTAGAACAGAAAGTATTTGGGGAGGAGGGAAAGATGTAATGGGTGGTAGGAGGATGGTAAGAGAGGGTGATGGGAGGCAAATATGATTGAAAAACATTGCATATACACATAAACATATCACAATGAAACCTATTATTTTGTATAGGATATTATAATAGCTAATAAAAATTAGACATATATAAGTAAATTAATAAGGGGTTTTAAATTTTTCAGGAATATCTTTACTAGGTAGAAAACTACCATCATTTTAATATGTCATTTCATATGAAATTATAAGATATTGGCCCTTAAAATCAAGCTTCATTCCAATAAAATCTCTTTGTTCAATATTCTAGGGGGGAAAAGTGCCTATTATGTTCCAGTCCCCAAGATAGCAGTGGAGAAGACAAATCCCTATTTTTGTGAAATGAATTCTCATCAGGAAAGTCACACAATATACAAGTATATAATACATAAAGATAGCAATTAGAGGTGGTGATTACTATTAGGAAAATAAGTAGGGTAGTATAGTGGAAAATGAGATACTTCCTGGGCACTAATTAGATTACTCTGGAAAATGTCCCTTTCAGGACATTTAAACTAAGTCCTATAGGCTAAAAATGAACCAGCTAGACAAACTCAGAGCCAAGGACTTCAGAAAGAGGGAAATTTGGGGACAAAGGCCTTGACATGTTTGAAAGACCAAAAGAAGCTGAGTAGCCAGAACACAGTGAACTACAGGAAGACTAGTACCCGATAAAGTTAAAAGAAATTAAATTAAGATTTTATAGACCAAGTTTATATTTAATTCAAAATTCAATAAAAAGCTACTAAAGATTGCAAGTAGGGTAAGACATTATTTGACATTTAAACTAGATGAAGAATGAACTGAAGGGAAATCTGAGTAGAATTCAGGGATTTGTTTAAAAGCTACCACAGCAGTCTATGCACAGACAATGATACATAGGACCAGGAGGCAGTGGTAAGCACTAGGAGGTAAATTTGAAGGCTACTGCAGCAATCCATGTTAGAATTAGTGGTGTCTTAGACTAGATCAGTGGTGTGTAATGAGAGACAATGCTGCTCCCCCTCGCCTAGGGGACACTGGCAATGTGTGGAAACATTTTTTATTGCTGCAGATGGAAACATACTGCTTGATTCTAGTAGGTAAGCACCATGAATACTGACAAATATCCTACAATGCACAAGAGTGTTGAGAGGATAAGAGTGTTTTCTTACAATGGCTTGTATTTTCTCAATATTACATCAGTTAATGGAGAGGAGGAAATCAGACAGAAGGAGTGGAGAAGAGCAAGAGATTTCAGGATGAATAATCCCAAATGAGGATTCTTAGTTAGCCCCACATTAACCTAAAGCTATGATTATCCTACCAACCATTTGCTCAGTGTCTGAAATAGTTATGTCATTCCACTAGAATCACAACTGTCTGTACCATATCACTGTAATCAAGAGGAATACTGGAAACCATCACAAAATAGAACTAGAGTTACTAGAAGTACTTGTCCAGACCACCAACTTCTTGTTAGCATGCTTACCCACACTCCAAAGGATTGTATTACATATTTTTAAGTCTAAAACTTTCATCTCTTTCTCTTCTCCCCCAACTCTTAGCAAATGAATTTCCCTAATACTTCAGAGTAAACAAAAGTTATAAAATTGTTTTCTTCAATTTACTGTCAGCGTATCTACCAATCTACCTGCATCTGTTCCCATCTTTTTCTCCTTTACTCATGTTACAATGGTTCAATCAAAGCCCAATTCCTCAAGTTGTACTCTAAATCAAAACATCCTTCCTCCCCAGGGTTTTTATTCCTGCAGATATCCCTGTTTTAGTCATCCTTTTTGGGGCACTTCCTGTAATTAAATATATTCTATTGTGGGTTTTTTGTTTGTTTTGGGTGGTACTGGGGTTCAAACCCAGGGCTTCATTTTTACTATGCAGGAACTTTACCACTTGAGCCACTCTGCCCACCCTTTTCACTCTGTTTACTTAGGAAATAAGTTCTTGCTTTTTTTTGCCAAGGCCAGCCTGAACCATGATCCTCCTATTTATGCTTCCCACCAGTCACTGGGATGACAGGTGCACTCCACTGTGCCCACCTATTGGTTGAGATGGGAGTCACACTAAATTTTACCTTGGATCTCAATCTTCCCAATCTCAGCCTCTCAAGTAGCTAAGATTACAGGCATAAATCACCAGCAACTGGCTGTGTCTTGTTATTTTTGAAGAAGAAGGATAAGAAAGGTAGAAATGTAGGAAGGTAGGAGGAAAGGCTGAAGAAAATAGAAGTAGGGGAAATGGAAAGTAAGAAAAGAAATAATTACACTGCATCTTCCTTTAGTTATACCACACCAATTCCCAAATGAAGTCTTCAACAGACTAACTTATCTACAGACACTATATACCTTCTTTTATCTATTTCTTTACATCCCATTTGCTGCTCAATACACTCTTAATTCTGCTTTCCCCCTCATGACTCCAACTCCTCAGTACACCCAAGACCTATTGGTACTAATTTAAATGGAACCATTTCAGTTATTATTGTGTTTGGCCTCTCAGAAACTCTCAACACTTTGGTCACTTTGTTGCTCCTGAAAACCTGGTTCACTTTGCACTGTGTAAACCACCCTTTCCAAGTTTTCTCCTCAGTCACTGTTCGTTCTTACTCCCTTGTACTGACTTTTCCACATCTATCCACATTTCAAAATAGTGGACATCCTCAGGAGTAAATCTCAGATTTTTTTTTTTCATTTTTCTTTTATTATTCATATGTGCATACAAGGCTTGGTTTATTTCTCCCCCCTGCCCCCACCCCCTTACCACCCACTCCACCCCCTCCCGCTCCCCCCCTCAATACCCAGCAGAAACTATTTTGCCCTTATCTCTAATTTTGTTGTAGAGAGAGTATAAGCAATAATAGGAAGGAACAAGGGGTTTTGCTGGTTGAGATAAGGATAGCTATACAGGGCATTGACTCACATTGATTTCCTGTGCGTGGGTGTTACCTTCTAGGTTAATTCTTTTTAATCTAACCTTTTCTCTAGTTCCTGGTCTGTTCTCACTTTAAATCAGAATTAGTAAACTGACAACCTACTAGTTCGCTCCCCATTGTCTTCTACAGCATCTGGGAAATAATAAATATTGAATAAATGTTTGTTTTAAGTGATTAGTGAGTTATAAGAATAGAACTCAACTGGGTTTAGATAAGAGGAAGAGGACATATCGTGAAACTAGCCATTAAAGCAAGCCCCAACACAAACAATTCTCTCCACTTCACATCAACAAGTTCTCAAACCAATGATTGGAGAACCCTACAATTGATACTTGAGCACCTCCTTGACAATTGGTGATTTTACAATTAACAAGTTTGGACTGTTTAACCTTTAAATCAAGGGTCAACAATCAAGGAAATCATAAAACTAAGTTACACAGACAAATGAGAGTTACCTTAGACTTCCAAATAAAATGAAGGTCAAATAAAAATACTACCATCAGCTTAACCATTTGATTTTCTTCTTAGATTCAGTGATAGTTTTTGATGTTTACCCTTCCCTCTTATCAATTTAGTGACAGTGAAGGAAAGCCAGGATGAGATAAGAAAGAGCACAGTCAAATTTACCTACTTTCAGGCCAACTTTACCTCAATATAAATCTAATTAAATTCAACTCACTCTAAAACCAGTTAATTGGCAAAACAGCCCCATCCTAAACTCACCCAGAAATAGTTGTTCAGTCATGACTTGGCTATGTGCAAACCCAAGCTAACCAACAAGAACTTTCCTTTCAAAAGTCATCCCTGTTATTCATGATCTAACGCTATACAAATTCATCTGAAACCAATTTATCAAAAAAGATCTTACTTATTAAAGCTCATGAAAACACAGCTGTTCAGGCAGGACCTAGCTCTACACAAATTCACTCCATACAAGCTGATCTGCAAAGAATTTCCTTAGCCAAAAAAGGTATTCATCAGAGAGCCACATCTAAACCAACTCATCCAAAACAAGTCAAGACACAAAAAGCTGCATCATTCAAAACTCATTCAAAAAAAAAAAGGTTTTCCTTTAAACAAACTCCTCTAAACTAATTTATCGAAAAGATACTTCTTTATTGAAAGCTGATCCAAAAAACAGCTGTTCCCTTATAGTCTAGCTCTACTCAAAACTGCTCAGGAATAGCTAATAAGTAAAGAGAGCTAACCCACCTGATATGCATCTAAAAGCAATCCTCAACTAGCAAAAACCCTTGGTCCTTCCTATTATTGTTTATACTCTCTCTTCAACAAAACTAGAGATAAGGGCAAAATAGTTTCTGCCTGGTAGCGAGGGGTAGGGGGGCAAAGGGGGGGAAAAGGGGGAGAAATGACTCAAACATTGTATGCACATATGAATAAAATTTTTAAAAAGCAATTGTTTCATCAGTTGTTCCATACAGTCATGCATGAGCAGCAATTAAGCAAAGAATTTCCTATCCAGAACTTCTCTTAAAATGACTTTTTCTTCCTATGCAAAAACTGACAAACTGACATCCAGATGCAATATTTTCATTTCTAAGCTATCACTCTCAAGTCAAATCACTGATAAAACCTTCCCTGTTCCTGATCACTGCTTCAAAAGTGATTTCTACCACTAACATATCTGCAGCTCTCACTTAAACTGTAATTCCCACATTGACATCTGCTCCAATACTAAAACAAATCACACCAACCTATAACATCCTAGAATCTGACACCTACAATGACTATGAAACAAAAGATTTTTATGAAGCCTTATACTGACTCTGCATCTAACTTTGAAATCACAGAATCACCCTATGAACACCACAGAATCTCATACTGGCCTTTCATTTGACTGAAACTTCCACAAAATTGGGAGTAACTGCCCATGAATTATTTCTTCATACCAGGACTTTTATCCTTTCCTTCAGCATCTTCATTCATTTTCCCCTTGCAAAAATCACATTCAAGGTTATTTTTTAGTCTACAAGCCAAGTTTAATGTTGAGTTTAAATTTTTCTACATAAAGAGAGTACAATGTTATCATAATGTACAATTCCATTGCATGTATACATTTTATTTTTAAAATATGCCCATATTTCTAACGGCATTAGGTAGGAAAATTTACCACCTATGACCAGGACCAACTCACTCTGCCAAGAAATGTGGACTATTTTCCTAATACTCCTTCTAAACAAAGCTTCAAAAGATTAGAAAAAAGCATATATAGCTTTACTCTATTTGGTAGAATTTTAGAAACAGTTAATTCAATGACTGTTCTTGTGGCTTCAAACAAACTACTTCATAGAAAAGTAGCTCTATCACTGGCTTCCAAGCAAATGCCCTACTTTCTTCTTGGGTGCTACAGACTGGTCAAGTATTTTAAATATTTTTATAAATTTAGAAAGTAAAAGAAGTATAAATTCAGTCCAACTTATATTAATTGATCTATCCCAAACAAAGAATTGGGCTGGGCACTACAGTGACTATAAAAGTTCATTAAGACCATAATTTCCTTCTAAGTCTAGTATCTCAAAACAGTAATCCCCCCCAAGAAAAAAAAGTAGCATCCACAAACTAAAATAAAGACAGTCAGGAATTCTAATATAGCTTTGGGGAAGGAAAAGACTGACTCCAAATTAGGCAACAAAGAATGACTAAGTGAGAATGCTAGGATAAAGAAGGATCTTTTCTGGAAAATTATTATTTGACAGATAACTTTTGAATTTAATAAAGAAGTGGCAATAACTTATACATACCCTCTTTCAAAACATCTTCAGTAAGCAACAAGTAAAATAGTTTCCAATCTTTTCATTAAAACAACTTTATTATTAAAAAGCCTGCCCAAAATGTAATAAGTTTATTTAGGTTTTTAAACCAAGAAATCTAAAGCTGCCAATCACAGCTTCTAGTTAGCACGAGACAACTATGTTAGAACCCCATAAAGTAAGTAAAAACAACTTTTAAAAATTGAGGGAATTTGTTGGCCTCAGACTGGTAATCATAGGTCTGCATGTCAAATATATATACAAGCATACAAACAAAAATGAGCAGTAAGTATCATAAAAAAGATAAATTATACATGGTTTCATATATTCAGGGTAACAATGCCTAATTCTCATGGGCATAAATGCAGCAAGGGTACTGAGACAGATATAAATCACTGGCTCACAAGAGAAAACCAAAAAAGTGTAGTTGAAGAAACAAAACAGTCCAATGCCCTGGGAACAAAGCACTGACAAAGCTGAGCCATTGGTGGCAGATGCTGGAGAACACTGCTGTGCAGCACAAAAAGCCAGTGGACATACCTGAGGGCTCCCCTGCCCATCTTGAGCAGGCATCCACCAATATCTCTGAGCCTCTGAAATAGACCTAAATGTGGTCAGTCTGGCCTGCAAGGCATCCCCATGCAGTTTTGCCAAACATCCCTCCTTGTGGACATGACATTTTGGAAGAACTCTTTTCCAGTGAGTGAGTTGATGTTAATTTTATGTTGTCACCTAGAATTTCCCTATTTTTATGAGATATTAATTTCTTGTCTTTGTTTATGAGACAGGGTCTTGCCATGTAGCCCAGACTGGCCTTGAACTCTAGATGCTCTTGCCTCAGCCTCGAAAATGCTGACTTTTTGAGTACTTTATAAAAAGGTCTATAGGTTTGATAAACCAAGTAAGTGTTTTGTCTTTAGCAAAGTTTAGACTGTGAGTATGAAGCCACAGATTCTTTGTTAGTAATAAAGGGGTTGAACTGACTAAAGTATACTCACAGCTTGGATACATCAAGAAACCTTTCTGAATATAAAGTTTGGAATTAATAATGAAAGACAGGACTATAAAATAGTTACAGTGAGGGGGTACTTGTAGGAGGGAGTTGGGTGAATGGAGGAGATGAAAGTGAGGGAATATGGTTGATTGGCTTCATAGACGTATATGAAATAGAATGACAAAACCTCTTGCAATTGCTTTAAATGGGGTGGGGAGGAGTTGGGAGGGGATAGATGGTGGGAGCAATCTAACCAATATGCAATACAAGGCTACTTGGAATTATCACAAGGAATCCCCTGTGTACAATGAATATATCCTAATAAAAATGGAAAAAAATTTGTGAAATGTTAGAACAGTGTGTAGCCTACGACAAACACTCACTGTTAGGCACAACTATAATTTTTATTTCTCAGGGGACTGTCTGCAATCACATCATGCATCTGTGCATAATTCCATGATAATAATTATACAATTTTAGTTTTTCATTTGTTTATGGTTTCCCACTAGACCGAATTCCTCAAAGGCATTAGCTGAATAAACGTTTTCTTGTTTCCAAAACAAAAAAAAATGCCGGCTTTGTTTTTGCTTCCTTTAAATTTCTTTTTGTTTTCATTTGTTAGTTTGTTAAGGTCTGAGGGGAAAAAATTATAGTCTGAGAGCCAACAAGAAAGAAGTTTGATTATACGGTCCATTATGTCAACTAAGCATTAATGGTGGTATAGAAAAATATGTAAATTTTATGTGTTTTAGGACTTTGAACTACCTCAAGAAGAGAAATCTAATGCAATAATGCAATGCTCCCAGAGCAATAGAGTGCAGATAGTTTGCAAAAGGTTTAAAATATGCTAGGTTAGTGTAGGAATACTATATGAGGATCCTTAAGAAGAGCCTTTAATAATGAGAAGAAGATTGACAACCAGAAATAAAGAGGAAACCTCCAAGGCATAGGGAATACCCTGAATGAGTATTGTTTCTAATTATTAATATACTTAACTTATTAAGTCAAGTTGTCACTATAATTAATAGGAATCATGTGCCTCACATTCTTGTGAAAGTGATATTGCATTATCAAGTGATGAAAGCAAATACAGAGTATTTCCAGTCAGCCTTATCCTTTCACTACTAAACAGATCCTCTTAGACCAGATTCATGAGTTTCTTCAGTCTGGGTAATTCAGATCTTCCTATATACATTGTGTATGGTGGAGTTAGGGAGAGAGCATATTTTCTGGCTTGAGAAATCCTAGAAAATTCATGGGTTCTACCAATCACAAGAGAATTCCACCAAGATTCTTCTAGAAGAATCCCTGTGTTTTCACAATGGTGCTTTCAACATATCTATGAAACCATTGTAGTCTACCAAATATTATGTTCATAAACATTTGTGCATTTTTTTCAAAGGTAATGGTGCAGAGATTCAATTAGGTTTCAAAAGGGTCCATAAACAAAGAAAACTAAAACCAATAAGGATCAAGAAATGCCTAAACATACAAGGTGCTAAGAGATAGCACTTGTCATTCATAAAACCTTTTAGTGAATCCCAGTATCTTTTTTTTTTTTTTCATATTGCAATTTACATTTTTTTTTTTCATTTTTCTTTTATTATTCATATGTGCATACAAGGCTTGGTTCATTTCTCCCCCCTGCCCCCACCCCCTCCCTTACCACCCACTCCACCCCCTCCCGCTCCCCCCCTCAATACCCAGCAGAAACTATTTTGCCCTTATCTCTAATTTTGTTGTAGAGAGAGTATAAGCAATAATAGGAAGGAACAAGGGGTTTTGCTGGTTGAGATAAGGATAGCTATACAGGGCATTGACTCACATTGATTTCCTGTGCGTGGGTGTTACCTTCTAGGTTAATTCTTTTTAATCTAACCTTTTCTCTAGTTCCTGGTCTCCTTTTCCTATTGGCCTCAGTTGCTTTAAGGTATCTGCTTTAGTTTCTCTGCATTAAGGGCAACAAATGCTAGCTAGTTTTTTAGGTGTCTTACCTATCCTCACCCCTCCCTTGTGTGCTCTCGCTTTTATCATGTGCTCATAGTCCAATCCCCTTGTTGTGTTTGCCCTTGATCTAATGTCCACATATGAGGGAGAACATACGATTTTTGGTCTTTTGAGCCAGGCTAACCTCACTCAGAATGATGTTCTCCAATTCCATCCATTTACCAGCGAATGATAACATTTCGTTCTTCTTCATGGCTGCATAAAATTCCATTGTGTATAGATACCACATTTTCTTAATCCATTCGTCAGTGCTGGGGCATCTTGGCTGTTTCCATAACTTGGCTATTGTGAATAGTGCCGCAATAAACATGGATGTGCAGGTGCCTCTGGAGTAACAGTCTTTTGGGTATATCCCCAAGAGTGGTATTGCTGGATCAAATGGTAGATCAATGTCTAGCTTTTTAAGTAGCCTCCAAATTTTTTTCCAGAGTGGTTGTACTAGTCTACATTCCCACCAACAGTGTAAGAGGGTTCCTTTTTCCCCGCATCCTCGCCAACACCTGTTGTTGGTGGTGTTGCTGATGATGGCTATTCTAACAGGGGTGAGGTGGAATCTTAGTGTGGTTTTAATTTGCATTTCCTTTATTGCTAGAGATGGTGAGCATTTTTTCATGTGTTTTCTGGCCATTTGAATTTCTTCTTTTGAGAAAGTTCTGTTTAGTTCACATGCCCATTTCTTTATTGGTTCATTAGTTTTGGGAGAATTTAGTTTTTTAAGTTCCCTGTATATTCTGGTTATCAGTCCTTTGTCTGATGTATAGTTGGCAAATATTTTCTCCCACTCTGTGGGTGTTCTCTTCAGTTTAGAGACCATTTCTTTTGATGAACAGAAGCTTTTTAGTTTTATGAGGTCCCATTTATCTATGCTATCTCTTAGTTGCTGTGCTGCTGGGGTTTCATTGAGAAAGTTCTTACCTATACCTACTAACTCCAGAGTATTTCCTACTCTTTCTTGTATCAACTTAAGAGTTTGGGGTCTGATATTAAGATCCTTGATCCATTTTGAGTTAATCTTGGTATAGGGTGATATACATGGATCTAGTTTCAGTTTTTTGCAGACTGCTAACCAGTTTTCCCAGCAGTTTTTGTTGAAGAGGCTGCTATTTCTCCATCGTATATTTTTAGCTCCTTTGTCAAAGATAAGTTGCTTATAGTTGTGTGGCTTCATATCTGGATCCTCTATTCTGTTCCACTGGTCTTCATGTCTGTTTTTGTGCCAGTACCATGCTGTTTTTATTATTATTGCTTTGTAATATAGTTTGAAGTCAGGTATTGTGATACCTCCTGCATTGTTCTTTTGACTGAGTATTGCCTTGGCTATTCGTGGCCTCTTGTGTTTCCATATAAATTTAACAGTAGATTTTTCAATCTCTTTGATGAATGTCATTGGAATTTTGATGGGAATTGCATTAAACATGTAGATTACTTTGGGGAGTATCGACATTTTTACTATGTTGATTCTACCAATCCATGAGCATGGGAGATCTCTCCACTTTCTATAGTCTTCCTCAATCTCTTTCTTCAGAAGTGTATAGTTTTCCTTGTAGAGGTCTTTCACATCTTTTGTTAGGTTTACACCTAGGTATTTGATTTTTTTTGAAGCTATTGTAAATGGAATTGTTTTCATACATTCTTTTTCCATTTGCTCATTGTTAGTGTATAGAAATGCTAATGATTTTTCTATGTTGATTTTATATCCTGCTACCTTGCTATAGCTATTGATGATGTCTAGAAGCTTCTGAGTAGAGTTTTTTGGGTCTTTAAGGTATAGGATCATGTCGTCTGCAAATAGGGATATTTTGACAGTTTCTTCACCTATTTGTATTCCTTTTATTCCTTCTTCTTGCCTAATTGCTCTGGCTAGGAATTCCAGTACTATGTTGAATAGGAGTGGAGATAGTGGGCATCCTTGTCTGGTTTCTGATTTTAGAGGGAATGGTTTTAATTTTTCTCCGTTAAGTATAATGCTGGCTGTAGGTTTGTCATATATAGCTTTTATAATGTTGAGGAACTTTCCTTCTATTCCTAGTTTTCTTAGAGCTTTTATCATGAAATGATGTTGGATCTTATCAAAGGCTTTTTCTGCATCTATTGAGATGATCAAGTGGTTTTTGTCTTTGCTTCTGTTAATGTGGTTTATTACGTTTATTGATTTTCGTATGTTGAACCACCCCTGCATCCCTGGGATGAAGCCTACCTGGTCGTGGTGAATAATCTTTTTGATGTGTTGCTGAATTCGATTTGCCATTATTTTGTTGAGGATTTTTGCATCAATGTTCATTAAGGAGATTGGCCTATAGTTCTCCTTTTTGGAGGTGTCTTTGCCTGGTTTTGGGATAAGTGTAATACTGGCTTCATAAAATGTGTTTGGCAGTTTTCCTTCCCTTTCTATTTCATGGAACAGTTTAAGGAGGGTTGGTATCAGTTCTTCTTTAAAGGTCTGATAGAATTCAGCAGAGAATCCATCAGGTCCTGGACTTTTCTTTTTGGGGAGACTCTTGATTGCTGCTTCAATTTCATTTTGTGTTATAGGTCTATTCAGGTGATTAATTTCCTCTTGGTTCAGTTTTGGATGATCATATGTATCTAGAAATCTGTCCATTTCTTTTAGATTTTCAAATTTATTTGAATATAGATTCTCAAAGTAGTCTCTGATGATTTCCTGGACTTCCATGGTGTTTGTTGTTATCTCCCCTTTTGCATTCCTGATTCTACTAATTTGGGTTTTTTCTCTCCTCATTTTAGTCAGGTTTGCCAGGGGTCTATCGATCTTGTTTATTTTTTCAAAGAACCAACTTTTTGTTTCGTTAATTCTTTGTATGGTTTTTTTGGTTTCTATTTCGTTGATTTCAGCTCTTATTTTTATTATTTCTTTCCTTCTATTTGTTTTGGGATTTGCTTGTTCTTGTTTTTCTAGGAGTTTGAGATGTATCATTAGGTCATTGATTTGGGATCTTTCAATCTTTTTAATATATGCACTCATGGCTATAAACTTTCCTCTCAAGACTGCCTTAGCTGTGTCCCATAGGTTCCGGTAGGTTGTGTTTTCATTTTCATTGACTTCTAGGAACTTTTTAATTTCCTCTTTTATTGCATCGATGATCCATTCTTCATTAAGTAATGAGTTATTTAGTTTCCAGCTGTTTGCATGTTTTTTGTCTTTACTTTTGTTGTTGAGTTCTACTTTTACTGCATTGTGGTCAGATAGTATGCATGGTATTATTTCTATTTTCTTATATTTGCTGAGGCTTGCTTTGTGCCCTAGGATATGATCTATTTTGGAGAAGGTTCCATGGGCTGCTGAGAAGAATGTATATTGTGTAGAGGTTGGATGAAATGTTCTGTAGACATCTACTAGGTCCACTTGATCTATTGCATATTTTAGATCTTGGATTTCTTTATTGAGTTTTTGTTTGGTGAATCCCAGTATCTTACCTCACTATTTTTGTTTTGTTTGTTTTTTGCTGATGTGCTTTCTTTTGGAAAGCTTTAGGAACATTTTCCCTTTTATAGTACATATTTCTTGACACCTGACTCCATAATTACATTGTTGCAAATTATCTGCTTTTAGATTTATAATTTCTTGCCCTAGAAATTACTCAGCCTTCTTAATTTTGCTTGGTTTTTTGTTCTAATCCCACCAAATGCTCAGTTTCCTGGCAAGGGCATGTCCCATTCCACCTTGGGGTTGAAGACATGCCTGCAATAGGTAGTACAGTCATTGTGAGGTACCTGAGTCTCCTGATGCCCAGACAGTCACAAACAATGATTCAATTTGAATGAGCTATTCACTATAACCATATAGTAGACTGGCACTAGAATATAGGTCTTCTATCTAGGCCCAGAAACAACAGTTTCATAAAATTCAACTCTGCCTCTGCTGAAAAGAAAAAAGTTAAAGGAAGACCCCCACCCAGCACATCCACTTAAAATAAAAGCACAGGGAAGTAGAACCCACTGTGTTATGGGCCCTCTGTCATACACAAAGCTGCTTAAATATTTAATGTTCCCCACACCAAAATGTAAGCACCATGAGGGCAGAGATTTTATTCCCCAAGGACTAGAACAATGCTAGTGAATACAATGTGAACATTACAAATGACGAGTTGGAAAAATAAATTGAATGAATAAAAAAAAGAATGAACTTGCCTATGAAAACTAGTGAGAACATAACTAAAGTTATTCCCTCCATATCCTTCAGCATTTATGTTCCATTGCTTCTCTCACTATCAACATTTACCAAGTTAATCTCTGTCTCATTAATCATATTTATTCTCCAAATTCACTTAAAACTGAATCTCTTCTTTGAACTCCTCGCTCACTCAGTTTTGCTCCAATACCCCATAGCGTATGACCCTACCATTCATCTATCAACATGCAGTGACCACCTTGTGCTTTGTAATATTATAAACATAGGAAATTTAAAACAAAGCCCCAGGAACTCTCCACCTAGTTCAAGAGAAATAGAGATGAAATAATAAAAGAGCTATGTAGAACAGTATATGACCAAATGCCAAAATGAGTAATAGAAACAAAAAAAGTTATAACTAGTTAAATTAGGTATCTCTCCAATCCTGATTTCAATTGCTCCCTCAGCCCATTTTGTTCCAGTGATAGGGAATATTATCACTCCATGTCCAAACTCTTGATCTGCCTGGATGGTCTCCTTGCTTTTTAATGAGTTTCTTTTTATTCCTCAAAACCCAACTCAAGGGTTACCTCCTTGATTTTGCTTTCCCTGCTCTTCAGTCCCCAGTCAGATGCCCTTCATCACAACTGTGCATACTTCTATGTTACATTTACCACTCATGTTATTACTGTTAGCCTTTGTGTTTCTGTTCCTAGACAGTGTTCCTCATTACTTACCGAGTATCTGACAGTCACCAAAGTTGACTGTGTAAATGAATCATATAGTTTGAAAAAAGATTTTTTAATGGCCATGTCACTGGTTTACATATTTAGTATATTTTATCAAAATTTTAGAATGTACTCCTCTTATTTTTACCTCCTTTGGTGCTACTGGGGTTTGAACTCAGGGCCTGAGCTCTGCCCTGAGCCCTTGAAAAAGCTTTTGAAGAACACTGCATCATCTCAGTCAACTTTCCATTCAAAGAGGGAAAAAAAGCCAAACCTCAGATAGCCTTCCAATGTGAAATCCTGGTGTGACAGATTCATCACTGATTTGGTTTCATAAATTATTGACCAGACCCCACCTGCCTCTATGAAGGCCAGGGCCCTGGAACTCTACCTGTTCTTTTTGTGAAAAATCTCAGTGATCACTTGTCTTTTGCCTAGGTTATAGCATCTTTTTCATCATTTGCAATGAAGCAAACTACTCAACATTTCCCAAAGATAACTTGGCCTTATTTATTGAAATGTACAATGTACATATTCTTGGACTGTGGGGCATGGTAGACTGCCTGCCTAACAAGCTGAAGGCCCTGAGTTCAAACCCCAGTATGGCAAAAATAAGTAAATAAATACATAAATATAATAATGCAATGTAATGTAATACAATGCATATATCCTTTTAAAGGAATGTGCATGCTTCTTTATTCTAGGACTAACATAAAAATACTCTCACACATGCAAGAAATTTTGGGGTGTATTCTTTTTTTTTTTTATTCATATGTGCATACAAGGCTTGGGTCATTTCTCCCCCCGCCCCCACCCCCTCCCTTACCACCGACTCCGCCCTCTCCCTTTCCCCCTTACCCCCTCAATACCCAGCAGAAACTATTTTGCCCTTATCTCTAATTTTGTTGAAGAGAGAGTATAGGCAATAATAGGAAGGAACAAGTGTTCCTGGTTGAGATAAGGATAGCTATACAGGGAGTTGACTCACATTAATTTCCTGTACGTGTGTGTTGCTTTCTAGGTTAATTCTTTTTGATCTAACCTTTTCTCTAGTTCCTGGTCCCCTTTTCCTATTGGCCTCAGTTGCTTTTAAGGTATCTGCTTTAGTTTCTCTGCGTTAAGGGCAACAAATGCTACCTAATTTTTTAGGTGTCTTACCTATCCTCACCCCTCCCTTGTGTGCTCTCGCTTTTATCATGTGCTCAAAGTCCAATCCCATTGTTGTGTTGGCCCTTGATCTAATGTCTGCATATGAGGGAGAACATACAATTTTTGGTCTTTTGGGCCAGGCTAACCTCACTCAGAATGATGTTCTCCAATTCCATCCATTTACCAGCGAATGATAACATTTCATTCTTCTTCATGGCTGCATAAAATTCCGTTGTGTATAGATACCACATTTTCTTAATCCATTCGCCAGTGGTGGGACATCTTGGCTGTTTCCATAACTTGGCTATTGTGAATAGTGCCGCAATAAACATGGGTGTGCAGGTGCCTCTGGAGTAACCTGTGTCACAGTCTTTTGGTTATATCCCCAAGAGTGGTATTGCTGGATCAAATGGTAGATCAATGTTTAGTGTTTTAAGTACCTCCAAATTTTTTTCCAGAGTGGTTGTACTAGTTTACATTCCCACCAACAGTGTATGAGGGTTCCTTTTTCCCCGCATCCTCGCCAACACCTGTTGTTCGTGGTGTTGCTAATGATGGCTATTCTAACAGGAGTGAGGTGGAATCTCAGTGTGGTTTTAATCTGCATTTCCTTTATTGCTAGAGATGGTGAGCATTTTTTCATGTGTTTTTTGGCCATTTGAATTTCTTCTTTTGAGAAAGTTCTGTTTAGTTCACTTGCCCATTTCTTTATTGGTTCATTAGTTTTGGGAGAATTTAGTTTTTTAAGTTCCCTATATAGTCTGGTTATCAGTCCTTTGTCTGATGTATAGCTGGCAAATATTTTCTCCCACTCTGTGGGTGTTCTCTTTAGTTTAGAGACCACTTCTTTTGATGAACAGAAGCTTTTTAGTTTTATGAGGTCCCATTTATCTATGCTATCTCTTAGTTGCTGTGCTGCCTGGGTTTCGTTGAGAAAGTTCTTACCTATACCTACTAACTCCAGAGTATTTCCTACTCTTTCCTGTACCAACTTTAGAGTTTGTGGTCTGATATTAAGATCCTTGATCCATTTTGAGTTAATATTGGTATAGGGTGATATACATGGATCTAGTTTCAGTTTTTTGCAGACTGCTAACCAGTTTTCCCAGCAGTTTTTGTTGAAGAGGCTGCTATTTCTCCATCGTATATTTTTAGCTCCTTTGTCAAAGACAAGTTGGTTATAGTTGTGTGGCTTCACATCTGGGTCCTCTATTCTGTTCCACTGGGTCTTCATGTCTGTTTTTTGTGCCAGTACCATGCTGTTTTTATCATTATTGCTTTGTAATATAGTTTGAAGTCAGGTATCGTGATACCTCCAGCATTGTTCTTTTGACTGAGTATTGCCTTGGCTATTCGTGGCCTCTTGTGTTTCCATATAAATTTAACAGTAGATTTTTCAATCTCTTTAATGAATGTCATGGGTGTATTCATCATAATAGTTTTATAATTACAAAAAAAATGGTAATGAATTAACTGTCCATCAAAAGAAAACTGTAATATAATTTAATTTAACCATAAAATGAAGTTAATCTATTCATATTTACATGTAAATTTCATTATTTTTTGAGTAAGTAAGATAAGTTACAGAGCAATGTACATAACAGACTTCATTTTTTAAGTATACATAAAACCCTACAGTTTGGTGTTTGAGTTAGACATTCATTCCTACATGATAAAACAAGTATCTTTGAGAAATAGTTTAGGAAAGAGATGGAGGTAAAGAAGTACTTTCATTGTTTACTGTCTGAACTTTTTTAAAATTAGACAAGGCATGTCTCCTTAAAATACCCTCTAGTCAAATGGTAGACATTGGGTAATATAATGTCTGCAGCTAATCACCCACCTAATGAAGTGTTGGGAAATGAAAGAAACCAAATGATTTCACACACTGCTAAATCCTGATTGGACTCTTTAAGTTACCAATCTCCTAGAGTTGAGTTTAAATTCCTTCTACAAATTCAAATCATCAGAAGATAAAATTCTTACCAGAATAAACTGGAGACATCTGGAATTTGAATACCACCTTCCCTGTACATTTTGCCTGGTGATCACAAAGGTAATATTAATTGACCATATTTCAAGTAGAATGCTCATTTTTTAAAGTATTATCTTCTCTCATAAGGAAAAACAGCAGGGTGAAAGAGTAACATTATTTTGTTCTTATAGGTAGCAATTTGAAAGATGAAAAGTACAATTCTACTATTTTGTCTCCTGGGATCAACTCAGTCATTACCAGTAGGTACAATATGTTTACTTTATGTACCAACTAGCCTTGACAGCATCTTTAGTTCCAGACCTTTCTCTCATCCTGCTTTCTATCAAAACTACTCTGTTCTGTGACTGTTCTTTTTGGTTTTCTGTTTTTATTTTCCAAGGAAAAATTTGATGAACTAATAAGATGTTGGTGCATATTTTAATAATTTGTATTTTAAAAATGCATCCACTATCAGAAGAATTTCACTATTTTTCATTTTAAAAATGTATCCACAATCAAGAAGAATTTCAATTATATTGTCAAAGCAATAGGATAGAAATGAGAAGCAAAAGAATGCCTTAGATCTACTTAAATAGATAAACTTTTTTTTCCAAAAGTGAACTTAAGATTTGTCTAGCAATTAGTTATTTGTTCATGACTAAAAGCTATATTTTCTGTGTTTTTCTAATTGAAAACACAAAATATCTAGATTGCATGAACTCTAAAAAAAAACCTACCAAATTGTGGGATGCCAAAAGCATATTATAAAGTGGTCAATATTCTTTACTTAAAACATTTTGTCAATGGGCTGGCAGAGTGGCTCAAGTGGTAGAGCACATGCCTAGCACTTGTGAAGGCCCTGAGTTAAAACCTCAGTGCCACCAAAAAAAAAAAAATCTCATCAAGAAATGTGTTCACATATAACAGGCCTTTGAAAGAAAAGAGGACTAGTGCTACACCCTTACTCCTGTTATCCTCCATTACTTTACAGACATAGAGATACATGGTTTGGATTTCTAAGTGGACTTCTTAATGACTGTTCAAGATGCTTAAGTATGGACATAAAAAAAGAGATTTCATGAAATAGAAGAACAAAAAGAAACAATTTTAACTGAGCCTCAAACTCACTTGAAGCTCCTGTAGTCATTCATACAATCAAGTATCTACTGAAAACTCTCTGTATGCCAAACATTATGCTAATTGCTGAAAATACAATAGTGAGAAATTTAAAAAGGCATGATCCCTCATGGTGTTCACAAGGACTGCAAATACCAATCAAGTAATTGTTTAAATAAATATTAAATTTTGTTCTGGAATTAAATAAACAGAGTGAGTTTATGAAAGGATGGAGCAAAACTTGAATGACCACTGTCCCTCTTACTTCATTACATATATATATATATCCACTGAAAGAAGTTGTCTATGCAAATCTCATTTTTGAAACAAAGAAGTTATTTTTTATAAAAGTTACCTCATGAATAAATTTACCAAAATGTTCCTGAAAATAAAGTCTCTGTAGCACATTTTAATTACCATACAACTTATAAAAGCTCAAGGTAAATAAAACTTTGCAGGAGCATAGCTACCATACAAAAGAAACCAAGGCACAGAATGCAAGCTAAAGCAAACTGTTAATAGCAAATAATGTGAGAGCCGCCAGATGGCTAATAGGTAAGGGGAGGTGACATTGAAATGTCTATTAGACATAAAAATTTATCAAGTAAAAAATCATAAACATGAACAAGGTATTTCTTGTTTTATGCAAATGAATTTACTGAATTTAAAGGCATAATGAATCTATTTGCAAATGGTAGATACAATAGCCTAATGATTATTTTCATTGATAAAAAATTTGAGGATGGGTACCAGATGTCAATAACTATGAAAAAAATAAGATTAATCAAAGACATAGAAAGTGGATGCCCTAAAAGAAACCAAGATTTTTTTTTTCCATGGTGGTACTGGGGTTTGAACTCAGGGCCTTGAGCTTATTAGGAGGTGCTCATTCTTTCAACAAATATTTGTCAAATGCCTACTGTTTTCCAGATACTTATTTATCTGCTGGGCATATATCATTGAACAAAACACAGCATTTTTACCTTTGTGAAGTTTATCTTTTAGTAAGGAAGCAAATGATAAACAGTAAAAATTACAAATCAGTAGATTATATACGTTAGAAGGTACTGAGCACTACGGAAAAAAAAAAACATGAAGCAGGTCTATGGGGGTGAATATCTGAGATAAGGCAGGTTGCATATTCAGGAGAGTAGTCAGGGCAGGCCCCAAGAAAAATGTGAATTCAAGAAAGACTTGAAGCACATAAGGGAGTAAGCTTATGTCTAGGAGAAGAGCATTCCAGTCAGGGTGAACAGGTAGAGGTGAGATCCTGAGATAGGAGTGAGCTTTAACCACCCCCATAAACAGCAAAGAGCCTGAATGGCCAGAGCAGAGTGTATGAGAGAAAATAAGGTGGCTAGAAGGTCAGAGAGGCACTAAGGGCCCAGAGTATGAGGGTCTTAGAGCTTTTGTAGGTCTCTGGCTTTTACTCAGTCAAGTTGGCAGTCATGTGACTCTGAGCAGAGGAGTGACAAGATTAGGCTATTGTTTTCAAAGAGAAAATATCCTGACCAGGAAGGAGACTGAACTTTCATTACAGGATTGATATGTCAGGCACAAGGCAAAAGTGGAAAGTACAGAAGGATTTATGGCAATTTAACTCAAACATTACAAAAAAGCAAATGTACACAGAGCTAAGATGCACAGTTTATATTACATGTCCTGGTAAAAGGGAAAACAGTTACAGGAAATAAATGAGAGCCAAGGACAACCACCAGAAATCCCATTTGTCCTGGCCCAACTTTTCCCCTACCCACCCCTTTTGATCAGGCATTCTTCCACTATAAGATTCCATTTCCTGCAGTACACAAAATGTTCCAGGAATTAAAACTGATCCAAAATACACGGACCTTAAAGATAAGTATTTTGCATTTAGGACAACCTGTTACCTTCTGCACATAAATGGATATAAAACCTTAAACATATTCTTGCTTTATCAAACATTGTATTCACAGAAGCAGCTTAACCCCACTGTGGGACTTGCTCCAACAAAACCAGCTCCAGATCAGGTGACCCTTCTAACTCAACAGCAGGCAAATCAGGTAAGAATCCAACAGTAAGGAAGATTTACCATCCAGCAAAGACTCTTAAGACTGGTACGTTTTTATGGCTTAACTATCACCACAATACCTTATCCTCCAAATGCTGTGGGGTGCAAAGGTCAGTATTTATGGAGTAAATAGGAATCTAGAATCTATGTGCTCATCTCAGGGTCTCAAGACAGCTTTGGGATTTGAGGAAGCAAAGATATACCTGAGAAATGGCAAGTTTGGAATGTCTTCAAATTAAAAAGTTGGGAATGAGTAATGACAGGAAATCAAACTCTCTAAAAATAATACAGAAACAATATGCAGCTATCAAAAATTACTGTGGCAGAATATCAATGGTTGAAGCTACTTATTGAGGAGGTTGAGTTACATTTGTCAAGTAGACAAATAAGTGAATCAATCAATTAATGAGTTTTTAAAAGACTGGGTATTTTTTTTTAAATCAAGATTTATACAAGATGACCCAAACAATTTATTTGCATATGAGTAAATGTAAAAACAATAAAAAAAAAGATTTACACAGAGTCTCATGATTGAACAAGAGAAAGAGGCTTTACCTTTGGAATAAATAAAGAGACAAACACTTCAATTTAAAAGTTTGAATAAAGAAAGAAAAGCACCCACATTTTTTTCCTTTTGTCTGAATAATAATTTGGTTTAGCAACTACATCTGGTAAAGTTTGAAAATCAGTTGCTACACCTGTTTACAAAACTCGATCATCTGTGCCTTTGAGATACTGACATATGTGTGGTATTTGCAGAGATGGCAGAAAATAGGAAGTGACCTATAAAAATAACTGTAGATTTCTTTATGGTTTTCTTCAGTTTCATTGTTGCCAAGGAGCTGATGTGTTACAGTAAAATGTGTTCCTTAAAAACATATTTAAATAGTTTCAAGAACTGCCTTCTTTTGGCTATAACGCTCCCTCCCCCTCCAACTCTTCCTCTGCTATAAAGGACCTTCTTACCTACGTCTAGACTCTGTAAATTACTGTAGTCAGATAATACCAGAATCTCCTTTCAGTTCTCTTTTTAGTCAATGGACATTATAGAGCACTCAAGTCAGGACCCAAACTCCCTCCTTAAGAAATCTGCAGCTTATACAATTTATAGACTTTCTTTAAGAAAAAATATATAATTACATATAAAATAGAACAATGAAACCTTTTACAATTGCTTTAAGTGGGGCAGGGACAAGGTAAGCGAAGCGAAGAGATGGGCAACCTAACCAATGTATAATGTAAGGGTCCAGAGTTGTCACAATGAATCCTCTCTGTACAATGGATATATGCTAATAAAAATGAAAAATAAAAAAAATAAAATTACATAGGTAAAATCAAATACTAAAGTGAATATTTATAATGAAATAAGAATAAATCAGCTAATAAATACCATAAACTTGATACATTTGCTAGGGCACTTCCCATGACCACAAAAGTGGATAATGAGGCCTAGTAAGTACAGTTCAAGGGTAATAAGACTCTCTGATGCTCCACCTTCATTTATTGTAAGATCACCTCTGACGGGAGTGTAGATTACTTGAGGATATCTACTGACAGAGTAGTGGAAACAGATAATCTGTTGCCTAATCACCAATCTCAATGTCCTGCAGGTCTTCCCTTCTTTAAGTCTAATACCATTAACACAGTTGCTCACGCTGGGATCAGATCTGCAACTGGTAAGTACTCTTTTATGTAATTTTAATACCTATTGTTAAATAAATATAATACCTAATGTTGAACATGGATGGAAGGCAAGAACAGATGGGAATGTCCATCTACAAGTGCACATATGCATATATTGACAACAGATAAGTTAGAAGAGAGGAACAAGGGACAAGTCAAAGAGAACTGGATGCTACTCAACACATCCTCAAATGGTTTTCTTAGTAAAAGATTCTTTAAAGAAATTGATCTAATTTTCAAGTTTTTACTTCTCCAGTTCCTCTCACCTCTTCTCCAAGCTCCTGCCCCAATTTCTCCACCATACCTTTCTTAATGTCCCATACAACATCCCCACACCCACATAAACACTATGATCACTGTTATCACCCCAATAACAAGAACAAACTTTTAAAGGGCAGAAAAATCTTCAGTCTTCTCATAGAATATCTTAGAATTTAATCTGTATGGGGAAGAAAAAGTAAGTTCTTTTCCTTATTAGATTTTTTTCCAATGTTCAGATTTAAATATAATATTAGCTCATGTTCCAGAGTAGATACTTTACTCTGCACCTTTCAGTTTTCATGGGGGATGCCTATGGAGGAATTCACTTCTTCAGAAAAAAAAAAAAAAAAAGCCATCAGAAAAATTCCAAGAACTACTGCTGTTGTAGCCAGAAGGGAAAACCAAAGGAAAAAAATCACCTAAATAATTCTCAAAGAGATGGAGTTAAGTACAAAAGAAAAGCTTAATATGGAAAAAAATTTAGTAATGGACTTTGTTTTCTAGCAGACTAAACAAGTCCTTGAATTTCATCTGTGCCTAATTACATACACAGTAGAATACTTTAAACTTGATTTACATTTAGTAAATACATTTTAGTTTCCTCAATGTTCAAACTGAAAGAAACACAGTGAAAATCTTCATCATTGCCCCATAGCTGAACCCTGCTACAGGTCTGGCACCTGGGGCCCAGACCCTCCCATTGACCTTGGGGGCATTAAATGGACAACACCAGCTGCAGTCACAGGTAAGATCAACTGCTGAACTTCATTAGAGAGTATTTATCTCAGGTTAAGCCTACAGGGTTGAAAGAATTATTTTCAAGTTTCTTAAAAACCGTACCCAGAAAATTTGCAAATGTATATTTTACTGTACATAGAACAGTATTTGATAATTTGGTTCTTGCTGAAGGCCCATGAACAACACACCCACAAAGAGTGTTTCCCCATAACCTCTCTAGAGTACTTTATAATGGGTAACAAGAACCTGTCAGAGAAACTGACAGGAACTGGGATTATTTTCTAGCACATTCTGTTTTCTACTGAAGATGTTCTAGATGATCAAGATCGTCCAAAAGAAAAACTAGGAGACGGACAGCTTACCTCAGCAAACCAAATCCTCCCCTTGGTGCTCTTTTTTCAATGCTCTCCCTCAAAAGTCCCCAAAGACATTTTAGTTACTGTGTTCTCACCTCCCACCATCACTTGCTTTCAGTGAAAACCCTCTCATGCTAATATAAAAAATGACATATTTAATATATCACCATTTTTGGAAGTGTTTGTTTTTAACATTGGACAAAAATCTAAATTCTTAACTTCCTGGAACTTCTCTAAACCACTTACTATCTGGAAAGCTATAATAATCTTTTCAGGACTAGACTAAGTTATTTTTGGATAACTCATTCTCCCCAATATGTGGCCTCAGCCCCACTGTCCCCACATAATGTGTAACTTTTGTTGTTGCTGTTGTTGTTGGCAACATGGTCTAAGGCTTGCTAGGCAGGGGCTTGATCCAGGTCTCATCCTTTTTTGCTTCAGTTATTTTTTGTATATGGTCTCAAGTTTTTGCCCAGAGTCAGCCTCAGACCAAGATCCTCCTAACTATTGCCTCCCATAAAGCTGGGGTTTCAGCTGTGTGCCACAATGCCCAGCTTATTTGTGGACATGAGGGCTCAGTAACTTTTTTTCCAGCTGGCCTCAAATTGTATAATACTCCCAATCTCCTTCTCCTTGTAATTAGCTGTAATTACAAGCATGAGCCACTGCACCCAGCCCATGTTTAATTTTTCTGTAGAGGCACTTATTGTTTATTATCTAGGCAATATGTTAATTATAAAGAATTTAGAAAATACATATAAGAAAATAATAAAATTTGCTCAGAATCCTGTCACACATAATAAACACTATTAATATTCTAGAATACTTTTTCTAGTCATTTTTCAATATATATATTTTTAAACAAAATACATTCTTAATTCTTGCTAATCTAATTATTTTCTACTAAAAAGATTTTGGATAGTTTTCACACCCTGAAATATTTATCTATAACATTATTTTAAATGACTGTTTAATATCCCATTGTATACTAGATTCCCTATTGGGAAAATGTGGGGGTTTTCCAAACTTTTTACTTCCATAAGCAATATTAACTGAACATTCTTGTAAATAAGTCTATTACTGTATCAGTGAGAGTATTTCCTTTGCACCAGTACTTAGGAAGATAAGAGAACCAAAAAACACTTAAAATATCTTGATAAAAATCTGATAATAAAATTCACCCTCTGAAAAAGGTTTGAGAAGCATGCAGGTGAGTTGAAAACCTCTTGCTGGATGTGGTGGCTCATGCCTGTAATACCAGCTGCTTGGGAGACTGAGATTGGGAAGATCAATGCTCAAGGCCAGCCCAGGTAAACAGTTCATGAGACCCCATTTCCAAAATAACCACAGCAAAATGGACAGGAAGTGTGATTCAAATGGTAGAGCATCTGCTTTGTAAGCATGGGACCCCAGTCCTATTAAAAAAAAAAAACTCTTTAATACACGATCCTTGTATAATACATATGCTAATTGTCTGGTGTCTGTCTCAATGGTTCCTTGCTACAACCTTGAAGACAGACTTAGTACAACTTTTTATTCCCCAGAAAGTACCTACCCACTTGAGTCTAAGATTTTAGTGGGCACTATAGATGCTACAAAATTTTCCAGATAAGAGTTTGACATTTCACACTCCCCCACATGCCAAAATGTAATTCAATCCCCATTCTCTGTGGGATTCTTCAGAATTTCTGGGCTATGCCACCACCAAGAGTCCCCATACCTGACCTTCTCCTGGGCAGCTCTAGTCCCTCCAATCTTGCTTCTCCCTATCCAGAGTCGCTCACTTTCTCTGCCACAAATGTAAGTATCTGTTGATAGTGTGCAGTTATCAAAGAAAAGCCAACTCATTTAAGAAGGAATTCTAGAACCACACAACTCCTAATCAAACCTCAGCTTTCCACTTACAACCTATGTCATGTTGGCCAAGTTACTTAACCATAATGTAGTTCACTTTCCTCAAAATTTAAAATGAAAATAATACAAGTGAAACTTCCTCCTTATAAAGATTAAGAAAGTAAATACACAAAAAAGATTTCAAATAGTACCTGCCACACATTGAACATGACGCTTTAGCTGTCATTTCAAATAATTTCTCTACCAGTAACTAAGTAATATTACTGAACAACTAGATAGTCTTTCACTACAATTTTTACTTGGACACTTCTGGTTTCCTCTTTTTAATTTTTTCTCCTTCCACTCCAGCTTTCCTTTAAAGAAGAAATTTCAATTTTGTTTTCTCCCAAATCCTAAGTGTCCCTTCCCCCATATCACTTTCCTAACACCACTCTGAAGGTTAGTTGAGTTTTATTATTGTTCCCATGTTTTGTTGTCAGTAAACAAGGACCTAATTGAGAGTTGGGCTTTTTTATAGGGGAATGTGCTTTTTACCTGTTGGTCTTACGGGTACTATTGTACCAGCTGTCTTCAGAAATAATAAGGTTAAGAGTCTATCTCATGGACTGGGATGTAGCTCAATGGAAAAGTGCTTGCCCAGTATGTGTAAGGCTCTGGGTTTGATCCCCAGCACCAAAAAAGAAAAGGAAAAAAAAAAGCATATTTCATATTACTTTCGTATCTTTCATGTTGGTATTAAATTAAAAGCCCCATTTTGATAACCTCCCTGACACTGTGAATTTTCTATAGAAATAGACATAAATCTTTAAGATCCTAGCTTTCTTAGAAAAAACTCTATGCTAGTTTTTAGAGAACAGAATACTAGAGTATACCAACACTTCACCCAAATCTTTTTCAGTTACAAATTCATAATATTTAGCTAGTCATTGGTAACCACTGAATTATTTCTTACCTAGTTCTAAAAACTCTACTAATGCAGGAGTTACTGAGCAACATGTCCCATAATTTCTCACTAGTATTTTATTTTAATAGCAAAAGGTTCAAGCAACTATTGTAAGAGTGAATGTACACTGCTTCAAGAAACCTCTTTGGCTTAAAATATCAATTGCATGTTTTATTTGTCTTCCGAGATGCCATATAAAAGAAATCTAAGAATTGTACCATCATTGTTTCTTAGAATAATTTTCAATATGGAGATTGCTAGAGACCAAAATTATTGGGGTTTTCTTTTTCTTTTTTTTGAAGACAGGCTCCCTAAGTCCCAATATCCCCCTCAATGGCACACTTCCAATGACCAGAAGACCTCCCACTAGGCTTCATCTCTTTAAGGTTCCACCATCTTCACAGGTTGGACCAACCATTTAACACATGAGCCTTTTGAGGACATTTATCCAAACCATAGTATCATTCAATGTACTTCTACCTTCTAAATGTAATGCTTTGGCTGAGTTCTTAAATCTTTCTAGGTTTAATATTCTTCTTACAAACTGGATGAATTCCAATTCCATCGAGTTCTATGAGTCTATATCTATGATTACTACTGATTACTAATAATTATTGGTTAAACAAATATTATATCCTTTTAAAAAATCTCAGTATTTGTGGCATCTGCCAGAACTCATCTTTAAATATATGTTTTAATAAATTTATCTCTCTTTTTGTTCAGATGTTACCAATTATTGTAGCACCACTTGGAACCCAGGTAAGAATATTTTTAATAAAATTTTTATTTTAAATTACCTTGTTGTGAAATACTTAGTCATGTCCTAACTCACCAGCTGGTTACCAAGTTAGCAAATTTTTAATTTGTTTTGCTAACACTTACTAAGCACTATGTGCCAAGTACAGTTCTAAGTACTTTTCATGTATTATTTCATTTACCATTGAAAACAACCTCTTGAAGACATTGTTTTTATGTCTAATTTAAAGATAAGTAGAAATGCAGTTACTCAGTTCTAGTCACACACTTAGTAAATGGTATACCATATGAAGGAGCCAGTCAATCCTCTAAACCAAACTGTAAAGAAAAATTAAATTAATGGGATTAATCTGGTTAGTCATGATTTAGGGGATTTGCTTTTTAATCTCAAATTTCTTTTTAAGCATATGTATTTTTCCCAAAAATGTTCACTTTGTCTCCTCTTTTCTTACTTACTTTCAGGAAAGTAATTCTTTTTTTGTTGTCATATTATTGTTGTACTGTGAGTGTACTGCAACATTTACAAAACATGAAAGTAATTCTTGAGTTCACTGGTAAAATTATCAAGGGCCAAGATCAGTATCAGTATCAGATGAGGTTTTTAATCAAATACAAAATTCCCTTCAACTCCTAATTCCACATGTTGAACTATATCCAAAGAAAACAATCTGAAATACATCATTCTGTACAAAATGTTCATCAAAATAATATTTGTAGTAGAGTAAAATATTGGATATACTTTATAATTTTTTGTGGGGAGAGCAATACTAAGGTTTGAACTCAGGCCCTTGTGCTTACTCAGCAAGCAGTCTACCACTTGAGCCACACCTCCAGCCCTTTTTGTTTTAGTTACTTTTCAAATAGGGTCTTGCACTTTTTCCCTTAGTTGGACTTGAACTGCAGTCCTGCCTCCCACGTAACTATTTTTACAGAGGTGAGCCACAGTACTCACCTTGGACTTAAATTTAAGACCAAAAGAATGATTTGATAAACTGAGTAAAGTAAGAGCAAATACACAGCCATTCAATATTACATTAATTAAAATTTGCCAATAACAGAAATAAATGATTGCTACAGAATACTAAAAGAAAAACAAAAATTGTGTAAATGACCATTTCTATTATGTAAAAAATAAATTAATGTAAATCATCTGGAAAAAAAATGTATCAACCCTGAATGACTGGATTATTCATTTTTCTCTATTGCTCTCTACAGTTTCTAAGATTCCTCACCAAAATGCATCTAGTTCTTAATAATAAAAATACAAATAATTTTAATGCATTATTCAATCAATAATTGTCTGCAGTCCCAAATCATAGGCTAATGTGACTTTTGTGATGTAGATCATATAGTTTGATATATTGTTCAAAATAAAAACCTCTTTATATTTTAAGTTTTTTAATTACATTATTTAGATAGATAAATATATCTTGCTTTGAATATATTAAAATTTGTCTAATACCCTGTGTTTAAAATTTTACTTTTAGGGTGGTATCCTAAGCTCAGAAGAATTGGTAAAAAAAAAAATTTAATCACTGTCATTTTAAAGTCTTTTCACATCTCCACAATGTTTTCTGTCTTCTTATAGTCTCTTTTGACCACAAACCCTAAAGCTAGTATACATACAATAAGCCAAACATTTTTATACATCCTTGAATTCAATTATCCTTTCTCCTACTGGGGACTTCACCAACCTTCTCTAGCTACTTTTCCATTAATTTAACTGAGCATTAATTTTTCATATCTTGTCATCAGATTAAGTTCTAATCCAGAAAATCAATGAGTATTTTTAACTTTATATTGATTAAAATCTAGGATTATAAACTATTGAGTTATGTGCAGATATATAATAATGTAAGTATTAACATTCATTGCAGGAAAGATTAATATTTTTCAAGCATCTGAGAATTTGAATACTCTTTCCATTACACATGAATAACTAGAGGGATGGACCTAAATAAACTTCCTGTTACTGCACTTCTATGCAGTAATTCATAAGTCACATTTAGAGAAAATGACATATTAACATGGCATCTAAACACAACAACAGAAGTATAGAATTGAGGCCATATCTTGGATCATATTTTTTAATTATTTTTGATTATCATATTATTGTAGTATTGGGGTACACTGTGACATTAACAACAGTACTTACAATATATCTTAGTTAAATTCACCCCCTCTATCATTCTCCTTCATCCCCCTAACCCCCAGTCTTAGAATAGTTTCAATAAGTCTCATTTTTCTATTTTCATATGTGAGTACATAGTATTTCCACCAAATTCAGCCTCCTATACCCTTTCCTTATATTCTCTCCCCTCCCACTGGTAGCAACCCCCAGACAAGACCTGTTTTACCTTCCTGTCCTCCGTTTTTGAAAAAAGACATTTTTATTTGCTTAAGATATCTATACAGAGAGTTTCATTATGACATTTCCATGTTTATACGTGTTGCGTGGGATCATAGATTTAAATAGTTTTTCTATTATGAAAGGAAGAGATTTGCTATATTGCCCATAAATAATAATCAAGTTATGGGCCCAGTGTCTCTTTTGCCAACAGTGATACATGAACAACCACATCTGCCAGTTAGCAGGGTGCTTCTGGCTTCAATATCCCTTCAATATAAAACAATGATTCCCAAGTTTCAGTCTTGGCCCAGCAACTCAGGTTGACTTTAAGAGCTAGTTTAACATGCAGACTGCTGGATCCTGCCCCAGACATGCTCAATTAGAATATCCCTAGCAATGAAAAATTCCAAAAGAGAGGAGTTCCTGCAGTGACCTCAGAAAACACTTAAGTGTTTTTTGTGACCATTCAGTGACTGAATATTCCAATGCCTTTGAAAAATATGTAGAAAGAAACCTGAAATGACACAAGCTATGAGGGTGATGACTTGTTAATCTACATGAACTAATTTTTCCATTAATTTTTAGTCTCTGAAATTACTGTTTTAGGTCAGTAACAGAGACACAGACTATTGTTAATATATGGACTTTCTTACTATTACCCCCTAATACTAATAAACTCCATTTTCCCATGACTGATTGGTGAGCCTTAAAATTTATTCCTTATGATTTTGTTTTTTTCTTTTTCCTTCCATCATTCTAGCCATTGGCCTCACAGATCTTCACAGGCCTCCTTATCCATCCCCTGTTCCCAGGTGGCATTTTGCCTACCAGTCAGTCAGGGGCTAACCCAGGTGTCCAGGATGGAGTCCTTCCTGCAGGACAAGCAGCAGTAAATCCTGCAATCCAGGGAACCACAAAGGGCCATGTCTCAACTCCCAGTGTCACAGATGATGACTTTGAAGTAACGACCGCAGGAGGCATCCAAAGAAGCACACATACTACTAAGGAAGCTGCTACAGAATCACCACATGGTAAAATCCTCACAGCTTGGAAAATGCACTTTGGCCAAGGAAGTTAACTGCAGAATGGACCAGAAAAGTTCTTTGTGTTGCCTTGACAAATGCAGATCTTAATTAAAACAGAGAGCAGTCCATACTCACACACAGTTGATTTAAGCCACATGAAGGAATGTTTTTTTGGGGCCATCAACCCTCTGGTATTAACCCTGAAAGATGATAGTTAATTGTTTGGCAAGACATACTTACCATATTTGATCAGAACTGGAAATATCTGGAAGTGAACTATATTCTTATTCCTGTCTTTCCCCACACACCAACACACACACACAAAATAGACACACTTCATCATGATCCTTTATCAAGTCACTGGTTAGAATGAGCCTCAGAACAAGCAGCCAGTGGTAAGAGACTACAGTTAGCATTCCCCACAGAAGAAACTTAAGAAATGTTGCAAAAGTAAGCTTTTCTAACACCAACTAGCAAAGATAAGTGCTTATCACATAGGTATGTCTACAACCAAATATTCTTAGATACTAAAAGATTAATTTTATATTGATACTCTTAATCCTGGAAAAGAAACTTTATCTTGAGTTTTTTTTTTCCTGTTTCTGCACATTATTTATTTAAATATTCACTTTCTGATCCAATTAGTTATACTTTCAATGATACTTTTTTTTTCTTTTATTATTCATATGTGCATACAAGGCTTGGGTCATTTCTCCCCCCTGCCCCCACCCCCTCCCTTACCACCCACTCCGCCCCCTCCCTCTCCACCCCACCCCCTCAATACCCAGCAGAAACTATTTGCCCTTATTCTAATTTTGTTGTAGAGAGAGTATAAGCAATAATAGGAAGGAACAAGGGTTTTTGCTGGTTGAGATAAGGATAGCTATACAGGGCATTGACTCACATTGATTTCCTTCTAGGTTAATTCTTTTTTTGATCTAACCTTTTCTCTAGTTCCTGGTCCCCTTTTCCTATTGGTCTCAGTTGCTTTTAAGGTATCTGCTTTAGTTTAAAAAATGTTTAAATTCAGTATGTTTTTTACTACATTTAAGAGAGATTTTCTTTTCTTCCAGGAATTCAATAAGCTATTTGAAACTTCTTCAACTAAACCTCCTCAAATTTGGTGATATGCGTGAATCTTCTTCATTAATCATATTATGGAACAGATTGAAACACACTGAAGGATCTCAGGAGAAATTAGTTCTCATTTTGTGTAAAAACGTTCTTGAAATTTCAGGAAATATATTAAAAATAGACAATACTAACCTCTGAAAAAGAATAATTAAATAGATAAATTTGTCTTTGAAATACTACAGTATGCCACTTCAGACCTGGAAGATATGTGAATTAAAATATATTTCAAAAACTAATTCTTTTCTTCTTTGTGGATGGAAGAAAGTTAGATGCCTTCAGAAACTACATTATATAGGGGCATTTATATGACACTGCACAGATCTAGGAGTTTCGTTAGTAGTAGGGAGCACTTTGGTCAAAGGAGAGGACAGTCAGCAATATGAGCATAAAATATGGTCTTTTCACTACTACCTCAGAACCCACTTTCTCATAAGAGGCACACAAATTTAATTCTTAATAATTATTTTTTATCATCTACAACATACAGTGGAAACAAATAATTATAAATCATTGCCTGTCCTTGAGCTGCTTTGCAGTCAAAGTTAGTGGTTATGACATTTTATGTTCAAATTTGGTATAGTTGAGAGTAGGAAACAGCATTGATATAAGAGACCAATGTGACACTGTTCTTCCATGCATCTGAAAGGAAGAATTTAATCTGATTAAAATTTGTAACCAAGTGGCCGGCACCCAGACGGCTTGGGAAGATGCGGACCAGGTGAGCTCTGCAGTACCGCGGTACTCCCACAGACAAAGCCTGGGCCAGAGCAGCATAGCCCCCTGGACAGACTGACATCCACCCGGGGAAAAAAAAGAGAAACTGAGTAATAAGCAATAAGAGCAATAAAGACAATGCAGGAAAGAGAGTGGGGCGCACTGAGTGCCAAAGATTGGGGGAAGGGAACCCTTCCCAGGACTGTAAATAAACAAGCCAGGCGGGCCGGAGAGCCTCTGGAGGGAGCAGGGGCGCATGTCCAGCAACCAGGAGCAGGAAAGCTTGTGAAAGTGGCGGTGGGAGGAAAACTGCACAGGAGAGGGGGGAAGACCCACCTCCCACATGAACTGTAAATAAACACACAGGCCTGACAATGCGGGTACAGTGTCACTTTTCCCAGTGCTTGGAAAGGGGAAAGCCTGTAGCAGAGGCTCCCGCACAGGAGAACTCTGAACAAACAAAGCCTGTGGGGACAGGTGAGTGCTAAGCTCACCCTTGAGATCTGCATAAATAACGCCTCCAGCAACAGCAAGCTGATAGCAGCAGGCAGGCAAGCCACAGTTGCAGATACCACTCTCAGAACTGTCTCCAGACTCTTTTTTTTTCTTTTTCTCCCTACCTTTGATGAGAGAACAACCGAATTACAACTGCAAGAGGAAAAACTTACTGAAACTGTATTGCATTTGAACTGGGGACACTTGGTGGGGCTTTTTGTGTGTATGTGTGTGCAAGTGTGTGTGTGTGTGTGTGTGTGTGTGTGTGTGTGTGAGTGTATAGTTTTGTTCTACTTTATGTGTCCCCTTTGATGAGACAACTACAGAACAACATCTGAGCACCATTTTGAGGACTGGAGACTGAGACGGACACCCAAATTATTAAGACTGAAACTGCATTGCATATAAACTTGCAGGTTTTTTGGTTTTTTGGTTTTTTGTTTTGTTTTGTTTTGTTTTGTTTTATTTTCTATTTTCCATTTTATTTTAATTCATATTTATATATAGATATTTCTTTCATTTATTTATTTTTTATTTTTTTATCTTTGATTTTCAATCCTCTCTCTGTCTCGCGAATATCTGTTCACCTTACTGTCAATTAGTACACTAACGCTCCCTGTTTATACCTTTCAAACTTTCTTGTCTGAAACCTTGTTCTGCTTTCTCCCTCTTGTCTGTGTATTTGTATTCCCCTTTTCTTTAACTTCTTGCTTTCCATCTCAGCTCACCCTTACATTCTAAATATTACATTGTTATTATTACAAGCTAGAAAATACTTAATTGCACACAGTACAGGGACAGTAACAACACCAAAGATAATGATGGGAAGACAGAAAAAACACGGAAACCAGTTTCCCCACAGCAAAAAATTAGTACAGGAACCAGAGGGGAATGAAGAGAACAGAAACTCAGATCCAGACTCCAACAAAATGAAGACAAACTATGCCAAAGGACCCAATGAACCCACAAGAATAATTTTAAGACATACTACAAGTACTCAATGACAATTTTATAGAGATGATACTGGATAGGGTCAACCAAAATGTACAGGAGACACTCGAGAAATTCCAAAACAACAAAAATAGAGAATTTGAAAAATCAAAAGAAGAAATAAAGGAAACCATAGAATCACTGCATAAACACCAAAGTGAAAGAGAGAACACAATGAATAAACGGATAAATGAACTCAGGACAAAAATAGACAACATTAAAGAGGAAAACAGCCAGGATATGGAAAACCTCAGAAAAAAGAACAAAACAGAACTGCAAAAGAAAACGGAAGGCCAATCCAGCAGAATAAAACAAACAGAATACAAAATCTCAGAACTTGAAGATGAAATGGTAATTAAAGGAAAAACCAAAGAACTATTAATTAAACAACTCAAGACTTGTAAAAAGAAAATGCAAGCACTCACCAACTCCATCAAAAGACCAAACATGAGAATTATGGGCATCGAAGAAGGAGAAGAGGTGCAAGCGAAGGGAATGCATAATATTTTTAACAAAATAATAATGGAAAATTTCCCAAATCTAGAGAAAGATATTCCCACACAGATGCAAGAGGCCTCCAGGACACCAAACAGACCAGATAAAAATAGAACTAACCCACAACATATCATCATTAAAACAACAAGTTCAGTAACTAAGGAAAGAATATTGAAAGCTGTGAGAAAAAACAAGTAACATACAAAGGTAAACCCATCAAAATCACAGCAGACTTCTCAACAGAAACATTAAAAGCAGTAAGAGCGTGGGGTGAGATCTTCCAGGCATTGAATGAAAATAACTTCAACCCCAGGATACTCTACCCAGCAAAACTATCATTCAAAATAGATGGAGCAATAAAAGTCTTCCATGATAAGCAGAAACTAAAACAATATGTGACCACAAAGCCACGCCAACACTACAAAAGATTCTTCAAGGGATTCTGCATACAGAAAGTGAAACCCAACTTAACCATGAAAAGACAGGCAGCACCAACCACAGGAAAACAAAAAGCAGGACAGTAGAGAGTAACCTCAACATAGGTACACACAATCAAACCTTCAAACAACTAAGACAACTAAATGACAGGAATCACCACATACCTATCAGTACTAACGTTTAATGTTAATGGACTTAATTCACCCATCAAAAGGCACAACTTGATGAAATGGATTAAAAAGGAAGATCCAACAATTTGTTCCTTACAGGAGACCCATCTCACTGACAGAAATAAGCATATGCTTAGGATGAAAGGCTGGAAGAAGATTTACCAAGCCAATGGCCCCCGAAAATAGGCAGGAGCAGCAATACTTATCCCTGACAAAGTAGACTTCAAACCTACATTGATCAAATGAGATAAAGAAGAACATTCCATACTAATAAGAGGGGAAATAGACCAAAAGGAAATAATAATCATCAATTTGTATGCACCCAATGTCAACACACCCAATTTCATCAAACATACCCTGAAAGACCTAAAAACGTATATAAATGCCAACACAGTGGTTGTGGGAGACTTTAACACCCCATTATCATCAATAGATAGATCACCCAAACAAAAACTCAATAAAGAAATCCAAGATCTAAAATATGCAATAGATCAAGTGGACCTAGTAGATGTCTACAGAACATTTCATCCAACTTCTACACAATATACATTCTTCTCAGCAGCCTATGGAACCTTCTCCAAAATAGATCATATCCTAGGGCACAAAGCAAGCCTCAGCAAGTATAAGAAAATAGAAATAATACCGTGCATACTATCTGATCACAATGCAGTAAAAGTAGAACTCAACAACAAAAGTAAAGACAAAAAACATGCAAACAGCTGGAAACTAAGTAACTCATTACTTAATGAAGAATGGATCATTGATGAATTAAAAGAGGAAATTAAAAAGTTCCTAGAAGTCAATGAAAATGAAAACACAACCTACCGGAACCTATGGGACACAGCTAAGGCAGTCTTGAGAGGAAAGTTTATAGCCATGAGTGCATATATTAAAAAGATTGAAAGATCCCAAATCAATGACCTAATGATACATCTCAAACTCCTAGAAAAACAAGAACAAGCAAATCCCAAAACAAATAGAAGGAGAGAAATAATAAAAATAAGAGCTGAAATCAATGAAATAGAAACCAAAAAAACCATACAAAGAATTAATGAAACAAAAAGTTGGTTCTTTGAAAAAATAAACAAGATCGATAGACCCCTGGCAAACCTGACTAAAATGAGGAGAGAAAAAACCCAAATTAGTAGAATCAGGAATGCAAAAGGCGAGATAACAACAAACACCATGGAAGTCCAGGAAATCATCAGAGACTACTTTGAGAACCTATATTCAAATAAATTTGAAAATCTAAAAGAAATGGACAGATTTCTAGATACATATGATCATCCAAAACTGAACCAAGAGGAAATTAATCACCTGAATAGACCTATAACACAAAATGAAATTGAAGCAGCAATCAAGAGTCTCCCCAAAAAGAAAAGTCCAGGACCTGATGGATTCTCTGCTGAATTCTATCAGACCTTTAAAGAAGAACTGATACCAACCCTCCTTAAACTGTTCCATGAAATAGAAAGGGAAGGAAAACTGCCAAACACATTTTATGAAGCCAGTATTACACTTATCCCAAAACCAGGCAAAGACACCTCCAAAAAGGAGAACTATAGGCCAATCTCCTTAATGAACATTGATGCAAAAATCCTCAACAAAATAATGGCAAACCGAATTTAACAACACATCAAAAAGATTATTCACCACGACCAAGTAGGCTTCATCCCAGGGATGCAGGGGTGGTTCAACATATGAAAATCAATAAACGTAATAAACCACATTAACAGAAGCAAAGACAAAAACCACTTGATCATCTCAATAGATGCAGAAAAAGCCTTTGATAAGATCCAACGTCATTTCATGATAAAAGCTCTAAGAAACCTAGGAATAGAAGGAAAGTTCCTCAACATTATAAAAGCTATATGTGACAAACCTACAGCCAGCATTATACTTAATGGAGAAAAACTGGAACCATTCCCTCTAAAATCAGGAACCAGACAAGGATGCCCACTATCCCCACTCCTATTCAACATAGTACTGGAATTCCTAGCCAGAGCAATTAGGCAAGAAGAAGGAATAAAAGGAATACAAATAGGTAAAGAAACTGTCAAAATATCCCTATTTGCAGACAACATGATCCTATACCTTAAAGACCCAAAGAACTCTACTCAGAAGCTTCTAGACATCATCAATAGCTATAGCAAGGTAGCAGGATATAAAATCAACATAGAAAAATCATTAGCATTTCTATATACTAACAATGAGCAAACGGAAAAAGAATGTATGAAAACAATTCCATTTACAATAGCCTCAAAAAAAATCAAATACCTAGGTGTAAACCTAACAAAAGATGTGAAAGACCTCTACAAGGAAAACTATACACTTCTAAAGAAAGAGACTGAGGAAGACTATAGAAAGTGGAGAGATCTCCCATGCTCATGGATTGGTAGAATCAACATAGTAAAAATGTCGATACTCTCCAAAGTAATCTACATGTTTAATGCAATTCCCATCAAAATTCCAATGACATTCATTAAAGAGATTGAAAAATCTACTGTTAAATTTATATGGAAACACATGAGGCCACGAATAGCCAAGGCAATACTCAGTCAAAAGAACAATGCAGGAGGTATCACAATACCTGACTTCAAACTATATTACAAAGCAATAACAATAAAAACAGCATGGTACTGGCACAAAAACAGACATGAAGACCAGTGGAACAGAATAGAGGATCCAGATATGAAGCCACACAACTATGAGCAACTTATCTTTGACAAAGGAGCTAAAAATATACGATGGAGAAATAGCAGCCTCTTCAACAAAAACTGCTGGGAAAACTGGTTAGCAGTCTGCAAAAAACTGAAACTAGATCCATGTATATCACTCTATACCAAGATTAACTCAAAATGGATCAAGGATCTTAATATCAGACCCCAAACTCTTAAGTTGATACAGGAAAGAGTAGGAAATACTCTGGAGTTAGTAGGTATAGGTAAGAACTATCTCAATGAAACCCGAGCAGCACAGCAACTAAGAGATAGCATAGATAAATGGGACCTCATAAAACTAAAAAGCTTCTGTTCATCAAAAGAAATGGTCTCTAAACTGAAGAGAACACCCACAGAGTGGGAGAAAATATTTGCCAATTATACATCAGACAAAGGACTGATAACCAGAATATACAGGGAACTTAAAAAACTAAATTCTCCCAAAACTAATGAACCAATAAAGAAATGGGCATGTGAACTAAACAGAACTTTCTCAAAAGAAGAAATTCAAATGGCCAGAAAACACATGAAAAAATGCTCACCATCTCTAGCAATAAAGGAAATGCAAATTAAAACCACACTAAGATTCCACCTCACCCCTGTTAGAATAGCCATCATCAGCAACACCACCAACAACAGGTGTTGGCGAGGATGCGGGGAAAAAGGAACCCTCTTACACTGTTGGTGGGAATGTAGACTAGTACAACCACTCTGGAAAAAAATTTGGAGGCTACTTAAAAAGCTGGACATCGATCTACCATTTGATCCAGCAATACCACTCTTGGGGATATACCCAAAAGACTGTTACTCCAGAGGCACCTGCACATCCATGTTTATTGCGGCACTATTCACAATAGCCAAGTTATGGAAACAGCCAAGATGTCCCAGCACTGACGAATGGATTAAGAAAATGTGGTATCTATACACAATGGAATTTTATGCAGCCATGAAGAAGAACGAAATGTTATCATTCGCTGGTAAATGGATGGAATTGAGGAACATCATTCTGAGTGAGGTTAGCCTGGCTCAAAAGACCAAAAATCGTATGTTCTCCCTCATATGTGGACATTAGATCAAGGGCAAACACAACAAGGGGATTGGACTATGAGCACATGATAAAAGCGAGAGCACACAAGGGAGGGGTGAGGATAGGTAAGACACCTAAAAAACTAGCTAGCATTTGTTGCCCTTAATGCAGAGAAACTAAAGCAGATACCTTAAAGCAACTGAGGCCAATAGGAAAAGGGGACCAGGAACCAGAGAAAAGGTTAGATCAAAAAGAATTAACCTAGAAGGTAACACCCACGCACAGGAAATCAGTGTGAGTCAATGCCCTGTATAGCTATCCTTATCTCAACCAGCAAAACCCCTTGTTCCTTCCTATTATTGCTTATACTCTCTCTACAACAAAATTAGAGATAAGGGCAAAATAGTTTCTGCTGGGTATTGAGGGGGGGAGCGGGAGGGGGTGGAGTGGGTGGTAAGGGAGGGGGTGGGGGCAGGGGGGAGAAATGAACCAAGCCTTGTATGCACATATGAATAATAAAAGAAAAATGAAAAAAAAAAAAAGGATCTTAATATCAGACCCCAAACTCTAAAGTTGATACAGGAAAGAGTAGGAAATACTCTGGAGTTAGTAGGTATAGGTAAGAACTTTCTCAACAAAACCCCAGCAGCACAGCAACTAAGACATAGCATAGATAAATGGGACCTCATAAAGCTAAAAAGCTTCTGTTCATCAAAAGAAATGGTCTCTAAACTGAAGAGAACACCCACAGAGTGGGAGAAAATATTTGCCAATTATACATCAGACAAAGGACTGATAACCAGAATATACAGGGAACTTAAAAAACTAAATTCTCCCAAAACTAATGAACCAATAAAGAAATGGGCATGTGAACTAAACAGAACTTTCTCAAAAGAAGAAATTCAAATGGCCAGAAAACACATGAAAAAATGCTCACCATCTCTAGCAATAAAGGAAATGCAAATTAAAACCACACTAAGATTCCACCTCACCCCTGTTAGAATAGCCATCATCAGCAACACCACCAACAACAGGTGTTGGCGAGGATGCGGGGAAAAAGGAACCCTCTTACACTGTTGGTGGGAATGTAGACTAGTACAACCACTCTGGAAAAAAATTTGGAGGCTACTTAAAAAGCTGGACATCGATCTACCATTTGATCCAGCAATACCACTCTTGGGGATATACCCAAAAGACTGTTACTCCAGAGACACCTGCACATCCATGTTTATTGCGGCACTATTCACAATAGCCAAGTTATGGAAACAGCCAAGATGCCCCAGCACTGACGAATGGATTAAGAAAATGTGGTATCTATACACAATGGAATTTTATGCAGCCATGAAGAAGAACGAAATGTTATCATTCGCTGGTAAATGGATGGAATTGGAGAACATCATTCTGAGTGAGGTTAGCCTGGCTCAAAAGACCAAAAATCGTATGTTCTCCCTCATATGTGGACATTAGATCAAGGGCAAACACAACAAGGGGATTGGACTATGAGCACATGATAAAAGCGAGAGCACACAAGGGAGGGGTGAGGATAGGTAAGACACCTAAAAAACTAGCTAGCATTTGTTGCCCTTAATGCAGAGAAACTAAAGCAGATACCTTAAAAGCAACTGAGGCCAATAGGAAAAGGGGAACAAGAGCTAGAGAAAAGGTTAGATCAAAAAGAATTAACCTAGAAGGTAACACCCACGCACAGGAAATCAGTGTGAGTCAATGCCCTGTATAGCTATCCTTATCTCAACCAGCAAAAACCCTTGTCCCTTCCTGTTATTGCTTATACTCTCTCTACAACAAAATTAGAGATAAGGGCAAAATAGTTTCTGCTGGGTATTGAGGGGGTGGGGGGGGAGAGGGAGGGGGCGGAGTGGGTGGTAAGGGAGGTGGTGAGAGCAGGGGGGAAAATGACCCAAGCCTTGTATGCACATATGAATAATAAAAGAAAAATAAATAAATAAATAAATAAAATTTGTAACCAAGACTATTGCAGTTCATCCAGATTAGTAGAGATTACAAACTACAGCAAAGCCCTCAAAAAAGGAAAAGCCTGAATCAAGTTAATAGTATTCCTCACTCTGTGCATTTGTCATTATCAGTATGGAAAACCTAAATATGTAACCATGACATGTATTTTATGTCAAGTTTTTCAGGTGGTTAAAGATTTACTAGAGGTTAAAGATTTATCATCTAGTGTTTCCAATTTGCAGAATCTGAATAACATATATATGAAATGTTAAGTTTTACATGGCCAAATGAGAGTAAATTAGGATTGAATCATCCAAAAATATTTAACATTAGTGATATTAATTAAAAATGTCATAAAGACTTCCTAGGTAACACTCTTATCAAAAAAATTTTCTGTGAGCCTCGTTTTTCTTCTCTGTAAAATGGGAAGGGGGGATCTCTGTCTTAAAACAGATATGTTTTCCTCCTCTTCCTTTTTAATCTCTCTTTTCCCATCTTACAAAAGACCTATGTGTCATTTATCACTGACCTTATTGTGGAAAATTGTTCTGGGACAGAAAACCTTCAGGACACAAAACAAATGAGAAATTTGAAATATTGATGCTATTATTAGAATGACCCTTTGCAACACAGGCAAATTCTAATTCTTAGTGTTTAAGAAAATTAAATAAGAACCTAATGGAATGGTGATTAATCACTAAAAATACTTTTTTCTTTTGTTAATACTGGGATTTAAACTCAGGGCTTCACACTTACTACACAGGTGCTGTCCTCTTAAGCCATGACTCCAGTCTTAAAAATAATTTTTGATGGTAGAAACTAAAACTATGAGATTCAAAAGATTTGGTTATGAATATTAAATATCCATATTAAAATATTGCAAATATACAAAAATTGCATGTTCATATAAGTGACATACTTTTTAAATGAAAAAACTATACTTTTTTTAAAAATGAGAAAGTGCTTAGTTTAACAAAATTTAGTGAGAAGGGTGGTTTTAGTTTTGAAATCTCATGTTTAGCATATTAAAAGATAATAAAATTCTTGAGTCTGCTTCTGAATTAACTGTATATTTGTCACAGTATCACACACATATGTGTTAGAAAGTTTTACTGTATTCTCTAGAGAAAATAAAAAGTAAAAACATTTTGGTATTATTATAAAAATAGTTTTACCTTGCTAACCCATCAAAAGGATTTGAGAGACCCTCCAGGGATCCTCAAGTCAAACTTTCAGAACAACTCTGAGCAATGTCACATTTATTTTTATCCTCTTCAAACTTATAGATAGCACATGTGTGTGGCTTCACACGCAGACATTCCCATTGTTTATTATACTGTGATAGATATGTGCCCTACCAACATAGTAATTCTGATAAAATCAATTTTATCCAATGCCTACCGAAATAATAACTTGATAATGAGAAAATAAACAACCCAATTTAAAACTGAGCAAAATATCTGAACAGGTACCTCACCAAAGAACATATATGGATGGCAAATAAGGATATTTAAATATTCACTATCATCATATGTTAGCAAGGAATTGAAAATTCAAAAATCAGTAAGATACCATTATACATTATACATGATTACATAGTATATGTATAATTATATGTACTGTAATATCAAATATATTTTTGCTGTTAGAAATCTTCCTGTTAAATGAGGGATCAATGAAAACTAAATATTTACTTTCAATTTCACTGTCTGATAATTGGTAGAATTTTCCACAGACTAGTTTCTGACTTCAAACATTATAGACAGTTGTTTTTTTCTATTAAGGGCATAGCCATATACTTCTGCTGCCAAACATAAAACACAGTCACGTTGTGATGCCAATTCTGGCCTTTCATTTTGGTATCCCAGAACTTGGTGCTTTGAAACACTAAGTGGTGACTGAAGCATTCTTCAGAGACATTTCTAAAATGGACTGACCAGAATCAACTATTCACAAACCACATAAGTATACTCCACTAATCCCTAACTAAATCCCTAACTAAATGTGTCCCCAGTTCAATCTTTCTTACCTGGATCCCCAAATGCCTATGATCGCATCAATTTGACACAAGACAAAGTATGACAAAAGGAAAGTCAAAATGGATAGAGATAGAGATCATAACTAGTTGTGGTAAGATATTTTACTTTTTCAAAAGCTACAAAATGTAGGATCCTATGAGCCCATTACTAGCATGTAAAAGTGAAGGACCCTGACACTTAAAATTGTTAAGATTCATAATAAATCCATCACTGCCTCCTCACCCTTACTCAGTTCAAAACACTCTATTTGCCCTTACTTCCTGCATAGTTTGTTTTATTTTTGCAATAATTCTATTTGTGTCTTCATTAGAAGGCAATAATGTTATAAATAACACATACCTTTTTCTAAGTGGCAAATTCTGCTTGGAGTACAAAAGTGAACAATATATGCTAAGAGCATTCTGTGTGGGAAGTATAAAACATTCTTGGAAAATTGAATCATAATTTACTCTCATTTGGCCATCAAAACCTTGACAAGATAATGGATACAAACCCTAAAAAGTGCTATCCAATAGAAATGTAGCGTAAGCCTCATATGCAGTTTTAAATTTTCTAGTAGCCAAGTTTGTGAATTACAAAGGAACACACCAGGAATGAGCCCTATGATAAGCGGGAAGTAAAGCCACAGTCTTTCAGATGTGGCTGGAGTTCCGTGTGATGTGTGCTTTAGGTAGCATGACAGACCTGTCCAAAGCAGTTCTTGAGACCTGACTGGTAACCCAGGCTCTGTCTCTGGCTAGCTTTGTTGTCTTTGACAAGGCCAGTGGATTCCTCATCTATATACTTAGGAGACTGGGTCAGGTGATCTTGGTTGTCAGTTCTCATTTCAGAGGTGAGAGCTGCAGGAACCAAAATGATGACTGAAATCTTTATAAACCCAAACTATCCTAAATCATGAATTACAGAGAATGGAAGCTCCATTTTTCTTCAATAACTTGATGTTAACACACTTCTGCATTTGAAAATTATTAAACAATTTGTTTTAAAGGATTTTGCATATACTTTCATGTACACAATCAGAAGGATTTTTCTTAGATAGCACCCAACATTTTTATAACTTATTTTATTATTAGAATAAATTGTATTGGATGCAAATTAAAGTCAAATCATTCAAATTAATTTATTTTCACTTAGCTTTTCCTCTAAATATCAAAATTTTACATTGAAAAATAAACAAATTTCCTAGTAGCCACATGAAAAAAATACAAACAAGTAGGCAAAATTAATTTTAATAATGTATTATAACTCAATATATCCAGAACATAATTTTATATACATTCAATGCAAAAAATTACTAATGACCATTTTACTTTTTGTTACTGTTCTTTAGACTCATCATTAAAATCTAATACATATTTCCATTTACATGACAATTTAAACAAGCCACAAGTCAAGTGCTCAAGAGCCACATGTGCCTAGTGGCTACAAATATTGAACAGCATGGGTGTAGATTTGAAAAAGTCACAAGGTTAAAATTAATAAACTCTGATACAAGAAATCAAACATCTAAATTAACAAAGAGATATTTCATGTACAGAGGTAGGAAGATTCACTATAATGAAGAATGTCAGTTTTTCCCAAATTGATCTCAGATTCAACACCATCTCATTCAGGTCACCAGCAAATTATTCTGTGGATCTTGACAGACTAATTCTAGAGTTTCTATGGAAAGGTAAAGGACCCAGAATATTGACTACCTAACTTTAAGACTTACTGTACAGCTTCAATAAGCAAGATAGTTTAATATGGATGAAGTAATAGAAAAATTGATCAATAGAATGGAATATAAGGTCCAGAAATAGACCCACACAAGTTTAGACAACTGACCTGTGATTAAGGAGAAAAAGAAATTTAGTGGAAAAAAGTAATCACCAACCACATGTAAAAAAAAAAATTTTAATTCTAGACTCAAGCTAGAAATAGTGGTGTGTGCCTATAATTCCAGCACTTAGGAGGCAAAAGCAGGAGGATAAGAAATTTGAGGTTTACCTGAGCTACATGGTGAGACTCTAACTCAAAACACACACACAAAAAAATTCTTGACCCTAGACATAGACCCATACCTTTCACTTAAAATAATTAAAAATGGCTCATAAACCTGAATATAAAATGTAAAACTTTAAAATTCATAGAAGATAAATAGAAGAAAATCTAGGTACCCTTAAGTATAGTGATGACATTTTAGCTTAATACCAAAAGCAGTAGTCAAAAAAAGAAATAAAAATTTGATTTCACTTTCCACTAAAGACTGTTGAAAAATGAAAAGAGAAGTGATAAACTATGAGAAAAATCTTTGCAAAACATATATCTGACGAAGGATATATGGAATAGAAAAAATATATGGAATAGCAAAAGGTATATATATATATCAAAGAAAATATGAAAAGTCAAATATATGAAGCATTCAAAAATAAGAAAATAAACAACCCAATCTAAAAATAAGCAAAAGATCTGAACAGACATCTCACCAAAGAAGATACGTAGGTGGTGCCTGCCTATTAAGTGTGATGCCCTGAGTTCAAACCCAGTACAAAAAAAAAAAGAGATGCAAAGGTAGCAAATGAACATATTTAAAATGTTTACTATCACCAGGTGTGATGGTGCATGCCTATAATTCCAGCACTCGGGACAATGAGGAAGGAGAATTACAAATTCAAAGCCAGCCTGGGCTACTCAGAAAAACCATTTCCAAAAAACAAAAGTTCATTATCATAATTGAGCAAGGAAATGCAAATTTAAAAAACAGTAAGATACCATTACATACCTATTGAAATGACTAATACCCAGAACAGTATTAACGTCAAATATTGGCAAGGATGTACAGTAGCATTGCTGGTAGGAATGAAACACGGTACAGTCGCTCTGGAAGACAATTTGGCAGTTTCACAGAAAACCTAATATACTCTTAATCATACACTCCAACAGTTAAATTCCTTGGAATTCATCCATATGAGTTGAAAACTTAAATTCACACAAAAATCTACCCAATAGGAACTTTATTCATAATTGCCAAAACATGAAACAAAAACAAAATGTCATTCATAGGTTAACAGATAAACTGTAGTATGCACAGACAACACAATTATTATTCAGTGATAAAAACAAATAAACTATCAGTCCAAAACATATGATGGACAAAAGACAGCCTCTTCAACAAATGTTACTAGGAAAACCGGAAATCTGCATGCAGAAAACTTAAACTAGATCCCTGCCTTTCACCCTGTACAAGTATCAACTCAAACTTAATTAAGGACCTTAATATAAGACCTGAAACACTGATGTTTGTGCAGGAGACAACAGGGAATACACTGGAACTTACAGGCATAAAAAATAACTTCCTAAGTAGAACTCAAATGACTCAGTAACTAAGAGAAAGGATAGACAAATGGGACTGCATGGAACTGAAAAGCTTCTGCACAACAAAAGAAATGGTCACCAGATTGAAGATAAATGGGAGAAAATCTTTGCCAGCCATCAAGCTGACAAAGAGATTCTTAACCAGGGTATACAGGGAGCTCAAAAAACTAGCTGCCAAAAAAAATCAATGACCCAATGAAGAAGTGAACTGAACAGAGCTTTTTCAAGAAAGAAATTCAAATGGCCACAAAGGAAATGCAAATCAAAACCTCATTAAGATTCTACCTCACTCCTGTTAGAATGGCTATCATTAAAAACACAAACAAGAGCAAGGTGCCTGGTGGCTCAAACCTATAATCCTAGCTACTCAGGAGGCAGAGATCAGGAGGATCCTGGTTCAAAGCCAGCCAGAGCAAAGAGTTTGCAAGACCCTACCTCAAAAATACCAATCATGAAAAAAAAGGGGGGGCTGGCACAGTGGCTCAAGGTGAAAGCCCTGAGTTCAAGCCCCAGTACCACAAAAAGAAAAAGAACCCACAAACAAGGAACATTGGCAAAGATGTGCAGGGAAAAGAACCCTCATACATTGATGATGGGAATGTAAATCAGCACAATCACTATGGAGAAAAAGTATGGAGGCTCTTCAAAAAACTAAAAACAGAAAACTGCCATATGATACAGCAATACCACTCCTAAGGATACACCCAAAGGAATGTAAGTCAGGTTACAATAAAGGCACCTGCACACTCATGTTTACTGAAACATTATTCATAATAGCTAAGCTATGCAAACAACCAAGATGCCCCACAACTGATAAATAGATCAAGAAAATGTGGTATTTATATACAATGGAATTTTATTCAGCCATAAAGAATGAAAATTTATTCTGTGCAGATAAATGGATGGAACAAGAGAATATCATCTTAAGTGAAGTTAGCCAGGTTCAGAAAGCCAAAGGCCACATGTTTTCTCTCATCTGTGGAATACAGACCCAATACAAATATAAGCAATATTATGAAAAACAGGCCATGCTAACGGGAGACGGAGGGTAAAAGAAGGGATTTAAGAAGGTAAATATGGTTGATGTACTGTCTATACAAGAATGAATATAGAATTTTTCAACCTGTTGAAATCACCATAAGAAGAGAATTCAGTTTAAAATAATCTATCAATATTGGATCATCAGTTGTAACAAATGCAGCACACTAATGTAAGATGTTGATATTAGAATTAACTATGGGGGACAAAGAAAAAGGATAAATGGAAAATCTCTATCCTTTCACAATTTTTCTGTAAACTTATAACTTCTGAAATATTATGTCTATTAATATTTTCAAATACACAAACAAAAATCACTGTTTAGTATTTACCATGTGTGCAAACTGGTATTGATTTGCTAGAAATCACCTCCCCCTAGTGACTCTGAAACAGAAAAACTAAGAGTACTGAGCCAGCTGGAGCCAAGGAAAAGAGAGCAATCCCAAGCACAAGATAATACTACTAGAAACAAATTATCTCAACTCGATAGCTACTAATAAACCCAAGTAAGGACTCAAGTAGTCAAGAAGGAGAATGATTAAGGATATCATTTGGGAGAAATCAGAGCATACAAGTAAAATAAAACAGAACGTGATGCTTATAATACTGTGGGAGTGACTCAGAAAGAAGGAAAACAAATTATCTAATTCCCCCAGTTTTCTAAGTATCTCTTGGATCTGAAGACCCCCATGGGCTAGGTGAAGAAGAAGCAGTAGAAAGACCATAAAAATGCAGGTTCATTTTCCCAATGAAATATTGGCAGATATGACAAGTAGAAATCTAATCTCAGAAGGTAACACACATATACAGGAAAGCAATGTGAGTCAACTCCCTGTAATAGCTATCCTTATCTCAACTAGCAAAGACCCTTGGTCCTTCCTATTATTGCTTATACTCTCTCTTCAACAGAATTAGAGATAAGGGCGGATAGTTTCTGCCTGGTAGCGAGGGGTAAGGGGGAGTAAAAGGGAGGGAGCATGGGGGTAAGGGAGGGGGCGGGAGGAAAGGGGAGAAATGACCCAAATGGAAACACATATGAATAAAATTAAAATTTTTTAAAATATATATATATATATATATCCTATTTTTGTCACAACTGCA